>NC_086327.1:17785754-19129504 GCF_036172605.1 Pelobates fuscus | reverse complement strand
GGGGATAGGGGATGCAGTGGGAGTAGGGGATGCAGTGGGAGCAGGGGGGGTAGGGGATGCAGTGGGAGCAAGGAGGGGTAGGGGATGCAGTGGGAGCAGGGGAGGTAGGGTATGCAGTGTGAGCAGGGGGGTAGGGGATGCAGTGGGTGCAGGGGGGGTAGGGGATGCAGTGGGAGCAGGGTGGGTAGGGGATGCAGTGTGAGCAAGGGGGGTAGGGGATGCAGTGGGAGCAGGGGAGGTAGGGGATGCAGTGGGAGCAGGGGAGGTAGGGGATGCAGTGGGAGCAGGGGGGTAGGGGATGCAGTGGGAGCAGGGGGGGTAGGGGCTCCCAAAACCCTCCCAAACCTTACCTCTCTGGTGGTCCTCTTCTGAAGGAACCTCACAATGCTGACACGCTGCCTGTAAGTCTGCTCAGGGCAGCTCCGCACAGCTCACTCTGCACTGTGACTGGTGATGTCACTTCCTGCAGAACCAGCCGCATGGAGCTGCCCTCAGCAGTGTTACAGGCAGCTCAGTGAGGCTGTGTTCTGAGACAGGCACACTGAGGGGCAGCCTAGTGGGGTCTTTGGGAGGGCCCTATAGCTGTCCCTCAGTGTGCTCTGCACGGAGGAGATGATTAGTAGCAGCAGGGGCCCGCGGATGGCTATGCGGGCCCCTTGCTGAGTGCAGGCTGGCTGGGGAGATTGTTTAACTCCCCAGCTCAGCCATTACTTACTGCAGCAGTATGTGGGGCTCGGGGCCCCCCAGGACCGCCGGGCCCATGACAACTGTTATGGTTGTCATGCCCTGATGGCGGCCCTGGGAAGAGGAAGGGATCCTTTCCCATCTGCCCACTAGTAACCCACCGATAATCGCGATCGTGGGGTCTGCCTGGGAGCACAGGCAGATCCCCACTGCCTAATCCAGCCCTCCCGATCCAGGGTCCTCGCGATCACATGGCTGGAACAGCCGGCTTGTGTAGTGCCTGTAGGGGACCTGCCTGAGCTCTCAGACAGTCCACCTAGTGCCTTAAAAAAAGTTTAGAAAGTTATTACAAGTGAAATTAAAGTTTATAAAGTACATAAAAAGTACATTAGATCATATATGACAAAAAACGGTCGTTAAGGACCCTGGACTAACCTGGACCAGCGATCCGTGAACGGTGGGGGGGAAGGGGGCAGCTGCCGGAGACACCAGCAGTCCCCCACCTTGGCTCTCCAAGGCCATGTGATCACCATGATCAATAGGAGCAATTGGAGTCTAGGAGCTGCCAGCAGAGGAACTGTCTGAGCTGTTAGACAGTCCCCTAGGCTGCTATAAAGTAAAAATAAAATAAGAATAAATATATTATACATATATTATATATGTATAATATATTCTAAAATAATTAAAGCATTTTATAATATAATATACATATATAATGCATATTTATGATTTCATTATAAGTGCACTTTAAGATATATACACATTTGTGGTCGTATACAATAAGCCGAGTTACAGTAATGGGGGTGTAAGTCAGTTGTGGTGTGCCAGAACCAACATTCGGGTAAGCCTGTAAAAGAGGGCCCACCAAGATGAATGCCTTAATAATGGGAGTGGTAGGTGGGCTGAACCAACAGTCTCAGCCCAGAGGAAGGGGAGGTCTGTGTATTTATAGGCTGGGTAACGCCTCCCACAATTACAGGCTGAGACGTTCTCATTTGTGGTCGTATACAATACGCCGAGTTATAGTAATGGTGGTGTGAGTCGGTTGTGGTGTGCCGGAACCAATATTCAGGTAGGCGTATAAAAGAAGGCAAATAGTTTAACAGTTTAACACTGAATACGTGTTGACATTACATCACCAATAATTAAATGCATGTTTCAATTCCCACTCAGGTTGATGGATATATATGGCATATGCAGATGAGTCTACTGTCCCATACATTAGATGATATGTACTGGGATATTACTAGAGGTAATAGGAGCAGTGCGTATTCTTTTAGAATGAACTGAAAATGTTAACGGTTGTATTCTAGTAACTTTAAGTGTTGTGAGCTAGTTAAATGTTGAGGTGGCAAAAAATATGTGAACGCCGCCATTGAATCGAATGAGTACGGTTTGATGATTTGATATGCTGAAGTGAGTTTATTGAAATTGGCCAGAGCCCAGCGCATGAACAGGTGGCATTGGCAGAGAGTGTTGCGTTTAAAAAAAAAAAAAAAAAATACCATCTTTCAACATTGAAGTTGCTGTTTAGTGGATAGGTGAGTGCGCTGGATCTTGTGCATTGTATAATTTGGCCCCCAGCAGCACCCCCATTTATGCATGTTCAGGTGAGTGCAGCCAACCCCCCCCCCCCCCCCCCCCTTGTTTTATATATATGTATATATTGGAAAATGTATTCATACTTACAGTAATTTTCTTTTCCTGGCTATTATTCATGGCAGCATATACATCATGGGTTAGTTCTGCCCCTTACAGCCGATAGGACAGGAAA
Organism: Pelobates fuscus; assembly: GCF_036172605.1. Taxonomy (NCBI): domain Eukaryota; kingdom Metazoa; phylum Chordata; class Amphibia; order Anura; family Pelobatidae; genus Pelobates; species Pelobates fuscus. The sequence continues at coordinate 19,127,046 of NC_086327.1, read as the reverse complement.
AACACCAAAGGCTTTAAAAGGAGGCTTCATTCCTAAGTCGATTGAGGGCTGCAAGGTATTTGTAGAGTGTATATATATATATATATATATATATATACACACACACATGTATTTGTAGTGTATATATATATATATATATATATACACACACACATTCTACATATATATTTAACTATTAACTGACTAATTATTTGATTTTATTAATTATAATTTGAGGGACCTTCCTGACAACCCAGGCAGACAGTCCAGATAATTTAATTGGCAAGCCCTATATTTAACCCCGTAACTTTCCAAAACACCATAAAACCTTTACATGGGGGGTATTTTTATACTCGGGAGACTTTGCTGAACAGAAATATTTATTTAACCCCTTAAGGCCGAAGCCAAATGTACAAGTTGTGAACAAAACAAAACGTAAACAAAAACTGGCATTTGCGCTATATGTCTGTCCAACCGTAATTCACCTCTTTCATATTAAATGCACCCACACTTTTTATATCTCATTTTATTCAGGGGAAACAGGGCTTTCATTTAATATTAAATATTTAGCTATGAAACATAATTTAATATGAAAAAAATGGGAGAAAATAAGAAATGTTGTTATTTTTTTAGTTCTACATAACATTTTAACTGTCAATGTCATAATACTGTTTGCTTTTACTGCAATAAAATACACATATCTGTATTTAACAAAGTCTTACTTGTAAAACAGTACCCCCTATGTACAGGTTTTATGGTGTTTTGGGAAGTTACAGAGTCAAATATAGCACGTTACATTTGAAATTGAAATTCGCCAGATTGGTCACGTTGCCTTTGAGACTGTATAGTAGCCCAGGAATTAAATTTACACCCATAATGGCATTCCATTTGCAATAGTAGACAACCCAAGGTATTGCAAATGGGGTATGTCCAGTCCTTTTTAGTAGCCATTTGGTCACAAACACTGGCCAAAGTTAGCGTTAGTATTTGTTTGTGTGTGAAAAATTCAAAAAACGCCAATTTTGGCCAGTGTTTGTGACTAAGTGGCTACTAAAAAAGACTGGGCATAGCCCATTTGCAATACCTTGAGTTGTCTACTATTGCAAATGGTATGCCATTATGGGTGTAAATTTAATCTCAGGCAGACTAAACCACAAAAGGGCAATGATCTCCAGAAAGAGGGAAGTTTAAATATGGAGAACAAAAATCTGATTGGACAGCATCATCACCCTGCACCAAATCACACAAAGGGGTGTGACCTGTGAAGGGCAGATAATGTGTCCCAATAATATGACTTTAATGTTATAAAAGTCTACACCCACAGGGTCCTGTAATTTTCAAGGATTCCTGTAGGTGGCGCAAGGCTGCCAAAAAGATCAGGAAGTCTTGCCAGAAGACAGATCATGCAGGGGCTGCTCTGCACGTGGTGCAACCAAACACTGTATGGTGTTCACTGTGGCCTGGACGGCGTGGGACCGGAGACTACGTGCCTGCTGTACAGCACCCCCTGGAAGCCGCATGTGCATTTTCCCTTCTTGCCTGTCATTTATCATATGGACTAAATGTCCTTCTGCAAGATGGCGCACGCAAGCACGGGCGCAAGAGACTTTTGTAACATGAGCTCCTTATTGACGTAATGAATTGTTTTGCTTGAGAATGCCATAGGAACTGACGTTGTGGAACGAAAATGTCACCGGAAGTGACAATACGAAGCAGACGCAACAGACACCAGTCCAGCATGGAATTAATATTGCTTGCAGCGGATGGGAGGGAGTAAAAGTTCTCTTTCGCTTTTATATTTTAGTTTTTTCTGTTTTAGTTAATTATTCTTTACTGTATCCCTACTGGCACAGATTCGGGAGATCTACCAATATGGCTGCCAGAATGGAAGTAGGTGTCCGAACCGGAAGCGTTGCCTTCTTGGAGGTGGCACAATACGCATCCGGTTCGGACCATATTTGGGAATGGGCGTGTTTTTTTTTAACATGTGGAATCAATTGATTGTAATGTATGTACATATATAAACACTCATTTTGATAAGAATCTTCTCAGCACCTTAGGAAGACCCAGCGTTAGGGTTGAAAGGCATTGAGCACTTTATTATGTTTATGCTTTTATATATACAAGTAATACATTTGTTTTAATATACTTGCCTCTTCTTGGAGTTCCTGATTCCAGCATAATATGCATCTTTTTGGGATCCTAACCACTAAAGGATATCCAGTTTGTGTCTACAAGGAGACATATATGCTCTATAAATCTAGTGACAACTTTAATGGGCTCTGAAAATTGTGAGTGTTCTGTATTTTAACATCTACTCACCAACTATATTTACAGATTACAAGTTAAGTTTTACTTTTATACTGTCTTTAAATATTAACAGTATCTCTCCTTCTTTGCTACCAGCTACTTTTCAAGTAAAGAATATGATTTGGGGATGATATAAATAATTGTAGTATATCATTTCTTCTTAAAAAAACACAACTGAATAGACTCAGATAACAGGGCGCCACAATCACTTTTAATTACCAATGGGATTTCCAAGATTAACCAAGAGGAAACAGTAAAAGGAAAATTGTAAGATCAATTTTATTAAAACTCAAAAAGTAAAAGCCATATATTGGCAATGGCACATTACATGTGCAAAATAAGCAAATCAGAAACCCTTAGGAACCCTTAAACTAACATGCTGATGGTATAAAAGTGCATGTGCTAAAGTGCAATTTCAAAAAGGGCTGGGTGCTTGTAAAGCAGCTAAACACAGCAGCTAACTCCCACTACTCTTCAGCAGATAATATCAAAAGCACAATAGTAAAAGTATAATAATATAATAATAAAATAATATAATAATATAATTTCTTCTTACCCACAGTTCCAGAGACTCAAACATTTGAAGGAAAAACTTGTCCAACCTGCATTACATTTGACTCCAATGAGGAATGTGTTTCAGAAGGTGACATGGTGTGCAGGGGGAAAGAAGATCTGTGTTACACCTGTATTAGTACCTGGCTTTACAAAGGTAATTTACTTTAATATTTTTTTTTATCTCATGCTCTGTAAATTGAACTTTAATTACAGACAAGAGTCTCTTGCAGGGTCTAGCAAGCTATTAACAGAGCATGGGATAATAAGTTAAAAATTAAACAGAATGTGCAATAAAGGAAGTATAAACAGATGACTCTTTACAGGAAGAGTTTCTGAAGCCTGTGCAAGGCACATGCAGGGAGGTGTGCCTACGTCATGATATTATACAGCTCTTTATTGTCTAAGGGTATATTCACTACGCATTGGATATAGATAAAGTATATTATTTCAAATATTGGATAAAAACAAGGGGGTAGGTGCAGCGCTTCAGTAATCCTTGACAACGTATATGTGAAGAGAACCAGAGAAGAAATAATAGTGTAGTATTTAAAACTGTAGTGGTGATAGATAAAATAAAAGATGTGCACTCACACTTTCCTGGAGCTTCAATACAGCTCCAGTGTATGCGCCTGGGCGGAATAATCCCCGCCTATGGATCAAGTGCAGAGGCAATTCTTCAAGTTGTAGATGTGGTAGGGGGTATCCTCATAAAAAACAAACAAATAAAAATCGTATATGGTGAAGTATGTAGAGCTATGAAGCAAGGGTAGGTAAAAACTATAAAATGTGCACTCACGTGTAATGGAGCCGTAAAACCTGGCTCCTCTGATAGCGCTTGAAGTGGTATGATCCCCACTCAAGGATACAGGTGTAAAACCAAGTTCTTCCCTCCGTATATATGTGGGGATAAACAAACAAAACCACAATAGTGTACACCGTAAAAAAGGAGTGTAAGCAGAAATAAATAAATAGTTTAAGCCTACTCACATGCTAATGAGCAAGTCCCGGTTTGCTCAATCCAAAGCGCTTGGGTGGTATGATCCCCACCAGGGATATAGCTCCAAACAATCCAACAGCAGCAAAGTATGGTCCAATTAAAAAAGTACTTTAATTTTAAAAAAATATAATAAAAGAAATACAATATATAGTAAAATAGTGAAAAAAAAGTTATAAACAATACACTTAACGCGTTTCTCCTTGGATAGGCTTTATCAAAAGTGTTTTACAGAGTAAATGGGACCTGAGCTGCTTAAATAGGGTTAGGATTTTGAAAAAAACGGTTTTGTGACATCATAGTCACATGACCAATTAATTTTTATTTTTATTTTTTTTTCTTTCTTTATTGTCTCTTTTGGCTCCAACAAAATGGCAGCTTCCTGGATAAGCTGGAGATCCAAAAAAATGGTGGACAAGTAAATTGTATCACAGAGATAAAAGGGGCAGTAGCTCCCTCTACAGGCAAAAACTGGAATAACACATACTAAAATAAGAGGAGCAATAGCTCCCTCTGTAGACATAAAATAAAATTAAAGATAAAACACTAAAACAACTTCAATAAATAATAATAATATGGTCAATGCATAGACAATATTGGATAAAAATAATAAATATAATAACAGTGTAAAAAGGACCAGAATAATACAAACAATGGAGTACATGGTTATAACTGAATCTAAGAGCATCTTTGTAAATACCAATACAAATTTAAAAATATACTTCATATAATGACAAATCTAGATAATACAGTCTTAAGCAAATTAAATAATGAAAACTAATAAATGTGTAATTCACATAAAAAATATAATAAGAATTTAAAATAAAATTTACAACAACACATAAATCATATCAACAATGAGTATTTAGGCATAAGAACATAAAAAAAAATGTGAAGAGGAAATGATGAGATGGAAAATAATAAAAAATAAATAAAATAATAATTAAAAAAGGGGTTATAAAAAATTGTACAGATCAAAGTCTGAATTGAGCCCGGTGGGAATTAAAGTTTTTAGGTAAAAGACCCATTTCATTTCACACTGCCCAAGGATTTTTGTAATATTGCCACCTCTCCATGGTAAAGTGCAGACATCTATAGCGTAAAATTTCAGGAATTTAGGATTATTATTGTGTATTTGGAAATGTTTGGACACTGTATGGTTAGCGAACCCTTTTATAATATTCCTGCAATGTTCGGCTATCCTGGTTTTAAGTTTCCTAGTTGTCATGCCTACGTATTGGAGACCGCAAGGGCACTCCAACACGTAAATTACATTTTTAGTATTACAGGTGATAAAATTATTTATTTTGTATTCTTTGTTAGTGATATTTGATTTAAATTTAGTAGTACTATTACAGGAATTATCCGTGTATTTGCATGCTGAACACATTTTACATTTGAAGAAACCTTGTTTATTTAAAAAAGTATTTTTTTGTTTAGAGGATATTTTTGTATAATTTGTAGTTAGGAAGGATCTGAGATTAGGAGCTCCTCTAAATACGATTTTGGGTTTGGACGGTAGGATCTTTCTCAGTATATCATCCTCCTTAAGTACATCCCAATGTTTATTGATAATTTTTTTCATTTGATTACTTTTGTTGCTGTAATTAAAAACTAAAGGAAGTACTATGTCTTGTTTTTGTTTTGGTTTATATTCCAGCAGGGTATTTCTGTCAAGGGTACCTATATTTTCGATTAGAGTGTCTAAGGTGGTAGTATTGTACTTCTTTTCAATTAGTTTATCTTTTAGCATCTGAGCTTGTGTATTAAAAGTAATGCTGTCTGTGCAATTTCGTTTTAATCTTAAAAACTGACTTTTTGGTACACCATTCAGCCATGGGGCATAGTGGCAACTAGTGAGGTCAATGAAGGTGTTAGTATGTACTTTTTTAAAAAATGTGCAGGTGTTTATAGTATTATTTTCCACATAAATTTCCAGGTCTAAAAAATTGATAGAAGTTTTGCTGTAATTAGAGCTTAAGATTATACCTCTGGTGTTTACATTTAAAAAGTTTAAAAATTCAACTAAAACATTCTCTGGCCCCTTCCAGATAAAAAACAAATCATCAATGTAGCGGCGATAGAGAACCAGGTTCGCCACCCAGGCATGCCCCTCCCATACAGAGGAGTCTTCCCAGTCCGCCATAAAAAGGTTGGCATAGCTAGGGGCGAACCTAGTCCCCATCGCCGTACCAGTTTTTTGCAAGTAAAAAGTATCATAAAACCAAAAATAATTGTTTTCTAAAATCAACTGGATACCTTCCACAATAAAATCAATTTGCATTTTTGAGATCTTATTTTCTTTTTCCAATATATTTCTTATTGCTTTACAACCAATATCATGCGGGATGATGGTATATAGCGACTGCACGTCGCTACTTACTAAAATGTAATTATCATCCCAATCTATATTTTTTAGAATTTGAAGAAGACCCATACTATCCCTTAGGTAGGATTTGGTATTTTGTACATAAGGTTGCAAAATTATATCTATGTATTCAGAAAGGTTTGAAAGCACTGAATTAATACCTGAAACTATGGGACGACCAGGGGGATTTTTTATGTCCTTGTGTATTTTAGGAAGAAAATATATAACTGGTATAGATGGGAATTGTATATTAATGTAGGAATACTCAGAATTATTTAAAATATTATTGTTTTTGCCTTTGTCAATGAGGAGTAATAATTTATTTTTTATAATTTTGGTAGGATCTTGGGTGAGAGTTTCATATACAGAAATATTTTTCAAATGTTTAAATGCTTCTGTCATATACATGTCTTTAGGCATAATCACTAGGCCACCTCCCTTGTCCGCAGGTTTTATAACTATGCTATCGTCATTTTTCAATTCTTTTAATACTTCCCTCTCTTTTTTAGTAAAGTTATTAACGTCTGTTTTGCTGTGTTTTATTTTATTTAAATTAGTTAAGCATTTACAACACCAGCAGCTTATAAATACTGGCATAGTCAATAAGTGAGTTTAAGGTCTGCGCAAAACTCAGTCATCTCCACTGAGTCTGACCACTATTTAGTATTTAACGTTTTACAAACTAACTGCATTTTACAAGTCATGGCCAAACTAAAATTATAGTGCACTTAGATAATTTTTTCCATTTAGGCTAATTTAACCTTAAATTTTAAATTCACTTTGAATTCATCTTTAAAAATCACTTTAGTAAATAACCCTTAAAAGATCACTATAGTGTCAGGAAAACAAACCCGTTTTCCTGACACTATATAATCCTTAGGATCCCCCCACCCTCAGGGTCCCCCTCCCGGCTTCAGCCACTTACCTTAATCCAGTGTCGGGCTCCCCTGACACCCAGACCACTTCATTGAGCTGAAGTGGTGTGGGTGAATATAGTGGTCCTTTAATTTAGCAAATTGATCTGTGGTTGTCCAAAAGACATGCTTAGTGAGAACAAAAATGCTGTGTACACACAAGGCTCAGTTAACTAAAATAATTTAATTTACTTTTCATAAAAAGACAACTGCTGAACAGATTGTAAAATCATCAATGCAAGGTATAGTGGGATTTTATGTTTGTGGAAAATGTCTGAAAACAGTGCCAAATAAAAATGCGGTGTAGAGTTTAAAATATTTTACAGAAAATGTTTTTGTTAATGTAAATTCAGTTATCCTTGAACCATTTTATACAATGTTTAAACATTATACCCTTTCTTTATTTATTCTGTTTTATTTAAAGGTAATGTCATACACAGTTCTGAGAAAGGATGTTTGGACCCCAAATTATGTGAAGATTTCTTTTCGTTGATAAGTGGAGCGGAGGACATTAGTACAACTAAATTTACTTGCTATTAACTTTAATTAAAAAAATAAATAAATAACCTATTCTGATAAGGTTTGTAACCACCAAAACAGACTTGTAGTTCCTGATTAACAAAAGTATTTGTGTTTTGGTGACAAAAAAAGAAATGTAATTGCCACAAAATAATCATAAAATAAATGTAGCCAATGTAAACTTTCCTAATGTGGACTGGTTATTGTATTTCCTCTGTACAATGACCAATTTGTGGCTGCTATGATTAATTCAGCTACTTTCCTGATTCTGAAATACCCAGAGATGATATCAGGAGATAAATGCACTTTAAGACACTGATGAGCCATCAATATATCACAAAAGTACACACAGTAGGGGGTGACGTTGCCAACTGCCAACCAAGCAGCTCCTTGCAAACCAGGCAAAAAAACAAACATTACTTTCGAGGTAACACAATGCAATGGGTAACCCTAAAAGAACCCAAAGTGATCACCAATCCGCTCCCTAACAAAGCTTTTTAAGGATTATTCCGAGTGCATTCTTGAGAACACGGATTACAACATGGTGCTGGGGGCCCAGCTACTAGAGTCCATGCCTCCGAGCCTGGCACTTTCTGAAAGTTCCTCTGCTACAGTGACCCAGACATCAAAGAGATTTTGAAAACTTACCCTCATGCTCCGATCTGGCAAAAATGCTCGGCAAGCTCGAAGCCACCTTCCAGACAAAGCAGCAAGGCCTAGAGACCAAACGTCTAGAGGCTCACAAACATGTGGGTCCCCGAGTCCGTAACCTGGAAGACGATAAGGATCTGACCCAAATGCAAATGCTTACCCTCAAAGTTGAGTCATAAGCAGCGTGCCTGGCACATTTACCAAGCTCCCTAGATGATGTGGATAATCGGGGACACAGAAACAATATCTGAATCAGAGGCCTACCCAAGGCTGGTGGGGAAGACCTGCCCAACATATTACAGGAGTTTTTTAACCTCATCATGGGTAAGGCTGCTGACGCACCGCTGTTATTTGATAAAGCACACAGCTCACTTAAGCCCAGAAACACAGCAGACACTCACCAGGGCATTATATGTAGGCTACATTTTTACACTGACAAAGAGGAGATCCTGTGCACATTAACTCTACCAACCCACCACTACTATATCATGGCCATGAATTACAAATCTTCCCCGACCTCTCATGGCTGACCCTCCATGCGAGAAGATCCCTAAAACCTTACAGATCAACTACACACAATATAAAATACCGCTGGGGCTTCCCATTTGCCCTCATTGTGAAACACAAAGAAACCACGCACATCATCTCCACAAGATATGCACCCTTTGATTAGAGCCCTTGATCTGAACCAAGTCGAGGTAATGAACTGGTACTCCACCAACCCCCTGCAGATCACTCACCCATTGCCGCAACACCAGAAGGGGAGGACTCCTTAAAAAAAAAAAAAAGATGCACAGATCTAGCTGAAATCCACCACTGTTCGACCAGCCGAGAGAGACTTTTAACCCTCTGCGGATTTAACCCTCTGCGGATTGCCCAATAAGCAAAAATGCTCTCAAGAACCAACAGGACTCATATACAGTGCCTTGCAAAAATATTCTCCCCCCTTGGCATTTTTCATGTTTTGTTGCCTCACAACCTGGAATTAACATGGATTGTTTGAGGATTTGCATCATTTAATTTACAGAGCATGCCCACAACTTTGAAGATTTTTTTTTTTTTATTGTGAAGCAAACAACAAATAGGACAAAATAACAGAAAAAAATCAATGTGCATAACTATTCACCCCCCTAAAGACAATACTTTGTAGAGCCACCTTTGGATAAGTCTTTATGTGCTTGCCACATCTTACCACTGGGATTTTTGCCCATTTCTCCTTGCAAAACTGCTCCAGCTCCTTCACATTGGATGGTTTGCACTTGTGAACAGCAAACTTTAAGTCTGACCACAGATTTTCTATTGGATTGAGGGCTGGCCTTTGACTAGGCCATTCCAGCACATTTACATGTTTCCCCTTAAACCACTCAAGTGTTGCATTAACAGTGTGTTTGGGGTCATTGTCCTGCTGGAAGGTGAATCTCCATCCTAGCCTCAAATCACGCACAGAGTGGTACAGGTTTTGCTCAAGAAAAAGCGCCATCTTTCTTTTCCTCCATCTTTTCCTCAACTCTGACCATTTTCCCAGTCTTTACTGTGGGGATGCTGTTCTTCGGGTGATGTGATGTGTTGGGTTTGCGCAAGACATAGCATTTTCTTTGGCCAAAAAGTTCAATTTTAGTCTCATCAGACCAGAGCCCCTTCCTCCATACATTTTGGGAGTCTCCCACATGCCTTTTCACAAACTCTAAATGTGCCATTTTGTTTTTTGCTGAAAGTAATGGCTTTCTTCTGGCCACTCTGCCATAAAGCCCAACTCTATGGAGCGTACGGCTTATTGTCATCCTATGTACAGATACTCTGCAACTCCTCCAGGGTTACCTTAGGTCTCTGTGTGTCCTCTCTGATTAATGCCCTCCTTGCTCGGTCAATGAGCTTTGGTGAGCGGCCGTCTCTTGACAGGTTTTCTGTTGTGCCATGTTCTTTCCATTTGGTAACAATAGATTTGATGGTGCTCCTGGGGATCATCAAAGATTTGGATATTTTTTTATAACCTAGCCCTGACTTGTACATCTCAACAACATTCTCACTTACTTATTTGGAGAGTTCCTTGGTTTTCATGGCAGTGTTTGGATAGTGGTGCCTCTTGCTTAGGTGTTGAAGCCTCTGGGGCCTTTAAAAAAATGTGTGTATATGTAATGGCAGATCATATGACACTAAGATTGCACACAGGTGGAGATCATTTTACTAATTATGTGACTTCTGACGGTAAAACAAACCCAAGCTTTTTTTTTCTTTGCACCAGAGCTTTTTATGGGCTTCATAACAAAGGGTGTGAATGCATATACACATGCCAATTTTCTGTTTTCTATTTCTAAAAAATAGTTTTATGTATATATTTTTCTTATTTCACTTCACCAACTTAGACTATTGTGTTCTGATCCATCACATAAGATTCAGATTAATAAAACATTGAACTTAAGGCTGTAATGTAACAAAATAGGTAAAAAGTCAAGCGGGTGAACACTTTTGCAAGGCACTGTATACCACCCTGGACACAGCACAACTGTGCCCACCACACCCATTCTCCTCTGCATTTCCATTCCCTCTATACTGGACTTACCACAACATCCTAAGGCAAACCCCAAGCTCACCATCTAATTGTGAGAAGAACACCAGGAGGAATGGTGGACTCCCCGGAAAACTTTGGTATGCCAGGCTCAAGTTTACTTCATGAACTCACCACTCACCCTTGCGGTGTCGACATACACATGACTCTTCCTTGTAGACTCAGGTTAATCTCAGGGATCGACACCAGCACTGATCTTTTTTGACTGGAAGGTTTTACTAAACTATTGGAAGTATTTACACAAACCTTTCTGTATTGTACATAGTTATTGTTATTGTTCTTCATTTATCTTTATTTACACCGAACTGTTCTTGCACTTATCACTCTCAATTCCCTAAACACTCCTGAATAAAGGAGAATGGCACTGACTGAAGCACATCGTCTCAAAGCAGCGGTGGTTTTTCTTCAGGAAACCCACTTCCGTAAGGACTCTGCACCAGCCCTCAGGGACAGGCGCTACCCTCAGGGATACTTTAGCAACTACACCATATCCAAATCTCAGGGGGTGGCAATCCTTATGGGAGCTTTCACTTACATGGATCACAAAGTTGATGACAATGGGAGGTACATATTTGTAAATGGGGCACATAGGTAACACAGTGGTGACATTTGCAAATCTCTATCTCAGAAAACAGTGCCAGTCCCTATCAGAATACTCAGTACCATAGACCACTTCACAGAAGGCCTTCTGCTCATGGGCGGGGACTTCAATATGTCACTGGATGGCACACTAGACTCCACGTCCTTATCACACACGTACCAAACCTCCACACGTAAGAGAATACAAACCCTTCTAGGCCAAGCCCAACTGTTTGATTGCTGGCGTATGACTCACCCTTCACCCAGGGACTACTCTTTCTACTCTCATCCCACGGGGTCGTAGACCAGAATAGACAGTGTTTTCTCTTCCACACCAGTTCCTTAACCTAATTACCCTAATTGGTTGGATCACGCACCCCTGTCTCCTGCCATGCAAATCCCCTCCCTTCATCCTGCCAGGGCCAAATGGTAGCTAAACAACACCATTCTAAAGGTTAATGAGTTCCAGTTACAAATAGAGACAGCCTTAGACCAATATTTCGAGTATAACACTAATCCTGCTTCAGCTTATCCTATGATATGGGAGGCACACAAAAGTGTAATTAGGGGTACAAACATACAACTGGCAGCAGCCCTCAAACATAAAAGGGAATCAAAAACCAAAACTCTATTAGCAGAAATTAGGACACTGAAAAATAGACACAAAAATTATCTCAGTCTATCCACATACAAAATGCTGACTGATAAGAGAACAGAGTTGGTGGTCCTTAATGGAGCCGAAATTAAAAGGAAATGTCTTCTGACTAAGAGTTTGTACTACGCACAAAGGGGTAATAGCAGATGCCTTTTAGCTCAGGCATTAAAAAAACAAAGACAATCCACATTAATATCCTTCATAATTACCTCCAAGGGCACACAGTCCAACCTAATGACAGGAATTATGGAGGCCTTCCAAACATATTATCACAAACTCTATAACCTCACAGAGACCCCACCACAGAGCTCAGAAATCAGAGAATTCCTGGCTCGAAGGATCAACTTCATGATCCCGCCGAATTTACAACAATCCTTAGACCTTAACATCTCCAGGGATGGACTAGGAGTGGCAATAAAATCCCTCCCCTTGGGGAAGAGTCCGGGCCCGGATGGCTTCACCATCAAGTATTACAAATGCTTAGCCTCTCATCTCTCCCTTCCCAAACTCCTTCAACTCGTTACTTCAATCCTCCACCCCTCCCCACCCCACGCACTCGAAGCCACCATAACCCTCATACCCAAGCTGGGCAAGGATCCCACCCAATGTGGGAGCAACCGGCCCATATCACTCATCAATATTGATCTTAAAATCTTTACAAAAATTCTCGCGAATCGGTTACACCCTCTGCTCCCGGGACTAGTCCACCCTGATCAATCAGGTTTCATACCGAGAAGAGAGGCCAAGAATAATACTACTAAACTTCTTAATCTCATTTACCTTTCACAACACAACCACACCCAGACACTACTATTACCAATAGATGCCGAAAAGGCATTTGTCAGGGTGGACTGGTCCCTAATGTTAGCCACACTGGAGTAGATGGGTTTTGGACCAAACAACTTCCTATTCAAACCAGGGGAAGACGGCACCACATACAAGGACTATTACACAACCCCCTACTTAATGCTAAACACGCACAGGGATGGTAATGCAATCAAACCATTAGACTTACTACTCCCTGACAGAAACCACACGGCTTTACAGAAATTCCAATATAACCAACTATCACACTTCTGGCAGGCAGGAAAGTTTCTTCGAAAGCATCTGTTCCCAACACACCCTTACAAAGAAAAATATAACAACCTTGTACTCTATAATACAGGATACGCAAGCACCACACTCCTCATTGTTCAGATCTAGCTGGGAAAAGGAACTAAACATATTCTTCACAGACAAAACCTGGAAACAAATACTCATGTCAGTCCACAAATCCTCGAGCAATCTGGAGACACAAGAGAGTAATTACAAAAGGATAGTAAGATGGCACTATACCCCCACCAAACTTAAACATCTCTTCACTAACACATCCAACCTATGTTGGAGATGCCTTCACCCTGAGGGAAATTCCTCACACATCTGGTGGTCGTGCCCCAAAAATCCAAAAGTTCTGGTCCAGTATATCTACACTTATTCAGAAGATTTTAGGGTTGAACTTTCCATTCACACCTGAAACCTTTTTATTTCACATACTCCCCACATCCTTACCAAAAGTTTGTGCCTCTCTAACAAGACACCTGCTCACAGCAGCAAACCAACTCATTCCAATCAATTGGAAAAAAGTCAACTCCCCATCAATTAGAGTGGATACAAAAAGTTGAGGGCATACGGATAATGGAGGAGATATGCTTCTCCCTTTCCACAAAAATATCAAGTGTATGGGAATGCTGGTGCAGATTCTTGAAATGTCACAAGAAGGTGACTGAAATCTAAACCGATTACCGTATATACTCGAGTATAAGCTGAGTTTTTCAGCACATTTGTTGTGCTGAAAAACCCCAACTCGGCTTATACTCGAGTCAATAGTCTGTATTATGGCAATTTGCATTGCCATAATACAGACAGGGGCTGTGGGGGCTGTGAGAGAGCGTTACTTACCTCTCCTGCAGCTCCTGTCAGCTCTCTTCTCCTCCGCGCCGTCCGGTCAGCTCTTCTGTCAGGTCCCACTGTAAGTCTCGCGAGAGTGGGAGCTGACCGAGGTGCTGAACGGACGGCGCGGAGGAGGAGAGAGCTGACAGGAGCTGCAGGAGAGGTAAGTAACGCTCTCTCACAGCCCCCACAGCCCCCCCCCCCACTGAACTGCCAATGCTGGACCACCAGGGAAGGAGAGCCCCCCTCCCTGCCATGTATCAAGCAGGGAGGGGGGAGGAAAAAAAAAAAATCGAAATAATAAAATATTAATAAGTAAAAAAAAAATATTACAAATAAAATAAAATAAAAAATAACCATAAAAAAATATTAAAATAAAAAATAATAATAAAATAAAATAAAAAATAATAAAATAAAATATTAAAATAATTAAAAATAATAATAATAAAATTGCCCACCCCCCCACAAAGGCTCTGCAACACACACACACACACACACACACTGCACACATACTCATACACACACTGCACACATACACACACACTGATCACACACACACTGCATTCATACATACTGCACTCATACACACACGCTGCATTCATACACACACTGCACTCATATACACACGCTGCACTCATACACACACGCTGCACTCATACACACACGCTGCACTCATACACACACGCTGCACTCATACACACACACTGCATTCATTATATACACACACTGTAAATAAATATTCAATTAATATAATTTTTTTAGGATCTAATTTTATTTAGAAATTTACCAGTAGCTGCTGCGTTTCCCACCCTAGTCTTATACTCGAGTCAATAATTTTTCCCAGTTTTTTGGGGTAAAATTAGGGGCCTCGTCTTATATTCGGGTCGGCTTATACTCGAGTATATACGGTAGTTAAATCTTTGGGGAGGTGGATTGAGTCATATCTGCCCACTCCACCACTTAATGGCCTGGGAGGCCAGGAGACAGATCATGTCCCCATATCCATCACATTTTTCGTTGCCCTCTCCCCTCCCTGCCCCCCCCCCACACACACACCCAGCATATGGTACCCCTAAGTTAGGAAGTACTCCTTGTCCCTCCCCTTCCCTCCCTCCACCTCTCTGACCATAGTTCTTTAGAGGCAAGTCATTACCTGTGAGAGACATACCCCCACAATTGCAGAGAAAAGTGCAATATTTCATGCATTGTTTTGTGTTATGCATTGTAATAAAAAAATGGTTCAAGATACGCTATCATAAGTAAATCGAGTATGCTAACCATAAAAAAATAATAATAAAAGAATGGACACTGCCTGTTATACCATGTTTGGTTCTTTAGCTAGTTACAGATTGTAAAGTTTGTCAACATCTTACTGCAACAAACTTCAAATACTTCTTTCACATACCAGGAATGTAATGCCACGCCACATAGAATGATCACATAGATCCTTATGCCCCCATGCCAGATGTTTGAAGCTTGTGTTTGGAACTTCAATGTTAGAGAATCATGGATATGCTCAGGGTCGGCCTTAGGCATTTGGGTGCCCTGTGCAAAAAATCTTCACAGCGCCCCCCCCTCCCCCACTCCTTACCCCTTCCCACACACCCTGTCACACACACACACACAGGCAGGCTGACAGCCATACACACACACACACACACAAACACACTCAGGCAGTCATACACAGACAGCCACACACAAACACACACACAGACATAGAATGTGACGGCAGATAAGAACCATTCGGCCCATCTAGTCTGCCCAGACAGTCACACATAGGCAGTCACACACAAACACACACACACACACACACACAGGCAGACAGCCACACACACACACACAGGCAGACAGCCACACACACACACACACACACACACACACACAGGCAGACAGCCAAACACACACTGTCAGACAGCCACACACACACACACAGTCACAGACAGACACACACACACACACACTGGCAGACAGTCACACACACAAGCGCAGACAGTCACACACACGCGCAGACAGTCACACACACACAGACACTCTCACACACACACACAAACATAGGCAAACAGTCACACACACACAGGCAGACAGCCACACACACACAGTCAGACACACACACTCACTAACAGACAAACACACTCACAGACACACACTAACAGACACACACACTAACAGACACAGACACACACTAACATACACAGACACACACTAACATACACAGACACACACTAACATACACACACACACACACACACTAACATACACAGACACACACTAACATACACACACACACACACTAACAGACACAGACACACACTAACATACACAGACACACACTAACATACACAC
Organism: Pelobates fuscus; assembly: GCF_036172605.1. Lineage (NCBI taxonomy): Eukaryota > Metazoa > Chordata > Amphibia > Anura > Pelobatidae > Pelobates > Pelobates fuscus. The sequence goes on along the minus strand of NC_086327.1, from coordinate 19,110,684 downwards.
ACACACACACACACACACACACACACTAACAGACACAGACACACACTAACATACACACACACACACTAACAGACACACACTCACCCACCTTAACACATTTTTTAAAATGTATTTAGACACCCCCCCCAGCCTCCTTACCTTTGGGAATGCTGGGGGGGGTCTCTTCCTCCCTGGTGGTCCAGTGGCTGCTGGGCTGGGCGGGTGGCGCTGGTGGGCGGTTGGCGAGGGAGCACTTCCTCTGAGCTGTTTGCTCAGCTCCCTCGCGCGCCGCAGAGTGAGGCTGGGAGCCGGAATATGACGTCATATTCCGGCTCCCAGCCTCACTCTGCGGCGCGCGAGGGAGCTGAGCATACAGCTCAGAGGAAGTGCTCCCTCGCCAGCCGCCCGCCAGCACCGCCCGCCCAGCCCAGCAACCCGGCATGTCTGTTAGCCGCAAGGCTAACAAGACATTTGCCGTGGGCATTTGGGGGCGGCTTTTTTGCCGCCCCCTGGAAAATGCCACCCAAGGCAAATGCCTTGTTAGCATTGCGGCTAACAGACATGCTGTGTGAGCTATGCGGCCACAGGGCGCCCCCTGCACCATGGCGCCCTGTGCGGCCGCACAGCTCGCACAGCCCTAAGGCCGGCCCTGGATATGCTCTAACAAGGCTAACAAAGTTATTATTGTGTGGATGCCCAGTCTTGTTAACAAAGCTCAACCATTCATATAGTAGTAAAATGTTTGTGAGTTATATTAGCATTTCTAAGAGGTTTTCAAAAAACCTATAAAAAAAAAGTAGTAGAGTGTCTTACAGAAACACAGTACAGAGTAGTCAGGCTAAATAGTAGAGGGAGTAGGAGTAGATAAAAAAAGTGAGAGAAAGTAGCTCAAAAACTGGAAAAAGGGTCACCAGTCCTCTAAATGTACATAAAATCACAAATATCACTTACTTAAAAAATAAGATGAAAAGATACCAGGAGCTACAGTAAACTCACAGATAACCAACAGTTAATCTAGAAACAGAGGAAGGTACCAGCGCTAATATTCTGACAATATACCAATTAAACAGTGTAATAACCCAAATAATGTTCAGCTGCTATATCACCCAGGTCTTATCTTTCAACAACAAAGTATAGCCAGTGTGATGGTGAAGCGCTATATTATAAATGGGTAAAACCAAAAAATGGAAAGTGTTCCGTGCAGTGGAGAACAGAGATGTAATACAAAGATACCTTGGCTTGTCTACTATAAATCACAATGGTTCCTATGCAGTTTCCTAAAAACATGAGCAAGAAAACCAAAACATAGTGCAAACTGTGGTACAAAGGTAGGTATATATAAAGGAGAATATAAATGTCCCACTCACACTTTTAAGAGCTAAGTATATATAGCTCAATAGAATCACTTTCGGGTCCGTAAAGGTGACCCTTATCCCTTCTTTAAGATGAGTTCTTCTCTCTCTTGTATTCTATAATAGATAAGGAAGAGCACATATGGTGCAATAACGTAGGTCTTATGTCTTGTGATAAGTAAGGTAAATAGGGTACTTACAAAGCCAGAGCCATCCACATCGGCTCTGATCCAATAGCATATGTGGTTAAGGACCGCACTCCTTTAAAAAATAGCAGGAAAATGCCAATAGTGATTATAAAAGATATATAAACTTTATTTTACTATTAGCAATAAAATATAAAAAATATATATGTATAAAATAACACTATATAGGCATAAACGTCCAGTATTCCAAATTCTGATCCTCACAGTATTCCCAGGACGCGTTTCGCCGTGAAGGCTTCCTCAGCTGGATGTGAAAAAGTATTTGTGTCTTCTCTTGGACTGGTTCCTGCTATATGTACCCCTCTCAGGGGTAAACTAATTGATTTCCGGCTTGTGATTTCGCGGGCAATCACCATAACAACGGTGACGCCCAGCGTATCAAGCCTCTCTCTTTGCATACTTCTTTGCATACTAATTTTAAGCCGATACGTCATTTCCGTGCGTTCCAGCTTGCGGTTCATCTCCCCTATAGTATACCCGAACCAGCATAATTGTAGGGATAATAAAGGAAAGTAAGTTTTATACCCATATATCTTTCCATACCAATGCCAGCATGAACAATACAAGCTGATAAAACTATATAACTATACATTCAATAGTTGATTTCTATATATTATACCTAATTAAAAAATCTTTTAGGTGTTCTCTTTCTTGTCATTTCTTTGTATCAATTTACTAAATGTTCATATATATTCTATTTGAGAGTATACTCTTCTTGTATTAATATTGGAAGCATATAATGTATAAAAGCACTTACATATAAGCAGCTTTATATTTCTTTACATAGTAATCGTTATGATTATTAAAAAAACAATAATACATATGCTATTTCTAACTTATTATTAAACAAACATAAAAATATATATACATAAAAATAAGGTATAATATATATAAATATAATATAAAAGAAATATAGACTAAATATAAAAGGCAATATATATAAAATATGTATAAAAAAAATATATACGATAAAATTTAAAGGGGCATACCAGGTGAAACTCTCTAAAACAAGGAAAAAGAAAAAGAAGAGGAAAACCATTAAAGAGAGAGGGATCCTATTTTAAAAAGTGACACATTTCAAAATCTGCGTTTAGTCCATTAGGAATCAAAGTATTTAATTTAAAGATCCATTCCATTTCGCATTTGCTCATTTTCGCATCCAAATTTCCTCCTCTCCAATCTTTATCCACATTTTTTAAACCTAGAAATATTGTGTTTTTTAGTTTCACAATTATGATAGGTTTTATAATCTAAAGAGACACTATGTTTTTCAAAGCCTCTAGCAATGTTCCGTCCATGCTCTTCTATTCTAGTGTGTAGTGTTCTTGTAGTTTTGCCTACATACTGTAAGACACAAGGGCATATTATCAAGTAGATTAGGTTTCTAGAATGACAGGTTTAAAAATCTTTAATTTAAAATCTTTAATTTGGGAAAACATGTCAAAAAAAGAAAGATGAGAGAGGTTGCAGAGAGTATAACATCTATGAAGGGTATCTACAATTTGAGCCCCAAAAAAGCATCATAAAAAAGTTTTAGCCAAAGGCTTAAAATTTGCTCCCAATAAACCCCTCAATCAATTCTATTATTATATAGATCTTAATAAGTTTAAAAGAAATGTATGCTTACAAAAATACTTTGCAAAAAATCCCATAGAACTTCAATTAAATCAAGAAGAAGAGCTAAAACATACTAAATTAAAAGAAAAATCCTTATTTTACCCAAAACAAATGATCTCGGAAAAAATGGTGACGTTTGAGACCATGGTAATGATGGAAATTAGGAAACTAAATAAGAAAGAAAATCACAATCTTACTATGCAAGAAAGGAAAGCACTTAAATATCTCAAAACAGATACCAGTCTGGTCATAAAACCAGCAGATAAAGGGGGAGGGATAGTTTTAATGTCCAAAGAGTTTTACTGTAAAGAAGCTGAAAGAATATTGATGGATGAACAGACATACAAAAAATTGAACTATAATCCTGGAAATTATATGAATCAAAATTTTTTTAATAAGGGTTTAGATTTGAAAATATTGAATGAAAAAGAATTCAATTTTTTAAATATAAAATATCCTAAAATGCCAATTTTTTTATTTCCTTCTGAAGGTCCATAAAGATATTTAAAATCCCCCGGGTAGACCGATAGTAGCTGGGATAGATTCCATATCCAGTAGATTATCCTGCTACATGGATATCCATTTACAACCGTTAGTCAAAAATACTACTTCATATATAAAAGATACTATCATGATCCTAAATCTTTTTTTTTTAAAAATGCACTTGGAACCTTAATTGTTTTCTGGTCACTAGCGACGTCTCAGCTCTTTATAGTAATATCCCTCATGATTACGGATGTAATGCAGTAAAAAATTTTTTAAATAATTTCTCAGATTTAACATGTACTAAAATAGAGTCTTAGAGGCAATAGAATTAATTCTCAGAAATAATTTCTTTTGGTATGGTGAAGAGTTCTATCTTCCAATCAATGGGATGGCCATGGGGACCAAGTTTGCCCCCAGCTATGTATAGAACTCCTCAAGTGTTGAGAAGTAAGTGTGATCCATTATAGGGTGTCTACAAGCCCAGGTGTATATGTGTGTATACTTATAGCCTGTTACTCTGTACAATTGATATCTGTAATTAAGGAGACAAAAGTAGGGGGGAGGGAACAGAGAAGGCACTCCTAGTGCAATACAATTATTAAAATTATTAAAATTTAAACTAAGATAAAATGTCTCTTTAAGAATGCAACTCACAAATGTAGAGTGGTATGAGCCCCACTCTAAGCTATCTCGCCCAGGGAGGATCAGCCCCTTGGGTACGTGGGATCTGATAAATGCTCCTGCGACTCCAGTGTGGCAAAACTAGCCACTTCTGGACTATATGTATTGCAGGTTGTCCATAGGCTGAATGTATACTGTATGTCCTTACCTGTATAAGTGCTGTGTTATGGCCGTTCGCATGCTGGCAGCCATACGCTGCCAGCATACAAAGTATTCGTTCGACGAAACACGGCTATCCCAGCCGTTCGCCGTACGAATGCGGGCTCCCCAGGTAGACCACACATTCACAAGTCGTGTGGCACCAATTAACCGATTGCAACAATGTTGCAATCGGTAATTAAGGGCTCTCCTAGGTGGCCGCCGTTCGGCTACCGACCATGCGGCGGTCGGCCATCTTGGATCCTTTGTCTCTGTAGCGGTGTTCGGTCGTCGAGAGCCTGGAACTAAAAACGGCTACTCAATGATCCGAACACCGCTGGACTTCCAGAGCGTTCGGGAGTTCCGCGTTCGGCACATTCTGTTCCCCATAGATGTTCGGTACTTTTAAAACGAACTCAATGTTTTAATGTATTTTGTGCGGCGTTCGGTTAGTTTAGCTGGGATCAGAGCGGTATTCTCACTAAATGTGCCCGCCGACCCCAGCTATCTACCGAACGGTCATTCGTCTAAAAGCGAGCAAAAATTTATAAAATATGGATTTCTGTATAAATTGTCGGTTTTGCTCCACGAGGGGATAATCCACTTAATCGTCCATTTTAGTGGGAGTATCCCTCTCGTGTAGCAATGCCTGTTGGGATAATTACAATGCCTGATGGGAGAAATCCCCTGTAACAGCTGTAAGGAAACCCCTTGCAAGGGGAACTGCATAAATATGGAAGTCTGTGAATAAAGCAAGTTAGTTGACTCCCAAACTGTGTTTCGTCCGGTTATTGGGAGGATGGGGAATATTGCCGTGCTTTCTGCTCTGACTGTGGATTTCCTGAGAATACCAACGGATATCGTGGACTAATATACTGCATTCCGTTACAATTGGTGGCAAGCGACGGGATCCGAACCTTACAGCCGAAAAGAGGAGTTCGTGTAACTGGAACTACCGAACAAGGAAAGCAAAGGCAATTCGTATGGAGATTGATTATACCATACTGAAATGACAGACTTTAAAGGAACTACTGGAAGCCAGAGGGAAAGTAGCCAGCAGCAAAACCAAGGCTACCCTAATCGCCGAGCTGATGGAGGGAGACCAAGCCCGCAGCGCTACACCCCCAGTAGTTATGGAGGAAACCCTCTATGAAAGAGAGATGAGGACCAGGCTAGCATTTTTGCTGCAGCCTATATCGGATGCCATGTTGAACCTGGTGATGGCAAATGTGCAGGAATATGTTATGGCACACAGCCCGCAACACACCTTGACTCGAACCGAGTCCAACCCCGGGTCCCTTTACAACCCGGTAAAGCCCAAGATCCCGTACCAGGCCTTCAGAGCTTTTTGCGAGGAAAAGGACGAAATAGATGGGTACTTGCAGGACTTTGAAAGACTGTGTGATCTGCATGAGCTAGAACGGTCAGTATGGGTGCAACTGCTAGCAAGCAAACTAGCAGGTCGGGCAGCCGAAGCGTACCGTGCTGTGCCCAGTGAGGACAGCAAAGATTATGAAAAAGTAAAGCGCGCAATCTTGGAGAAGTATGCCATTACCCCAGAGGCATACCGGCGCAAGTTCAGACACTTACGCAAACCAGAGCGAGATTCGCACGCAGAATGGGCACACAAATTAGATCAAGCCTCCCAAGGGTGGATACAGGCCAGCAACGCCACCACCATGGAGGAATTGCATCAGATGATGTTGCTGGAGCAATTTTTTAACGGATTGTCACCGGAGACTCAAGAATGGGTGCGGGACAGAAAACCCCTCACCCTAACCGAAGCGGCTAGATTGGCCGATCAACACTTTGATGCCCGGAGGCACCAGGGACCTGTAGCCAAAAGCTACTCCCGACCCACAGGACTACCTAGCGCTACACCATCTCTAGCGCCCACAGCCGCTCCGTTCCGTCCCTCACAAGGACAGATACCGCCACCTTCCAGATACAACGGGCGGACCAACATCCAGTGCCATTCCTGTAAACAATGGGGGCATATGGCCCGAGAATGCACCCAGAATCGCGGCAGGCCCACCTGGAATCAAGGGCGTCCAAACCCCGCACCCAGGGCGGCTGCTCACCATTACCAGAGGGAACCAGCCACTCAGGATTTGTGGAGTGTTCATGCGGAGGAACCCCTGGGTATATTGCACGAAGTAATGTCGGTCCGAGCCACTGATAACCGGCAGCATCACCGGCAGCTGGTAACCCTTGAGGGGAACGAAGTTCAGGGACTGCGGGATTCGGGAGCTACCTTAACCCTAATAGCACCCCATTTGGTATCGGAGGGCACGCATACCGGCGGATCTGTGGCTGTTCGGGTAGCCGGGGGAGCTGTATACGACTACCCACGGCAAAAGTACATTTGAACTGGGGTGCGGGAGAGGGGACAGTAGAAGTGGGACTAATGCAGAACTTACCCGCAGATGTTGTGCTAGGGAATGATTTGGGTCAGATGACCTCTGCCTTTGTTCCACAGGCCCCCTACCAAGAAGCCCATCCAGTAACCACACGGCAACAGGCTCGCACCACGGCTACACCGATACACTCTGAGGCTCAGGTAAGAGACCATGACCCCCAACCGACTCCCATATCTTGGGATACCCCGACTACCTTTGTCACTGAAGTACAGACCGATCCCACTCTACAAGTCTATAGGGACCAGGCCCAGGCTGACCAGACAGGGTTAGAGGGGGAGCATTACACGTGGGAGAAAGAGTTATTGTACCGTGTCACGGCCAAGGACGTAGGGGGGTCTGTCACCTTGACTAACAAACAGTTAGTAGTACCGCGGAAGTATAGGCAGGAGCTGCTCAGAATTGCTCACGATATCCCCTTGTCAGGACACCTAGGGATGACCCGTACCCGATACCGCCTGACGCATGCGTTTTTCTGGCCCGGAATCTCACAGGATGTGCGCCAGTATTGCACCTCCTGCGACGTTTGCCAGCGAGTAGGTAAACGAGGGGATCGCCACAAGGCCAAGTTATGCCCCCTACCCATTATTGCCGAACCCTTCAGCAGGGTAGCAGTGGACATAATAGGGCCCCTGCCAAAACCCAGTCCCTCTGGTAAAAAGTATATTCTAACCGTGGTGGACTACGCCACCAGGTACCCCGAAGCTGTGGCTCTCCCTAACATTCACGCTGAAACCGTAGCTGAAGCCCTAATGAAAGTATTTTCCTGGGTAGGGTTTCCCCAGGAAATAATATCCGACCGGGGCACCCAATTTACTGCCGAGGTCACCCAACATATGTGGAAGGTATGTGGCATTAAGCCAATAGTCAATTCCGCCTACCACCCCCAGTCCAATGGACTATGTGAAAGGTTTAATGGGACGCTGAAGCAGATGCTTCGGACGTTCGGGGAAACCCACAAAGACTGGGAGAGGTTTCTGCCTCACCTGCTTTTTGCATATAGAGAGGTTCCCCAAGAATCAACCGGGTTCTCCCCATTTGAACTATTGTTTGGGAGAAGAGTACGGGGGCCCTTAAACTTGATTAGGGAACACTGGGAGGGGGAGAGTACAGCTAGCGAAACCCCTATCGTATCATATGTACTGGAGTTCAGGGATCGTCTGGAGGCGCTAACTCAGGCTGTGCACACCAACCTCCAGGCGGCTCAGCGACGTCAGCGACGCTGGTACGATAGAGGAGCCAGGGACCGCAGCTTTCAAGTGGGGCAGAAGGTTTTAATTTTAAAACCTGTCCGCACAGACAAGCTGCAGGCCATCTGGCAAGGCCCATACCAGGTAGTGGAGCAGCGATGCGACACTACCTATGTAATCGGCCCCTGCTCCGGGGTGGGGAAGAGACGCATGCTTCACGTAAACCTGCTCAAACCCTACCATGAGAGGATAGAAGATGTGACGGCAATCTGTGCCTCCGCCTTAGAAGATCAGGAGAACTTGCCCCTACCTGATCTACTAGAACCAGAAGAACCGGTAGAGCCTTCCCGGGGAGTTCAACTGGGGGAGCGGCTAAGCCCTCACGAGCGTGCCCAGGTACAGGCGCTGATCGTAGCTAAAGGGGCTACCTTCTCAAATTTACCTGGGTACACTCCGCTGGCCACACACCGAGTTGAAACCCCGGGACAGCTACCTATGCGACAGGCGCCATATAGGGTTCCGGAATCCGTCCGGACCCATATGAAGGCCGAGTTAGATGAAATGCTGCAGCTAGGGGTTATCGAACCCTCAGATAGCCCCTGGGCATCGCCGGTAGTCCTGGTGCCTAAAAAGGATGGCACTACCCGATTCTGCGTTGACTACCGGAGGCTGAATGACAAGACAGTGTCTGATGCCTACCCGATGCCTCGGATAGACGAGCTGCTAGATAAGATGGCACGGGGTCAGTATCTCACTACCATTGACTTATGTAAGGGATACTGGCAAATTCCTTTAGCCGATGATGCCATCCCCAAGTCGGCGTTTGTCACTCCGTTTGGCCTGTACCAGTTTAAGGTCATGCCCTTCGGAATGAAAAACGCTCCGGCTACTTTTCAGCGGATGGTAGATCGGCTACTGGACGGCTTCCAGGACTATGCCTGTGCCTATCTGGATGACATAGCCATCTTCAGCCAGACCTGGGAAGATCACCTAGATCATATAGGGGCGATCTTAGACCGTATTGGGGAAGCCGGGTTAACCTTAAAACCGAGTAAGTGCCACGTAGGGATGGCCGAGGTGCAGTATCTGGGACACCGAGTAGGGTGTGGGCAGCAGAGACCCGAGCCAGCCAAAATTGAGGCCGTAGCTAAGTGGCCTACCCCCAGGACCAAAACCCAGGTGCTAGCGTTTCTAGGGACTGCAGGGTATTATAGAAAATTTGTACCCGACTACAGCACCCTGGCCAAACCCCTGACGGACCTGACCAAAAAGAACCTCCCTCGACTGGTTGTCTGGGCCCCAGAGTGTGAGCAGGCATTCCAACAACTCAAGACCGCCCTAACTAATGCTCCCGTGTTAACTGCTCCTGATCCAACTAAAAGATTTCTTGTCCACACAGACGCTTCAATGTTTGGATTGGGGGCAGTGCTGAGTCAAGTGGGAGCCGATGGCGGAGAACACCCCGTAGCCTACTTAAGCCGCAAGTTGTTGCCCCGTGAAGTGAGCTACGCCGCTATTGAGAAGGAATGCCTGGCCGTGGTGTGGGCCCTTAAAAAGTTACAGCCGTATTTGTATGGACAACCTTTTTCCTTACTCACAGATCACAACCCGTTGGTGTGGCTAAACCGTGTATCTGGGGACAACGCCCGGCTGCTGCGCTGGAGTTTGGCGCTGCAGCCCTTTGACTTTACCATCCACTACCGGCCAGGAAAACAAAACGGTAACGCTGACGGGTTATCCAGACAGACTGAACTAGAGAAGTGATCTGTGAGTACTCCCCCGGACATCCCCAAGCCGATCCGTTGGGATCAGACTGTGTATGCCGGCTTGGTTCTGGGGGAGCATTGTGGCAAAACTAGCCACTTCTGGACTATATGTATTGCAGGTTGTCCATAGGCTTAATGTATACTGTATGTCCTTACCTGTATAAGTGCTGTGTTATGGCCGTTCGCATGCTGGCAGCCATACGCTGCCAGCATACAAAGTATTCGTTCGACGAAACACGGCTATCCCAGCCGTTCGCCGTACGAATGCGGGCTCCCCAGGTAGACCACACATTCACAAGTCGTGTGGCACCAATTAACCGATTGCAACAATGTTGCAATCGGTAATTAAGGGCTCTCCTAGGTGGCCGCCATTCGGCTACCGACCATGCGGCGGTCGGCCATCTTGGATCCTTTGTCTCTGTAGCGGTGTTCGGTCGTCGAGAGCCTGGAACTAAAAACGGCTACTCAATGATCCGAACACCGCTGGACTTCCAGAGCGTTCGGGAGTTCCGCGTTCGGCACATTCTGTTCCCCATAGATGTTCGGTACTTTTAAAACGAACTCAATGTTTTAATGTATTTTGTGCGGCGTTCGGTTAGTTTAGCTGGGATCAGAGCGGTATTCTCACTAAATGTGCCCGCCGACCCCAGCTATCTACCGAATGGTCATTCGTCTAAAAGCGAGCAAAAATGTATAAAATATGGATTTCTGTATAAATTGTCGGTTTTGCTCCACGAGGGGATAATCCACTTAATCGTCCATTTTAGTGGGAGTATCCCTCTCGTGTAGCAATGCCTGTTGGGATAATTACAATGCCTGATGGGAGAAATCCCCTGTAACAGCTGTAAGGAAACCCCTTGCAAGGGGAACTGCATAAATATGGAAGTCTGTGAATAAAGCAAGTTAGTTGACTCCCAAACTGTGTTTCGTCCGGTTATTGGGAGGATGGGGAATATTGCCGTGCTTTCTGCTCTGACTGTGGATTTCCTGAGAATACCAACGGATATCGTGGACTAATATACTGCATTCCGTTACATCCAGTGTCAGGCAAAAAACATTTATTAAAAATAAAAACAACTGATAGTCAAATAGTAAAAAGCACAGTCCAGCTGCAGCTCACCACACCATGGGGAGTTTGATAACAGTTTAAGTGTAATCTCTCTCCTTCTGTGGCCGGTCCTGCTGGCTGGTGTGTGTATTCAGTTCACTTCCTTGTATCCTGATCATCAGGTCACGTGACGCGTTTCGTCCCGCCTCTTGGGACTTTCTCAAACGAGCAATATCTCCTCCCACTGGAGATCCTCTTTTATTTAGGAGTCCCAAATACATGATCCAATCAGCTTGTAGCTCTCCAAAGTTGCACACATTGTCCATAATTACTTAAAATCCAAATAAAACATTTATTCACAATCTGTGTTTGTTTATATAAAAAACAAACAAAAAACAAACAAAAAAAAAAACGCATTTTTAAAATTTCAATATCCAATATAAAAGGATCATCATGCATACAGATTTAGATATAACTTGTGTTTACACATAATTTTCCAAGCACAGAAACGTGTAAACATAAATACCCAAATAATCACATTAAACATATGCAGGGAAAAGGGGAAGATCGTCTAACTTAAATCTTAATATGATATTAACCTTACAATGGCAAGAACATCCGTTTAATGGTATCTACGAGCACATAAATATAGAAATCTAGAAAAAGGTGCCTATACAGATAATAACACAGTCTTAAAAAATCTATACATCATTTACCGAATATATGAATATACAGAAACCTCGATTGGGATCCCACAGGTGTATTAGGGGTGGATAGGAGGTATATAAAAAAGACTAGATAAAATGTCAAAAGTAAAAAATAGTGAAAAAAGCATCTATAAAAATACTAAGAATACTAAAAATTACATATATCAAAAATACCAAAAAAAAAGGGGGTCTCCTTAATTACAGATATCAATTGTACAGTGTAACAGGCTATAAGTATACACACATATACACCTGGGCTTGTAGACACCCTATAAGGGATCACACTTACTTCTCAACACTTGAGGGGTTCTATACATATGTATGCGCACCAGCACTTTTCTGTTTTGTGATTATTTCTGTACCTTATTACCTGGGTATATTGTGGGTGCTGCAAACCTATTTATATTTTATCTTAATTTTTTGAGCCAACTTATCTACTGCACATTTTTGCCCCCAGCTATGCCAACTTGTTTATGGCCCATTGGGAAAATACTTTCATCTATGGCGCGCATGGCTGGGGGAAGAACTTGGTCACCTATGGCCATTACATTGATGATATCTTCTTCATTTGGGAAGGAGAGGAGGATGATTTTATTGAATTTCTTAATTATCTTAATACAAATTTGTAGGAAATTGGCATTCCTTGAGATGTTTGTTTGTCACATACCAGTTTTCTTAACAAATCAAATATCTTGAAGTTAAAAACGTTTATTTATTTCAATATACACATCATCCGGTAATAACATATGTCATTAACAGTCTTTGTCCAATACAGAGCAATGTTCCAGATGTTATCCATTTTTGATGTTAAAGGTATTGGCCACGAATTCTAAGCTACAATCAGTTTTATAGGTTTAAAATTCAGTTACAGAGGGGAGTATACATAATGGGGCACGGTAAGGACATCCATAATACTAACACAAAATAATTATGGATTGGGGGCGGGGCCTGGACTCCATGGCGGCTGGACGTGCCTCGTGTGAGCTCCGAGCTCAATCTACCAAAATCGCCTGATAACTTGCACGCCAGCCAGCCAGGACCCACACACGCACCTAAACAAGGACTTACCCACCTTGGGAGCCAGCCGTAGTGCCCCGGGTCTACCGCCCGCGGATACGAGGAGCGTTCATCGAGGGTGTTGGGAGTGCGGCCTAGCAGTATCGCCGGACGGGTGAGGCGGCCGATCCCCCGCTCTGTGCTACCTAGTGCCCTCCCAAGCTTGCGACACAGCCCTGTTCACCCCCCGCCTGGACTGGCGGGGATTATCACGGTCCTCCTTAGCCTATACCCGGGCACCAGCCAGCAAAGAAACTCAAAAGACTCACGAGTCAGGCAGAGCGTGTCCAAGATGGCCGCCCGTCGCAGCTCACGGAGGGGAGCCACGGGTAGCCACACGCAGCCTTTCTTCCTAGAGGCCCTAGACCGGCTATGCTCAGCCATGTACGAATTGCAGTGCAGCAGGGGTATGCCCAACCTTCAAGCAGCACGGGCAGTGGCCAGGTGGATCCGACCGACGACCCGCAGACACCACTATAGTACCCCACTACAGGTATTCCAGGCGGGCACCCACCCACGCAAGCACCAGCAAGTGACTAGGCGGGAGGCTGACCGCACCAACCCGGGCGCACGGTTCTGCACCCACACAAACAGCAAGGAGAACGCCAGCCCCAGCAGCGTCCCAGAGCACAGCAAGCCTGACCGGCTAACCACCAAGCGCCATGCAACAGCATATGGGATTACTAGGCTGCACCAAACCAGCAACAGCCCTAACTTACTAACCCAAATGGGAACAGCACCTGGGCACAATATACCCCCACGGGTGACCACAACTCTGGGAGGATGGAGGCAACCGCTTACAGGACATCGAGCGGCGACTGGTGAGCCAAGGGGCACCTCCAGCATGAGACAATACAGATCTCCCCATGGAGGACTTACTAGCCGCTTTGACGCAATGCCCAAACAGGGAGTAGGGTGACCAATCCCCGAGTGGGGAACAGCATGCCTACCGGATACCGACAACCTGCCATATCAAGGGACGACCCGACAATAATTGACACTAAAACAATGCCCGAAACTATAGCAGGAACTCACGACCGTGGGGGCATACACTCATACCTCCCGACTTAATGAGAGCGGGACTTTCTTGGCCAGGAGGACGTGCTATTATCCAGCATCACCTCCCTATACGAAGCGTAATTGACAACTTTGGCCGAGTGAGCTCACACTCTAGTTTATATCCATGTTGAAATGCCATGTTGAGTTTCATAACTTCTATGAATACACCTGTTAGCAATGTTGTGTAACACCTGTAAGCCTAGCATAACTCGCACTATAGATAGCTCAGGAACTCACACAGACACTTAACCAGCATAAAACTCCTTCGTTAAGGTTACACGCCTGCATAGTCTACTGTTTTTTACAAACGTGGAAGTATAAGCCAGATCACCAGCAAAGAAATGCGTAAGCGCCTCACCTCATGATACAGATATAGACATCCACAGCACCAGCCTGTCTATCAGCCTAACACTGTAAATTCCTATAAAACGTGTGATACTAACATACTCCACACTCTGACCAAGCATGTATACAGCATAGTTGTACACGTACAGTTGAAGCTACAATGTTAAAGCTATAATGTTAACACAGTTTATCAAATTATAATCTGTTTTTTGAACCTAAACAACGTAGACCAATACTGTATATTTCCTTACCAAAAAAAAAAAAAAAAAGTGCAAGTTCTACTGTTTACCCTTATGTTTTAATTATTATTATTATTATTATTATTATTATTGCCATTTATATAGCGCCAACAGATTCCGTAGCGCTTTACAATATTATGAGAGGAATGCCTTTGGGGTACCTCTTCAGCATTTGTTACAGACGTACGCACTACAAAAATAAAGAATTAAAAAAAAAAAAATAATAATTATGGATTGAAGAAGGGATTACAAAAATAGAAAAAGATAAAATAAAAAAAAAGGGGAAAAGAAAAATAGTTTTTTATTCAATCACAAAATAGGGGTGGGGGGGCGGGGCCTGACTCTCAAGCAGGCAAGACATGCTTTCCAGGAGCTCCTGCCTGAGCCAACTTTAACTCCGCTAAATCTGCATGTTTATACCAGCAAAAGGCTCAGAATTAGGCACAACAGACATCCTGACTAAAGAGGACAACAAAGGTCCTGAAATTATCATTTATGCATACTTATCCTGCGGCCTACTTGGGTGGCTGGTCTGTCGACTGGGAGAGGCGGCCGATCTCCCGCTCGGGACTGCGCATCCCACTGTGAAACTACCGAAGCCCTGCTGTCCCCCCCTTTGGACCGGTGGGGGTTATCCCAGTCCCCCCTAGGGGTGTTCACTGCCCTACAGTAGACAGCCTGATTTCTGCTACTTCTGTGACCGAGTTGCAAATCAAAGATGGCTGCCGCGCTGGGGCCTCCGCTACAACCAACAGCCCCAGAGGCCTCAGACTGGGTGAAGCGTTTTGAGGCCAGATTTGATGAACTGTGCCGGAATTTCTGGTCCCGGGTGGCCTGCGGTTACCACACTCTTGCCTTACCTGACCGGATCCTCCAAAGCACTGAGAGTACTGATACTACAGCATCGCTCCTACCACTCCCACTGCAAGACGAAGCCAAACTGAGACCCACTGGGCAAAGACCCGGTGCAACACCGGTGGTGAGGAAGCGGAGGAGGCTATCTCGCCCCAGTCCTAGAGTGAGCTCTTATCCACCTGGACCACGACTTACCAAGAGGACTGCCGTGGGGAGAGGTGCGAGGAGGAGTAACCAGCTTCGCGGTCAACTGGCTCCAGGCCGCCAACAGGAGTCCCCAGCACTGAAAGTGAAGGGGGCCCCGGGGTGGCGACAAGGCAAGCAACGGGGTCTAACGAACCGCCAGGTGACACAGAGGCAGCTGCAGACCCGGGCCAGGGTTGGTTCTCCTGCAGAGCTGCAAATGCTGCAAAGAGCTCTGTTTCTGATGACAACTTGGTCTGTGCTCACAGGCCCAGGGTATCCTTCCCAGTTAATAGTGTTCAAAAAGTGGAGCGCTACTTAATTTTCTAAAGAGGAGGGTATATATAATAGGAAACCTGACAACCTATTGAGTTAATGATATGCAAATAAGTGAAAAGTATACCCTTTGCCTCTAGAAAAAAAAACACAAATAAAACGTCAATAAAATTACTCATGTAATAAATGCAACAGACTAAATAATAAAGTCCAATAATGGTCTGTGCAAGTCCCTTTGTTCCCGGTGTTTTCTTTTATGGTGTTACTCCATAATCAAATAGATATGAAAATGCAAAGAAAAGAAGGGTTAATTAGTGATTTACTCTTTCACTACAAAGAGGGAATCCTTTGTAAAAATAAATTGACTTTATTAGAATCTTAGCTGAAAGCTAAGTATCAATGTAAAAAGTTTCACATAAAATAAAATTGGAATTAAAACAAACTCCAGATATCTTTAAATGAATAATAAGGCTTCGTTATGATGTGCCTACTAATAAGTTCAGAAAGTACTGGGTGCAGACCTTATGCTGTTCTCGGCGTCCCGAAATCAGCAGTTCAGATGTTAGTTTGGTGGTAACGGTAAAGGTAAATGCTCCCCAGGCACTGGCTTTCTGTGATGTGAGTTGTGTCCTTCCAAACGCGTTTCTCCGTTCCAACGGCTTTATCAATGGATGGCATCGGGACGCCGAGAACAGCATAAGGTCTGCACCCAGTACTTTCTGAACTTATTAGTAGGCACATCATAACGAAGCCTTATTATTCATTTAAAGATATCTGGAGTTTGTTTTAATTCCAATTTTATTTTATGTGAAACTTTTTACATTGATACTTAGCTTTCAGCTAAGATTCTAATAAAGTCAATGTATTTTTACAAAGGATTCCCTCTTTGTAGTGAAAGAGTAAATCACTAATTAACCCTTCTTTTCTTTGCATTTTCATATCTATTTGATTATGGAGTAACACCATAAAAGAAAACACCGGGAACAAAGGGACTTGCACAGACCATTATTGGACTTTATTATTTAGTCTGTTGCATTTATTACATGAGTAATTTTATTGACGTTTTATTTGTGTTTTTTTTCTAGAGGCAAAGGGTATACTTTTCACTTATTTGCATATCCTTCCCAGTTGATGGACAGTGCTTGGCCCATTGAGGGCATCGGGTGATGGGACGCCCTGGGACTGACCTAGGCAGCACTTCAGGCATGCTTGGGTATGACAACACTAGCTTGGGGACAAGCTATATGCTGAACATATGCTCAGAGTATATATCTCACTGCTTGAATTTGTAGGCTTCTGCTGGGGGCGGTTCACACCTCTACTTATGTGCTATGACTGAGCAAAATTTGCCTAGCATGACTTCACTGAACATGTTTATCTCTTGCCTGTGCATTCATTTATTTTAATATACTTTCCACATGTCTAGCAAGCCTATATAATTACAGACATGCATTTCCAGCTAGAACTAAACATGATTACTCTGAATGTTAATAAGCCTGTTTGTATTTTCGTATTACTCCTGTTCCAAAAAAAAAAAAAAGTGCAGCATACCATGATTACTCGAAGCGATATATATATTGTTAATCTCTCTTATGTCATGTGACATTGCTGAAACATGTATTTAACTCTGCACTCAAAAATAAAG
This sequence comes from Pelobates fuscus, assembly GCF_036172605.1. Classification (NCBI taxonomy): domain Eukaryota; kingdom Metazoa; phylum Chordata; class Amphibia; order Anura; family Pelobatidae; genus Pelobates; species Pelobates fuscus. The sequence continues at coordinate 19,093,439 of NC_086327.1, read as the reverse complement.
AATTAAAAAAAAAAAAAAAAAATAGGGGTGGGGCCCAAGCATCATGGTGGCCAGATGCATCTTGAGAGAGCACCACAATTAGCTCTCAAATTAACCAAGTAAATTACTACCCATCTCTCTAAATCGGTGAACAATCGAGAATTACCTTTTTCCTGCACTGGAAGATGTGCTCTGGAATGCAAATGGGAACCATGCCTGCCAGTGAATATGTCAGAGGAGTTAGTGGGGCCTAATGAAAACATCTGGCAGGAGAGGCAGCATCTCTCAGAGCCCATGAAGGTCTCGACCCTTGCCGAATCCTTACCGTGCCCCATTAATACTTAAATACAATGTGGTAGAGAGGGATTGATGATCCTCAACTATTCTTTAAATACAAAAATAACAAATATGAGTTAAAAATGAGTGGTCACTAAATAATGTGATTGCGAATCAATGCAAGCAATGTCTTAAGACCATACTGAACACTTAAATCCATGTGTGTGAATAAATAAATTTGCTTTGAGTTTTACACCAACAAGATATATTAATTTTCTTTACAATTTGTTTAAAGAAAATTGAGCCACGTTTGAGTAATAAACCCTTAAATATTGTCTGTGTAATGCTGCCCATGGCCCTGTTCGAGCTGTAGATTTGCGGTCAGTCGATGCAGGAGCATATTCAGCACTCTGATATGTCAGTGTCGTGTATTAAGGTCACATTAGGTAATAATGACGAACAGTATATTAGTTATATAACATTGCTTATTGCCAGTATCCTCTGTTTACTCATCTTATTAAAAAAAGAAATGCTGAAGGCGTTTTTTTCAGTTACATTTACTTGTGTTCATTTATTGTGTTTATATTAGGACTACAATAAATTTTCCTTAAGGAACAAACTGTGAGTACTAACCGGACTACAAAAGACCACCAGATCCATTCTTCACTCAGTATAGATAGTAACACAACAGCAAAACTCCAAAACCTTCATTTGAAGTATAGAAAAGAACCACAACCTCCAGCTAACATAAAAATGACACAAAAGTCTCCCAGGAGTAGAGGATGTAGATAGATTCGATTAGATTCGATTAGATTCGATTAGATTCGATTAGATTAGATTAGGATAAATAGATAGATAGATGCAATAATCATGCTGTCTAATCAGCATCTTGATATGCCACATCTGTGAGGTGGATGGGTTATCTTGGTAAAGGAGAAGTGCTCACTAACTTTAGACAGATTTGTGAACAATATTTGAGAGAATTAGGCCTTTTGTGTACATAGAAAAAGTCTTAGACCTTTGAGTTCAGTTCATGAAAAATTAGGGCAAAAACAAAAGTGTTGCATTTATAATATTGCTACCATCACCTCCACCTCGCAGGCTCGCTGCCTTAGTGCTCTTTTTGACTCCAACCTCTCCTTCACCCCCCATGTCCAATCAATTGCCAAATCCTGTCGCTTCCAGCTCAAAAACATAGCGCGCATCCGCCCCTATTTAACCCCGGATGTGGATAAGGTGCTGGCCCATGCTCTTGTTACGTCTGGTGCTTTCTTATAAGTCCCTACATAATGATGCTCCAACCTACCTATCCTCCCTAATACACAAGTATGTCCCCTAGAGGCCCCTACGCTCTGCCAAAGACCTACATATATTCTCTGTCCATACTCCCACCTCTAATGTTTGCCTCCAAGATTTCTCCAGGACTGCACCTTTTCTGTTGAACTCCCTTCCCTTCTCCGTAAGACTTTCACCCAGTCTTCACTAATTCAAAAAATCATTGAAAACTCACTTTAAGAAAGCATATCAATTAAAATGTTAGCAGGTTTTCATCCCCCATCCGCCATGACTCCTCTCCTGCAACTGTCGAAAATGACCACCTAAGCCCCCAGTGAATACTTTTCTAACAACCTATTTCGTACCCCTACTTTTACCCTTTGTGTCACTATACCTCACTGTGACGAGACCAATCTCGCCACATTGCATTGGAGGAGCCTGGTTGCCCGCCTGCTGCCTTTGGACTATGGCCCTGGGAGATTGGGCCCTTTTAAAAAACATATCCGGCCCTAACAGAGTGCATGTCACTCATTCTGGCCCTTTAAACACAGTGGGGCCATTCGGTACTTGCCCTGTGTGAGCGGTGATACCCCCAGATAGCTATGCCATGGAGCCTATTCATATAATGAAAGACTATGGGAAAGACTTTAGCTCCATGGCAATTGAACTGTGTGAATAGGATCTGAGCGCTATTCGGTAGTTTTGTGCGTTCAGATCCCAGCTATCTGGGGATATGTGAAATGTCTGTGTGTTATGTGTAAAATGTGACTTTATGTATTTTAAAGTGTTTTATGTCTTTTTGCAACCATGTGCTCAATGGAGTCTGCCTCTAGCCCTGGATAATTGGATTACTTTCCCCTTTGTCTCCAGGATAGAGGCCTTTGTAAAACCTGTTTGAGCCAGATTGCTATGCTGCCAGCCAGGGGAACAAAATATACTTTTACTAACTTTTGAACCCCTGGTCTGATTCATGCCATTTTTTAATATGTTGTTCCCCTAAATTGGGACAAATGTGTAGATGTGTGCAGTGATAGTGCCAAAGTGGCAGGCACAGTGACATGAATAAGAAATGTAGCAAAAAGCAGCACCAGTTCTCATTGTGTTCTTCACAGACATGCACTGGTAGCTAAAAATATTTAAATCTCACTTAAAACTGTGCTAGATGAAGCTGTTTTACCAAAGAACCATCCAAGGTGTATGCACAGCTACAGGGTAACCCCCACATCTCCTCGCAAGACCCACCCAGAGCTGAGACTGAACAGTACTGGAAGAATATCTGGGAGCAAGAAGAATCTCATGACACTGAGGCCCAGTGCCTAATAGACCTGAAAGTAGACCACTGCTTACTGCCAGAACAGGAACCAGTCATCATCACAGTCGGAGATATCCAACAGAGAGCAGCACACATGAAGAGCTGGTCTGCCCCAGGACCTGACATGTTCCACATATACTGGATATAAATGCCTAGTAGCACATATTAACCAGCTACTAGCAACAGGCTCCCACCCTGACTGGCTGACACAAGGCAGAAACAATACTGGTCATGAAGGACCCTCACAAAGGAATGGCACCATCCAACTACCGACCAATAACCTGCCTCCCCACAACATGGAAACTCCTGTCAGGCATCATAGCCTCCAAGATTCAAGGGCATATGAGTCAATATATGAGCAATACTCAGAAGGGGATTGGAAGCAACACCAGATGTTCAAAACACCACCTACTGGTAGACCAAGCAGTCACAAGGGATTTTAAAACTAGACAGACCAATCTGTGTATGGCCTGGATTTACTACAAGAATGCCTATGACACAATGCCACACACATGGATACTGGAATGCTTGGCTCTCTACAAGGTCATCAAGACAGTAAGAGCCTTCATCAAGAACTCGATGGGAAAGTGGAAAACAACTCTACAAGCCAATTCCAGGACAATAACTCAAGTGCACATCAAATGTGAAATATACCAAGGTGATGCGCTATCCCCAATGCTGTTCTGCATAGGCCTCAACCCCCTTAGCCAGATCATCAAGAAGAGTGGATACAGGTTCAAGAGTGGAGCTGCCATCAGCCACCTACTCTACATATACGACATCAAGCTGTATGCCAAGAATGAATGAGACATTGACTCACTGATCCACCTAACTAGGATATACAGCAAGGACATCGGAATATCGTTCAGACTAGAAAAGTGCGGGCGGATGATAGCAAAAAGAGGTACGATGATCAGGACAGAAGGAGCTGAAGTTCCAGAAGGCTAAAAAGAAGATGTATAGAACAGCTGCAAGTATGGGGACAAGTACCTGGGGGTAATACAAACACATGGCAACCATGAGGAAGAGGCAAGGAGGATAGCAATATCCAAGTACCTCCAAAGAGTCAGACAGGTCCTGAAGTCCCAGCTCAATGGCAAGAACAAGATCCAATCTATCAACACGTGTCCTACCAGTGATCAGGTACCCATCTGGAATAATAACCTGGCAAAGAGAAAAACTAGTCACCATGGATGTCAAGACCCGGAAACTACTCACTATGAATGGGGGATTCCACCTGAAATCCAGCACCCAGAGAATGTACACCTGCCGGAAGGAAGGAGGTCGGGGCCTGATGAGTGTCACGGCCACAGTCCTGGATGAAACACAGAGCATCCACAAGTGCATCACGAAGATGGCTCCCAAAGATGAACTGCTAAGGAAATGTCTGAGACTTCCACAAGTCGAGGATGCAGACCTCAACAAAACAAACCTTCCATGGGGTGTACCACTTTCAGATAGCGGATGTGGCTCACATGACAAAATCCTACCAGTGGTTGGAAAAGGCAGGACTGAAAGACAGCACTGAGGCACTAATCCTAGTAGCACAGGAGCAGGCACTCAGCACCAGATCAATAGAAGCTGGAGTCTACCGGTCTACCACACCAGGCAATACCCAAGGTGCAAACTGTGTAAAGAGGCCTCTGAGACAGTCCAGCAACTAGTAGAAGGATGCAAGATGTTAGCAGGAACAGCATACACGGAAAGACACAACCAAGTTGCTGGGATTATGTACCAAAACATCTGCACAGAATATGGATTGGAGATGGGAGATACCACAAAGGGTAGTTGAGAATGACAGGGCTGTGTGGGACATGTGGGACTTCAAGATCCAGACAGACAAACAAGTGCTGGCCAACCAACTAGACATCTTCAATATCTTGATGGAGAGCACTCACAGGACTCAAAGGTATTTCAAATAGTGATTTTTGTTTTAGCATCAAATCTTCAAATACAGAGTGTCAACGTTTCAGCATATATATATATTTTGTATGAACATTTACATACTTAAGATGGTGGATATGGAAGATTTGCATGAATGCAAAAATGCAAACATGTTAGTAGATAACATATATGCATAGGTCTCTATGTCGTAAGGTTTACTACATATTCACAGCTACTGTATGTCAGTTTGAGGTATCTGCGGATGTATCTGGTGGCCTTAAATGATTCTCTATCCCCGGGTTAGTTAGTTAATTTTGATTTAAATACACGTGATGGGAGACTTTGCTTCTATAAAAGGTTCATGTAGGCTCATGACACTGAGGCCCAGTGCCTAACAGACCTGAAAGAGTCCTTTATAATGACTTTTCACAAGCAAATTGGTTGATTATCTCATTATGCTATAGTTGTGATATTGTATGTGCCGTTTATGCTGTCAATGTACGGTTGTTATACCTATTACTATGTGGGTTTTTTTGTGGTTTTTTTTTATACCTCCCTTACTTTTCTTTTCTGTACCCCTTTATATATATATATATAAAAAATAAATTCAATAAAGATAAATTTAAATAAAATATATATAAAGAGAGAGAGTGTTTCTGAAATAAAGGGTCCAAGGGTTTCTAAAATAAACTTCTTTAATTCAAAAGTGTCAAATCGATGTTTTCAGTGACCGAAAATTTTATGTTTGCGACATCACTATTTACAATGTTTAAAGTAATTCAAGTATTCACATTATGTGGACAACTTGTCATTTCAGATGCCTTTCAACTTTTTATTTTTCTTTCAGTGTGGTTGGTTCTCTTCAAGGGACGAGCCTATCTGCGTTTTTTTTGTTCATTTTCCTTTCTGAATATTTGGAATTCTGCACTAATTGACTAATTGGACTTTTTGACATATGTTTATTGTTATGTTTACTTTTTTCTTACCTGGAAGGGGAGGGTCTTGAGTTGTCAGGGCCTTTTGTGCATCAACTAATTTTTTTTCTGATTGGTTGTTTGTTTCTATGATCTGTACTGCTGGAGATTCTCAGTAAAGAGAGTTATGCAAATATTCACCTCCTGTCATTACTAAAATTAAGATTATAGTTACAGTACGTTAGCATAATCTACAATTAAATTGTAGAGGAATTATCTGTAATTTTGCATGTAACTCAATTTTAACTTTATGTTGCTGGAAGCTAACTGATTATTCATGTCATGAAAATCTGTACTAATAATTGCCAAGTATACTAACTCTACGGGTACACAATTTCTATGAGTGATTTAGGAATTATTTTTGTTGTTGTTATTGTTGCCATATTTGTTGTAATTTTTTAAACTATTATTATATCAAGTATTCACTGAGTTTTGTCATGCATATTATATATTGTTATAATAATAAATTATATTTTTATAATCGTTTGTGATTAATGTGTGAAATACCAATCCTCTAATAAACGTACTCCAGGGTCTATAAGAGTTAAAATTGTAGGTAACTATTTAAGTCAATCAAGGGGAAACAGTGCCAAAATATACAATTTTTATATTTATAAAAATAATTTTAAGAATTTTAATAAAATATCATTTTTAATATGTATTACCCTTTAAATATCCTCGGAAGCTCCAATTTGTATTCCGACTAGATTTGGAAATATTTTACAGATACGTTTTGAAATTGTTTTTGTTAATGTACATTCAATTACCCATGAACCAATTCATAAAATGTATAAGCATTGTTGTCATAAATATCTGTATGGTAAGGGAGATTGGAATACATCTATGTATATATCTTCTTGTATTAATGGGTCACCATCATATCCTTCTATATAACCCACAAATATTAATATGGAATCTGAAGTTCTTTATAAAAAAATTGTGACAAACTGAACCTAGTCATGGGTGCTTAGGGGGCCTGCTTGCCAGCCTCTTACCAAAAGACTATGGGCCATGCAAAAAGGCTCATAAAAAAACCTTGTTCATGCTTTTTTGCAATTCTGTTTGGTAGATTGCATTCCCTCCCTATTTTAACATTATCCCTTTCGACTACCAAACAACCGCACGAACCACAGACCACCAGGGAGCTTGTTAACACCTATTAACACCTTGGAACAGTTCTCACCGCAGTGTTCTAATTGTTCGTCTGGGTGGCCGTAATTCCTATGGACAACCACGAGGTGGCGGCCATCTTGTTCGCGGTGTTTAGGCATGAATCTCATGGAACTAAAATCGGAAACAGAAACTCCCGAACACCGCTGGACTTCCATCATCGCCTGTGTTCGGTTCTATACAAGTTAGAAGGTCACTGTTCGGTGGAATCGTTCGTCTGGATGAGGGGAACAAGCTCCAGGGTAAGAACATTGACTATGTTCGGTAGTTTATTCATTTTTAAACTACTAAACTAGACCGACCGCAAGCCCTGATTCTCTGGAACTATTTGGGGCGTGGGACCATGCATGCAGAAGGTCAAAGAAATGACTTCCAGGAAATTCCTGAACCCCTGAACTGATCTGGGTTTATTTTTCCATATGTTCGTCACTAAGATTAGGGCTATCAGGGAATTTAATATTTGTGGGGGTATTATATGTTTTAACCCCGTAAGGACCAAACTTCTGGAATAAAAGGGAATCATGACATGTCACACATGTCATGTGTCCTTAAGGGGTATCTTTGGGGTTTTATAAAAATTTGTGTTTTTGTGTCTGGAGATAATGGAGTTAAAACAGTGATTGACTCAATTATCTCCCAGGCTGAAGGGTGGGATTGTGTTACTGTATATGGGAGTGTCCAGTATTGTCATTGGTCTGTGATTTTGTCCTACAATATTCCACCAGGTCCAGGTGGGAGTGCCCCTTGCATTGGGACTTGCATAAAAGGCCCGTTGTGGCTGCCGTTAAACAGATTAGTTTTACCCTTCATGAAGTCTAGGCTCATGTTTGGGGAATTGGAAAGCTATATTCACTCTGGGAATTGCTATAATCACTATACTCCTTTGGATACCAACGATTGCTCTTTTAAGAGCAGCCTGCTTCGCTCTCTGGACCAGGAGAGGTCTACCCACTGGAAGCTGGATCCTGGTCTTGGGTCCAGGGTTGGGAGACTCCAACCAAGCTGCGGCGGTTTGTGCAGTCACTCTGCTCTTCCTTTGTGAGTATATTTTTAATTACCTATCACGGATATTTTTAATACAGAGAGCACTATTAGTTGTCTCTTTTCTCTTTTATTTGAACATTGGATACACCAGTGACGGAGGGAACCCACCATATATCCCATAAGTGGGGATTATACCGCTGTATGCGCTTCACACCAGAGCTGGATATAGCTCTGTCAAATGTGAATTCCCTACCATTATTTTAATTCAGTGATTTTATTTGACCTATACATATTGCACTATTGGGCGTCCTTTCTTCTTTTTTTTTTTTTTTTACATATAAGTGGATCATTACACCATTGAAAGACTTTGCCCCTGCACAGTACCCCAAGACAGCATTGAGGACATCAAGATTGAATTTCTCTGCACATTACTTTCACAATTGTTTCTGGACATTGTTTTATCTAGAAATCCATATTTATTTAGGTGCAGCCCCTGTTCGTATTTTTTATCTCTCTCTATAATTGCAACAAACACTGCTAATAGTGATAATTGTTACTTGTTGTATGTTTTATGTATGAAAGTAGTTCATTTTACTGTCATTGTATTAATCAAGAATACACTTCTGTACGACACATATAATTTAGACACCAGAAGCTCAGTTGAACATTTTCAACAGGTTAGAAGTTTAAACACAAATTTAATAAAGTCAGTACATGTTGACTTAGACATAGCTTTTAACCCCAAGTATGATATAATTGTTTACTCTACTGGATGTAGATGGCACACAGTGTCACGTGGCCATTATTAATATCAACAATGTTAAGAACTCAATGCAACCAATAGGTTGTTTTATTCGAGCAAAACGTTGCAACATAAAGTAATCAGCAGCTGACATTGAGCAAGGTAGCAGGTAAGAGGATCGCAGGAATTTTGCTTTGCTATAAAAAATGTATATATATATATATTACCCTAGCTAATTGAACACAAGCAAGATATAACTTTGGATTTTAAAGAATCAAATGTCTAATTTTTGTTTAGTTATTGTTTAGGTATTTTTAGTTATTTCTACTTATTAGTAATGATTAATGATTGGTTTTGTTAATGTCATATATTTCCTGGATTTTCCCCAGAACAAATCTTTTATGAGTTAAGACAATTGCCAGTAGATTTGTTATTGGGGATTTATTATTTTACCACTATTAAGGATAGAGCTTGATTTACAACAAGCCAGCAATTTTGTCCATTTAATAGGATACGAAAACAAAATATATTATGCAATATATAATCTAAATAGTGGTAAGGGCCAGCTTCCTGTTACCAGCTACTTTGAACAAGGGAGAAACTATTAAGCCTGTCAGTGCTGACAAAATACTGAAATTATGCAATAAATTGACATTGACCAGTCCAGAACAGCGTTCTAGGCCACCTAAGTCATATGGGGATGCAACTAACCCCCAACACACGAGTGCCATTATTTCTGGACATACAGTGTTTCAAGCTGAAATGCTGCACATTCAGGCTCCTATCATTGTGACCACTTCAAAAAGCTTACGTGGTCATGGTGGTTGGAGTAACCCTTAGACTGGATTGTGATGTTGCTTGCAAAATCTTTACTATACATTTAAAAATAATACAGATCACTTCAGGAAAAGAAGGTTAACACAATTTATAGTTGATTTTTCAATGGTGTAAATGCCAGAGAAGATACCGTTTTAATGGGTTAAATCAAAACAGCGAGTCTTTACGGATACCATGTATTGGGTTAAATAAGCATAGGGTTGGTTCCCCAGTATATAATGAAATCCTGTATGCAGAAATGTATTTGAAGCAAAGGACTTTCTAGCTCCAAAACATTTTGTTATCATGGATAGATACGATTCAGACAGATACTGAGATAGGTAGATAGAGATGAATTTCAGGTGAATTTATATATAGTTTAGTTTTGTTTTCTTATTTTCCTTTTTTTCATTTACACTCCTGTTTTTATATATTATATAAAGCAATAATGAAACAATATGATGAGCACACCAAACCAATTGACTCCCCTCAGATTGATGCCCTGTAGTTTTCAAGGAAGGCAATATGTTAAAAATTAAAAAATGTTATTACATTAAATAATACGATTATTCTACCTGCAAGCTGAGCTGGCCATATGCAGAAACTCAGAGCTTCCCATTCTAGTCCATGAGGGTTTTGTCTAATCCCATAAATTTAGCCCTACCTACTGCTTTTACTTGTCACATAGAATGAGAGAAACTGGATTTGACATCAGACGGGATTTACAGTTGAGGCCATGTTAGTTGGACAACTGTGAATAATGCAGCATATATAAAGGGACATGAGAAATTCTAATGAAGTCTGCGATGTCAAGGGACACTACAAAAATCCAGAATGTTTACCTTTAGGCAGAGGCATAACTAGAAACCACTGGACCCCTGTACAAAAATTGCCCTGCCCCCCCCACGCATCTGTCTCTCCCCCCCCCCCCAGGGCCTCCACGTGTTTCATTCCCCCCATTAGCCCCTTTACATGTCTCTCCCCCCGAGCTCCTCCACGTGTCTCACTCTCCCCCCAGTCAGTGGCAAAACTACCATGGTGCAGGGGTCACAGCTGCGACTGAGCCCGTCACTCCAGGGGGCCCAGCGGCCCTGTGGACCCCTGCCACTGTAGGTCCCACCAGCTAAGTAATGTGGCCCCGGCCTGTGTGGTAGAACTGTGTGTGTCTGAGTGTGTGTGTGTGTGTGTGTCTGTGTGTGTCTGTATGTGTGTCTGTCTGTATCCCCAGCCCCTTTATGATTCTCTCCCACCTCCCATCTACAGCCCCTCCATGTTTCTCTCCCACATCCCCTCCCCATCACCCCCATAGCCCCACCAGGTTTATCTCCCCCGCTCCTCCATGATTCTCTCCCCTCCTCCCCAGCCCATCCATGATTATCTCCCCCTCCCCTCCTGTACCTGTTCTCTGCATGCAGAAAACAGTCTGACAGGAAGCACTTCACTTGGCAATGCTACATTTAGTGACCAGCTGGCAAGGAACACTGTGCTGTGTGCTCCCCTCCTGGTAGTCACTAGCCGACCATGAGCCATGGGCCGGTGTGGCTGTGCAGCGGCCCTGAAGTAATGTGGGAGGCCCCATTGTAATCCCGCCACTGCTTCAAGGATATTGGTGTTTTAAACAGATATGGTTTTAGAAGGTCACTTGGATATTTATCTAGTGCAGTGGTTACCGATCCAGTTGTGTCTGAGGTGTTTCTAGAATACAAAAAAAAACCAAAAACATATCTCAGACACAACAGTGTAATCCCTAAATCCTGAACTGTTAGGGGTACTTTGAAAACTGGGTTGGGAATCACTGCTCTAGTTGGCCAGCCATGGCAGGTTTAATCTGCCATTGTACTTTAAACTATATTTATTTAAGATGTATCTTCTACACTAGTGTTATATTCAACATACTACACTATGTTTAACTCAATATACATGTTTTTCTTGTTATTGCTTAGTCTCTCAAAATATTGTGTGTAATTTTATATTTAATATGTTTTCTCTTTGATTCTGCTTCAAATGACCCTTTGAACAACAATCTAAAATTTAAAGGAACACTCCAAGCACCATAACCACTATAGTTATATTGCTCACTATAGTGTTTATAGTGTCAAGAGTGCCTCTTCCCCCATTGTAAACAGTTAATCCATCTTTGAATGGTTTGATGTTTTGCCTGCAGTTCATCTGGTGCTGCTCCCTGTCTGCACTATTGACTCAGGAGTGTTTGAATTTCCTAAGCATTCTCTTCCCTTAGAAAACAAGTAAGGTGAATGGTAATTGCATAGCTCTCATGGCTTAGCTTATTACCTGGGTGCGATCACTTTAAGCTCTCAGTCAGTTGAAGGGCTGAGTTCAGGAAATCCAATGGAAGTTCCAGTTTAAGCATTCCCAGATGGGAATTCCCAGAGGGAGGATTGGGAGGCATGAATGGGCACAGAGTGCCCTCCCTTGCTATAATAAGTACCTGTCTACCATCAGTGCCACACTTCAGGCACCTGCTCTGCCAATGTAATGTGAGTGGCTGTAGAGCAAGTAATGAGGGAGCTGCTGTGATAACATTCTGCTGGGAGCCAGGATATGATGTCACTCGATCACCAGTATCGCATTCACTGCATAGAGTGATCCCAGTAGCTCTTCACTGGACCCCAGGGATGAGGCTCCACCCCATCTCTACCCCAGAGAAAGGGAGGAAAAGAGAGGTTGGGTGGGTCTCATTTTTAGAGATCATGTGAATGTGTGCATGAATGTGACTGTATCTCTGTGTGTGTGTGTGTGTATATATATATATATATATATATATATATATATATATATATATATATATATATATATATATATATATATATATATATATATATATATATATATATATATATATATATATAAAATCAAAAAATTACCGGCACTCATGGGCTTCTTTCATCCAGTTTATTTTAGGTGAAGGTAGTCAGGACCTGACTACCTTCACCTAAAATAAACTGGATGAAAGAAGCCCATGAGTGCCGGTAATTTTTTTATTTTTTATGAATTTGGGACTTGGCACCTGGCAGTATTACTATTTAGAGTTGGAGTGCAAGAGTTTTTCCTATTTGCTTATATTATATATATATATATATATATATATAATATATAGAAGACATCCCTGCACCTAAGCTATAGTATTTCAAAAGTTCTTTTCCGGGTGCCAGCCAGGGTTCAAATATCCAGAAAAAGCAACAAGTTTAGCTGCACTCACGGTTAGAAGATACAATCTTCAATGCTTTATTTGTTCATTTAAAAAATATAGATTGACGTTTCAGTCCAGCTTGTGGACTTTCCTCAGGATCAAGACATCATATATATGTTGCAGTTAAAGTGCAGAAATCAGTTAATGTGCACATTACCTAGTTAATCTGCAGATTAACTAGGGCGATCAGTTAAAGTGCAGAAAATTATTTAGTTTCTCAAATATTTCTCACATTACCTAGGTAATCTGTACATTACCTAGGTAATCTGCACATTACCTACTAGGCACTCGTTAAAGTGCAAAAAAATCATTCTGTCCCCAATCTCTCTGAGTGACTCACAGCTCTGGAGAAGAACAGAGAAGAAATATATACAGGAAATTATGAAGCATAAGAGGTATAGGATGGGAGAAGCAAGATTGTAGGAATATTTTTAAACTGGAACTTCTCTTAACTATATGCTATCAAAGATTTGTATATATATAATATGTTAGTTGCACAGTTTTTGTTCTGCTCTTTGTATTCCAGCTGACTGGCTTTCGATTGGAGTTTTGCCTTTTCCAATTAAATCACCTAATTTCCATATCTGGACCATACTGACCAAGTTATCATACAAAGGTTATCAAGGCTATGAGAATGACCTCTTTAGCAGTGATTCTATGCCTGTTTCTAGCTGTACCTACAGCAGGTAAGATCTTTTATCAAAATACCACAAATAGTCCACATACATAAACGTAACACCACAGACATCACCACATACATGATTACCGTAAAAACAGCGACCACACATACGTAACCCAGATAGCCCATTTTAATTTCTGTTCCTGACTCGACATACTGAGATATGAAGAAACACTACACTTGCTTTATTGTAACATCTAGAGTTTAAGGCAAAGGTGTCAGCAACCTATAGAACTAGATACCATTGTATGGCAGGCAAGCCTGCCAGACCAGTTGGGGAGATCAGGTGATCTCTCTGGCTCACCCATAGCACCCCAGTGCCCAGACATTAAGGATGCCTGTTGTGGTGTGTACCTCCAGCAGGTGCAGACAACTTAGGTAACTCTACCTCACAATTTGGTGCTTCTCCATGATTCAGAGCATTGCCATGGCAGAGCTATGTCTCAGGAAAAGTTCAGAACGGAGACAGCCGTACAAGTGGTCTGCACCCATAGAAGTTGCAGACCAGAAGATCCACACACAGAACCTCCAGGGATTAAATTAATGAATACTTAATTTAATTATATATGTAACTAATATTTGTTGTGTAAATATCCCCACACTTGCAAACCCCTCTCCCACATGCAAACCCATCCCACGACATTAAAGACAGTGATACATGCTAACAATAGCAAACATCCCCACATGGAATACCACAGACAACCCACATCACACATGCAAGTGATATAAGCAGCTACATACAAACTTTTACACCACAGACAGCCCACACACATACATAACAGGCATCCTACATAAAAGCATACAATACTACGACTAGCTTACATCCACACAACACCAAAGATAGCCTCCACCACATTCAAATAGTAAAATCCACCCACATACACAAATGTGTCACCATAAGTAAAATGTGTTGTGTTGTTGGAGGCTAGTTCTTGTGTGGACCTGTCTACTGAGTATAACTCAATTGCGGCCTCTCAATGTTTTCATATGTATAAAAAAAACTGAGCTCCTCTGGATAAATTTAGATAAAGACATTATTATCATAACAGCCCTATGTAAAGAGAAGCAATGCAAAAATAAAAACTTAAAGGGACAAAGCCATTTTCCAGGCACTATAGGCTCCTACAATGCCCTCCTCCCTCACGCCCCTCCCTCCCTTGGCACTAAAGGGGTTAAAACTCCTTCAGCAGTCACTTACCTTTATCAATGAAGACCTCACTTGAGACCTAATGTGCTTGTGCGGCAAGCGCCACACTCGCTATGGATTCCCCATAGGAAAGCATTGTATCAATGCTTTCCTATGTGAATTTAGCAGGTGCTGGATGTCCTCATAAGGACTACCATTGTAATGGACTTTTAGAGTGTAGAAATGCAACGATTGACATTTTGTGGATGAATTAAGAGCAACTCATGTCATATTATATACAGTGGTAATATGTGGTGCTATGACCTCCCATAGGTCTCATATAATATGCAGGTGTGCTCAGTATGCCAATATATGTATAAAATGAAAGAAACATACAACATATTATTATTATTATTATTATGATATTTATATAGCGCCATCAAATTCCGCAGCGCTTTACAATGGGTAGACAAACAGACATGTAGTTGTAACCAGACAAGTTGGACACACAGGAACAGAGGGGTTGAGGGCCCTGCTCAATGAGCTTACATGCTAGAGGGAGTGGGGTAAAATGACACAAAAAGGTAAGGATAGTATTAGACTAGTGACAGTTGCAGAAGAGGAATCAGTCAGGAACTATTAACAGTTTAATTGATACGCTTTTATAAAGAAGTGGGTTTTTAATGATTTTTTGAAGGAGTGGAGACTGGGTGAGCATCTAACGGAGGAGGGAAGCGAGTTCCACAGGAATGGTGCAGCCCTCGAGAAATCTTGAAGGCGAGCATCAGAGGTGTGAGTACGGACAGAAGATAGACGTAAGTCTTCAACAGATCGTAAGGGCCTAGATGGGACATACTTGTGTATAAGGGAGGATAGATAAGTGGGAGCAGCATTATGTAGAGATTTGAAAGCAAGAACCAGAATTTTAAATTGAGCTCTATATTTTATAGGAAGCCAATGTAGGGACTGACAGAAGGGTGAGGCATGGGAGATGCAGGCGGACAGGAAGATGAGCCTCGCTGCTGCATTCATTATGGACTGTAACGGCGCAAGTTGGGAGCACGTAAGACCACTGAGAAGCGGATTACAGTAGTCAATACGAGAAAGGACAGTGGAATGGACCAACACCTTAGACGCATCTGGCGTTAAGTAGGGGCGGATGCGGGCAATGTTTTTGAGATGGAGATGACAGGATTTGGGGATAGATTGAACAAGAGACTTGAAGGAGAGGTTGGAGTCAAATAGAACACCTAGGCAGCAAGCCTGCATGGTGGAGTTGATGGTAGCACCGTTGACTTGGAGGGAGACAGACACAGGAGTAACAACACTTGAGGGAGGAAAGACCCGAATTTCAGTTTTGGTCAAGTTGAGTTTAAGGAAGTGGGCAGCCATCCAGTTAGAAACAGCAGAGAGGCAGTCAGATACACTAGTCAAGAGGGACGGGGAGAGATCAGGAGAGGACAGGTAGATTTGCGTGTCATCTGCATTGAAATGATATTGGAAGCCAAATGAGCTAATGAGTTTACCAAGGGAGGCAGTATAGATGGAGAACAGTAGGGGACCAAGGACTGAACCTTGGGGGACACCAACAGAGAGGAAATGGGGAGATGAAGCAGAGCCAGAGAAAGAAACACTGAAAGCGTGATGGGAGAGGTAGGAGGAGCACCAGGAGAGAGCAATATCTTGTAGACCGATATTGCGGAGGATGAGAAGACGCTGTTGATGATCAACAGTGTCAAAAGCCGCAGACAGGTCAAGGAGAATTAGGATAGAGTAGTGACTACGAGATTTTGCAGCGAGTAGATCATTGGATACTTTGGTCAGTGCCGTTTCCACAGAGTGCTTAGCGTGGAAACCAGACTGAAGCGGGTCTAGTAGAGAGTTGGACTCGAGGAAGTCTGGACTCGAGGACATCTGTCAGTCATTTATATAAAACCCAAATATACATGTTCCTGTTAGTGGCCATTAGTGTCTATTTGGTACCAGTCTATACCGGTTAGTTATTTCCTCTCTACCAGAATAAAACACACCATCCCTAGAAACATTCTTCCAACTTTTGACTCCGCTAAACTCACAAAGGAATTTGAGACAATTGTGACAGACCAAGGTTTTATAAGAATCTTACAGTATTACACACAATATATGCAGTGCTGCCATATGAAAAATAGATTATTGTTATGAGCGTAGCTATTGTGGGGATGTAAGTAAAATGTGTAATCTCCAGGTATCCAGTAGAGATTGACCAAAGGTTATTCTTTTAAATAGATCAGTATTCTAATCAAGTCAGTTAGGAATGCTAGTATAGGGATGATCTAAAATCAGATGTAATACAGCATTAAATCCCCACCTACGCATACAAGGTACCTCTCCTACTAATATAATAAATTTAATACAAAATTCCATTTAATATATTTTTTTTCAATTTGTAGTTTTTTTTGTAACATAAAAGTAAAACAAAAAGTCAGCATATATTGCTACATTTGCATCACAGATTCAACATGCATATTAAATATAGATAAAAAATGTAGATTGCTAACATAAAGGCAGTCATAGATATAGGGACAGCTATAAGATCCACCTTTTTAAACATGTCAACTCATACTGTAAGTCAAAACACTAGTACGAGGGGGGTAACAGCTCAAAAACTGTTATATATTCGCTAACCTACACATGAATGGAAATTCTTAGTAAAGCTAGGTCTTGGCAGGAAAATACAAGTTGCATAATCTCCAAAAAACAAAACAAAAAATAAAAATAAAAACAATAAGTAATGCTTCCATGTAATCTCTTTAACTAAATAATTGTTTCCAGAGCAATATTTTTTTGATACGTAACCATTTTAGTATTTTACTTTGTTTCCTTAAATTATTATTAATTCTTTCATTTTTACATTGTGAAATGGAAATATTACATCTTTCTAAGGAAATTTGCTTTTCATGTGACTCTTGGAAAAAAACAAAAAATATATATATATAATAATCAATGGAACTCTACATTTAAAAAACGAATTGTTAGAGTGCTTAGTCTGACCCTTTCAGAAAGTTTTAAAACAGCCTGTGTAAATAGCTCACATCTTAATCTTTCAGTTTGTAGCACAACTTGTCTCAAGTGCAACAACGTAAATGGTAACACATGTGAGGGAGATACGGTGCCTTGCGATGGCAAATGCTTTGTGAGATCCAATTTTTTACATTACCGTAAGTACAAAATATATGTTAAATTCAAAAGCTTTATAAAGTAATGATAATGATGACATGTACCAATAATAGCCAATACCAACCTGTGTCAGGACACAAGAAATAAACTGTCCATGTGCTTTTGAACATTAGGTAGCTCTAAATGTCAGTGCTCATATTCCCCAGCATTGTAGGGTCTACTTTCTCACTAAAATGCTGTACAAACAGTGCCCAAGCACCATAACCACTTTATAATACTGATGTATCCATGGTGCTCGGAGTAACCTTCTAAGAATGGAGAGAAACCAGAGATGTTCTTTTTAGGGAAAGTAACAAGATTCTACAAATGATTTAATGTGTCGACGAAGGATGTTGCCAAATAATAAAACTAAGCAATAATGCTCGGATAGTTGGTGTAATTATGACATTATCTACTAAGAGGAACTTCAAGAATTGACGGGGATATGGTAATTATATGCAGCATTTTTTACACTGAGCTTGAATTATGTAATGGGATTTTGGTTAGATAGAGGCAGAGTGACCGTGAAGGAAATGTTGGTAAGGGTGTTGTCCTCATATGATATTAACATTTAAATAATTAGTTTGCTAAAAGCAAATGTGTGAATGGAGAAGAATAATCTAGAATGGAACCCTGACTTTAAGGTCCCTCGTACAGAGAGGGGTAATGGGGGAAGCACCTACGAAAGAGCCAAAAAAAGATCTGACAAAAACAATTTATCCCAGGAAAGTGCTGCATCACAGATGCTGGAAAAATATCAAAACAATGTCTAGAAATCATTTTATTTGTAATGCAGTGATGTTGATGTAACAAGTCCAAGATATAAATTTATTAAATGCACATGGAAATTGTAATGGAGCGGTTTTCTCTTGCGGTTTATGCTGTAAACAATTAGTATTTTAATAAATATGGGCATTGAAGAAAAATATCCTGATTTATTCCTGCAGTTGGTGAAGATTCCAGTTCCATTACCAAGGGATGTGTTACTGAAAAAATACCCTGTGATTATGTGGGTCATCTTGATATTGGCGGTGCTAATCCTTCTACATTAACAACAAATATTAAATGCTGTGATGGTAACAACTGCAACACCTTTGGTTATGAGAGTGAGTGTCCTTCATTTTTTTTTAAAGAGTTACTTTTAAACATTATGTTATATATATTATATACTTATACTATCTATTTCTGAACCTACAAGACTTGTTTAATTGTTTGTAGGTGGGCGAGAGGGAGGCAGAGCCGATATGGTCTTTACTCACCCTAAGCTGTCCTCCTTCAGCGCCATTATCTTTCTCCCAATCCTCAAGAAAATAGTGAAGAGCAGAGGCTCTCCATCTTTCTTGCCAGCTTATGCAGGGCCGGCACCCTGTTGTGTGCCTTTTTATCTGAGATCTCCCTCACCAGCCGGCTGGCACTGAAATGCAGTAGGGGAGGGAGAGAGGACCCGGGGGAGCTCTTGCCGGGTCCTCTCCTCGCGAGTTTGGAGCATTGCCACAGTTACCATGACAACTCTCCGATCTTACGAGGGTGAACTGTAGCCTCAGGGCTGCTGCTGCAGGCTATAGTTCACTCCCCACCAGACCAACAGGGAAAGGTAATAAGGGAGGGGGGATATAAAGTATATTTATTTTTAATTGAAAAAAAATACAATGTATATTTGCTTTGATCTGCCTAGACATTCACACACTGCCCCCTTCACATACACACTGCCCCCCTAACACACACACTGCCCCCCTAACACACACACTGCACACCTCACACACACTGCACCCATCACACACACACTGTACCCTTTGTGTACACTGCCCCCTCACACACACACACACTTCACCCCTCACACAGACACTGTACAACTTTCACAAACACACACTGCACCCCTCACACACACACTGTCCTTCACAAACACACACTGCACCCCTGACACACACACACACTGTACCCTTCATGTACACTGCCCCCCCACACACACTGCACCCCTCACACAGACACTGTAAACCTCACAAACACTGTACCCCTCACACATAGACTGCACCCCTTACACACACACAATCCATCCCTCACACACACATACTACCCCTATCCCTTGGATTGTTCCTACCAGTGCCCCTCCCAAGATTAGGTTCTGGATCCTCCCTGCTTCAAACTGCACATGAAAATAAACGGTTTATCTTAATCCTTGGTCTTTTAAAAACTTAAAGGAACACTATAGTGCCAGGAAAACAAACATGTTTTCCTGGCACTAAATTGTCATTAGGTCCCCCCCACCCTCAGGGCCCCCCTCCCGCTGGGCCCGCTTCAGCCCCTTTCCTTTCTCCAGTGCCGGACTCCCTCTGTGCTGGGGAACTCTCCACCTCTGCCGACGTCATATCCGAAAGCGCATGCACGGCAAGAGCCACGCGCACATTTAAACCGCCCATAGGAAATCATTACTCAATGCTTTCCTATGGACGTCCAGCGTCTTCTCACTGATTTTCACAGTAAGAATTGCGGAAGCGCCTCTAGCGGCTGTCAGTGAGACAGCCACTAGAGGCTGGATTAACCCTGCAGTGTAAACTGCTATGTTTTCAGCTGCAGGGTTAAAACCTGAGGGACCTGGCACCCAGACCACTTCATTGAGCTGAAGTGGTCTGGGTGACTATGATATAGATTGTTTTAAGCAAACAAATATGTTTGAATGTCTATCTGTTCCTGTCCAAATCTGAGATGATTAAATTGCGTATACGCAGAAGTAAATTCACACTGACACACGGAGTTCAGGTTAAAAGAACTTCGAGAAAATGTAATGGCATCTGGTTAAAAAGCGGGCTCGCAGACCCTTATAAGAGCAATATTACATCATCATTGAATATCAAGATAACAACAAATAAACATCATTAATTGGGTTAAGTGTTAAGTGGTTATGTCAATGTCCACCCATCAATATTATTAATTGGCTCAAGTACTAAGTGGCTGGCTAAGTGTCCTCCCACCGAGAGGTGGCGTCATCTTGGACACGGGTGTGGACACGATGGTTCAGGCGCCATCTTGCTTAGCACGAGGCTTTACTCGATGGGAGGGGGGCTTTAGGCGCCATTTTGAGTAGTTAGTGATGTTATATTCGAGGTCAGGTTCAAGGCTTTTTAGAGAATGGACATTTCATTAGAGCAGTTTCTCATGAGCTAGCTATGGTATACTTTGTTTCATGTTACAGGAACTTGATAATTCCGGTGTTAGTCATATCCTTCTAGAAAATACATACAATACATTCTCTTTCTAATATTCTAAATGCTGTTAGGAAAATCTGTCATATAATGAAGTTAAATGGAGTTAATGAGAAATTTTAATAAAGGTTTTAATAATTCCATAACAACTATAGTGGTCCTTTAACACCTCATTTAACCTAACTCTAAACTCCATAATCCTAAACAGTCCTTATACTGCAACTTTAACAACTTCAAGCTATTAATCTTATTAATACTTAACACCCTATGTAATCTCACACTTATGTTAAACACTCTTAACCTTAACCCCCCTTTACCCTAACCATTTCTACCATTATCGGTAATCCTGCATGCATTTACACAGCTACATACACTCACTATACTCACAAGTTCAAACACAATACATTACAAGTAAAATATGCATTAACATAATTATATACATAAGCAGTTGCCAAATATGAATGTTTTTTTGGATGTTTTTAGGCCCGCAATATCCAGTAATTATATTTCTATATGTCTTCTTTTTTGGGTTGAGGAGCAGGGGCACCTTATAATCATGTTCCTGCAGGCTCCTGACATGTAAATCTGGCCCTGGACAGGACACAAATTGCAGTGGACTAGGAGAGACAAAAGCAATGTTGGGATATTTATCAAAGTGTCTCTGTAGCTTTTCTGCAATTTGTTTCTAGAATCAGTTATCAGATCTGACAGTATTTTACACTATTTAGCAAGTGTTACCTTTCGTGTATGGATTTATTTTGAACCAGAACACTATTCTATATTCTATCATTTGTGTACACCACTCTTAGCTTGCCTTAAAGAGCGAAGCAGAATAGTCACACAATAGGTTTAGTTACTGGATATAATTATGGAGGAGAAAACATCTGTCAGAAAATACAAAGAACAAAGCTTCTATGCTACTAGCTACTTTGCAGTTTGTAAAGAACAAGCTGTAAGGCGATGTAAAGAATTGCACTTCATCATTTTTTCTTACTCACAGTTCCAGAGGAGAGTAAAACATTTGAAGGAAAAACGTGTCCAACCTGCGTGAAATTGAACTCCAACGAGGAATGTGTTCCAGAAGCTGACATGGTGTGCAGGGGAAAAGAGGACCTGTGCTACAACTATGTGGGAATCTGGAGTGACGAAGGTAAATTATATAGATTTCAGTGTGTAACAAATGTAATTGCCCAAGCTTCAATTAACTATTTTTATAATGCTTGTTAGATATAACATATAACCAATCTATGGACTGCATTACTGCTTGTATTAACTCCAACATCTGTATTTGCGCAGAGAAGTGTAGGGTGGGACAGATCCAGAAGTCCATCTCTGGTCATCTAACGATCACTGAATAAGAACATTTCCAACACTTTTTTTTTAAAATCAGTTTTATATAAACAAAAGGAGGAATTAAGAATTCACAATCAGAAACAAAATACAGAAAAAAATAACACGTGTCATATAAGATGCTTCATATAATAGTAAGCAACTGTATGTTGAACATTCCTACAAGCTTTGAACATCCCTACAAACAGGATGAACAGAATATGAAAAGAGAGTGAAAAAAGAAACAGAAAAAATGTAAAGATAAATGATAGAGTTAATACATATTAAGGAGAAACACTTTAAAGGAATATGTAACTTGCATTGGAGCAGAATATGAAATAAAAAAAAAAACATTTGTTAATAGAAATGGGGAAAATGGAGAATGAAAAGTTAAAGGGACACTTTACACTGCCTAATTAAAAAAAAAAGTGTTTTTTTTTTTCCATTGGAGGTATAGCTAAAAACAGCACACAAAAGCTGAATGCCCCCCTAACATAGCTCAGATCTTTGTGGCTGTCCAATTACAGCCTTTCAAGTGCAGCTACATGAGAAGTGCAATTGGGCTTGTCACCAGTGGGGTACCTCAGGGATCTGTACTTGGACCCATTCTCTTTAATATTTTTATTAGTGATATTGCAGAAGGTCTTGATGGTAATTTAAGACTATGTCCTCTTGTTGTGGTAGTTATTCTTCTTTTAAATATAGTCTCCTCCTTTACTGTGTTGATTCCCTTTATGTATTTAAATGTTTCTATCATATCCCCCCTGTCTCGTCTTTCCTCCAAGCTATACATGTTAAGATCCTTTAACCTTTCCTGGTAAGTTTTATCCTGCAATCCATGAACCAGTTTAGTAGCCCTTCTCTGAACTCTCTCTAAGGTATCAATATCCTTCTGGAGATACGGTCTCCAGTACTGCGTACAATACTCCAAGTGAGGTCTCACCAGTATTCTGTACAATGGCATGAGCAATTCCTTTTTTCTACTGCTAATACCTCTCCCTATATAACCAAGCATTCTGCTAGCATTTCCTGCTGCTCTATTACATTGTCTGCCTACCTCTAAGTCATCAGAAATAATCACCCCTAAATCCCTTTCCTCAGATGTTGAGGTTAGGACTCTATCAAATATTCTGTACTCTGCCCTTGGGTTTTTACATCCAAGATACATTATCTTGCAGTTATCCACATTAAATGTCACTTGCCACAACTCTGACCATTTTTCTAGTCTACCTAAATCATTTGCCATTTGGCTTATCCCTCCTGGAACATCAACCCTGTTACATATCTTAGTATCATCAGCAAAAAGACACACCTTACCATCAAGACCTTCTGCAATATCACTAATAAAAATATTAAAGAGAATGGGTCAAAGCTACCTCCACTGAGCCTGACCACTATTTAGTATTTAATGTTTTGCAAATTAAAGTACATTTGAAAATTGAAGTACAAATTTAAGTACATAAAAATAAAATGCATTTTCCAGTTCATGAGAGTTCAAAATCCATGCTTAGTGAAAGTACCCATACACTTTTCATCAAAGACAACCGCCGAACAGATATAAAAATGATCAATGCAATGTGTAGCGGGATTCCCAGTTTGTGGAAAATATCTGACAACAGTGCCAAATAAAATTTCTGTCTAGATTTTAAAATATTTTACAGATATTATTCAATTGTTTTTGTTAATGTAAATTCAGTTACCTATGAACCATTCTATACAATACTTAAACATTGTGCTCTTTCTTTATTTGATCTTTGTTTTATATCACCTTTACAGCTGGCAATGAGATACACAGTTCTGAGAGAGGATGCATGGATCCATTTTTATGTAAAGAACTCTTTGGTCCGGCAACCGGCTACAAGGCAGTCGAAACATCTATCTTTACTTGCACTTAACTTAAAAAAAATAAACAACCTATTCAAAAAGGTTTGTAATCACCAAAACAAAGTTGTAGTAACCGATTAACAAAATTATTTCTGTTTTGGTGACAAAAACATAATTACAATTACCACAAAATCATTAAATAATAAATTCAGCCAATGCTAAATTTTCTGTAGTTGGACTGGTTATTTAATTTCCTCTATACGATGGACTAATTTGTGATCTCTATGATTAATTCAGCCACTCTCCTAATTCTGAAATACCCAGACTTTCTCTGTCTCCTTAGTTCCCTCCAGGCATTTTGGTTTTCTGAGAGAGACTGAAAGACCCGTGTCAGCTACAAATGATAGTTGTTGCTAGTTGTGTAACTCTCACCAACGTTTGATTGGCCAAAACATGTATATTATAATGCTGCATTGGAATTCAGGGTTCTGCATGATCTACCTTTGCAAATTAAGTAATATTAAACATACACACAATTTGAAAAAAGAAGACTCAACGTCATCAAATTCAACCTTTCACTAACCTTTTCCTGCTGCCCCAAAAGAAGGAGAAAACCCAGATTGAAATGATTTCCAATTGTACCACAAAAAGGAAAACTCCAACTTGACTCCTCAGATTTCTTCTTCGATCAATAAGCTTTTGATGCCACAAATATTAGCTATTATATCCCTGAATATTATGCATTAAAAAAAATAAAATCCATACTTTTTCTACCAATGTAAACTGAATTTGATAAGCCACCTCACTTGGCAGAGAATGTTACATCTTTCTTGTTAGCAAAACATTCATCACTTCCTTCCGGTGAAAATGCTAATTTTTCGAGTATGACCTATTATCAAGAAAACTGTTTCTACTTCTGTATATATTTATATAGTGTCATCATATTCCATCTGAGACCCCTTCTTCTCACTCAAATGGCATGTATCTGTTTTGTAGATTATTGCAACCAATACCCATTTGTTGGCAAATACTCCAAAAATATATAAATTATTAAAATAAAATATAACGGGGAGGGGGAGGTTATTAAATTGTTCTGTTTTTAGAAGTGGTGTCTTATGATGAAACTTAATTTCCTTGCATTCTAAAGGATACTGCTTGATAAATGTTTCATGTATGATGGAGATTCCCAGTAGATTAATTGAATAAACTCGGAATACACTTATATATGATAAATATAGGTTAGCTACCAGAAGCTCAATTAAGGTAAAAAAAAAAAAAGAACAAAAACTAAATATGATTAGGATTTTTGACATTTAAGTCTCAGGTAATATTTTTTTTTAACTAAATTTGATGAAATAAGCACACATTGAATTAATTGTAGCTCTCACCGCAGGACATAATATCCTTGTTTAGTCTTCTAGATGTAGGTGGCACACATTATCATGTGAGCACTGGTGAAGTCAACAAGATATTTCAGATGCTAAAAGCTCTGTTGAAACCAGGAGGTTGTTTTATTCAACATTGTCACGATTATGTTCACTCTGTCTGGTGCAGTACCACTACCTTTCTGTGGTGCTGTAACAGCGCTGCGGCACCCAGACTGATATATTTCTCTGTTACCAGCTGGCCTTATGTTCAAATTATTTCCTCCCTTTTTATTTGTGTCTCACTCCTTCTTGATTGCCAGTACATTAATGTTGTTTTTGGTCTGGTCCTTTTGTTTGATGTAACAGTATGTGTCCCAGAGCTAGCTGCTTTCCCTGAGTTCCAGAGCTAGCTGCTTCCACTGAGTTCCTGAGCTAGCTGCCTTCCTGAGTTCCATGTTCTCTGTATCCAGAGTCCTCCCTGTATCCAGAGGGTATCCTTCCCTTACATTGAGTAATTTGTTTTGTATTTGATTTGGTTTGGTTGTGTTCCTTGTAAATAAAAACATACAAAATCCAGCGCACTCACTCATTCACTAGACAGCAATTTCAAGTCTCACAGTTCAACTAGGCAAAAATAATGGGGTTACAGAACAGGTAATAATAATACTACCACATCAGTACAACACCCAGTGTGACACTTATAAAAATACTTATGATTATACTTCCCAATTCTGTCTTGCTGTTACAAGGAGATCCCTTTCATAAGATCTACAAAAAAAAAAATTGTACCACACATAGTGAAATCTTTATAGTGACAATATTAAAAAAGGAAAGTATAAAATGTACACTCACAAGTGTAGAGCCATGCCAGGCTCTATATAACCAGCGTTGGGGTGCCAAAAACTGGCTACGAAAATACTCCAGATGCAGGTTCACAGTAGTGCCAAATTAACATAATTAACATAAAATTATAATATTAAAATAGGACATGTGTAAGCAGTGTCTAAAAAGAAAATAGTATACACTACCGCAATATATTTCAAGTTCTTATAACATATAAAGCATGCAAACGGGTTTCGACTAGAGATAGTCTTCCTCAGTGCAAGATAACTTAAGCCAAGCTTCATGTGTCCTTTTATATCCTCCATTCTTCCTGATAAGGTGAATTTTCGCAGCAAGCGTATTCACCCCTTTCCGGACCGTGGCAAAAAAACTCTTCACTTCCGGGTCAAGTATCCGCCGGCATTAACTTATGTGCTTGCGTCACCGCGTATGTTTAGAGTCACCTCCTATATACTACGGAAGTTACAAACGTCCATCTGAAATATAGGCAATGATGCCCTATGATCAAGAGCTCATTCATAAGAGCATCATAAAAGCGGAAAAAACATAGATAAATAAAATGAAAATTAAAATGTAGATTATAAATAACAAATAAAACTAATAATAACAATGTTCTATTTACGTATGTTGCTTCTTGTCAATGTGTTAACATATCATTATTAATATAAGGAATAACAGTAATGTGAGAACTAGTGATGTCGCGAACACAAATTTTTCGGTTCGCGAATGGGCAGGCGAATTTTAAAACCCACAAGGACTCTTTCTGGCCACAAAAGTGATGGAAAAGGTGTTTCAAGGGGACTAACACCTGGAATGTGGCATGCCAGAGGGGGATCCATGGCAAAACTCCCATGGAAAATTAAACAGTTGATGCAGAGTCTGGTTTTAATCCATAAAGGGCATAAATCACCTAACATTCCTAAATCACAATGGATATGGATTGACACCTGACATATGACATATTGACATCTTGACATATGGATTGACACCTGTCCTCAGAGACCCTGATACACACTGACACAGAGCAGAATAGGGACTGTTCCCCCTACATAGGGTCACTTGACAGATATGGATTGACACCTGTCCTCAGAGACCATGATACACATTGACAGAGAGCAGAATAGAGACTGTTCCCCCTACATAGGGTCACTTGGCAGATATGGATTGACACCTATCCTAAGGATCCCTGATACACACTGACACAGAGCAGAATAGGGACTGTTCCCCCTACATAGGGTCACTTGGCAGATATGGATTGACACATGTCCTCAGAGACCATGATACACACTGACACAGAGCAGAATAGGGACTGTTCCTCCTACATAGGGTCACTTGGCAGATATGGATTGACACCTGTCCTCAGAGACCATGATACACACTGACACAGAGCAGAATAGAGACTGTTATAGTCTACATAGGGCAGGGGTCGGCAACCCGCGGCTCCGGAGCCGCATGTGGCTCTTTTGAACCTTTGCCGCGGCTCCGGGGCGGATACTAGGGAGGGGAGGAGGCGCATTGTGCGCCCTGACACTCCCCACTGTGGCGGGCGCTGTAGTTACGCACCGTCCTGACGTCTCCTTCCCGCCCGCTGTCAGATCGGAGGGCAGCGGCGCGCATGCAGGTCTACGACTGCGAGGAGGAAGATGACATCCGTCCAGACTCCCGTCAGCAGCAGCAGCAGCAGCAGCAGCAGCAGCAGCAGCAGCAGCGTGCCAGGCACCAGTGTGAGGTAAGTGAAGTGATGCCTCGGGGGGGGGGGGGGGGGGGGTGTGAGCCCGGCCCACACACTTACACAGACAGAACTTAAAGACATTTTTATCCAATTTAATGTGCCACTAGTGTACAATGTATTTATTTTTTTTTTTTTTAAAGTGTAATTTATATCATATAATAAAACATAAATCCCAAGTATTCCTATTTAGGAGGAGAAGTCCCTATTTCCCAAATTCCTTTGTCACTCATTTCTATCATCATTGCCCCTCTTTTCTAGGAGCTCCATTTTGTTGGTGAGTCTACAGCACTACAGCAGAGCTCCACCAAAATAATACTGACAGTAGTATGTCTTTAAACTACAATAAATGTGTCTGAGTCTACAGCACAGCTCCACCGCAATAATACTCCCAGTAATGTGTCAGAGTTTGTAACAGAGCTCCACAGTAATAATACTCCCAGTAATGTGTCTGAGTATATAACGGAGCTCCACCACAATAATACTCCCAGTAATGTGCCTGAGTTTATAACAGAGCTCCACCACAATAATACTCCCAGTAATGTGCCTGAGTTTATAACAGAGCTCCACAGTAATAATACTCCCAGTAATGTGTATAACGGAGCTCCACCGCAATAATACTCCCAGTAATGTGTCTGAGTGTATAACAGAGCTCCACAGCAATAATACTCCCAGTAATGTGTCTGAGTGTATAACAGAGCTCCACAGCAATAATACTCCCAGTAATGTGTCTAAGTGTGTAACAGAGCTCCACAGCAATAATACTCCCAGTAATGTGTCTGAGTGTATAACAGAGCTCCACAGCAAGAATACTCCCAGTAATGTGTCTGAGTGTATAACGGAGCTCCACAGCAATAATACTCCCAGTAATGTGTCTTTAAACTACAATAAATGTGGTTAGAAATCGGTCTGTATAAATAAGATATATTGTTCTTCAAGTATTCCTTTGTCCATTTGAAATGTTAGGAGGCATGTTAATACTTGTTAATAGATACTACTTGAAATCTGCTGTAGTAAACTGTATGATCAGTCATAATAATGAAATTAAATGTGTTACGCATAACCAGCTTTTGTGGACAATTGTGACCATAATACATAAAGGGTAACTGAGCATAGCGCAGCCATAATCCTTAGTAGCTGGGTTACTAATACTTTGTTGTCATCTTTTTAAGCAATCAGAAGGAAAAAAAAGTGACAACAAAGTTCTTTTTATAATGACGAGGATGACATTGGGCCCTCATTATTAATTATTATTTACATCAGGCACTGATTATGATTTATAGTAGACTGGGGCCCTGATTAATTTTCTATGGCATTTTGGGGCATTGATTTTGCTATGGGGCCCTCTGATTTCTAATTACGTCCCTGTTTTGGACCCCCGGTAGGCCAGCCATGGATAAAGGCAAGAAAAGAAAAATTTCTGAAGAAAACAGAGTGTTTAATGATACATGGACAGAATCATTTGCATTCTCTACTGACAAGACTGGTTTACCAGTATGCTTAATATGTGGTGAGAAATTTGCAAACAACAAAAAGTCAAATATTGCAAGACATTTCCACAATAAACACACAGCCTTTGCTGAAAAATATCCAGATGGAGATGAGAGACGAAAAGCCATTGCAGAACTTATGAGGAAGGTTGATAGGAGCAAAAATAATTTCAAGAAGTGGGTGAAGTCTGCAAATTCCACAACATATGCTAGTTTTGTAGCCGCTCAGGAAATAGTCAAGCACGGGAAGCCGTTCACAGATGGAGAGTATATAAAAGAAGCATTCATTAATATTTCGGAACATCTATACATGGACTTCAAAAACAAGAATGAAATTGTGCAGAAAATCAAAGACATGCCTCTCTCTGCGAAGACTGTTAAAGACAGAACCCTAAAAATGGCAGAAAACATTAGCAAACAGCAAATTCAAGACATTAATTCAGCTGTGGCGTACTCCATCGCCTGTGATGAGTCCAAAGATAAAAGTGATATTGAACAAATAGCGCTGTTCTGCCGATATGTGAACTCTTTTGGGCCACAGGAAGAACTGATTGAGCTGATACCACTAAAAAACCAAACAAGGGGTGAGGATATCTGTAAGGCTGTCCTGGACTTTTTAAGTGCTAAAGAAATAAACACCAACCACCTGGTCTCAGTGGCTACTGATGGGGCACCGAGCATGAGAGGAGCACAGAAGGGCTTTGTGGCTCTACTGCAGAAGGCGCTGGGTAGAACACTGCTGTCATTTCATTGCATCCTGCACCAAGAGGCATTGTGTGCTCAAACATTTCCCCCTGAATGCACAAAAGTGATGGATGTGGTCATTCAGATTGTTAATAAGATAATGGCAAAGGGTTTAAATCACCGCCAGTTTCGTTTGCTATTGGATGAGGTGGAAAGCACATATTCTGACCTCCTGCTTCACAACAAGGTCCGGTGGCTGTCCAGAGGCGAGGTGCTAAAACGCTTTGTCACATGTTTGGAAGAAGCAAAAACCTTCCTGGCCAGCAAAGAGCTCACCTTTGCTGAGCTGGAACAGCCAGAGTGGCTGGAAAAATTACATTTTATGGTAGACATGACAGCCCATCTAAACACGCTAAATACAACCCTTCAGGGGAAAGGAGGCACAGCCCTGCACATGCTGGAGGAGGTTTTGGCATTCGAGCGCAAGTTGACAGTGTTTGTCAAAGATTTCCAGAGAGGTACACTGTCTCACTTTCCCTCTTTGAGAGAGTTCAAACAAAGTCATGATACGATAAATTTGGAATATTTCAAGTCTGCAATCACCGCAATGCAAAGCTCGTTTGGGAAACGATTCTGTGAGTTCAGAGAGGAAAAAAACACATTATCCTTCCCTGTCACTCCCCTGGCGATCGATCCATCCCTATTGAATATGACTGCATTTGCAGGTGTAAGTCAACCTGATCTTGAGATGGAACTGGCCGATATAGCCGACAAAGATATATGGGTGTCCAAGTTCAAATACTTGACCGCTACTCTTGAGGATGTTGCCTGTCAGAAGGCCATTCTGGCTCAGAATCATAAATGGAGTGATATTGAAAACCTTCCCAAACAGGACAAACTTGTATTCGAAACATGGAATGCCATCCCCAACACTTATATAAACATGAAAAAGTATGCATTTGGAGTCCTGTCGATCTTCGGTTCCACATATGTATGTGAGCAGGTCTTCTCCAACATGAACTATATTAAAAACAAACATCGATCACGCCTCACAGATGACAGCTTGCAAGCCTGTGTGAAAATGAAGGTGACGTCTTACAGCCCTGATGTGCAGACACTGAGCACTGAGGTTCAGGAGCAAAAGTCCCATTAACCAGGTAAATTAAACATTTTAATTAGCTATTAATTTGCAAAAATATATTTTACATTGTTAAGTGAAAGTCCTTGTTTTCTTCAGATTGACAGCTGACTGCACGATCCTGTATATATAGCATTAAGGTAAGAAACAATATATGCAGTGTTATATTTGTTTTAAATGTCGCAATGGTTTTGCGGCTCCCAGTTTTTTTTTTTTCTTCGGAAACTGGTCCAAGTGGTTCTTTTTGTCTTAAAGGTTGCAGACCCCTGACATAGGGTCACTGTTTAAAGTAATTCAAGTATTCACATTATGTGGACAACTTGTCTTTTCAGATGCCTTTTTATACCTCCCTTACTTTTCTTTTCTGTACCCCTTTATATATATAAAAAATAAATTCAATAAAGATACATTTAAATAAAATATATATAAAGAGAGAGAGGGTTTCTGAAATAAAGGGTCCAAGGGTTTCTAAAATAAACTTCTTTAATTCAAAAGTGTCAAATCGATGTTTTCAGTGACCGAAAAATTTATGTTTGCGACATCACTATTTACAATATTTAAAGTAATTCAAGTATTCACATTATGTGGACAACTTGTCATTTCAGATGCCTTTCAACTTTTTCTTTTTCTTTCAGTGTGGTTGGTTCTCTTCAAGGGATGAGCCTATCTGCGTTTTTATTTCTTCATTTTCCTTTCTGAATATTTGGAATTCTGCACTGACTAATTTGACTTGTTGACATATGTTTATTGTTATGTTTACTTTTTTCTTACCTGTTTATTGTTCGCTTCAAAGGAAGGGGAGGGGCTTGAGTTGTCAGGGCATTTGTGTATCAACTAATTTTTTTTCTGATTGGTTGTTTGTTTCTATGATCTGTACTGCTGGTGATTCTCAGTAAAGAGAGTTATGCAAATATTCACCTCCTGTCATTACTAAAATTAAGATTATAGTTACAGTACGTTAGCATAATCTACAAATAAAATCTAGATGAATTATCTGTAATTTTGCATGTAACTCAATTTTAACTTTATGTTGCTGGAAGCTAACTGATTATTCATGTCATGAAAATCTGTACTAATAATTGCCAAGTATGCTGACCCTACGGGTACACAATTTCTATAAGTGATTTAGGAATTATCTTTTTTGTGGTTATTGTTGCCATATTTGTTGTCATTTATTAAACTATTATTATATCAAATATTCACTGAGTTGTGTCATGCATATTATATATTGTTATAATAATAAATTATATTTTTATAATCGGTTGTGATTAATGTGTGAAATACCAATCCTCTAATAAACGTACTCCAGGGTCTATAAGAGTTAAAATTGTGGGTAACTATTTAAGTCAATCAAGGGGAAACAGTGCCAAAATATACCATTTTTATATTTATAAAATAATTTTATTAATTTTAATAAAATATCATTTTTAATATGTATTACCCTTTAAATATCCTCGGAAGCTCCAATTTGTATTCTGACTAGATTTGGAAATATTTTACAGATATGTTTTGAAATTGTTTTTGTTAATGTACATTCAATTGCCCATGAACCAATTCATAAAATGTATAAGCATTGTTGACATAAATATCTATATGGTAAGGGAGATTGGAATACATCTATGTATATATCTTCTTGTATTAATGGGTCACCATCATATCCTTCTATATAACCCAAAAATATTAATATGGAATCTGAAGTTCTTTATAAAACAAATTGTGACAAACTGAACCTAGTCATGGGTGCTTAGGGGGCCTGCTTGCCAGCCTCTTACCAAAAGACTATGGGCCATGCAAAAAGGCTCATAAAAAACCTTGTTCATGCCTTTTTGCAATTCTGTTTGGTAGATTGCATTCCCTCCCTATTTTAACATTATCCTTTTCGACTACCAAACAACCGCACGAACCACAGACCACCAGGGAGCTTGTTAACACCTATTAACACCTTGGAACAGTTCTCACCGCAGTGTTCTAATTGTTCGTCTGGGTGGCCGTAATTCCTATGGACAACCACGAGGTGGCGGCCATCTTGTTCGCATGAGCGCAGGCAGCGGTGTTTAGGCATGAATCTCATGCAACTAAAATCGGAAACAGAATCTCCCGAACACCGCTGGACTTCCATCATCACCTGTGTTCGGTTCTATACAAGTTAGAAGGTCACTGTTCGGTGGAATCGTTCATCTGGATGAGGGGAACAAGCTCCAGGGTAAGAACATTGACTATGTTCGGTAGTTTATTCATTTTTAAACTACTAAACTAGACCGACCGCAAGCCCTGATTCTCTGGAACTATTTTGGGCATGGGACCATGCATGCAGACGGTCAAATAAATGACTTCCAGGAAATTCCTGAAGCCCTGAACTGATCTGGGCGATATGTTCATCACTAAGATTAGGGCTATCAGGGAATGTAATATTTGTGGGGGTATTATATGTTTTAAAGGTATCTTTGGGGTTTTATAAAAATGTGTGTTTTTGTGTCTGGAGATAATGGAGTTAATACAGTGCTTGACTCAATTATCTCCCAGGCAGAAGGGTGGGATTGTGTTACTGTATATGGGAGTGTCCGGTATTGTCATTGGTCTGTGATTTTGTCCTACATTCTTCCATCAGGTCCAGGTGGGAGTGCCCCTTGCATTGGGACTTGCATAAAAGGCCAGTTGTGGCTGCCATTAAACAGATTAGTTTTACCCTTCATGAAGTCTAGGCTCATGTTTGGGGCATTGGAAAGCTATATTCACTATGGGGATTGCTATAATCACTATACTCCTTTGGATCACAACAATTGCTCTTTTAAGAGCAGCCTGCTTTGCTCTCTGGACTAGGAGAGGTCTACTTCTGGAAGCTGGATCCAGGTCTTGGGTCCAGGGTTGGTGGAGCATGACCCAAACCAAGCTGCGGCGGTTTGTGGGGCTTTGGTGTTCCAGTGCAGTGCTTATGGTGCTCGCAAGTACTCGCAAGTACTAAGGAGCATGACCCCAACCAAGCTGCGGCGGTTTGTGTGGTTTTGGTGTTCCAGTGCAGTGCTTATGGTGCTCGCAAGTACTAAGAAGCAGTGATTGACGGAGGTACCCGGTCGGGGTGCCAGGCGGTTCATCACAAAAATATACATTTATTCTACTCCCAATGTAAACAGTCATACATATGTAAAAACCTAACAGGTGATACAGCTTAGCTGATGTTACAGAGAGAGATCTTCGATGGAGAGTAATTGTCTTTGTCCAGAAAGTCAGAAGAACAACCAAAGAGTAATAAAAGTAATAGCAGCATGGTTCCTTTGTCGACTGTTCTTTTATAGACATGACTATAATGACATTATTTCAATGGTGATTGGCCCACTTTTAGTACACTATTTAAAACAGAATACAGTACTTGATTGAGTCTGACTCAATACCAGAGTATCCTAAAAAAGTTGAAAAAAACCCATTCCCTTTGCAACATAATACTTCAATCCATTTCTTATCTTCCATAATTGCAACAAACACTGCTAATAGTGATAATTGTTACTTGTTGTATGTTTTATGTATGAAAGTAGTTCATTTTACCGTCATTGTATTAATCATGAATACACTTATGTACGACACATAATTTAGATACCAGAAGCTCAGTTGAACATTTTCAACAAACTCTCAGGTTAGAAGTTTAAACACAAATTTAATAAAGTCAGTACACGTTGACTTAGACATAGCGTTTAACCCCAAGTATGATATAATTGTTTACTCTACTGGATGTAGATGGCACACAGTGCCACGTGGCCATTATTAATATCAACGATGCCAAGAACTCAATGCAACCAATAGGCTGTTTTATTCAAGCAAAACGTTGCAACATTAAGTAATCAGCAGCTGACATTGAGCAAGGTAGCAGGTAAGAGGATCACAGGAACTGATTATATATATTACCCTAGCTAATTGAAGGCAATCAAGATATAACTTTGGATTTTAAAGAATCAAATGTCTACTTTTTTGTTTAGTTGTTGTTTAGGTATATTTAGTTATTTTTATTAGTAATGATTAATAATTGTTTTTGTTAATGTCATATATTTCCTGGACTTTCCCCAGAACAAATCTTTTATGAGTTAAGACAATTGCCAGTAGATTTGTTATTGGGGATTTATTATTTCACCACTATTAAGGATAGAGCTTGATTTACAACAAGCCAGCAATTTTGTCCATTTAATAGGATACGAAATCAAAATATATTATGCAATATATACCGTATATACTCGTGTATAAATCGATATCATGTATAAGTCGAGTGCAGTTTTGTGACCAACAATTGTGAAATATGCTATGCCTTGTGGATAAGTCGAGGGTAAAACTTAGGGCTATGAAATTCTGTGATTTTTATAATTATATACACACACACTCATACAAACACACACACTGCATTACATACACACACACTTATACAAACACACACTATGCATTACACACACACTCATACAAACACACACTCTGCATTACACACACACTCATACAAACAATCTGAATTATACACACACACACTCATACAAACGCACACTCTGCATTACATACACACACACTCATACAAACGCACACTCTGCATTATATACGCACACACTCATACAGACACACACTCTGCATTTTACACACACACTCATACAAACAATATGCATTATATACACACTCTGCATTATATGCACACACACACACTCATACAAACACACACTCTGCATTATATACACACACTCTGTGTGTATATAATGCAGAGTGTGTGTTTGTGTGAATGCAGAGTGTGTGTGTGTGTGTGTGTGTGTGTATATATATATATAAAACATAGTGTGTGTTTGTATGAGTGTGTGTGTGTGTATAATGCAGTGTGTGTTTGTATGAGTGTGTGTGTGTGTTTGTGTGTGTGTGTTTGTATGAGTGTGTGTGTATATAATGCAGTGTGTGTGTTTGTATGAGTTTGTGTGTGTATATAATGCAGTGGGTGTGTTTGTATGAGTGTGTGTATGAGTGTGTGTGTGTGTTTGTATGAGTGTGTGTGTGTGTATAATGCAGTGTGTGTATTTGTATGAGTTTGTGTGTGTATATAATGCAGTGGGTGTGTTTGTATGAGTGTGTGTGTATGAGTGTGTGTGTGTGTGTGTATGAGTGTGTGTGTTTGTATGAGTGTGTGTTTGTGTGTGTGTGAACTGGGTGGGGGGAGGGCATTTTTATTATTTTTATTTTAATATTTAAAAAAAATATTTATTAGTTTTTTTTTTTTTTTTATATTTAGCCAGTCCAGAACAGCGTTCTAGGCCACCGAAGTCATATGTGCTGGGGTTGCAACTAACCCCCAACACACGATTGCCAGTATTTCTGGACATACAGTGTTTCAAGCTGAAATGCTGCACATTCAGGCTCCTATCATTGTGACCACTTCAAAAAGCTTACGTGGTCATGGTGGTTGGAGTAACCCTTAGACTGGATTGTGATGTTGCTTGCAAAATCCTTACTATACATTTAAAAATAATACCCCTCTATGTGTCTCATTCTACCCCCAACCCTACCATGTGTCTCTACCCTTCCCCTCCATGTGTCTCTCTCACCCCCAGCCAGTCCATGTTTTTCTCTCTTCCCTTCCCTCGATGTGTTTCTAAACCCCCTTCCCTCCCCAGCCCCTTTATGATTCTCTCTCACCTCCCTTCCCTTGTCCCTCCATGTTTCTCTCCCATCTCCCATCTACAGCCCCTCCATGTTTCTCTCCCACATCTCCTCCCCATCCCCCACATAGCCCCACCAGGTTTATCTTCGCCCTTCCCTCCATGATTCTCCCCCTTCCTCCCCAGCCCATTCATGATTATCTCCCCCTCCCCTCCTGTTCCTGTTCTCCGCACGCAGGAAACAGTCTGACAGGAAGCGCTTCACTCGGCAATGCTACATTTAGTGACCGGCTGGCAGGGAGCACTGTGCTGTGTGCTCCCCTCCTGGTGGTCACTAGCCGATTGTGAGCCCTGGGCAGGTGTCGCTGTGCAGTGGCCCTGAAGTAATGCGGGATGCCCCATAGTAGTCCCGCCACTGCTTCAAGGATATTGGTGTTTTACAGAGATATGGTTTTAGAATGTCAGTTGGATATTTCTCTAGGGCAGCAGTTACCAATCCAGTTGTGTCTGAGGTGTTTCTAGAATACAAAAAAAAAATATCTCAGACACAACAGGGTAATCCCTAAATCCGGAACTGTTAAGGGTACTTTGAAGACTGGGTTGGGAACCACTGCTCTAGTTGGCCAGCCATGGCAGGTTTAATCTGCCATTGTACCTTAAACTATATTTATTTAAGATGTATCTTCTACACTAGTGTTATATTCAACATACTACACTATGTTTAACTCAATATACATTTTTTTCTTGTTAGTGCTTAGTCTCTCAAAATATATTGTGTAATTTTAAATGTAATGTGTTTTTTCTTTGATTCTGCTTCAAATGACCCTTTGAACAACAATCTAAAATTTAAAGGAGCACTCCAAGCACCATAACCACTATAGTTATATTGCTCACTATAGTGGTTATAGTGTCAAGAGTGGCTCTTCCCCCATTGAAAACAGTTAATCCATCTTTGAATGGTTTGATGTTTTGTCTGCAGTTCATCTGGTGCTGCTCCCTGTCTGCACTATTGACTCAGGAGAGTTTGAAGTTCCTAAGCATTCTCTTCCCTTAGAAAACAAGTAAGGTGAATGGTAATTGCATAGCTCTCATGGCTTAGCTTATTACCTGAGTGCGATCAGTTTACGCTCTCAGTCAGTTGAAGGGCTGAGTTCAGGAAAGCCAATGGAAGTTCCAGTTTAAGCATTCTCAGATGGGAATTCCCAGAGGGAGGATTGGGAGGCATGAATGGGCACAGAGTGCCCTCCCTTGCCATAATAAGTACCTGTCTACCATCAGTGCCACACTTCAGGCACCTGCTCTGCCTATGTGATGTGAGTGGCTGTAGAGCAGGTAATGAGGGAGCTGCTGTGATCACATTCTGCTGGGAGCCAGGATATGATGTCACCCGATCACCAGTATCGCATTCACTGCACAGAGCGATCCCAGTAGCTCTTCACTGGACCCCAGGGTGGAGGCTCCACCCCATCTCTAACCTAGAGAAAAGGAGGAAAAGAGAGGTTGGGTGGGTCTCATTTTTAGAGATCATGTGAATGTGTGCATGAATGTGAGTGTAACTGTATGTGTGTGTGTATATATATATATATATATATATATATATATATACATTATTTTTTTTTTTTTCTAATGCAATTATGTGTGTGTTATTTACCTAACAAAAGAGGATTGGAGGGTGCAGTGAGACACACAAAAAAAATAAGTTCATGGGTTGGGATGCCAACATATATTTCCTTCCCAGATGCCAAGTACCCTAGGTACAATATACAGGAGAAAAAGTGACAGGGTTAACAGATACATACAGAACTAATATGAACCTCCTATGTATATATTAGGGGTAGAACAGACCCAAGACACACACTTGCACACAAAAGGAAACATAAAAAAACAGAGAAAGAGAGAGATAAAGGTGAAAATGCATGACTGCTGCACCATCTCTACATCCCCACCGTTGCCCCAGAATAAGACACAGGGCCCATTCTACAGTGGATAAGGGCAATGGACACAGCTTTATTAAAAATTAAATCATTTTAAAATTATTCATAGCCCTGTCAGCTGTTGGGCAGTTGCCCAGCAGACAGTTCTCCAGCACAAGAAACAAACAATGAGATGCCAAAATAGTTTGCCAGAACTAGGGTGGGAGGATGAGAAATTCAATCAGGTTCCCTCAACTGCTCCTGCCAACTCGTAAGTCTCCTCTCCCCATATCACCTTAAACCCATAAAAATTTGCAACATCTGCAACACTTTTTAATCTAGGCATCTATGTCCACGGGCAGCAGTCATGCTCCCCCTTCCAACTTGCCCAGGAGTAAACAGAGATGCAGCTTTAACCCCTTAAGGACCAAACTTCTGGAATAAAAGGGAATCATGACATGTCACACATGTCATGTGTCCTTAAGGGGTTAAAGAATAATTGGAGAGAATATTATACCTGTAAAGGTATTAGAAAAAGTAATTTTATAACATGACAGGAGGCTTCGTATTTGCTTAAGTCTCTCTTTACTAGAACTCCACAGCAGCACAGAAAAACAACCAATCAGAAAAAAGTTAGGTACTATAAAACTCCCCTCCCCATGCATCATTTCCTCTTTCTTTGCTGCTCCGCATCAGTACAGGTCAGAGTACCACTGCCTCCTGCTTCTAGTTGGTGGCTTTGGGTTTTATTTTGATTTATTGGGATTTATATTTGGTATCTTAGTGTATTTACGTTTTTGTTATACTGTTTTTAATTGATCTTTGACATCATTTATCTCCTTCTGTAGATTTATGCTATATATGTTTACTTCTTCCTGCTTATGTAGGTTGTATAGTATATAGATATTTTGATTTTATTTGAGATCCCTTTCCTTCAGATTGTTGCTTCCCCTGTCTCTTTGGGGAGACCTTTTCCTTTTCTGTTGGGGGTTTGAGGGGTTTTTTCCTTGGGGATTCCTTCCTATCTCTTTCCTCCCCCTCCCCTCGCTACCCCACTCCTTTTCTCCCGCCTTTCCTATCTGCGGGCTGTATGTACTGTGTCGGGGTTATCAGGAGACTAGCCTCTGGCTGTCTCCTGATTTCCCTGAAACCCTTTGTATCTACTGGCGACCGCTCCGCTCCCCCACGTAGCCGCCCTGCGCGCCACGTGGCCGCCGCCGCACGAAGCCCCCTCTCGGAGCCGCGGGCAGCCGACCGGGTGGAGGAGAGTGCGCCTTCCCGCGGCCCCTCCTCCGTCCCACGGTGATCGGTTCTCGGTTTTGTCGCCCTGCTGGCCGGCGGAGTACTATCAGGTTTGTCTTCACTTTCCCTAATGTGTATATTGTTTTTATTTCAGGACTATAGTTGGCACAGTAGCATACTGGTTGCTCTAGTAAATTTTATTACCATGCAACTTCTGCCACGTGTCAATGCTGATTTGAGCGCGGATCAGATTAATTAGTCTCCCCCTATCTGCAAACCTCACGGGGCATTTTTAGTTATTATGGGAAACGTTTTTCTGTGCCATTCCACATGAGGACTTGTGTTTCAATATTTAAGTTTTCTATATCAGGAACGGTGGCTCAGGACATAAACTGTTTGCCTGCATAAGTCAGTCCAACAAGCACAAGTTCGAACCCCAGCTTGGGCACCCATGGAAACTTAATATTTATGTTTTCTATAGTCCACATTTTTTTATATGCATTGTGTGTTCTTACATGTATAGCTCATCCTTTTACCTTTTAGATAGCAGACTTCATATAGACTGCTGTGGGTTTTATTGACTTTATATTCCTATTGCTGTGAATCCTGCTGACAAGGGTATATCACAGATTCTGTGTTTTCTCTGCCGACAGTGTATTCCACAGACTGCTGTTGTTTTTTTCTGACAGTGTGTATCACAGTTTAAGTTTTCACTTTTGCGGTGTGCTCTACTGACAGGGTATGTCACAGATTTAGTTTTCCTGCCTGTGTGCTTCAAGATTTAGTTCTCCTGACATGTACATCACAGACTACTGTGAGAATTAACGGCTATGTGTTTTACTGAGAGTTTTTGCATATTGCTGTCTACTGTGCGTTCTCGGTCAGGGTATATCACAGATTTCTGTGAGTTAAAGGTTTATATGAACTCGGTTTTACAGGCTCTGCACAGGGTGTATGCTGTGTCAGTTACTCCAGGCTTCATATCCCCCTCAGTAGATATTTTTTCTGGTCCTGCTTTGAGGCCTCAGATGGGACTACCCTGAGATACATTATCTGTCCATGGCGTATATATAAGCTAACAGACCTGGCCCTGACTCAGACTGATATGAGAGACCAGTCTGCGCTGATTCTGTGCAATCTTATCGGGTCATTGGGGGTGCTCATTGAGGGTTATGGTCTATCCCCTACTCCGGGATGAGTCCATGGTTACAATACCCTTCAAACGGTATGATGATGGTGTCTATAGAATGCTGAGGAATTTCAAACAGATCTGTGTGAACATATGCCTATTCGCAGTTCAAGGGCAGTATCGCTAGTGTGTCTTACATTCCTGGACGTGATAGTCACTGGTACAACTTCCCCTTATACCCAATACTGATGGAATACCACTATTTACCTGCTGGGCGTTTAGGGACTGCCGGTCCCGGTTTCAAGTTACTCACGCAGCATTACGCTGTCAAAAAGGGTTGATTGGCTAAGGCTCCTAGGCCACAAGATGCCCTGTGGATCTACCATTTTGGGGACCTCTACCGATCTCAGAGGTCCTCGTTTCTCATTCGATGCCCACTGTAAGCGCTGCGGAATTGGAAGGCGCTATATATAAATACATGTTATTATAACATTATGGCAATACACAACCCATTGATTGGCCTGCTATGTCTGTGCCCCATTGATTGGCCTGCTATGTCTGTGCCCATAAGATTGGCCTGCTATGTCTGTGCCCATAAGATTGGCCTGCTATGTCTGTGCCCATAAGATTGGCCTGCTATGTCTGTGCCCATAAGATTGGCCTGCTATGTCTGTGCCCATAAGATTGGCCTGCTATGTCTGTGCCCATAAGATTGGCCTGCTATGTCTGTGCCCATAAGATTGGCCTGCTACGTCTGTGCCCATAAGAACGGCCTGCTATGTCTGTGCCCATAAGAATGGCCTGCTATGTCTGTGCCCATAAGAACGGCCTGCTATGTCTGTGCCCATAAGAACGGCCTGCTATGTCTGTGCCCATAAGAACGGCCTGCTACGTCTGTGCCCATAAGAACGGCCTGCTACGTCTGTGCCCATAGGAGGTCTGTGCCCATAAGAACGGCCTGCTATGCCGGTGCCCCCTTTTTATTGGCCTCCTATGTCGGTGCCTATTTGAATGGCCTACTATGTCGGTGCCTATTTGCTTGACCAACTATTCTGTGTCCATTAGTTTGGCCTGCTGGGCCTGCTCTGTTGGTGCCGAACCCCTTTTTGGCCGCAGGCCTGGGGGTATATCACTGAGGAGAAGCCAGTGCCCACCAGTGACATGGAATGGGCAGGTGTCCGGACAAGCACCATTGCCATACTATCCAAGAGGACGC
Organism: Pelobates fuscus; assembly: GCF_036172605.1. Taxonomy (NCBI): domain Eukaryota; kingdom Metazoa; phylum Chordata; class Amphibia; order Anura; family Pelobatidae; genus Pelobates; species Pelobates fuscus. Next base: position 19,051,103 of record NC_086327.1, on the reverse strand, counting down.
CAATATACGGCCATCTGGATATGGTAGGTAGGGTGAAGGCCCTAAACCTCAGGCCTGAAGGGCAAGTTTTTCCTATAAAGACCCCGGACACACATCCGCAGTTTGCGCCAGACCGGCGACGGCACATCTCCAAGGAGAATTTTACACAGGCAAGGACCGGTACTCAGACACCTACAGGAGAACGCGGTGTTTTCCTTGTCTTTATCTACTAACTCCGTATCTGCCTCCCGGTATCCATATGGCTATCGGTAGTTGTTCCTGCGTAAGGTTAGCTCCTGGCCCTGTTCAGTGGGGCTTACTTGTCTTGCCTTCCGGCCTGCTTTTTGCCTGCTAGCTGAGATAGAATTTGCTTTTTTACTCGTACTACGTTATTGTTGTCTTTTTCGTTTTCGTGACTTCCTTTTCCTTTTGCTCGGGTCGTCGAGAGGCCTGACTTGACCTCCTCCGACCTCCCGGGTGCTCGTGGATTGCGGAGAACGTCTCCAGCTTTCCTCAGACTACCGACTATCCGCCTGGACCCCGCGCGCGCGCACGGGATCCGGACGGTCAGTTGATAGTTTTCCATCGTTTTCCCGTAGATTACCCTCAGCCTTATGCTGATACTCGTATTTGGTGTACCCTATAGTTGGTCACCCTGAGTCTCTAGGGACTCTAGCTTGGATCACAGGAGGGTGCGACCCTCCATCACTTCGATCCGAGAATATTTTATCTTCTGGAACAGAGAGCGTACCCCTCTCAGATACGTTACCGGACACTGATTTGTTATTAGTGGGCGCAGCCCTCCCTCAACCTCAGCCAGAGACTGAGCTGGATACAGGGGTCATGTTTGGAGGAAGCATTCTCATAGAGAGGAACGGTCACGGATGCAGACTCTACTGTTTGGTTATTTACGGGTGCGGCCCGCTCAGGCTATCAGCCGGACGTTAGCACGATATTTGATCACATTAGTAGGGAGCGCGGCTCTCTCATACACTCAACGCTCTACGGTGCCATCCATTTGTTCATCACACAGACTTGTACCTGTGCAAGACATCGATGACTACATGGAGGGGCGTCCCTCCTGCATTCAAGTAGTTCTGACGTCCGTGCTACTGATTTCGATATAGTGGACTGCCTGGTCATGCAAGATATCCATAGGTAGACTGGATCCCTCTAGTCTATCTCCTGTGATGGAGGGATATTCTCACAGTGGTATAACGAGGGGTGACTCCCACTTATTTATACACATTCCTGGAGATGGTACGGCTATCGGATGGAACTCAGGTTTTATGTGAATGCAGATTTGGGTATATTCTACACCATAAAAAACAGAGGATTGCTTTCTGTTTTTGGATATCCAGACCATTGTGAACAACTGCTCAGACAGTTTCTCCCATATTTAGGTGACAGGAGATACGGGGACCTTCATGGAGCAAACGGGCTCTACCTTGCTCGGGTACCAGGATTAAGGAGGGCCTATTACCCGCCCGGAAGGTAAAAAGCCGTACGTATGGTTCACATGGTAGGACCGGAAAACCCCGTTTTGTCTTGAGCTCCCCGGTCCTCAGATCTTGGGATAAGATGGCAGGACTGCCCCGCCTCCTCGAAACGGATACCTGGTGATCGGGGTTCGGAGATGGAGGACCCGCCGTCTATACTCTAGTTATTCCTCAGGGGAGCCATTTTGTTGGATTTGCGCTACCCTACTTTTCAACTATCGTCGAGGAGACCTACGAGACCTTATGGTGGTACCTGGTATACCCCGACTCCTACACAGACATCTTTCACTCTTCGACGAGGGCATTTCAGGATGGAAATCTGCGTTCCTGTTTGCACTTCCCATTCCTTTGAAGATTTCTGGGATTCCCTATTCCCAGAATAGTCGACCACCGTTCCTCCACTCAAGTTCAGTTCGGAACCCTGAACGGACGTCTTTTGGAGCCTTTTTCTCTACGGCGTCCGAAGTTTACGCAGTCCGTTTGGACTATTGGAATCACTTAGTATACGGCTGGTTTGGACACACTCTCATTGTGCGCGTTATGAATTTATGCTCGGATGAGACATCCCACCGGGTAGGACAGGAAGGTACGAAAGATACTCCTCGGTTTCTATTGCGATTTGGTGGTGGTCTTCGGTGCATTCCTTGAGATTGGAGATCTCCCTGCAAGGCCGCATCGCCGAATGGCCCTGGCACGATCGGTGGAGCCGCCTTACGGGTCATGAGTTGAGACTTGGTGTCAGTTTTCTTCTCGCGACCCTAAGTCATAGATCGGATTTTGAAGTTATACAACTACAGGAATGTGGCTAATAGGTCAGCTTGCCAGCTCATGGACCGACTTCTAGGAAACAGGTTGCTACACCACGTACAATGGGTTTACCGACGGAGGGTGCCTTTTTCCGTATTTGAGATACTTCGTCGGTTGGCATCTTCTTGGACCCGTCGGCTGTCCTTTATCGTATTTGGAATGTCCAACTAGGATTACTCTTATACTTCCTGGAATAAATACCAGCGATACAAACAGCGTTGGATTGGTGAACTGAGCTTTGAAACAGCAAATACGAAGCCTCCTGTCATGTTATAAAATTGTAGATTATGCTAGCTTTAGTGTACCTATAATCTTAATTTTATTAATGACAGGAGGCGAGTATTTCCCACCCATTCTTGTCCCTCCCTTGTTTAATGTTATAGTTTAGATTATCAGGTAAGTATGCAACTCTGTTTGTTGTCTCCGCTACCTGTCGCTTGTTCCTTATGTCTGTGTTTTTTTCCATAATAGGGTTGGGATATTTACATATTAGGTTAATTTGATTGCTACATTGGGTACCTACATGTTTATTCAGAGTACATTTCATTGGATAATCAACCTGTTCGGTTCTGTTTTTCTCTCGTTTCAGTTTACAGTCCATCTACACGATCTAGTTCGACGGTTACACTTGGATGGTGGACATCGTTATATACATCGTATCTAGGACTTCGTTTCTTCCCCATGATGTTCTCTGCCTTTTATTCTATTTTGTCGCAGCTTGAAAGAGGAAATGATGCATGGGGAGGGGAGTTTTATAGTACCTAACTTTTTTCTGATTGGTTGTTTTTCTGTGCTGCTGTGGAGTTCTAGTAAAGAGAGACTTAAGCAAATACTCGCCTCCTGTCATTAATAAAATTAAGATTATAGGTACACTAAAGCTAGCATAATCTACAACTGTTAAAATTAAAAACAGAACAGAGGGGGGGGGGGACGGGGCCTGACCGTGGAACAGAGAAGACGCTAACCACAATAGCTCTTGAGAACCATGGTCAAAAAGCTGACTTTTCAAGCCAAAACGGCAATGAATCGGGCCAGAACGGCTACCCAGAGTGCAGTGACACCGGGGGGTACATGTGGATACCAAATAAGCAGCATAACAAACCCCGTTCACCCAACACGAAGGTGAAGTCTATATGGATGGTGGGCACAGGAGAGACGGCCGCTCTCCTAATGCCACGACCAACCAAGCTTCAAGCCTTGAGCCTCTGTTCCACCCCTCTGGACCGGTGGGGGTTATCCTGGTCTACCCCCACAAGATACCTGTGCGAAGAGATGGAAAAGCGAACACAATAACGAGACCAACACTTGCCGCCAAAAAGCCTCCTAAAATGGCGGATACAGCCCGCACAGCCTGTTCACAACTTGCCTGGCTGGAAACTGAGCACTGACTTAATGCAATCTTCACCCCCTTCTGGCAGCAGTTGGAAGCTTGTCTGCAGCCCCAGGCGCACACACCACTGACTGCCGATGGGCCATGCACCTCACCACGAGGTATCCAGCAGAGGGAAGCAGGAGCTCCTCCTAACTTTACGGCTGCGAAAGCCAAGCATCATCAGGGAGTGACCGCAGACCGGGGCCCAGGGCCCAGAAGATACCACAGAGAAAACCCCCACAACACCCTCATCAGCGACTTACGCTCCGGAGGGGCAGGACCGACCCGACCCGACAGGCGAAGCTGAGGGGCGAAAGACCCGGAGAGGCACCCACATCAAGATGGCAAACACGGCACTGCCCCAGCCTAAGGCAGATGAAACCAGAGCAACATGCGGCAAGACAGGCACTAAACTCACCGACCACTACACCGCCGCAAAACACAGGCGCCCTGAGCCCACACACACCGGGGAGACGGCACCAGCTGCGATGAACAACACTGAGAGGAAGCACCCAGCCCAGACAAGGAATCGGCTGACCCTACAGTGACTGAGACTTAATGCCAGGCAAGGTGCCCACTGTCACCCATTCTCAATATGCCTCAATTGAACTTCTGCAACCATTTTCTCAGATGACTCCTAATTTCTCTTCATTATTTTATGTTATTATGTTGACTCGCACAGGGGATCACAGGGGGGTCTCACTCATTGTTTAAATCGTTCAAATGCTAATAGTGACCAGACACATATGCAAGCAAGCTAAGGATTTAACTAATAATTCTCATGTCTGTCGCACCTCACTTACAACAGGCTCAATATAACCCTCAGGACACATAACATGCCACCCTCAAGCCTAACTTAGACCAACTAGCTGTATAGCATTACCCAGACTAGACATGCCATCAACACTTAAACCTTATTACATTACATCACAATCATCTCACAATGCCCACTACGCTATGCACACTCAGGTTAATGTTTGTCACTCTGAGGGCTTATAATCAGAAGTATGAACCTAGCTTGTTTCTCCTCATACCAATAAAAAAATGTGCCTGTAACTCAATGCCATCTATGTCAAAAACCTGCGTAATTGAGCTTGTACTATGCTGTTGTGGCATCGTCAGCTTTTATGTGATTTTATGCACAATAAAAATAAAGAATAAAAAAAAAACAGAACAGAGAAGATTATAAAGGACATAATAAGGGGTAGATGATGGGAGAAGCAAGATTGTAGGAATATTTTTAAAATGAAACTCCTCTTAACTATATGATATCAAAGATTTGTATATATGACATGTTTGTTTTGCATTCTTTTTGTTCTGCTCTTTGTATTCCAGCTGACCGGCTTTCGATTGGAGTTTTGCCTTTTCCAATTAAATCACCTAATTTCCATATCTGACCAACTTATCATACAAAGGTTATCAAGGCTATGAGAATGACCTCTTTAGCAGTGATTCTATGCCTGTTTCTAGCTGTACCTACAGCAGGTAAGATCTTTTATCAAAATACCACAAATAGTCCACATACAAAAAAGTAACACCACAGACATCCCCACATACATGATTACCGTAAAAACAGCGACCACACATACGAACACAGATAGCCCATTTTAATTTCGGTTCCTCACTGAACATACTGAGATATGAAGAAACACTACACTTGCTTTATTGTAACATCTAGAGTTTAAGGCAAAGGTGTCAGCAACCTATGGAACTAGATGCCTTTGTATGGCAGGCAAGCCTGCCAGACCAGTTGGGGAGACCAGTTGGGGAGGCTCAGTATGTTCTCTGGCTCACCTATAGCACCCACTGCCCAGACATTAAGGATGCCTGTTGTGATGTGTTCCTCCAGCAGGTGCAGACAACTTAGGTAACTCTAACTCACAATTTGGTGCTTCTCCATGATTCAGAGCATTGCCATGGCAGAACTATGTCTCTCAGGAAAAGTTAAGAACGGAGACAGCCGTACAAGTGGTCTACACCCATAGAAGTTGCAGACCACACACAGAACCTCCAGGGAGTAAATTAATGAATACTTAATTTAATTATATATGCAACTAATATTTGTTGTGTAAATATCCCCACACATGCAAACCCCTCTCCCACATGCAAACCCATCCCACAACATTAAAGACAGTGATACATACTAACAATAGCAAACATCCCCACATGGAATACCACAGACAACCCACATCACACATGCAAGTGATATAAGCAGCTACATACAAACTTTTACACCACAGACAGCCCACACACATACATAACCTAACAGGCAAAATCAAACCAATATGTGAGCGCTATAGAAACACCGTACAGATATTATGGCAGCACTTAAAATACAATACACAAAAAATGTGCAAAAAATAGACAATAGTTACCAAAACAGCGCGCTAAAATAATCTGCAAATATAAAATACAAATAATAGTGCAGACTGTCTGAATACACTCCTATATATTTAGAGAAATCTTAGGGAAAAAAACTCACATGTCCCAGAGCCCTATCACCCCTGGCTCTGGGTTTGCAAGGCTCTTTAGGAGAGGGGATATCCCCACACCGCTGAATCCTTCAATGGATATGTTCACTGCCGATCCCTGCTGTGCTGTGTGTGAAAACAGAAGGGGAGGACCTCCAATTGAATAATATCTTAAGTAAGTTTATTACATAAAAAAATTAAAACCCTTACTTGGGATGTGGTGGGTATAGACTCGCAGAGTCACCCACATAAAAGCATGAACAAATATTGTAAAAACGCTTCCTGATTGCAGTCCGATCAGTCCGATCACGTGACCGTTTCCGGGTCCGCCCCTCCAGTGACGTTCGTGTGACGCGTTTCGCCCGCCTCCACAGGCTTCTTCCGACCGTCGGAGGAAGCCTGTGGAGGCGGGCGAAACGCGTCACACGAACGTCACTGGAGGGGCGGACCCGGAAACGGTCACGTGATCGGACTGATCGGACTGCAATCAGGAAGCGTTTTTACAATATTTGTTCATGCTTTTATGTGGGTGACTCTGCAAGTCTATACCCACCACATCCCAAGTAAGGGTTTTAATTTTTTTATGTAATAAACTTACTTAAGATATTATTCAATTGGAGGTCCTCCCCTTCTGTTTTCACACACAGCACAGCAGGGATCGGCAGTGAACATATCCTTTGAAGGATTCAGCGGTGTGGGGATATCCCCTCTCCTAAAGAGCCTTGCAAACCCAGAGCCAGGGGTGATAGGGCTCTGGGACATGTGAGTTTTTTTCCCTAAGATTTCTCTAAATATATAGGAGTGTATTCAGACAGTCTGCACTATTATTTGTATTTTATATTTGCAGATTATTTTAGCGCGCTGTTTTGGTAACTATAACCTAACAGGCAGCCCACATAAAAGCATACAATACTATGACTAGCTTACATACACACAAGACCAAAGGTAGCCTCCACCATGTACAAATAGTAAAATCCACCCACATACACAAATGTGTCACCATAAGTAAAATTGTTGTGTTGTTGGAGGTTAGTTCTTGTGTTCTATTAAGTATAATAGGTATTCTTGCCCTGCAAACAGCAGTGTTATCTCTTTTATTGGGGGGTGGAGCATGGTGACAGAGAGTGTGGACCTGTCTACTGAGTATAACTTAATTGCGGCCTATCAATGTTTTCATATGTATAAAAAAAACTGAGCTCCTCTGGATACATTTAGATAAAGACATTATTACGACATTTCTTTAAAAATGGTGTAACGGCACCCCCAGCCGTTTAGTAGATCTTCCCTTCCAGAGACACAGGCACAGCTACTGTAGACACCAATACAGCGAACCGGAGAAGCATATAAATGCCGTAAACAGCTGAATCGGAACCATACGAATGCTGTAAACAGCCGAATAGGAAAAACCATACGAATAGGTTTACACTCCTAGCAGTCAAACTGGAACAGCATACAATAAATCCCCCCCCAAGAACGAGACAAGGCTCCGTTTTGAGGGTCAAGCAGGAACAGCCAGAGCTGTGGGTTTATTGTTCTTATATACACATTAGTACAGGGGTGGGGAACCTTCAGCTCTCCAGATGTTTTGGACTACACCTCCCATGATGCTTTGCCAGCATTATGTGTGTAAGAGCATTATGGGGGATGTAGTCCACAACATCTGGAGAGCCGAAGGTTGCCTATCCCTGCATTAGTACCACCCACAGTGTTTTGGAAAACAACCAATAAACACGTACAAAACACTCAGACACTCCCACACAAAATCCTCCCCTCTGCCTGTGATACAATTACCTTACACAATGGGTAATGTAATTATGACAGGCAGAGAAATACAGTTTTTCCACATTATTAATAACTTTAAAAGTATGCATCACATTCACATAAACTTACATTTTCAGAATCGGCATACTCCAAATACAAACATACATCAAAATCATACAAATTGGTCCAGTGGTTCAAAAGATAGATCGTAGTCCTTTGTGACCAAATGAAGCATGGCCTTTCTGCCCAAAACCAGTTCCACAGAATCTTCTATCCTGGAGATAATAGGAAGTAATCCAATTATCTCCAAGGACAGAGTCAAAACTCCATTGAACACATGGCAGCAAAAGACAATAAAATACATAAAAATATATAACTGTGCAGCCATTGCATAAAACAGGTACATTCAACATATCCCCAGATAGCTTAGATCGGAGCGCACATTATTACTGAATGGTGCTCAGATCCCATACATACAGTTCAATTGCCATGGAGCCAAAGTCTTTCACATATTCTTTCGTTATACGAATGGGCTCCATGGCATAGCTATCTGGGGTATCACTGTTCAAACAGTGCAAGCACCGAATGACCCGGCTTTCGTGTCTTTGCAGGGGAAAATCAAGCGTTTCAACATGGGGCCATAGTCTAAAGGCAGCAGACGGGCAACCAGGCTCTTCCAATGCACAGTGGAGAGATTGGTCTCGTCACAAATGGTAACAGCCCTATGTAAAGAGAAGCAATGCAAAAATAAAAACTTAAAGGGACAAAGCCATTTTCCAGGCACTATAGGTCCCTACAATGACCTCCTCCCTCCCGCCCCTCATGCCCCTCACACCTCTCTCTCCCACAGCACTGAAGGAGTTAAAACTCGCTGGAGACCTAATGTGCATGTGCAGCAAGCGCCACACTCAATATATCAATGCTTTACTATGTGAATTTAGGAGACGCTGAATGTCCTCATACAGAGCGTGAGAACGCCCAGGATCAGTTAGGCAACTATTAGTCATATAACCAACCGGAAGTTGGTAGACAGCCACTAGAGGTGTAGTTAACCCCTCAAGGTAATTATTGCAGTTTCTCAGAAACCTAGACAACCTAGACCACGCACGCTTGTCACGTTGTGACGTAGAGACGCAAAGGGGGCGGAGCACCCGGGAAGCTCGAAAAAACCCTCACTGACGCCCAGGATCACCAAAGCGGTCTGCTTTCACTGACATATCCATGGAGGAAAGAGGAGAAGCCGGCTGCCAGCTAACACCATACCTGGGCTCAGATAATTGCAAAGCGTGTGTGAGTAGCAGCTGGGACTGCATAAAACTCACTTACTTTTATCTTGTAAGAGGCTTACAATTCATTGTTTATTGTGTAAATTTCTGTTTTATACAGTATGTTTTAAGTATTCCATTCGAGATTGAATCATATCAATCCCCTTCAGTGTTAGGAGTGTTTTATGTCTAGTAAATAAATTGTTAATTTTTTGAAACTGTGCTTCACTATTATATGCACTTTATTTATCTTTTCCATATACTCATCTAAGCTGAAACGATTTAAAGGATCATATGGAAATATAGATCTGACTTTGCGCTCCACCTACATAAGTATTAATGTATCTAACTCATATATAACCTTAGAATAGACATAAAAACATAAAATATATTTTTTTAAACCCAAATGACTCATCCAAAGCATAAAACTCAACATTGGGTATTCCAACATTTAAGTCAAAACATTCGGAGAAGTTGAGTTTATACAATAAGAAACAGCTACAATGATATTGGAACACATAAAGAACACGAGTAAGAAGGCAATTGTGCCCAGAGAGGCTAACATAGTCTTACATTCCAAAGTTAGGTCCAGTGGTATCTGGAGCAACTCTGATTGTGCCAATGGCTCAACTGCAATCACAAACAGTAAAGGGGATTGAGTAAGTGATTTGTCATCATGAGTTGTATCTGGAGGCTAGGTTAACACGTTTCTGAAGTTGGAAAAATGCAGGTATCCAGGACACCTCTAATATAATACTGAATACTGAGGTTTAAGTTTAGAAAAAACAACTCTACAGTTGTCCAAACTAACAACTTTTGTTTTAAAAGAAGAACACAACAACAGAGAGTTCAATGATAGAAATTTTAATTAATTATATAAATAGATAAAATTAAGCTTATATTTATTAGTATCTCCAACAAATGCAATACATACACACCGACTGCTTAATACATACACACAGTGCTGAATACACACAGTGCTGAATACACATACACACAGACTGCTGAATACATACACACAGACTGCTGAGTACACAGTCTGCTGAATACACAAACACAGACTGCTGAATACACACAGTACACTGAATACACAGTCTGCTGAATACACACACTGCTGAGTACACACAGACAGCTGAATACACACACAGTCCACTGAATACACAGTCTGCTGAATACACACACTGCTGAATACACACACTGCTGAGTACACACAGACTGCTGAATACATACACATACAGACTGCTGAATACATACACATACAGACTGCTGAATACACACACATACAGACTGCTGAATACATACAGACGGCTGAATACACACACACATACTGCATTGAGGGGTGCAGTGTATGTGTTTGTGTGTGGAGGGCTGTGTGTGGAGGGCTGTGTGTGAGGGGTGCTGTGTGGGGGGGGGGTGCTGTGTGTGGGGGTAGAGGTGCTGTGTGTGGGGGTAAGATGCTGTGTGTGGGAGTAGGGGTGCTGTGCTGTGTGGGGGGAAGAGGTGCTGTGGGGGGGTAGGGCGCTATGCTGTGTGTGGGGGGTAGGGGTGTTGTGTGGGGGGGTAGGGGTGCTGTGCTGTGTGTTTGTTTTTATTTTACTAACCATCCCTTCATCTCTATGCCTAGATACTTATCCCCCTCCCTCAGCTTTATTGCAAGCCTATCTGACCCTCACATATCTTTATTCAACAGCCTGATTTCCAAACTTTGAAACCCCAATACTGTTGTAAGAAAGTCTGATACCCACCCTCCCCACCCCACACTCGTTATTACATTTATAGATTATCTGTCACACCCACATTTTAGATAAGTAAAAACAACAGGTGTACACACTGCCTCTTATTAGTACACTCCTGCACTTTCTTAACCTATAAAACCTAATATTTACCCTACCTTCGCCTGCTCTTGATATTCCATTTATTTCTAATTTACTTTTTCACAGTTTAGCAATGATCTGTCTTCTCCTCCTCTTTATATTCTTCTTCTCCCTCAGTATAAATATATCTCCTTACACCCACTTCACTCATCCCCCATCCACATTTACATATGCCCCTCTCTGCTACATTCCCCTCTTCTCTCGTCTCATGCCCTGCACTCATTTTTCTACTCTCTCACTCCTATCCACAATCGATCTCATCATACACCCCATGCATACAAAACCCATTCACACCTCCTGTCACTTTCTCTCCTCCTGCTTCTGGCAGCTGGTGATGTCTCTCCCAATCCAGGGCCCTTCACCTTCTCTACACACACTAAGAAAACCAGAAACCCCACAAACCTCATCACAATACCCTGCCCTTTACCCTTACTTACCAACATTCAGTGAGCACTCTGGAATGCCCGCTCCTTCTGTAGTTATTTTAAATCAACAGCCATACGCAACTTTTCCATCTCAAACTCACTCATACTACTTGCACTTACAGAATCCTGGCTGTCCCTTCTGATAGCGCTACTCCTGCCTCTTTATGTTTTGGTGGGCTACAATTCTCTCAGACTCAAACCTCACCTGTCCTAGCTCTGCAACCTCCTTCTACAATTCCACCCTCTCCTCTTAACTAGACATCATGGCACCTCCTACGTTTAAACACAGCAAGCGCTCCCAACAAACACCTTGGCACACCAAGATGACTCGATACCTCCAAAAATGCTCCAGAACTGCTGAACGCAGTTGGAGAAAGTCTCACTGTGCATCTGATTTTCTCTACTATAAATTTATGCTGCACTTATACAGCTTGGCTCTTTGCTCTGCAAAAGTAAATTACTTTAATACCCTCATAACCACACTCTCCCTCGAACCCAAATGACTATTTCACACATTTAACTCTCTTCTTCGCCAAATTGTTCCTCCTCCACCTACTAACTTGACCGCCTCAGACTTTGCAACTCACTTCACTGACAAGATCTCTACATTCAGGGAAGATATCTCTCATCTTTCTTCTTCCCCTTACAATACTTCCCCTGACCTCACTCCCTCTGCTGTTCTATTGTTCTATGTTCATTCGCACCCGCTACAGTGGAAGAGGTTTCTGCTCTGCTCCAGTCCTCCTGGGCTACCACCTACTCCCTAGATCCAATTCCCTCGCATATCATCCGTACTCTGTCTTCTTCTCTTTCTCCACCTCTCACTAATATTCTCAATCTCTCTCTCTCTCACCTGGCAAATTTCCATTGCCCTTCAAACATGCAGCTGTAACCCTAATTCTAAAGAAGCCCAACCTTGACCCAAACTCCCCATCCAACTACCGTCCTATCTCGCTACTGCCTTTTGCATCCAAGATCCTTGAAAGAGTTGTGTTAGCGAGATTGACAAACTTCCTCGAGTCCAACTCTCTGCTAGACCCACTACATTTTGATTTCTGCGCTAAGCACTCTGTGGAAATGGCACTGACCAAAGTATCCAATGATATACTCACTGCAAAATCTTGTGGTCACTACTCTATCCTAATTCTGCGGCTTTTGACACTGTTGATCATCAACAGCTTCTTCTCATCCTCCGCAATATCAGTCTACATGATATTGCTCTCTCCTGGTGCTCCTCCTACCTCTCCCAGCGCTCTTTCCGTGTTTCTTTCTCTGGCTCTGGTTTCCTTCTCCCCAACCCCTCTCTCTTGGTGTCCCCCAAGGTTCAGTCCTTGGTCCCCTACTGTTCTCTATCTATACTGCCTCCCTTGGTAAACTCATTAGCTCCTTTGGCTTCCAAAATCATTTCTATGCGGATGACACGCAAATCTACCTGTCCTCTCCTCATCTCTCTCCGTCCCTCTTGACTAGCGTCTCTGACTGCCTTCCTGCTATTTATAACTGGATGGCTTCCCACTTCCTTAACCCCTTAAGGACACATGACATGTGTGACATGTCATGATTCCCTTTTATTCCAGAAGTTTGGTCCTTAAGGGGTTAAACTCAACTTGACAAAAACTGAAATTCTGGTCTTCCCTTCCTCAAGTGTTGCTACTCCTGTGTCTGTCTTCCTACAAGTCAACGGTGCTACCATCAGCTCCACCACGCAGGCTTGCTGCCTAGGTGTTCTCTTTGACTCCGACCTCTCCTTCACACCTCATGTTCAGTCTATCGCGAAATCCTGTTGTTTCCATCTCAAAAACATTGCGCGCATCCAACCCTACTTAATGTCAGGTGCTGGTCCATTCCACTGTCCTTTCTCGCCTTGACTACTGTAATCCCCTTCTCAGTGGTCTTACGTGCTCCCAACTTGCGCCGTTGCAGTCCATAATGAATGCGGTGGTGAGACTCATCTTTCTGCCCACCCACACCACCCTTCTGTCAGTCCCTACATTGGCTTCCTGTAAGATATAGGGCTCAATTTAAAATTCTGGTTCTTGCTTTCAAATCTCTACATAATGCTGCTCCCACCTATCTATTCTCCCTAATACACAAGTATGTCCCATCTAGGCCCTTACGCTCTGCTGAAGACTTACGTCTATCTTCTGTCCGTACTCCCACCTCTGATGCTCGCCTTCAAGACTTGTCGAGGGCTGCACCGTTCCTGTGGAACTCACTTCCCTCTTCTGTTAGATGGTTACCTAGTTTCCACTCCTTAAAAAAATCATTAAAAAACCCACATCTTCTTAAAAGCGTATCAATTAAACTGGTAATAGCTCCCGACTGATTCCTCTCTTGCAACTGTCCTTAGTCTCATACTATCCTTACTTTTTGTGTCACTGTAGCGGTTACCCCGGAGAGTAGAGGGGTTCCAACCGCCGGAGGGTGTCCTTCTCACAATGGGTGAGGGAGTACTCTCTGCATCCAGTAGTCTTCCAGGTGAGAGAGCTCTTAAAAGAGCTAGTGTGATTAGCTGTATAGCTGGTTACCCCCAATAAGAGACAAAATTCTAGATTGAGGGTGAAGAAGAACTGTATTACTTGGCACCAAAGGGCCTTCTTTTATGCAGGTTTTCCCACACATAGTACCACCCACAGAGTTTTTCAGAACAACCAATAAACACATTACAACACATACAATGCAAGCACAGCAGCCAATCAGACACAATGGGACAATAGAAACACACCCAGCATATTCCTCCCCTCTGCTTAGGAGATAATTGAGTCAATTACTGTATCTACTCAATTATCTACAAGCTGAAAAGTTAGACTTTTTATACATTTTTATAACTTTGTGAGCTTACATTGTACATACATAAAACTATCACTTGCAAGCATGGCTTTTCCTGCCCAAACCAGTTCCCACGAGTCAGTGTCCCTGGGACAACTCTCTGCTGGAGAACAATGGAGCTGGGGGAGGGGAAGAGGCACACCTTCCCATGAATTCAAAGGGGCAGAAAAAGTGTCTCAAAAGTTTCTATATGTCCATACACAGTTTTTAACCCCTTAAGGACACATGACATGTGTGACATGTCATGATTCCCTTTTATTCCAGAAGTTTGGTCCTTAAGGGGTTAAAGGGCCAGCACTAGTCCAAATAAAAGTAAATAAGACCAACTAATGTTTTTAAAGATCCATACAGGGGTTTTGTTACAGTTACTTTACCCCACTCCCTCTAGCATGTAAGCTCATTGAGCAGGGCCCTCAACCCCTCTGTTCCTGTGTGTCCAACTTGTCTGGTTACTACTATGTCTGTTCGTCCACCCACTGTAAAGTGCTGCAGAATTTGTTGGTGGTATATAAATAATAACATAATAATAACAATATATTTGCTAACCAAAACATGAATCGAAATCCTTAGTAAAGCCAGGTCTTGGCAGGAAGATGCAAAAAGTTGCATTATCGTTTAAAAAAAAAAAAAAAAAAAAGTAATGCTTTCATGTAATCATTTTTATTTTTTTAAATAATCATGTCTTCTTTTTGATACAACTTAACGATTTTAGTCTGTGACTTTGTCACCTTAAATCATTAATTATTTTAACTTTTACATTGTGAAATGGAAATATTACACCTTTCTAAGAAAATTTGCTTTTCATGTGACTCTTGGTAAAACAAGCAAAAAAAGATATTGATCGATGGAACTAGACATTTAAAAAAAAGAATTGTTAGAGTGTTAGTCTGACCCTTTCAGAAAGTTTTAAAACAGCCTGTGTATATAGCTCACATCTTAATCTTTCAGTTTGTAGCACAACTTGTCTCCAGTGCACCAACGTAAATGGTAACACATGTGAGGGAGATACTGTGCCTTGCGATGGCAAATGCTTTGTGAGATCCAATTTTATACATTACCGTAAGTACAAAATATATGTTGAACTCAAAAGCTTTATAAAGTAAGAAGAAAGGGACAATGATACTATTTAACTGCTTAAAATACATGATAATGATGACATGTACCAATAATAGCCAATACCAACCTGTGTTAGGACACGAGAAATAAACTGTCCATGTGCTTTTGAACAAAAATGTCAGTGCTCAGATTCTCAAGCATTGTAGGATCTACTTGCTCACTAAAATGCTGTACAAACAGAGTCAAAGCACCATAACCACTTTAGAATACTGAAGTGTCCATGGTGCTTGGAGTAACTTTCTCCGAATGGAGAGAAACCAGAGATGTTCTTCAGAATTGAAGGGAATATGGTAATTATATGCAGCATTTTTTACACTGAGCTTGGATTCTGTAATGGGATTTTGGTTAGATAGAGGCAGAGTGACCGTGAAGGACATGTTGGTAAGTGTGTTGTCCTCAAACGTATGATATTAACATTTAAATAATTAGCTTGCTAAAAGCAAATGTGTGGATTGAGAAGAATAATCTATAATGGAACCTTGACTTTAAGGTCCCTCGTACAGAGAGGGGTAATGGGGGAAGCACCTAAGAAAGAGCCCAAAAATGATCTGACAAAAACAATTTATACGAGGATAGTGCTGCATCACAGATGCTGGAAAAATATCAACACAATGTCTAGAAATTATTTTATTTGTAATGCAATGATGTTTATGTAACAAGCCCAAGATATAAATGTATTAAATGCACGTGGAAATTGTAATGGAGCTGTTTTCTCTTGCAGTTTATGCTGTAAAACATTTGTATTTAAATAAATATGGGCATTAAAGACAAATATCCTGATTTATTCCTGCAGTTGGTGAAGAGTCCCGTACCATTACCAAGGGATGTGTTACTGAAAAAATACCCTGTGATTATGTGGGTCATCTTGATATTGGTGGTGATAATTCTTCTACATATACAATGAATATTAAATGCTGTGATGGGGACAACTGCAACACCTTTGGTTATGAGAGTGAGTGTCCTTCATTTCTATTTTAAAGAGTTACTTTTAAACATTATGTTATATATATTATATACTTATACTATCCATTTGGAAAACCTACAAGACTTGTTCAATAATTTGTAGGTGGGCGAGAGGAAGGCAGAGCCGATATGGTCTTTACTCACCCTAAGCTGTCCCTCTTCAGCGCCACTATCTTTCTCCCCCTCCCCAAGAAAATAGTGAAGAGCAGAGGCTCTCCATATTTCTTGCCAACTTATGCAGGGCCGGCACCCTGGTGTGTGCCTTTTTGTCTGAGATCTCCCTCACCGGCCTGCTGGCACTGAAATGGGGTAGGGAAGGGAGAGAGGGCCCGGGGGAGCTCTTGCCGGGTCCTCTCCTCGCAAGCTTGGATCATTGCCATAGTTACCATGTAAATCTGGCCCTGGACAGGACACAAAAGCAATATTGGGATATTTATCAAAGTGTCTCTGCAGCTTTTCTGGAATTTGTTTCTAGAATCAGTTATCAGATCTGACAGTATTTTACACTATTTAGAAAGTATTGCCTTTCGTGTATGGATTTACTTTGCTCCAGAACACTATTCTATATTCTATCATTTGTTTACACCACCCTTAGCTTGCCTTAAGGAGGGAGGCAGAATAGTCACACAGTAGGTTTAGTTACTGGATATAATTATGGAGGCTCAAACATCTGTCAGAAAATATAAAGAACAAAGCTTCTGTGCTACTAGCTACTTTGCAGTTTGTAAAGAAGAAGCTGTAGCGAGTTGTAAATAATTGTATTTTATCATTTCTTCTTACTCACAGTTCCAGAGGGGAGTAAAGAATCTGAAGGAAAAACGTGTCCAACCTGCGTGAAATTGGAATTGAATGAGGAATGTGACATAGAAGCTGACATGGTGTGCAGGGGAAAAGATGACCTGTGCTACACCTATGTGGGTACCTGGAGTGACGAAGGTAAATTATTTAGATTTCAGTGTGTAACAAATGTAATTGCCCAAGCTTCAATTAACTATTTTTATAATACTTGTTAGATATAAGATAGAACCGATCTATGTACTGCATTGCTGCTTGTATTAACTCCAACATCTGTATTTGCGAAGAGAAGTGTGGGGTGGGACAGATCCAGAGGTCAATCTCTGGTCATCTAACGATCACTGAATAAGAACATTTCCAACACTTTTTCTATTATTAGGTTTATATAAACAAAAGGAGGGATAAAGAATATACCATCCAAAACAAAATACAGAAAAAAATAACACGTGTTATATAATATGCTTCATATAATAGTAATACAGTAAGCAACTGTATGTTGAACATTCCTACAAGCTTTGAACATCCCTACAAACAGGATGAACAGAATATGAAAAGAGAGTGAAAAAAGAAACAGAAAAAAAAAGGGGAAAGATAAATGATGGAGTAAATACATATTAAGAAGGAATATTGTAAAGAAAATTTAAAGGAATATGTAACTTGCATTGGAACGGAATAAGAAAAAAAAAACAACAACCACATTTGTTAACAGAAATGGGGAAAAATGGAGAATGAAAAGTTAAAGGGATACACCACTGCCTAATTTAAAAACAACAAAACAAAGCAATCACTGTTAAAAACATGGCTGCATTTAGTTATGCATTTTTTTTTTCTATTGGAGGTATAGCTAAAAACAGCACTCAAAAGCGTTTGTGGCTGTCCAATTATAGCCTTCCCAGTGCAGCTACTTGAGAAGTCTTTGGAAGAAAGGTGCTCTGAGCAATTGCTGCCTCTTGAGTTTAGCTCCACTGAGCTAAACAAACTAGGAAGTGGCAAGAGCCAGTTGTCTGATTGACAGCCAGAGAGTGGTAACAAGGTTAATTTATAAAAGTGGCAATTTCTATTGGAATCTGCACTTTTTGTAAAACAAACAAACAAAAAAGTTTACACACACTAAGGATTTCAGCTAGCTAAAGTCCTTAAGGGTCTTGAGTGTCTGTTTAAGTAAGGTTTAAGTGTTTACATTGCTACCTAGGAACATCTCTGGGTGCAGTCACTCAGGTGCTTCCTGGGTGGAGCACTGATGTTTAGCATCTCCACGCTTTGCATGCAGACACTGAACTTTCTCATAGAGACGCATTAAGTTAATGCATCTCTATGATGATATGCTGATTGACCAGGGCTGCGTTTTGCAGTGCATGTGCGATAGGCTCCGAATGCCTGATAAAGCTTGATAAAGGCCTCTGTCTAGGTCGAAATGTTGCAGTTTGTATTCCATGCTAAATCCATGCTTAGTGAAAGCACCCATGAAAATATATTAATCACTTTTCATAAAAGACAACCGCTGAACAGATATAAAAATGATCAATGCAATGTGTAGGGGGATTTCAAGTTTGTGGAAAATATCTGTGCCAAATAAAGTTTCTGTCTAGATTTCAAGATATTTTACAGATATTATTAAATTGTCTTTGTTAATGGAAATTCAGTTACCTATGAACCATTCTATACAATACTTAAACATTGTGCTCTTTCTTTATTTGATCTTTGTTTTATATCACCTTTACAGCTGACAACGAGATAAACAGTTCTGAGAGAGGATGCATGGATCCCTTTTTATGTAAAGAACTCTTTGGTCCGGCAACCGGCTTCAAGGCAGTTAAAACATCTATCTTTACTTGCACTTAACTTAAAAAAAATAAAATAAAAAAAATAACCTATTCTAATAAGGTTTATAATCACCAAAACAAACTTGTAGTTACTGATTAACAAAATTATTTGTGTTTTGGTGACAAAAATATAATTGCAATTACCACAAAATCATTCAATAATAAATGCAGCCAATGTAACATTTTCCGAAGTTGAACTGGTTATTTCATTTCCTCTATACGATGGACTAATGTGTGACTGTGATGAGTAATGCAGCCTCTCTGCTGACTCTGAAATATCCAGAGAGGAGTTGGAGAGACAAATGCACTTTCTCTGTCTCCTCAACTCCTTTCATGTCATATTGGTTTTCTGAGAGAGGCTTAAAGACCAGTGTCAGCTACAAATAATAGTTGTTGATAGGCCAAAGTTTGATAGGCCAAGACATTTATTTCCTTTTGTTGCATTGGAATTCGGGCTCCTGTATGGAATTTGAAAACATGATCTACCTTTGGAAATAATGGGCATATTATGTAATAGTAAACATGTGCACACATTTTGAAAAAGAAGACTCTCAAACGCTATCAAATTCAACATTTCACTAACCTGTTCCTGCAGTTGCACCAAAAGTAGGAGAAAAACCAGATTGAAATGTTTCCAATTGTACCACAAAAAGGAAGAAATTCCAACTTGACTCCATAGATTTCTAATTGTATCAATAACCTTTTGATGCCACAAATATTAGCTATTATATCCCTGAATATTATGCATTAATAAAATAAAATCCATACTTTTTCTACCAATGTAAACTGCTTTTGAGAAGCCACCTCACTTGGCAGAGAATTTCACATTTTTCTTGTTAGCGAAACATAATCACTTCCTTCCTATTAAAACGGTAAATGTTTCAAGTCAGACCTCTTATCAAGAAACTGTTTCTACTTCTGTTTATATTTATATAATGTCATCATATCCCCTCTGTAACCCCTTCTTCTCACTCAAACGGCATTTATCTGTTTTACAGATTATTACAAATAATACTCATTTGTTGGCAAATACTCAAAAAATATAAATAATTAAAATAACATATAAAGGGGGAGGTTATTAAATTGTTCTGTTTTTAGAAGTGGTGCCAAATATTTTTTACTGATTCCACTGGCTTCCAATGTGATTGGCCCAGTTTTAGAAATCTAACCCAATGGTTCACTTCCCACTCTACCCATCAATGTAAAACAATTAAGCATTTGCTACATAATAGTATGTTCTACTTTTTAATTACCATGACTGAAACAAGATGTCTTATGATGAAGCTTCCTTTCCTTGCCTTGTAAAGTATACCGCTTGATGAATATTTTATATAGGATGGAGATTCCCAGTAGAGTCATTGAATAAACCCTGAATACATGATAAATATAGGTTAGATACCAGAAGCGCAGTTAAGGTCAAAAGAACAAACTAAATAGGATTAGGTTTACTGACATTAAAGGCTGAGGTAAGATGTTTTTAATAAAATCTGTTGAAATCAGTACACATTGACTTCATCGTAGCACTCACACCAGGACATGATACCCTTATTTAGTCTACTAGATGTAGACAGCACACATTATCATGTGAGCACTGATGAATTCAACAAGATATTCCAGATGAGATTTGATAAAACCAGGAGGTTGTTTTGTTCGACATTGACACGATTCTGTTCACTCTGTCTGGTTCAGTACCCCTACCTTTCTGTGGTGCTGTTACAGGCTGTATCACCTAGACTGAGATCTTTCTCTGTTCCCAGACGGTCTAATGTTGCAATTCTCTCCCCCCTTTTTATTTGTGTCTCAACCCCTCTTGATTGACAGTTCATTAATGTTGTTTTTGATCTGGTCCTTTTGTTTGGTGCAACAGTCTGTGTCCCAGAACATGCTGCTTCCCTGAGTTCCTGAGCATGCTGCCTTCCTTAGTTCCATGCTATCTGTATCCAGAGTCCTGCCTGTATCCAGAGGGGTTCCTTCCCTTATATTGAGTTATTTGTTCTTGGAATGGGGGTTTAGTTACACTCACCTGAGCATGCATACATTATAGGGTGCTGATGGAGCCAATTCACAGAACATACAAAATTTAGCTCACTTACTAAATAGCAGTTTCAAGTCTCATAGAATGTAATAGTTTTATTTAGAAAGACCTTAGTTAAGTATATGGTCATACATTGCATAATCCTGCCACAGCGTCAATATACCTCATTCTTGGCAAGTCCTACTCTAACATTCTAATGTCTGCTCTTATGAGATTAATCCACTTACTTGGGAAATGCTTCCTTCAGGGACTCTCTGCCGGTAAGTGGCCATCTTGGTTTTATGCATATATATTTGGGAGTCAATATATAGAGGGCATACTCCAATAATGACTACATGACATCATCAAAAACTCACAACTAATAGTCTTTGAACAGCAGGGGCTGCCATTGTCTAAGGATTGTTCTTCATTAAATACCATCAATGAAAGTGCTAATTACCAAAGCAAAAAAAAAAAAAAAAGACCTCTAAACTCTTTGACATAATTTTGTCAATTGGAACCATGGAAGTCTAGCAAGTCGGAAGTTTGGAAATTCAATAAATTGGAAAGATTATCCAACAATATTAAATCTAGGCCAATTAAGACTTGGTTAGGGCTAAGGGTGTGTGAAGATTTGAGAGAGGTTGACTGGACTACTGATGACACTGGTCAATGATACTGGTACTTATCTCTCCCCATCAGTCCACTTAAGTTCCAAAAAGGCCTTTCATAAATGCTGAAAACAGGTGCCCTCTAGAGGACAAGTGATTGTTGACAGGTGCCTACTCTGCCTAATGGTAAATCTAGCCCTACATTCAGAGCTCTCTGTGATGTACATAAAACATGGGAATTAAATACTTTTAACATGGGTGCATTATTTTTAAGGGAACACCCCTACTCCCCCAGAATACTCTACATTATGTATTATTATTATTATCACCATTTATTTAGTACCAACAGATTCTGTAGCGCTTTACAATATTATGAGAGGGGGGATGTAACTATAAATAGGACAATTACAAGAAAACTTACAGGAATAGGTTGAAGAGGACCCTGCTCAAATGAGCTTACAGTCTATAGGAGGTTGGGTATTTAACACATTAGGACAGGCAATATCAATCAAATAAAGTGGGAGTGAAGCAGAGCTGGAGGAGAGAGTAGAGTGCTGCCCTTTAGGAGAGAGCAAGATACATGTATGTGAGGTAGAGGTTACTCTGGAGGGCCATAAGCTTTGATAAGAGATGGGTTTTAAGGTACTTCTTAAATGATTGAAAACTAGGGGAGAGTCTGATGGGGGCAGGATGGCTATTCCATAGGAAGGGAGCCGCCCCCGAGAAGTTCTGCAAGCGTGAGTTGGCTGTATGGGTTCGAGTAGTGTGCAGGAGAAGGTCACGGGCAGAGCGGAGGGACACTGGACATACTGAGATCAGAAGAAACACTACACTTGCTTTATTGTAATATCTAGAGTTTAAGGCAAGTGTCAGCAACCTATGGCACGCAATCCTGCCGGACCAGTTAGGCAGATCAGATGATCTATCTAGTTCACACAGAGCACCCCAGGGCCCAGAAGGCAAAGATGCCAGTGGTGAACACCTCCAGCAGGTGCAGACACCAAAGGGAACTCTAGCGATTTGGTGCTTCTCCATGATTCGGAGCATTGTCATGGCAAAGCTCCATCTCTCAGGAAAAGCGCCAGAATGGAGACAGCCGTACAAGTGTTCTGCACCCATGGAAGATGCAGCCCACCAGATCCACACACATTATATATAGAATTAATATTTGTTGCGTAAATATCACCACACATGCAAACACCTCTCCCACATACAAACCTCCACAACATTATAGACAGCCACCCATACTAATACTTACAAGAGAACATAGATGTTCTGCGCATATCTCCCTTCAGGGGTATTCTTGGCTGATAGAAACACCTTCCAATAAGCTGAATATTCAGAAGGATAAGGAGAAAAAGTGCAGATAGTTTAATACTGTTAAAATATAGCAAAGGTTTGTTTACATCAATGCTGAAATCAACTCGCATATCTCCACTAGCAAACTGAACAGGGTGGTATTCTCATCAGGCAAGATGATAAGGCAGTGAAGTGTGGCAAAATAAAAACAAATAAATGTAACAATAAGGATGGACACCTTAAAAGAAATAAAAATGCAGCCTGGACATTCGTTGACTGTTGAAACCGGTGACGGCACATCTACGATACAGGGGTATTTGATGCCTCATGTACCTGGAAGATTTGCTGTTCTTTTGCGAAGAGGCCTCCAGACTGAGATCTCAGATGAACTTTGTTTTCCTTGTTCGAGTCCCTGGGCTTGATGGTCTACTGGCAGAAGTCATCTCTTAGGTGGGTCCTACACTGACTATTCAACTTGCTTTCTTGAGCTTCAGGCAAAGATATCTCCAGAGGTTTGCCTTGACGTGGCAGGTGGGCATCCCTCTAATGGCCATTGGAGTAACTAAATAACCTCTGTTTGTTTAAATATGCATAGGGAATTGGGAAGAGCGCAGGTAACTTTTTTCTTTGGTTTTTACTGTATGTATTGTGGCTGATGTGTTCTATGGTCATTGTTGCCGCCGCCCAAGAGTAGTGGGAGTTTGAGCGCAGGACTTGTTTTTGTGTATTTGTACTCACTTAAGAAAATATTCGACTCGTGTCATTAATAAAATTAAGATTTTAGGTACACTAAAACTAGCATAATCTACAATTATGTTAACATACTACATAAATACACACGTAGAATATGTATGTATATAAAATAATATTTATATTTTTATTTAATTTTTATATTTATATTTATATATATATATATATATATATATAGAGAGAGAGAGAGAGAAAGTAGAGATTGTAACCGTATAAGTCCAGTGATGCAGATGTAAAATAACAGACAAAATTCATATTTTTAATACCTTTTTTTATTGGACTAGCAGAAATTTTTTAATGACAAGCTTTCGGGAGAATCTCCCTTGCTCAAGTCTAAAGCATTTCTAAGCAAGACGACACATATAATTCAAAGTTGAGTTGTGATAAAGGGGTTAAAGTGACATGAGGGCAGATAAGACACGGGTTTGATAAAAAATAGGCACCATTCTTGTAGAGGGTCGTGCATATCTTGTGTGAAGATTACAGAGTGAGCGGAAGAGAGAGAAAACACTAACAAGCAAACAGTGCAAAAAATGGTGCTAGAAGGGGAGAGTAAAGAAAAAAATACTTAGATTAAGAATGTAAGAATTCACATACAAGGGTTCCAGAATATGCATGAGGCCCTATATGCAACATACACATATGCACAGACACACACGCATGTATAAACACAACTAGTGTATATGTACAAGAATACACAATTACATACACAATAAAATTATATCTATATATACAGCTGTGCTCCAAAGTTTGCATACCCATGAAGAATTGGTAATATATGTACAATTTTTAAAGAAAACATGAGTGAGCAGGCAAAACACATTTATCTTATTCCTTATGGGATTCATATTCAATGGTAGGTTAGAACAGAATGGCACAATCATAAAACAAAACATGGCAAAAGAAAACAAAAAAACTAATTAAATGATCCCCGTTGAAAAGTTACATCCATCTATAATATAATATAAATCTTGGTGTGTTGTTTAAAAGAGTCATATGAAATACATGCGTGACGGAAGTCTATGAATAGCTAGGGTATTTATTGGGATGAATAGATTAATATAATAATACTGCTCAGGTGTAGTGATAAAAAATCATTACGTGACTAAATCAATACTTAAAAAATAAATTGTTAAAAAATCAACTGTTAAAGGGGCGATACTGCAAAATGATGTGCTTAACTATATATGTAAGTGAAAATCAAACAACGTGAATTTTCATTTAAAAGGTAAAATCAACTGCAGAAAAGAGAGCACAAAAAATATATAGTGTCAATTAAAATATAAATTGGATTATATAATATCATTAAATATGTAATATACAACTGCATCACTAGGGTACAAAAGTTTTGTGATACCATAAACATATAATTTAACTAGAGGCCAAGACACAGATAGAACTTCCCAAATTCTCGAAAATGAATTTGCAATATATATAGTGTCAGTGCTTAATGAATGTGTCCCTATGAGTTAATCTCAGGGATATCAAAAAAGCAATTCTATACAATAGGAGAACCTAATTTATAGTCCATAAGTCTCATATAAGACATAAAAATATAAGCAGTAACGATAAAAAATAATGGAAAAGATAATAGCCACAAAGGGGAATAGGCAAAGTCTATATCCATATCAGTGTTGAACCTCGTTGGTTTGTTGGTTGTATCTTAGGAAGTAAGGAAACAAAAAATAGTGTAATACTGTATGTTTAGGACATTAAACATACAGTGTTACACTATTTTTTGTTCCATTAATTCCTAAGGTACAACCAGCAAACCATTCACTAAGCGCTGACACTATATATATTGCATATTCGTTTAAAAGGTGCTAATATCAATAAAGTGCTCTTACTAATACCCATACAAAGAAAATGGGTTAAAAAGAAAGCTCTAGGCGAATAATTACATAAGCTACCCCAAACTAATTTTAAAATATGGTTTGCTATACCAATTATGTAAGTATCTTATATATAAGAGACAAAACCTTTTTTTTAAATACTAATAATAATATAAGTCCACTTCAACGAGGAGAGAATTCTTTAAAAATGAGGGCCATATACTAATATAGGTTCTCCCTATTTGTTCCTGTTTTTTTTGTAACAAAATGTTTTCCCAGGATTTCCCAAAAGGCAAATGGATGACATAAATGTAAATTTCTCATTAAGATCCAATGGCGAAATAGTGTGGATGGGGCCTTTGAAATAACAGGGTGGGAGGCTTTGTTCACCCACCTACAACCAGGGTCACTGGATGGGGGTTATATAATAAGACCTTTCCCCCCCACCCCAGCGCTTGCATAGCAGATTGTGGGAGCCCTAATAATAAATGATTAGGGAAGATAACTTGATGTTCTGCCCTGATTCCCACCCATTGGTTGTAGGTGGGGTACCTTTTATTAATATTCAGGGGCTTTTGTGAGTAACCCTGCATGTGATTTTTTTCTGCTTTGTATTGTCCTGTATTTCAGGACAGAATATGTAGTGCAGAAAAAGTTTAACCCCTTAAGGACCAAACTTCTGGAATAAAAGGGAATCATGACGTGTCAGACACGTCATGTATCCTTAAGGGGTTAAAGGGAATCTCCAGTGCCAGGAAAACAATCAGTTTTCCTGGCACTGCAGTTGCTGAAGGGGTGAAAACCCCTTCAGTGACTTACCTGAGGTCCCACGTCGCTGCCTGCTCCTCCCCCGCCGCTCCACCTTCTGCCTACGTCGGCCGGTGGGCGAGACTGATCCCGCCCACCGGCCGAGGAGACCTAATGCGCATACGCGGCAATGCCGCGCATGCTCATTAGCGCACCCCATAGGAAAGCATTGAAAACGATTTTCAATGCTTTCCTATGGGGAATTGAGCGACGCTGGAGGTCCTCACACAGCGTGAGGACGTCCAGCGACGCTCTAGCACAGAAAACCTTTATAAAAAACTGCAATAATTACACTTGCAGGGTTGAAGGTAGTGGGAGTTGGCACCCAGACCACTCCAATGGGCAGAAGTGGTCTGGGTGCCTACAGTGCCTTTAATACTTGAATACAATGTGGTAGAGAGGTATCGATGTGATCCTCAACTATTCTTTAAATACAAGAATAACAAGTATGAGTTTAAAATTAGAGGTCATGAAATGATATGATTGTGAATGAATGCCATATTGTACACTTATAATCAATGTGTGTGAATAAACTAATTTGCTTTGAGTGTTGCATCATAATATACAGTATATTTACTTTCTTTACTTTCAATTTTTTAAAGGAAATTGAGCCTCAATTGAATATTGTCTGTATAATGCTGCCCGTGGCCCTGTTTGAGCTGTAGATTTGCTGTCAGTCGGTGCAGGAGCACATTCAGTACTCTGATATGTCAACGTGTCATGTATTTAGGTCACATTAGGTGATAATGACAAACAATAATTTAGTTATATAACATTGCCCTTTGCCAGTATCCTCTGTTTGTTCATCTTATTAAAAAAAAGAAATGCTAAAGGCGTTTTCTTTTAAGTTACATTTACTTGTGTTAATTTATTGTGTTTATATTAGGACTACAATTAGTCTTCCTTAAGGAAAAGACTGTGAGAACAAACTGGGCTACAAAACACTACCAGATCCACCCTTCCCTCCGTATAGATCGTAACACAACTGTATTCCCCCCAGTATAGAAAAACACCAACACCTTCATTCCAAGTGTAGAAAAGAACCACAACCTTCAGCTAACGTAAAAACCACACAAAAGGCACCCAGAAGTACATGATGTAGAAAGATAGATAGACAGACAGACAGATAGATAGATAGATAGATAGATAGATAGATGGATAGATAGATGATAGACAGATGATGATAGATAGATCGACAGATGATGATAGATAGATAGATAGATAGATCGACAAATAGATAGATAGATAGATAGAAAGATAGATAGATAGATAGATAGATAGACGGATAAATAGATAGATAGATAGACAGATCGATCGATAGATAGATAGATAGATAGATAGATAGATAGACGGATAGATAGATAGATAGATAGATAGACAGATCGATAGATAGATAGATAGATAGATAGATAGATAGATAACTAGATAGATAGATAGATAGATAGATAGACAGACAGACAGACAGACAGACAGACAGACAGACAGACAGACAGATAGATAGGTCACAGCTATGCAACACAGAGTATAAAAGTTACCGTTTAATGGAGAGTCTTTAGGAATCCAGTGTATTGGGTTAAATAAACAGAGGTTATTGATCCACAGTGTATAATCCTGTAAGGCAGAAATGTATTTAGAACAAAAAAGTTCAAAAATGTTTTGCTATCGTAGATAGATATGTTTTAGACAGACAGAGCAATCAATCAATTGATCGATCGATCGATGATAGTTTGTGATCTTTCAAACTACACACTTTGTACATACACCAATAAAAGACTGTGTGCATAAAGAACAAAAACAACTACAGAAAGGTATCAACCTTCTCTCACTCCAATATTGCAGCCATGCGTATAACTACTCCATGTTCTCAGAAATACAATTTCATAACAATATAATATCTACAAAGAAAAATGTGGCATATATAGTGGAATACAGTAAAATGCCTTTCTGTATTAGATATACTGGTTAAACTCACAAAAGTGATGAAAAGGAAGGCATGTTTTTTCTTGTTTTAGTTGCAGATAATGCAACTAAAATGTTTTATTTGCAATGGTAAAACTTTATTGATGAGAAAGTACATTTTAAATATCTAGATATTACAGCAAGACGGGCACAAAATCAAAAACAAATCACATGGGAACAGATATTTGTTAGATCAATGTTAATGAACAATAGGACAATATAATCCGCAGGTGGGGACCTGGTTACTATAAAGGATGGTGAGGACGTGGCGGCATAGAACTCCCACCGTCCTTAAGGGGTTAAACAATAATTGTCAAGTGATGCATGTCCCTTTAAAACCAAGTATGCTTTAAAACTGCAACTGTCACAAACAATAGTTTATATAAATCGGTTGAAAATAATATTCAAAGCAGTTTATGAATATTTTTCCAAAAACAAGATATAATTATCATGAAAATCAGACAGTTTTAAATTGTGGAAGTGGCCATTTTGGAATTATATCACAATCTGCAATCCCTCAGTGACACTTGGTAGCAACAAAGGCAAGGCTGCAGAGCTATGCTGCAAATATTAATATTAATACGCAATCTGAAGTCCTTTATAAAAAAATATACATTTATTCTACTCCTAGTGCAAACAGCAATACATACGTAAAAACAGATGGTACAGCTTGTATGTACGTAGTGGGGAATTATGATGCGACAT
Organism: Pelobates fuscus; assembly: GCF_036172605.1. Classification (NCBI taxonomy): domain Eukaryota; kingdom Metazoa; phylum Chordata; class Amphibia; order Anura; family Pelobatidae; genus Pelobates; species Pelobates fuscus. Next base: position 19,022,147 of record NC_086327.1, on the reverse strand, counting down.
AAACATAACTAACACCATTCAACCCCCCAATAACGACAGACAACTTACTATGGATGAACAGGCCTCAGCATGTATTATAACATAAATAAATTACTGTATAACACATCCATAACTTTATTTATTAAACTCTTCTTTTCTGTAACCAAATTGTTAGAAATAAATAATCATAAATTAACATATATACATATATAACTCAACACATAGTGTTATACAGAGACCCAACCGTTCTTGCCAATAAAAATACAGTGGTTCCTAATCACCACTTCCTCTCACCTCCCCCCTCGTCATAAAATCATATCCTTCCAATGCCTGCCATCAGACGACCTTATCCACGCTCGATGGGCACGACACCTCAGGCAACCTAATGTTAACCCTTTGAAGCAGGGGAGGTTGAGACCTGCAAACATAATGAACTTACTCCATCCTTAAACATAACCCCTCAAACTTAATTGGCAAGGACATACCCCCGGCTCGCTGTGACTAACTAATACTACAAGTGGTGGGCGGGCGGGAAGCTGTTTGCTGGCCCGAATCCCAAGTGGCACTGAGGTAAGACCTCCCCCTACTAGCTCACACAACCCTAACCCCACCCACACACACACACACATCCAAAGACACTCCCACACATCTATCCCCACACTCCTACATGTGCCCTTGTCCGCTTAGCTGCGCTATCTCCCCAGGGCCTTATCTGATGTTACAGAGAAAGAGATCTTCAATGGAGAGTAATTGTCTTTGCCCAGAAAGTCAGAGGAACAACCGAAGAGAAGTATTAATAGTAGGAACACATGTTTCTTTGTCTACTGTTCTTTTATAGACATGACTATAATGACAGCCGAACAATTAAATAAGACTCTGGCCATATAAGGACACATATGAAGACCTCCGACTCTCAAACCTCTCAATATACACCAACATTCCAGACTTCTCATGGTACAGTATAACAAATTACCATCAGTTCATTTTAACCCATTAGACATCCATACCTAATATGAGTATGAACATGTACTATGTAATATTCTACAAGCTCTTATTTGACGTTCACAGGTGTCAAGGATATACAGGTTTCTTTTTTTACAGAGGATGTTGTGGATCCCCGTTCTTGTAATAGTTACCTTGATTTGATACCCAAAGTAAAGGAAATTGAAACAACTGTCTTTTCTTGCACTTAACTTTAAAACACAAATGAAATAGCCAGTTTTTAATTTTTGGCAATATTATTAAGTGACAAAATAGAATTGTAATGGTATTATCACAAACTAATAATAAAAATAAGTGAGACCAATATAAATGTTTCTTTTTTTTTTTACTGGTTATTTTGTCTCTTCCATTTAAGGGACCCATTTGTGGCTGCTGTCCATGCACTTTCTTTGCATTTCTTCTCCCAGCATATCCGTTTTCTGAGAGGGGATAAAATACCGGTGAAAACTGCAAATAGTTTCTTTTGCTGGTTGTGTCCCACCAATCTTTGATTGGCCAAGACATGTATATCTTGATGCTGCACTGGACTAAGTGCTCTGCATTGAGTATGGATTTTGTGGGTTGTGTGTGACAAAAAAATTCAACTAGATTCCATAGATTTCTCTTTGGATCAGTGAGCTATCAATGTTGTAAATATTACCTATTGTAGCTCTAAATATTCTGCATTGCCCATATAGCATCCACACGTTTTATCCTGAGGTCTGCTGACTCTGATAAAGCAGTCTCTCCGGGCAAAGAATTTCACATGTTTCTTCTTCGTAATAAAAATAATCCACTCCTCCACCTAAAAATCTCAATTCCTCAAGTATCAATACCTGACATCTTGTTATGAATGCGGTTTCTACTTCTGTTTATATTTATTGGTTTCAAAAGTTTCAAGTTCAAGTGAGAAAAGGGGTGTAAGAGGAAAAATATTTATATTATATAGTCATATTTGTTGGCAAACGCTAAAAAAATACATAAATACATCAAATAAAACGCAAGAGGGGATGAGAGATTTAACAAACAGTTCTGTGCTAGAAAGTTGGTGAGAACATGTAAAACGAGAGGAGACACCAATGTGCTTGCTGGTTAAACTGGTTTCCATGATGATTGGCCCACTTTTAGTACACTTTTTAGAACAGAACACTTGATTAGTCAAACCCTATGGCTCACTTTCCTGCCTATCATAAAACAGTAAAAAAAACAAAAACAAACATCAGTTTTGCAACATAACACGTCCATTCACTTCTTATACTTCTTATCTACCATAACTGCAGCAAACACTGCGAATGGTGAAACATGTTTCTTGTTGTATGTTTTATGTATGAAGAAGGTTCCCAGTACCATCATTGTATTTTCCAAGAATACCCTTATATACGATACATATCGGTTAGATAGCAGAATCTCAGTGGAACAAACAGAAGGTAATTAAATATTCAATGAACACTTATAACAAACTTTCAAGGGAGAAGTTTTAAACAAAACTGTTATTAATTCAGTACATGTTGACCTAGTCATAGCTTCTCAACCCAGGGTATGATATCATTGTTTACTCTACTGGATGAAGATGTCACACAGTATCACATGGCCGTTATTAATGTCACGTTGAGGTGCTCTGGGTGCCAGGAACTCAATGCAAACAGCGGGATGTTATATTTGAGCGACACGTTGCAACATAAAATAATCAGCAGCTGACAGAGGGTAAGATAGCAGGTAAGAAGATCGCAAAAACTGATTACTGTTACTTTGCAAAAAAAATAAAATATCCTAGCAATCCTGTCGTAGGCAATCAAGCTATAACTTTGCGGTTTAAGAAATCAAATGTCTATTTTTATTAGTTTTAGGTATTTTTAGTTATTTTTTATTTCTTAGTATTAATTAAAACATTTTTGTTAATGTCATATATTCCCTCGATTTTCACCAGAACTTTTAGCAGTTATGATAATACACATTGGATTTGTTTTTCGGGATTTATTACTTCACCACTATTACTTTCGATTCAAGAAAAGTAAAGGGTAGATATGTATCGTCTTGATTGACAGAGGACCAGCATTTCTGTCCATTTTAAAGGATTAGAAAATAAAATATATTATGTAACATAATATCTAAATTTTCTGGTAAGGTACAGCTTCCCTAATTCTACAATGAATTGGCATTAGGCAGTTGGCTATAGAGTTCTGGGCTGCCAAAGTCATGTGTTCTGGGGGTGCAACTAACCCCCAACACACAAGTAACCAATATCTCTGGATGTGTAGTGTTTCCAGCTGAAACACTGTGCATCCAGGTTCTTACCACCAAGACCACTTCAAAAAGCTTACGTGGTCATGGTGATTGGAGTACCACTTTTACTGGATTATTTTGTTGCTTGCAAAATCTTTAACATGCATTTAAAATTGTAAAAAAAAGCAGAACATCTCATGAAATAAAGGTTAACACAAGTTATGGTTAATTATCAACTGTGTAAATAAACAGAGAATATACCATTTTAATGGGTTAAATCAAAACAGGAGACTCTCTAAGGATCCCGTGTATTAAGGTAAATAAATATAGGTTCTTGGTCCCCAGTATATAATGAAATCCTGTAAGGCAGACAATTTTTTTGAAACAAATGTCTTTTTTTTCTTCAGAAAGTTTGGTTATCATGGATAGATATTGTTTACACAGACAGACCAACCAATCGATCGATCGGCTGATTGATATATTAATGAAATCTATTATTCTAAATTGTTCCTGTAAGTTTTCTTGTAATTGTCCTATTTATAGTTAAATCCCCCCTCTGATAATATTGTAAAGAGCTACGGAATCTGTTGGCGCCATAAAAATGGCGATAATAATAATAATGATGTTTGTATAGTTATTTTTTTTTCTTATTTTCCCTTTTTTTCTGTACTCTCTTATTTTTATATATAGTGCAAAGCAATAAAAAACAACAAAAAACACTCCCAGGCACTTAATAAAATAATTAACTGCTGATATATGGCAAAACCCTTTAACTCCCCTCAGATTAATGCTCTATGGTTTTCAAATGATGAAATATATTGAAAATTGCCATTATTATAACATTAAATAATACAATTAAAGTAAGCAAAATACTAGCTACAAGCCGACCTGGCAAGATGCAGCAACTCAGGAGCTTCCCATTCTGGTCTGTGAGGGTTTTGTCTAAACCCGTAAAACTCTTGGTATAAGCTCTATGGCCACTAGCTCCAGTTTTTACTTGTCACGTGGAATGAAAGAAGCTATCCACTATGATGATAGGTTGATGTGACATCAGACTGGATTTCCAGTTGGTGCCATGTTATTTGGACATCTGCGAATTACACAGCATATAAAAGGGGACATGAGATATTTTGATGAAGTCTTCAAAGTTAAGGAACACTACAAAAATGCAGAATATTTACCATCAAGGATATTGATCTTTTAACCCCTTAAGGACCAAACTTCTGGAATAAAAGGGAATCATGACATGTCACACACGTCATGTGTCCTTAAGGGGTTAAAGAGATATGGTTTTAGAATAGTCCTTTAGTGGGCCCACCATGACTGGTTTTATCCACCATTGTATTTTGTGTTTTTTTTAAATTTTAAAATTGTATTTATTAAAGATAGTATTTTGCTTTTAATAAATTGATTTAGATACTGCATGAAGCCTTCTTTTTTTTTTTTTTTTTTAATCTTTATTTTGATGTGCCATGAGCGGTAAACATGTTTATCATACACAGCAGTGTAAATTACAGAAGTCAATAATAATATTGTGTTGCAAAACTTAGCACTTTTTTTTATATCATTCTTTATTTTTACGTTTACAGAGGATATGACATATTTTCTCAATGTAGGCTTGTGCAAAAGCCAGTGCACGGTTCAAAAGTGAGCAGTTTGTACGGAGAATGGTAGTATACCTAGTATGTCTTATTTGCACTTGTGGTGTAGTTGCTGTCTGTCAGCGTTTTTCGTAGAACATGAGGAGAAATTGCTTACATAACAGGAAGTAACAATGGGTTTAACTGAGGTAGTATTTCAGTAGCTTAGTGTGGTGGATAGTAGGCCGGGGTACCGGTTGTCTCGGCCTAGAAGAAAGAGAGGTGGGAGTTATGGGTAAGGAGAAGGGGGGGGGGTACATAGGTGGGTTTAAGGATGGTGTCTTGTTTGGTGTATTATGTGTTGGTTCGTTGGTCGATCCGGGTGTCATTATTGTTTGTCAATGTAGTTTTCCCATGGTTCCCACGTCCTGGAGAATGACTTTATGGAGCCTCGAACTTGGGCTGTCATTTTGTCCATAAGGTGACATTCCTTAATTTTGTTGAGTACTGTGGTCATGGGTGGTGTGGTGGGTCATAACCAGGTTTGGGCCAAGGCCCGTCTGACTGCTAGGGCGATTTTGTTGAACAGCTGTTGTTCTGGCCTGGACCAGTTATCATATGGTTTAGCCAGGAGGAACGCCCATGGGTTTAGTTTGACAGGTCTGGATAGAATCTGGGATGTCAGTGTTTGGATGCCTTCCCAAAATGTTCTAACCTGGGGACAGGTCCACCACATGTGGGTGTATGTCCCTTTTGCTCCGCAGTACTGCCAGCAGAGGTCTGTGGGTGTCTATTTCATATGGTACAATTGGACTGGCGTAGTGTTCCACCGGAACATTGTTTTATATGATTGTTCTTGCATTGTGACGCATATAGAGGTTTTTGAGTTGGCCTCCCATATGTCTTGCCAGTCGATACCCTCTAGTGATTCGCCCAAGTCGGTTTCCCTTTTATTAGTGTAATGTAGAGTGCCCCATTCCTTGGTGGTGGAACAGAGGTGGGAGTAGAGTCGGGTGATCATGCCCCGTTGGTATGTCTCTGTGTGGCAGATTTGTTCGAAAAAGGTTGGTTTGGTTTTGGCGGCGGTTTGTACTGTCGTTCGGGTAGCTTAGTTTCGGAATTGAAGGTATCTGAAAAAGTCAGATGGGGTTACGGTTGCTCTGGTTTGCAATTCTGGGAATGAGACCACAGAGTCCCCCACATATAGTTGGTGGACTCTCTGGAGGCCTGCGCGCTCGGGGCCCTTGATGTCCCACGGCCTCATGCCCGGCAAGAAGGCCCTGTTGGGGTTTATTGGGGTGAGGGGGAGGGTGAAGACATTAGTTCATATTTAAGGGCAGTCGTGTATCATAGCTGGATGGAGTTAGTGATGGATGGGCATGCTGTTCTTGGTAATGCTCTGTGTTCTTTTGGGGTCCAGATGTAAAGTTGTGGGAGGTCTGATTTCATGAGTAATGACTCCAGGTCAACCCATCGTCTAGTTTCTGGGGGGGGGCCTTCTTTTTTTACTCTAGCATCTTCATAGTTGAAAATGACAACTATGTTAAGGAGTTATGTTTCTGCATCCAGAAAGTTTGCATGTACATGTTTACCCAAACTGGGTGTCTTCATACAGGGACTATTGAGTTTGCTCGTGGCTCTTTGACAAGTGAGAGGTTCGGATTCGTCTTCTACACCAGTGTTATACTCAACATACTACACTATATATTTAATTCTATATATTGCTTTTAAATGCTTAGTGCTATTTGTGTATTTTTTCATGTATTGTCTTTTCTTTTTGATTATGCTTCAAATGTACCGTAACCAGTAGAGTTCTATAGCTCATATAATGTGTGTAATTTCCCTAATAAACGAGGCATGCAGGGTAATACACACACAGAAAAATCTACAGTTCACGGGTGGGGGTACCAACATATATTTCCTTCCTAGGTGCCCTGTAACCTAGGTATGATATACAGGAGAGAAATAAGTCATAGGGTTAACAGATACATACAAACATGTGGAGGGATACAGAGCTAAGATGAAACTACTAGGTAAATATTAGTAGTAGAAACACACACAAAAACACACAAGACACGCATTCACACAGATAAGGAAAACAGGTAAATACAAATATATGAACAGGGAAAGGCAGAGATAAAGGTGAAATGCAGAGAAGAATTATTGGATAAAATAGTATTAAGGTCTTTGAAAGGGGGAGAAAATTTAACTTGGTTAAAGTGAAAAAGAGAAGAGGATAAAGGAAATTGTGAATATTAAGAGGTAGAAGATGGGGAGCAAGGGTGTAGCAATATTTTTAAACTGAAGCCCCTCTTTTTTATGTGCTATCAATGATTTGTATATATTACACAATTAATTGCAAACTTTTTTTGTTCTACTTTGTATTCCAGCTGACTGGCTTTTTATTGGAGTTTTGCCTTTTTGAATTAAATCGCCTAATTTCAATATCTGGACCATACTAACCAAGTTATTATACAAAGGTTACCAAGGTTATGAAAATGACCTCTCTAGCAATAGTTCTATGCCTGTTTCTTGCTGTGCCTACAGCAGGTAAGATATTTTATCAAAATACCACAATTAGTCTACATACATAAACATAACACAACAAACATCCCTACATCCAAGAATACCACAAACAGCAAACCCACATACATAACACTGCAGGTAGCCCATTTTAATTTCTGTTCCTCACTGAACACACCAAAGTGTGCAGAAACATTAATCTTTATTTATTGTAATATCTAGAGTATAAAGGGACACTCCAGGCACACAGACCACTTCTGCCCATTGGAGTGGTCTGGGTGCCAACTCCCACCACCCTTAAACCTGCAAGTTTAATTTTTGCAGTTTTCATAAACTGCAATAATTACCTTGCAGGGTTAAGTCCTGCTCTAGTGGCTGTCAGACAGCCACTAGAGGGACTTCCGTGTTCTACACAATGCATGAGGACCAACAGCGTCGCTGGAATCCCAATAGGAAAGCTTAGAATAATGCGCATTAGGTCTAATGGTCTAATGCGCATTAGGTCTCCTCCGCCTTCTGACGTCACCGGGGGAAGAGCCTGACCCAGCGCCAAGGGAAATCGGCGCTGGATTCAGGTAAGTCCCTGAAGGGGTTTTAACCCCTTCAGAAACATGGGATGCGGGTGGGAAGGAGAGGGGCACTGCTGGCTCCTGCAGTGCCAGGAAAACGCATATATTTTCCTGGCACTGGAGAGTCCCTTTAAGGCAAGTGTCAGCTACCTATAGCATGAGGTGCCTTTGTATGGCACGCAAGTCTGCCAGACCATCTAGCTCACCCAGAGCACCTCAGTGCCCAGACAGCAAGATTTCTCAATCTCTCAGGAAAAGCATTGGAACGGAGACAGGCATATAAGTGATCTGCATCTATGGAGGTTGCACACCACAAGATAGGACCTCCAGGGATTTCATTAATTAACACGTAATTTAATTATAAAATTAATTAATATTTATTGTGCACACATGCCCTGCAAACACCTCTCCCACATACAAACCCCCCAAAATTACAGACAGTCACACATACTAATTGTAATGGATTACCTAGCACCCCGACTGGGCACCTCCACCAACAGATGCTTCCTACCTGACACTGAGGACCTTAAGGACCGCACCAGACACCTTAAGCACCGCAGACTCCACAACCGCCGTAGCTTAGCTGGGATCTCGCCGTTTTCCTCCCTCCCTGGACCAATCTCTGATATCCAGGACTGTGTGGGAAAGACCTCTTCTCCAGGAGAGTATAGCTGTATAGCTCTTATAAGAGCTAGTGATATAGCAGTATAGCAGTTCCCCTCCAATCACGAGACCAAGCTACATGTTGAGGGTCAAGCAGGATTCAATTTTAATGGTGCCACAGCTGGCCTTATATGCAAGTCCCCATGTAAGGGAGCACCCACCTGGACCTGATGGGGCACAGGGTTACAAAGTTGACAAACCAATAAAAACAGTTTTACAATGCCTGACATCCCACACACAGCAGACAATCTTTCCCCTCTGCATGGGAAATAATTGAGTAAAGTACTGTATGTAACTCAATTATCTCCAGGCAGAAAAAAACATACATTTTATAAAGTATCATAAGTATCCCAAAACACAACATATCCCCATAATGGTATGTTTCATCCCCTGATAGCCGTGATCTGGGTGAACAACATATGCAAAATCACCCAGATCAGAGCAGGGGTTCAGGAAATTCATGGAAATCTCTTTTTGATCGACTGCACACATGGTTTCATGCCCAAAACTGTTCCAGAGAATCCAGCCAGTCTATTTCAAATAGTCGAAATACTGTTCGAATTACCAAATGTAGCCGTTCGTGAATTTTGTCAGTATATGTCCCTTGTTCATGGGCTTCTGCCCACCAAACACTGTTCGACTCCCGTTCAAATAGCCGAAGTTCCATGGAAGGTAACTGTTCAGCGGTGTTCATGCCGTCACGTGTCCGATTTGAGTTCCATGAACTCGACGACAAAACACTGCTGAACACGTTTGACTAAACAAGATGGCCTCCGCCACGTGTTTGACTATACGAACTGCAACCACCCAGCTGTTCGCCAATATGGCTGCGGTTAACTACCAGCCTGGGAGGTAAATAGGCTGCACACTCCACTTGCATGTGGTCCGGCTGTTCGGTGGTTCGAAGTGGTACTTCCACCCACTTCGAAAGTTCGATGAATTATTGTCCTAATAGGTACAAATAGTTGTTTTTTTAACCATAATAAATTAAAGGGACCATAGTCACAGGGTAAAAGGCTGGCAAGTAGTCCCCTCCAAACCCCAGTGGCGAAGTGGCTTTCGCCACACTAATACTTGCAAACACCCCTACATGCAATACCAGAGGCAATCTACATCACACATACAAGTGCTTTAAGCTGGAATCCCACATAAAAGCATAAAATACAAATAGCTCACATACACATAACACCACAAAGACATACTCCACCACACATAAATAGTACCACATACACAAATGTGTCACCATAAGTTGTGTTGTTGGAGGTTAGTCATTGTGTTCTATTAAAGGGACACTATAGTCACCCAGACCACTTCAGCTCAATGAAGTGGTCTGGGTGGCTGGTCCCTCAGGTTTTAACCTTTCAGATGCAAACATAGCAGTTTCAGATAAACTGCTATGTTTACATTTGGGGTTAATCCAGCCGCTAGTGGCTGTCTTCCGGACAGCCACTACAGGCGCATCTGTGATGCTGGATGCACATTTATCCTCCATCGCGCAGAGCGTCCATAGGAAAGCATTGATAAATGCTTTCCTATGGACACTTTGAATGTGCGCATTCAGCTCCGCTGACGTCAGACGGGGGAGCTGACGACGGCGGGGGAGGAGTGGTCACCAGCGCCGAGGGAGCCCGGCACTCGATTGAGGTAAGCTGCTGAAGAGGTTTTAAACCCTTCAGCACCACGGGAGGGGGAACTTGAGGGTGGGGGCACTCTCAGGGGACTATAGTGTAAGGAAAACAGTTTTGTTTCCATGACACTACAGTGATCTTTTAAGGATTATGGGTATTATTGCGTCCCAAACAGCAGTGTTGTCTCTTTTATTGGGGATGGACATAGTGACAGAGAGTGTGGACCTGTCTACTGAGTATAACTCAATTGCGGCCCCTCTATGTATTCGTATGTATAAAAACAGAGTATCTCTGGAAAAATTTTGAATAAAAAATCTTAGTGGTAACAGCCCTAGATAAAAGAAAAACATAATGTGTTTTGTGCATACTATGCAGTAACACACACAAAACCTTTTTTTTTTTTGCATATCCTCTCTTTATCTAGGGCTTTGTCAAGGTACATAATTTCTGGCACAGTCTATTAGCAAGAGTTTTGCATATATTTTTATGTCCCCATTTATCCATGAGATAAGCCTGTATCTTGCACAATGAGTGTTAACTTTACCCTCTTTTGGAATAATAATGATGATCTTAGCAGTTACCATGTAAAAGGTTGCTAAAGAGTGTAGTCAGTCATGGGGCCAAGACATCTGACTTCAGTGAATTTAGAACAATTGATACCTCTTCCAATGGGATTTGGTCAACCAATCGTTCTGACTCTCCACCTGAGAACTTCTTTAAATTTAGTAGCCTAAGAAAATCCTCAAAAGCAGCCTAACTCCAGCGTGTCCAGAACGAGGGACCATAAAGATGAGTATACAATTTAGCAAACTCATTTTGCTTACACATTTGGCAATCATGAAGGCACATTTTCATGATTATTGAAGTCCCCTTATGGTGCTAAGCAAATTAGCTAACATTGTGAAAGGCTTCTTACCTTTCTCAAAACATTTGACCAGTCCACTGTAAATGGGTCCGGATTTTTTTCAGAGGTTTTAACTGTTGGGTGGTTAGACCAAGGTTCTGTAAAAATCTTACAGAACTCCACACCAACGTATATGATGTGGCCCTGTGAAAAAAATAGTTGTTGTGAGAGTAACTATAGTGGATATGCAAGTAAAATGTCTAATCTATACATTTTGGATGACATAATCTCCAGGTATCCAATAGAGATTGACCATAGGATTTTAAATAGATCAGCACTCTAATAAGGTCAGTTAGGAATGCTAGTCGAGGGATTATCTAAAACCGGATGTAATACTGCATTAAAATCCCCATCTACCCATACTAGGTTCCTCTCCTACTAATATATTTATTTAACACAATATTCCCTTTATTTTTAAGTAATGCTTCCATATCATCTTTTTTATCTAAATAATTGTTTACAAGGCAATAATTTTTCTGTATGACACAACTTAACCATCTTAGTATTTCACTTTGTCACTTTAAATTATTAATTATTTTTACATTTATATTGCAAAATGAAAATGTTACATCATTCTATGGAATTCCCTGTTTATCTGACTCTTAATAAATATAGATAAAAAAAAAAAAAAAAAAAAATGTGAATTTGTTATAGTGCTTATTCTGACCCTTTCAGAAAGTTCTAAAACAGCCTGGCTCACATCATAATCTTAATCTTTCAGTTTATAGCTCGACTTGTCTCCAGTGCACCAACATAAATGGTAAATCATGTGAGGGAGATACTGTGTCTTGCAATGGGGATTGCAAATGCTTTGTGAAATCCGATTCATTAATTTACCGTAAGTACAAAATATATGTTGACTTTCAAAGCTGTATAAAGTAAGAAGAATAAGACAAGAATAATTTTTAACTGCTTAAAATACATGATGATGACATGCACCAATGCCAACCTGTGTAAGGACACGAAAAATGAACTGGGCCTGTCCATGTGCTTTTGAACACTAGCTATAGCTATAAATGTCAGTGCTCAGATTCTCCAGCATTGTAGAATCTAATTTCTTACTGAAATGCTGTGCAAACAGAGTACAAGCACTATAACCACTTTATAACACTGAAATGGTCATGGTGCTTGGAGTAAACGTTTAAGAATCGAGAGAATTCAGATATGTTCTTTAATTGAAAGTGACAAGATTCTACAAGTAATTTAATGTGGGGAAGAAGCTAAGAAAGCATGCTCAGATAGTGATGTCCCGAACTGTTCGCTGCGAATAGTTCCCGGTGAACATTGCTTGTTCGCGTTCGCCACGCACGGCGAACACATACGCTGTTCGGTCCACCCCCTATTCGTCATCATTGAGTAAACTTTGACCCTGTACCTCACAGTCAGCAGACACATTCCAGTCAATCAGTAGCAGACCCTCCCTCCCAGAACCTCCCACCTCTTGGAGAGCATCCATTTTACATTCATTGTGAAGCTGCATTCTTAGTGAGAGTAGGGACAGTGTAGCTGCTGCTGATTTGATAGGGAAATTGATAGCTAGGCTAGTGTATTCAGTGTCCACTACAGTCCTGAAGGACTCATCTGATCTCTGCTGTAAGGACAGCACCCCAAAAATCCATTTTTAGGGCTAGAACATCAGTCTGCTTTTTTTTTTTCTGTGTAATGTAACACCAGTGCAACTCATATCTGGTGTAACAGTAGTGTACATTTAAAAAAAATAAAATAAATTTGACTGTAATAGATTGAATAGCAGTTAGTTGTCTGCCAGCGTGTGTGTCAGGCTGACAGCGTATACAGTGCCCACTTGCCCAGTGCCACCAAAGTTTAATAGCAGTCAGTTTTCCTTCACTAGTGTGCGTTTCAGGGCATGCCAGGGCACGGTGTCACACCAGTGCAACTCATATCTGGTGTAACAGTAGTGTACATTATACTGTGCCCACTTGCCCAGTGCCACCACTCACTCACTGGTGTCCCAATAGCTTGCATTTAAAAAAAACTAAACCTTTTTGACTGTAATATAATAGCAGTCAGTTTCCTTCACTAGTGTGCGTTTCAGGGCCTGCCCAGTGCCACCACTCACTCATATCTGGTGTCACAATAGCTTGCATTTAAAAAAAAAAAGTTTTTGGACTAATATAATAGCAGTCAGTTTCCTTCACGAGTGTGCGTTTCAGGGCCTGCCCAGTGCCACAACTCACTCATATTTGGTGTTCCAATAGCTTGCATTAAAAAAAAACTAAACTTTTTGGACTGTAATATAATAGTAGTCAGTTTCCTTCACAAGTGTGCGTTTCAGGGCCTGCCCAGTGCCACCACTCACTCATATCTGGTGTCCCTATAGCTTGCATTTAAAAAAAACTAATCTTTTTGGACTGTAATATAATAGCAGTCAGTTTCCTTCACGAGTGTGTATGTTTCAAGGCCTGCCCAGTGCCACCCCTCACTCATATCTGGTGTCCCAATAGCTTGCATTTAAAAAAAACTAAACTTTTTGGACTGTAATATAATAGCAGTCAGTTTCCTTCACGAGTGTGCGTTTCAGGGCCTGCGTGTGTGTCAGGCTCACAGCATATTCTGTGCCCACTTGCCCAGTGCCACCACTCATATCTAGTGTCACAATAGCTTGGATTTAACAAAAAAAACAACTTTTTGGACTGTAATATAATAGCAGTCAGTTTCCTTCACGAGTGTGCGTTTCAGGGCCTGCCAGGGCACAGTGTCACACCAGTGCCACTCATATCTGTTGTCACAGTAGCTTGCACGCATAGTACCACTAATCAAAAAAAAAATGACAGGCAGAGACAGGCCACCCCGCAGGGGCCGTCGTGGTCGTGGTCCCTTTGGCCCTAGAATAATGCCCAGTGTTCAGAGGCCACGTACCCTGAACTTGAAAAGTTCTGAGGACTTAGTTGACTGGCTAACCCAGGACACCCAATCTACTACAGCTTCCGCTCGGAAAGCTCGACGCACCATCCTCCTCTAGCTTAGCTTCGGGCACCTCTCAAGTTACCACTCGCCCGCCTTCCCCATCACCAACACTAGCACCACAGCCGCTTCACTTGGTATGTCAGAGGAGTTATTTACACATCAGTTGGAAGAAATGAGTGATGCGCAACCATTATTGCCAGAGGATGTAGATAACAGGGATATGTCTCAGTCAGGCGGCAGCATTACACACGTACGGTGTGATGATGATGATGTTGTACCCACTGCTGCTTCCTTTGCTGAGTTGTCAGATACAAGTGAAGCGGTTGATGATGACGAAGCGTCCGTGGATGTCACGTGGGTGCCCTCTAGAAGAGAAGAAGAACAGGGGGAAAGTTCAGATGGGGAGACAGAGAAGAGGAGGAGGAGACGAGTTGGAAGCAGGGGGAGGTCGTCGCAAGGAGCTAGTGGCACAGTCAGACAGCATGCATCAGCACCCGGGGTCAGCCAGACAGCACGCCAATCAACGCATGCTGTTGCCACCATCAGAATGCCGTCATTGCAGAGCTCAGCAGTGTGGCATTTTTTTGTGTGTCTGCCTCTGACAACAGCGATGCCATTTGCATTGCCTGTGCCAAAAGAAACTGAGTCGTGGGAAGTCCAACACCCACCTAGGTACAACTGCTTTGCGAAGGCACATGATCGCACATCACAAACGCCTATGGGATCAACACATGAGTACAAGCAGCACACAAACTCAAAGCCGCCATCCTCCTCCTGGTCCAGCATCTTCAGCCACGTTAACCACTGCTGTCCTCCTTGCCCCCTCTCAACCATCCGCCCCTCGGTCTCTCACCTTGAGCAGTTCCTGCTCATCTGACCACAGTCAGGTGTCTGTCAAGGACATGTTTGAGCGTAAGAAGCCAATGTCACAAAGTCACCCCCTTGCCCGGCGTCTGACAGCTGCCTTGACTGAACTCTTAGCCCGCCAGCTTTTACCATACAAGCTGGTGGAGTCTGAGGCGTTCAAAAAATTTGTAGCTATTGGGACACCGCAGTGGAAGGTACCCGGCCGAAATTTCTTTGCACAAAAGGCAATCCCTAACCTGTACTCGATTGTGCAAAAGGAAATAATGGCATGTCTGGCACACAGTGTTGGGGCAAGGATCCATCTGAACACTGATACCCAGGGCCGTCTTTAATATTGATTGGACCCTGGGCAAAGCATTTGCTTGGGCCCCCTGGTACCCTCTCCCCAGGTGTGCAATCCCGTCCTCCACCCCAACGCAGTGGCAGTCCTAATGTAGAGAGGTGCAAGAATTTTTTTGAGCCTCCCTATCGCACGGGTGATTAAAAGGTAGTTCCCCATCTGTCGTGCAACTCCAGCAATGCATTGACAGCTGGGCTCTACCATTTACCCATGTTTGAAGGTTTGTATTTAGCACTAAGCTGTTTTTATGTGTTTGAATGTAAACAGGTTTTTGTATGGAATGTATGTGGTGTTGGCGTACTTGCATGCATGTATTTATGTGTAGTGTTGGTTTTTGAATGCAGGGGTGTGTTTACATATAATTTTGGTGTGTGTTTGTACGTAGTGTTGGAGTTTGAATGCAGGGGTGTATTTGTATGTAGTGTTTGTATATGTGCATACATCTCCGCATTCACACACTCACACACATAGATATTTATACACACACACACACACACTGAAAAACATGCAGACACACCGATATACACACTGGCACACATGTAGATATACAGACACATATACACACATGCAGATACACAGACACACACACAGATACACCGAAACACACAAAGACAGCATACAGATACACACTGATACACATACAGACACACAGATATACAGACACATATAGACAGACAAACTGACACATACATACTGACATATGGATACCGACACATACACTGACAGACATGCTGACACACACACAGACACATACTGAGACATACTGACATACATTCACAGACACACACACAGACCTACTGACAGACACACAGACATACACACAGACAGACATAGTGGCACACACACACAGACATACTAATACCCAGGCAGACATACTGGCACACTGACACACACACAGACAGACAGACCTACTGACAGACACACACACAGACCTATTGACAGGCACACAGACAAACTGACACACATACACATACCTACTGACACACACAGACCTATTGACAGACACAAACACAGACCTAGTGACACACACACAGACCTAGTGACAGACACACACACAGACCTAGTGACAGACAGAAACACAGACCTAGTGACAGACAGAAACACACACCTAGTGACAGACAAAAACACACACCTAGTGACAGACAAAAACACACACCTAGTGACAGACAAGACACACACACAGACTGACACACACACACACCTATTGACAGACACAAACACAGACCTAGTGACAGACAGACTGACACACACACAGACAGACTGACACACACAGTCCTACTGACAGACATAAACACACACATACTGATGGGCAAACTGTAAATACACATGGGCAAACTGTAAAGCCCCCCTCCAGTTTCCTACCTTCCCTGGGGTTCAGTGTGCTGCCTTGGGTGGTTGGGAGTTGGGGACTGGCTCTCTTTGCTCAGTCCCCCTCCTCGCTGCCTCCTGGCTCAGCCTCCCTCCCGCGCGGGTCATCATCTCTGAGGGAGGAAGTGACTCCCGGACGTCACTTCCTCCCAGGCTGCCGTAAAGCAGGAGGCCCGGTCGTGCTGTTAAACGGCCACAGCATCCGACCGGGCCCGTGCTGAAAAGTGCTCACCGGGTGGCCCTAAGTGTATTGGCCACCCGGTGAGCACCCTTAGAGTATGGGCCCCGGTGCAGCCGCAATACAAGCACCGCGGGCCCATGGGTAGGGAGGGAATTTTTCTTATGCAGGCTATGGGCGGCGGGGCCACGGGGCAGCTGCTTTGGGCCCCCCAGGAGTAACTGGGCCCGGGGCAGCTGCCCCGTTTGCCCCGCGTTAAAGACGGCCCTGCTGATACCTGGTCTGCAAAGCATGGTCAGGGCAGGTATATCACCTACACTGCGCATTGGGTAAACCTGCTGACGGCTGCCAAGCATACTGCCAAGGATACGGCAGTGTCACGCCGTCTTGCGGTTGACTTGCCTGAAAGCAGAGAGTCAGACCGGACCAGCACTCCTCTCCACCCTGAACGCACAGGTGGATCAGTGGCTGACTCCGCACCAACTGGAGATCGGCAAAGTGGTTTGTGACAACGGAAGAAATTTGTTGGCGGCATTGCATTTGGGCAAGTTGACACATGTGCCGTGCATGGCACATGTGTGTAATCTGATCGTACAACGCTTTGTGCATAAGTATCCAGGCTTACAGGACGTCCTTAAGCAGGCCAGGAAGGTGTGTGGACATTTCAGGCATTCCTACACAGCCATGGTGCACTTTTCCGATATCCAGCAGCGAAACAACATGCTAGTGAGGCGCTTGATTTGCAACAGCCCGACACGTTGGAATTCAACACTCCTAATGTTCGACCGCCTGCTCCAACAAGAAAAAGCCATTAACGAGTATTTGTATGACCGGGGTGCTAGGACAGCCTCTGCAGAGCTGGGATTTTTTTTGCCACGTTACTGGACGCTCATGCGCAATGCCTGTAGGCTCATGCGTCCTTTTGAGGAGGTGACAAACCTAGTCAGTCGCACTGAAGGCACCATCAGCGACATCATACCATTTGTTTTCTTCCTGGAGCGTGCCCTGCGAAGAGTGCTGGATCAGGCCGTAGATGAGCGTGAAGAGGAAGAGTTGTGGTCACCATCACCACCAGAAACAGCCTTATCAGCATCGCTTGCTGGACCTGCGGCAACGCTGGAAGAGGATTGTGAGGAAGAGGAGTCAGAGGAGGAATGTGACTTTGAGGAGGAGGAGGAAGACCAACCACAACAGGCATCCCAGGGTGCTCGTTGTCACCTATCTGGTACCCGTGATGTTGTACGTGGCTGGGGGGAAGAACATACCTTCAGAGAGATCACTGAGGACGAGGAACAGGACATGAGTAGCTCGGCATCTAACCTTGTGCAAATGGGGTCTTTCATGCTGTCGTGCCTGTTGAGGGACCCTCGTATAAAAAGGCTGAAGGAGAATGACCTGTACTGGGTGTCCACGCTACTAGACCCCCGGTATAAGCAGAAAGTGCCTGAAATGTTACCGAATTACGGCAAGTCGGAAAGGATGCAGCAGTTCCAAAATCAATTAAAAAGTATGCTTTACACAGCATATAAGGGTGATGTCACAGCACAACGGGAATCTAACAGGGGAAGAGGTGAAAGTAATCCTCCTCCTCCCACGACCACGACGGCAAGGACAGGATGCTTTACAGACGTGTTGTTGATGGAGGACATGCAGAGCTTTTTAAGTCCTACGCATCACCACAGCCCTTCGGGGTCCACCCTCAGAGAACAATTGACCGACAGGTAGCAGACTACCTTGCCTTAACTGCAGATATCAACATTCTGAGGAGCGATGAACCCCTTGACTACTGGGTGTGCAGGCTTGACCTGTGGCCTGAGCTATCCCAATTTGCGATAGAACTTCTGGCCTGCCCCGCTTCAAGTGTCCTGTCAGAAAGGACCTTCAGTGCAGCAGGAGGTATTGTCACTGAGAAGAGAAGTCGCCTAGGTCAAAAAAGTGTAGATTACCTCACCTTTATTAAGATGAATGAGGGATGGATCCCGAAGGGACTGACAGTGGGCGATACATTCGACTAAAAAAGGCCTGATGAGGGGGACTACTTAACACACCACTCCTATCTGGTGGCACATTAGATTGCACGCGCAGTGCCCCAAATTTGAAGTAGGAGGACCGACCAAGCATCTTTTTCCATCTCCCGCTTCCTAAAATCGCTGCCTTATATACACGTCCCCCTGATAGGGGACGTAACAGGGATTAAACTGAAAGGAATAGTACTACTTAACACACCACTCCTATCTGGTGGCACATTAGATTGCACGAGCAGTGCCCCAAATTTGAAGTAGGAGGACCGACCAAGCATCTTTTTCCATCTCCCGCTTCATAAAATCGATGCCTTATATACACGTCCCCTGATAGGGGACGTAACAGGGATTAAACTGATAAGAATAGTACTACTTAACACACTACTCCTATCTGGTGGCACATTAGATTGCACGCGCAGAGCCCCAAATTTGAAGTAGGAGGACCGACCAAGCATCTTTTTCCATCTCCCGCTTCCAGGGTGGAGGAAGAGAGACCTTCAATGACATCAGTGAGGACAAGGAACGGGACATGGCTAGCTTCGTATTCAACCTTGTGCAAATGGGGAGTTTGCAGTTGTGCAAATGGACTGTTTGCGGTTGTTTGCGGTGCGTTAAACGGGGAGTTTGGTCTGTCACTGTGAAGGGGGAGTAACCCTTACACTACCTGATCGATACAACATCATACCTGATGTTTTAAAGCACGTTATTCCAAACAATTTAGGAATATTAGGTGATTTATGCCCTTTATGGATTAAAACCAGACTCTGCATCAACTATGTAATTTTCCATGGGAGTTTTGCCATGGATCCCCCTCCGGCATGCCACAGTCCAGGTGTTAGACCCCTTGAAACAACTTTTCCATTACTATTGTGGCCAGAAAGAGTCCCTGTGGGTTTTAAAATTCGCCTGCCCATTGACGTCTATGGCGGTTCGCCAGGTTTGCCCGTTCGCGAACATTTGCGGAAGTTCGCCGTTCGCGAAACCAAAAATTTTATATTCGCGACATCACTATGCTCAGAGAGTGGGTGTAATTCTGACAAAATTAAAACAGTCATAATAACAGTTCATTCTACTGCGTGAGGTGTATTCTACATGAATTAGTGTGTGCAATAATTTTTTTTCCAACTACTCACCGTTTAGTCGACATACCCCTCAGATAATTTTGTTTGCTGCTACTGATTTATCCAGCCACTCTATTGATATCTATGTGATAGATTTTTCTGTTCTCTGCTACTAATTTATTTATCCATTCTGTTTCTGTATCCATATTTGTATCCACTCCTGGTATATGTACTAGATTTTGGTCCTAGTACAAATCTTTTTTTTTATTCTTCAGCATTGAGTGTGTGCTGTTCTATTACCAGTTGTTTAGGAGATACGTTGATACTTGACGATTTTGTCTTTTCCTTTCCCTATATAACTAAGAGAGATTATTACCCCTTGCGTTATATTTTTTATATTCTTGTATTTATGACATGATCTACTGAGAGAGATCTCAGGAATTGAAGGGGATATGGGAGTCAGAATTACCACGTATTTACACTAAGCTTGGATTCTGTAATAGGATTTCGTTAGATAGAGGCAGTATGACCGTGAAGGACAAGTTTGCAAGTGAGTTGTGCTCATATTTATGATATGAAAATTCAAATAAAGAATTGGTTTTCTAAGAGCAAATGTGTAGATGGAGAAGAGCCATACAAATATATTAAACGCACGTGGAAATTGTAATGGAGCTGTTTTCTCTTGTGATTTATGCTGTGAATAATTGTTATTGTTTTCTGAAATAAATATGGGCACTGACTAGAAATATCCTGATTTATTCCTGCAGCTGGTGCTGATACCAGTGCCATTACCAAAGGATGTGTTGATAAAAACACACCTTGCGGCTATGTGGGTCATCTCGATGTTGGCTGTGATAATTCTTCATTTAAAGTGAATATTAGATGCTGTGATGGAAATAACTGCAACACTTTTAATCATGAGAGTGAGTATTTTTCTCTTTCAATTTAAAAAAAAAGTTACTTTTAAACATTCTTATATATGTTGTGTACTTATATCAATGTATGAACCTCTAAGTTGATATGTTCAATTTTGCGTAGATGGCCGAGGGGGAGTCAAAGCCAATATGGTATATACTTCCCCTAAAAAGCCCACCTTCAGCTCCGCTGTCTTCTAGTTACCATACTTGTTTGGCTACCGGCTACTTAATTTTGGAGGATGCCATGAGAGTGTGTGACCTGCTATAGGTAATCTTGCACATGCCCAATAAGCTGCCATAGGACGATGCCTGTTTCCATCAACCATCACGATGATTGGAAATAATTGTAGAATTTCCATCTTCTCCAAAGATTGGCAGTTACTTTTGAAAAAGTAGTCACTACTTTGCCTCATATGCATCTTTAAATTAAAAGAAATGCCAACACTGTAAGAAAGTTTTTCATAAATATTCACTCTGGAAAGTATAAAAGAGTGTCTCATTAGGGAATCATTTTTTGTATTTTGTATTTTTTTTTTTTACATAGAATTTAACGGTTGAAAATTGAGTTCATGCAAATAAAACATGAATGAATTATCAACTTTGCATGAACTCTTTTGTGGTTCAAAGAGAAACTATATTGGAAACCACCTATAACTTGTATTAACCTTTTTATGAGATGCTCTGTTATAGCAATTGACACACATTACAATCCAGCTCAGTTACGGCCCCGGCACAACACAACTCTGTGTTTGAGGCTGGACAGGAAGAGGAAGATATCAATTCCCATCTTCCCAGTAGTAACCTCTCACACAGGAAATGAATTGCAGGAGCAGCAGGGGAAGCTCTTGTGATACACACTGTATATCAGCAGTGGACAGCATAGGACCGCATAGGACCAGGGGCGTATTAGCCGCGAGGCAAACAATGCATTTGCCTTGGGCGGCATTTTCCAGGGGGCGGCAAAAAAAGCTGCCCCCCAAATGCCCAAGGCAAATGTCTTGTTAGCCT
Organism: Pelobates fuscus; assembly: GCF_036172605.1. Lineage (NCBI taxonomy): Eukaryota > Metazoa > Chordata > Amphibia > Anura > Pelobatidae > Pelobates > Pelobates fuscus. The sequence goes on along the minus strand of NC_086327.1, from coordinate 19,000,409 downwards.
TGCGGCTAACAGACATGCTGGGCTGCTGCTGGGCGGTCGGGCGGCGCTGCTGGGCGGGCGGCGAGGGAGCACTTCCTTTGAGCTGTCTGCTCAGCTCCCTTGCGCGCCGCACAGTGAGGCTGGGAGCCGGAATATGACGTCATATTCCGGCTCCGCCTCCCAGCCTCACTGTGCGGCGCGCGAGGGAGCTGAGCAGACAGCTCAAAGGAAGTGCTCCCTCGCCGCCCGCCCAGCAGCGCCGCCCGACCGCCCAGCAGCCACTGGACAACCAGGGAAAAAAGAAGGCCCCCCCCCAGCATTCCCAAAGGTAAGGAGGCTGGGGGGGTTAAAGTAAAAAAAAAAGCCACTGGACCACCAGGGAAAAAAGAAGGCTCTCCCCCCCCCCAGCATTCCCAAAGGTAAGGAGGCTGGGGGGTTAAAGTAAAAAAAAAAAAGTGTTAATGTGAGTGTCTGTTAGTGAGTGTGAGTGTGTGTGTGTCTGTTAGTGAGTGTGAGTGTGTGTGTGTCTCTTAGTGAGTGTGTGTGTGTGTGTGTGTGTCTGTTAGTGAGTGTGTGTGTGTCTGTTAGCGAGTGTGTGTGTGTGTGTCTGTTAGCGAGTGTGTCTGTGTCTGTTAGCGAGTGTGTGTGTGTCTGTTAGCGAGTGTGTGTGTGTCTGTTAGCGTGTGTCTGTTAGCGTGTGTCTGTTAGCATGTGTCTGTTAGCGTGTGTCTGTTAGTGTGTTTGTCTGTTACTGAGTGTGAGTTTGTCTGTTACTGAGTGTGAGTTTGTCTATTCGTGTGTGTGTTTCTGTTAGCTAGTGTATGCGTATCTGTCAGTGAATGTGTGTGTGTGTGTTTAGAATGCGGGGCGGGGTAAAGGATGGGTGGGGGTGGCGCGGGGGGGAGGGGGGGCGCCTGAGTTTTGTTCTGCCTAGGGCAGCACAAATCCAGGATACACCACTGCATAGGACGATACACACTGTATAACCACTCCTGCAAATAACCCTTCAAATTGCAGCACTCAAAGCCTAAACATGAAAATAAGCCCTTTAACGTATTACTAAATGTCATGTCTCTTAAAAAATTAACACCTCATGTAGCCCCAATACTAAATTCACCCCAACTCTATTCCTAAACTCGATAAACCTAAACATCCATTTTACTGCAACCACTCTCAAGCTGTTAATCTTACTCCCTCTCCAACCTTAACTCCCCTTTACCCTAACCACTTCTATCATTATCTGTAACCCATGTAATTACAAGTAGAAATATAAACTAGTGTGTTTGTACTGTCAGTATGTGTGATTTCCGTATGTCTACGTTACACAATTGTGTGTTTGCTCATTTCAAAGTAGGTGAGCACCTGTGGGGAATGTCAGTTTCTGTATATGGATGAAATTGTGTATGTTTGTAACTAATGTTTGGGTGGTGTGTGCGTGTAAATGCAGAGACTGGAAATGTGCATACATTTTATTTTTTGAACTAGTTTGCCTTTTTGTCACGGTTTTATATCTCCTCATATCTTCCTGGTCATGTGTCTTCCCTCCATTACTCCCCAATGTGTTTCTTCCCATCTATTTCCTATGTTTATCATTCTACTCATATTCACACTTGTCTATTTTAATCCATCTCTTCTGTTTGTCTATTAACCATCCTTCCCTCACTGGTTTATTTTACCTATCCTTTGCTATAACTGTCTCTCATGCTCTGCACACACATCTCCATACTTTTATCTCTCCCACAATTCCCATCACCAATTCTAGTTTATCCTGTATCCCATTTGTCTCTCCTTATATCATCACTTGCCAAACTGTGTCTCACCTACTTTTAGCCCAGCTGTCTCTCTTTTATATCCACCCATCCCGTCTCCCCAATTTATAACCACTGTTGTATCCCCATTATCTCCCTGTGCTTCCTCCAGTTCTAATATCTGTTGTCTCACCCTCCCACCCCCTTTTATATCTCCATTTTCCCCCTGTCCCTCCTCCATTTCTAATCTCTTAGTCACCGGACACTTTCCCACTTAATCATTGAAGTCCATCTGTTACACTGACTCACAATCTCTATTTCCCTCAGAGTGTGCTTTTCTCTCACCAAAAGTGTCCATATCATTTACTTACTACAGTGTTTTGTTCAGGACAGAAGTGATAGGTGTTGATCGTCCCGTGCACTCCCTCACAGAGCTCTTCATTGGCAAGCAGCCATTCTCTGTGGGGGAGTAAAGAAACAGAGCATAACTCCACCTCCCATGACTCACTATGCACTGGGAACCCCTGCAGGGGAGTGTGCAGTCAGAAAAATCCCACTGTGTACTCACGGTCTCAGACTTTAACAGAATGGAAGACACTCAGGGAGCGATGAGCTAGTCTTGCATCTCTGAGGTGTGAGGAGCCTCCTGGCACCTTCCAATCCATAAAACAGCCTTTCTGTCAGCAGAACTTGCGAGCTGTGTCGGCCCCATGGGCTCACTTTTGTTACCCTTTCAATTAATTGATGTATAACTCTAAACCCCTTACTAGTTACAACCAGGGTCACTTTAACCTGTCGGACGTGAAAGGCGATTAGAACATTAGGTTCCTACACAATGAGTAAAAGTCTTACAACCTGCATTTTACAAACAATCTTTGTTAATAACGAGAGTCTTTAAGGAAATTTCTCAGCAAACATTCTGAGTTCATATACAGATCTGCTAGCGGGAAGCTTGACATGTTGGTACTAATTGTTACATACAAGAGCTTGCAATTGGCAAAATGTCCTATTAAAACATATTTTGACGGGACACAAGCTCTCCCCCAGAGTAGTGCTTCATAGGATGTATACTTTTTCATCTTATCTCAACCCCGTCCATATCTAGTTTCGGGAAAACTGTCAGGGTATGCTCCTCTCCACTCTTAATTCTACACTGTTGTAGGATTCTATATAGTTCTGTTCTAACTTTTAGATAATCTTTCGGTTTCAGCACTGTATTCTTCTAATGTCACAAAGTGGGGTGGGCACAAGGACCACAGTAATAGGGAATCTACCACCAGAGCCTCCTGATGGGTGCGCTTACCTCCTATAATACGAGGGGGCTGAATTCACCTGAGAAGCTCACTATGGTAATGGGGGAATTGGCAAAATGTCCTGCGAATATTATCTTTTTACAGGAAATGCACTTGAAGGGTGCAACTTCCTCAAAGTTATATCATAAAAAGTTTTCTTAAATCTACTATAGCAATTTTCTGAAAAATAAAACCAGAGGAGTAGCTATTCTGGTGGGGAGGCATTCACGTGTACTCATCAATTCAATGATGAAGGGGGCCATTTCTTGATATTGAAATAGGGACCATAAAAATTACATTGGTTAATATTTATCTACCCAACAAAAAACCTATAATAACCTATAATCTGCTCTTTCCTGTGGGAATTTAAGGCTTGGCTATCAGACCACAGTCAGAACACCCAAAAATTAAATCCTCCCCCCCCCCCCCCCCCCCTGTCATTCCTCCAGAGCTTTTAAAATCACCAACTTAAACATTTTATTAAAAAACTCCCAATTCCAGAGACAGGCCTGCGACGAGAAACTACCTTTGACAACCTGTGCACAAAGGCTAAGAAACAAAGCAAAACAGTATCAAAATGCTATAGCCTGATCCAATCAGACAAGCAATCCACATTACCATGATATGCTAATATCTGGCATACCTTCCCGAACCACTGACCGAACAGACGTGGTTGACAATATTTCAGAGGACTTTTCACTCACACATAAACATCCCATTACAAGAAGCAAACTTGAAACTACTTTCTATGTGGTACATCATACCGTACTACTTACACAAAATTAATAGCACCATCTCACTGTTGTGCAGGGCACACTACAGCATATATGGTGGGAATGTTCAATAATAAAACCATACTGGGAAGAGGTGAGGAACACTATAAAAAATTGGACCGGACATGCACTAAACATGAATGTCTCGACGATGCTATTTCATGCACCCGACTCTACATCAACTCAATCTAGACATAAATACAAAAACTCCCTGTTATAATTTATGCTCACAACAGCAAAGGTAGAGGTAGAGGTAGCGGCAAACTGGAAATCAGTTTTCCACGCCTCACGCGAAGCATGACAAGAGTAGAAAACTTGAGAGTTATGGAGGAAATGAGATCGTCCACAAATAAAAACCTACACACGTATGACTAAATATGGGGACCGTGGAAAAAACAGAGGGTCATTGATAGAGGGAAAAGATTTATGTACTATACTATCAGGGGGGAACAAAGGAGGGAAGAATGTAAAAAAAACAAGATGAGGGACAACAACTTATCCAAGACTTAAACTACAGGGATAGTAATACCCCACCCAGGGTTAACTGTGAGAGGGCCTTAATAAATGGACATGAGCTCTTTAAAGGAATGACCTTCTGTGGTCTCTAGTAGCGCTTACTCGAACAATGTGAGCAAAACCCACCCTCGTGTTACAAAGTTTGGAAAAGCTGGACAGTGCTGTGTTTAGTTCTGTTTTAAGTTTTCTGCTTTTAAGTTTATATTTTTATTTCAATTTTCTTGTTAACTCTTAAATCAAAAAGCAAAGTGAGGAAATCCTCATCCAGGAAATTCCTCTAGGGTACTGATGTATGAGAGGCTAAAGTAAATTAGTGCAATAGTTAAAACATAACGAGGAAAGTATCTATCATGTATATCAAGGCACAGAATTTCATTAAAGTGGATAAACTAATAGGCTTTATTATAATTCCCAAAAATGTATTAGCCACAAATTATCCCAACTATATAAATAAGAAGTGCAAGCTGATATAGCAGAGGCAGATAGAGAAACGCTCAATTCCAAAAGAGTGGATACAAAAAGGTACATTGTGGCAAATAATATGCCTTAGCTTTCACAGACATTGACCTTGTTAATTGTAGAGGGAATGGGGGAGATATCGACTAAGCACTGGCTTGGTATAAGAGTCTATATGGGGTGGTCCAGGTAGAGACCTAAGTATTATATCATAAATATGAAGATACTAGTACATCATAAAGTGAAAAATAACCCTCAAACATTGCTTATAGGTGATATGCTCAAACATGGCTGGTAGCATTGAACACCTTCTACAAATGAGCCTAGAGACTCTAATAATATTTAAGTCCAGGGTATACTGGATCACTACCATAGTGCTATCTAGTATCAGCTAAGAAGGCTTTTCCATAAGACATCTTCATGAATGTCAATTAGGCTAAATTCCCCCTAACTATACGTGGTTCTAAGAGTAATATCTAAATACTATTTGCAGCTACCTCGGCTAGAGATTCTCGGAGCCCTTCAACAGATTATTAGAGAGACTAGTTCTCCCTTTAGCTTCGAATGGAAAAAGCTCCAGGCTCCTGCTGCTGTATTAACAAGTCCCCACACTCCCATATAGCTCTTAATCGTTACGGATTAAATAAAAATCAAAGTGAAACAAAACGTGGTCAATCAGAGCATAGTGCTATGTGAAAAGGGGTGCCACTTGTACTGACCACCCCTGTTGTGATATCCTCACCCAGGGGGTACAAGACTATTTTCTTTATAACTCAAATCATTTCCTTATGTATTTTCTTTATAACTCAAATCATTTCCTTATGTATGGAGATTTAAGGGGCATTCACAGTAGGAGAGTATGTATTATGTCACAGGGACTGGACATAATTTTGGAGGCGCAAACATCTGTCAGAAAATACAAGGAACAAAGCTTCTTTGCTACTAGCTACTTTGCAGTTTGTAAAGAACAAGCTTTAAATAATTGTTTTTTTATTTTTTCTTCTTAATCACAGTTCCAGAGGAGAGTGAAAAATTTGAAGGAAAAACATGTCCAGCCTGCGTGACATTTAACTCCGACGAGGAATGTGTTCCAGAATGTAACATAGTGTGCAGGGGGAAAAAAGACAAGTGCTACTCCTTTGTGGGTTCTTGGCTTGACAAAGGTAATTTATACATATTTCAGCATGTAAGAAATGTAATTGCCCCAGCTTCAATTACCTACTTGTATAAGACTTGTTAGTTATGAGATAGGACAGATCTGTGTGCTGTTTTTGAAACTATTGATACTTGTATTCATTCCAAAACCTGTATCTGAGCAGAGATGTGTAGGGTGGACATATCCAGAGGTCCAACACTGGTAACCCTACAGTCACAGAATAAGAACAGTTTCTGATTTTTTTTTATCATTATCAACTTTATATAAACAAGTGGAAGAATACAAAATATACAAATTGCAGAAAAAAAATTATGTGTAATATAAGATAATTCATATGATTTTAATACAGTCTGGGTTTAGCAGCACCATTTTGGCGCGAATACCAGCAGGCGGATGTCATTCAGTGGGTGAGTGTGCTTCCCGTGGAAGGCCTCCTAGGACTCAGCTACAGTGACAGGCGAGGCGAGGCAGAGCTGGCTCCGACTGGATCGTGGCGGCTGCAGTGTACTTGGGAGTGGGGGAATTCTCCAGGGTGACGACGCTGACACCGAAGACACTGAGCAGCAAGAAGTAGTTGTCATGGACATAGATATGGCAATTTTAATTTTCTTGTGTTGCCATGGCAATAAAGTCTCATAAGTTTACTTATATTAGGCGATATGTTATTATCTGCTAAGATATGCAGGCTTACAGGAACAGTGGCATACGGTATAAAATAGAGAACAAATTGATTTAGGTGTCTTTTTTAGCGTATACCAAACTTTGTCATAGAATTGAGGTACCCCACTGGTAGTGGATCACTTTTCTTTTCCTCTCGTCTGCTGCTCTTGATGTTTGTTAATTCTAAATTAGGATAAAGATTTTTGCCCTGCTTGTTTATTTTGCTATACAGTTTGCCCATTTTCACTACGATGTGTCCGATTTGTGACACAAATACCAAATATAGTTTTTTTCTTTTACTGAGCTAATTGTTCAAGTTGCGATCAAAACAAAACGTAAACAAAACCTTGAATTGTTTTATATTTCTGTTCAGCTGTAATTCACCTCTTTCATATTAAATTCACCCACACATATTATATATCATTTTGTTCCTGAGAAACAGGGCTTTCATGTCACATCAAATATTTATATAGTACACATAATTTATTATGAATAAAATACCCATATGATCTGCCATATGAACTAATGCCAGTGCTGCACACAGTGTGTGTTTACATTAAAAAGCCTGCAGGGGGGGCGGGGCCGGGCCGCCGAGCCGCATGGCAGCAGAGTTACATGGCTCCCGGCCCCAATACACTAAATTGGCTCTGAATCGCCCACGGAAGGCGCAAAGACCGGGTTACCCGCTGACATAAAGTCAAGGACAACATCAGCCTTACAAAGATACCAAATAGTCCCTGAAAGAAGGCTGTGAGCACGGTAAAGGACTCTCAAAGACATTCAAGGCCTACCTGCGGCCATAAGACCAGACTGGAGTAACCAGGAGTCGGCCATAACACATGCTGATCCTCCGGGCCGGGCCACAGACGACTTCAAAATAAAAGCAACTTACCCAGGTGAAGGACGCTGCTGGCTCGGGGCACGGCCCCGCTCCCCCCCCCATGGCCGGTGGGGTTATCTGGCCTCATGGAGGCAACGCGCGCCGAGACAGGAGTCCCCCACGCTGGGCCCGGACGCCCTCCTAAACTGGTAAAGGCGGCCGCAAAGGAGCCCGCCAGTAGCGTCGTGAAGACCAAGCTACATATAAGCTCGTTACGACAAAAAGCAGACGTGATGGGGACTTTTGACTGCTCCTGACGGGCTGGCAAGTACAGCGCACATGACCACAGATGTTGCCGACAACTTAAAGAATTCCCCGACTGCCTGCCCGCCGACGGAGTGACGGCCCGGACTTACCGAGTCTGTGGGGGTCCTCGGGGAGTCGAGTCCCTGGAGCTGCGAGCCCTGTGGATTAAGAGGATGCGGGCCCTCCGGTGGACCGGTGGCCGTGAGGGATGCGCGTCGTCCCCAAGTGTGTGGCCGGCACCAGGAGAGACTGGGGCTTACACTCCACAGACGCTTGAGAGGTACTGGGGAGGTGCAGGGGACAGGGGGCGCTCAGGCCCTAGGTGTGGGGGTCCAGTAGACGGTCTCTGGCCCTGAGTGCCCACAGAACCACGGAGAGCCCTGAGGGCGGACAGTGTACTGTCTGGGGAGGACGGATGGAACTCGGCGCACTGGGGCCAAGTTGTTGCTGTGCCATGAACGGCCCTGACTGGACCATTATGGAATCCCCAACTACGGTCATTATGCTTGTACCGCACTCATTAAGAATTTAGCATTTTTACTTTTTCATGTATCTCATATGTCCTTCTAAGTTTCTGTTTAGTTATTATTTATTTATTTATTTATTTATTTATTTATTTTTTATTCTCTATAATCCTACGTGTTATAACTGACAGTCTTGGACAGGGTAATGCTGACCTTCACTTACGGTGATAACATTATTGCGGATTCTGCGCACCAGCCTTTAATTAAATTAACTTGGCACATAACTGTTAGCCAACCAATACACATATGGAAGATGAAGATATTGCTCTTGCTTAAGATAGGTTTCTTGATAACCGCATCTCTAATTTGCCATATTATTTCACGTCTTATTTAAATAGGCGTTTTAAAAGGTCCAATTTTAGGCCTACTTCATCTAAGTCACAAAGGCTCCATAACCAGATTGCCACATTATATATAAAATACCAGCCTGTCCACGCCTTAGCTGATAGGAATATATATTCTCTGATTTATAATGCCTCTGCGAAGGCAACAGTGCATAGGATCTATAGCCATTACCGTTCTCTTAATTTCCTCCCTCTATTATTTTACCTCAGGGTGTATTATTAGACCCGGCCGCACGTGCACGGCACAAGACCCCATTTTTTGGCCTCTGAGACATATTCTCACTAGTGCTTAATTGGGGACTTCACGTAGGCCCTTTCTCCCCCCCCTTCTTATGTCCCCCCGTCGCCGGCGGGTATAATTTTGTTTTATAACATGAAGAGACCGCTACTACGCTTTGCACTGACCTACGTTACTACTGTTTGGCTAATTATGCTTAACTAGGCATTAAACCAGTATACAAACTTGATTAAACTGTGCGCTGTAAGCTTACGTTATTCTCTGTTCTGCTGTTACATAATCCGCTGTATCATGAAACTGTAAAGCTTCATACTATCCTTGATGCACATATTTGCCTTCACTAATGTATGTAAAAATTACGCAAACAGCGCACTGTTCCTCATTGCACATACTTGCTACAATTTCATTCGATAATAAGCTTATGTTTCTTTTCTTTACTTTTACTATACTCACGTTAAACTTGTTAATAATACTATGAAACATGTAATCAACTAAAATATGTGCAAGTTATTTTTTCTGCTACAAATATGTTTAACACTTTATGATCACTGCGCTTGTTAGAGCTGTTGTGGCTATACAAGCAATGTTGTAATCTTTCATGCATTATAAAATAAAAAGCCTGCAGGGCCAGGCTATAGACACCAGAACCACTTCATTAAGCTGCAGTGGTTCTGGGGGCTATAGTGTCACTTTAATGTGAGGTAAAGTATAGATTAGTGTCACTAATAATATGCTAGATTGCCTACTTACAACCAGATGAGGATGATGATGGGCTCTAGCTGCAGTCTGGTTCCACTGGTCGGGTGTAGAACTGGATCTCTTGAGGCTGTTTGTAACTGTGGTCACAAAATTCAATGTTCTGAGAGAACGGGAAGCAGCTCCATTTTTTGTGGCCCCTTACACAGCTCAAGGTCTGGGCCCCAGGGCCTGACGGTGAGATGCTCATAAGGTCCACCCATAAGTCCACCTACATGTTCCACCCAGTAAGCCTTACATCAGTAGTGGGGAAAGTGGTGGAAACCATGTAAAGGATAGGATTGTTGAACATCTAAAAACACATGGATTTCAAGATCAGAGACAACATGGATTTACTTCAGGGAGATCATGCCAAACTAATCTTATTGTTTTTTTTTATTGGGTAACTAAAATTATAGATCAGGGTGGTGCAGTAGACATTGCTTACCTAGATTTCAGTAAGGCTTTTGCCACTGTTGCACATAGAAGGCTTATCAATAAACTGCAATATTTAAGTTTGGATTCCAATATTGTTGAATGGGTAAGGCAGTGGCTGAGTGACAGGCAACAGAGGGTTGTAGTCAATGGAGTATATTCGAAGCTTGAGCTTGTCACCAGTGGGGTACCTCAGGGATCTGTACTTGGACCCATTCTCTTTAATATTTTTATTAGTGATATTGCAGAAGGTCTTGATGGTAAGGTATATCATTTTGCTGATGATACTAAGATATGTAACAGGGTTGATGTTCCAGGAGGGATAAGCCAAATGGCTAATGATTTAGGTAAACTAGAAAAATGGTTAGAGTTGTGGCAACTGACATTTAATGTGGATAAATGCAAGATAATGCATATTGGGCGTAAAAACCCAAGGGCAGAGTACAAAATATTTAATAGAGTCCTAACCTCAACATCTGAGGAAAGGGATTTAGGGGTGATTATTTCTGATGACTTATAGGTAGGCAGACAATGTAATAGAGCAGCAGGAAATGCTAGTAGAATGCTTAGTTGTATAGGGAGAGGCATTAGCAGTAGAAAGAGGGAAGTGCTCATGCCATTGTACAGAACACTGGTGAGACCTCACTTGGAGTATTGTACGCAGTACTGGAGACCGTATCTTCAGAAGGATATTGATACCTTAGAGAGAGTTCAGAGAAGGGCTACTAAACTGGTTCATGGATTGCAGGATAAAACTTACCAGGAAAGGTTAAAGGATCTTAACATGTATAGCTTGGAGGAAAGATGAGACAGGGGGGATATGATAGAAACATTTAAATACATAAAGGGAATCAACACAGTAAAGGAGGCGACTATATTTAAAAGAAGAAAAACTACCACAACAAGAGGACATAGTCTTAAATTGGGCAGACTAGATGGGCCCAATCGTTCTTATCTGCCGTCACATGCTATGTTTCTATGTTTCTATGTTTCTATGAGTTCGCTCACAGGGAGTGAAAGGTGTAGGGGATGTGTTATGTGTTATTGTAGATGATCTAATGTGTGTGCTTATGGAATGTAGTTTTCTAGGGATACCAGTTTGTGTAGGTGATGCATTGTGTTTGTGTGTAGTGAAAGCAGTGTGTTTTTGTGTTAAGGATAGAAAGCAGTGTGTGTTTGTGTATAAGGGATTGAGTGTGTGTAAGAGATGCATTATGTTTCTGTGTATATGTAAGAGAAGCAGTGTGTGTTTGCATGTGTATAAGGGATGCATTGTGTGTCTCTGTGTATGTGTGCAAAGGGTGCATTGTCTTTATGTGTAAGGGTTGCATTATGTGTGTGTGTAATGGATGCATTGTGTGTTTCTCTGTGTGTAAGGGAAGCATGTTGTGTTTCTGTGTGTGCGCGCATGTAGTGTGAAAGAGCTCCCTGTCCTGCCCCCTGTCCTATAGAGCTCTCCCTTCCATCCCATAGAGCTCTCCCCTGCCCCTTAGCGGTCTCTTCTCTCCCCCCATCCTCCCCTAGCGGTCTCTTCTCACCCCCCCCCCCCCCTCCTTGTGTTCTCCTCATCTTCCCTTCTTCTCACCTCCCCCCCGTGTTCTACTTACCTACCCCTCCCTGTGTTCTCCTCACCTCCCCCATCCCTGTGTTCTCCTCACTTCCCCCTCCCTTTGTTCTCTCACCTCCCCTTCCCTGTGTAGTGTGAGTGGCCAAGCATTGTACTCTTTCGTTATTTGATCTTTGTTTTATTTCATCTTTACAGGTAAAAATGAAATACACAGTTCTGAGAGAGGATGTATTGATCCACTTTTATGTGAAAGACTCTATGATTTGGTAACTGGACAGGAGGAAATCAAAACATCTATCTTTAATTGTACTTAACTTTAAAAATAAAAATAAATAACCTAATAAGGTTTATAATCACAAATTTGTAGTTACTGATTAACAAAATTGTGTTTTGGTGACAAAAAATTGTAATTACCACACAATAATCATAAAATAAATGTAGCCAATGTAAAATTTTCCTCATTTGGACTGGTTGTTTTATTTCCTCTGTATGATGGACCAATTTGTGGCTGCTATGATTAATCCAGTCCCTCTCTTGATTCTGAAATACACAGAGAGGAGCTGAGGAGACAAATGCACTTTCTCTGTCTCCTCAGCTCCTCTCCTGTCATATTGGTTTTCTTAGAGAGGCTCAAAGTCCCGTGTCAGCAGCAAACAATAGCTATTGCTAGCTGTGTAACTCCCACCAAAGTTTGATAGGTCAAGACATGCATATCATAATGATACATTGGAATTTAGGATCCTGCATGGAATTCTACTTGTGGATATAATGGGCATTTTATGTACTTAAACACACACACACTGAAAAAAAGACAACACCATCAAATTCAACCTTTCATTAACCTGTCCCTGCAGTTGCTCCAAAAGTAGGATAAAACCCAGTCTAAAATGATTTCCAATTGTATTACAAAAATAACTCCAACTAAACTCCACAGATTTCTTCTTGAATCAATGAGCTTTTGATGCCACAAATATGAGCTATTATAGTACTGAATATTATGCATTAATAATACAAAATCTACAATTTTCCACTGAGGCCAACTGAATTTGACAAAGCAATCTCTCTTGGCAGAGTATTTTACATCTTTCTTTTACTTGAGAAAAAATAATCACTTCTTTACGGTGAATATCTCAATATTTCGAGTCTCAATGCCTGACCTCTTGTCATGAAAGCTGTTTCTGTTTCTGTATATATTTAAATATTGTCATCATATCTGCTCCGAGACCCTTCTTCTCAGTCAAATGTAATTTGTCTATTTTGTAGATTAGTACAACCAATACTCATATCTGTAGGCAAATATCCCAAAAACACATAAATAATTGAATAAAAAATTATAAGGGGAGGGGGGTGTAATACAATTGTTCTGTTTTTAAAAGTGGTGCAAAATATTTTAATGACTGGTGATTTCTTAATTTTTTGTACTCTATAAATGTGTTTTATAAATTTACTATAATGACTGACTTTGATACATAATACATAATAATGCTTTTTAACTACCATGACTGTAACAAACATGTCTTATGATGAAACGTCCTTTTCTTGCATTGAAAGGATTCTGCTTGATGTATGTTTTATGTAGGAAGGAAATTCACAGTAGGGTCATTGAATTCATCTGAAATACACTTATATATAAGACTAGAAAAGCTACAATTTCTGGGGAAATTGTGTGAAGTGTTCTTGCCTCCACCAGTAGTCTACAACCAGGGATCGAGCGATTATCGGTTTTACTGATATTATCAGCTGATATTTGGTATTTTCGGAAATATCGGTATCGGCCACTAAAGATACCGATATTGCCGATATTAATAGAGTGAGAAATACATTTCAACTTTTATTTATTTATATAGCACATTTAATTGCAACGTTGTTGCCAAAAGTGCTTCACAGTTACATTAAAACATACATTTATAAAAACTATACATCCTACAGCGAAGAGCTTTATATCGTGAGAATCACAAGACCCAGACCTACATTTTGATGCATAGTATGTCTATGAAATATTAGAAATGAAGGCACAGTCGCAGTTTAGAAATTGTCCTTCAAATTTGAGCTGGCTAGAGTGGAGTTTCAATGAATGTCAATGGACGGCGTGAGTTGCAAACAAATGATCATATTGTGAAAACTATCAGGACTATGGCGTAGCTGTGGACATGTTTAGTGGCAGCAGGGATAGCTGAACGTTTTGATATAAGATTTGTGTAGGTGGGCTTGAAAATGAGGGAGTGGTGGCAGTTTAGAAATCATGTCCTGATTTTTCAGCTTTTGCCAGCTCCCACTCTAGTTTTGAACATTTTGCAATTCATTCCTATGGGACCAGTTTCACCACAAGAACAACGATATCCCGTGAACCATTCGGCGAAACGTTCCACAAAGTAATAGCAATCCAATCGGGAACAATCCGCAGGTTTCGGTATATTACTGTCTACGTAGTGTAAACACTGTGGGAGGAGTTAGGGTGGCAAATTTGGCTATAATAGTAAGAATAATATATATGTGAGATAACATTAAGTGGTCTTAAGTGATAAGAAGGATCCAAAAGTGTAAACAATAGGAAGAACTATATAATCTTCTGTTGCCTTTTTAGTGTATATTTGTTTATAACATCAATCTAATTATTGCTTAGTTGAATCATTTTCAACAGTATACTATCTGATGCAATGTTAAAGCAGTGTTGAGAACTTAGCTTCAAACATATATGTGTATATACTCTTTTTTCTTAGTCTAAATTGAATCTAATTTGAGCCAGTTCCAAGATTTTCGTGGCTGTTAATGCAATTTGTGTAAATGTTCACATATATAGTTTTTGGGCGTTACTTTACATTGGGTTGTTTTATTAACTTGGTTTTCCTTTTTTTTCCTCTAATTTTAAACCTCTCACTTCTATTGATCACCGCAGATGCCAAAAAGTATATACATAGTAATACCGCCTAAATGTTGTTTCTAATAGGGGGACATAATTAGGTGTTCCTTCAAAAGAATTGTTTAAATCTTTAAATGCATTACAAGGGTTAACATTGGCATTACTCTCTGTTGGGTAATTATGGATTTATGTATCCTAGTAAAACGATTTACTATTTTTGAACTAGGGGTTCAAAAGTAAAATTTACAAATCCAGTTTTGAGTACTTTAGAGATGCATGTTATGTAAATGTGACACTATTGAAGGAACCTAAATATCACTCAGATCCATGACTGAAGAATTGGTATGCTTATAGTGTCCTTTCCCAAGATATGGTAGAAGGGGGTAATATTATAGGTAACCATTGGAAGTTTTCAAGTCTTCCCCTGTTATAAATCAGATTAGAGATTCAAGCAAACTGCAGTTTAGGTGATGTGCCCAATTGGGAATCCTGAGAATTTGGATAGAAGGTAGCTTTCATTCAATTGGATTGCTTAATTTAAGTATAGACATTTAAGAAATCTATAAGAATCGTTCTACCCACATTTTTTAATTTACCATGTAATTATTGCAGTTTATGCATTGCAGTTTGGGGTGAAGCAGACTTTGAAGTTTATACTGCAAGTGATCTATTCTCCTTTATATTCCATTTATATCTACCCTTCTCCTCCCCCTTTTTTATTCTTCTTTCTCTTTCAACTGAGAGGTATCAATATACTAAGATAGTGTGGACAATTAATTGTGATGAGAGAGGTGGAGTTTTGTTTTCTAATCCCCCTCCCTTGATACCTTTATATACCCCATGTCCGGAATTGAAACAGACTTTTGTTCCGTTATCTGATGCTGAACGTCCTCACGCTCTGCATGAGGACCTCCAGTGCCAGTGTTTCCCCATAGGAAAGCATTGATGAATGCTTTCCTATGGGAAGATCCTAATGTGAGCGTGGTCATTGAGTATGGGTGGAGCTGAGCCAGGGCCGAGGGACATTGGCGCTGGACCCAGATAAGTGACTGAAGGGGTTATTAACCCCTTGACAGAGGCGGAAGCTATAGTGCCAGGAAAACAAAATCCCGGAAATATCCACGCCTACTCTCCCCATAAATCAAGAGGTGTTGCTATTTATTTTCATGCAGATTGGGCCTTTAATCTTGAAAAACAATATTGTGAAGAATCACCCTCAATTCATTCGGTACTTTCCCTCCCTGCTACTTTATTCATGGATTTATTACTGTGACAAAGTGCCCTTCGCCACTTGTGCCTGGAGAGGACTGCTTGCCCGCCTCTTGCCCTGTGACTATGGACCCTGGGAGATTTGGCCCGTTCAATTCAGTATGATAGGAGTTATGTATTTTTGTATCCTTTTGTGTTTTACTGGTAACATGTGCTCAATGGAGTCTGCCTCTATCCCTGGATATAATTGGATTATTTTCCCCATTGTCTCCAGGATAGAGGGCTCTGTAAAACTGGTTTGGGCCAGATAGCCATACTGCCAGCCAGGCCCCAAAAGATACTAGCCATTTTTTGATATGTTGTTCCCCTGAATGGATTGATTGTGAATATATAATTGTTATGTGAATGTGATGTATATTTTAGAAGTTATGAATATGCTGTAAAAACTGTATTTTTACTGCCTGTGATAATTGCATCTTCTATTGTATAAGATAATTGAATCACAGGCAGAGGGGAGGATTTTGTGTGGGCTGTAACCTCTGTTTTATTGGCTACTGTAGATAACATGTGTGTCCCTCCCCTGCATGGGAGCAGGGCATAAAAGAAACTGTAGCTTGAATACCTGTTGTTGTTACTTCCAGTAAAGTCTTGTTCCAGCATTAAGCCTTGGCTCATGTGTGGATTATTCGGCGATACCAGCGATTTATTACTCTGTGGATTACTTGGTGATTTTATTTTATGGGAAGAAGGGAATGCTTGACGGAGTAACGGATTGTACCGTCACAAATATGATGACAAAAATGGTAGAATTTTGATTTTAGTTGGCACTTTGAATGGCATTCAACTAACAATAGCATGCCTATACGCACCCAATGAATCACAACAATCTTTTTTTAAGGTGCGTTCCACAGGATGGCACAGATGAGGAAGGGACATCTTAACATATGCGGTGACTTTAATAGCACATTAGATCCCTTATTGGATATACAGAGAAGTCGCAATAAACAACCTACCTCGGCTTCATTCCATCTTAGTCACTACTTAGCGGATTTGATTCATACTAATGACCTGTATGATACATGACACAATTTATACCCCTCTGATATCTAAGATTATTCTTATTTTTCCCATGTACATACTTCATTTTCTCATATAGATATGTGCCTAGTGGACAAGTCCACCATTCCAGATTTTACTGATGTTACCATAGGACTATTAACAAGGTCAGTTCATGCCCCGATGAAGATTACCCTCACGTCCCCTCATCCAGATCGAGGAAGGGGCAAGGGGAGGCTAAATGAAGCACTGATAGATACCCCTGCACATCTCACCAAATTAGAGATTGCCTTAAATAACTACTTCCGTGAAAACATGAGTGACTGGCTCATAAAGCTGTCATACGTGGAGTCCTTATACAGTTGGGTTCCCTCACCAAGAAGAAAGTGGGTGAAACCCAGTCATGACTCCTCCAGGATCTCGCCTCTCAAATCAAAAGGGCCCCAAACAAATCCCTGGTTACAAAATAGACGTTATTAATCATGAATTACACTCATTATCCTTACTTACCACCGAAAAACGAATAAGATCTTTAAAACAAATATATTATGCATGTGGTAATAGAGCAGGCAAACTGCCAGCTCAGAAATTGATATCTTTAAACTTAAATCCCCTACATTGTTTCTAACTCAAGGACTAAACTTTATAATACCCAACATATTGTTAAAGAATTGGCACTTTATTATAAATGTTTATATAACTTAAGTGACGATCTGACCACACACATTCCTACTAGAGGGGACATGGAGGATGTTTTAGGTAATTTGCGTCTTCCGTCCCTCACTAGTCAACAAGCTCTAGAACTTGATACCCCCTTTACTAAGGACGAAGTGCAAATCACAATTAAGGCCATGCCCAAACATAAAGCACTGGGTCCAGATGGCCTTTCTAATTATTACTATATAAAATTGGAAAAAAATTTGACCCGCACATAACTAAATTCTTAAATTACATACGGTCATCTGGAACCATTCCTTAGGAGATGTTGGAAGCTCATGTAATGACTCTTCCAAAACCTAACAAACCTCCATTCTTATCTGCAAATTTCCACCCCATATCCTTGTTGAACGCGGACCTTAAATTGTACGCAAAACTGTTGGCTTTGCGCATTGAACAGTTATTACCGTTCCTTATTTCAGCTGAGCAAGCAGTGTTTGTTCCGAAGAGGCAAGTGGGGGACAACACAAGATTTTTTTATCGATTAATTAGATTGGGCACACCGCAGTTCTCAATGGGGAATTCTATTAGCGTTGGACGTTGAGAAAGCCTCTGACCGGCTTAATTGGTTATATATGGAGGCTACTCTGTCCAAATTGCGATTTTCAGGGGCATACCTCAAGAGCATAATCGTGCTATACTCCCGTCCAGCCGCTAAAGTATTTAATAATGGCTTTTTATCCTCTGCCTTCCTGATTTCTAATGGCACACACCAAGGTTGTCCCCTATCACCCCTCAGTTTTATATTGTGCTTAGAGCCTTTAATTAGACAGCTTAAAGCGTGTACTTCCATCCAATGGTTGTCCACTCCTATAGGGGAAAAAAACGTGCACTTTTCGCAGATGATGTACTGCTTTTCCTGACACAACCAATACAATCACTACCATGCTTATTACGTATTTTGAAGGAGTATGGTAATACTTCCTTTAACAAAAACAATACCTCAGAAATGCAAGCCCTTACAATTAATCTTTCTAAGCAGATATTAAGCATATTAGAATCCATCTATACTTTTGATTGGCGTCACAAATCATTAACATATTTGGGGATAAATCTTCCTAAACATCCCCAACATCTTATTAGAGTTGGAGAGATCTGGAGGTCTTGAGGCTGGGGAGGATCAACACCATTAAAATGGCCATGCCACACATTCTATATCTATTTAGGACCATTCCTATTTCACTACTGAATTACCTCCTTAATCGCTTACAGAAAATGCTTAATGCCCATATTTGGAAAAAAAAAAGCCACCACAAGTCACAAAGCAGTTGTTGTGGCTACCTGTACTGGCTGGAGGATTAAGCATCCCCTGCATACTTAATTATTATAGAGCTTCCCTTTTAACACAAGGCACCGATATTCTAAGCAAGCAACACCCATATGGCTCTCCCTGGAAAACGCATATATTTTCCCTACATCTCTCTCTGCTTTATTGTGAACTAACACACCCTTGCAATCTAGCAAAGGCCTGGTATGCACTAAAGTGCTGGTATTAACATGGAAGATTTGGAGCAGAATGTTGATTGACCCAGACTCTATAATGATGATAGCACCACTTCAGGCCCTGAAGGCTATTTCCCCTCGATTTACCCCTGAGTTCATGACTTTCTCAAGGCATTGTAAAGGTTTCCGCTCTCTATGACCAGAAGGGACTAAAACAATCCCCCACATTAGAGGCAGAATTTTTACTAGAACCAAAAGATATATTTACATACCTTCGCATAAAGAGCATTTTGATGCCAAAACATATATGACTAAAATTTCTCACACCTTTCTGCCATGGACAGATCATATATGCTTGGTAAAACCAAACTTAAATCCCTAGCAGAATGCTATGCAAATTTATGTAAACCACATGAGGAGCTTAAACTTCCGTACATGCAGCGCTGGGAAAAAAGATATGAGCAAAGTATTCCTCTTACAACACTGGCTATCAGCCATAAGCCATACCAAAGCTTCCTCTCACAGCTTATCACTTTGGGAAGCGCATACCAAACTGTTGATGTGCTGGTACATGGTTCCTCAGAGGGTCTTCCGAATTTATAAGGAGACGGATTCAACTTGCTGGAGATGCCAATCGTCCCCGGGTACGATTGTGCATGTTTTCTGGGAATGTTCAGTACTATCTCAGTTCTGGAATGATATCGCTGACATTGTTGACAAAGCAAGCGGCCTTTGCTTTTCAAAATCCCTAAGCTACCAGAATACTACTTATTACACCTATCCCTCAAGTTTCACTCTCTTCCTAATAGAACACTGATACTCAAAATACTGATAGCAGCAAAATTAAGCATAGCTCACCATTGGAAAACTGCATTCGCTCCTTCAGTAAAATAAATATTTCAGAGAGTGGACTCTACATACATGTATGAACAAATGTTCTCTAAGATACAGGGTACAATAGATCTCCATACTAAACATTGGCATGATTGGACCACCTTATGTTCACATCAATATGCAGACCATAACAAGATCTAATGGTTATTCATGATAGTCTATAAGTACACTATCCCATGACGCAGTATACTATAGAGTTAATGACCAGTTAAACCTCACACAATCTTCCTTCCTTCCCTCCCCCCTCACCCAAAACTTTAGTTAATGTTGTTGGTTCTCTTAGTATATATTTTTTTAATGAAAAATAAGATAAAAGCTGCCTATATATCAGGATTACAATGCCCAGATCAGTCACAAGATATAGAATAGGAAATATATCAGGATGTTTATGATACACCTGCGAGCAAGCAATAGACAAGAGCTTGACCGATTGAGTTACAATGTCCCGAATACAAACCTCACGAATAGGTCATGCATACATATATATCTAGGTCTCTACTGTATTTGCATATTTATACTGCTTTGATATATGAAAGGGTACTGTATATATATGAAACAATAGCATGGCACTCTTCTGCTGTATACTACACTGTTGGACAAACAATGTAATTTGCAGAACTGTATGACTTGTGACTTTGACAAATATTTATGTGGAACTGTAATCATATTTATTTATGTTGCAAAGCAAAAAAAAAATATATATATATATAAAGTAAAAATAATTGGAACTACTACTGCATTCACTTTACATATCCTTTCCAGCTCCAGTCCTAGGTATTTGTCCAAAATAAATAAATTAAAAAAAACATATAATATATATATATATACATACATTTGTGGTCAGGGTCATGCTTGTCCCAGCTACCTAAGGTACCTGTGAGAGAGGATGCTCCATGAGGAATATTAATTTGGATAAGCCCTTTATTTGAGTAAGCTCAGGAACAAAATACCATCTTAGTAATAAACAAGCTGATGAGTGTGTGTTCTCGGAGATTAAGGACGCTCATTAGCGTATATCAATTTGTGAAGCTATAATTAAAAACATACATAGAAGACAAATCCTGTATACCTGGCAATTAAAAAAAAAGTTACCTGAGTTTATAATTGTTTAACACATAAAAATAAGACTTGTAATGATATAGAGACACCTTGCCTTACAAACTGGTGAGTGCTTAACCTCCGTAAAGGAGGAAGATCAATAACAATATATCAATTATAGGAGCATGGAAATTAAGAATGGCCAAAAAAAAAAAACATATCACAAAACATGTTCCTGTAGAAACCCTGAGCAAAATAAAATTTTACCAGAAATCACAGTAAAAAGGAAAATAAAACATTAAAAGAAAAAATGCTGCATAGCTGATAATTAATATATATACAACCTCAGTATGCAATAGTTTAAAATATGATTAGTAAGGATATAGTGACCCCTAGTGGCCAATATGCAAATATACATACACAACCACCAAATGGAGGAAATTTACAGAGAAGACCATGAGCGAAAAATAAAGAACATAAGGGTAAACAGATACCCCATCCCCAGATAGATATTCCCAATACATATAAGGAACCATGGGCAAATAGATGCATAGAAAGCATGTTAACATACCTCACATACATAACAACAGCAGAATATAATTATTTAAATTATTTATTCCACCATCCTAAAAAAAAAAAAAACAACCATGCAGCTAGAATAGAAGTATCAAAATAAAGTATATACAAAATAAATGTAGGCCATGGGAGAAAGGGACAAAACCTTAAAATCTTAATGTTCCTCCATTACCTTTACACAATGAACTTGACGCCCACAAATTATTTTTCTATTGCCTTGTCCGTGGCAGTAGTTGCTTTCCAGTTTTTTTGTTTTTTGATTTTTGATAGTTTGTTTTGTAAACTCTTACAATAATGCCATTGGTTAAATTGATGGTTTATTTTACTATATTCTTTGCTCATTATTTTACGAATAGCCAAATGCCTTTCAGTTGTTAAATATGCAACTTTCGAACCATCATTTAAAACCTTATTGGAGGACTAAAAATGTTACATTCCATTGCCAAAGAAGAACTGGGGTCTGAAACGTATATGTTAATTTCAAAAAACATTGTTGAGTTGATTCTTCTATAAGTGTATAAGTGCGATATTTAGCTGAAAAACCTGCACTATCACTATGTCCATATCCTGGCAGACAAACTGCTTGATCCTTTAACCCATCCAGAATGGTTATGTGAGCTTGTAAATGATGTATGTGAATCACCGGGGAACCATTTTATAATGTGTCAATTTGGAAATTAAAGGCACACCAAGTAGTATATACATTTAATGCACTTTAGCAAAATGAGAACCACAAAACAGTACAGTGACACTTGCAAGAATATTTACAATTGCATATTTGTCAATAGTTACTTTTGTGTATGATATAGACTATCAATAGACTGCCAGTAATTTTCTTCTTGTGTTGTAATATCTGTGATTTACATATTTCCTTGTGTGGACAAAAATTGACTTCGGCTAACAATATATCCAAAATTTACTTTAGCAAACAATATATCCAAACAATATGTCTCAAAAACAAGGAAATTATTTTCAGAGACCTTTTCTCCTGGTATCATCCCAAGCCACAATTGAAAAGCTTTTTGATTACGGCGTGGGACGATACCAGGGACAGTACAGCTCCTTCTGCCAGGAATCTGGACTTAGCGCAAAGAGGAATCTCTGGGACATTACCCTTGCCTTTTTAAGTCGGTCTTCGGGACCTTTTCGCAACTTTCGTTGACTATATCTTTGTGAGTGTTTTTAATATCCTATGTCACTGCCCTTTTATATCGTTTTATGCTATGTTTTTTTTTTGTTTTGTTCATTATTGAGTTATTAAAGTTTAAAGATTCATGGATGTTTCCTGCTGACAGTATTATTCAAGCAATATTTCACTGAAGACCTCTTATCAATGTAATGGTCTCACTACTATACCCATAGAGGGTTAATCATTATATACTGCATGCATGTTATACACCACACTTTTTAGGAGATTTCATATGTCTTTGGATTCAGTACCCCACATCTCAAAACACTTGTTCCCTCCCCCCAAAAAACTGACCCACAGATAGAGAAATACTTTCCACAACTTTCTGGGTTTGCTCCTGAAATGTTTGCAGGACTGTCGTTGAACATTGACTCAATGTATGTATATACAACTATAGCTTTAGGAATACATATTTGTATACCTAACTAAAGTAGCATTAAAAGATATGAAATAATAAAATACTTTGGTGTTGTGTAAATCTATGTTTGCATTTTACTAAAGTCCATATATCAGCTTGGGATGTTAATTGATTTAACACTGACAATGTTGTTCAGTCCTCCTGACTCTGGGCATGTATTTTATTTTGCAATTGGGTAATTAAAGGATTGCCAGTCCTCAATAAGTTAATAGTTTGTTGTGTTGTCCTGTCCTAGTGGAACATGTTGTTAATTAGGTGGTTTTGGCCTTTCCTCAATATGTCATTAGTTCTAAATTGGTATGATCTGTTTGATGAATTCTAATCCAAGGATCAATAACATGATAGTGCTGCTTACATGAGAACACTTTTTTCATTTATTTATAATGAATGTGTGCTTGTTATTTTACATTCATGTTATTTTGAAGAAGTTTGTGTATAGTGGTAGTTAAGTAATTAAAATGCCAAATAAATATTTTTCAAGATATTAGTAATCTTATTGAAATTGTTGATAGACACACAATGCAACTGTGTCAAGACATTTGAAATAAACAGTTCAATTTAAATTATAAACTATTATAAACTTGCATTGCGGTAAGAATGAGAATTTTGCAATATAGAAAGTAAGGGTTTATAGGGTGTTTATACTGCAGTTTTGCCATTTGCTGTTTATATATTTTTTTTATTATGTTTACTCTTTTCAGTTAAGTTGCGTAGTAACGTGTATATGGTTAATATGAGTGTGCACACATTCAGTTAAATTAAATGGGTGATATGATCTTCATATTAGCGTTAGATTAATGTCTAGTAAGTAAATCTGTGAAAACAGTGATCTATCAAACAACTAAAACCTCTTTGAAAAACCCACTCAGCCCATTGGTTTACTCCACAACAGGGAGACAATAAACATTACTATGTAATAAATGTAAATGATCTTATTTGCAACAACCCATCAACACAAGAAGGCTGGAAAATACTTAAACTCAAAAGGATGTGTTGGGATATGAGTTTGCTGTTAGGTTTGTTGTACAGCTTTTTATGGTTGATTATAAATGTATGACTTTCGTATTTTAGTGTGCCAGACAGTAAATGTATAAGTAAGCGTATTGCCAACGCATTTTGTTTTACTTTGAACAGGATATGCAAATAAGTAAATGATCCCACAAAACTTTGGTGGAGATTTTAATGAGTTGGCTTACTTCCACTCATTCTTTTTGGCCACCAGGCATGGAAAATTCGAAGCATCAACACACTTGTAAACCCATTTTTCTTATCAGCACACCTGGCAAAAGTAAACAAGGAAGTTGACTTAACTCCATTTTGTGAACATGACTACAGTATGGATCCTTCCGTGCGTGGAATAGGAATCTAACCCATGAAATGTGGCAATAAAACACATCAAAGTTTGTGAAATTGACAGATTTTGGAGGTGAGTAAGGCATGACGTTTGAGTAGGTGAGAGAATTAATGTCAGCCTTGTTTACTGTTACAGGTTTATTGAGTTTAATGGAATCATACTTGCAACATATAAAGGAATATAGGAACCTTTACGTAACACTGTTGCAAATCTGGCTACTAGAGAAATCTAGAGTGCAAAAGGTTACCTACCCCTCGTGTACTGTGAATTCTTCAATCGGCCTCTAGTAGCCAGATTTGCAACAGGTCTCTCAGGGGTTTTGAACTACATATCTCCTGATGATTTGTAGTTTGTGATTATGGGAGATGTAGTCCACAACCCCTGAGAGACCCTTCAAGTTATTTAACCTGTACACTCTGTGGTTAATATCAGTACAGTAAAAGTCATGATTTCCATTTACTATTTCACCATAAAGTATTAAAGCACTTACTGGTAGATAGTCAATATGGAGCTAAATGAGAACACAATCAGCCAACCTCATTCACAATTACACTCAATTATCCTCAGCCAGCCCCACACTCAATCACATTCAGCCAACTCCCCACAAATATTTTACACTCATCCAACTCCACACAATCCCAAAAGGCCACCACACACATCCCACTGTACTGCGTAGGGAGGAGTAAAGAAGGGCAGCTAAGGAGGCCCTTCTTTCCCTCGAGCCCACCAGTTAGTGGTTATACCCCTGTAGATCCCTTCTAAACAAGACCTAGTTTATACCAGCAGTTGCAATTATCTATTTTTTTTTATATAACATTAAAGTTGCATTGATTTAAATCCAACCTTGTGTATTACAATTAGGAGACCGTCAAAGATCTGCAGGGCAAAATAGGTGCAACACCACCCGGATATAATAAAATATTCCATATACCTTGCTATATGCAAACAATAATAAGAATATGACACCATATGTTAAATATTTGTATTGTGAGGTTTTTCCATTTTCAATTATTTCCATGTAATGTTTATTTTGTGTGCAAATTCAACAATGATTTCAGTTATATAAAGTCTTTTTTTTCCTTCATTCTCTCTTTCTCTCTTTCTTTCTTTCTTTCTTTCTTTCCTCTTTTTCTTTCTTTATTTCTTTTTGTTTGTTTGTTTCTTTTTTCTTTCCAGAATACAGTGCAATATTTAAAGTATTCTCATTGAAAAACTATGTGTTGTTTTATATGTTTTTATATAAATCAAGTTTAATGAGTAATAAACAGATCAATCTTTTAAACATAAAAATTAATTAATTTTAAAGGAAATTGTACATTTCAGGATTTTGATATTATGTTTACTTATATCATTTATTTAACAAATGTGCACTTTTTTGGATGTCTGAAAAATAAAACTAAATGTAGAAATCCACACTAGTGTATACACCCTTATCCCAAAACTGATCTCCTCCATCTTGGCTCCCTATCTTCGTCATAAGCTCTACCCTTTTCTGTCATAGAACACTTCAGGTGGAGGCAAATAAACAGAAACAATGTTTTGCTTCTCCTCTTCCTGGCTTTGCCTCGACTAAACTGGACTGCAACCTGAATGGCCTAATCACTTACATACACTAAAGCAGGGGTGCCCAAAAGGTAGATCCCCAGATGTTTTAAGACTACATTCTAAACTCATGCAAAGGATCATGGAAGTTGTAGTTCTACAAAATCTGGGAATCTACCTTTTGGGCACCCCTGCACACAAGGATAATGAAGCAAATGTTAATACAAGTTATGGGTGATTTCAATGTTTTATACAGTGGAATAATTTTCTGAGAAGTGACAGTCCTCCTTTAATTAGAATTCCTAATTGCAATAAGGGTAAAACCCAATATTAAATAGCAGAGCCATAAATCGGCAGAACGCACGACACCATAGTTAGTGGTTTCTGTGGGTGCAGTAGTAAAGGTGGTCGCTGGTTCAGTGGTGGGTTCCAAAACCCTATTGCAGTATTCACCAGAGCAACAAGAATGATTCAAAGCAAATCTGTACCATTGACTTTGAATAGTTGTGGATGGGCATGTTGACGAAGAACATTTTTGAATGAACACAGGTTGACTGACGTTACCTGCCAAAAGAGAAAATAAATATATATAAACAATAATATCAAATCAGTATAACTTTAATAAACTGCATATGGAGTCCAAATTTAATCTTAGAGTTTGTTCACCTGTCTTGGCGGTAAATGAAGAAACATAGAAATATATGGAGCAAAGGTTTCTGCTATATAGCTGGAGACAATATCAGAACATTCGTGAAACCCTAATTTCTAAATCTTTGCTCATCTAAATATCTGATAATTATTTGGATGAAATTATTAGGTTTAACAAATACCCTTTAATAGTGTTCATTTGTCATACAGATATGTTTATCAGTTTTTGTGTCCTTCGTTTATTTTTATTTATTTTGTTTTACTTTTATATTGTGAGAGTGTTCTATTTAAATTTGCAGCTTTTCTTTCATTGTTTATTGCCATTTCACGTGCCATTTAATAAAGTAGGCGTATAAATGTAGGGCTGTAAGCAGTACCTACAGTGGCGTACATACCGGGGTCGCAGGGGTCGCGGCTGCGACCGGGCCTGGCCCACCAGGGGGCCCAGCCGCCCTGCGACCCAGGTATGTAGGTCACTGGGCCAGCCTCTTCTGCTGGGGGGCCCAGGAGCCGGCCACCTCCGGGCCCGGCATCAGTACGCGGCGCGCGAGGGAGCTGAAGAGGGAGCACCCAGGGGACAGTGCTCCCTCGCGCTCCCGCCAGCCAGCCGGGTGACAGCAGGGCCAGCAGCACCACTGGACCCCAGGGAATCCCCTCAGCTCTCCCACAGGTAAGGAGGCTGGGGGGATTAAAAAAAAAACAAAAACAAAAACGTTTGAGTGTGTTAGTGTTAGTGAGTGTGTGTTAGTGAGTGTGTGTGTTAGTGAGTGTGTTAGTGTTAGTGAGTGTTAGTGTTAGTGTGTGTTAGTGTTAGTGAGTGTGTGTGTTAGTGTTAGAGTGTGTGTGTGTTAGTGAGTGTGTGTGTTAGTGTTAGAGTGTGTGTTAGTGTTAGTGAGTGTGTGTGTGTGTTAGTGAGTGTGTTAGTGTTAGAGTGTGTGTGTGTGTGTCTGTTACTGAGTATGTTTGTGTGCGTCTGTCACTGAGTGTGTGTCTGTCAGTAAATGTGTGCGTCTGTTCATGAGAGTGTTTGTGTGTGTGTGTCTTAAGCACTTACCTTTCTCCAGCGCCGGACTCCCTTAACGCTGGGGATCTCTCCGTCCCCATCCGCCTCTCAGCTCCGAATGCACATGCGTGGCAAGAGCCACGCGCGCATTCAAACCGCCCATAGGAAAGCATTACTCAATGCTTTCCTATGGACGTTCAGCGTCTTCTCACTGTGATTTTCACAGTGAGAATCGCAGAAAATCCTCTAGCGGCTGTCAATGAGACAGCCACTAGAGGCTGGATTAACCCTCAGTGAAACATAGCAGTTTCTCTGAAACTGCTATGTTTTCAGCTGCAGGGTTAAAACTAGAGAGACCTGGCACCCAGACCACTTCATTGAGCTGATGTGATCTGGGTGTTTGTAGTGGTCCTTTAAGTGTATGTGTTTATGCATGCACTGGCATACATACCGCGGTCGCACGGGCCATGTGTTGCGGCCCCAGCCTGCGCAGAGTAAGCGCTCGCGCGGGGGTAGGGGGGGGGGGCCCGGATCAGTTTTCGCACCGGGGCCCCATGGGTTGTGTGTACGCCACTGAGTACCTACAATATTTAAAGGTGGCCTTACAAGTGTAGAGCTGGATTGCAGATCTTGTTTAAATAATTGGTTATATGTTCAAACACTCAGTGACAGTTCTCGTTAAAAAAATTGATTGATCAGCAGCCAATCAGCCAAAATTGATCAGCAGCCAATCAGAACCTGAAATTCAAGCAGCTGAGCTATTTAATCACAGCCTTCAAAGAGGAAATAGTAAGAATTCAAAGTAAATTAAATTTGAAATTCACTGTGAATTCACTTTGAATTTTCACTTTTTTAAATAACCTATTATGTGGTAGATAAAATACAGATTCACTTTAAAAGGAGTGGGAAAGCATTGTGATTGGCTCAGATCATCACTTCTGATGATGTCAGCCAAGGAAGCAGGTCAGGGACAGAGCCAGCAGCAGCAGACTGGAATAAAAGTAAGATATTACTATTGTTAGGCAGGCAAGGAGGACTCAGGGGGGTTAGAATGTGTTTTAACACTAGGAATACGTGTTTGTGTTCCTGACCCATAGTATTACTTTAACCATGTTTATTGAT
Organism: Pelobates fuscus; assembly: GCF_036172605.1. Taxonomy (NCBI): domain Eukaryota; kingdom Metazoa; phylum Chordata; class Amphibia; order Anura; family Pelobatidae; genus Pelobates; species Pelobates fuscus. Next base: position 18,971,791 of record NC_086327.1, on the reverse strand, counting down.
CAGAATAAAATAGGCTAAATGTTTCCACAAACAGAAGTCATCTTATATTCCTAATCTTCTGAAAAATTTGAATTGAATAGAATATTTTTTCAATGATGTACAGAAATACTGTTATTTGGTGGTTGCTGGTTAGTGAAAAAAGTACTTACCGATAAAAATTGAACCACTTGCTTTATAGCACTGGTCAAGGTTCACAGGACAGCCTACTTTCTGTGCTTTTTGCTCTGAGCACTGTGATTCATCGCTGCTGATACAAGAGTAGCATTTAGTTCTGTTCTCTGGGTCATCAACATCTGAAAGGGATTAGAAAGGAAATATTATACTGTTGTAACCTGCACTTAAATGGATTGAATTATTATCTTAATAAAACAATCTCTCTCAATGTATGCAAGACAGTGTCCCCTTTAAGTGTTTTGGTATTAGATTTTAAGTGCCTGCCACAAAACTCAATAATCTAGAAACATGTCCACTCTTTAAACCTCCCGCAGCTTAATTATTTCTGCATTACTAAATAAGGCAAGTTGCAAATTGATACAATGAAACCATGTGCAGCCAAGAAAATAATATGAGATGCATGCTGGGTAATAATATGTTTAAAGGGCAGTGATTAAGCTGTTCTAGTCTCGTGTCAATGGACAATGAAGGAAAAGTTAGATACCTTTGAATGATGTGAGGCATTGATCTTTAGACTTCAAAAGTTACCTGTTTGGGTGGGATAGAGTGTGATGTTCTGCATATTTCATAGCGTTCACATGGTCTACATGTATTAAAGGCTAACTATAGTAACCATAACAACCACAGTTTAATCTCGTGTTTCTGGTGTCTATAGCATGACCCTGCAGTGTTGCATGCGTAATAGCCTCCCAATGCTTTCATATGGAAAAGTTTAATCACCTAATTTCTAAACGGGGTGGGAGGGGCGATGGACCATAAAAGAGAGTCCAACACTACAGTGCTAGGAATACATGTTTGCAATCTCAACACTTTAGCATTTCGTTAACTTATATTTTACAAACATGTAACTATTTGTATTTAGCTATCCTCATCCTAAATGGGGAAGAGATACCATGTATATTTTATGTCACAGCCAAAACTACTATAGCTATTTTTAAAGATCATGATATTTCATCTATACATTGTACTAGCGGTTTTGCTAGCAAATGTGTTTATTAGGAGAAAAAAACTATTTAAAAATAGGTTTTTCTCCCACTTCACAATAAATTATTTGGCATAGGCTTCATGCTGAGGAATTAAATGATAAAGGAGAGCAGAAGAGTCCACCCACAGGCAATTCTTCTGCTCTTCTCCCATAGCAAGCATAGCGCATGTGCTGTTACAAATCCATAGCTGACACTGCTAGTGCTGGCTACGGAATATAGGAAACTAACATCACTCCATTCAGATCCAAGCGTTGCTGGCAATAAAGCATGTTGGAGATTTGCTCTGCTTGGGGAACTGTCCCCAAGTAGGGTAAATCATTGAAGAAAGCAGTAGAAGCAAGTGTGGCCTGGAGGTGTGTGGTACAGAAGTCTAACACACACCTAACATCACTCCATTCAGATCCAAGCATTGCTGTCAATAAAGCATGTTGGAGATTTGCTCTGCTTGGGGAAATGTCCCCAAGTAGGGCAAATCATTGAAGAAAGCAGTAGGAGCAAGTGTGGCCTGGAGGTGTGTGGTACAGAAGTCTAACACACACCTAACATCACTCCATTCAGATCCAAGCATTGCTGTCAGTAAAGCATGTCAGGGATTTGCTCTGCTTGGGGAACTGTCCCCAAGTAGGGCAAATCATTGAAGAAGGCAGTAGGAGCAAGCGTGGCCTGGAGGTGTTTGGTACAGAAGTATAACACACACCTAACATCACTCCATTCAGATCCAAGCATTGCTGTCAATAAAGCATGTTGGGGATTTGCTCTGCTTGGGGAACTGTCCCCGAGTAGGGCAAATCATTGAAGAAGGCAGTAGGAGCAAGCGTGGCCTGGAGGTGTGTGGTACAGAAGTCTAACACACACCTAACATCACTCCATTCAGATCCAAGCCTTGCTGTCAATAAAGCATGTTGGAGATTTGCTCTGCTTGGGGAACTGTCCCCAATTAGGACAAATCATTGAAGAAGGCAGTAGGAGCAAGCGTGGCCTGGAGGTGTGTGGTACAGAAGTCTAACACACACCTAACATCACTCCATTCAGATCCAAGCATTGCTGTCAATAAAGCATGTTGGAGATTTGCTCTGCTTGGGGAAATGTCCCCAAGTAGGGCAAATCATTGAAGAAAGCAGTAGGAGCAAGCGTGGCCTGGAGGTGTGTGGTACAGAAGTCTCACACACTAAACATCACTCCATTCAGATCCAAGCCTTGCTGTCAATAAAGCATGTTGGAGATTTGCTCTGCTTGGGGAACTGTCCCCAAGTAGGGCAAATCATTGAAGAAGGCAGTAGGAGCAAGCGTGGCCTGGAGGTGTGTGGTACAGAAGTCTAACACACACCAAACATCACTCCACTCAGATCCAAGCATTGCTGTCAATAAAGCATGTTGGAGATTTACTCTGCTTGGGGAACTGTCCCCAAGCAGGGCAAATCATTGAAGAAGGCAGTAGGAGCAAGCATGGCCTGGAGGTGTGTGGTACAGAAGTCTAACACACACCTAACATCACTCCATTCAGTTCCAAGCATTGCTGTCAATAAAGCATGTTGGAGATTTGCTCTACTTGGGGAACTGTCCCCAAGTAGGGCAAATCATTGAAGAAAGCAGTAGGAGCAAGCGTGGCCTGGAGGTGTGTGGTACAGAAGTCTAACACACACCAAACATCACTCCATTCAGATCCAAGCATTGCTGTCAATAAAGCATGTTGGAGATTTGCTCTGCTTGGGTAACTGTCCCCAAGTAGGGCAAATCATTGAAGAAGGCAGTAGGGGCAAGCGTGGCCTGGAGGTGTGTGGTACAGAAGTCTAACTCACACCAAACATCACTCCATTCAGATCCAAGCCTTGCTGTCAATAAAGCATGTTGGAGATTTGCTCTGCTTGGGGAACTGTCCCCAAGTAGGGCAAATCATTGAAGAAAGCAGTAGAAGCAAGTGTGGCCTGGAGGTGTGTGGTACAGAAGTCTAACACACACCTAACATCACTCCATTCAGATCCAAGCATTGCTGTCAGTAAAGCATGTTGGAGATTTGCTCTGCTTGGGGAACTGTCCCCAAGTAGGGCAAATCATTGAAGAAAGCAGTAGGAGCAAGCGTGGCCTGGAGGTGTGTGGTACAGAAGTCTAACACACACCAAACATCACTCCATTCAGATCCAAGCATTGCTGTCAGTAAAGCATGTTGGAGATTTGCTCTGCTTGGGGAACTGTAGCCAAGTAGGGCAAATCATTGAAGAAAGCAGTAGGAGCAAGCGTGGTCTGGAGGTGTTTGGTACAGAAGTCTAACACACACCAGACATCACTCCATTCAGATCCAAGCATTGCTGTCAATAAAGCATGTTGGAGATTTGCTCTGCTTGGGGAACTGTCCCCAAGTAGGGCAAATCATTGAAGAAAGCAGTAGGAGCAAGCATGGCCTGGAGGTGTGTGGTACAGAAGTCTAACACACACCAAAAATCATTCCATTCAGATCCAAGCCTTGCTGTCAATAAAGCATGTTGGAGATTTGCTCTGCTTGGGGAACTGTCCCCAAGTAGGGCAAATCATTGAAGAAGGCAGTAGGAGCAAGCGTGGCCTGGAGGTGTGTGGTACAGAAGTCTAACTCACACCAAACATCACTCCATTCAGATCCAAGCCTTGCTGTCAATAAAGCATGTTGGAGATTTGCTCTGCTTGGGGAACTGTCCCCAAGTAAGGCAAATCATTGAAGAAAGCAGTAGAAGCAATTGTGGCCTGGAGGTGTGTGGTACAGAAGTCTAACACACACCTCTGTAATGAGATTGTGGCTGGGGAGTGGAGGCTGACATAAGTGGTGATGTTTTCCCTTAAAATAGTATCAACATATATCAACATATAGAGAGTTGTTCCCTGTTTATTCTTAATATTTACATATTTAAGATTGCTGTTTAGGGTTTGTTTTCTATTATATTCATGCATTTCCTTTTCTTTCTTTTATATTTTACATTTTGTATTTAAGTCATTTTGTTGTCTTGGTTTAGCTATATTATCTGTTCCTCTTTCCTTTTTTTTCCAGTGATACAGTATCAATATACCATACTTCAATAAAAATGAAAATAAACCTTTAATATGCTCATTCAGATTTTTCTTTTTAGTAAACGAGCTCTGACCTTACAATCACCAACTTACAGGTAGATCCTTCTAGATAGTCATATCTCGAGTAATTAAATAGCAATTCCCCCACAGATGCCAATAGGAGAACTATTACTCAGTTACCAGAGTTATGTGTATCTCTTATAATAGAATCCTCCTCTTAATAACAACAGGGTTTCAATCAAGGTTACAACCAACTTAGAATATGATCATTACCACAATACCAGAAAAACAGATTTAAAAATACAGTTATCCCTCTCCCAGACTTGTCATATTGTATACGTTTAACAGTTTTGATGTGTTAAATGATTTTAGTAGCTCAACATGTTTTCATAAGGTCACTCAACAGTACTCCCATTGTTGGGTTGGACACACTTCTTTTTTTTTCTTTCTTTTTTTTCAAAATAAGTAGTTTTGCATCAGTTGAGAATATATTTGCTCTTAGATACAAATATGTAAAAAAACAAGCACTGTTGTACTTTCTCCTCCCCAATAATTAATTGTGATAATGTGATAATTAATTTTTGAGGGTTGCAAAACGTTTGTCTTATAACCTTGGTTTATTTGATGCTGTTAGAATTGGCATATTTTTATACAGCCTGAGGTCCCAGAAACCCGTATAAACAAAAAATGACCAGCGTGTGAGATTACAGTGCTGCGTTGCTGTTACAGGGGAAGAAAAGACATCCAAAGGATTTTGTTACTTTTTCTATATCATATATAATTCTATATCTTTACCCAATGGGTGAACTGTTAAATTGATATATTGCTTCAGGCCTTTAATACCCTGCAAATGTCAGGCATTTAAGGTATAGTTTGGTGCTGATTTGCATAACATTATCATTCATACTTACGTAACTGATAAGCCAAAATCACGTTCCTTTTATTTTCAGTTACAGTGAACTCTTTAGTTTTTACCCAAATCAATGAGTTGTAGCAATATTGTTTTTGTTTTGTTTTTTAATCCATGACTACATTGGCAAAACTGGACAAAAACTGATCACCGACACATTTCACATTACAACTAGTAATTTGTTCCTTTATTTGAGTCAAAATACTGCTAACTACGCCTCTCACGTCATTTTACTTTCCTGTTTCATATAGATTTTTTTTTTTTATATTTAAAGATGTGTCACTCCCAATGTCTACAAACAGAAATGCAAAAATGTTTTTGCCACTTCGGTTTTCTGAAGCGGGTGAGCAGCTTTCGCGTTCTTCGTTTTTGTGTTAGGAACAAAAACTCTTTCAAATTGCAGATATGTCTTTTATCTTTATGAAAAAAAATATTTGTTTGATATTATGAATGTAATCAATGGTAAAACTGTCAGGAATAAAAAAGAGCAAAGTAAACTGAAATAGGAATAAGTGAAAGGAAGACAGAATTTTTTGAACACCACAGAAAAGGTGACAAAACTCTCAGTGAAAAAAACATTATACACAAGAAGGTGGCGCATGAGCACAAACCTGGCACAAATGTGACAGCAAAAGCATTAGCCCCTGCTGAGTCTTTACAAACGCATGTTTCTTTCAAGAACCTGCATTTTGATTACCTGGGGAAGTAGTCGGAAAAGTAGCGGGGTTGGTATTTACTTGGTTGCACGAGGACGTGTTACAACCGGATTTATAGAGAACTGATGTGAGACCCTCAGAAACCGTGTGCGAGAGTATTATGGACGCAGAGCCCGATCCACAGCCTTTGTGTCTCACTGTGAAAGACTGGGTCCCTAGAAAGTTAAAGAAGTGTTTAGAAATACAAAGCAATGGGCTAACTTGCGTATTGACAGAAAATAAAAAACACTGCATTGTAACAATAATAGCTAATGCAGGGAATACTCTAAGAACATATCGAATATACTTTAAACTTACTGCACTCTAATGGGTTTATTCGTTGTACTGTAAATTGCGGGAACTGACAAATAAATCACAAAGGTCAGACCAAAATAACTACCAAGTAGGCGCATTTTTCCAGTTTATTTATTTTGTCATTTATGTTCCATAATTCTCGGTTTAGTAAATAAAGCTCTAAATATATATTTCATGGTAAAACACTTTGCTGTTAATGTTTTGTTTAGAAGAGAATCTATGTTAACCTTGCATGCACAATTTTTACTCACAAAACAAAGGTAAAAAGAGGGGGCTGAATGTTCATATATACCTGTTTTCATAAAGACGATTGTTTCTGTACAGATGTTCATAGCTGTGTCACATTGTTTTAAAGTTTGATTGAGGCACGCACTATTATGATTCTCATTACAGCTGAAACATTCCAAGCCATCGGAGCCTATAAAGGGATTCAGAGAGCGTTCAGTACAATGACTACTTGATACCATAAATATACCGCAAACACAATATTACATATGTTATTCTTAAACCATATATACAAACATTCTACAAACTTGAAGCACAAACTGGGCAAGTGGATGCTGACATCATAGAAAATATAATTCAGATAATATAGCCTATCTGTGTCCTGGAGAAATGATGGGATCAAAATAGTTAAATTGATAAAACAGGAAAAAAGTTAATCGTATTATTTTTTAGAGCTCAGCTCTTGTTTCCAACATGTGTAAATGTGGCCTCCCAGAGTAACTTCAACTTTACAAACCTGTGTCTTACTCTCTCATAAAGGGCCACACTCCGCTCTTATCGACAGTTCTGCTACTTTCTCACATTGTTTGTTTGCTGTCCCATTTGCTGCTCTATTGTATTTTTATACCCCACCTCCTCTAGACGGTAAGCTCGTTTGAGCAGGGTCCTCATCAACCTATTGTTCTGGTAGCATTTTGTAATTGTCTCATTTATTGTTAAATGTATCCCTTTTTATAATATTGTAATGTGCTGTGTAATAAGTTGGCGCTATATCAGTACCAATAATAATAATAATAATAATAATAATAATGATTCCTTGTTAATTTTACAACAATTCCTGTTGTAGATAATAAACTCTTTGTTCCCTGCCCAGGACAACAGGTTCAGAGTTGTTCAGAGAGTAAATTGTTGGGAAGCTAAGGTGAATTTTAAAATTTTAGGCCAAAATTTCGGAATTTGAAAAAAACTTTCCAAGCTATGCTTTCACCGAATAGTCTTATTAGCCTATCGCAATCTTTCGGGATTCTTCCAGTGTTTTAACCAGTGTTCATTTTGTAGACTAACAATTATAGTTATAATTTAGTTAACTAAAATTGTTGAGATTTAATCAACTAAAACGAAAACACTTCAGATGACTAAAATACGACTAAAACTAAAATGGCTTTTTAGTCAAAAGACTATAGCAAAAACTAAATTGAGATTTGCCGTGAAAATTAACACTGGCGTGTGAGGCAAACACAGAGGGGCTGTGGAAGGGACAAAAGAGACAGACCAGGGCTTGAGAGAGATACATCCAGAGGGCCTGGGGGACACAAAGAGATACAGAGGGGCTGGGGAAGGGGCAAAATAGACAGATAGAGGCTTTCACTAAACCCATTAGATTTAGTCGTGTCGACTAAAATCTACTAGAGATTTAGTTGACTAAAACTAGACTAAAACCAAAACAATCTAGATTACTAAAATTAGACTAAAACGGCTTTTTAGTCAAAAAGCTATGAATAAAAATAAAATGAAATTTGCCCCCAAAATTAACACTGGTTTTAACTCTTATCAGCTCACTGTTTGGTAAAATCCATTGTGGATAAATATATATATATGGCTGAGTTATTTTACCTAGTTTTCACAAAGCAGACTGTTATATTACTTCTTCAACTATATAACATGATATAATAAAAAAAAATGGGTGATTATTTCTACAACTTGCTTTTGCGCATAGCTTTATGTAAGCATCGAGCGTAGAGCACCAAACGAGGTGCAGAGGGAACTGAAGCTCACAAATTGCAGCATTGTAATGACTACCCAATAAACCAGGAACTGGTGGGAATTATCCAAGAAAATCTTCAGCCGATCTAAAAAGGCTGGAAAAAGTAGCTGAGTAGATTTTGTTTTTTTTGTTTTTTTTAATTTGTCTATTCATAAATTTGCAGGCTAATTGCTGGTAAGTGCCAGGATAATAAATACTAAATCTTCCAAGTAATACGTGATGTTTAAAGCAATAAAGCAATGCTTTGTTCAAAAAAAGTTTTCAAATACATTTTAGCCAATATTACTGCTGTTTTCAAGGAACCACTACTGTATAAGTTATCTTTAAAAAAAAAAATGACAGCATCTATGTACAACAGTCCATACAAAATCAGCCCATGAAATAGCAAACATCTTATTAAATTCCTCATTTACAAATTATTATTTTAAAAATGTAGTCTGCCCCCGCTGATAGATATATATATATATATATATATATATATATATATATATATATATATCTATCAGCGGGGGCAGACTACATTTTTAAAATAATAATTTGTAAAATAATAATTTACAAATTATTATTTTAAAAATGTAGTCTGCCCCCGCTGATATATATATATATATATATATATATATATATATATATATATATCAGCGGGGGCAGACTACATTTTTAAAATAATAATTTGTAAATGAGGAATTTAATAAGATGTTTGCTATTTCATGGGCTGATTTTGTATGGACTGTTGTACATAGATGCTGTCATTTTTTTTTTTAAAGATAACTTATACAGTAGTGGTTCCTTGAAAACAGCAGTAATATTGGCTAAAATGTATTTTAAAACTTTTTTGAACAAAGCATTGCTTTATTGCTTTAAACATCACTTATTACTTGGAAGATTTAGTATTTATTATCTTGGCACTTACCAGCAATTAGCCTGCAAATTTATATATTATCTTACCTGTTGACAGGGTGGATCCCGTGCAAAAACAAAATAGTAAAAGATATGGAACGTTTAAAGTGAAATGTAGTCTGCCCCCGCTGATATATATATATATATATATATATATATATATATATATATATATATATATATATATTCTATTATCTTACCTGTTGACAGGGTGGATCCCGTGCAAAAACAAAATAGTAAAAGATATGGAACGTTTAAAGTGAAATAATCATTCATCATTAAGAATTTCTGGAGGTCAGGGACTCCAATGATAGATGCAAAGCTCTTCACCCTCTAACAAGACTGATAGGCTTTCTAGGTAGATTAAAGATCAGATAGTGATTATCTCAGAATCTGTGTGGGAGGGATTTTACAAGGTTTGGTCATCTACGTCCATCTGCGTAATAAAGTGGAAAAAAAAAACATTACCATTTATTTTTTTCTTATCTCAATTTATAACCCATTTAAATATTGTAGCTGCAAACTCTTAAAATACTCTAGGCAGTGAGTCATTCCAGGGTGAGTTTATTTTTTTTTTTTTTTTTTTAAAGGGACACTTTAGACTATATGACCAATTCCTCTCATTGAATTGGTTATAGTGCCTGGAGCCCCCTGGTGCTGTCTCGGAAGGCAGAGGGGATGGGCTCCTGTTGACTCTCATATAGCATTAAAACATTGAAAATTGTTTAACACATGGAAGGACGAGCCAGGGGACTCCAGACACTATAACTACTTTAATGACAGAAGCAGTAACTGTGCCTACAGTGTCCCTTTAATGAACAAAAGAAAATGCAAAAATAAATGAACAAACTAAAATATAAAAAAAACATATACTATTTCCCAGACGTACACTTACCTAAGCTCCAAACATCCTACAAAGACTTGTTAAAATTAACCATTTATTATACTCTTTAATATACTTCATCATTAAAGTCTGGAAGTAGGTCCGGCTTTGTGCGGAACTCAGCTAGCAGCTTAGTGCTTTCATAACTCTGGTACCTAGTACTTTACTCCGAGATGGCAGGGAGTTCTTTTACAGTTTGTTTTTTGCGGTGTACATTCGAATTTTTTTTTTATGAAAGTACCTGAAGAAAGTTAAAAAGGAAGTTTTCCATGCTGGTACATTTATATAAATGATACTTTGTAGCTCATAAATATGAACAACTTATTGTTAGGAAACAATGTTGCTGTAACTATATTTTTTTATATTTTTTAAAATTTACATAAAAATTCATTATGCCAGATAAAAAAATATCTGATATCAAGGCTAATGCAAGCAGAAAAAACGGGAAACCTATTGTTAAGAAATGCCAATAAATGAGCTGGGATATTGAATCACTATCTTTCTTTGACACGTGCATTTTGTTTTATAACATGCAGATTTTGTGCTATCGGTGACTTATCCGAATTCCATGAGTCTGAATTGCCATACGACTTAATAATGAAACAAGACAACATTAGGAGTGAATGAGCCATTCTGTTTGTTTTGTGGTTCAGAGTTCTGCCCGTGGTACCAAAAAAAGATGATTGATGGTTAGAGGACAGCCACTAAATGTGGATTTTATTCACAGATCAAGTGAGAAGTGATTGATAGAGGAAAAAACAGGGGGAGCAGTAAAAAAAAAAAAATTCTATATATATATTTTGCACTAAGCTATTTTTGCACCATTTTCGCTCAACAAAATTGTTTTGGATGAAAATCATAAAAAATCATCCAAATCAAAACACCACATGGATGAAACCTGGACCTACAAAAAAATATTATAGCTAGTGATTTCAAATTGAAGTCTAACTTATAGGGACACTGTAGCAATCCACACCACTTCAGTGTCCATATTGCCCTAAGTGCTGCAATGATTGACTTTGCAGTTTTCAGAGAAACTGCAATGTTTACATTTCAGCACTGTTTGCCTCCAGTGGTTGTCTACCAGACAGCCATTAGAGGGCTTCCTGGATTGACACAGACCTTCGGTCAGATATCTGGCGCTGGACGTCCTCACGCTCTGCATGAGGACCTCCAGGGTCAGATTTTTTCCCCAAAGTAAAGCATTGATTCAATGCTTTCCTATGGGGAGGTCTAATTAGAGCCCACTCATTGCCGGGCAGAGGAGGAGGAAGAGGAGCTTCGACCCGGCACCAAGGGACATTGGTGCTGGGATCAGTTAAGTAAATAAAGAGTTTTTAACCCTTTATTCACTAGGAAGGGGGATGCATAAAGGAGAGGAGAGGCTACTTTGTATTCCTGGCACCATAGTATCCATTTAACAAGGCAAGAAAAAATTGCCTTGAATTTCCTGAAACAGGATACATCTGTGGTCATCAAGCAGTCTGACAAAGTGGGCAACATTGTAGTCATGGATGTCAAGAAATATAAAGTGGAAGCACTTATTATTATTATTATTATTATTATTATTATTATTGCCATTTATATAGCGCCAACAGATTCCGTAGCGCTTTACAATATTTTGAGAGGGGGGATGTAACAATAAATAAGACAATTACAAGAAAACTTACAGGAATAATAGGTTGAAGAGGACCCTGCTCAAATGAGCTTACAGTCTATAGGAGGTGGGGTATTAGAAACATTAGGATAGGAAATATCAAGTAGGAGTGAAGCAGAGCTGGAGGAGAGAGCAAAGCACTATCCCATAGGAGAGCAAGAGACAGGTATGTAAGGGAGAGATTACTCTGGGAGGCCATACGCTTTCCTGAAGAGATGGGTTTTAAGGCCCTTCTTAAATGATTGAAGACTAGGGGAGAGTCTGATGGCAGTAGGCAAGTTATTCTATAGGAGAGGAGCCGCCCGTGAGAGGTCCTGCAAGCGTGAGCTGGCCGTACGGGTGCGAGCAGCGGTCAGGAGGTGGTCGCGGGCAGAGCGGAGGGTACGAGGAGGGGCATACCTCTGGATCAGTGAAGAGATATAAGAGGGGCTGGAATTGTTCAGTGCTTTAAATGTATGGGTTAGCACTTTGAATTGACTCCTATAGGATACAGGGAGCCAATGTAAGGACTGGCAGAGGGGCGAGGTGTGAGAGGACCGACTGGATAGGAAAATCAGTCTAGCTGCAGCATTCATTACAGACTGTAGCGGGGCAGTACGGCTTTTGGGGAGACCAATCAGGAGAGGGTTACAGTAATACATGCGGGAAATTACTAGAGCATGGACAAGCTCCTTGGTAGCATCTTGCTTAAGAAAGGGGCGGATGCGGGCTATGTTTTTGAGTTGGAACCTACAGGACTTGGCAACAAACTGGATGTGAGACTCAAAGGTGAGACCAGAGTCAAGTATGACGCCAAGACAGCGCGCTTGTAGGGATGGACTTTTGTGGATATCACTGACTTGAAGGGAGAGTGAGAGAGGAGGATCAGTATTAGGAGGAGGAAAGACAAGGAGTTCAGTTTTAGAGAGGTTAAGTTTGAGAAAGCGTGACGACATCCAGTCAGAGATGGAAGAGAGGCAAGCAGTGACACGTTGCAGGACGGCCGGGGAGAGGTCCGGTGAGGAGAGGTATATCTGAGTGTCATCAGCGTACAGGTGGTAGTTGAATCCAAAAGAGGCAATAAGTTTTCCAAGAGAGGCAGTATAAAGAGAAAATAGAAGGGGACCAAGGACAGAGCCTTGGGGAACTCCAACCGAGACAGGGCGAGGGGAGGAGGTATCCTTGGAAAAGGAGACACTAAATGAGCGTTGGGAGAGATAGGAGGAAAACCAAGAGAGGACAGAGTCACAGAGACCGAGTGATTGAAGAGTTTGAAGGAGGAGAGCATGATCAACTGTGTCAAAGGCAGCAGAGAGGTCAAGGAGAATTAATATGGAGTAGTGACCTTTGGATTTAGTGGAGATTAGGTCATTAGTCACTTTGATAAGAGCGGTCTCAGTAGAGTGGAGAGGGCGGAAGCCAGACTGAAGAGGGTCAAGGAGAGAGTTGGAATTAAGGAAGTGAGACACACGGGTAAAGACAAGTCTTTCCAAAAGCTTTGATGAGTAAGGGAGCAGGGATATGGGACGATAGTTAGAGGGGGAGGACGGGTCAAGAGATGTTTTTTTCAGGATAGGTATTACAGTGGCATGTTTAACTTAGACATTTATCAGACAACTCAACCTATGTCAGACTGCTTGGGTATCCTTCCAACAGATTCAGGATACTCTAACACAGTTGATAACCTATAGAGGATCAATAGGCATTCTCTCAAAAGGAAAGGTTTATATTGTAAAACCCAGCCCAGTACCCCTTGCTTCATATGTCCTGGTATGTACTTGACACTGCTCTTGTGGCATTACACATTTGCTTGTATTTCTCTGCACAACAAAAATAAAGAATTAAAAAAGAGAAAAAAAGAAACACCTTAATAATCTAAAAATGAAAAACCAGTCTGGACCTGATCAAATCCCAGCAATGCTGTTGAAGCTCAGTGCACTAGCAATTGCTAAACTTGTCACAACCCTAATTAACGAATCCTTGGAGTCTGGATACATACCCAATCTTTGGAAGACTGCAAGAGTAGTGCCTATCATATAAAAGTGGTGACACTACTTTGGTTTCTAACTATCGCCCAATATCATTGCTCCCAGTATTGTCAAAAATCTTAGAAAAATGTGTCCATACACAATTATGTGATTATTACCAACAATCTAACTATCTGATCCCTGATCAATCGGGTTTTCGCTTGAATCACGCTACTACAACTGCCCTCTTAAAAGTTTGCAATGACATCCAAACTGGCATGGAACAAGTAGACCTAACTGGAGCTATTTTCATTGATTTTGCAAAGGCCTTTGACACAGTAGACCACGACATTATACTGCACAAACTGAAAAACTCAGGTATTGGTGATTGTCCGCTAACCTGGTTTCGATCGTATGTATCGGATTGATCACAATAGTTGTCCATTTCTGACAGCAACTCCCTCCCTCTCCCTGTCACGTGTGCTGTTCCCCAAGGTTCCATTCACAGCCCACTACTATTCACATTATTTATAAATGATCTGCCTAATGTCTGCAAATCCTCAAATGTACACATGTACGCAGACGACACAGTAATCTATGCAAGCAAATCCAATCTACCGCAGCTTGAGGCTGTGCTCCAAGACCAGTTTACAGAGGTAGAAAAGTGGATCGCAAAAAACAAACTCTTCCTGAACACTGACAAAACTGTCACAATGATCTTTGGAACAGTACTTAAATTACACAAATTACACAATTCCCACCTATCTATCAAAACAAAATCAAATAGCACACTGACCGCAGTCCACTTTTTCAAATACTTGGGTATGTTGTTAGACTCCAATCTATCTTTTGGCCTCCACAAAGAAAAACTTGCATCTAAACTTTATCCAAAACTCAGTGGCCTGCACAGAAACAAAAGCCCTACAGTAAAGGAAAAGATTGTACAGCAAATGCTGATGCCAATCATTGATTATGGGGATGTAGTATATGCACCTGCACTGCAAACCCACCTTAATAAACGTAATACATTGTATACTTCGTTCTACCGATTTGTGCTACAATGTAATTATGAGACCCACCATTGTGACATGCTAAAAGAAGTAAACTGGCTGTCGCTGGAATCCAGACGCACCCTTCACCTTTCCAGCCCTGTGTTTAAGAGCTTTTCTGGGACGCTCCCACCCTATCTGAGCATAATGCAATCCCTGGCTGTTCCCACCGCCTATAACCTCCGATCCAGTACCAGCACTTTATTTAGTCGACCTCAATACAAAAAGAAAGCAGCCCGATCCTCCTTTTCCTACAGAGCGCCGCAATTATGGAACGACCTCCCGCACAATTTCAAGTTTTCCCCAAGACTAAAGTCCTTTAAGAGATACCTCTCTACATATCTCAAAACAGAATGCACCTGTCATGCTTGATTATATATTTCCTACCTGCTCTATGTTACATTTTGTATATATTGTGTATTAATATTGTTTTTTGTATTTTATTACCCTATTGTATCAATGCATTGTTATGTGGACCCAGGACATATTTGAAAACAAGAGGAATCTCAATGTATGTTTCCTGGTAAAATATTTTATAAATAATAAATGATAAAAATAATAAATTGTTCAACTGAGAGAGTGATCATCACATGCACGAAGTGCAATTAGGAATATCTGGGGCAAACAAAACGTAAGTTAAAAATAAGAATAGCAGAATACAAGTATAAGATCAGATTCCAAAAGACAAACCTCGGTGTCAAGACATTTTAGATCTTGCACTGGGGCTGATCTGTCTGTTTTCCTTTCACGGTATTAATAAATGTAATCTAGCTCCTAGAGGGGGTAATATAAAAAAAAAATTACTTGAAAATGAGATGGTTTGTATCCTGACCTAACAAACGAGGTTCCCACAGGGACTTAACATAGAGTGGGATACTAACTACATATTTAGACATTAAAAGATTTGGGAACAGGAGGGTTAACTGACTGTTTTTAGATTTTCCATTTTTCTTTTTTATTCTCATTTTTGTTATTGTGTTATATGATCATTTGTGAATGTTTTGCTGTACTATCAAACATAGATATCACCTTATGGTAAAAAAAAAATCACACTCGTGTTTATTTCATCAATTTGCTGATCCCATAGATTTTAATCTTCCATCTCATTTAGGTTTCACGCACTTGAAGTTTCTTTAAGTTTCTTCTTGGGAGGTGTTAAGTGTCATCCCCCAAAATATCTTATATTGGTATTCTTTTCCTCCTCTTTTTTCACTATACAATATTGAAGATGCCCAGATGTTATAGCTGCTGGTCACTTTCATTTAAGATTCAGTGACCATGTAGTGGATTATGCCTCTATTTAGCAATAATTTGGAAACATTCTCAAATCCTTTCTTATGGCTCCTTTAAATAAAAAAAATAAAAAAAAATATATATATATATTGGCCAAATAGACTAATCCTGTGTGGTGATCAGATTCTTGTCAGAAATGTCTGCCGTCAAGAGTTTTTTTTTTTTTTTTTTTGTATAATTGTGGAAAACTGGAATAGGGTTAACAATAATTTTTTTTATTCCTTGGCAGGTCAATTTAACCAATACTTGTTGCCCCTGCTATGAATTCACAGAGGGGGACCTGGACTCAGTAATTATTTTTGAAGTTAGAATGCTCCAAGCCTGTAGCTATTTACGGTGAATGAGGCTCCTGTTGGAGTAGCTATGGTTGCCCATTTTAAGATTTGGACATCTAAGGCAGAATATAATAGGGACTCTTCAATTACTAATGGGTCTGCACGGTTATTAACATTCCAGCACCTCAGGGGTGTCTCTTGCAATTAGTGCAAGTAATCAAGGGTGGGAGCTTTCTCAGGTGTGTAAGACTTGTTCTCCTAGTTACATCCTTCGTATATTCTGGGAATCTATCTTGATGCCCATGTTGAGAAAGCACTAGGTGGGATGTGAAACGCGTGCAGGGCGTCACCGTTTTCTGGTTGGTCTTATTAGATGATCTCTCCTCTGAACAGTAGCTGCAGGTAGCTCAATCACTCAGTATTTATATTTTTTTTTTCTTTGGATACTGTGTTATCTTACACACTTGATACTATTTTATACATATTATATTGGAACTACCTCAGTTACACGAGGGCTGCTGTTACAGTGTGATGCAATGTGTATTTATTTCTATTCCTTTTTTCAATAAATGAGCTACTTTTTCATGACCTTTTTTCATTTCTGGAGTGTTTGGATTTACCCATGTGTTTTTTTCTGGTTATATTTTGGAATATTTGGGAAGATTTCAGCACCGAGCAGTTAATTCTTAATCCTATAAGTCTTGATTCAGACTCTCAGTCATATTTATTATTTTTGGATCTGCGGCAAGCACCTCACCAAATTTATGTTTTTGTTTACCATTTGGTATCCCAGTGCTTTACCCCACTGTTATGCTAGCCAGAACACAACCAAATTGAAGAAATATCTCCTAAATGCCGCATAGGGATATCTCCTAAATTTTGTATTTTGAAAAATACAAAATTATATGAAGCAACCAGCATTTGAATATAAGAGACCTCTACTATAAAAGAGGCAAGTTTGGAATCAGGAGATGAACATATAAAATAACAACATTTCAAGTTTGAAAACTTTTAGGAACAAGCTCTTAAAAGAGCTCAGTGATGATAATCCCTGGGGAGTATAGTGATATAGCAATCCCCAGGGTAGATGCAGCCTTTCCCCACACACATGAGGCGAGGCTCTATGTTGAGGGTAAATCAGGAACTCAGCAGATCTGAGGGTTTATTGAACAGCTTGGTCTTTTATACAGTTTTCCCCACAAGGTTACCACCCAGGTGGACCTTGTGGGGCACAGGGACACAGGAACAACAAGCCAATAAAAACATAGTTTTACATTCAGTCACTCCCATACAGTGTACACAATCCCTCCCCTCTGCCTGTGATATAATTAACAAAGACAATGGACTAACTCAATTAACTCTAAGCAGAAAAAACATACATTTTTACAAACCCCAAAAAAGTATCCCAAAATACAACATATCCCCACAGTCACATCCCCTGATAGCCCCGATCTGGGTGAGCAACATGTCCAAAAAATCACCCAGATTGGTTCAGGGGTTCAGAATGATGGCTCCCTCTCATTATACATTTTGGAATACTATATTTACTATTTTGTGGTCTGCTTTGAAGAAGATGAGATGAGTTGGAATATGAGATTGTACTGGGGGAATTAAAAATGATATTTGAAACCCCTGGATTGTGTGCAATGCCCAGGCGTCAGACATTACCATGGAAAAAAAATGGCCAAACAAGGTGTATAGGAGAAAAAAACAGATAGACAAAAACCCATGACTGAGGAAGTTTTAGGTTTGAATTGTTCCTTTTGTCTTCTAGATCTCCATGGACATCTGTGCTACATGAAAAAAATTAATGTTCTAGTGGGAATCTACATCTGGTCTTCCTCTACCTGAAGAATAATGGGCCTTAAAAGTCTGTCTAGATTGTAATGAGTGGCTAGGAATAACAATCCAGTTATCTTGGAGAGTGCTCCTGTAACAACCAGTAATTTGAGGTTCTTTTTAAAATTTTATGGAACTGGAATTGGGATCTTATTCTGGAGTCAAATATACTTTATTGGAAATATCAGCCAATGTGTCCAAAACCGTTCTCATCCAGGTTGCCAGATTGATTTGGGGCCCATTCCATTGATCTTAGGTGGGTACTTCATTTGTTCTGGGTCAAATAGGTGTTTTACAAAATCAAATGTAAAACAATTGATCATATAACAATCTATTAGCTCAACACTCCCATTTGGAGTGAATTGATACGCAAGACGCTGCCATATTGTATATAACTTTCTGTGTATTTGATTAATTTCACAATTTGGGATCATCTACTTGATAAGAGTGTGCTAATTATCAAAGCTCTCAGTTACATTTTACAGCACCCAGCTAAATCAAGAATACATCTCTCCAGCAGTCTTCCTGTCAGAGTACCTAACATCTAAGTGGCTTATGCAAGAAATATTGAGTACATCTTTACTATAACATATATGAAATAGAGGGTCATGTTATCAGGAGATCAGAGAGTCAGAGTAATTAACATCTAGGTGTAAACATGCATGTATTTGTTCTTGTAAGCCATCCTGTCTCTAAAGCAGTGTGGGCTTGTCCCAAACCTATGCAGAAACGCACCCTAACTGGTCACTACTTAGAAAATGTTCTAGTATAGATGGGGGAAAGAGATAAAAAGAAAAACTTGTATGGAGACAGAAAAGTTCTATAAAAAGAGGGTTGGATGAAGATAAACCACTTTTTTAGAGGTACAAGGGATTCAGGGATATCTAGTTAAGGACTGCAATAATCAGTCTTGAGAAGGAAAACATCAGCAAGCGTAAGTACCATGGTGAACTGAGACATGCTGTCCAAATATTAAGGTGCAAGGAGAGGATCTTCATTTAAATGTCTAAATATTGCCCTTTTCTGTGTATCTATTGGTTCTGGGCTGGATGTGTTTTCAATGTGTACTGTATATATGTTTTTAGAATCTGTAACAGTAACCTAAATCAGTATTAATAATAAATGTTTCTATACACTTGTATGTGTGTCTTATTTGTCACACATTCTCTAAAGAATAACCTTGTAAGAGGGTCAAAATGTATTACCTCTTTAACCAACACCGTAAGTAATATATACTTCCTTTTCCTTGACAGTATAACAGTCTGCAAGAATAAAAAAGAGGAAATTATAGTGCAGATAATTTCTAAAAGTGATAAAGTGAAATGGGTTATATACACTCACAAAAATACAGTTCACAATTTTTTCGAGGTAAAGTGGAATAAAACAAGATTATAAAACACATAAACATAAAAACAATCAAAAGTACTAGTATACGCTAGTGATGAAATCCAATATCCAAAACACGTTTTGCCAAGTGCAAGCTTCCTCAGTTGGTGGATTGTGGAATTGTTTCCTTTTAGCATATTTTATATGCTTCTAATTAGATAATTAAATCTCCAGGTCAGTTGGTGGCTTGTGGAGCACAAATTGCTTTCCACTTGTTGGTGATGCTTACTGTCTATGTCACTTCCTTTTCGGCTTCTTACATTCATGGAATGCACCTTGTGTTCCACTGAGTCCTCCTTCGCATCATTTTCTCTTATATGAATATTGCTTTATGACTCCTTCCTCTGAACAGCTTTGTTCCTGAAATGCACCATGCATTCCATCGATTAAGCTCTTTAATAGAAGGTCCATCTTCCAGGGCGCAATTTGCTTTTTATGTAGTCCAAGATCAATTTACCAAGGACAAAAAATAGTTCATATATTTATATAGAAAATTATTAAACATACAAATTAAAAACATAATTCACAGTTAAGAGATTTGTTTAGATTTCATTAAACTTAATTAAAGAAATGAATGGATGTGGTCAGTGTATCAAAAGAATTGTGCAACATATAAAACCCAAACAATAAAGGTGAGAGTGTTCTATTACTATGAGCAAGTAGTCTTTCTTTCTAAAAGGTTCTTATGAATTTATAAATCTCTAAAAACATGCCCTACTTAATACTATCTATGTTATATACTTAAAATATATTTACTCAATTTAAAAGTTTAATATCAATATAATAAAAAAGGGACCTTTTAAGAAACTGCTAAAAATGGATGATGTAGTTTTAAAAATGGCAGAGTTGAAACTCTTGGTTTAGACCATATGGAATTAACATGTTAAAAATATAAATAAATGTAATTTCTTCTATACCTATTTTTTTTTTTTAAATTAAAATCTTCTCCTCTCCAATCGGTTCTAACTAATTTCAAGGCACAGAGGAAGAGGCATTGGGGGGTTTGATTATGACATATTTTACTATTTTGTAATATGTTACAAAATGATTGTGTGTAAACATCTAGTAGTTATCCCAACATGAAACCAAATGACAGGGATATTTTAAAATGAAAATAAATTTTTTTGAAAAACAGGTCAGTTGGCCCCTAATTTTAAAATCCTTATTAACATAGTCTTTTATATTATTTTGCATGTGGGTTTTTTTCTGTTTCTCTGTATGGTAGACATGATGCATGTGACGAGACCAATCACACCACATTGCATTGGAGGAGCCTGGTTGCCCGCCTGTTGCCTCTGGACTATGGCCCTGGGAGATTGGGCCCTCTAAAAACAGTATTTGGCCATACCAGAGTGTATGTCACTCATTCTGGCCCTTTAAATACTGTGGGGAAGGATTGGCACTTTTTATATGGCACTTCGGATGCAGTCGAAATGCCGAAGTCGTCAAAGTCGTCGAAGTGGCCGCCATTCGACAAAGGAACACGTCATTTTAATTTAGTCGAACGCGGTCAGTGGTGTAAGCTAAAGAATCTATGTAACAAAAATTGGCTGCGCAAATACACGAACACCGCTGACCCTTACCGTCGCCGACACTTCAGTTAAAGTCGAAGTACGTTCGACAATTCGAACATCCTGTAGCAATATGCTATTTGCACGAACAGGCCTGTTCGTGCATTCGAAGAGGACTTAGCCGTTTCCCTGCAGGAAATTGACCGACTGCACAGCCCAAATCTATGGAACTGTTTTGGGCAGGAAAATGTGCTTGCGGTCGGTCATAAAGGACTTCTGTCTATCTTTTTATCCAATGGAGGGATTGTTATGATTTTTGAGAGTGTCTATGGTTAAAATATGCTGAGTTCAAATATCCATTTTTATGGAGACAGGGTATGTGTAAAAACTGTATTTTTACTGTCTGTGATAATTATGTTAAACCATTGTGTAACATAATTATATCACAGACAGAGGGGAGGATTTTGTGTGTAATTGCTGGGAGTGTTTTCGGTGATGTACGTGTATGATTGGTTGTTTTGTAACACCCTGTGGGTGGTCCTATCTAAGGGAAACCATCATAAAAGAAGGTTCTTTTGGTGCCAATAAACAGACCACTGCTTGACCCTCAACACGGAGCTTTGTCTAGTTCTTGGGGGGATTTACTGTATGCTGATAGAGACTGATTGCCAGGAGTGTAAGCCGCTTGGGTGCTTTTCCTGTTCGGCTGCTAGCAGCAATTCATGAGGTTCCAGTTCGGGAGTTTGGAGTGCTATTTTGTATGCAGTTCGGGCGTTTGGAGCATTCCCTTGTATCCAGTTCGGGAGTTTGGTGTTCTGCAGTTACTGTGCCTGTGTCTCTGGAAGGGTAAGATCTACTAAACGGCGGTTTAACCCTTTTATGCCTGGGGGTGCCGTTACAATGCACAACAAAAAACATTTCACTTTTGCTTCAAAAAGTTTTTTTGAGTTTATCACTTAAACTGCTTTTTACTAAAATATTTTGTATATATTTTACAGCCTCTATATACTCTCCCTGGTCATGCTGGTATGAGGTGTTTCAGAATAGGACCATCTCTCAAAATGTGCCAATGTTGTCTAATCACTTGACATGATTTTCTATTTTTGTCACTGTAGTTGCAAATAAACAGTATGTCTACTCTTCCTGTATTGTTATTATTTGCTTTCATTCTTTTCTCTGAATATTTCTAACCTATTCCATACATGTTTGGAATCAGTGGTTCTGGTGTCTATAACATGTCCCTGCAGGCTTTTCAAAGGTAACATGAGGAGATGCTGATTGGCGCAGAGCAGCGTTTTCCCTTGCATGCGCAATAGCCTCCCAATACTTTCCTATGGGAAAGCACTGGATTGCTTTTCACTCCACAGGAAGAGGGGGCCGTGACCTAAATAGCCACTCCAGCACTTTAGTGTTATGTATACACATATATAATGTTGCTTTAACGGTGAAATGTGGTTGCATTATTCAAAATGGGCTGTGATAGGATGATCCTTTAATTTTGCACATATGTTTGATTTATATTTTCAAAATCTATTTATTTTCTTAATAGTTTCATCTATGTAGAGGAGACTGTATGGGAAAATAAATTTCACACAATGTGTGTTGCAATCAAAAAATCCATTCAGAGTATATTTCTTGACATTGTGGGAGTTATAAAAAATGTCCCTACATGTATTTAAATTGCAACAAAGGTAATTAAGGCGCAGATAACTGCTATTTTTAACTGCCCCGAAAAATTTATTTTGAGATTATTATATATTTTTTTTTTCATGAGCAAGATCTGCTACAACCAATTAGTCTCACAAACTTGGGGACTTTTTATAGACCGGACGGGAACAAACATTAAATTCACTTATCTCAGGATCGGAGTCTTTTAGAATAACTCAATGGCTATGAATTACATAGTGTTCATTGGATGATTGCATACTACAGCACGTAATTAATTTAATTCTCTTCAATTTCACTCTTAGCTGAAATTTGTATTTTAGTATAATATAACAATGTTTTTTTCCAACTTGGAAACTTTCTATGCATTATTATGAAGAATTAAATCAGGACCACCGTCAGGTGGCATAGAATACATTTTGGAGATGGTATGCTCTTCCAAGTAATCCATAAAAATGCTGAAATATGTGGGCTCCATATTGGAGCCCATCAAAGTTCCCCTGATTTGTATATAGAAATTGTTCATACATGATAATAATGGCTACATTTGTTCATTTATGTGCGATGCTGTGATTCTGTGAACAGAATTGGGAGTCAAACTCAGGATCCTCACTAAATGGTATCAACCTCTTCTGCACAGTCTGAATTTGATGCTGCTTATACAGATCCTGACATTTGCACCATGGCAGGGTGCAAGTCCTTGGATGTACCCCTTATTCTACCTTTTGTTGATAAAAGCAAAACCAAAAATACTTTCTAGCATTACCAATATTTTACAATACTTATCATAACTATTCTTGTTTACCCGCTTTTGAAAATTCTAGGTTTTATATGATTTTTTTTATGTTATATTGTTATTTCTGTGTAATAATCAAAACTAAATTTATTTTGTACTGATAGTTGAATTTAGAAAACATAAGTCTGTACATACCACAATAAATAAATGATTGATTTGTTTTATTGTATACAGATACATAGAGGGACAGTACAAATATATACAAGGACAGTACAAACAACTTTTTATGTTCATTAACAGGACTGTACAAATAACAAATAGTAACTGAGACTTAATGAAAGGAAACTTTGGTTGATCTTATTGGACGCAAATCTTTATTGCAATATATATATAACAATTTAACTGGGTGAGCTGTATGCCTAACAGAGGTATAATAATTTTAATAATTTAAAGAAAAACTTACAAACTAACAAACATTTCCTCCCCTTGCAGCACACAATTTTACATCCGGTTACTCCTTTATATATTTATGTACTCAATCTAATATATTTAGAAGTCCAGCACAAAAGAGTATGATGAAGCAACCAGCAGTTAAATGTCTGGCGCTGCTATGTTCATTTGAGCGTGTAGTTTGTGGTGTCTCACCACCTGGGTTTTGGGTTGCAGAATGACCCCCATTAACAATACCACCATTAGCAGCAGTCTCAGAGCCATTGCCATTATAAACAGTACTACCATTCCCATAATTGGCTGTGGTACTGCCATTGCCAGACCCAGAGTGATCTGATGAGCCGGTGGGATTGTTATAGTGACTGGAACTATTCCCATAATTGGATGTGGCACTGCCATTGCCAGACCCATAATGATCTGATGAGTTGGGGGCCATGTTATAGAGACCAGGGGCATTCCCATAACTGGCTGTGTCACTGCCATTGCCAGACCCAGAGTGATCTGATGAGCCGGTGGGATTGTTATAGTGACTGGAACTATTCCCATAATTGGATGTGGCACTGCCATTGCCAGACCCATAATGATCTGATGAGTTGGGGGCCATGTTATAGAGACCAGGGGCATTCCCATAACTGGCTGTGTCACTGCCATTGCCAGACCCAGAGTGATCTGATGCGCCATGGGGAATGTTATAGTGACTGGAACCATTCCCATAATTGGTTGTGGCACTGCCATTGCCAGACCCAGAGTGATCTGATGAGCCGGGGGTATTGTTATAGTAACTGGAACCATTCCCATAATTGGTTGTGGCACTGCCATTGCCAGACCCAGAGTGATCTGATGAGCCGGGGGTATTGTTATAGTGACTGGAACCATTCCCATAATTGACTGTGGCACTGCCATTGTCAGACCCATAATGATCTGATGAGTCGGGGGTATTGTTATAGTAACTGGAACCATTCCCATAATTGGTTGTGGCACTGCCATTGCCAAACCCAGAGTGATCTGATGAGCCGGGGGTATTGTTATAGTGACTGGAACCATTCCAATAATTGGCTGCGGCACTGCCATTGCCAGACCCAGAGTGATCTGATGAGCCGGGGGTATTGTTATAGTGACTGGAACCATTCCAATAATTGGCTGCGGCACTGCCATTTCCAGACACGTAATGATCTGATGAGTTGGGGGGCATGTTATAGTGACTGGAACCATTCCCATAATTGGTTGTGGCACTGCCATTGCCAGACCCAGAGTGATCTGATGAGCCGGGGGTATTGTTATAGTGACTGGAACCATTCCCATAATTGGTTGTGGCACTGCCATTGCCAAGCCCAGAGTGATCTGATGAGCCGGGGGTATTGTTATAGTGACTGGAACCATTCCAATAATTGGCTGCGGCACTGCCATTTCCAGACACGTAATGATCTGATGAGTTGGGGGGCATGTTATAGTGACTGGAACCATTCCCATAATTGGTTGTGGCACTGCCATTGCCAGACCCAGAGTGATCTGATGAGCCAGGGGTAATGTTATAGTGACTGGAACCATTCCCATAATTGGTTGTGGCACTGCCATTGCCAGACCCAGAGTGATCTGATGAGCCGGGGGTAATGGTATAGTGACTGGAACCATTCCCATAATTGGTTGTGTTGCTGCCATTGCCAGACCCAGAGTGATCTGGTGAGCCATGAGGAACGAAATAGTAACTTGAACCATTCTCATAGTTGGCTGTGGCACTGCTATTGCCAGACCCATAATGATCTGATGAGTTGGGGGGCATGTTATAGTGACTGGAACCATTCCCATAATTGGTTGTTGCACTGCCATTGCCAGACCCAGAGTGATCTGATGAGCCGGGGGTAATGTTATAGTGACTGGAACCATTCCCATAATTGGTTGTGTTACTGCCATTGCCAGACCCAGAGTGATCTGATGAGCCAAGGGGAATGTTATAGTGACTGGAACCATTCCCATAATTGGTTGTGTTACTGCCATTGCCAGACCCAGAGTGATCTGATAAGTCGGGGGGCATGTTATAGTGATTGGAACTATTTCCATAATTGGTTGTTTCACTGCCATTGCCAGACCCAGAGTGATCTGATGAGCCATGGGGAATGTTATAGTGACTGGTACCATTCCCATAATTGGTTGTGGCACTGCCATTGCCAGACCCAGAGTGATCTGATGAGCCAGGGGTAATGTTATAGTTACTGGAGCCATTCCCATAATTGGCTGTGGCACTGCCATTGCCAGGCCCATAATGATTTGATGAGTTGGGGGGCATGTTATAGAGACCGGGTGCATTCCCATAATTGGTTGTGGCACTGCCATTGCCAGACCCAGAGTGATCTGATGAGCCGGGGGTATTGTTATAGTGACTGGAACCATTCCAATAATTGGCTGTGGCACTGCCATTTCCAGACACGTAATGATCTGACGAGTTGGGGGGCATGTTATAGAGACTGGGAGCATTCGCATCATTGTTTGTGGCACTGCCATTGCCAGACCCAGAGTGACCTGATGAGCTGGGGGGCATGGTACAGATATAGCTTGTAGCATTGCCATGCCCTTTCTTGATGTATCCAGTGGATGATCCTCCTTTTACAAAGCCATTCTTGTGACCTGGAAAAGCCAGACTTAGGTTAAACATATCATGCCAAAGTGGACAAATTCATTTAATATGTTCCCTTTATCAATTTCCAAATCTATACTGCTAGAGACTCATAAATTACAGATTACTTACATTTGGGGTGGCAGAAAACCCAGAATAAATAAAAAAAAGGTTTAATGAGGAATAGTAAAAGAGGTGGATATGGAATTCCAAGTACACATACTATGAAGCAAGTAATATATCACATGCACACAAATGGCAAGACCCCACATCTAAGACCGACACATGGTATAGAATAGAAGCACAATTGGTAAACTGTGATGATATGTCAACAATTCTGTGGCTAAAAAGTTCAAAATATGAAAATCTGTTAAAAAGTACAGCTGTTATTAAAAACATATTATCTGAGTGAAGGAAATTCAGGAAAAAATACAGGATCCTAGTAAAGTTCCTGGATTGTGCCCAGTAAGAATTTTAGAGATTAAAATTGATGAATTAACCATGAGAAACTGGAACCTTAGTAACCAAGTCTTGGTAAATGGCTCTTCTAGCTAAAGAGTGCTTCACTTATTTAAGAATAAAAGAATCAATTCTATCTCACCATATGATTGAAGTAGACAAGAACTCAGGGGGCGGGATGCGGACGTGACGCTGTAAGCACGCACGCCGCGTCGATGAGCTGAGCTGAGAGATATACTTATTTGTTGGCATTCATACCTTTTTAAAGAAAAATGACTACGCGCAGCAAGACAAAGTACAATAAAAGAAGGGAAATGTAAAGATATATAAATATTTCCAGACTTGTCCTTCCAGACAAGAAAACAAGAAAACAATTCCTGCCAGCAATTGCAATTTTGAGGGAAAATAATGATAAATATAGATAGGGGTTCCCAACTAGGTTAATAGTAATGATGGAAGTGAACACTGAGTATTATGATTCAGTAGATGAAATAATGAAATGGTTAAAACAGGCGGCATATAACTGAAAAGGGGAGAGAACTGGGAATAAAGACAGCGTGGGGGGTGGGGGGGGAGATAAGGAATATGAAGGCATACTGTTAAGAGGGATGCACAATAGAAGTTTGGAAATAAAAATAGATAGGATTTGATTAACAAAAAGGTGCAAATTGGTTAAAACATTGTAAGAAGAAAGCATTTAACATATAGTATGACTAGGTGATAGAAATAAGTAGATTTATAGAAATATAATAATTGAAGATATATAAATATATAACACAAATAACGGATTCTCTACAAGATGATTCAGATTGGGAGTATGGTGTATATATTTATATAAAACTATTAATAAAATAACGGTCAATAGAAGATAATAAAATAAGGCACTGGAGTGGAGATTAGGTGTTTTATTTATTATATTTGTACATATATTATTTATTATTGCATTTTTTTTATATTAAGGCGTTTGGAAGTTAAGGAGGAATAAGCAGGGGGAAAAAAAGTGAAAAGGAAGGGGGGGTGCAATATAAGTTGATAATGATAGTTTATGTGGTGTAAAAAATAGCATTGCAAAGGCCACGAGACAGAAACTTACATATTCACAACCGAAGGTTGTCATGCAAAAAAAGGTTTATTTTTTTTGTATTAATCTCTATTATAATTATTAAAGTAGATAGAAGAACAAAATAATTCTACATGAAGGGACACTGATAGTTTGTACTAAATATATAATCATTTAGGATTGCAGCACGGTTATGAGACAGTACTGAATCTGCATAGGATAGAAGTGAGATGGATTTTTTTTTCTTTTCTCCTTACCTTACTTCCCATCCTCCATCTAGATTTAACTCTTCGGAAACAGGAGGGGAAAAGTAAAGGTTCAGCATTTTTGTTAGCTTCATCGGTATTTACATGGATGAAACTTTAGGCCCGTGGTCAGTGCAGTGACGTACTAAGGGGAGGTTGGGGGGGAGGTCCGCCCCGGGTGCCACTCAGTATGGGGGTGCCACCAGAGCTGGCCTTGGGGAGGTGTGAGCTGTGTGGCTGCACAGGGCGCCATGTCAGCAAGGGAGCCGGTAAGCCGACACAGCTCACACACGCAGGGGCCAGGAGCAGGAGAACTTCTCAGAGAGCTAAAGGAGTCCCTGCTTCCCCAACAACCACACGTCAGGGTCTTCAGTTACTCCACTCCTCCTCCAGTAAGTGAGAGAGAGTGTGTGCTGTGTGTGTGTGTAATTGTGATTGTGTCTATCTCGCCAACACTACACACAAATACACCCCTGCATTTCAACGTCAACACTACATAAAAACCCCACCATTATATATATAACCACACCACTGCATTCAAAAACCATACTACATACAAATGCATGCTTGCATTCAAATGCCAACACTACATACAAACACACCCTTACATTCACTCACACATACTCCATAACAAAACATGCTAACAAATTCATGTCACAACTTGTACAAGCACCAAATAGAAAAATGGACGCTTGTCTGGACCTGGTTTTAACAAACAACGTTGATCTTTTGACCAACATTCAAGTAGGTGAGCACTTGAGAAATAGTGATCACAATATAGTGTCCTTTGAAAAAAACTCAAAAAAACAAAAGCACATGGGGTATACTAAACATATAATTTTAAAAAGGCCAATTTCAATAAGTTAAGGGCAGCTTTACAATATATTGACTGGCATAAACTCTTTAGTGAAAAGAACACTGAGGATAAATGGATCGTCTTCCAACAAATATTAGAAAGGTACATTTCTCAGTATGTACCATTGGGTAATAAATACAAAAGAAACAAATTAAAACCAATGAAGCTTAGTAGAGAAGTAAAACAAGAGACTAAAAATAAGAAAAGGGCATTTAAAGCATTTAAATCTGACAAATAAAAGATATAAGGAAGCAAATAATGCGTGCAAAAAGGCAATTAGATTTGCTAAACTTCAAAATGAAAAAATGATAGCTAAAGAGAGCAAAACCAACCCCAAAGAATGTTTTAAGTACATAAATTCTAAAAAAAACAAAAATTAAAGTGTAGGTACACTAAAAACGGAAACGGGTGTTAGTTAATGAAGACCAGGAAAAGGCAGGAATTTTAAATAACTATTACTCCTCTGTATATATTAAGAAAGAACCCATGGCAATAGATGTGCAAATGATTGCTACTAAAAACGTGCAGAATAATTGTAATTGGTTAACTCAAGACAAGGTGCTGCAGCAGCTAAAGAAAGTTAATATAAACAAAGCTCCAGGGCCTGACGGTATCCATCCACGTGTACTTAAGGAACTAAGTGTAGAAATAAGTGAACCTCTGTTTTAAATCTTTCAAGATTCTTTTCTTTCAGGAAGTGTTCCGGAGGATTGGAGGAAGGCAGATGCGGTTCCTATATTCAAAAAGGGTTCAAAATCCTTGCCTGGAAATTATAGAGCTTAGCTTCTGTGGCTGGTAAAATATTTGAAAGGTTATTAAGGGATAATATTCAAGAATTCTTTGAGAAGAACATGGTTATCAGCAAAAATCAGCATGGTTTTATGAAGCACAAGTCATGTCAAACTAACTTGATTGCGTTCTTCGAAGAAGAAAGTAGAAGTATAGATCAGGGTGTTGCAGTGGATGTGATCTATTTGGATTTTGCCAAGGCATTTGATACAGTTCCACACAATAGATTAGTGTTCAAACTCAAGGAAATCGGTCTGGATGAAAATGCTTGTTCTTGGGTAGAACATTGGCTTAAAAATAAGGAATTTAAGAAGGAAGGAATTTTTTTCCTAGCTTGTTGTAAAATTGGAAGTGCTTCAAACTGGGTTTTTTTTGCCTTCTTTTGGATCAACCGCAAAAAGGAAGGAAGGCTAAACTTGATGGACGAAAGTCTCTTTTCAGCTATGTAACTATGTAACATTCAAGCACATAAACACAGCTCAGTGCTAAATGCAGTAAAAAAAATTGTGATTTATTTTTTACATTTTAAAGTGTGTGTGTGTGGGGGGGTGAGGGCAAAAATAGAACCCGCTCCAGGTGCCAAATGCTCTAGGTACACTCCTGGGTCAGGGATTTTCTCACAGGGTTTGATCTCTGGGATGGGTGTCCAGAGTCAAATATATTTATGTAATTTTATGTTATGTATTAGTATCTACCATATATACTCGAGTATAAGTCTAGTTTTTCCCGCACATTTTTTGTGCTGAAAAACCCCCACTCGACTTATACTTGAGTCAATGTCTGTATTATGGCAACTTACATTGCCATAATACAGACCAGGACCGCCGGGCTCATTACAAGCCCGGCGGTCCTGTTGGGGGCTGGCAGGAAGCGTTTACTTACCTTTTCTGCAGCTCCCTTCTCCTGCGTTCTGGTCAGCTCCCCTATAAATCTCGCAAGAGCCGCGGCATCAGATCGTTGCCACGGGTTACCGTGACAACGTTCCGCGCGGCACGCAGACCGCAAGACTTACAGGGGAGCTGACCGGAACGCAGGAGAAAGGAGCTGCAGGAAAGATAAGTAAATGCTTCCTGCCAGCCCCCCTCCTGCACAGTACACACCACTGGACCACCAGGGACAAAAACATGTTTTCAATAATAAAAGAAAAATAATAAAATAAAATAAAAATTTTTATCAAAAATTATTAAAATAAAAAATAATTATAATATTAAAATAAAAAAATGTGAATATTTAAATTCAAAAAAATTAAAAATAATAAAAATGCCCTCCCCCACACACTACACACACACACACTCTGCATTATATACACACACACTCATACAAACACACACTCTGCATTCACACAAACACACAGAGTGTGTTTATATAATGCAGAGTGTGTGTTTGTATGAGTGTGTGTGTGTATATGATGCAGAGTGTGTGTGTGTGTGTTTGTATGAGTGTGTGTGTATATAATGCAGAGTGTGTGTGTGTTTGTATGAGTGTGTGTGTATATAATTATAAAAATCACAGAATTTCATAGCCCCGAGTTTTACCCTCGACTTATCCACGAGGCATAGCATATTTCACAATTGTTGGTCACAAAACTGCACTCGACTTATACATGATATCGATTTATACACGAGTATATATGGTATGTTATTAATGTTGTTAATATGGAGGACTTCGGTGAGACATGGAAGGCAAGGAATCTGAATAAACAGTGGGTTTTTGAATATGGTTAAATTAATTTCTATAAATGTTTAGGGACCCAATTCACCTAATAAACAAGCTATAGCATTCGATTATATTAAGAAAGAAGAGGCACAGATAATTTTTCTAAAGGAAACGCATTGGAGGAAAGCAGATCGTTCAGGATTTATTCCCAGTATGTTCCCTGTAGTGGTATGTTCATCTCGAGAAAAGAAATGGAAAAGTGGAGTAGCCATTTTGATAAGTGAGGATATAGAGGTAAAGATCAAGTACCAGGAAGCTGAGGATGACGCAAGAGTTTTCATACTTATAGTCGAGATACAGAATAAATTGTTTACGATAAAAATGTCCGAGGGAGGGAAGAATAAAAATATTATTTCTAAATCACCTAATTTTCTGCGCATTATCAGAAAATTTGGCTTATTGGATCTTTGGCGTATATTTCATCCTGGGGAAAGGGATTTTACATGTTTCTCAAGATCTTATTTTTCATATTCGAGGATCCAACTATTTCTGAGAAATGAGACTATATGAAATAGGAAAAAAATAGAGTATTGATTGATGAAATAACATGCTCAGACCACAATGGTTTAATTATGAATCTTACACCAGATAAAAAGCCAAAAGGACAGAGTGGCGTTTAAAAGCCAAAAGGACAGAGAGAATACATAATAGAGATGACGGAAAAATATTTCCTAGAAAATGAAGGGAAAGAAGTATCTTTGCCAGTAGTATGGAGCACATATAAAAGCGCAAAAAAAACTAGAGGAGCCTCACTCTCGGACCTATATCAAAACTATT
Source organism: Pelobates fuscus (assembly GCF_036172605.1). Classification (NCBI taxonomy): domain Eukaryota; kingdom Metazoa; phylum Chordata; class Amphibia; order Anura; family Pelobatidae; genus Pelobates; species Pelobates fuscus. The sequence goes on along the minus strand of NC_086327.1, from coordinate 18,939,585 downwards.
ACAAAATATCTAAAGAAAATAAAATATTACTAACTAAGGAGAAAAGTATAGAATTGGTATCAATACAAGATACATAAATGAGCTATTAATTGAAGAAAAGAATAGGAATCTCCATTATTTAAAAAATTAACTGGTATTACAAGAGTAATAGAGCAGACACACATAAATATATTAAAAAGCAAAAAAAACAAATGAAAAAGATATGTAGGATTAGGACAGAGACAATGCAGGACCCCAGAGAAAATCTGTGCTTCATTTAATGTTTACTACAAACAGTTATGTGATTTAAAGCTAGATAAAGAGCAACCTCTTTCTTTTGAATATTATGTAAATAGGAAAATTTAAAAATTTAAAAATCGAAGGAACAGCTAGATGCTCTGAATATCCCTATGACACACGGAGAAATAAAAACAGCAATAAATAAATTAAAAATAAATAAAGCACCTGGACCAAACGGATATACAAACAGGTTTTATAAAATATTCTATTGGATCTATTGGCCGAACGTCTCTCCGGAATGTTCAACCAGATAATCACTGATCGCACATTCCTGATAGAAAGGCAGCGAGCAAATATCGTCCCCATTCTGAAACTGGATAAAAACCCAGAAATGTTCTCACATTATCGCCCCATATCCCTCTTAAATGGAAATGTAAAGATATATGCCACTGTCCTTGATGAGAGGTTGAATAAAGTCATCCCAGGATTGATACAAAAAGACCAAGTGGGATTTATACCAGGGAGACTTCCTACAAGTGGCCTAATGCAGGTCCTAGACACATGGGACGCGGCACTACATATGAACATCCTTATAATCCTGTCACTGGACACTAGAAGCATCTTCATAAAAGGAACTTGTTCATATACCTGAATTAGACACCTCATTGTTTCCAGTTTTGGGGGAGTCATTCACTTCGATAGATGTTTCAGTAAAGTTTGTGTTGCACAGGTTTCCATTGCAACATTGTGTAACTGAATCATCTGCCATTTGTAGGAGAGAAAGTATGGAACTTTTACACATGTCAGGGGAGGCACAACCTTTAATTACCATCGGTGTCCTATCTGGGGAAAGAGAACAAACAAATTTATCATTAAAAAAAAAAGAGACACAAAAGAAACATCTTTAACAAGTGAACAAAGTCTAATAAATCAAAATTAAATTTTATAATGAGGAACATCAGAAATCAAGATGTTTAACTTTTGAGAATAATTGCCTGATATTTGGCCGTTCTTATATTATTCCTTCCAATGCAACTAAAACAACCTCTTATTTAATAAATATATTTCACAGAAAGATTAAATTTGTTTTATATATTTACAACTTATACTACTTATACTCAGACATGAGATCTACTTTCTTAATAGACAGGTTAACATAATCTACCATAATATTATAAATCCTTTAATAACTCCGATCCAACTATATTTTGATGAATCAGCCCCTTATTTATGCTGGGGTGGGCTGTGTCTTTCATATTATGAACAGCAATCTCTTCAAGTAACTGGCACACACTTTACCCTTGTGTGTGTACGTCTGTGTGTCCTTCCCTCCCCTATTTTCTTTCTGAAATCCACTTCTTGCTCGTTCCCATGTATGGTGGTCAAGTGTGACCATGGTTTATTTCTCTCTACACAAACTCTTCAAACAATGAGGTTTTGCGCCATTGATAGATGGGACAGCAGATACCGTCCTTCACAACACGACCGCAGTCAAAACTGCTCCAATTAAGCCCACGTTTAGCTACTAGTGGACATTCTCCCCTTATTTCCACAGCTCCTCATCAAGATCAGGGACAGAGTGGTTGTATACATTCTGAGTGTTTTGGTCTCAGAATATCAACAGGACACAATTTACAATCTACGCATAAGCTCTTATAAATTGACTAACTTTGCTACTGATCATGTGGCAACCCTAGTTTTAGATATATCTGAAAGCTGTTTGTTTTGAGGTAGGCTAACAGACAACATGTCAATTATCAAACAAAGCTGAAAAAGAGCATTACCTAGTATGCTGATGCCAGCAACCTCTATACACGATGTTAAAGTTCCGTAGCACTGGGTCTTGCTTGCCTCATTTGGAGAACAACCTTTCCCATGTTTGGACTGGCAACTGTAACATTCCACTTCGTTAGGTGTTTTGTCTATGTCTGTAGGTTCTATATGAAGTAAAAAAAACAGTAAAAAGAGAGTCATAATGTTATGCATATCCTGAATATTAATGCAGTCTAAAAGTAGCTTGAAGAGTTACAAAAGTATGAACTACCATTATTTGTTTGCATTACAGAAAACAAAAATGTACCGTATCTACTTAAATATGAACGTTTCTAAGATGTTTAAGTCTAATGGGAGGATAAAAGCACATGTACATGGATGATGTCACATGAAGTACATGTACAGTGTTTTCTTCAAAAAAGGTTGAGATGCTTGTCCTTGCACAATGCAGCAACAATTGTATCAGTGTCTGAGTGAGGGCACTTGAAGTTGGTTCCTGTTAACTGATCCTAACAACCTCTGCTTAAGGAGGAAAATTGTACTGTAATACAGGATTTAAAATCACTACTTATCCACTAGCCATTACCTCATGAAAATTCAGCCTTAGCGAAAAGAAATTCACCACTGGCGAGTGTGCTATGGATCCACCAGCGATTGGTGAGTGATACAAGGGTCAAGGAGACTGGGGAAATATACTACTACTAAATGCCATCATAGCCAGAGCCTGATACACGTAGCTCTGTAAAGTGTGAGTGACCAATTGTGTCCAACAAGCTTTTATATACTGTTTTACGGTTACACTATGAGAGTTTCTCTGTGATTGTTTTTTTTTCTTCTTACAGATAAAAAAGATGTTTATTATCCCTAACCATAGGAGAATATATTAATAAGTATCTCACTGTGTGCTTTGGGTGCTATTTAAGTGATTCCCATTCTGTTCTGTATTGTTTACTGTGTATTCATTGTGCTTTTTTTTTTGAGTGAATACAGACACTGGGTTTAGCTGTACATACCCTCTATTAGCGCCAGAGCACACTTCATATTCACCCTTGATGTATATTTATTGTGCATCATGGATCCACCAGCCTTGCAGTGGAAAGTGACTTGTAAGTCTGTCCTTGGACTTGAATGTTTGAGCCCTGCTGTACTATACTATATACACATATTGTATCACTTGTATTGACGCATTTATCTCCCTTTTCTAGTTTCTCAGAGTGAAGTTATCATCCACGAAAAAGAAGGATGAGCAATTTGAGGAACTCGCTTTCCTGGAGATTCATTTGCTGTCTTGGAAACCTGGTAATTTTGGTGAGAGACATGAAATGTTTCCAGGCAGACTATGTACACTAGTAAATTAGAATTATTTATGTGGGTGTGTGTAAAGGCAAATGTTAGTATTTTTTAATAACTTCAAAAAGCAACATATGACCTATAACCATGCATCATGTAATAGGTTCGTGCATTGTTCTGCATGGTAACTAATCCTCTTACCTATGTCGCTGTTACAGAAGTTACCGTCACAGCATTTCACAGTCAACGAGCTTGTCAGGCTGGAGAAGTACATGTCTGATGTGCAGGATGAGATCAGTCCACACCCTTTCATTGTAGTGTTTCCCATGTAGCCTGCTGGGAGATTAAAAGGACCTTTTTTCTCAACAGGAATGCTATAGTTTCTATATCAATACGACCCTTAAGGACTGGTGGAAATCCCTGTTTAATTATATCCAATGACTCCCTAAGTTCTTACTTTTATTCTGAGTTTATCAAAACTACCTAAAAACCACCTTTCTAAACATATCTTCAATATATCTTTCACCAGTTGTTCAATGCTATATCTGTTGTATGTACAATCATTATAGGCTCATGTGTTTATCGCTTGCATCTTACCAAATTTCCCAGTGGTCCTTATGTCCAAACACTGTGTCTGATCTCCTTCACATGCCATTGCTTTTATATCATCACTGCTGCAGCTTTCGCCACGCACTATGCATGCACTACAACTTAGATCATTTGGTGGATCTGGGCTTCTGTTCTCACCTAAAAAAGATAATATTGCATTACTTATATTATGATTGAACCATTGGTCACTTATACACTCTAAACAAGAAATAGAATGCCTTAGACCTATTGACAAATTAGTGATTAACTCTTCCACGAAGAATGTGTAGGAACCTGTTTTGAACGGTAAGATGTTGGGTTTCCATGAGGTCATTCAAATAATTACAAAATAGCATCAAGGCCAACATGTACTTGGAAACTAGCAAAAACAACAACAACAACAAAAAGCAAAATGTTCATTATTGGGTAAATCTCCATTATAACTATTATTAAATTCAAGGACAAATTATTAGAAATCACTGATTATATTTGTAAATTTAACTGAGATAGCCTTTTTCTGTCATTTGGGATTTAGATGGCTTTTTTTAATAACTTCCATGAGAGATAGCTCCAGATCATAGAGTCAGCGTAGTTCAAGATAACTGTTTTATTCTTTTTACTTGGCCTAAACCACATATTCTTTATACCCATGACCATAACAAACACCTGGAGTATTGCCCAAGTGATAGATCAGATATAAATAAACTCCTTGATTATTTCAAGACAAGGCTAGAATAATTAAATGTTTTATTTCATGGATTGACCTTAATCTTCCAAGTTAGCCCTCCATTCACCGGGTTTGTTAATTAGAGAACATACTAGGGACCGACCGATATCATTTTTCCAGACATGGACTATCTGTCACATTTTGAATCGATTGCTGATAACGGGTGCCAATATTCTGTAAATTTAAAGTTTTGAAAAAGTAACACAAGTTCTACACAAATCTGGCATTAACTGAACATGCCGACAGCAATCACATTCCTATCACTCTCAGGCAGCCAGTACAGGCTGAAATCGCTGAGATCCCAGCATGTACAGTGCACCTACTGACAGGAGTCGGATTGCTGTCAGTAATCACACTCTTATCACTCTCAGACAGACAGCCCAGTACACAGTAGATTGTTTACTGTCTCACCTCCCTGCTTAAAGCTGAGCTATGCATACTCTGCATTACAGGGAGGGGTGACGTGACGCCACAACGTGATTGCTCATTGGATGGCACCCAAAGTTTATTGATGCGGTTACATGCTGAATATTGGCTCTAATAATCAGCGGAATAGATAATCGACCGATCCCTAGAACATACCCTAAAACTGGAAAAATAATTAACATTGGAGTAGGGTACAGACTTACCGAAGCGTTGCATTCTATTACAGCGATCAGTAGTACAATATTGGATGTCCGAAAAGAATTTTATAAAGGCACTTGGTGAAAAAATGTTTTTTTCTGAGTGTTCGTTCTGTGTTCCACACTTCTGTGTAAGGCTCTCGAACGACATTAAAACTGTAGTCAAGATAATGTAAGATATATTAAAGATCCATAAAGCCTGATTTCATGTACAATTGGTATAAGAGGTATTTGATCAAAACACAGATATATAAGAGGTGTTTGTCATAACACAGAGCCAAAGGAGAAATATCTGCAAATGCAACTTTGAAACATTAAGGTGCTAGGGTTACCCATAACTAGCTTCAGACAATGGGAGGATTTCCGCTATAGAATAGGGACATTTGTAATGCAAGATTAAAATACTGAAAATTTAAGAGGGAAACCCCATTGTAAACTTGCTGGGTTTACTGGACAGAATTTAAAGGACCACCATAGTGCCAGGAAAACAAACTCGGCTCCTGGCTCTATAGGGACTTTGGGTCCCTCCCACCCTCAGGGCCCCCCTCCCACCAGGCTCAAAAGGGGTTAAGGGGTTAAACTCTTACCCTTCTCCAGTGCTGGGCTCCCTCGGTGCTGGGGACTCTCCTCCCTCTTCCGACGTCATCCTTTGAATGCGCATGCACGGCAAGACGTTGGGGTCTTCTCACTGTGAAAATCACAGGGAGAAGTGCAGAAGCGCCTCTGGCGGCTGTCAATGAGACAGCCACTAAAGGCTGGATTAACCCTAGTGTAAACATAGCAGTTTCTCTGAAAACTGCTATGTTTTCAGCTGCAGGGTTAACCCTAGATGAACCTGGCACCCAGACCACTTCATTAAGCTGAAGTGATCTGGGTGCCTATGGTGGTCCTTTAATAGCATCTTCTAAGGTTTTCCTTAAATAAATGAGAGCTTTTTGCAGCTGCTGTACTTTATTCAGTCCCTCTCCTGTTTGACATGCTGGGAGAGAAGCTGAGGAAAAAGAGTAGCATTGTGTTCATCTCCCCAGCTCCAGTGTATCACTAATAGAAAGGGAGTTGAATTAATGGCGACTTCTGCAATTAGTGTATATTCTACGAATCTCGGGTAGGATCCTAGCTCTTAAACTTGTCATCATCCAAATCTTTAGAATTCATGTGCTATACAAGATACAGAAGGCTTCTGAAGCCATTTACAAGAGCTGGTTCTTATCTGCCTTCTTGATCTTTTGTATTTTTCCATGAATTAATAGCCATGTAGTAAACTATAGCCACCGATTACCTTGTATAAACTATTATTTTATATATTTTAACTGCTGGTTAATTCAGCAAAGCTCCAGTAAAGGCACAATGACATGGAGACGGGCAGCACACAAGGGCTGACAGGCAAGTAAATCTTACTTTTCAAATCCTAATGGGGGGAGGGCATCTAGATAGTAAACAGGAAACAATAGGTTTGTTTTTCCTAATGCTGTAGTGTTCATTTTAAGTAACTGTGAACTGTGAACAAACAACAGGACCTCTTTGTTGCTGGTTTGCCATAAGTCAAACATTTTAAAGAATGTCATGAATTCGCTTTTATACATTTTTGTTACCATAAGATAAAAAAATGTGACACAATAAGTATTGTTGAGTACTCACCATTATCGAAACTAAGCAAAGACGCTTTGCACAAACTAGGGCCACTGCACTCCACATCTATTGGATTTGGATCTGAGTCTGAGTCTGTTGATTCCCTATTTAGCAAACACTTCAGAGGGACATCTTAATGTAATGCAAGAAAAAAAAGTATGTTAAGTTAACTTTTTATTAACGGAACATTTCACCCAAAATGACAAGTGTGTTTTCAGTTTGGTTAACATTTTAAACATTTCTACACACACAGGCACATATATGTTTGTGTATTTGTTTTTGTGTAAGTGCTGCAGAATGTTTCACATACACAAATCCAATATTCATTAGACTTTCAGTGGTTAAAGCATGTTGTACCTGTTTTGTACCTCCAGCAGATATGTGGGACACTATATTTTAAATTTAAAGTGCAGAATATCTCCCCTTTTTTTTCCGCAAGTTCCCAATTTCCACTCACACGACCACTGAACAAGTTTTAACTAGATGATCTCTTGAGTAAAGGTAAGTATAGCATTGTGACAACCTCCGAACATGTGACGTATGACAGTGGGGAGTGGATTCACAGGGGGCATGCCAATGACATGGTTTGACACACTGAAGATATTTGAAAGGGCAAGCCTATTCAAAAAAGGGGCCTATTAGCCAAGAGTGAATGCAGGTCAAATTGGTTGCCTACTGCATTACCACCCCCACTGCACACAGGTTTCAAAAGGGTTCAGTTGAAAAGCATTCCAAGACCCACAGCAATCGTGATAAATCCCCAGGCTGTTATCGCTAGCACTATGTCTGTCCACAGCACAATGTTATATAGAGGGATGGAAAAGGGAAGGTGAGGAGGAAGAGGGGAGGAAAGGGATAGGCATGCCGTCAGGTGTAAACCATCAGTAATAGGTGGAAACATCCCACGTAGGACCCGATTGTGCCTCTTCCATCTGGGGGGCTCGCCCATTCCCCGTGGGTGTCAGGGTTTAGGATTCTAATTACCAGGTTGGGAGAGTCACCCCCCTGCCAGCTCCCACTTCCCCCACCCCTCCGATCATGTACCTGATGTTCTAACAAGAAGCTAGATATGCCAAAGCTGTAGATGTGGTGTGAGTATTACAGTGTGTGTATGGGAGGGTATGTGAGGGAGTATGTGAACTGAGAAGAGGATCACAAAAAAAAGTGTATATGAAGTGAACTATGTGTATAGATATATCTATACACATAGTTCACTTCATATACACTTTTTTACACTAAAAATAGGATCACAAAAAAAATCACAGCTTTTGCATGTCTAGGTTCTTGTTAGAACATCAGGTACATGTTTTGTTTGTCAGTATATCCTCCTGTTCGGTTTTAATTCTCACAAACACTTCTTTCTAAAGTCTAGCATCACCATGGCAATGGGACGCCAGTCATTGGGGTACGTCATCACGCCTGACATGTGATATCACCACGCACATACGTCACCATGCATGCACGCACGGAAGTTCTGATCGGCTAGTTGCCGAGAGAGACTGGGGGCTGGTTTGCACCATGGGTAATAGGTAAGCTTATTTTCAATATTGTTTATTGTCTATAAATATAGCACTCTGAGGTAATTTTAGCATCTTGATAAAGACCATTGTGTGGTCGAAACGTTGATCTGTTAATGCGAATTTGAATACATTTGTTTAATTTTTCACCAAATCCAGTGAGTGCTCTCATCATTTCTCCACTGCTCCCCTCTCCAGCTTCTGTCCCCCCTCTCCAGCTCTAATCCCCCCTCTCCAGCACCTGTCCCCCCTCCCTCTCCAGCTCCTGTCCCCCCTCTCCAGCACCTGTCCTCACCCCTCTCCAGCTCCTGTCCCCCCCCTTCTCCAGATCATGCCCCCAGCTTCTTTAGCTCCTGTCCCCCCTCTCCAGCTCCTGTCCCCAGCTACAGCCCCCCCTCTAGTGCTCCTGTGCTCCTGTGTCCCGTCTAAAGCTTGAGTGCCCCCCTCTACAGCTCCTGTGTCCCCCTCTCAGGGCCTGCGCCCCGTCACCACAGCCCCTGTGCTCCCCTCTAGAGCTCTTGTCCATCTCACCACAGCCCCTGTATACCTGTCAACCCTCCACAGCTCCTGACAGCCCTCCACAGCTCCTGTCAACCTCTCTCAAGTTCCTGTGTCCCCCTCCCCAGCCCCTGTGTCCACCTCTCTCCAGGCCCTGTGTCCACTCCTCTCCAGCCCTCTGCAGCCCCCGTGTCCCCCCTCTCCAGCCCCTGCCTCCCCCTCCCCAGACCTTGTGTCCCCCCTCTCCAGCCCCTGCATTCCCCTTTCTCCAGCCCCTCCAACTACAGCCTCTATCCCCCAACTGCAGCCCTATTACATAACTAAAGTCCCATATCACACACACCACAGCCCATTTCCCAAATTGTAGCCATCAACCTACTGCAGTCACTTTCTCTGCCACTATGTTTCCTAACCCTCCCCCATTACAGCCTCTAACCCTCAACTACAGCCCCTAGCCCCCTACTCCAGGCCCGGTGTCCACCGCTAGAGCCCCTGTGCCCCCCACCACAGCCCCCTCCCCAGCACCTGTCCATCCTCCTCTCCAGCTCCTGTCCAGCTCCTGCCCACCCTTCTCTCCAGCTCCTGCTCCCCCTCCAAGTTCTGTCTCTCCCCTCAAGCTCCTGTATCCCCCCTCTTTCCAGCTCTTGTACCCCCCCAAAAGCCCCTATATCCCCCTTTCAGTCCTTGCATTACCCCTTCTCTGGGCCTGCGTCCCTCACCACAGCCCCTGCCCCCCCTATCCCCGCTCTCAGCCCATGTAACCTGATTTGCCCCCCACCACAGCTCCTATCCACGCCTCTCAGCCCCTGAGAGGAAGAATGAGTCACACAAAGTGGCTGAGATACTCAAGAGGGGTTGTAAGAAACTCACAAGTGGGTATAAGACATAGAAAAAGGGGGGATAAAATACAATAAAGACGGTAAGAAATTCAAAAGGTGATTACGAGACACACAAGTGAAGAAACATTATATTTTTAAAGGGGGGGTGGGGCATCAAAATGCATCTTTGCCTGTGTAGCTAAAAATCCTTGCACTTGCCCTGTGTGGGGGTGAATGTACATGGCGATGAAGTGTGTATGTGGGTGAAGATATGATGTGTGGGATGAAGTGTGTGAGGGGTGCACTGTGTGTGTATGCAAAAGTGTACTCTGTGTGGGTGGGAATGTACTGTATGTGGGGGGTTCACTGACTGTGAGGGTGTACTGTGTTCGTTAATAAAAGTTAAAAAATAATATTCCCCTTTCCCTGATCTTACCTTGCCAGGAGGGGATGGCACAATCAGCTCTGTGGTGGTTGAGAAGGCTGCCTATCCATCAGGTACAGGGGAAGTCACGAGATGAGAGGTATCTCTCTTGGAGCTCAGGCACTTACACAGACTGACCCATACACACACACAGACAGACCCATATAAACCCGCAGACTGACCGCCCCCAAACAGACTGACCCAGACACACACACACATACTGACCCATACACACACACAGACTGCCCTCCTGAAAAGATTAACCATACCCACAAACAGATTGCCCCATCACACACAGACTGATCCATACACACACAGACTGACCCCCCCACACAGGGCCGCCACCAGAAATGTTGGGGCCCCTAACTGAGCTTAGGGTCTAGGCCCCTGGGGGCCCGCCTCCAATCCCGCCCACAGGGGCCGCCTCCAAATCCCGCACACAGGAATACACACACACGCTGATACATACTAACAGACACAAATACAGAAACAGACATACATGCATATAGGCATACATACTGACACACACATACTGGGACATAAACATATACAGACACACAGTCACACAGGCATACATAGTGACAGACAGACACATACTAACATACATACAGACACACATGCATAAGGACATACAACATACACACAGACATACATTCATAATGATATACAGACAGACATACATACATTCATACTGGCATACAGACACTGACATATATACACACATACATACATACACAGACATACATTCATAATGACATACAGACATGCATTCATACAGACAGACAAACATACATGCATACAGACACTGACATCCATACACACATTCATAATGACATGCATACATACATACTGACATACATACACACACAATGACATACAGACATACAGACAGACAGGCATACATACATATATACAGACAGACATACAGACAGACATTCAGACATACATACAGACAGACATTCAGACATACAGACAGACAGACAGACAGACAGACATACATAAGGACATACAGACATACATACAGACATACAGTTCGACATACATACAGACATACAGACAGACATACATAAGGACATACAGACATACATTCATAATGACATACAGACATACACACAGACATACATTCATAATGACATACAGACAGACATACATACATTCATACTGGCGTACAGACACTGACATACATTTATAATGACATACATTCATACAGACAGACATACATGCATACAGACACTGACATACATACATACATACACACATTCATAATGACATGCATACATACATACTGACATACATACACACACAATGACATACAGACATACATACATACATACATACATACAGACATACTGACAGACAGGCAGACAGACAGGCAGACAGACAGACATACAGACAGACTGACAGACATACAGACATAAAGACATACATGCATACAGACAGACATATATACTGAGAGACAGAAATACAGACAGACAGACATACATACAGACATACAGACAGACATACATACATACATACATACATACAGACATACAGACAGACAGACATACTGACAGACATGCAGACAGACAGACATACAGACAGACTGACAGACATACAGACATAAAGACATACATACATACAGACAGACATACATACTGAGAAACAGACATACAGACAGACAAACATACATACAGACATACAGACATACATACAGACATACGTACATTCATAATGACATGCATACATACATACTGACACATACACACACAATGGCATACAGACATACAGACAGACAGACAGACATACATACTGACATACATACACACACAATGACATACAGACATACAGACAGACAGACATACAGACATACATACATACATACAGACATACTTACTGACAGACAGACATACTGACAGACTGACAGACATACAGACATACATACGTAAATACATACATACATACAGACAGACATGCATACTGAGAGACAGACATACAGACAGACAGACAGACATACAGACAGACATACAGACAGACATACATACAGACAATGACATACAGACATACATACAGACATACATACAGACAGAAATACATAGAGACAAAGACATACAGACATACCGACAGACATACCGACAGACATACATACAGACAGAGACATACAGACAGACAGACATACATACAGACAGACATACATCTAATTTTTCAGCCACCCTCCTGTTTCTTACCTTTTCTTTGCAGGAGGGTGGCTGGAGCTGATGGGAGTCAGCGCGGCTCTCCCTCTTCACTGCAGGGCTGTCTCTCCTCCCATGCACTGTTAGCTGGGAGGAAGTGACCACTTCCTCCCAGCAGCACTTGCTGCGGCAGTGGCTGACCGTGCCCCTGAAGATATAGGACCCATCGGGTGGCCCTAAGTGAGTGGGCCACCTGATAGGTGCCATCAGTGTACGGGCCCCGGTGCAACTGCACCAGCAGCAGTTCCGCCGCTACACGTGGGGCCCGTAATAACCGTCATGGTTGTCACCCCCTGATAGCGGCCCTGCCCCCACACACAGACTGACCCATTCACATACACAGACTGCCCCCCCACACAAACTGACCTTTGCACACACAGACTGTTCCCCCACACACAGACTGACCCCCATACACACACACAGACTGACCCATACACACACAGATGCCCCCCACAAAGACTCACACATACACACACACTGTCCCCACACACACACAAACTGATCCATACACAAACACAGACTGACCCATAAACACACACAGATGCCCCCCACCCAGACTGACCCATACATACAGAGACTGATCCATACACACACATACTGACCCATACACACACACAAACTGACCCATACACACACTGACTGACCCCCAGACACAGACTGAGCCCCATATATACACACAGACTGCCACCCACACATACAGCTGACCAATACAAACACAAAGGCTGACCCCCCCATACATACAAAAACCGACCCATACACACAGACTGACCAATACATACACAGACTGACTCATACACACACAGACTGAGCAATACACACACAGACTAACACATACACACACAGACTGACATCCCCCCATACACACTCACACACACACTGACCCATACACAGACTGACCAATACAAACACAGACTGACACCCCTCCCCCCCCTCCTCACACACACTGACTCACACTTACCAACAGCTGCCTGGATGCCTCATTTCCCCAGGCAGAGCTGATTTTCTTCTCCCTGTCTTTCCCCTGCGCTGCTCTCTGTGATCCAGCAGGAAGTTCTTCCCAGCACAGTGCCCCCTCTGGCCACACGTGGGAATTCCACCCACCTATGTGCACTGCTGCTGCCGCTTGTGAAGGGAAATGCTCCCGGCTTCAATTTCAATTGGAGGGGCACAAAGGGGGGCACTGCATGATGTGGGGGGAAGGCATGTCCCCTTGCCCCCCCTCCTCCTAATGATGCCACTGCCTTCCCTCTTCTACCAGACCTCAACCCATCCCATATCTATCCAGTTGCGGAATAGGCTGGAATGCACAATAATACATACAATAGGTGGAGCACAAGTCTGATGATTCTAAAAAGAAAGACTAAATAACATACATATATTGTGGATATCAAGTACTCACAAGTCTGGAGCCAAATAATAACATATGGCTCTCATGGATAATGCAGAGGGACTCTTAATAGGATGTCCCCATCCTTCTTCCAGATGTATGGTCTTCAGGATTTCTGGAGTAAAGGTGAGATGGAAAGCTGGGCTCCCATAAAAAATACTTTATTGGATAAAATAAAATAAACAAAGTGCACTGTGTGCAGTAAAATGAAATATAAATAAGTAATTGAAAAAAGTTAAAATCAGTCTTAATAAGTCCAATATGGGTACTGCCTGATGGCTGATGGATCTGAAACGCTTTTCGCCCTATGATGGGGGCTTCCTCATATGGTATTTGATGTGGGGGGCCTCCTTGGCATCCTTTTAAATCATCTCTTGTGGATTCTTCCAGGTTTGGCTGTCCGCACTTGGAACAAATTGTGCATTCCAATACAGATGTCATGCGTTCTTTTTCCAGGTCGCATAACCTGTGCCAATTAAGGCGCATGGTTGGCGTCACTGGAACGCATGTCGTGTGACATTTGCGTTCCACTGGGAGTATTTTGTGTCTCCGCAAAAATCGCAGTTAAGATTTTATATCAGCAGTATATATAGATTAAAACTTAATACCTTCAGTGCTTTTTTGGACTAAAAATATTCTATTCAATTTAGATCATATTGTATTAAGTAAAAAGCTAGCTATACAGTCAACGTCCATATGCATTTTGTGGGTAGGAATATTGTTCCTAAATTTAAAGGAACCATAAATAATTTAACCCCTTAAGGACACATGACATGTGCGACATGTCATGATTCCCTTTTTTTCCAGAAGTTTGGTCCTTAAGAGGTTAAAATAAAAAAACAACTCTAGATTGTAGTCGACTCAATAAGTAAAATAATATTAAAATATTCAACAAAGAGATATAAGAACATTCAATAATACATATCCTATTATAGAAATAATAAAATGAATACAGGAGAGACGAGTGATTATATAATACACCATCTAAGCAATGTGTCAAGCACCTATTACAACACCATAATGTGAGAAAGTGGATAAGAATGGATAAAAAACTATTTCTTTAAAATATCCAGTATTTAATTTATAGATTTCAGTTAGAAAAACTGACAGACCTCGAAGTCTGAGTTTCAGCCGTGGGGGATAAGGGTATTAAAGTTGTAAATAAATTAAATTTCTTTTGTTACTATTTTCAGATTGTAATCTCCCCCTCTCCAATCTTTCTTAACTAACTTCAGAGGGCAGAAAAACAAATTCTCTGGATTTTGATTATGATAAATCTTAAAATGGTTGGAGACATTATGGGTCTCTATACTTTTTTAATATTACTTACATGCTCTGATATTCTAATGTTTACACATCTGATCTGATGATATATAATAAATTACAGGGGCATTTCAATATATAAATTACCCCTTTCGAGAAGCATGTAAGTTGATCCCTGATGGTATAATCTATATTGATATATTCTTTATTTTTAATTAGTTGTTTTTTTTTACTTTTGGTTGACCTACATTCTAATCATGTCCCACAGCCATAAAAGCCATTCTTCTGATTCAAAAAGGTGTCTTGTTACTTGCGGGCCCTCACTGCTACAGACTAAACATCTCTTAAGATTGGCGGCACCTCTATAAATAATTTTTGGTTGTGTGGGTAAAAAATATTTAAGAACTGGGTCACCTTGTAAAATATACCAATGTTTTTTGATTGCCCTATTTACTTTTTCATTATTGCCATTAAAATTACATATAAAGGGTACATGTTTTGTGCTCATTCTCTGAGTACTTCTTTGTTTATAGACCAATAGTTGTTCTCTTGGAATGTTTCTTACTTCTTCCATTGCTGTTATTAGTTTGGTCTCTTTGTAGCCTTTTTCCAGAAATTGCTCTTTTATTTTCTTTGCCTGACTCATATAATCCTGTTCATTTGAACAATTGTGTCTAATTCTTAGAAATTGACCTTTGGGTGCGTTATTATGCCAGGGTTTATGAGGAGAGCTGTTCTTTTCCATATACCCATTTTACATTTTTTTTAAATTCCTTGTTATTATTTGTTCATCTTGTATAAAAATATGAAGGGCTAAAGAATTAATATCTGTTTGACTATGTGTTGTAGTAAGGATAATACCCCAATCGTTCTTATACAAAAAAGACAGGAACATCTCTAAAAAGTCTGTGGGGCCATTCAAAATTAAAAATATATTGTCTATGTAACGGCTATAGGACACCAAATTCGACACCCAGGGATGCTCAGAAAATATAAAATTCTCTTTCCAGTATGCCATGAATATGTTGGCATAACTCGAATGTGGTGCCCATCGTCGTACCACGAATCTGGAGATAAAAAGTGTACCGAAACCAAAAATAATTATTGATAAAAATGAGATGGATCCCTTCTTATATATACTCCATCTGTTCTTCTTTAACATTTGATTTGATTAAAAAATATTTCACAGCTTCAAGGCCAACATCATGGGGAATAATGCTATATAGGGATGTAACTTCCCAGTTGGCTAGATGGTTATTTTTTTCCCTTTTGATTGTCTCTATGAGTTGTAGTGTATGGATGGTATCTTTAAGATGGGCTGGATTTTTCACTACTATGGGCTATAATAGAGTGTCAATGTATTCGGAGACTCTGGAGGAAATAGAATCGATCCCTGATATGATGTGGTAGCCTGATTTAGTCAATTTTTGTGTACTTTGGGCAGATAATAAAATACTGGAATCTTGGGATTTGTAATAGACAGGTATTTGCCTTCCTTCTCTGTTAGTATTCCTTTATCTAAGCCTTTTTGGATTAATTTCTCAATTGTTCTTTCACCCTAATTGTGGGATTGGAGCTTAGCTTTTGATAAGTGCTTTTGTCTGAAAGCATTTTTTCAGATTCTTGCAAATATTTAATTTTTGAGAAGACTACTACTCCTCCCCTTTTATCGGCCGGTTTTATAACTAGATTTTCATTTTGTTGCAACTTTTTCAAAAAACTTTTTCTTGTAATGACATGTTGTGTTGAAATGTGCTTAATTTTTTTACTTCATTTATTTCTTCCATAACCATGGTCTCGAAAGTTTTCATTTCACCAGGTTATGCAACAGGTTACGCGACAGGTTACGCGACCCGGAAATATAACGCATGACGTCTGTATTAGAACGCACAATGCGTTCCAAGTGCGGACAGTCAAACCCGGAATTATCCACAAGAGATTATTTAAAAGGATGCCAAGGAGGCCCCCCACATCATATACCATATGAGGAAGCCCCCATTATAGGGCGAAACGCGTTTCAGATCCATCAGGCAGTACCCATATTGGACTTATTAAGACTGATTTGAACTGTTTTCAATTACTTATTTATTTTTCATTTTACTGCACACAGTGCACTTTGTTTATTTTATTTTATCCAAGTATTTTTTATGGGAGCCAAGCTTTCCATCTCACCTTTTCTCCAGAAATCTGGAAGACCATACAAAGACCATCTGGAAGAAGGATGGGGACATCCTATTAAGAGTCTCTACATTACCCATGAGAGCCATATGTTATTATGTGGCTCCAGGCTTGTGAGTATTTGATAACCACAATATCTGTATTTTATTTATACTGGCAATATTGCACTATATTATTTTGTCTTTCTTTTTAGAATCATCAGACGTGTGTTCCACCTATTATATGTATTTTTGTGAATTCTTTAGAGTGGTATAAGGGGTTTTCACTCAGGTGGTTTGTAGCGGTTATCGCTACCACACATATCCATTCACTGTGTATTTCTCCTTTTCTATTATAGTGGCATGCACAATAGTTTACACACGATTGATGCCGATAGCCCTCACATTCCATAACCCTATAAGCCCCCCTATTGAGTATGCAGAAGAGTGGAGGTAAAGGGCACGAACCAGACCACACATATAGCGAGTAGGAAAGATACTTCCAGGGGGAAAGAGGACACGATATATACACGCATGCTGTCAGTACTGATTCTGGTTATTTTAATGTTATGGTACTACTCAGGGCTGCCACCAGAAATTTTGGGGCCCCTGACGCAGACCAAGGGCCCAAGGTCTGTGTGTGTATAATGAATGCAGAGTGTGTGTTTGTGCAGTGTATGTAGTGTGTATATAGTGAGTGCAGTGTGTTTGTGTAGTGGATGTAGTGTTTGTGTGTATAGTGAATGCAGAGTTTGTAATAACTGTAGAGTGTGTGTTTGTGTAGTAGAAGTAGTGTGTATATAGTGACTGCAGATTTTGTGTGTAGTGGATGTAGTGTATATATAATGAATGCAGAGTGTATGTTTGTGTAGTGAATGTCATGTATAGTAGATGATGGTGTGTGTGTAGTGGATGTAGTATGTTTGTTTATGTGGTGGTGGATGATGTGTGTGTTTGGGAAACTATCGAGTCTCATTGATACAGGCTTGTTATTTTCTATGACAAAAAACTCACAATAAAAAAGATATTTTAAAAAATAAATAAATAATCATTTAATGGACATTTAGTTTCCCTTTTCTGTTGCCCCATCTTCCTTTACTCACTATCGAGTCACTAGAACCCCATCCTCCCACACAGCAGCCACTATTCCCTACAAGCACACACTACAGCCCCTACCCTCCCTACACTCCAAGCTCTACCCCACCTTGGATTCCTGATAATGCACACCAGTGAATAAACATAATACACACAAAATACATGTGCTGTCAGTTTATCTTATAAACGGGGGTTTATCTAAAGTGCTTAATAAAAGATTGTTTGTTTTTTCATTCTATTTTAGGAGTATTTTGAAACGTCTTATAGTTTATTTTTAAACTGTTTATAGTTTAAAAAGAAAGCAAAGTTTCCAAACTGAGGACTAGCTAGATAGATTAATTTACTTTTGTTGTCCGTGTTTTCTTAAGTCACCACATTTTGCTGTTGAGTGGAGAAAACACAATTATTATTTATGTTGATATTTATGTATTCTGTTTAAAACCAGTCTTTCTGCTGAACATGTTTTAACACATGTTTTTCTCGACGTTGTTAGAACATTCTGAGAGTGCCAGATACACTTTTACCAGGAGTGGCTAACACATGGTTTGTTTCGAAACAGTGACCAACCCAAGATAGAATTGCTAATAACGATAATTATATTCCACACTAATAATCACTTTCTCCTTCTCTCAAAGTTTTCATAAACAGTAAAGTAAACAAGATATTTCACAATAACACCATCCTCACCCTTTTACACTTTGCTTTGCTTTCACTCATTACACCCCATGCTAATGAACTACAAGATACATGTCTGTCTGTCCATCTGTCTATCTGGCTGTCTATCTATCTATCTCTCTCTCTCTATCATCTGTCTATCTATCTATCTATCTATCTATCTGTCTGTCTATCTATCTATCTATCCATCTATCTATCTATCTATCATCATATGTCTATCTATCTATCCATCTATCCATCTATCTATCTATCTATCTATCTATCTATCTATCTATCATCATATGTCTATCTATCTATCTATCATCATATGTCTATCTATCTATCTATCTATCTAGCATCATCTGTCTATCTATCTATCTATCTGTCTGTCTATCTATCTATCTATCCATCTATCTATCTATCTATCACCATATGTCTATCTATCTATCCATCTATCTATCTATCTATCTATCTATCTATCTATCATCATATGTCTATCTATCTATCTATCTATCTATCTATCATCATATGTCTATCTATCTATCTATCTATCATCATATGTCTATCTATCTATCCATCTATCCATCTATCTATCTATCTATCTATCTATCTATCATCATATGTCTATCTATCTATCTATCTATCATCATATGTCTATCTATCTATCTATCTATCTATCTAGCATCATCTGTCTATCTATCTATCTATCTATCTTTCTATCTATCTATCTATCTATCTAGCATCATCTGTCTATCTATCTATATATCTATTTATCTATTTCTATCTATCGATCTATCCATCTATCTATCAATCTATCTATCTATCATCTATCTGTCTATCTATCTATCTATCAGCATATGTCTATCATCCATCTATCTATCTATCTATCTTTAAATAAAAAAAAACAGGACCAAAAACAACCACATAGATAAATATATCTATACAAAGTAGAAAAATAAAAAATATCACAAAACAAGTATGGGTTGCAAAAGTAGAAACCAGCAAATGTTCCCAATACACTTGTTTCCATGGTGATTGGTTTATATTAGAAGTATCATCCTACATATCTATTAGTGACATGTTCTAAATCACACATCCTGTCCTTTATAATAATTTAAAACAATGCAATCCCCTTTAAGCAGATGTATAGAAGGAGGATCCGTTTTATGAAGAAGAATTCAGAAACCACAGCTCCACCAGCAATGATTTACCACTAGCTAGTTACTATAGGCTTACTAATTAATTATTATTAATGCATAACATTTAAAGCAAAGGAAATGAAAAGCATTTTTTGCAGTGAAGAAAGCTCAGTTTCACATCAACAATCTAACAAATCTGACCTCACTGGAAAGAGAAATGTCGTAACTATTTTAATTAAGGATGTACAATTCGTATTAATATTATTTAATGCCATTTTTTTCAGTTCATAAATATTGTCAATTTAATGATAAATATATAGCCTATCCCTGGTACCTGAACAAAGATGCTGCTGTTTTGGGTTAGATATGATCAAGATTGAGTTTAATTTGAATTGTAGTCACCATTAATATTACTTGCAAATGATATAAAAATAAAAGAACAGAAGTTAAACACTTTGTCTGCATATCTTCCCAACAATTAATACATTAATAATTAAAGGAAAATTATATTAAATGAATCAATAAATACATAATGTTGATGATCTCATATGATTTTTACCAATCTTGATACAGAACAATTTGAGGACTGAAAAATTATAAAATTGTGTGCATTTTAAATGGTATGCATTATATATAATATACAAAAATTATATATATATATAATTTTTGTATACTTTTTTTAAATACAGTATAGTTTTTATTCTTTAAATATTATCTCAGCTTTTTATGGACTGAAAAATAGTATTGAATCTTACCTGCAGAGGTGTGCACAAGAAGACACAAAGCCAGGAGGTACTTTTCCATGTTGTATCGGATGCTCATCCCAACACTCCCTTTAGGCTTTGTTTCAGCAAACTGTCCTGTTTAAATATATCTGCTACATTAAATATACCCTGCTATGGAACACCTCCTCCCTTGGTTTCTGATGAGTAACTCTGGCAAAAAAAATGAGCACAGGTAGTAATTAATTTGTCTATTTTAGTTTAGGAGTAAGGGAGAGGGAGTGATTGTGTAAATTAACTTTTGCAATTTTTTTTTGTTGTTGATATGATTTTTGTTGAGTTGAGTTGAATTGAGTTATTTTCTTTCTTTTCGTTGTAAAATCAAATTGCTTGTATATCACTGATTATGAACAGATTAGCGTATGAAATAATAAAAAAAAAAAAATATGGACCTCTCTGAACTCTGAGTAGTATTATTGACATTGAAAGTGATTTAGTCATTCAGATACAAGACAAGATTTAAGATATAGTGAAGAAAGCAGCAAAGTCGATGTAAAGTCATGTACAAAGATTCAGAGTGAATGTAATCAATCTCAAGAGCTCTCACGCACATGGAGCTAATATATCAAATGTAGAACATAAATGTAACATTGGCGTTTCATAATGAAAAAGTAAAAAAAATGACAATTTAAGGTAACAAAGTTAAATACTAAAATGAATACAATTACAAGTTAGCCTAGACTTATAGCTAAGTTGTATCAAACATCAAAAAAGATCTCCTTGGAGACAAGCCCAATTTAAGGGTTACGGAATATTTTTTGTGACCACATGAAGAAATTATCCAATTTAATTTAGGATACACCAGGGGTAGACTCTGTTATAAGAGATAAGTCCACTTCTGGTGTCGATGAGAGATCAGCTATTTAGTTACCAGACTAATTTTCCACTTGCAATTGGATTTAGTTGTCATTTTGAAAACATGTGGGCAAACAAATGGTGATCCCACAGGCTCATCTGCAAATATGAAAGGGGTCTTATTGGTCTGGGTAACTTTGTTACATTTCTCATGTATGAAAGCCAACTGAATGGTTTTCTTCCGAGAGATCCAAATGTAGGACTTTATTGGTGTAGGACTTTATTGGTGTAGGACTTTATTGGTGTATAATTGCATATCTGTTATCATGATTTCTGTCTTAGAATAATACTTCATTCAGATTAAGGAACCGTGCACACATAAGAATACAGTTTTACATTTTACAAGGCTACCTAAAATCAGCTATCTCAGTGAACAAATATGGGGATTCAGTTCCACCTTATGGCCATATTGTGTTAATCCCACCACTACTTCACAGTACCCCAATATCGGTGGGTCCTACACTAATTCCAACGTGGGAGACAAATTAAATGGTTCCAGTACTAAATAGGCTAAAGTGTATTTTGAAAATCTCTTGGAAGAGCATTGTGAATATATATATAATGTAAACATAAATGCGATAAATGCAATTTAATAAACATGCAAAACTAAGTGTCAAAACTAAATAGTTAATAAGTGCTTGTTATGTATGTAAACAAAATGCATATCACATATCTGCTCTATGAAAATAATAATTCAAGTGACATTACTATCTTAAACCTCCTCAAATTCATATTATTCTGTGGTCACCTACAATGAGTGATTTTGTCTTAGAATAATACCTTATGAATCAGCAGTTTTTTTGTTTTGTTTTTTATAGGTGTTACAATTCATATTTCGCATAGTGCATACTGTATTATGTCTATCCAAGCAAGCAATACAGACTTAAGGAGTAGTTAAGCTAAGGAAGTCAAATCAACTTCTGATCATTTCTAAATAAAAAAATAAATAAATATAAGACCAGACCTGCTTACTCAGAAACTAGTGTGTTCATGACGGCTTCACAAAAGCCTTATCTGACTATGGAAACTGACAGTGAAATTAAAATATTAAAATATAGGTTCAAGCAGAAACCAGTGTATCCTTGTATTAAGTTAGTATTTCAGATTGTGACTAATTTCACTGCAGGGGAAAAGATACACAATTTGCTGCCTTGCAATTGGTATTGGACTGGGTGTGACTTGCTAAAGCCTGGATTCTGTTCTCCTTCCATCCAACATTTCTTTGGGAGTGGTAGAATTTCAAAATATATTTCAACATTTTCATTGCCTATTTAGATTTATTGACAAACTCACAGAATTATCCGATCAGTACAGTAGTTTTCTATTTAGAGGAATGCGCTAATTCCAGACCTGCTGATCGAAGTGATAGGGAAGCAACATTGGATTTTCTGGATGCAATTCTATGAAATAATCTGACAGAATGTATATGCAGAGTTTGTTAATAGCGTGTGATGATAGGCTCACAGAAGCATAGAACATGCTCAGAAGTAAGCCAAGTTTAATTTATAATACAGTTTACCTTCTTAATAGACCACTTAATAATTAGGTAAACAGTAGTAAGCCAAACCACTTCATCTGGGGGGGGGGAAAATTCAGGACGACATAAATATTATGTATATATTTTTCAGTACAGTGATAGGCACATTTTCTTGCTATTTGGGTGACAGGTCAAGTGATAAAAAGTAACCAATAGAGGGAAAATGTTATGGAGCAGTAACATATTTTTTTTTATTAACATATTATACACATTTAGCAACAACAACATTAAAACCACTGACAGGTGAATTGAATAACATTTATTATATCATTACAATGGCACCTGTCAATCGGTGGGATGTATTAGGCAGCAGGTGAACAGTAAGTTCTTGAATTACATGTGTGAAGAAGGAAAAAGGACCAAGCAAAAAGATGTGATTGACTTTGACAAGGGCCGAATAGTGATGGCTAGATGACTAGGTCACAGCATTTCCAAAACGGCAAGTCTTGCGTAGTGTTCCCGGCAGGCCCGCACTGGCCATCGGGCAAACCGGGCAAATGCCCGGTGGGCCGCGATAGACAAGGACTGAGACCACCCAGGGAGATCAAAGGATTTCCCGCACGTAATCGCAGGGCCGACAGTCAGTGTGCGCAGCCCAAACATGTAACAAAGCCTATTGACGGGCCGGTGAAGGCGATTAGAAATCTCCTTCACCTGCCCATTGCACAGAGCGAAAGAGCGGTGCAGGGAGCAGCTGAATTCATCCTGGAGCAGCGTGGCTGAATTCATTTATGTGCTCTGTTCCCGCGAGAGTTGGTTACTGACAGCTTTGCCACGGGTTACCATGGCAACGCTCTCAGTAATGTCGGATCTCCGCTGAGAAAGCAGCCAGAGAGGGCACTCAATAGACCACCAGGATACCCCTCCTCCTTTGGCAAAAGGTAACAGAAGGGATGGGGGAACAAACGTAGTATTTGTTTTTTAAAATTAGTATTTAATTTTACAAATATAATTTAAGTACATTTAATATCCCCCCAGCACTCTGATGCCACAGTCTCATTAAACAATACAACATCTACACACACAAACAGCCCCTATACATACACAATAAAGCCCCATACACAAACACAAACACAAAACACACCCTCTACATACACACTAAAGCCCCATACACACACACACACACACACACAAAACACATACACACTAGAGCCCCATATATACACACACACACACACACACACACAAAATAGCCCCTGTACATACACACTAAAGCCACATATACAGGGCCGGCGCGTCCATAAGGCGGCACAGGCGTCCGCCTTAGGGCGCACGGGCTCTGGGGGCGCAAAATTTCAGTGACCGGCAGGAGGGAAGCTCTCCCTCCTGCCAGCCACCATCTCGGCCCACGGCGCGGCTGTGCTGTGCGGAGATCAGGCGCGGCGAGGGAGCTCTAATCTCACCGCTCTGCTCCCTCGCGCGCTGTCTGCTGATTACCGCGGGAGCCGAAATATGACGTCATATTCCGGCTCCCGCGGTATCAGCAGACAGCGTGCAAGGGAGCAGAGCGGTGAGATTAGAGCTCCCTCGCAGCGCCTGATCTCCGCACAGCACAGCCGCACGCCGCTCAGCAGGACCCCAGGGAAGGATGCATCATCCACACCAGCTCTCCAGGTAAGGAGGCTGGGTGGAAAATGTATATTTATTAAAATAATTAGTGAATGTATGTGATGTGTGTCTGTGAGTGTCTGTGAGTGTCTGTGTGTGTGTATGTGATTGACAGTGTGTGTGTATGTGAGTGTCTGTGAGTGTCTGTGTGTGTGTCTGTGAGTGTCTGTGTGTGTGT
Source organism: Pelobates fuscus (assembly GCF_036172605.1). NCBI lineage: Eukaryota > Metazoa > Chordata > Amphibia > Anura > Pelobatidae > Pelobates > Pelobates fuscus. The sequence goes on along the minus strand of NC_086327.1, from coordinate 18,914,612 downwards.
GTCTGAGTGACAGTGTGTGTGTCTGTGAGTGTCTGTGTGTGTGTCTGTGAGTGACAGTGTGAGTGTCTGTGTGTGTCTGTGAGTGACAGTGTGTGTGTCTGTGAGTGTCTGTGTGTGTGTCTGTGAGTGACAGTGTGTGTGTCTGTGAGTGTCTGTGTGTGTGTCTGTGAGTGACAGTGTGTGTGTATGTGAGTGACAGTGTGTGTGTATGTGAGTGTCTGTGAGTGACAGTGTGTGTGTCTGTGAGTGACAGTGTGTGTGTCTGTGAGTGACAGTGTGTGTGTCTGTGAGTGTCTGTGAGTGACAGTGTGTGTGTCTGTGAGTGTCTGTGTGTGTGTCTGTGAGTGACAGCGTGTGTGTCTGTGAGTGACAGTGTGTATATGTGAGTGACAGTGTGTGTGTATGTGAGTGTCTGTGAGTGACAGTGTGTGTGTCTGTGAGTGACAGTGTGTGTGTCTGTGAGTGACAGTGTGTGTGTCTGTGAGTGTATTTGTTTGTGTCTGTGAGTGTCTGTGTCTGTGAGTGACAGTGTGTGTGTCTGTGAGTGTATTTGTGAGTGTCTGTGTGTGTCTGTGAGTGACAGTGTGTGTGTCTGTGAGTGACAGTGTGTGTGTCTGTGAGTGACAGTGTGTGTGTATGTGAGTGACAGTGTGTGTGTATGTGAGTGTCTGTGAGTGTCTGTGTGTGTGTCTGTGAGTGACAGTGTGTGTGTATGTGAGTGACAGTGTGTGTGTATGTGAGTGTCTGTGAGTGACAGTGTGTGTGTCTGTGAGTGACAGTGTGTGTGTCTGTGAGTGACAGTGTGTGTGTCTGTGAGTGACAGTGTGTGTGTCTGTGAGTGTCTGTGAGTGACAGTGTGTGTGTCTGTGAGTGTCTGTGTGTGTGTCTGTGAGTGACAGCGTGTGTGTCTGTGAGTGACAGTGTGTATATGTGAGTGACAGTGTGTGTGTATGTGAGTGTCTGTGAGTGACAGTGTGTGTGTCTGTGAGTGACAGTGTGTGTGTCTGTGAGTGACAGTGTGTGTGTCTGTGAGTGTATTTGTTTGTGTCTGTGATTGTCTGTGTCTGTGAGTGACAGTGTGTGTGTCTGTGAGTGTATTTGTGTGTGTCTGTGAGTGTCTGTGTGTGTCTGTGAGTGACAGTGTGTGTGTCTGTGAGTGACAGTGTGTGTGTCTGTGAGTGACTGTGTGTATGAGAGTGACAGTGTGTGTGTATGTGAGTGTCTGTGAGTGTCTGTGTGTGTGTCTGTGAGTGACAGTGTGTGTGTATGTGAGTGGCAGTGTGTGTGTATGTGAGTGTCTGTGAGTGACAGTGTGTGTGTCTGTGAGTGACAGTGTGTGTGTCTGTGAGTGACAGTGTGTGTGTCTGTGAGTGTCTGTGTCTGTGAGTGACAGTGTGTGTGTCTGTGAGTGTCTGTGTGTGTGTCTGTGAGTGACAGCGTGTGTGTCTGTGAGTGACAGCGTGTGTGTCTGTGAGTGACAGTGTGTATATGTGAGTGACAGTGTGTGTGTATGTGAGTGTCTGTGAGTGACAGTTTGTGTGTCTGTGAGTGACAGTGTGTGTGTCTGTGAGTGACAGTGTGTGTGTCTGTGAGTGTATTTGTTTGTGTCTGTGAGTGTCTGTGTCTGTGAGTGACAGTGTGTGTGTCTGTGAGTGTATTTGTGTGTGTCTGTGAGTGTCTGTGTGTGTCTGTGTTTGACAGTGTGTGTGTCTGTGAGTGACAGTGTGTGTGTCTGTGAGTGACAGTGTGTGTGTCTGTGAGTGTCTGTGTGTGTGTCTGTGAGTGTCTGTGTCTGTGAGTGACAGTGTGTGTGTCTGTGAGTGTCTGTGTGTGTGTCTGTGAGTGACAGCGTGTGCGTCTGTGAGTGACAGTGTGTGCGTCTGTGAGTGACAGAGTGTGCGTCTGTGAGTGACAGCGTGCGTCTATGAGTGACAGCGTGTGTGAGTGAGTGCGTCTGTGTGTGTGCATGTGAGTTTAGGAGTGTGTCTGTCAGTGTATGATGAGTGTGTTTGTCAGTGTATGAGTGTGTGTCTGTCAAATCAGTGAGAGTATGTTTGTCATTGAGTATGTGTGTGACTATCCGTGTGTCTGTCAATGAGTGTCAATGAGTCTGTGTCTGTCAGTGACGTCTGTGTGTTTGTCATTGAGCGTGTGACTGTCAATGTGTACAGAGTGTAGCGGAGCAGAGCGCAGTACAGGAGCTTCTGTTTCCTGTACCTGGCCAGACTGACAGGAGGTGCTCACAGAGAGAGCCGGCCGGGTACAGAAAACTGAAGCTCCTTTAGGGGATCTGCTCCGCTAGGCAATGCAACAATAGAGGTAGAAGGCACACCAGGAAGGGGAGTGTAACCACTAACGGGGTGTGGGGTGCACCAAGGGACAGGGAGGGAATGGGAGAGAAACACCAAGAGACAGGGACAAGAGGGGGGAGGGGAGAAGAACACTAAGGGGCAGGGAAGGGACCACTATTGGTCGGGGAGGGGAGAGGGGCTGGTTAAGAGGCACATAGGTGAAGATGTTTTTTTGGGGGGGCGGAAAAATGCATCTTCGCCTATGTACCTAAAAATCCAAGACCCGGCCCTGCACATATATTATTTTTCTTATTATTATTGCCGTTTATATAGCGCCAACAGATTCCATAACGCTTTACAATATTATGAGAGGGGGGATTTAACTATAAATAGGACAATTACAAGAAACCTTACAGGAACGATAGGTTGAAGAGGACCCTGCTCAAACGAGCTTACATTCTATAGGAGGTGGGATATAAAACATGATAGGACAGGAAATAGCAATTAAATAAGGTGGGAGTGAACCAGGGCTGGAGGAGAAAGTAAAGTGCTTCCCTCTAGGAGAGAGCAAGAGACAGGTATGTGAGGTAGAGGTTACTCTGGGAGGCCATAAGCTTTCCTAAAGAGATGGGTTTTAAGGCAGTTCTTAAATGATTGAAGACTAGGGGAGAGTCTGATGGTGATACACAGGCTATTCCATAGGAAGGGAGTCGCAGGCGAGAAGTCTTGCAAGCATGAGTTGGCCGTACGGGTATGAGCAGCAGACAGGAGAATGGATTAATGTGGATACCACTAACTTGAATGGAGAGCAAAAGAGGAGAATCAGTATTAGGAGGAAGAAAGACAAGGAGCTCAGTTTTACAGAGATTGAGTTGCAGAAAGCGGGAGGACATCCAGTCAGAGATGGAAGAAAGGCAAGCAGTGACGTTGCAGGATGGCAGGGGAGAGGTCCGGAGAGTAGAAATATACCTGGGTGTCATCAGCATACAGGTGGTAGTGGAATACAAATGAGGTAATAAGTTTGCCAAGAGAGTCAGTATAAAGAGAAAATAGAAAGAGACCAAGGACAGAGCCTTGGGGGACTCCAACCGAGACAGGCTGAGGGGAGGAGGTATCATTAGAAAAGGAGACACTGAATGAGTGTTGGGAGAGATAAGAGGAAAACCACAAACAGGACAGAGTTACAGAAACCGAGTGATTGAAGAGTTTGAAGAAGGAGAGCATGATCAACAGTGTCAAAGGCAGCAGAGAGGTCAAGAAGAATTAGTATGGAGTAGTGGACTTTAGATTTAGCTGCGATTAGGTCGTTAGTAACTTTGATAAGAGCAGTCTCAGTAGAGTGGAAAGGGCGGAATCCAGATTGTAGAAGGTTAAGGAGAGAGTTGGAATTGAGGAAGTGAGACATACGGGCTAAAGTCAATTCTTTCCAGGCTTTGAGGAAAAAGGGAGCAGGGATATGGGCCGATAGTTAGAGTGGGAGGACGGGTCAAGAGATGTTTTTTTAGGATAGGTACTAAAGTGGCATGTTTAAGGTCAGGAGGGACAATGCCAGAAGAGAGAGCAGTTGAAGATGTGTGTTAAGGAAGGCACAAGACAAGGGGAGAGAGATCTGATAAGGTGAGATGGGACAGGATCAAGTGGGCAAGTGGTGGGGCGAGAGGAAAGAAGAAGTGCGTAGGAAAGGCATGATCTACGTATGGTTGAGAAAGAGAACTGCAAGGGTTTGGGTTAGAGCAGGGCCGGTGCAAGGATTTTTAGCTACATAGGCGAAGATGCATTTTGACACCCCCCGCCTCCCCCCCAAAAAAGTGCATCTTCACCTGTGTGTCTTGTAACCCCCCCGTTTTGGGTTTCTTACTTTCTTACCCTCTTTAGTGTTTCATATCCCCTCTTTTGAATGTATTACCCCTTTTGTGCGTAAATGTATTGTATTCCCTCTTTAGTGTGTCTTACAACCTCCTTTGTATGTCTCTTACCTACACCCAGCCCCTTTTTGTGTCTCTTACCCCCAGCCCCTTTCTTTGTTTTTTTCTCCACCCTCTATGTGGCCATTTCTCCCCTGAGTCCGTTTTGTGTGTCCCTCCCCTCCAGATCCCTTTGTGTGTATTTTCTTCCAAGCCATGTAGACATAGATATGGAGGCAGAGACATATAGACACACAGGCAGAAACATACACAAACAGTCACACAGAGACATACAGACACAGTCACGTAAAGACGTAAAGGCATGAAGACACATACATACATACATACATACATACATACAGAGACATACATACAGAGACATTCATACATACATACAGATGCATACAGGCGGCCAAACCCTCATCCTCGGTGACACTGCGCCCTCAAGGGGAAACTCCAAGGTCCCGTTACCCGGCGGGGGTCATCCCAGTCTCCACCAAGCAAGCACTTACCTCATGATTGCTACTTGGCGACTACTCTTAAGGGACCTGCAACGTGGTCTCTCCAAAATGGCGGACTCCACAGAAACCATCCGAAGCTGGGAAGCTACTTTCCACGCAGCGTATGAAGCAATATGTCTGGAGGAGCCTGGAGGCCAGAAAGACACACTCCCAAGACACAGCATATACACAAAGCACTGGTTTGGCGCCCTCCTCCAAGGCGGGGAGCCAAGAAGGGCCATATACCCACCCGCAGTCCACACACCATCACCTGGGATCCCGATATACGGGTGAGGAGGGCCCATGGACTTGGAGAAATGGTTCCCGCTACCACCGGCGGCTGCAATGATGCCGCATGACATGGCACCATGGATGGCACAAATCCTCTCAAGTACAGAGTGGAACCCAGCCTGTCCACTACAGGCATAGGGTGATAAGACAACACTCACGGAGTCAGTTGCTCAGTGAGCTTACACAAGCTGTTGCCTTGGCCAAAAGTCACTGACCCTGCTTACACTCCACCACAACCTGCCACATGTCTACCCCCTCCATGGAACATAACAAACAGGGTGCATACACTGTGCCCAGAATATATACTACTTGGTGGCCCTTTACTCCTGAGTATTATCTTGTCATGTCAGCATGCCTACATGTTTATCTTTACTCGTTTTGCTTGTTTCTGCCTGACTCACAAGTATATCTATTTTCTATTATTAGCACTATTTTCTCCTTAGCATGTATCCGCTGGGCCTGTCTGCCTACCTTTCCTCCCTGTCTCCCTCCCCTTACCTCAGTGTTGTCACTGACTGACTCACTCCTCTCACTTGTGTTCCGGGCGGGCTCCACTGTTTAGGCGCCGCCATATTAAAGCCAGCCAGCAGGGGGAGCCCGTCCCTGCCAGCATCGGACCGCAGGGGACTCTGGGGGAGGTGAAAGTCGCACCCCTCCTGACATCATCAGGAGGGGGCGGGCCCGGGCGGCACAGCACAGACTTCACCTCCTCTGGGACCAGACCGTCTGTGGAGGGAGCCAGCAGCCAGGAGAGCAGGGCAAGGTAGGCTGCGGGCGGCTGTATAAAAATCCAAATCCCTAGCCAGTGGCTGGGGATTCGGATTTTTGCGCCCCCCCTGCTTGGGCGCCCTAAGGCGGCCGCCTGGGCCGCCTTATGGACGCGCCGGCCCTGGGTTAGAGTTAGGGTTACACACTATACACACACAAAACAGCCCCTGTACATCCACACTAAAGCCACACACACTAGAGCCCCATGTAGTTTACACATACAGTACAGCCTATATTAATACTGTAAACATGCATGCTACAGCCCACAAATATGCATATGAGAGCCCCTAAATACATGTACAAACATACTACAGCCCCTATACAAATATATGCACACTACAGCCACTAGATGCGCACACACCATCTAGACACACACTACACCCCATAGTCAAATACATACACTACATTTTCCTGACACATAAACACTCTCTACATACCCTAGAAACATACACACACTGAAATCCATATACACAAACTTAAAACAGCCCCTATATATATATATTCTTATTATTATTATTATATGTATATAGCGCCAACAAATTTTGTAGTTATTTACAATGGGTGGACTAACAAACATGTAATTGTAACCAGACAAGTTTGACACACAAAAACAAAGGGATTGAGGGCCCTGCTCAATGAACTTACATGCTAGAGGGATAAAGGTAAAGGGACAAAAAACTCCTCTACACTCACACATCACCAGCAAACACACTACAGCATTTCAGCATGAGATGCCCTGGAGGGACAGCAAACTAACATGTTCCCAACTCCTCTCTGTCCCCGCCCCTATGGAGCTGCTCTGCCTTTAAATGCCCAGGCCAAATTTTTTTCCCAGTCTGGCCCTGGTTCCCGGTATAAAGTGGTTAGTACTTACCAAGAGTGGTACAAGGAAGGACAACCGGTGAACTAGCACCAGGGTCATGGGCTCCCAAGACTCATTGATGCACGTGTGTAGGGAATGCTAGCCTGTAATGTCCAATCACATAGTCGAACAATGATAGAAAGGTGTTAGAACACACAGTGCATTGAAGTTTACTGCATGAAGGGCTGCATAGCTGCAGACTGGTCAAAGTGCCCATGATGACCCCTGTCAACTATAATAAAAGTTCTTTGAATGGGGAAGTGAGCATCCAAAATGGACCATGGAGCAATGGAAGAAAGTTGCCTGATCTGATGAGTAATAATTTATTTTAGATCAGGTGGATGACTGTGACATTTACACGGGGAAAAGATGGCAACAAGATGTATGAGAAGAAGGCAAGTGTTATGTCCCAAAGTGTGGGCTTGTGCTTAAATAGTGAATGTAATGCTACGAGTGTCTACTCAATAAATTATACACACAGGCATGAGGTCTCAATCCAGAGGTAGCATATTACTTACTGTATACAGGATGAGTCAAAACAAGGCTTTCTTACTATACACATTATACAGCTTCAAAACCTATACCATTGCAAAGCTGGGGTCACCCCAGTAGTAGAGTGTGGTGTGTTTCGGTATGTGGTCAAGAATTCCAGCAGCATCTCTTCAGACCTTCCAGTCTGGTCCATAGTAGTAAGTAGGTGTTTCTTAAAAGCCTGAACAAATCGTTCTGCCTGCCCATTCGAGGATGGATGATATGGAGCTGTTTTGCTGTGGGCTATGTTCCAGGAGCTGAGCAGTGATTGAAATTCATGTGGCGTAAATTGGGACCCATTGTCTGTGACTATGGCTACTGGCAATCTGTATTGGGTAAAAGGCTCCCTTAAGATTAAAATGGTGGCATTGGAGGTTGATAGAAGGCATTTGGAAAACTTCAGCCCATTTTTACTATCATTAAGCACATTTTACCATTGATTGGCCCCTCAAAATCTTGATGGAGTCTTGACCATGGGTCCTTCAACTATGGCCAAGGTTGCCTACTGTGACAAACCGCCTGGCACCCCAACCGGGTACCTCCGTCATTTGCTGCTCCCTAGTACTTGCAAGCACCATAAGCACTGTACTGGAACACCATAACCCCCATAAACCCCATGAACCGCTGCAGCTTGGTTGGGGTCTCGCTGTCCTCCACCCACCCTGGACCCAAGACCAGGATCTAGCTTCCAGTGGGTAGACATCTCCTAGTCCAGAGAGCATAGCAGGAACAGCTCTTATAAGAGCTAGTGATTATACTCAGGAGAGTATAGTGATTATAGCAATCCCCAAAGTGAATGTAGTTCTCCAACCCCCAAACATGAGAAAAAGACTTCATGAAGGGGTAAACAAATCTCTGTTTAATGGGGGCCACACTTGTCCTTATATGACAATCCCCATCAAGGGGTACACCCACAGGGTCCTTGTGGGGGACTGATGTGCAACTTCAGAGACCAATAACAATAAGGTTACAAGGCACGACACTCCCACACTCAGCACACAATCCTTCCCCTCTGCTTGGGAGATAATTGGATCAGTAACTGTACTAATCCAATTATCTCCAATCACAGAAAAAACATACTTTTTTAAAACACCCCAAAAGTACCATAAAAATACATAAAACCCCACAATCCCCTGATAGCCCCGATATGGGTGACCAACATATCCAAAAATCACCCAGATCAGTTCAGGGGTTCAGGAATTTCCTGGAAGTCTTATTTTTGACTGACCATGCACATGGTCCCATGCCCAAAACAGTTCCAGAGAATTAGCGTTAACGGTCGGTCTCTCTGTCTGGAGTACAAAAGTACATACTTCACATGAACAGAGCCTTTTAAAGTATTTTAGCCAGGTCTATTGCAGAGGCCATAGTCACAGGGTAAGAGGCTGGCCAGCAGGCTCCTCCAAGAACCAGTAATGAGCTTCAGTTCATCACAACTACTATCCTTCTTTTGGGGTTGCTGAGCTTGACAGCACCCTGGACATCGAGCTACATAATCTTGAATTGCTTTATCAATTGGTGGCCACCAAACATAGCCTCTGGCTCGCTGCTTCATGTGCACAACACCTGGATGGACCTCATGCAGGATCTTTAGCATTATAGGTTGCAGATTCTCGGGTACGAGTACTCTATCCCCCCATTGTAGGCATCCAGCATTTGTCACAAGCTCACATTTTCTTATGAAGTATGGTTGAAATTAACATGGTACTTTCTCTGGCCATCAAGCCTGAACATATGAGAAAATCTGAGATAGGCATGGGTCCGTCGCTGTTTCTGGCTATCAATGTAGTAGAAATGCTAGTTTGTGGCCTTTGTATTTCAACTATGTGCATGTCTCTTGGTGGGTGCTCTCCAATTAGTAATATGGAGAATGCATTATCATGAGCATCATGTGAGCTATACCTGATGGAATAATTATAAGCTCCCAAGAATAAAGCGTATCTTTATAATCGAGACGCAGTTGTTGTAGAAATCCTTTTTGAGGGTTGAGAATTGACAGCAGAGGTTTACAGCAGAGGTTTGTGATCAGTGATTAGTGTGAAATCCCTACCATAGATGTATGCATTAAATTTCTTGGTAGCCCACACAATGGCTAATGCCTCTTTATCTATCTGTGAGTAGTTTTGTTCTGTTGAAGTTAAAGACCTGGAAGCAAAAGAATAAACATGTGCACCAGTGAAATTTTCGTTCCATACAAATGATTTCGTACTAAATAAAAATGTAATTCGTCCATTCAGAATTTCGTCCGTAAAATATGAGTTTTTCGGCCGAAATTCAGTAAAGAATAATTTGTTTTCATCCAATAAAAGAAAAAAAAAGCAAGGAGGGAGCCGGCAGCACTACCAGCTCCCACCTTGTTATAATAATTACAATTCCAAGCCACCCCTGCATTAAAACCTATGGGGGTCACTATGACCCCCATATTAATAAAAGGGAGGTTAAATCCTTCTGCATGCCCCTACTCGCGGCCTTCCGTCGCCTAAACAGCAAGCAGCCAGTGGCTGCTCACTGTCATTTAAAACTACTAGTGAGTGGACAGCCATTGCTGCCCAGTCACTAGTGCAATAAGGGGGGTGAAAAGAATATGATTCTCACACTAAAGTGAGATCAAGGTCCCTGGATATAAATCAATATATTATATAGAAGTGAAAGAGAGCTACGGCAAGAGAATGTGTAACTAATAGTTATAGAAAAAACAATAACAATGTTACAATATGAAAAAGTAGCTATTTAGATCTAAACATTGTTATCGATTTTGCTATAAGTATTGGTTACACGTACTCTTACCGTAGCTCTCCATCACTTCTATATAAGATATTGATTTATATCTAGGGACCTTGATTTCACTTTACTGTGAGAATATTTTGGTCTTACTTTTTTTGCAATAAGGGGGCACCTGGCACATGGTGGAGAACCCAAATAACTAAAATGGGGGGACACAGTGCCTCCCCCTCGCCCCCACCCGTGACCCAGTGCCCCCCCCCCCAACCCCCCGTGGGTGGGGGCAATAATTAATTAATAATAACTAATTAAATGAAGGGGAGAGGACACCTAATGTCCCCCCAGATCCCCACCCAAAAGACCCTAATTAAATAAGGGGGGGGGAACCTAATGTCCCCCCCCGGTTCCCACCAATGAGCAGCGGGTGAGGACCCTAAATAATGAATGTTCCCCCCAGATTCCTACCCATGACCGTCAGGTGGGGACCTTAATTAAATAAATAATGGGGGGGGGGGGCTAATGTGCCCCCCCCAGGTCCCCACCCATGACCGGCAGGTGGGGACCTTAAATAATTAACTTTTTTATGATCTTTTGGGCTAATAGGTGGTCCAGCTCTGCTTCCACACTCTTCCGCAAGGCAAATGGTACTGATCTGGCCTTACAAAAACAAGGGTGAGCATCCAGTTTCAATTGGAGTTGGACTAGTTTTCCTCTTACTGTACCCAGAGAGTCTTCAAAAACCTCTTTAACCCCTTAAGGACACATGACATGTGTGACATGTCATGATTCCCTTTTATTCCAGAAGTTTGGTCCTTAAGGGGTTAAATAGTGACTTCAGTGACTCCACCTAGGAGTCCACCTCAGAAAGCAATGTACACTGGGCAATAGCAAGTGGAGAAGGCTTTAATCCAGTCTCTGCCATATAGTGGAGGACCTCCTTTATGTACCACATAAAGGCGTAAAGATTTACTACATTTGCCCAATGTGACAAGAGGTTGTATGTAACCCATGGGTTCCAATAGCTCCTTGCTGTAAGTTTGTAATTTGAGATTTGTAGGTCTTAGTAATAGTGACAGGCCTAAAGCCTTGAAATCAGTCCATGAAATGTCATACACAGCTGCCCCTGTATCAACATGCATGGAGAGGGGCCAGCAGGCCAGCAGACGCAGTCAGGGCCCGACTGGGAAGAAAATTCGGCCCGGGCATTTTTTAATTACAGCGGCCCAATAAAAAGGGGGCGGGGCCAGATAGGGTGTGTTTTGTCATCACCAATGACAAGCACGCCCCATCACAAAGTGAGCATGTTGGTTCACTGCTCTTCCATGGTAGACCATGCGCAGAGCTCTGCTGAAGAGCTCTGGCATGAGAAAAAGACCCTGTATTTGTTCTGCACAGCGCAAGCAAATTTAATAACATGCTTGCACTGTGTTTGCTTGAGATTTGTCTCTGGTGTCTCCATAGTTGGGATACCAGGAGACAAAAATGCTAGGAAAGCATATTGTGCAGTGTTCTGGTACCAAGAGGTGGAATACACAATATTATGCAGGTGGTTTTAATGTTGTGAAAGATCAGTTTATTTATTAAATATATCATATATAGAGAGAGAGCTTTTTTTACTGCACCTGCTTTTCTTCCCTCTGTTGGTCACTCTTCACTTGATCTGGTTGTCTAATCCCCATGTGTGTTTTAAACTTTATATTCTATAATGTATTGTTGCAATTCTCATCATTTACTTTACACAGTGTTCCTTAGGGACCTTGTAAATCTCATGAACCTAAAGCATATTGTTAGTGTAAATTGTATATTAATATTAATGGCCCAAGACCTGGTGCTGCCTGGATCCAAGGATGAAATGTTAACACCCCCCTAGCCCCACCCCCCAAAAAATTATATATATATATATATATATATATATATATAGTTCTGCAATGGTAGTATCTCTATGTGTGCAGATGTGTGACAGTGTGTGTATTGGGGATCAAGTGTGTGTCTAACTGTGTGCTAGGATGACACATGATATGTGTCTGTGTGTTTGCTGTGGATAAAGTGTGTGGCTGTGTGTGTACTAGGGATGAGTGTGTGTCTGTATGTGTGCTAGGGATGTAGTGTGTGTCTGTTTGTGTGCTGGGGATGTAGTATGTGCCTGTGTGTGCTGGGGATGTAGTGTGAGTCTGTGTGTGTGCTGGTGATGTAGCGTGTGTCTGTGTGCATGCTGGTGATGTAGCGTGTGTCTGTGTGTGCACTGCAGCCAATACACTTCCCTTTATCCTGTGTCTGTGTATATTCATGTGTGTCAGTGTTTGTATCTGTGTGTATCACGTGTATCAGTGTGTCTGTGCAACTGTATGTTAAAACCAAAAAAAGTTACCTGCTCTCGCCTAAATCCCTATGTATATGTAAACAAATGGAGGTCATTTAGTTACTCCAATGGCCATTGGAAGGAATTCCCGCCTACCACCGGCAAGGCAGACCCCCCTAGGCGGGTCCTACATTGACCTTTCACCTTGCTTACTTCAGCTTCTGGCAGAGATATCTCTAATGAGACAGAGAGGAGTATTTTTTATATACACCCCTATATACTTATTAACCCTTATTAACCCTGTGTGTCTGTATATCTGCACATGTGTCAGTGTATATGTGGAACTGTATGTGTGTCTGTGAATCTGCATGTGTGTCAGTATATGTATCAAACACTGACACACATGCAGATATTGACATACATACAGATGTACACACACTGACACAGATACACACACAGGCAATTACACACTACACACAGACAGATACACACACTACACACACAGACAGATACACACACACTATACACACACACTATACACACACACACAAATACACACAGACAGATACACACACTGCACAGACAGCTACACATACTACACACACAGATACACACTCCACATACAGACAAATACACACACTACACACACAGATAGACAGATACACACTACACACACAGACAGACACACACTACACACAGATACACACACACATACACAGATTCACACATGCAGACACACAGATACACACACATAGATAGCTGCACCGTTGCCTCCTGTTTTAGATGATGGCACGGGCGGCAAAATGCCGCCCCTGTCAGTGTGCCGCCTGGAGCTGTGGCTCCATAGCGGTCTACGGTCGGGCCAGCCCTGAGCCTGATGTTGATACACATGGTTCTGTTGTTCTTTTTATGCTACATTGACCAGTAAAATGGACAGCTTTAGGATTTTATTCTCTTGACTTAATTTGAGGAGAAGACAGTGGCTCAAAGTTCAACTGAAGTACAGGAAGACATTACTAGTAACAATTTAAAAGGTCATCACCCCTAACAATAAACCACAGAACTGTTTCAGTGTAAGACAGATAAAAAAAAGGATCTGTAACATCCCTGTTATCTTTTGATATTGGAATGCAGTGTTTTCGTAACAAATGATTTCAATATCTATAAAAATTAATTATCTTTAAAAATTGGAATAATATTCATTATCTATAAAAAAGTTTAATAATATTTGCATCTGTCTGTCCAGTACAAAATCTATAGGTGGTCTTTCCAGATGTTTTTACGCATTACATCTCACTCGTAACTCCAGTTTAGGTTTTCTTGAAATGTGTAGTTCTTACGATGGTATCATGCTGAGTGCAATATAAACCATTAAAACAAATAATAATAGTGTGTATAGGTTTCATATAGTGCCTTGACTCATAGACATGAGAATATATATTTTAGTTCAGCAATTAAGTATGACACACCCTATGTATCATTCTTCAAAAGGGGGCAGGCAAGTAGTCAATGTGTCATCAACTAAATAAGGTAATTACTAGTTTACAAGGTATCACATATTACGTTCTGGATCATTAACAAATACTTTAATTCAATGTGCTAATTTTCAACAATATGGATTAATTCATAAAGAAGAATTGATCTCAAAAGTCAAAAAAAGAGTTTCAAGGGTGTCAAAATATATCCTACCAGCTCTTATTTTGACTACATTTCCCATATTTTTTTACAAAACCACAGACTAGCTGAAAATTATTGTTGTAGTTAAATAACAACTGGAGACCTGCAGCTCCACACACCTGCACCTACCCGTTACTTGTAGTGAGCAGAATATCGAGTTTCTAAAAAAAAAAAAAAATAGCTGATGTGGTTTATTTCAGCTTAGCTATCAAGGTCTAACATTTGCAAATTAGCCAAAAAATGTAATCAAAGTAATGTTTATCATACTGGACCTATGAAACAGTTTCAAGTGGATAACCAATGAAAAACGTTTTGTTATAGGTGCTCACTGTAATAAATAAGTCCACTCCATCCAGCATTGCGTCACACAGGAACTTTTCCAACAGAGTCCATATATAGCAAAAGACAAAATGTCACAGAGGAAGTGACGTAATGTATGTTTACAACATTATGTGGAAAATATGTTTAAGTTGGTGGATATTTGTGATTATAATTCTGTTTTTCCCTTTTTTAATATGGTTACCTGGGTATGCTATGTAAATATATCACTGGAATACACTACATCACTTCCTGTGTGATGCTTTGTCTTTTGTTATACACAGACTCTGTTGGAAAGCACCACGCTACTTCCTGTGTGACGCGGCGCTAGTAATAACATACGCATTGATGTGCTTACACAAATGGCTATTTCCACCTCCCATCTCTTGGACACTTTGGTGGACAGATGGTTGTTGGTGGCGTTATTGTGAAGCACTGAATTACTATGGTAACGCATGCACTTCATGCTGCAATACATCTAGCCACAATAAAAATTAGCGGCTACCAGGCCGGAGTTTCGGCACGTCGCTTCCGGAGTTACACGTGCGTTCCACTTTGGATTAAGGGAAATTGTTATTACTGACTACACCAAGAAGCAATCATGTAGTTACACTTACCTATGGCTTATTATAGTATTATAGTAGAGCAAGTTCTGCGCTAGAAAGTGTCAGTAAATTTCCATATATAAAAGCTCTGCTGTATTGTGTATGGACGATATAATCCCTGTCTAAGGATATATGCAGATCTAGATGAAAAAAGTATTCCCATTTTGACATTTCTTGTACAAATATAGAAGACAGAAAACAGAGATACTCCAATAGTGAAGTAAGTACAAATACAAGTACAAGTACTTGCTGTCCTGAGGAAAGTCTGAGGAAAGTCCCAAGGAAAGTCCCGATCCAGGACTGAAATGTTAACAAACACTGCATATATTAATCTAAATTAATAAAAGTTACATTTTAGAACACCGAGAGTGCGGACTACCTCCGTTATCTCTATAGATATACACTGAACAAAATTATAAATGCAACACTTTTTTTTTGCCCCCATTTTTCATGAACTGAACTCAAAGATCTTAGACTTTTTCTATGTACACAAAAGGCCTATTTCTCTCAAATATTGTTCACAAATCTGTCTAAATCTTTGTTAGTAAGCACTTCTCCTTTGCCGAGATAATCCATCCACCTCACAGGTGTTGCATATCAAGATTCTGATTAGACAGCATGATTATTGCACAGGTGTGCCTTAGGCTGGCCACAATAAAAGGCCACTCTTTGCTTACTCTTGCTTTGCTTAGTGATGCCGGGCCGGAGTGATGTCATAACCCTGCTCCCGGCATCACCTCAGGGAGAGCAAGGGGCGGTGCTGGAAAAACACAAAGATTACAGCTTCCGTGTCATCTCCATTCTCCTCCTGCCAGTCGTGTCTGGGGAAGACATCCCAGGCCAGCTCTTGATGTATCCCCAGCGTGTGGTGCACGGCCCCCATGGGGTGTGCATACCACGTGTTGAGAAACTAAAATGTAAAGAGTAATGATCCTGGTTACCGTTAAATAAACAGAAAAAACATTCCTTTAGTACAAATACTACAAAACATGCATCATCTATGTAACCACTCAAGGAGATGTTTATGTACATTATGCCAAAACCTACACACACTGCAATTAATATAATAGTGTTATTGAAATATGCTATAAATAGCATATCTATGGGCCACTGCCCATCCTACTTACTGGATAATTGGATAGGTCTAAGTCTTTCATTCTGGATCATTAGGCTTGTCTTCTGCAGATTTTATTGTGGATTTAATTTTTTTGTGTGTTTGATACATGGTCACATTTTAAACGTATTTTAATGCATACAGAGTTTCTGGCTGTCCTGCTCGGAACTTAGTTGTGTTCTAAGCTCAGTCACAGATAATCTTGTTAATTTGTGATTTGGGTTTTAATGCATTGCAGCTCTGTACTCTGTCGCTAGTAACGCAGGTTGCGTCACTGTCAATGTCCACTCAGGGTCGCACCGATCCTATCTAGATTATCGCATGGTTTTGTTTGGAGGTATGATGGTAAGTTTAAAGCCATCTGCATTACCTATGGAACGGTGTCAAAGAACAGAGAGAAAGCAATGTAGATATAAATTGGGTCAAATTTAGGGGCACAGTTCTAGAGATGAACATAGTTTATGGAAATAAATGCAGAGTTTACAGTGATTCTTCCAGGTATCAGGGTTAGTGATTTGGCTAAGATTTGATCGGAACAGAAAATAGCTTAAAAATTCCTTTTAAAGAAAGTCCCTTTGATGCAAATTGTGTTTTTTGACATAAAAATATAAGTGATTGCCAATACAATCAGTTGTAATGATCACTGACAATGGGTTCATATTTCTACCCCACAGAAAAATGTGTTATCTACAAATAATTCAACGCTTAGATAGATATAAATTAACAAACGCTGCCTCGTAGTTTTTAGTTATAGAGGAATGTTCAAATAAGTTCCTGGAAATAGAATTTGTTGGAATTGTTCCTCTTTATTTATTAATTTGCCTAATAATAATTTGTTAGCGTGTTATAAGCTGGATATTTAACATGCCATTGGTTCACGTAGCTTGGTGCATACATATTTTAGAAGATGTTGACAATAAAACACTATAGCTCTGTTTATAAGATACAGCGAATTTTAAATAATTTGTAGGTGTTATTTCTTGGTATGTGTTTTATATATGTTGTATTTTTTTTTTATTATTAAATTGTTTTTGTTTAAATGTGAGCACCAGTAGTTGTTTCATATATCCCATGTTCTCATACACTACTTTAGGAGGACGTCACGTGATGGGTAAAGAGGTCTATATTTTTATATAACTGATATAAACTTAGATATGGACACAATTGCACCATAACCTCTACAGTTTAAGATAGAGGTTATGGTCCAGAAAGTCTTGAAATTTTCTCTTCTTCCCAGTTTGAGCAATCTAATTTTGAGCAATATGATGAGAGGTATCTCCTGGTCCGTTTGCTGAAGCTTGGATAATACAGCAGTGAACCTCCACTTTGGCTGTTCCACTTTGGGTGGTAGTTATGGACTGGGAGCACTGGCAGTGGTTTAGCTTAGCCTGTTTTTGACATCCATGGGTAGCTGTAGTTATGGCGCTTTGAGAGCACCTTTACATTTGTTCCTGATGGCTATTGATATGATAACAATATACAAAAACAAAGAAATGAAAAACAAACCAATAATACAGTTGTATACTTACAACAATGTTTTGTGAGTCACATAGTTTTCACCAAAACAGACATCCCTTCCACATTTAGGACAGATAACATTATTTTTCCAATGGAAAACTGGTCATCTCAATTCACTTCTGGATATGTTGTGCTTGACCTTTTTATGTCACATAGGGGGAAAGGGTATGTTAATGGTAGCACAGTCAGTGTCATACTCTCCCAAAGAACCATTGATGGCTCCTGAGAAGCACAGTTATCTCAGATAGTTGAAATGTAGGTGTAATCGTTTGACCTTTACAGAGTTTTCAAAAATCTTTGTATACATCACAATACGAATTATTACTAAGAAGAACAAACATTACAACTATGGTGCAAGAATGTATTAGGTGTGCCTAAGGTAGCAAAAATAGAGTATTTGTTTGATAACATTGACTTTTTGTTCACATAGCACAGTCATCCCATAGAGTACAGAGAGGATATTCTGACTATAACCACCAACATATGAATTACATATTGTGTTCAATTTGAATAAAATATAGAAAAATATATAGAATATCTAATATATATAAAAAAATATATATACAAAATATAAAAAATAAAAATGCCCCATGGAGCTCCTCAACTGATCTAAGTTTATTTGAACCCTGCCCTTTTATTGAATAATCTTTGGGTTCTTTTGGCAAAGGTACAAAGTGCAATTACTGCATTACGACACAAATGTTGTGTTCTGTTTATTAGATTCTGTGGTGAATCACAAGAGCTACTCCAATGCAGTAAGTGACCTTGGTATCTTAACTGAGATGCAATGAAAGTCTCATAAAAAAAAAAACTAAGAGAGACGAAACTGGGGAAACCAAAACTAGGTTAATTACAGTCTTGTGTATATCCCTCTCTCTATAACACCCTGGGGAATTTTTGCAGATTGATTTGGTAAATTATACAGGGGTTGTATTGACCCACTTACTGTTACAATTATTCGACTTCTCTCTGACTTCAAACAGATCAATCCAAAGAGATGTCACTTTGCATTTAATCGTTTCAACGTTCAAGGATTGAATTAGTGAGCTTAGTATTTATTTTATGTATAACCAAACAATCACAGAAAAAAATCCACGGAAACATTTGGTTCCAAACTTTTCCACAATACTAAACTTTCTAGATGATTTCTAGATGGTTACAGTTTTGGACTTTGCAGCTTGACTGTATTGGGGTTTCACATTGTACAGGGTCTGTATCATAGTTGTAGCCTGAATACGTCAATGCGCACTAGTGTGGTATCTGGTACTTGTTAGAAAGTTTTGAGATTGATGGTTTCAGTTATTTGGTTATTGTACTTAAAGCTCTTTCCCCGTCCACCTAATGTACTGATGTCTTGTTTTTTATTATCCTGGTGGGATCCATTCCACCATCAATCTGTAGATGCATTTTACACAGTCCCTAACATGTTCTCAATATGCCTGTACATTAAAATGTGTCTTCTCCTATACCAATGATCCCATAGCCATTCCACACAGTGACTGTCTGACATTGTTGTGGATAAAAAATACTTTTTGTGCTCCAGTCTGTGGTCTCTTAAAGTTCCCCTGGCATCTGCATGTGCCTATAAAATGATGCTCAATTAAAATATCTTGGACACTTGTCAAGCTTGGTCACCATGCAGCATGTCCATAAAGTCATGTCCTGCAGATGTCATAGAGCATTGTGTATGGATATGTGCTGTTTTGTTTTATTTTCCACAACTTAATAAAGCATATCTACCGCTACCTTTGTATGAGGTCGCCCCATTCTAAGCCTAAATCTAAAACAATTAAGAGAATTGATATTAATGTATGCTAATCATTTTGTATATACAATATATATTAAGAATACACAATATTTGATTTACAGTTTTTTTTATTTTATTTCTATAGGAAACGGTACAATTGGTACACTGACTATAAGTCTTATAGCAGGGCAGGTCTGAACTTGCACAAGATTTGAAAATAAGCAAGATCCCATGCAACACGACAAGATAAATAAATGCTTTGTCTGGTGGACAGGAGAATTTGTTGGTAGACTGACCTTCTTTGTGAAGGACAGTATAGAGTTGTGAGAAAGAAAGAAATGTTGATGGTTTTAAATCTTTTTTTCAGCCTATATGATTGTAACTGAGTAAACTACCTTTCAGGAGACAAAGTAACTTAAAAAGTATGGTCAATTTTTATGGCTCTTGTAATCGTTACCCCTTTGTGTTACTGTAAAGTACTTTTTGACCCATTTTTCCAATACATTACATTGTATGTAGGAAGGAATAAGACTTTTATCATAATGTTGGCAACCAGCTGATATTCATTTTAAGACTATAACAAGAAACAAAGGGAATAAGTATGTTGCCCATCAAAACTGTCAGCAAGTGTAATTTGGTATAATTATATCTAATGAATATCATTAATCAATATTTGTACAAATATAACAAAGCACACATACAACCTCCAAGGAAAACTCTTGTAGTGTTCATGAATATCTATTAAAATGTATGTATTCTGCTGGTCCTTGTAATAAAACAATAATCTAATGCACAGGGAAATAACATATTTTCGTGTCGAGGTTTAGAGACAGTTCACATCATGGGTCATTCCTGAGATTCCTTACCACTGGAGGCTTTTTCATTATAAATACTATACAGTTTCTGAAATAAATGGGAACATTTTTAGGGTTAGCCTGGCATGATAATATATAGTAGAACCCAAAAAACAACATTATTTTTGCCCATATACCACATATTATTCGACTACAATGAATTCCTTCGTTAGGAGCCTGGTATGTAAATCTAACAGTGGAATGCATGTCACTGTCCAGTAGGTCTTAATATACTCAAACTTGTCTCGGGTTATACAATCAAACTACCAGTGAATTTAGGAGACCTCAGTATAGAAAGGTGTTGGATACAATGGAATAAATGCTGAAAAGAGAACATAGATGTTACATAATTGTAGTTCAGAAGTTAGGTGTCTGAGAGCAGGCTGTCGAAATCTAAAATTCCTACTTGGTTAATGTCAGTAAAGGCTTAATGGCATTGGGTTGCATAATGGTTATATAACATAGAACATTCAACATAAATGTTTATGTTGCTGAATTTTAATAGTGTACAAGATTGGAAGTTGATTTGTTGCAAGTGGCCTGCTTTATTAAGTGTGGACAGCACGTTAATCGACTTCTTCAATAGTCGGTCCAGAAGAGCCACCAGCAGCACTGCCCCCTGCTCCAGGGAAGCCTCCAGGCATTCCACCAGGCATGCCGGCACCCCCTGCCCCCTGGTAGAGCTTCGTAACGATAGGGTTGCAGACATTTTGCAGTTCCTTCTGTTGATGTTCATATTCGTCTTTCTCAGCCATCTTAACGGGAAAAACAGAAACATGCATTGGGGAAAGAAATGGTAGAGATACAATATGTATAATATTATACAATATATATTATATATAATATAATAATATACAGTATAGGCAGCTAGAAATAGGAGCATGTACACTTTATAAAACTAAACTACATGGATAAGAAACTCAATATTAAGGGAAAGAAATGTAGTCCTAAATATTGACTGCGTACATATTATATATTTCTGTTTTAAATTACAAAATTGTGTATATCATCACAATGCTAATAATAATAAGCACAGTTTCTAAAGGTTTTCTTTTGGAAAGGGGTGAAGGTTGGTTAGGCAAAAGGTCTGCTTCAAGGCAACATGAGTGGGCAACAGAATGACAAGATTGGATACATACCCCAATATTATCATATGCTGCATCTGTATTTGAAAGCATCCATCCACTTCAGAAAACTTGCGGGGGTTCAACAATATATTTTTTTCATTGCGTGGTAGATAGTACTAATGATTTTGATCTACAAAAAGCATAACAGACTTCTGCCCAAACTAGCCTTCATTTACAGTGATTGGCATATTCAGAGTTTAAGAATGTTCCGTTTTTATGCCAATTGGGATATTGCAACTTTGGGGATATATGACTGACCACTGCTCCGGGTAATTTATTGAATACTTAGTATTGGCTTTTGTTAAGGTTTAACAGTAGATATAAGATTACAAAGCCACCTTTACCTGGTTCCTGTCCAGCCAAGAAATTACTTCATTGCACTTGTCCAAGATCTTCTGTTTATCTTCTGGACTAATCTTGTCCTTCAGCTTTTCATCCTCGGCGGTGCTCTTCATGTTGAAAGCTAAAGATTCCAAAGAATTCTTGGCTGTGATCTTCTCTCTCTGGACTTCATCTTCAGCCTTGTACCTATCGGCTTCTTGAACCATACGTTCAATATCTTCTTTACTTAGACGGCCTATCAATATATTAAGAAACACTAATAAATTAAAATTAAAGGAAAACTTTTGGGTTTTTCATTTTTTCGTTTTTTTGGGGAGTTTTAAATAATTTGTATTCATTTCTATATCACACGAGAAAAAAAAAACTATATATTACATTTATCAGAATGACAATACTAATAAACACTTACAACTTCCACAATTTACAATATATATATATATGGTCGTGCTTTTTCTTTGATGGTTTACCAAATTTACAATTTATAATCTTAGCATTTATTCAAAACCATAGACACATATATAGTTTTCTGGCCATGGGATCAAGGTCAATCACTCAGTGAGTCAAAAAGTTGTTATGGGTGAGGGAGGTTTTCACAACCTGATCTCTTACTGGATCCGTTTTTTATTCTGACACTTTTTAGTCGATTATCTCATAATCGGGATCTCTGAATTGTTCCTATATTTACTCCAGGATTGCCAAATACCTTCATAGCTATCTGTCATGGAGTTAAGTATGTAAAAATATTTTTCCATATCTAACTGGGTCATGATTTCACTTCAATCAGGAGTTTAAATTTTAAGCCAATACCTGGCTGAGGAGATCTCAATTGCCAAGAAAAAAATTATAAGAAGGAGGTTTTTAGATTTGGTCAATCTCGGCATATCCATATGGAAGAGGAATAACTGTGGGATAACCAATAACTTTAAACTAAAGACATTCCAAATTAAAGAGTGAAGATTAATGTTTATCTTTTCAAGAACTTCACATTCCCACCATATGTATATAGACCAAGCATTATACCAGTTATCCTCTGAAAATGTTTTCCCTAATTCAGTTTCCCATTTGATGACTGTGGGCGGTCTAACCACTTCTGAGACTGTGTCCATTAATTGAATAACTTTAGATACTAAGTAAGAGTTGTAGTGATTTGCTATAAAGTCGTCTAAAAAGTAAATCTGGGTAACAGAGTTTTTCTTCAAGACATTTCTTACTCTTAAGTATGTTAAAAATTATTTATCAGATATATTATATCAATCCTGGATATCAGTAGTTCATAATCCCAATGGATAAATTGAAGTCTCCCAGAATCTTAATACCATTATTTATCCATGGTATAAGATACCATAAACATTTGTTTAACCTCATCTGTTTGTTTTACGCACCCTTGTCATTAGTAATGGTAATCTTGTTCTCCTTCCCAGTGCTTTTGTCGACGGCAGACACATTCATGATTCCATTGGCATCAATGTCAAATGTCACTTCAATCTGGGGGACACCACGAGGAGCCGGCGGGATTCCTGTCAACTCAAATTTACCAAGCAGGTTGTTGTCCTTTGTCATTGCTCTTTCACCTTCAAACACCTGAAATAAATGTAGTTTCATAAGTGAGGGCAATAACCAAATGTAAGGAAGAGAAGTCACAAATGTGTCTTTTGCTTCCTCAGTCAGTCTTTGCAGACAATACCAATAGTAGACAGGGCTATATGTATCTTTGTGTAAGATATGCATCTAACAGTTGTTTTTTGGGTCTTTAAATAAGTCCTGAAACAAAAGCAACATTTACACCTTCATTTTACACCCCTTCCTGACCTGCAGAACCAATAGGTTGATTTGCCTCACCACAACACAATGTAAATAATATTAATTCATGTATTAATTAACACACTTTATGAATGTTGCAATGGTGGAAAGTAAGAAGGAGAAAAAGCAGGCGGTATTGTACCTGTCTCATGAAGTTTTACAGAAAATACAGCTTTCCTTTAATGTGCCTACCCTGCCTATTGGTATGTCTAAAACTCTATTTTAATTGATGTAACTCATTCTAAAAGCTCCAGGTGGTGGATGTCTTGTCATTTTAATGGTATCCATGTACTGATTATAATAGCTTAATTTCAGATTCAGATTATAACCCCATTACCTGAATAAGGACACCTGGTTGATTGTCGGAATAAGTGGTAAATGTCTGTGTTTGCTTAGTGGGTATGGTCGTGTTACGTTTGATGAGAACTGTCATAACTCCTCCTGCTGTCTCAATGCCGAGAGATAGTGGGGTGACATCCAGCAAAAGTAGGTCCTGCACATTTTCAGATTTATCTCCAGACAGGATTGCAGCCTGAACAGCTGTAAGAATTGGAGACGTTAATGGTTCCTAACAATATCATGATTTTCTTTAGCAGTAAATAGTGGTTTGAACACTATAGAGTCAGGAACACATGTTTGTGTTCCTGACCCTATAATGTTCCTTTACTGACACACATATAAGCAAAAGACCTGGCTGAATCAGGCTTACATTATTTGATTTCTACTCCTGTGTCACCAGGTACAAATTTTGGTGTGTCTGTCTAATGGGAAGTACTACTCTAATGTAATCCAGTCCTTTTGTCTAAAGAAACAACAGGTCAACTGTTTAATTTGTTTTCTGTTTGCTCACCTGCACCATAGGCCACTGCTTCATCTGGATTAATGCTTTTGTTCAGTTCTCTTCCATTAAAAAAGTCCTGGAGGAGCTTCTGGATCTTGGGGATACGTGTGGAGCCTCCAACAAGAACAATATCATGGACCTGTGCCTTGTCTAACTTGGCATCTCGTAGGGCTTTCTCTACTGGCTCCAATGTTCCACGGAAGAGATCTGCATTGAGCTCCTCAAACCGGGCTCGTGTTAGCGATGTGTAGAAGTCAACACCCTCATAGAGGGAGTCTATTTCAATGCTGGCCTGAGTGCTGGAGGAGAGAGTGCGCTTGGCTCTCTCACAGGCTGTACGCAGACGACGGATAGCACGTTTATTTTCTGTGATGTCTTTTTTGTGCTTGCGTTTAAACTCTCCTACAAAATGGTTGACCATGCGATTATCAAAATCCTCCCCGCCCAAGTGGGTGTCACCAGCTGTGGACTTAACTTCAAATATGCCATCCTCAATAGTAAGGATAGAAACATCAAAAGTGCCTCCACCCAGATCGAAAATCAGAACATTCCTCTCACCACCCACCTATAAAAAAACAAATGGAATAAATATTAATTTATTTTATATGCAGTATTACCTTAATATCAGTGCATCCTTAATTTGATTATTAATATAATATTTTTTCATGCATTAATACCCAATAACTGTCCTGCATCCATACCTTTTTGTCCAACCCATATGCTATAGCAGCCGCAGTTGGCTCATTAATAATACGCAACACATTGAGTCCGGAGATCGTTCCCGCGTCTTTTGTTGCCTGCCTTTGCGAATCATTAAAATAAGCAGGAACCGTGACAACTGCATTATTAATTGTCTGATGTAATGACAAGAGGAAAAGAGGAAGAACGTTAAAAACATTTACAGGATGAAATACCAGACATATTTTAAGTTATATAGTTAATAAAAAAAAAATTTATTATTATTATTATTATGTATTATTTTTATCTGTCCTGCAAATAACACCAAATCAAAAATGGCCATGATAAGGAAGCTGTATACAGAAAATGTAAATAGTGACCCATCAATTAAGATCTAAGATTATCCAGAAAGCATGATTCTGGTGCTGGTGGCAATATTTTGAAATACTCATAAACTCACCCATCCCTCTGGGCTACAGTCGCCCATAACTTTTCTCTAATGACACCTATCACTCTCATTTACAGCTGCTCATGACTCTGTGCTATAACAGGCTCATTTTCTCCTCTGAAGTCACCCACCACTTTGTGCTACAACTAAGCAGTAGTGGTTATGATGCTTGGATTAATCCTTTAACTTGAGATAGTGTTACCTTGGTGTTGTAACCTAATTTGCCACCAGAGGGCTCTTGACTGGACAAATCTATAGAATGCTTCCTATGAAGATCTGTGACGGTACTACAATCCTCACCCATACTACCTCTTACATGATAATGGTAGCCAGTTTATTACCTGACTTTATATCCTCCTCTCTGTTGTCTAGCATAGCTTCATGGTAACTGTAGTTATATACCTGCTGGTCCTCTACCTCCTGTAGCTCTACGAGATTCCCACATGTGCAAAAATAAGAAATCCTCTGCTATTTACACCTCAGATTTGGAAGTCAGTGGGCAATTCACTCCTACTCATTGTAACCTGTAACTAACTTGCTTTTACACCAGCTTTTATATATATTAAATATATCTGCATTCCTTTATTCTCTCACCTTTCCCAGGTAGGCTTCTGATATCTCCTTCATCTTAGTAAGGACCATGGATGAAATTTCCTCAGGGTAGAAGGATTTAGCCTCTCCCTTGTAATCAACCTGAACTTTGGGCCTCCCCCCATCATTAATGACAGTGAAAGGCCAGTGCTTCATGTCTGACTGCACAACTGGGTCATCATATCGACGACCAATCAGGCGCTTGGCATCTGCAGTAAGAAAATATTGGATTATGTAACATATTCCACAATTTTTACAGCAACATATCTTCAGCTAGATATATTTCATATATTGCAGTTCAATAAAAACATACACTACCCTCTGTGGTTTAAGGAGAACTGTCTTTCTTAAGACTATTTCTTACCAGCACACAGAAGTATATGTAACTAATTATTATTATAAATATGGCACATTATTTTATTTTAAAAAATAAAATTCCACTCTGGTATCTGTCTTTAAATTGTAATTTTTGTATATTTTAGCTGTATTCTAACTGTTTCTGTCTCTAAATTTTGGGGTAGAATTATCAGTGTGACACAGAACAATGTGCACTTTCTTGATTTTATATTCTTTACTTTCACCCCTTTTGCAATGTTTTTTTTTTATTGATTTTTTTTATTGATTATTTTTTGAATGTAAGAAGGTGACACTTAAGAATATGTTCAAAATTGTTTCCTTTATGCCCTGCTCTTCCTGTATACACATGTGCTCCAGCTATTTTGTCCTTCCATGATGTTAACCAGATATAGAAGAACAATACATGTTTTAATATTAATTGTTTCTGAGGCACCTAAAGTGGGGATGCATACATTAATTCTACGTCATTTCTAAAGGCACCCAAAGAGGGTGCATTGCAAACTATCTGACTCTCACTTATCTTTATTCAACAGTCTGATTTCCAAACTATCAAGTCCCAATACTGCTGTAAGAAAGTCAGTGCTCCATCAGCTGATCGTCTGCAATAAGCAAAGTCTGATTTCCAAACTATCAAGTCCCAATACTGCTGTAAGATAGTCAGTGCTCCATCAGCTGATCGTCTGCAATAAGCAAAGCCTGATTTCCAAACTAGCAAGCCCCAATACTGCTGTAAGATAGTCAGTGCTCCATCAGCTGATTGTCTGCAATAAGCAAAGCCTGATTTCCAAACTATCAAGTCCCAATACTGCTGTAAGAAAGTCAGTGCTCCATCAGCTGATCGTCTGCAATAAGCAAAGCCTGATTTCCAAACTAGCAAGCCCCAATACTGCTGTAAGATAGTCAGTGCTCCATCAGCTGATTGTCTGCAATAAGCAAAGCCTGATTTCCAAACTATCAAGCCCCAATACTGCTGTAAGATAGTCAGTGCTCCATCAGCTGATCGTCTGCAATAAGCAAAGCCTGATTTCCAAACTATCAAGCCTCAATACTGCTGTAAGATAGTCAGTGCTCCATCAGCTGATTGTCTGCAATAAGCAAAGCCTTATTTCAAAATTATCAAGCCCCAATACTGCTGTAAGATAGTCAGTGCTCCATCAGCTGATTGTCTGCAATAAGCAAAGCCTGATTTCCAAACTATCAAGCCCCAATACTGCTGTAAGATAGTCGGTGCTCCATCAGCTGATTGTCTGCAATAAGCAAAGCCTGATTTCCAAACTATCAAGCCCCAATACTGCTGTAAGAAAGTCAGTGCTCCATCAGCTGATCGTCTGCAATAAGCAAAGCCTGATTTCAGAATTATAAAGCCCAATACTGCTGTAAGAAAGTCAGTGCTCCATCAGCTGATCGTTTGCAATAAGCAAAGGTAGCCTTCTGGAAGACCACACTAAGACTCTATCCTACACAGCATCATTTATGTTTAATTTAACCACCATGTACATTTATTTTATTTTATATATCCTGTGTACATTGTATATTTTCTTGTATTTATTTATTGTATTTTCTTGTATTTATTTATTTATTGTTATGCTAAAGTGTAGTCTTGCTAGTCCTGTATTTAATTGTTTTATTCACCTACATGCATTCCTCTATTTCCCCTCTGATTTCTGACTGACCTCTGACCTCTCCCTTCTTTTATTGATATGTTTGTTTTTTATTTGAATAACAATCCCTTCATCTCTGTGCCTAGATACATATCCCCCTCCCTCAGCTTTATTGCAAGCTCTCTGACCCTCACATATCTGTATTCAACAGCCTGATTTCCAAACTATCGAGCCCCAATACTGCAGTGAATAAGTCTGATACCTGTCATCCCCTCCCCTCACCACCCCACCCCATGCTCATTATTATATTAATAGATTGTCTGTCACATCGAAATTTTAGATAAGTAAAAATAACAGGTGTACACACCGCCTCTTATTAGTAAACTCCTGCACTTTCTTAAAACTTAACCCCTTTAGGACGGAGTCAATAGTACACATTCTGATCAAAACAAAACGTAAACAAAAACTGGAATTTGCGCTATATGTCTGTTCAACCGTAATTCACCTCTTTCATATTAAATGCACCCACACTTATTATATATC
The DNA here is from genome assembly GCF_036172605.1 of Pelobates fuscus. NCBI lineage: Eukaryota > Metazoa > Chordata > Amphibia > Anura > Pelobatidae > Pelobates > Pelobates fuscus. The sequence goes on along the minus strand of NC_086327.1, from coordinate 18,886,284 downwards.
ATTTTGTTCAGGAGAAACAGGGCTTTCATTTTATATCAAATATTTATATATGAAACATAATTTATTATGAATAAAATTAGCTGTAAATGTCATAATACTGTTAGGTTTTACTGCAAGAAAATGCACATATTTGTAATCAGCGATGTCTCACGAGTACAACAGTACCCCCCATTAACAGGTTTTATGGTGTTTTGGAAAGTTACAGGGTCAAATATAGAACGCTCCATTTTCAAATAGAAATTTGCCAGGTTAGTAATGTTACCTTTGAGACAGGTGGTAGCCCAGGAATGAGAATTACCCCCATAATGGCATACCATTTAAAAAAGTAGACAACCCAAGGTATTGAACGTGGGGTATGTTTAGTATTTTTTAGTAGCCACTTAGTCACAAACACTGGCCAAGGTTAGCGTTCATATTTGTTTTTGTGTGAAAAAAGCAAAAAACTAATATTTGGCCAGTGTTTGTGACTAAGTGGCTACTAAAAATGACTGGACATACCCCATTTGCAATACCTTGGGTTGTCTACTTTTGCAAATGGCATGCCATCATGGGGGTAATTCTTATTCCTGGGCTACCATACGGTCCTAAAGGCAACATAACTAATCTGGCAAATTTCAATGTCAAAAAAATGAAATGCAAGCCTTATATGCGACTCTCTAACTTTCCAAAACACCATAAAACCTGTACATGGGGGGTACTGTTATTCTCGGGAGACTTCACTAAACACAAATATTAGTGTTTTAAAACAGTAAAACATATAACCAAAAATAATATAGTCCATAAAAGTGCAGTTTGTTTGCAAAAAATGCAAAAAACTTCACTTTTACTTAAAATATCATTGTTGTAATACAATTTACCAGTTTTAAACACTAATATTTGAGTTCAGCGAAGTCTCCCAGTAAACAGTACCCCCTATGTACACACACACACAGGGCCGGCCTTAGGAGTGTGCGAGTTGTGCGGCCGTGCAGGGTGCCATGGTGCAGGGGGCGCCCTGCGGCCGACACAGCTTACACATGGCCAGCCGGGATAAAAAAAATTTAAAAATTTGTGGCGGGGCGGAGCTTCCTGTGCGTGGAGGTGGAGCTAAACTGACGACGGGGCGGAGCTAAAAGTACCGGATAACTGCTGCAGGGGAAGCAGGAAGGAGTCCCTGCTTCCCCAACAACCAGTTTCCAGGAGCTGCACTGCCTCCACCTCCATAATGAATAGAGGTAACTATGTGTGATTGTCTGCCTGTGTGTGTGTGTGTCTATGTGACTGTCAGCCTGTGTGTGTGACTGTGTGTATGACTGTCTGTGTGTGTGTGTGTGTGACTGTGTGTGTGTATGACTGTCTGCCTGTGTGTGTGACTGTGTATGACTGTCTGCGTGTGTGTGTGTGACTGTGTGTATGACTGTCTGCCTGTGTGTGTGTGTGTGTGTGTGACTGTGTGTATGGCTGTCTGCCTGTGTGTGTCTGTGTGTGTCTGTGTGTATGACTGTCTGCCTGTGTGTGTGTGTGACTGTGTGTATGACTGTCTGCCTGTGTGTGTGACTGTGTGTATGACTGTCTGCCTGTGTGTGTGTGTGTGTGTGACTGTGTGTATGACTGTCTGCCTGTGTGTGTGTGTGTGTGTGTTTCTGTGTGTGTGTCTGTGTGTATGACTGTCTGCTTGTGTGTGTTTGTGTGGCTGCCTGCCTGTGTGTGGATGTCTTCCTGTGTGTGCATGGCCCTCTGCCTCTGTGTGTGACTGTCTGCCTGTGTGTGTGTGTCTGTGTGTATGACTGTCTGCCTGTGTTTGTGTGTGTGTTACTGTCTGTCTGTGTGTATGACTGTCTGCCTGTGTTTGCGTGTGCTTTACTGTCTGCCTGTGTGTGTGCATGTCTTCCTGTGTGTGGCTATCTGCGTGCGTGTGTGTGGCTGTCTGCCTGTGTGTGTGTGGCTGTCTGCATGTAAGTATGTGTGTGTGTAAAACTGTATGTGTGGCTGTGTGTGTGTGTGTGTGTGTGTGTGTGTGTGTGTGTGTGTGTGTGGCTGTCTGCCTGTAATTGTGTATGAGTGTTACTGCCTGTACCTGTGTGTTTCTGCCTGGTCCTGTGTATGTGACTATCTGCATGCGACTATGTGCATGTGGTGGATTTGACAGTGTATATGTATAACTGTGTGCATCTGACTGTGGGACTGTGTGCTCATAACTCTGCAAAAATATTCACCTGATTCACACACAGGCCTAATTGCATGCATGATTATCTGACACACACAGCCAATAAAACCAGCACAAATATCACATACAACCAATACACGCATATCACACACTGTTAATACACCCATTACAAATATCACACAGCCAACACATAGCATACATATCACACACAGTCATCACACCTATCACATACACAGACAACACAAGCATTACATCATACATGGATGACGGGGGGGGCGCTGTGAAGATTTTTCGCACAGGGCGCCTAAAGGCCTAAGGCCCTGTCTACACACATTAAGAAAACCAGAAACCCCAGAAACCTCATCACAATACCCTGCCCTTTACCCTCACTTGCCATCATTCAATGTGCACTCTGGAACGCCCGCTCCATCTGCAGTAATTTAAAATCAACAGCCATACACGACTTTTTCATCTCAAACTCACTCAGACTACTTGCACTTACAGAGACCTTGCTGTCCCCCTCTGATAGTGCTACTCCTGCCTCTTTATGTCTTGGTGGGCTACAATTCTCTCACATTCCCAGACTCAACTGTAAAGGAGGTGGTGTAGGTATCCTTCTCTCCCCTCAATGTACCTTTCAACCAATCATAACTCCCCCTGCCCTATCCTTTTCTTCTTTTGAAGTTCACACTGTCTACCTATTTAAACCCACTCCTTTTTGCTATCATCTACACCCCCACACCCCGGTCATCCTAGACTATTCATTGAGCACTTTTCTTCCTGGCTTCCCCACTTACTCTCATCTAGCACTCCTTCCCTTATACTTGAGGATTTCAATATTCCAATGAACAACCCCAATTCCACTGATGATTCTCGTCTGCTCTCTGTAACCTCCTCCTTTGGCCTTACGCAATGGTCTAATGTAGCAACCCATACAGCAGGAAACACTCTTGATCTCGCCTTCACCAGTACTGCCTCTAATCTCTCCAATATTCCTTTTCCTCTTTTTGACCACCATCTGCTGACTTTTGACATCTGCATACCTAACACCCAATTGACACCACCGTCTGAACATCAATCTCACAGAAACCTCCAATGTCTTGACCTAGAGCATTTCTCCACTAATCTCCAAACTCTTCTTTTACCTATCTCAAACCTCACCTGTCCTAGTTCTGCAACCTCCTTCTACAATTCCACCCTCTCCTCTCAACTAGACATCATGGCACCTCCTACATTTAAATGCAGCAAGCGCCCCCAACAACAACCTTGGCACACCAAGATGACTCGATACTTCCAAAGATGCTCCAGAACTGCTGAACGCTGTTGTAGAAAGTCTCACTGTGTGCCTGACTTTCTCCACTATAAATTCTTTCTCTGTCTCTGCTTCTTCTCCCCAACTCCTCTGGGTTGGTGTCCCTCAAGGTTCAGTCCTTGGTCCCCTACTGTTCTCCATCTATACTGCTTCCCTTGATAAACTCATTAGCTCCTTTGGCTTACAATATAATTTCAACGTGGATGACACGCAAATCTATCTGTCCTCTCCTGATCTCTCCCCGTCCTTCTTGACTAGTGTCTCTGACTGCCTCTCTGCTATTTATAACTGGATGGCTGCCCACTTCCTTAAACTCAACTTGACCAAAACTGAAATTCTGGTCTATCCTCCCTCAAGTGTTGCTACTCCTGTGTCTGTCTCTCTCCAAGTCAACGGTGCTACCATCAGCTCCACCATGCAGGCTTGCTGCCTGTGTGTTCTCTTTGACTCTGACCTCTCCTTCATTCCTCATGTTCAGTCTATCGCCAAATCCTACTGCTTCCATCTCAAAAACATTGCACGCATCCGACCCTACTAAACGCCAGATGCGACTAAGGTGCTGGTCCATTCCACTGCCCTTTCTCGCCTTGCTGTAATCTGCTTCTCAGTGGTCTTACATGCTCCAAACTTGCGCCGTTACAGTCCATAAGGAATGCGGCGGCGAGGCTCATCTTCCTGTCTGCCCGCACCTCCCACACCTGACCCTTCTGTCAGTCCCTACATTGGCTTTCTGTAAGATATAGGGCTCAATTTAAAATTCTGGTTCTTGCTTTCAAATCTCTACATAATGCTGCTCCCACCTATCTATCCTCCCTAATACACAAGTATGTCCCATCTAGGCCCTTACGCTCTGCTGAAGACTTACGTCTATATTCTGTCCGCACTCCCACCTCTGATGCTCGCCTTCAAAACTTCTCGAGGGCTGCACCGTTCCTGTGGAACTCACTTCCATCCTCCATTGGATGCTCACCCAGTGTCCACTACTTCAAAAAAATTATTAAAAACCCACTTCTTCATAAAAGCGTATCAATTAAACTGTTAATAGCTCCTGACTGATTCCTCTCTTGCAACTGTCATCAGTCTAATACTATCCTTACCTTTTGTGTCACGTTACCCCACTCACTTTAGCATGTAAGCTCATTGAGCAGGGCCCTCAACCCCTCTGTTCCTGTGTGTCCAACTTGTCTGATTACAACTACATGTTTGTTTGTCCACCCATTGTAAAGCGCTGCAGAATTTGTTGGCGCTTTATAAATAATAACAATAATAATTGTAAATCAGAGGTTTAGTATACACCAAACGTGGGAGTTCTTGATGTTTGAATTGTTGTTTAAGTGGGGAAACATTACCTCTAAGTTAATGGTTTAGAAAGCAGCCAACATGGGGGGTTCATCAATACTTCTACACCTATGGGTTAGAGGAAACCATACTTGGTTTAAATGCTTCAAGGTTGGTGGTAAATGAAGCACTTGAACCAGGTTTTCCATATTTCGATGTGTGTTATCACCTAATTTATTTCCCTGGATAGACATGGTTGATGTATGGAATGCCACTGGGAAGATGCCTTTTTTTTGGCTTATGCTCACCAAACACAGTGTTGGTTGGATTCATGGCCACTTGGTTCTTTGCCGCATCTCCAATGAGTCTCTCTGTGTCTGTGAAGGCCACATAACTGGGAGTGGTGCGATTTCCTTGGTCATTAGCAATAATCTCCACCTTGCCATGTTGGAAGACACCCACACATGAGTATGTGGTGCCCAGGTCAATGCCAACTGCTGGACCCTTAGACATTATGCCTGTAATCAAAAATTAAAGAAAACATATGGAATTCTGTTTACTATTATCTTGTGTGTTTAGTAGGTCATATTTGGCAACTCTTTGATGAATCTCTCTCACTGTTTTATTTCTCATTTTCTGCAATGTGTGCCTTGGCTATGCCATGACCGAATTGCATTCTGATATCATTTGCTAAATCTTTAATATACATTTGAAATAAAAATGTGCTATCTAATGGTAGATTTTCCATAAAAGTGAAATAGGTTTACAAGATGGAAATTCAGAACGCTAACGGTCAATAGATTAAACAAAAAAAGGCAAAATAGCATTGAAAACAATAATTTCCTTCACTTACATACCCAATTTAAAGCCCTCTGTCTTTGTGTTCTAAATCCCCATTGAATCAGCATTGCCTGGAACTGTCTAGATCAAGCATGTCAAACTCAAAGGAAAGGTTTAAGTTTATGTGGGCCGCAAAAAGATAAAAACCTTAATTTTTTATAGAAACGTAGGTTTTGAAAAGTACAATATAAAAAAAAAAATCATCCCCCTGTACTAAACCTGTACTAAACAATATTAGGGATGGGGAGGTTCTGTGGTCTCCTATATTAGGGAAGGAGAGGCTCCGTGCTCTCCAATATTGGAGAAGGAGAGGTTCTGTGGTCTCCTATATTGGGGAAGGAGAGGCTCTGTGTTCTCCAATATTGGGGATGTAAGGTTCTGTGCTTATTTTGGAGAAGGAGAGGTTCTGTGCTCTCTTATTTTGGAGAAGGAGAGGTTCTGTGCTCTCCGATATTGGGGATGGGGAGGTTCTGTGCTCTCTTATTTTGGAGAAGGAGAGGTTCTGTGGTCTCCAATATTGAAGACGTAGAGGTTCTGTGCTCTCCGATATTGGGGATGGGGAGGTTCTGTGCTCTCTTATTTTGGAGAAGGAGAGGTTCTGTCGTCTCCTATATTGGGGAAGGAGAGGTTCTGTGCTCTCCAATATTGGGGATGTTGAGGTTCTGTGCTCTCTTATTTTGGAGAAGGAGAGGTTCTGTGCTCTCTTATTTTGGAGAAGGAGAGGTTCTGTGCTCTCCGATATTGGGGATGGGGAGGTTCTGTGCTCTCTTATTTTGGAGAAGGAGAGGTTCTGTGGTCTCCAATATTGAAGAAGTAGAGGTTCTGTGCTCTCCAATATTGGGGCTGGTGAGGTTCTGTGCTCTCTTATTTTGGAGAAGGAGAGGTTCTGTGCTCTCCGATATTGGGGATGGAGAGGTTCTGCGCTCTCCAATATTGGGGATGGGGAGGTTCTGCGCTCTCCAATATTGGAGAAGGAGAGGTTCTGTGGTCTCCTATATTGGGGAAGGAGAGGCTCCGTGCTCTCCAATATTGGAGAAGGAGAGGTTCTGTGCTCTCCTATATTGGGGAAGGAGAGGCTCTGTGTTCTCCAATATTGGGGATGTAAGGTTCTGTGCTCTCTTATATTGCAGATGGGGATTTTCTGTTCTCCTCTATTGGGGATGGGAGGTTCTGTGCTCTCCTATATTGCAGGCGGGGAGGTTTAATGCTCTCTTATTATAGTACTCTCCTCTGTTTCAGTGAGAAAGGTTCTATACTCCATTATATGAAGTGAGTTTCTGATAGTGTCATGTATTGTGGAAAGGGAGGTTGTGCTGCTCTTGGGGGGGATAAAGGTTCTATTACAGTCTTATACTGAGAAAAGAAGTTCTGGTTACAATCTACTCTCCAACACCTTAGTATGCATACCACACCTTACTGCACGTTTTATTGATGCAGAACTCTGCAATACACTGGTACATACTGTACATTACTCTTAGATATATCGCTGTGGAGCTCAGTGATTCTTCCAGATACAGCACATTACCAATGGCAGAACTACTGCCACTGCAGGCAGTGCAGCAGCATAGGGGCCCGCACACTATGGTCCATGTACTATCAAGTGGTCCATGCACTTAGGGCCACCCGATGGGTATTTCTGAACAGGGATGCCAAAGCCTTTTAACAGCACATCAGGACCCCTGTAACATCAGTCACCAGTGCTGGGAGGAAGCGACTGCAAGTCACTTCCTCCCAGATTCATATAGAGAGGCTGCGCATAGTGGATAAGAGGGGAGGAGGCAGGGACCCAGTTCTAGCCAGCCCCGGACGCCAGCAGCAGGACGACAGGGAAGCCACATCCCTGCACATAAAAAACAGCAGGGTAGCTAAAAGTATAAAAAATATGACAATTATTTATTTATAAAACATTTTACCAGGAAGGATACATTGAGATTTTTCTCATTTCTATGTATGTCCTGGGTCCCCAAAACATTGCATTGTTACAATAGGATACTGTGTGTTTATATGTGTGTCAGTGAGTGCATGTATCTGTGGTTCAGTGTGTGTATCTGTTTGTCAATGTGTATGTGTAAGTCTGTGTATATGTGTGTGTGGGGGGGCAGTGTGTCTATAAATATGTGTGTCAGTGTGTGTGTGTGTGTGTGTGTGTGTGTGTGTCAGTGTGTATCTGAATGTGAATGTATGTATGTATCAATGTTTTTATATGTGTGTATCAGTGTGTGCTTTAATGTGTGCGAATATCTGCATGTATGTATGTGGCAGTGTAAATGCAAACACACCCATGCATTCAAAGTCCAACATTATAAACAAGCACCCCATCGTTCTAACACTACACACAAAAAATACACCTGAATTTAAAATCTAGCACTACACACAAACACACCCTTACATTCAAATGCAAAAACTTCATAGAATACCAGTGAAATTAAATTTAAAAAAATAAAATAAAAAAGAGAGACTATAATAAATCCCTGTGAGGGTTTCCTAAGAGAAGCTGCTGGAATATTTGGCCTGAGGACTGGTTCATGTTCGACTGGTTTTTATCATGACACACAGTACAGAGTGAACCGGGACGTTCTAGAAAAAACGATTGTTTGGCTGCCATTCAAAAGTCAGGGCTGGGAGGAAGGCTGGCCTGATCAGTGAGAAGTCACTAGAACAGTCTCTCATTTCATAACTCCAGCTGCTCCCGGGAACGTGGAAAGTTTAACAAACTGTCCAAAATGTCCAAGCAGAGCGTCAGAGACACCAACAGCTAGAGGCAGTTAACAAACTCTTACACATATTGCATAATAGAACAATGAGTACTCTCAGCCTCAAACTAATTGTCTACAGACACTTTAACATCCGCAATCGCATTCAGGGTTCACAAAAATGCTCACAGGGGGTATATGGTAGTTTTGGTCATTATTGTGCTGCACTGATTTCGGTCCGAAAACGCAGGAAGTACCAAATAATATTCCAAAAACAATCTACATTGCACCTTCACTGCAATCAGAGTTTGTACAGTATAGAATAAACTGGTTATTGGGGAGGAACTAAAACTAATTGCAAATATAAGATTAAAATGGCCAATGTTTTAATACAGCTGAGTTGGAGCTATTTGGGGAAAAAAAAGAAAAATATTAAATTAATAATAAATTGCAATTCCATAGTGAATAAACACTTACACACTGAGCTGTTTACAAGTTTCCTCCAGGCTGACTAACTATGATACGAGTTGCTGCCATATATACATAAAATATGCCCCATAAAAGCAAAGGGGGACTATGGGGCTTATTCTCTAAACACAGAATTGTAGAGAACCGAAAACCGAATTTAAAAGTTCATAATAAAGTGGCTGTGACCAAAGAGGAGTTAGAAATCCCTTTCCAAATCAGTGATTAGTGCATACATTTTGCGTTTTATTTTACAATTATTTACAGTTTGATGTTTAGTTAATAAGCCCCTTTAATTTAAACTTTTATGGGAAAACAACCTGAAAAATGCATATATAGGTCAAAGAGACCCATGGGAGGGAGGGGAACAGAACTGAGAGATATTTGAAGGCGCTTTCATTCATACCCGTATTGCTATATAGAGTTTAGTTTCATGTTTTGCCATATAATGACTTTGCTTTTATTGGTTTTGTTGAAAGGTTGAATACATTTTTACAAACAGCTTTTAAAATGAATGACAGACACACCAATCGTCCCATTCAAAGCACTAAATCAGAGTAGGGACATCTAACAAAGGATGCAAAAAAACATGTATATGAGCTCAGACTGTGCTCTGCAACATGTGAGTGCAATATCATTATCCAGATGGTGCTTTATCTTATTTAAATACATTATGTCCCTTTTGTGTTTTATATTATCCTATGTCTAAACAGACAATAAGAGTTACACAGATAACAGATAACTTATAATGTATGTTGTTTTTTTAACAAAAAATAATGTGATATTTTATCCATATTTTACCTAAATATTACCAGTCCTTGGAGGTGAAAGTTCTTCTGTAGACTAAAAAAGTTATGGGAATAGCAGGTGACTATTGTCAACAGCCTACTAAGTACTACGTTTTAGCAACTATCATACAGCGCTACAAAATATGTTGGTGCTAAATATTACTAAAATAGGTTCCCAAGCTCAGCACACCCCATTATAGGAAAGATGAACAAGCACTGGATGCATTTGTAGTTTCACAGTCATTTACTGGTCATTCAATCTGGTCTCTAATCAAAAGTCAGGGAGTAGAGCCCCCCCATCATCAAAGCATCATGGGAGTTGTAGTTCTAGCACAGATGGAAAGTTATCTTTTCATCACCCTTGGCACCTGTTGATAACAAACTAGCATTTAAAATGGTTACACTATTTATAATTAAAGACATGTTTAATCATTGCTGTCTTATGCTTATGTTTGGTGTGAAATTATATGTGATACATTCATTGGGACTGATATTTTCTTAAAAGACTTTAATAAATATAATTTTTCATTTCTTAGATTTTTTTTTTTAAATCCCCTGTTTCTAAAGTCACATGCTTCATTCATACAAGGGGCGGTTCTTCTCTTAGGGATTAATTCACTAAACATCAAATTGTAGTGCATTTAAAACCGAATTAACACCAAATTACAACATTTCAGCTAAAATCACAACGTTATGACTACAGCAGAGTTGAACAATTTTGCAAACCAGCTACTTTTGTCTGCATTTTAGAATTTATTTTATAATTCGATGCAATTCGGTGTAATAAGCCCTTTGAGGCTTATTCACTAAACAGCAAGTTACGTTGTCTTTAGAAATCGTTTGTGGAAATGTAAATATCCTCTTCTGCTGATATTGAGCATTTTCTTTCTGGCCGGATTATTTCAGAATACAGTTAAGACCAAGTTACCAAGTTATCAGGTCCTTATAACACACAGCTTAGTTAATAACTCCCTATTTCCATTTGTTGTATATTTCATTTAATAAATAAATGTACACTTAAAATAAGTGCTGTTAAAAAAAAAAGTAAAATAAACAATTTACTGTGAAATTCTAAACCCCTCATTCATTACTAATACAAAATGTTTTGATTTGCCATTATATATATCTCCTGCTTGTGATCCCTTAATTGACACATCCTCTGCGTCTTTCACTAACTTGCAGATTTTAACCAAGTGCTTCAAAAGTCACGGTGCTTATTATTACTAATATTTTATTATATATAAAATGCAAATAGCTAATATATTGTATTACAAGGTGGAGTGATTGTGCCAAAGAAAACTCTGCCATTGTATTTGTTAGGGCACACACCTGAAAGAGAAAATGCCATTTATGGAAATGTATTTTTTTGGGGACACATCTGACCCAAGGCATTGCTGTTTGGTATTAAGAAAGGCAGTGGTATAGTGGGTGGGTCAGTGGGTGGAAATAGGATTATATGCTAGTCAAATACTAATCTCCGAGAGACTATATTCTAGAAGTATTGCATATGCCACATTATTAATTAGCTTTATTTTTTTTTCTATAGTGTATAGTATTAACATATTGCACAGTGTCATACTGGCTGCATTGTGTTCCTGGATAATATTGTAATAGATATGGTTAGTTCATGGTTCTCAATGCCAGCTGGTAAACTTAATTTCCAGTAAACTAGACAAATCATGAGAACTTTTACCGAGTAAATTCTTACCCCCAGGGTTCTAAAGAGTGGCACACATTAACCCCTTGTCTGTCAGCAATCTATAGTGGGTTTAAAATACCCTAAACCCTGCTCTCTGTCCTATTTCACAGCAGGATATTGCTGAAGCAATGATTTGCAATAAAATGAGGGAACGTCTCTGTCATCAGAGAAGTGTACACATCATTTTTATAACTATTCTACATCATTAAACACAAGGAGTAAAAAAAAAAAAAAAAAAACCAATAAACATAGCTCCAGCACCCAATCAAAAAAAAAAAAATTGCATCTTTTTTTTTTTTTTATTATTTTTAAGTCTGAAAATATCTCAGACCGGAAATAAAAAATATATTACTCTTCGGTGCAGCTGTCAAAGAGGGTTAGCCATGCAGCTTACTACAATGTGTCAATACTGGCAAACGTCTGTCAGGAATTTTAGACAGATGTAATTGCGTTGCTCGTCCGTCTGGCACTGAAAGCGTTAAATGAGAAGCAGTTATTGTCAGTGTTCCTGTCCCGTTTTGCCCTGCTATCATCCCGTGTGCTACATATTGAACCCCCTCTGCCTGTCTGTCCAAGCGGTTCTGTGCCCTCCTCACCTGTGTGAGCTCCCTCAGAGTGCGTCCCTTTTCTGTGTTTCTGTGTGTTCTATGTCTATCACTGGTTCTCCCTCTCTAAATACACTCTCCCTCCTAGCCCTGCAAAGCTGTGACGATTTCAGAAGGTTCTGGACTTCCCTGCGTTCTCCCAGCCCTCCCCAGCCTCCCCCCTAACAGCCTGGCAGTCACACAGGCACAGAGACAGAGAGAGTATAAGGGAGGGAAGGAAAGGCAGGGTGAGAATAGGAAACAGGCACACAGGCCTTGCTTCACAGGAAAATTTTATATTTTAACACGCCTGATGTTGGAGAGCACAGAAAAACACATTCTGCAGAAAATCGGACAAATATTCAACATATCTGGGCCATGGGGTGGGAGAGCAAAGTGAAAGTAATGTAGGGAATAACTACATCAATCTTCAAAACTTAATATATTCGCTTGCAACAGATGTTCGAAGATAAGACCTGAACACTCTGACCCAAAAATATTATAGAAAGCCAGTACTATAACTTCTCTGAGGCTCTGTTTATTGCGGCTACATTAAAAAAAAATGAAAGGAAGTGCAGTGTTGTATTTTAATAGGCGCCTGATTATCTTATTTACAGGGTAGTGAGACAGGGCAAAGTTTTCCATAAAAAAAAAAGCTTTTAGCTCAGAAAGAATTGGCATCAATGCCTACGTGAGCTTTGGCACACAAGCCCCTGCTGGTTACAGAGAAGCTTCAGCGGTAAACCTGTGGAACTACAAATTGTGCTGTGTGGGGCCACTGCTAGTAACCAGATATTTCTGAGCTTTTGGCTTTAAATAGAAACGCTATGTGTTTGAAAATGATCTACTGTCGTAATTCCACATCGCCAATTTTTCCTTAATTGCTAAAAAAAAAAAGACGTTTCGACATGCCTCCTTCACCTACGGAGCTTGATATATTAAAGAAAATCCTAACTAATAAGGAGAGAATATCTCATCAATACTTCTGCAGTTTATCAAATTTACTCACAGCCCACAATTTATTGGTTCTGATACATTCTGTCTTTTTTGTAAATAGTGAGTGCAAGCTTTTCGGCCAGATACTGTATTCAAGGTAGTAATCTGTATCTCTACACAACCAGACGTGAACGGTAAACTATGTCTATTCATCATCTTATCCCGGATGTCCCATTTATAATTTTTCTCCCTCTCTCCCTCTCTCTCAATGGATGCTAATTGTAGTCATGCACATGATTTGTCCACTCTTGAAACCCTACTTTGAATATGTAACCCAGCACTTTGTCCACAGAACTCTCTCAGATGATTGGTCGGTTTAAATGGTTACCTCCATGTTGATTTGTCCTTTCATAATTAGCCATTTTTTTCACTATATCACGAACAAGTCAAAATGTTCATACAATCTTTGTAGGTGAAGTTCCTGGAGTCATCCGTAAAGTACTCAACCTGAACCTCCAGCCTCATTATGTATAAATAATGCTCTCTTCAGTGTTATGTATCCTCTAAAGCAGTGGTTCCCAACCCAGTCCTCAAGTACCCCCTAACAGTCCAGGATTTATGAATTACCCAGCTGTGTCTAAGATGCTTTTAGAAAAATAAACAAAAAAACACTTTAGACACAAGGGTAGTCCATAAATCTTGGACTGGTAAGGGGCACTTGAGGACTGCGTTAGCATATATCTTCTTTTAACAAGAAGCATAGACATTTTTTAAACACACAAAAAAAGAATTTACACACCTGTGTTATATGTGGAAATTTTAGATAATTTTATATTCTCTCAATATGCATTGTATCGTGAGAACAAGATATGTGAGGCTTTATCACGTGCTTCACGTCCAAACTTGTCCGTTTTGGCCAACTCCATTATATCACATCACATTCTTAACAATTGTATCAACACTTTTATATAAAGTTTGCAAGCAGGATCCTGGTGTTTTATTGGCTGTGTACTCCAAGAATAGATAACAGCTTACAATAAATAGCAGAGAAAAATATTTGCCCTGTTTATAGCTGAGGGATGCTCTAAACACCAAACATACCGGCTCTGGATTATTTGAAAAACAACCCTATTAAAACTATTAGAAGTTCGGATAAGGGTTGGACAGTAGGTGAACATATAATTATAAGAAAAGCTCAACTGAAAGTGGGTGAGAAGTAATGTGGTATAAAAAGTACTGGGTGCTCTTTAAGGAAGAAATCCGTTCCCACACCGGGTGTATATACACAATAGATATAGTAATGATCCCAGGGCACACCAAGGTTTGCACATAAAAAAATGTTTATTCATGCATTGAAGAAATACATCAAGTAATTTTGACAGTAAACATGTGCATAAAATAGTGCATACCCAATCTATAATACCAATACCACAATAGTAATAAAGTACTAATTACATACACCCATAAAATAGGTATACTCCCTGGCTGAGCTTACCACACAAGCAGTTGTTCGTGGACAGGCAAGGGTTTCTGGGAGTTGCAGTTCAATTGCTAGCTTGCAATCACAGTCATTCACGATATCATGCACAGAAAAAAGGGAAATAATGCAGGTTATAAGTGAGGGGCCGAAAGGGTGGTCTTATAGAATAAAACTATTCACTGGGGGAACTACCACGGTCGCAGGGGTCGCAGCTGCAACTGGGCCCATCACACCAGGGGGCCCGGCTGCCCTCTGGACCCCTGCGACCGGGTGCTCGCCGTTCCATTTGTTGAGGCGCGGTGCCGCGCGGTGTAACCATGCTGTTAGGGCCACCCAATGGCAATGAATATCCAGGGGGTCCCCGGTCACTCATCCCAGAAAAGGTAATAAACAGGAGGGTGACTTAAACATTTCGCATGTGTGTGTGTTAGTGTATGTGTGTCTGTATGTGTGTGTCTCTATATATGTGTGTGTGTGTGTGTGTGTATGTGCACATGTGTCTGTATGTATGTGTGTGTATGTCTGTGTGTATGTGTGTCTGTGTGTATGTGTGTCTGTGTGTATGTATGTGTGTGTGTGTGTGTGTGTGTGTGTGTGTGTGTGTGTGTGCCTCTATGTATGTGTGTCTGTATGTATGTGTGTGTATGTATGTGTGTGTGTCTGCCTGTATGTGTGTGTGTCTCTGTATATGTGTGTGTCTGCATGTGTATCTGTTTGTCTGCATTTGTGTGTGGGGAGGGGGTGGACGTATGGGGGAGGGGAGAAGTAGACATATTGGGGGGGAGTAGATGTATGGGGGGGTAGTCCTATGGGGGGCCCTGGGGCAATTTTCGAACCGGGGTCCATTGGTTTGTAGTTACGCCTCTGAAACTATTGATTTTAATTTCAAATGTTTAGAAAATGTTTAGAAAACAACAAGAAAAATCACAGGTTGGTGTACTGATACCATTGTTTAAAAACTTTTGTATAAAAATGACTTTAATGTATAAACATACTACCTGCATATCAAATGTGGACAATTTTATTAGAGGATTCGTGAAAGTGATTTGACCTACCTACTTATAATTATTTATCATGTTAGCTTATGGTATGAAATGGGGACAGGAATAAGGAAACATAGAGAGTGTAACCGAGCAGCAGGTTTTGGGGATGACCTTGGGGAATTCTAAGGTCTCTTTCCTAAATGTTTAGAGCCGGTTCCAAGTCTGGTATGATGTGAGGGCTTAATTTGGGATGGTGACAGTGTAACAGAGCAGTCTTTCTTTAGATATGACTAAATGTCAGAGTTCAGAAGCACATAGCATTCAAGAACTAGGGTGGAGTGAGTCAAGGCTTGCTCAATGCTCAGTGTGCTGATCTCAGATATCCTGTATCTCTCTGCTAACGTGCTGTGCATCTTCCTGTGTCTCTGTGTCTTTCAAATAAAAAAACCTTGTGTTCATTAATGTGGCTGCAAATAATTGAAAGCAAAGTAATTTCCTCTATTATTCTGAACAAGCAGGAAATATTACCAGTGATCTTAACAACACCGGACTATTCAAGTTACATTTGAAGGAAAGTCCGTTGAAAACGTCCTTTTAGTTTGACAGACAGGTTTATTAACTAAAGTGAGAATTCAAAGTGAATTATACCCTCAGACACACCAATAATAATAATAATAATAAAACAGGTTCATTAGGATATAAAGGGATAGAGGATTCGTGCATTAATAGGGGCTATTGGGAGGGATGTTAATATACTAAGATGGCTTTTAGGCTTTGAAAATCCCCAGCAAATCGGTAGACAGCCAGGTACCTGTCTCAGATCCTTCATACCATTAGTAACGAGCAGCCCAGAAATTCTGCAATTTTAGGAGAAAGTAAATATGTGTGGCAGAGAGGATGGGCACTCCCTGGTTCTGCTTATTAGTAGGGGTGGGGCACTTTATTCCAGAGATAGGGAGTTACAGTGTCGTATGGGCAGGAGTGTGAGAAATTTGTTAAAAGTCTCCAGCTCTCTCACAGTTACAGCTCGGCTATTTTAGCCTACCGTTTGCAATTCCAAAGTTTCCAATAAACTATAGTTCAGTGCTTAGTGTACAACCCCCTTTGAATATGCCGTCAAAAAGTTTCTTAATAAAACATTAACTTTACGTAACCTACATTCCTTTAGTTACCACAGAAATCAGAGTGCTTGCAACACAAAACCCAAGCAGTAATTTACATGATCTATGTACTATTTCAATCTACTAGACAATACATTGTATGCCTCCAAAAGGTCCCGATTTCGAGAAGACAGTCCTGATTTTTGTGTTGTCTCCCGATGTCCCAATGTTGTTCCCTGTTGTCCCGCTTTTGGGGATGCCAGGGAACTACCCCAAAAAGCAAAGCGCAAGCGCTATGCTCAGGGCACTAGGACCCTGCAGAAAGCAATGGAATAGTGTCTGACCTCAGTTGGCTGATCTGGATATTGGACAGGCTGCCTGGCATGCATTCAAGGCAAGCTGAACTGCAAATCCTTTGGGTGGACCTGCTCCGTTTCTGGGCAGGTCTGCCCCCTTTGGGCGTCAATGACGAGCCCCCCTAGCCCCCTTTCCACCATCATCGTGCTTCACAGGATGCCAGAGTTGGGAGGTGTGCATTGACCTGGAAAAATCAGAACAAGATTGAAAACTTTTACCAGTTTAGCAAATAGATCTCTTCAAAGACAGAAATTTTACAATTGAAGCAAACATTACCATTTTTCTTGTACTTTTTATTTTTATAGACATATTTAAACATTAAGGCACAAAAGTCAATATGCATTATTAGCAAATTGTATCTGCTTGGTTCTCTATTTCTTTAGCCCTGCCAAAAAATCTTTCAGCCTTTATAAACATAGCAATTATGAATAGAATGAATGAGTCTTAAGTGGTAGGGTCAGCTCACAATCTGTCCTATCAAGTGGGATCATAACTGCTGTGCATTCCCGTAGGATTGGCTATAAGGGCCGCTAGTTATTTTATTATTATTTATTATTTATAAAATATTTTACCAGGAAAGATACATTGAGATTTCTCTCGTTTTCAAGTATGTCCTGGGTAATTTGTTTAGGTATGTTGGCGGTTCTATAAAACAGAGGTTCTCTGGATGAGGAATCACCAGTTGTCAGGACGAAGGTTGGCTTAGGCAGACCTGCTTCTCCCTCCCCATAATATGTGTTTTCTCTATGTATGGCTTTATATATTCACTTTTTATTCGTGTATTTATTTCGTCCCAGCTAGCAGTGTTCTTTGCCTGCTCAGCATAGAATGGAAGATGACGTTTTTCACAACATCATAACCCCCAACATCCTTTGAATCAGGACTCTGGTGGGCAGCGTAAAAGGGGGCAAACAAGTGATGCAAACAAGAGATTATATGGATTGTCATATTAGATAGCCTACATCCTAAGGGATTAAATATAGCATTTTAAATAATAATAATGAATAATTTTTGTAAGAATCTCTTTTTGTTCATTATGTTTTTAACGTCTCTTTTACACTTTTTAAATTGTGGGGTATTTATTAGGATTCCAAGATTTGGTTTAGTAATTATTCCCTTTTTGCATTTGTACTATTCTTATTGCATTTTTTTTTTCTCATTGTGGATTATTTTTTAGTTTTGGTTTAGTGAATAACCTCATTTGTCGGCATTTGCATTACTATAACTGCTGTGTACCCACTCTGCGTACACTATGGACTATTTTATTTTTTGGCAACATTTTTATGAGTTATTCTTTGTGGGAATCTCTCCTCGTGTAGGATGCTCCCCCTTTTCTTTTATACATTTTATTTTTTTTATATTCTTTGGTACATTTTAGGATTTTAGCTTTAGTCGAGTTAATAATCCCCTTCCCGTATTTTTACCTTTTCTGTTGTTGTATATTTCTCATTGTTGATTACTTTATTATTCTGCATTCGCCGTAGATCATCGGACTCCACTTTTTCATCTTTCCATATTTCTGGTTTAGTAAATAATACCCTTTATCACTATTTTAACTATATTCTTATTGTTGTATTACTTCTCATTGTTGTATTTATTTATTATCCTAGGTACTCTACGGATCATTTGATTTAATGTTTTCACTAATCCCGAATTTTGGTTTAGGGATGAATCCCCTTGGTTGACATTTTCTTAAATATATCTATTTTTTATGCATGTTTTATGTATTATTCACATTGCTTTTACTACACTGATAGCTTGACATATTTTTTAACTAGTAAGTTTTCAATTTGCCTTTTCTTTTGCAACATTGTATATTGTTTAATTACAAATTGACTAAAACATGTCCAACTCTTTAGAATGTGAATTACACTGAATCATTTTGACTCGTGTTTTAGTGCCTGCTGTTATAAATTAGATGATTTGCTTTCATTAAATGTTCGATCAGCGATTGAACATGTGGATATTTAACCCCTTAAGGACACATGACATGTGTGACATGTCATGATTCCCTTTTATTCCAGAAGTTTGGTCCAGTTTGGAGTACTAACCAGGCATTGAGAAAGTCTTGTTAGAGAGGAAATCGACATGAGGTTTGAATGTTGCAATCGAAGTGAAACATAAATAAATAAACACAAGCAAATTTTCAATCAAAAATGTTTATTTAACAACTTTAGTAATACACCTTGGAGAATGGCCGTGAACCTTTATTACGGATTTCATAATTCCAATTAAACCATAACCATATGAATAATAATAATAAACCATAACTTTTAAAACCAACATATTAAATAACCACTTTCCAAGGCTCCGCCCCCTTCCAAAGCCAGGAGCCATAAATATCTCTTCAACCAAATCCACCAAACCCACCCGCCTGTGATGACCAGGAGGGCGACTTACATCCCAACGCCACCGAGGTTCTGGGCTACCAAACTCGGTGGCCCCCCAACGCCCACGGCCATCTCTAACATGGATTGAATCTCCAATAAATTAAATATATCCAAACCAATATCCGACAAATGAACTTCGTCACTCCTATAAAAGCCAGCGCAATTTCCCTCAATATCCATATGCCTATATGAGGTCATTCCCAGGGTTGGTAAAAAAATTTCCAACGCTCTATTTACTTTCCTACATACCCTTTCCAATGGTTTCAAAATCTTACTTTTAACCAGCAATGCCTTGAGATAATCTCCGACCAGATGAACCGAACATCTGGAAATATTTGCGTTATACATACCAAATCATTTTTGATCTCTTTTATCAAGTTGACCGTTTTTGTTAAGCCAATATCATTCCCTCCCAAATGAACTATAAGCACCTCTGGATAGGGAAAACTTAACATACATTGTTGTATAATTTCAAATAATTGAGACCACTTAGCCCCACGAATTCCTTTCCAAAAGACTTTAACATCATTGCTTTTTAATCCGAGATTTTCACCATATGACCGTTCTTTTGCCCTCTTCTGGGCCCAAAATATAAATGAATGACCAATTACCCAGGCAATCGCCGGCTTCTTATTACCTATCAAAAGAAGATTATTAACATATATGCCAATGTTCATATACATCCATAAACTTTAATAACATGGAGTCGATACAATTTTTTTTTTTTTATATCAGATGAGGCCTAACATATAATTGAAATCTATTAGACTCCCATCTACCCAACCTTTGAATCGTTCTGTCACTTACACCACACCTTGCTGCTTCTGTTGCCGCTCCAATTCTAAAAGAATGAGATGAATAACGCTCCTTACCTAAATTTAACTTGTCTATGCATAACTTAAAAACCTTTGTAAATTGGAACTTAGTCAAAGGAATGGTGTCCCTATGCATGAAAAATGGGCCTTCAACCCTTGGTCTAATTGACAAGTCATTTTCGGTCACCTTAACCGGACACAAAAGTGAACCTTGGAATTCCAGCAATGTTAACCAACTTCCTTTGCCTTCCTGATCTGTTTTAGATTTGCTAATGAATACCATCATTTTCCTATCACTAACTATAATATCTTCCCATTGTAAACCTGACAAACAAAACTTACTCTTAGCCACTAACTCGCTAATTCTTAACGCTGCGAAAAAAGCTATTATAAATGAACATCTAATTAAAACTAACTCATACTCAGAATAACATACTTCCTCCAAAACTACAAATAACTGTGATAACACTGTGAACGATATTGGTTTTCTGTTATCCTTAACTCTACTGGCTCTTCTGTAACCTCGAACTAACTGATTAACTATGAAATATTGCTTGATTGGTTTACACTCACACAGCTTCCTAAAGAAATCCACCCCGGATAAACTAGACGCTAACTTGGACTTAGAGAAACCCTTCTGCATTGAAACCAATGTAAATTGTATTGCACTCTCCTTATCCTCTCCAAACGGATCTTTATTGTTTAACTGATTACATTTGAACCACTCATTCCATGCCCTGACATATGTACTCCACGTAGAAGCAGCTACCGAATTCATCAGCATAACACTTAACTGTCCCCAATCAAATCCCAGAGGTCTGACGGGAATTGGGTTCCTTCCACAGCTGCTCTTGGTGCCAATTTTCGAAATTCCTGCAATTGCAATCGTGAAAGAGCATCAGCCAGCCTATTGATTTTGCCTGGGATATGTCTAGCTTTTATCCATATGTTCAGCTGAAAACACCTTAACACTAAGTGTCCAAGTAAATTGATAACTCTATTACACCTGGACTGTAAGGAATTAATTACCATTACTACACTTAGATTGTCGCAGGTAACGATCAGCCGCCTATTTCTCCATGCTCCTCCCCATAGATATATTGCGGCTACAATTGGAAACAATTCCAACAATGTCAAGTTTTTAGTTAAACCTTCCCGTGCCCAAAGAACCGGCCATTCTTGTGCACACCACTTTCCATTCCAATATATGCCAAAACCGATAGCACCAGATGCATCTGTAAACAGTTCAAGACTATCCGAATCTATAAACTCTTGTTGCCACATTGATCTTCCATTAAAATCTGTTAGAAAATTATTCCATACTTTTAGGTCTTGCTTCAATTCTTTTGTTACCCTAATGTGTGCAAATGGGGACTTAACCTTAGACATTGCTATCCCCAACTTCCTGGAGAAAGCTCTCCCCATTGGAATAACCCGTGAAGCAAATGTTAATAGACCTAACATAGATTGTAAAACTTTCAATGTCACCTTCTCACAGCCCATTACCTGCTGGATCAGCGTCTTCATTTTCATTATCTTATCCTCTGGCAACCTAAATTCCATTTTTGTTGAATCAATCATTATTCCCAGAAATTGTAAGCAAAACGTGGGTAAAACCGTTTTATCCTCTGCTAATGGAATTCCCAAACGACCAGCCACCCTTCTGAATGTGTCTAGTAAGTTCTTACAGTTGTCACTATCCTTAGTGCCCACAAATAAAAAGTAATCCAGGTAATGCATTACTTGCTCCTGACCTGATTCATACCGAATAATGCATTCCATGAAAGTCGCAAAGGTCTCAAAATAAGAACATGACAGCGCACAACCCATAGGCAGGCACTTATCGAAAAAATACTGGCCTTTGAACTGAAAACCAGCGAATTGAAGGATTCGGGATGAATCGGCAGGAGTCGAAAGGCAGATTCTATATCCCCTTTTGCCATCAATGCACCCCTTCCACATTTTCTTACCAACTTTAAAGCCTTATCAAAAGTTGAGTAAGACACTGAACTTTCTTCTCTGGAAATCATGTCGTTTAAAGATCCTCCCTTGGGGTATGATAGGTGATGTATTAGTCTATATGATCCGGGTTCTTTCTTTGGTACCAAAACCAGAGGAGATAACCGAAAATATTTGAATGGAGGAACATTAAAAGGGCCTTCAACTCTCCCTAACTCCAACTCTCTGCAAATCTTTTCCCAGGCTAAACTTGGTAACTCTAAAACTGATTTTAAACTTTCAAGCCAACAAAATTCAACAGAACTATATACAGGTAACCTGAAACCATTTTCAAAACCTTCCTTAATTAATTTGGCTTTCCCCCGGTTTGGATAGACTGCGAGATAAGGCACCTTACCACTTTCACTGGGGTCTCTGCTTTTTGGAAATGTACTATTTTGCTGATTTCTTTCATAGCAGCGAAAATTAGGATGCGCACCTGAACAGGTAGCGCATTCATGCCGAAATCTACAATTATTTAACCACTTACACTGGGATTCGTTATAAGCCCAGCAAAAACCTTTTCTCTGTGCAGCATTTGTAACCTGCTTATTAACAAAATTAGGCTGTCTCTGAGGTAACATCATGCTTACCCACAGTCCGACATCCTTCATACCCCATTTAATGTTGCTATGCACTGCTAGTTTCTGTCGGAATTGTTCGTCATAATAAAACCATGACAAACCCCCAAAGTTTTTATATGCTTCCAAAATAGATTCTGTATGATGAAATAGCCCACAGCACAATTCTGGATATTTTTCACCTAACACACTAGCATAAATACAAAAAGCTTGCAGCCAATTATTTAAAGACCTCGGAATAAACTTTTTCCTCTCCTCATCCCCTTTTTCCCTGTCGGGTTTAGTAAATTCTCTGGCTGTGGGCAATAATGATAGAATATCAATATACTCCCCTTTCCTTATCCTATCTTTTATTGACTTACTTAAATGAAAACCCAAAGGGGAGCTTTCACAACCTAACGCTTCTTTCATACGTCTCTTTTACTCTACCTTCTTCCCTCACAGAATGTGTCACTTTTGGATTAACCGTGACCACTTCTGTATCGGGCTCCCATACTCTCGCTAATTTAGGTGTCTGCAATAATTTTGTAAGTTTTTCAAGTGAAGACACCACTTCCCCTAAAACAGCATTATTCACATTTGTTTGTAACTCACCCAGCTCATGACTGCAACCCGCGATATCTTGAGCCGCTTCACTTTATTCAAATAGCCTAGGTCTGTCCTCAGCCTCTTTATTCTTCTTCTTTTGTTCGTATTTTCTGCCCTGTTTCCACATCCTCTTCTTACTCTTTATTGGAGACGGTGAGAAGGTTTCCCTGGACCTCTTCGTTCTTGCCTCACGACTCCTGCAGGGGTCGCTATCACCAGATTTTCTTTCTTGCACTGGCCCTTTAATTTTTTGAGGAGAATATCCTGCTCCCTACTCCATTACTGACTCCTCCTGTAGCTCAGCCCCCTCTTCTTCCTCCACTTCAATTAGACCAGAGGTGCTGGGGGCGGACTCCAAGCAAGCCTGTAGCCATGCAGTATCACTGCAGCCTAAAGCCTTTTGTTTAAATTGTTCTAATAATGCCTCAATTGTGCCAGACATCTCCAAAGGTAAAAAAAACAGCAGCTTAAATATTTTAATATATAGCCAACCTTCGGATTTGTCTGGCACAAGCTGAGGCAATTAATTTTGGCGCCCTTTAATTTATACCCCTATTTTTCCCTCCACTATTGTCCTCGCGCTGCTATCTACCAATCAGGGCTCATGCCCTGGTTCCGAGCTTGCCGCCCTTACTGCCAGCGCGAGCGGTCCTGCAATTAACCCTAACCTGCATTTAACCCCTAGCGCGAGCGCTATACTTACCACCCACTTCGCTCCATCAAACCTCATGGGGGCTTCTCCTTATCCAGTCCGCGTGCCCGACATAGACGGGCTATCCGTTTCACACCAAGGACGCCAGGGGGAACTTCTTGTGTACGCCAACCCCAAAGCCTGAATGTAACAGACTGCGGCAGCTGTACTGAACTCTGAACTTTCCTTTTCATATTATAATAATATTTATTTTTGTAAAATAATAGTTGCAACTGTTTTTCACACGCACAAGTTTCTCCTGCTTCTATGCCCACTGCGGTTGTTAAACACAAGGCACATTTCAGAGACGTGTAGCTATTCCACGTTAGGATCTAATAGAGTTTGGCCAATTTTATTCATCTTAAGTGTAAGCAAAATGTATTTGTAATTATTGGGCTTATGTGTTAGGGTCCTTCACATTATATGTTTATTCTTTGATGCCTATTGCAAACTGGGTCTAATATTTGCAAGGAACATTTCAGATCAATGATTATATGGGCAGAACCAGTTATTTTACAGAATCCACTGATCTGATATGTGAACTGTCAGGGCTGTCTTAACGCATGGGCACACTGAGCAGTTGCCCGGGGGCCCCCATGACCAAAGGGACCCTTATAGGCTTGCCAACTTTTCAGTATATTATTCCAGGAGATTTATTTAGAACTTTCAAATCCACTTTATTAAAGGGATTCTATAGTTCCAGGAAAACAAAGTCCCCCTGCCTCGCACCCCCCCTCTCTCTCACCCCCCGCACAGCTGAATGAGTTAAAACCCCTTCAGTCACTTACCTGAATCCAGCTCCGATGTCCCTCTGTGCTGGGTCAGACTCCGCCCATGCTCCTCCCCCGCGATCAGCCTGCGTGGAGACCTAATGCACATCCGCGGCAATGGCCGCACTCACATTAGGGTTTCCTTAGAGGAAAGCATTATGCAATGCTTTCCTATGGGTACAAATCTGATGCTGGAGGTCCTCATATATAGCGTGAGGACGTCCAGCGTCAGATAACGGACCAAAGGTCCGTTTCAATTCCGGAAGTCCCTCTAGTGGCTGTCTGAAGTTAGAAACTTCACTAATTACCACTTGAAGGGACATGAGACTCTGCACTCAGACCACTTCAATGAGCTGAAGTGGTCTGGGTGCCTACAGTGTCCCTTTAAAACATTCAGGTGGTATAATTACCGCAGTATCTGCTGTTATATCTACATGTTGCTAATATATATCTTGACAAAAACAACGATAAGCAAGGCAAAATTAACAAACATTTGTGAAGCTTTAGAGCTGTAATAAAGTTCTTCTAATATTTGTAACAGTTTCGTTTCCAGCCCCTGCTACCCAATAAATGTTAGCGTGAATTAATTGCTGCTGTACAGCATGTTTTTTTTTAACATTTAAACACTGATTTTGTTGGAGGGACTAATAAATCTAAGCTTAATCTTATCGATCATTTACGTTTTCATTTGTGTTAGTGGTTGTGTAGGCAGAGCCCCAGTGCACAGCTTTCTCCAGAGCCTATAATGGTGTTAAGACAGCCCTGTGGACTATGTTTTATATATGTACAGATTGTGCCATATTTTACTTATTACATTTTCGACTTGTGTTTTGTTTTTACTGTTTTACCGCTGAAAATGTACTTATTTTCCTTGCTTATTTGTGTGTATTATATTTTAAGCGCAGCTTTTCTTATATATATTTATTCTATTTGAGTTAGGCTGACCTGCTTCTCCCCTCCCTCTCTCCCCATAATTTGTGTTTTTCTCTGTTTGTTTTTATATATTCGCTTTTTTCATGTACGTATACAGCTCTTTGCCTGCTTAGTATAGAATGGAAGATAACGTTTTTTTGCCCAACATCATAGCCCCCAACGTCACATGAATAGAGACTCTGGTGGGCTGGTTAAAAGGAGGCAGATAAGTTTTGCGAATGGCTTCACTGGTGTCCCTTAGTAGCGGCGCACCACCCGAAACAGGTGAGCCTTGCATGAATGCAATCAACCAGGCCAGCCTACGGATTGTTCCAGAGTCCGAGTGCCATTAGCTTAGCTCAATCACATCGAATGATGCTCCACTTTTGGGAACAGAACTCTAGTTTCCCTAAACAATGAAGTACAAAACTGGGATGGCAGGATATGACCCAAAAATCTGGTCTATCTCGCCAAAATCCAGAGGATTGTGAGGCCTTCAACATGGGCTACTGGAGTCACAGACAGACTACTGTCGGTTCTCAATCCGGCAGGTCATATTTGTTATTGCAAGCAAGTTATGCGCATCAGTAAAAGTTGTGGCTGATGCCTTATCCAAGTTGATATGTTGTCAGTCTCGTTCTTTGGGTGAGCCTGTGTGCATTATGGCCCTAATATAATATTCTTGGATAAATATTTCAAAATATTTTTTCAAAATAGTAAAACAAACAATATCACATAAAAAATGCAGATGTATCAAAATATTATAACATGTAAACATTGGTAATAATAGCAAATCAAAATATTATAAAATCAGAATATTTTTTAATAATAGTATATCATTTTAAACATTTATCCAAAAATGTGAAATATTTTAGACAGCATTCCGAACAATATTAAATCGACGCCTGTGTTGCTTCAATTTATTTATATTTTTATATGTATTTTTTATTTGTGGGTCAGCAGTAAAGACTTGTTTATTACAACAGTAAAACCGTTTTATAATTACTGGAAACTGGGCGAGATTTTCAGGTTATGATTTTTACGGTTACAAGTATATTAAACAGACTAATTTCGGCCTGAACTATTTCATCTCTTTCACAAGACAGGCACACTATAAAACAGATTGCATAAAATATACACAATCCAGCACAGTTGCTCATTCACTAAACAATGATTTCAAAATCTCGCAGATTGTAATAGTTTTACTTAAAAACACCTCACCTAGGCAAAACATAATGGGGGTTTAGTTACATTATATGATCATATATTGCATAAGCCTGGCACAACGTCAATGTATTATGCAATATATGATTATATAATGTAACTAAACCACAGGTGAGGTGTTTTTAAGTAAAACTATTACAATGTGTGAAATTTGAAATCTTTGTTTAGTGAATAAGCGAGTGCGCTGGATTGTGCATTTTGTATGTTGTATAGACTGGCCCCAGCAGCACCCTATAATGTATGCATGTTCAGGTGAGTGCAGCCCTCTTGACCCAGGAAGGTTCTCTAACAGCTACCTCAGGAGTGGCCAGTGAAGTTATCACTAGGCTGTAATGTAAACACTGCATTTTCTCTGAAAAGACACTGTTTACAGCAAAAAGCCAGAAAGTAATGTTCTGGTGACTATAGTCACGGTAGGCCAGATTCACACCACATTTGCAGTAGTGTGTACATGAGTGCATGTCTGTGTGTATGTTGTAAAGGAGCTCCTGTACTCTGATCGAGAACCTCCACCAGGTTAGCTTCCTGTACTCTGATCGAGAACCTCCACCAGGTTCGCTTCCTATCTGCCACAGGGGACTCTGGAGCGCTTCAAACCCAGTCGCCGAAGCTTGACTTGGGTCTCTCTGGAACACTTCCACACAACCAGGCTGCAATACCCTTTTTCCAAGCAGGTATCATCACCTCCACCTTTGCCTCGTTAGGTCCTTTTCCAGGCAAGTATCCACTTCTTTGCCTGTACTGTGATTAGCTCTTTTCTTTGCAAACTTGTGGCACTTAGGCTTATCTCTCTTTTGACTTGTCCCCAGGCTAAATGGATCATGCAGCCAGCAAACAGGTTCAAAGACTCTGTTACTGTGATCCCTAAAAATCCATGATAGATGAGGTGGATACAACACAAGTGAATATCTAGGTTGAAAGCTGCCACTCGATGGCCCACTCCCAGAAAGACCTTAATGCAAGTAGAGAGAAAGATTGTAAAAATTTGAGTAGATACTCAAAAATACACTAGAGGGCGCTAAATACCCAGTTAAAATTGCATAATTACCAATGAGGAAGCTGTGTATTTCAGCCAAACTCGAGACCAAAAACATAAAGAGAAAAGAAGGGGTTCTAACAAAATAATGTTTAGCATATATTTTGTGTTATGGCCAAACTGTATCTTGTCTCTAAGAGTTT
This sequence comes from Pelobates fuscus, assembly GCF_036172605.1. Taxonomy (NCBI): domain Eukaryota; kingdom Metazoa; phylum Chordata; class Amphibia; order Anura; family Pelobatidae; genus Pelobates; species Pelobates fuscus. Next base: position 18,858,475 of record NC_086327.1, on the reverse strand, counting down.
AGAGACTCAGCAGGTAAATTAAAAAGTGTGGGGAGGATGAGATGGACCACATACAAGCAGCATTCCAATCTCAATTTTTGGTGTCCCGGCTTAGTATACAGTATCTTGGCAGCCTGAAAATAGTCATCTGTATAGTAGGTAGCCAGAATGTAGATACTGGCCAAGACCCTGTCTGTCAACCTGAATCTAGCAAAAAGGAGAAGGATGGAGTCTGTACACTGCAAAATGTGCACTCATTGCAAGAGAGGAGAGCAGCTGGAGGATAATATGAATTATTCATTTTAGGGTGTAAGCTAGCATGAGAAACTTGCTTGTGTGGGGATTGTATAACTTAACGTGAGAGAGCGAGACCGTGAGTGTAAATTACTGTTTTGTCAGTGTAGGTATCATGCTTGAGAAAATTACTAATTAGGGCTCATGGGAGTTGCTAATTAAATGTGTGTGAGAGTGTGGCTAGTACAATATGAGTATAAGGCTAATATGAATGTGGCTCGTTAGATATGAATATACAGCTAATGTGAGTGTGGCTAGTTAGATACGAGTACAGTTTTGGAAAAGCTATTGGATAGGTGAAACGCGTTAAGTGTATCTTACTATTTTATATTGTTTTTATTGTTTTATAAACTAGTAAATATGATAAAGTACTTAATATTTTAAACTTTATTGTCCTACACCCTGATTGTTTGCTGAGCCTGGGACCACATATTCCTTTTGGTGGAACGCTGTGTAGTGAGCAATACCCTCATTTGTTCCATAATTGAACGACAAGCCAGTGAACCCATACGGCAGGGCTGATATCATCCTGACCTTCTGTATCCATCTGAAGATGCCACATAACCTTAGGCAGGGATTATACCGCCCAGGTGCAACCTGATAGAGCTATGCTAGCTCTACAAACTGTGAGTGAAAATCATTTTTTCTTATTTTCTTAGTTGTCACATGATAAACTACACTATATCTTTCTATATTTTCTGTTTCCACATATTCTTCTACTTCTGGAAACACTTCTACCTCAAGTAATACATCAAAGCACTGCCCCCTCTTCTAACCGGTTTGTACATTTTATTGGACCTGAATGAGAGACTCTGGTTTGGGTGCTGTGACTGCCAACCTGTTTAAATAGATACGCGCTTGAGACCAAGCTCATATATATTCTGAGATATGAGTATAAGGCTAATGTGAGTGCGGCTAGCTAGATAGGATTATAAGGCTAATGTGAGTGTGGCCAGTTAGATAGGATTATAAGGCTAATGTGAGTGTGGCCAGTTAGATACGAGTATAAGGCTAATGTGAGTGCGGCTAGCTAGATAGGATTATAAGGCTAATGTGAGTGTGGCCAGTTAGATAGGATTATAAGGCTAATGTGAGTGTGGCCAGTTAGATACGAGTATAAGGCTAATGTGAGTGTGGCCAGTTAGATAGGATTATAAGGCTAATGTGAGTGTGGCCAGTTAGATACGAGTATAAGGCTAATGTGAGTGCGGCTAGCTAGATAGGATTATAAGGCTAATGTGAGTGTGGCCAGTTAGATAGGATTATAAGGCTAATGTGAGTGTGGCCAGTTAGATACGAGTATAAGGCTAATGTGAGTGCGGCTAGCTAGATAGGATTATAAGGCTAATGTGAGTGCGGCTAGCTAGATAGGATTATAAGGCTAATGTGAGTGTTGCTAGTCAGATCTGAGTATGAGGCTAATGTGTGTGAGGTTGAGGCTAGTCAGATACGAGTATGAGGCTAATGTGTGTGAGGTTGAGGCTAGTTAGATATGCACATTAGGCAAATTACAGGTGTATGAGATCACGGCTAGTTAAAGGGACACTTCCGACACTAAAACAACTTAAGCTAAATTAAGTTGTTATGGTACCAGGAGGACTCCGTAGGCCCTCTTACCTCAACAGGTTTAACCCCATAGTGCTGCCAATCTCAGCCAATCAGTGACTCCCCATTCACAGAACTGGTTTGGACAGAAACATACCTTTTCCAATCTGTGAATGGGGAATCATTGATATGCTGAGTTCATCAGCTGACCACTCTCATGTAATCAGCGCAGCCCCTGCCCTCAAGGAATATTTCAGAAGCCGGATGCCACCAGGGGAATGCTGAGTTTGCTGCAGGAGGAAACTTTGGGGTTAAGTCGTTCGAGAACGGTTAACCCATTGAGGTAAGAGTTCCTCCGGGAGCCTCCATTTAGATGAGGTTGTTTTGGCACCTGGAGTGTCCCTTTTAATATGCGTACGTGACTAATTAAAATAGTGTGCGAGAGTGCAACTAGTTAGTTATGTACATGTGGCTAACTACAGGTGCATGAGTGTGGGTAGTTAAATGCATAAGTGGATAATTCTAGGTGTGTAAGCGTGTGGCTAGTTAAACATACATATATGGCCAATTAAAGGTATGTGTAAGAGCGGGGCTAATGAGACATACATATGCTGTAAACCTAGTTAGATATGCATGTGTGGCTAATTAAAGGTATGAGAATGTAGCTAGATATATGTATGTGGCAAATTATAGGAACACTATAACGTTAGATATAAAAACCTGTATTGTAGTGTTCCTGTCCGTGTACTATTAGACCCCCATCCTTGGCATAGAAAGGGTTAAAAATCCTTTAGTATTATTATTATTTTATTATTTATATAGCGCCATCAGATTCCGTAGCGTAGTACTTACCTTGTTTCCAGCCCTGAGTCTCTCTCTGCGCTTCCTACCTCTCCACTCCAGGCGACGTAATGGAGGAGGCAGGGCCTCTACGTTGGGACAATAAAATGGTCCTCAAAGAGTCGCTAATGCCACGCATGCAAACTTTTTTATAGAAAACATTGACTAAATATTTTCGAAGGGGCATCTGGGTCACGTGACATAATTTTACCACAGATGCGCCTCTAGTGGCTGTTATACTAACAGCCACTAGAGGTGGACTTAACCTCCACATTAAAGCGAAAATTAAATAAAAATAAAAAGCCTTGGGAGTGCTATACGACTCCCATATTATTATGTGTTATAAACCTCACTCGTGTCACCACCTACCATGCTGTGACTGGGCGCATATCTAAGTAATAACAAAACTAGAGACTGGGCAGCCATTGTGGACACTAGCATCTTCACATTATTAAAGGGACACTATAGTCACCAGAACAACTACACCTTATTGTATTTGTTCTGGTGAGTATAAACATTCCATTCAGGCTTTTTGCTGTAAACACTGTTTTTCAGAGAAAATGCAGTGTTTAAATTACAGCCTAGGGATAATTCAACTGGCCACTCCTCAGATGGCTACTCGAGGTGCTTCCTGGGGCAGTGCTGCACAGTGTGACTGACATTCAGTGTCTCCACCCTCTGCTTAGAGAAACTAAACTTTCTTCATAAAGATGCATTAATTCAATGCAGCTCTATGTATCAGCACATACATCCTTGGGCATCCCTTCCAGATTGCTGTACACTTGCACTGCCCTAGTTACCCAATACACATGGAATCCCTGAGGTCATCATTTTCAGTACATGATCTAAACTGAAAAAAAATAAAAAATAGTTTTTATAAAAATGACACTTTCCCTATAAATTTTCCACCATTGCCTCCTTACATGGTGATTTTCACGAAAACATGTTCCTCCAGGTAGCTATATATAATTTTTATTCACTTCCAGTGAAATCACAGCAGCCGCTTGGGTTTCTGCCGGATCAACATAATTGATGATCTCTGTCCAATACAATTCTTATCCCACTGAAGCATTGGGGACATAAGGACCATGCTTGGAAATTGCTGCGATCCGCCAATCCACTATTTATTTAATTTATAAAATATTTTACCAGGAAGGATACAATATAATTTTCAAGTATGTCCTGGGTCCACAAATGTTGCATTGAATTGAATACAGCTTGATCATGAATATAAATGATTAATTTTTTTTTCAGATTTTTAATTTAAAAAAGTGGGGGGGCTGAATTTAAAGATGCATTTAATGTTAGGAGTGTTACTTAAAGTTGAAATATTTAAATGTGCTCCTATACTGCCATCTGGTGGCTGAAACATGGAAAACACCAGAACACAATGTAAGAGAACATGGGACTAGTCTCAACATCAACGGAAGAACTGAAAAGCTATACAGGTTTCCTATACGTAGTGCGACCAGTCTGGTAAGAAAGTGGTAAAGTTTCCCGCTGTAATGGCACCAGTGAGCTAAAACCTATTTGAAATCTAAGCGAGCACTTTGTTTAGGGTAAGTAATGAAGTTCTTGTCTGTTCTTCGGATTCGCTTAAAGGGAAACTATAGTGCCAGGAAAATGTTCCTGGCATTATAGCTTCCCCCTCTGTCAAGGCCCCCTGTGGTGCAGAAGGGGGAGACCTAACGCGCATGCACAGCAGAAAGGGGAGACCTAATACGCATGCGCATGCACGCTCACATTAGGATTTCCCCATAGGAAAGCATTATTCAATGCTTTCCTATGGGGATTCCGGTGACGCTGGAAGTCCTCATGCATAGCGTAAGGACGTCCAGTATTGTTGAGGCCACCAAAAGTCGCCTATCCACCTGGAAGTCCCTCTAGTAGCTGTCTGGTAGACAGCCACTAGAGGAGGAGTTAACCCTAGTAGGTAATTTTTTGTCATTTATAAAAACTGCAATAATTACATGCTCAAGGTTAAGAGTGATGGGAGTTTGCACCCAGACCACTTCAATGAGCTGAAATGGTCTGGGTGTCTACAGTGTCCCTTTAAATTCATATTCTGGCTTATTCACATATAAAAGGACTTCTATGTGGACAATCACCATAGAGTAAAATTTATTGGTGAACATAAATTCAATTTTTACTCTTTTTATCAGCACTTACACAAACAGTCCGCAAACAAAACAGTGGGGGATGAGACACTCCTTAATTAATTAATTGTGGCCGAAAATGTAAAAGGATTCCCCCAAATCTCATCCATTCACAAATATATAAATCACTATATTCCTTTCATATACTTTTTCATAATTAGCAGTCATCTCTTTATCGACATAATCAGTTGACATCAGACATAGGACTCAAACCTCTGACAGTGAATCATTAAAAGGGTAATTCATTTACTGGCTTGGAAACTTCGATTTCCTCTGTTTTCACCAGGGACAAAGAGTGTGGACCAGTTCAAGGTTCCTCATTGGTAGCCAATTACTTTACTGTCGCAAGCCTACTGAGCTTCTGACAGCTCTGCTTTACAGGATTCGTAGAGGGGGTTGTGACATAATTGTTACAGTTAGAGGTTTGCAGAGCCCCCAATATACTCAGTCACGGAAAAATCAAACTCATCCTCAGAGTTGAACACTGCGACCCAAAAATTATTTGTCTGGGATCTTGAGAGAAGAAGAATGTTTCAGTATCTGGATCCCTGGATCCTCTTGAATGTGACCTGTTTCCTTAAGTCTTCAAAGGGCCGGGATGTACCCATCAGCACTGGATGTTGGTAGGTGTCGTTGTCTGGCTGGCTTTAGCCCAATAATCTGCTGTATTCTGACAGTGCGGATGACTTTTTAACTCCATCCCAGATCCGAGCTGCATAGTGGAACCTGGAAAAGATCAGTATTGTGAGAAACAAATGCAACAGCCTGAGGCATAGACCTGACCATGAGGGACGGTGACAGTGAGGGACAGTGACAGTGAGGGACGGTGACAGTGAGGCAACAGTGACAGTGAGGGGCCGTGACAGTTAGGTGCCGTGACAGTGAGGGGCCGTGACAGTGAGGGGCAGTGACAGTGAGGGGCAGTGACAGTGAGAGGCCATGACAGTAAGTGACAGTGAGGGACAATGACACTGAGGGACAGTGACAGTGAGGGACGGTGACAGTAAGGCACGGTGACAGTAAGGCACGGTGACAATGAGGCAACAGTGACAGTGAGGGGCCATGACAGTGAGGGGCCATGACAGTGAGGGGCCATGACAGTGAGGGGCCATGACAGTGAGGGACAGTGACAGTGAGGGGCAGTGACAGTGAGGGGCAGTGACAATGAGGGACAGTGACAGTGAGGGACGGTGACAGTGAGGGACGGTGACAGTGAGGGACGGTGACAGTGAGGGACGGTGACAGTGAGGGACGGTGACAGTGAGGGACGGTGACAGTGAGGGACGGTGACAGTGAGGGACGGTGACAGTGAGGGACGGTGACAGTGAGGGACGGTGACAGTGAGGGACGGTGACAGTGAGGGACGGTGACAGTGAGGGACGGTGACAGTGAGGGACGGTGACAGTGAGGGACGGTGACAGTGAGGGACGGTGACAGTGAGGGACGGTGACAGTGAGGGACGGTGACAGTGAGGGACGGTGACAGTGAGGGACAGTGACAGTGAGGCAACAGTGACAGTGAGGCAACAGTGACAATGAGGGGCCGTGACAGTGAGGGGCCGTGACAGTGAGGCAACCGAAAAGGAAAAGCCAGAAGGAAAAAAATGCTTATTAAAGAATTCGTATTACTGTGCACTTATTTGGCCTAAGTAATTTATATTCCCACTATAAGCACAGGTACATCACTCCAATTAAAATTGAAAGTGGAGGGTTTATTTACTAAAGTGAGAATTCGATGTGAATTTCAAATTTACGGTCAAAATATCTGAAATGGAAAAAAAAAATCTCTAAGCCAGCTATGCATTTAGTTCAGATAGTGTCCTTAAATTTGGCCTTGGACCACTTTCCAATTCAGATTTATTTCTACCGGCCTGCTCCACTCATATGACTCATCACAGACTATATTTTAATGTGATAAGTCATATGAGTGGAGCAGGCTGGTAGCAATACCATATTTTAATGTCATCACACAACACCAGTTCTTTATTTTCTATCACATGTCACACAGAACAAGATGGATTCCCACCAGTTTTTTTCCGTCAGGATAGTATGAGAGAGCTGGGGTCGTGACATTGATGTGATTTGGCTCCGCAGTCGGCTGATCATGGCATGGAAGCTGGGATGTCCTTTGTAACCAGGAAGCAGGGAGAAGAGTGGAGTCCCTCCTGAGCCTGAAAATAATGAACACGGTTTGCATTTTAAAACCACAAACAGATTCTCTATATGTATTTTGACTCTATTAGAAAACAGAGCAGAAAAACCACGCTAAATCTAGCAAGCCATATGTTTGTGAAAGGCATTTCCCATATTGCTTACTTGGGCCTCGATTTAACATTTCTGGATCATCTTTTCAAATAATCCCAATTAGAAAAACGTTTACAATGTACTTATTTACAGACGTCACCATCAAAGTCTATGGGATTTTTTGTAGAAAAATCATTTGTAATGATTTTCTTATAGATTTTGATCCCAAAATATTACATTGAGGCCTTATTTATAAAAAAGTGTAGGATGTCAAGATGATAAGAGTTAATCAATAGATCCCTTGTTCTCAAAGTCAGCTGCACCTCACTCACTAGGACCAGGAGAAGAAGAAACGTGAATCTATGTTTAGTGATTAAATATATATCACAATTTATTTTTTGTAACATGTAACCATCTCAGACAGTATGCACCACCTGCCAATATGATACTGGACTGTTTGGCAGGAATTGCTCACCAGGAGGGAACCTGACCTCTTTGCACTGATTAACGCAGGCTCTATATTAGAGCTGTCCTGTTTCAGCCCTATATCTGCTGGGATTCATCAAATCTCATAATCCTCGGCCTTCAGAGTTCACCAAGGAAAAAGTGAATTGTAGTTGAACAGTTCCAGGGCCATCGCTGGATTTCCCTGGATTTCCATGCTCTATGCAGAATTTTTGCAGAGCAGAGGTATCAGATGGAAATCTATATTTCAAAGGCTCTGTGATCATAAATGCAGTACCTGCCCTGGACATGGTCTCATCAGTATCCGTGTCCATGGTTGGGATGAGGAATAAATTCACCTCCGATTCTAGGAAGTCATACGGCAGGCCAGGGAAGATGTTACAGTCAAGCATGGAGAGAGTACCTAGGAGTCAGATTGGAGCAGTATATCATTATGCAGCCATGTGTTTAAAAAAATCATTACAGGAAATATCAATAGCTACAATTAAACAATGTGTCTTTAAAAAGGGACACTAGGGATTTAAATCCTAAACTGCGAACCTACAGACAGATTTTCTTAGGACAAGGGATATAGCTAAAAAGCTCATAGTTTCATTACTGCATTTTTTATTATTTTTTTATTAAGACTCCATAGTTGAGAGATTAAAATAAACGTACCTTTATATCGAAGACGTGAATGCATCATAAGTTTGTCGATCACAGTGTGCATTTGCTTCAAGTTAAGGGGACAGAAATCTTCTCGCTTTGCTTTATTTTGCAGGAAAACTGAATACAGAAATGGAGAGATACATCATATTGACATCACAGTGACACAGAGCTGGAATGCAGATTGAAAAATTGCCGGCCAAAATGAACAATATATATTAACTATTGATTGATCCCCCAATATCCAAAGGAACTACAAGCTTCTTATCAATACTCTGCATTACAATAAAGTCACTAATTCATCTACATGACAATAGTATTGCACTTCTCCAAAAATAAAATGGATCTAGGTGTGAAAAGCGAAAAAAAATACTAATTCCTTAACCCGTTTGTAACAACTAAGTGATGGTAAGTCAGTGGACGCTATCAGCCTGTTAGCGGTACCCAGTCCAAGGGTTCCTGATTGAAGGAAAGGTGCTTCAGGCGCATTCTTCCAAAGTTTGGCATTATACAGTTTGTTAACAGTTTAGCTTTTTAAGGTAAGACCAGGATCTCCTTGCACCATAACAACATCATTGCAAGGAAGTTATTATGTTTCTCAGTGTGGTCCTTTAAATTAGCTTCATGTTAAAGGGGTTATATTTTTCTGCACTAAGGAAGCAATGCAGTGGGGCAGCCCATGAGGTCAGCGTATGACCCTGTCCCTCACAATCCCTGATAATGCAGAAAGAATGCCCTCTCTGTTCTTCTGCTACTGAGTGAATAAACACACAAAAAGAAAGTAATATCTGGGACCTGTATTCCATAGAACTGTACTGTAAGACAGGGAGAAGGGGGTTTCCTTGTGGTTTTATTAGAATACTTTGGAAACTAGTCGAGGGATACAGTGTTTCCAAGTCTCTTATGTCTCCATGGTAGTGGCTTCTGATTTTCTGCCCAATTTTTGGAACTGGGAGGCATATCCTATATCTTGCTTTATTGACTGAATTCTACCCCTTTAGGAGACACTTTAAAATGTTTGTATCCACTCAATATCCATGGCATCTGCAAACGAACCAAGCAGAACTCCGATACGTAAACAGCCAAGTCCACTTAGATAAGTTTTCATGTTGGTATAACACTTGGAGCTCAGACCACTTTGTGTATGGAAGTTTTCATACATGAATGAGGGTATTTAGAATTCACTGGTTTTCTTTTTCATTATGTATCACATAAAAAGCATTACACAATGACAGTATTATGTCTTTTATATTTACATCCAAAACTGAGCAACACACCCATCAAACATTAAATATTTTATTTTATTTTTTACCAATAATTTGCATAATATTTTCATGTATTTAAAAAACAGAAAACTAAAAAATGATTTCATAATAGTTTCCCTTTAAGGTTTGCTTAATCCTGTGTTCAGTAAGCTTGGCAGACTCCCACAGGGAACCATGTTTGTCCGATAACGAATCTTATCACATGGGTGGGGCAGCATACAGTAATCTAGCTTTTGGTGGAAAACAAACACTATCAGTCACAGCCAGCCAGAGAAGTGGGTTTGTACTGCATTAATAGTCGTAAATTTCTAGGTCATCCAAAAAAAAAAATCTCCTGGAATATCAAGGCACGTGGGAAATATGTTTTTTTTTTTCTCTCCCTTACCCATATGAGGATAGTACTCCATGGCTTCATCAGACCCAGAAGAGCTGCTGGATTCATGGCTGGGAGATGGAGTAGATGGTTTAAGCATTTCAGCTGTCTGGAGAAAACTGGAGATAAAGATTGGTGTCAGTAAACTGCAGAACACACAGTCTGTAAAGCATAAACCCACTTAATACAGATTGTATCAGCCTTAAAATACTCCATACAATACAGACAGCACCAGCATTAGAGTACCCCATACAATACAGACAGCACCAGCATTAGAGTACCCCATACAATATAGACAGCATCAGCATTAGAGTACCCCATACAATACAGACAGCACCAGCATTAGAGTACCCCATACAATATAGACAGCATCAGCATTAGAGTACCCCATACAATACAGACAGCATCAGCATTAGAGTACCCCATACAATACAGACAGCATCAGCATTAGAGTACCCCATACAATATAGACAGCATCAGAGTACCCCATACAATACAGGCAGCACAAGAATTAGAATACCCCATAAAGTACAGACAGTACCATCGTTAGAATACCCCATACAATACAGACAGCATCAGCATTAGAGTACCCCATACAATACAGACAGCACCAGAATTAGAATACCCCATACAATACAGACAATACCATCGTTAGAATACCCCATACAATACAGACAGCACCAGAATTAGAATACCCCATAAAGTACAGACGGCACCAGCATTAGAGTACCCCATACAATACAGACAGCACCAGAATTAGAATACCCCATACAATACAGACAGTACCATCGTTAGAATACCCCATACAATACAGACAGCACCAGAATTAGAATACCCCATACAATACAGACAGCACCAGAATTAGAGTACCCCATATAATACAGACAGCACCAGAATTAGAATACCCCATAAAGTACAGACGGCACCAGCATTAGAGTACCCCATACAATACAGACAGCACCAGAATTAGACTACCCCATACAATACAGACAGTACCATCGTTAGAATACCCCATACAATACAGACAGCACCAGAATTAGAATACCCCATACAATACAGACAGCACCAGAATTAGAATACCCCTTACAATACAAAAGGCGCAGGCCTTACAGTAATTCACACAAACACACTGTTCAAACCTTGCCATACCGTATGCAATACCCCAATACCCATATAATAGAGATTGTGCCATTTTGCAGCACCTATACAATGGACTGTGTCTTTCAGTATCATAAAGATCGTGATAGTCAAGTAGTATCCCATACAATATGGATTGTAATAGCCTTGTGGTGCCCTATATAACAGAGTCTGTGCCAGCATTGCAGTACCCTATATAAAACAGAATGTGTCAGCATTGCAGTGCCCTATATAACACAGTCTGTGCCAGCATTGCAGTGCCCTATATAACAGACTGTGCCAGCCTTGCAGTGCCTTATAGAACACAGTCTGTGCCAGCATTGCAGTGCCCTATATAACAGACTGTGCCAGCCTTGCAGTGCCCTATATAACAGATTGTGCCAGCCTTGCAGTGCCCTATATAATACAGACTGCGCCAGCATTGCAGTGCCCTATATAACACAGTCTGTGCCAGCATTGCAGTGCCCTATATAACAGACTGTGCCAGCCTTGCAGTGCCCTATATAACAGACTGTGCCAGCCTTGCAGTGCCCTATATAACAGACTGTGCCAGCCTTGCAGTGCCCTATATAATACAGACTGTGCCAGCATTGCAGTGCCCTATATAACAGACTGTGCCAGCCTTGCAGTGCCTTATAGAACAGTCTGTGCCAGCATTGCAGTGCCCTATATAACAGACTGTGCCAGCCTTGCAGTGCCCTATATAATACAGACTGTGCCAGCATTGCAGTGCCCTATATAACACAGAATGTGCCAGCATTGCAGTGCCCTATATAACACAGTCTGTGCCAGCATTGCAGTGCCCTATATAACAGACTGTGCCAGCCTTGCAGTGCCCTATATAACAGACTGTGCCAGCCTTGCAGTGCACTATATAACACAGACTGTGCCAGCATTGCAGTGCCCTATATAACATAGACTGTGCCAGCATTGCAGTGCCCTATATAACAGACTGCGCCAGCCTTGTAGTGCACTATATAACACAGACTGTGCCAGCATTGCAGTGCCCTATATAACACAGAATGTGCCAGCATTGCAGTGCCCTATATAACACAGACTGTGCCAGCATTGCAGTGCCCTATATAACACAGACTGTGCCAGCATTGCAGTGCCCTATATAACAGACTGCGCCAGCCTTGTAGTGCACTATATAACACAGAATGTGCCAGCATTGCAGTGCCCTATATAACACAGACTGTGCCAGCATTGCAATGTCCTATATAACAGACTGTGCCAGCATTGCAGTGCCCTATATAACACAGACTCTGCCAGCATTGCAGTGCCCTATATAACACAGACTGTGCCAACATTGCAGTGCCCTATATAACACAGACTGTGCCAGCATTGCAATGTCCTATATAACAGACTGTGCCAGCATTGCAGTGCCCTATATAACACAGACTGTGCCAGCATTGCAATGTCCTATATAACCGACTGTGCCAGCATTGCAGTGCCCTATATAACACAGACTGTGCCAGCATTGCAGTGCCCTATATAACACAGACTGTGCCAACATTGCAGTGTCCTATATAACAGACTGTGCCAGCATTGCAGTGCCCTATATAACACAGACTGTGCCAACATTGCAGTGCCCTATATAACAGACTGTGCCAGCATTGCAGTGCCCTATATATCACAGACTGTGCCAGCATTGCAGTGCCCTATATAACACAGACTGTGCCAGCATTGTGATGTTGCCAGACTGTGCAAGACTTTAAACACATTGATAGCATTGAATAAATATATTCTGGAATGCAGAGAAATTCACACCACCCTGTGTGTCATGTGGAAGATTAAGCTGACTCTATCACAAACTATTTTCATTAGAGCCATTTTCAGATATAATGCTTAAATTCTTCACAAAGAGCTCATCCTCACCGGTATAAGTTGAAGTCGGTAAACCAGTCCTGGACAAAGATGACAACATGGCAAACCGTAAATAGGAACGCAGCAATCTGCAGCGACTGAATGCAAACAAGAGGATTAATATAGATCAAATTTTAACAAATGATATACATACATACACGCACACCATGCCACATGTTAAAAGCTTCCCTGACTGAAAACCTATAACGTGATCAACCAATTGAACATGAACGTCTGATGCATGCTAGGAAATATATTTTCAGCCCAAGAGAAAGGTCATACGTGTGCAAATGTGTTCAAAAGAACTTAATGCAAAGAAAAGTCATGTCAATTATTACATCCATGCAAGTCTGCGGGAAAAAACGCACCAAGAAATGTGTGTAGATTTCCAGTATATGTGATATTTATGATGTGTGCACCATGGGGGATATCTGCAGCTTCATAATCACTTGTATGCGATCACTAGTCATAAATGTGTCTGTTCTCTTGTTGAGTTCTTACCTGCATCTCCACGTATGTATGAGGTAGGTTGTACTCTGGAGGGAGCTTCCGGTCATTATTTATCAAATGATCCAATATTGCAGGACTGAGAATAGGCTGGAAAAGAGAAGTACATAATAGGATATGACAAATCAGCCCCATTGGAAAAATAAAGCACACCGTTATTGAATTGTATGGCTTTACATATCAGGAAATAATAACAATCATCTGTTCCTTAGAAAGCCTTAACCCCTTAAGGACCAAACTTCTGGAATAAAAGTCATGTGTCCTTAAGGGGTTAAAATTAGGTACAACCTCAGATGATCAACAACACAAAGTCCAGACCTGAGTGAAATGCTGTGATGGGACTTTAAGAGAGCTGTACATAAACAAATGCCAGCGAACCTCAATGAACTAAAGCAACGTTGTAAAGAAGAGTGGGCCAACATTCCTCCACAGCAACGCGAGAGACTGATAAAGTCATACAGAAATCGATTACGTCAAGTGATTGCTGCTACAGGCTATTGAATCATACGGTGTACTTAGTTTTTCACACAGGGCTTCTCCATTTTGGCTTTATTTTGTTAAATAAATCAGGACACAGTGTAATATGTCATGTGTTGTTGTTCAACCGAGGTTGTATTTACCTGATTTTAAGACCTGCTCAGAAACAGATGATTGTTATTTTGTTCTGATATGTAAAACCATAGAATTCAGAGAGGGTGTACTTTCTTTTCCCGTAGCTGTATATTCTGCTTTATGATTCAAAGAAAGTCACATCCACAGACTGACCTCTAGTAGCCAGGTTATGGACTATGTTTCCCATGATGCTCTGTCTATTATGCAATTTTAATTAAGACTTTTACACAGCAATCTTCCTTCGCTACCTGTGTGTCCAGAAATATAATTCGCTCCTGGCTGATGAAAAAGTCGATGCCACTAGTCTGGTTTCCAGCTCTCTCTCGCACTTCCTGGCTCTGCATCCGAAAAACAAATGACCTAAAACACAAACGTATTGAAATAGATTGTTGAAGTGCACTCCACGAAATTAGATATTTAATATTTGCAAAGAATTATACAAGTCTATTCTTACAGCAACAAAAGAGCACACTCTAAACACCATGGAACACAATAAAATAGTACATTTTCTAAAATGTTTATGTGACAAACTCCCCTTTCCTCCTGGAGGAGCCTGCTTGCCAGTATCCTGCCCACAGACTATGGGCCCTGTAAAATACACTGAAAAGTCGCCATTCGTGTATTTGGACTAAATGGTTCGCGAACTGAACAGCCGCACGAACCGAAGACCACCCTTGAGCTTGTTAAGCCTAATTGCTACTTTGTAGAAATTTACCCCGCAATGTTCTAAGTGTTTCTCTAAGTGGACACATTTCCTAAGGGCGACCAGGAGGGGGCAGCCATCTTGTTCACATGAAAACAGGCAGCTGTGTTTGGTAGTTGAGTTCATGGAACTATTTTCAGACACTGAAATTTCCGAAAACTGCTGGACTTCCATGATCGCCTGTGTTTGGTTTTATAACACTTAGGAAGACACTGAAAATATACAGGGAAAGTGCTGTGGAACAAGGGACCTCACAATAAGGCTGACCAATTTAATAAGCCACTCAACAAACAATCACCATCACACACACAACTCACTCGACCAGTCAGCTGTGCGGCTCACCTACTTGTTTAGTCTGCCTCTCATGCACCATCTTTACCCAGTTAAAAAGCACATATAGTCAGCCAGTACAGCTTGCTCTCGCATCACATGTTACTCCACTGACTATTGTTCGTTTATTTTTTCTTGACTAGCTTAAAAAAAAAAAATGTGCAACTATATCTTATGCCACAATTGTTTACCGTGTTTTAGCTCGATACATGCTACTGCTGCTGTGGCAAAGCATGAAAGCTTGTAATAATAACTCTTGCACGAAAAAATAAAGAATTTAATAAAGGTATTGTGGGGGTTTTGTAAAAATGCATGTTTTCTATGCCTGGAGATAATTAAGTTTAACACACTGCTGACTCCCAGGCACAGGGGAGGGATTTACCTGTTTTGTATGGGAGTGTCCTGGACCTGAGAGCCAATGTAATCATGTGTATGTTTTACTGTAGCCTACTCTCACGTCCAGTGGGGAGTGACCCTTGCATGGGAACCTGCATATAAGGCCAGTTGTGGCTGCCATTAAACAGATTTGATTTACCCTTCATAAAGTCAAGGTTCATGTTTGGGGGATTGGAGAACTATATTCACTCTGGGGATTGTTATAATCACTATACTCCCTTGGCTTACAATTGCTCTTGTAAGAGCAGCCTGCTTTGCTCTCTGGACTAGGAGAGGTCTACCCACTGGAAGCTGGATCCTGATGTTGGAGGACAGCGAGCTCCCAGCCAAGCTGCGGCGGTTTGTGGGGTTTACGGGTGCTTATGGTACTCTGCTTATGGTACTCAAGGATTACTAGGTAGCAGCGATTGACGGAGGTACCCAGTCAGGGTGCCAGGCGGTTCATCACAGTTAACTCAAAATAGAAAAAAGAAAATGGGTGACATTTGGTCATAACAGAAGTGATCCTGCCATCTCCCATACCTCTGGTCATCTTCTGGAGAGTTGGCAGATAGCAAAGACATGATGGTAGATTTCCCTGTGCCTTGTAATCCAAGGACACCAACCACAAGAACATCCGTCTGATCCAACAGATACTGAAACACCAGCAGAACAACACATCAGTTCACAGTGGGAAGAACGCTGATAAAGGCCATTAATACGCAGTTACATCATGAGTTGTGTTAATAGGAGATCATTACACTCAAGGCAGTTTGAGAAACATACAGAAAGGGGGCAGCTAAAACTATGTTTCGGATGGAAGAGAACAAATATAAAAATAAGCTGTTGGAATTAAACATTTCAATAAAAAAATAATAATAATAATTCTAAATGCCCAGCATTATGACCAATGGAAGGGATCATCATCAAAAATGAACACGGTTCAATGGTCCCTTTTCTCACATTGACAATCCCTCTTTCCCTCACCCAAATAAATGCTATTGGGGCATTTACCAGGTTGAGGACAGGAGCGTGGGCAAGAATAAAATGCACTTACATCTGCATGTGCCACCCACATCTTCTTCAATGGTGCTGTACAGATGCATGGATGCTACAGCATTCATCCCGCAGTACCAAACATGCATGAACATACAAGGCATCACAAGGTGACAGTAATTTGTATCGTAAACAAGGCTGCGTCTGGATAGCCTTGTGTATAATGTAATTTGAAGAAAAGAAATAGAACAACCCATGGCTGAGATGTACTTAGCAAATGGGTTATACAAAATCCTATATGTGACAGTTTCCCCTCAACGACTTATAGGAATTGATTCTGTAACAATGTGATATTAATAAGCATTTGTTTCCAAATACTGAGAAACAGTAGATAACTGCATAACATCAGATGTCACCAAAGCTATGGAGATGTGATGAATAAAGTTCCACCGTGACTTATGGATTTTGATCAACATAGCAAAGCAGATGACATTACCTCAATGGCACTGTCACACCAATTCATGTATTCATCTACCAGTTTGATGCAGTGCTTCATCTTCTGGGGTGGCATCAACTTTGCCTGGCCCACCACAGCTGTAAAACAAGAAGAAAGGACAGGATGAAACCTATGGCTGGGCAGCTTTCTCACTGATATGAATTTACTAAATGATTTACTGAGATGCAAACGGCTACAATATTACTTTGTGCTGCAGAGCTTGGCAATGGTCCTGGCCCACATACTCTAATAGGAATTGCATGATTGATGAACAGTAGGTTTAAATGGGTCTTTATTTTACCAAATGTACAATACAGACAATTTATGAACCCTATTGGGTTTTTAATCAGGGCATATGGCTAAATAATCAGCTCCTCTGAAAACAGAGCTGCAATTAGCAAGGTGATCAGGGTGATAGTGTATTTTATATGCAGGCTGCAGCAATACTTCAGAGACATTACAAACTGTTGTATATACTTTAAGCTGGAGAAAGAAATGTGATTGATTTGAAAGTGTGGGCAATAAATAGGGTGAGTTTTACAATAAATGTATCACCATTCTTCTACTTACAAAAGCCTATTATAAATTCTACAATAAACTAGCAAGCACATTCTCTACATCTTGGATACATCTATACAGCATCTTCTGATTCAATCATAAGGCTCCCAATGACGCCTCTCCTATCCCCGCACCTTGGAGAGTATGTAACTCCTGGACCAGTTTTCCCTCTGAACCAGGCCTCACTCCTCGCCCATATATTGTCTTTTTTCTTTCTATTTCTTTTTCCTATTTGCACTACGTATAGATATAATTCTGATTAAACATTTATGGCATACCTGTATGCTGCACCAAATAAACCATTATTAAGATATTACTAATATTTTACAGTGTTTACAGTGTGCCTCGGTCACTATCTGCATTGGTATAAATAGAGATAAAAGAAATACAAATTATACGTTCATCACTCTGGGACAAAGAAATAAGACAAAGTTTATCAAGGCAAAGCAAGTGAAACTTAAAGGCAAACAGTGAGAGAGATGCTATAGTTTCCATGGTGACAATTCTTTATATAGCACTTCAACCCAAAAGAGCCCTGTATTTAGAAGTCTAAACTGAGAAGTCAGATTTGTTGATCACTACCCTCAGTGGTTGTGCATTTTAAGCGATGCATGAGTACCTAAGAAAATACATAATAAAATCAAATACGCAAATTATTAAGTTACACAATGAACCAACAAAGGAATCTCACATGATCCTTTACAAAATGGTTTCTCAATACGTACGGTCCACGTTGCCAGCACTACTTGCTGCAGAGCCCATGCCTCTATTTTGGATTTGATAAACTGGCTGGGTTGGGCGCTGCCCTTCTTTTTCCACCTTTGCCATGGCAGCAGTGGGTGGCAGGGCTGTGCCCTCTGCAGTGGAGGCCGGTTTAGAATCCTCCCGAGCCTTCATTAGGACAATAGGCTTTTCTATAGTGGCAGGAGCTGGAGCAGGAGCAGACTTTGCCTAAATGGGAAACATTGATACAGTTAGGATATACTGACATGATATGGCACTTGTCAGCAATAAATTCCATGAGTGGTTTCATTATCCAAGTAGAAAAAATATCTGCAATCTCACATATACTGTTGAAATCAAAAGTATTCAACTCCCCATTGAAAATCAGCTTTATTGTCAAAATGTACAGACTTTCAGCTGTTTGCAATGAACAAATCAAACAAAACAAAAAAAATTAAGTAGCTATACACAACGAATGCTTCAAGTTGTTACACCAAATTCAGCTGAAAATGCAACTTATAATGATTTCTCCAGTCTCAAAATTATTCAACCCCCTTAAAAGAATCCTCCTTGATAGCACAAATATGCAAAACAGGTGTTATCACAAGCCCACCTGATTCAACTAATCAAGGGACCACTTGAAATACCTGAACCTGCTAGGGATTTGTTGAATGTCATGTTTGACTGCATGCTAGAAATATGGCTAAGTCAAAAGAATGGTCCACAAAGTTAAGAGAAGAGATCATTACCCTTCACAAACAAGGAAAAAGATACAAAAAGATCTCAAAAGGCACTGAATGTTCCTAGAGAGATCGTTGGAAGCATAGTTTGCAAGTTCAAAGTTGAAGGAACAGTGGTTACACTAGCTGGACGGAGCAGAAAAAGGAAGCTATCAATGGCTGCAACCAAATTTCTGAAAAGGTAGGTTGTGAAAAACCCTTCAGTGACAGCAAAAGACCTGCAGGAAGACTTAATGGCAACAGGCACTGAAGTTTCATTGAGCACAACAAGGTTTCCATGCCAGTACTTCAAGATGTACACCACTACAGACCCAAAAGCACAAGAAAAGTTGTCTCCAATATGCTTAAAATCATAAAAATAAGCCACAGAAGTTTTGGGATTCTGTTCTGTGGAGCCATGACACAAAATTGGAACTTTCTGGCCCAATGGATCAGCGGTATGTCTGGCAGAAGAAGAATGAAGCATACGCAGAAAAATACACTGCCTACAGTTAGGCATCCTGGGGGCTCGTTGATACTCTGGTGCTGCTTAGTATCCTCTGGCACTGGAAACCTGCAGCATGTGGAAGGATGGATTCATTGAAGTACCAGGAAATCCAAGGAGAAAATGTCATGCTGTGTTGAGCTACTTGAAATGCTTTTGTTTGATTTGTTCATTGCAAACAGCTGAAAGTCTAACATAAAAACACATTTTCAATGGGGGTTGAATAATTTTGATTACAACTGTATAGTGATCTACAAAAATTAAAGCCGCACGCGCATTCAGTCAGTCCATAGGAAAGCATTCTCTATACTTTCCTATGGACACTGGCGTCTTCTCACTGTGAAAATCAAAGTGAGAAGTGCGGAAGCGCTTCTAGCGGCTGTCAATGAGACAGCCACTAGAGGCTGGATTAACCCATAAGTTAACATAGCAGTTTCTCTGAAACTGCTATGTTTACAGCAGGCAGGGTTAACCCTAGAGGGACCTGGCACCCAGACCACTTCATTGAGCTGAAGTGGTCTGGGTGCCTATAGTGGTACTTTAAGTTTAGGATAGCCTTATGCCTATTCCACGCATGTTTAAACTCCTTTACTGTGTTAACCTCTACCACTTCAGCTGGAAGGTTATTCCATGTGTCCACTACCCTCTCTGTCAAATAATATTTCCTGATATTAATTTTAAACCTTTGTCCCTTTAATTTAAGACTCTGTCCTCTTGTTGTGGTAGTTTTTCTTCTTTTAAATATGGTCTCCTCCTTCCCTTTATGTATTTAAATGTTTCTATCATATCCCCCCTGTCTCGTCTTTCCTCCAAGCTATACATGTTAAGATCCTTTAACCTTTCCTGGTTTTATCCTGCAATCCATGAACCAGTTTAGTAGCCCTTCTCTGAACTCTCTCTAAAGTATCAATATCCACTCTAAACACTGCATCTTAAGGACACTTGGAATGAAAGTATCTTTCATCTGTATGTATTTTAATGCATTAACTATACAATGCATTAAAATATGTATTTTTTTATTTCATAGTTTCACTTAATATCTAACACACTTACACGCTCATTTGCTGGCTTAGACAGGATGATGGGAGTTTTCTGTATTGTGTACCCACAGCCATCTTCATTTCCATCCTGATTGAGTAGAGACATATTAAAAAAAGATTTCAGAATAACATAGGGTTGCAACACAGACCTCTTGCTTTACATGCTTTAACAAAGAACGTCATTTGGTGTTTATGTTGGTCAATATTCATCAAAGTGAACACTATCAGGGTAATTCGCTAATGTGAGAATTGCCAGCAATTAGAAATTAATTTAAATGTAAGACCAGAATAAAAGCAGAACTGACTGAGATTTTTTTCTAATTTTATCATTCCAAAATTTGAAATTCACTTTGAATTCCTGGCAATAATCACGGTGAATACTGCTAAAAGAGATTATGTTTATGAGATTATGAGATTATGTCCCAACTAGTAATTCCACTTTCAGAATGTTGCTGCTGTTTTTTATACATACATTGATTTATGGGGACACTATAGTCACCTGAACAACTTTAGCTTAATGAAGCAGTTTTGGTGTATAGAACATGCCCCTGCAGCCTCACTGCTCAATCCTCTGCCATTTAGGAGTTAAATCCCTTTAACTCCTAAATGACAGTGAATTGAGCAGTGAAATTGCAGGGGAATGACCTATACACTAAAACGGCTTTATTTAGCAAAAGTAATTTAGGTGACTATAGTGTTCCTTTAATAACAAAAACAGAAGGGTATATGAAAATCAACCTATTGTGACAGTCTAGTAATGTGGACTGGCATTCTAAATCATCAACATTAAATCGAATTATTTCAGAGGATTCCTCATGTCCATTAAAGGGAATCTGATAATCTGCGGAGTAAGAAAAGCAAGCCAAATATCCAACATCTGAGTTAACATCTCCCTACAATTCAACTTCTTCATTATGGCCAGTGACATTAAAAGGAAACTATAATTTACTGTTTTTTGGTTTTTTTTTACTGTTTTTCTTAAAGGAACACATCACCCCCTAAAACAACTTCTTAATGAAGCTGTTTTGTTGGCTGGAGTCTCAGTCTGCCATCTTACCTTAGTAGAGTAAATACTATGAGTGCCTGGGAAGCAACTTCAAGGGACACTGTAGGCACTGTAAATGCTTCATATCATTGAAGTGGTTATAGAGTCTGAAGCCCCTGGCATTGTCCTTCTGTTCAATGTTACACCAACTTTAATGGTCTAATGCTAAATAGGGGTCCCCAGCAGCCCATTCACTGTGTGCTCCTGAGGCTAATGAGGAAGCAATAATCTGAATGGAAATTGGCATGATTGCCTTAGAGTGACACCCACAGCCTCCCATTGCTGGTATTAATTGGTATGGCTAGGGAAGTGTGCAATCTCCAGTGGGGACTGGATTTTGGGCGGCCATTGAATGTTAAACTGCTCCAAAATGGCTTAAAATTGAATGGAAGGCCAGTACCAGGAGACTCCAGGTGCTTTAAACAATTCAATGAGCTAAAATTGCTATAGTGCCTATAGCAGGAGTAGGCATTCAGCAATCCAGTTGTTAAGGACTACATCTTCCCTCATGCTTTGCCAGCATTACGGCTGTAGGAGAATTATGTGACATGTAGTCCACACCATCTGGAGTGCCAACAATTGTCTACCCCTAACCTATGGTGTTCCTTTAACCCCTTAAGGACACATGACATGTCTGACACGTCATAATTCCATTTTATTCCAGAAGTTTGGTCCTTAAGGGGTTAATGTAAGATGGTGGCCAGTGACTCCAAAACCACTGAATAAAAAACTAATTGTTATGGGGTGTTCTTTTTACTTTATGTTTACTTGTCTCTATATTTTACAAATATATATTCGAATTCCACACTACTGGGTACTAGAAATAGTAATTAATCAAACGGGAAACGGGAAAGGTTTTCCTGCCATAGGCATTTTCCCCATTTTCACTGCATATATTTAAGACAAGCTACTTCAAATCATTATTTGAGATAATGTTCTACTAAAGTGACTTCTGGCAAAAAATAAATAAAAAAAATTGGTTGTTGGGGGGGGGGGGTGAAAATGCCACTATTTTACAGAACAGATCAAATATTTCTGGGGGGGGGGGGGGGGAGTAAAATGAAAAATGTAAACTTTTACCTGTTTTTAATTTAAGGGGAAATTTGACAGTTTGACTGTTTTAGCTATTTGGCAAGTGCCCATTACCTAGTGCAAATAAGATTTTCTTATAATACAATACGAAACCTTCTTTTTGCAATACAATATAGATGAATAGATTTAACTTGGATGAACATATTTATGAAACTGCAAAAACAGACATCTGACAAAAAGACACATTGATTTATGGAAACAAAGTTTAAAATGTAAGAAAATAGATACAAATAGGGGCCACGAAGTGAAGGCATGCATTGGGACTCACCCATCGGTCCTGATCACGGTCCCGTAGTATGGGTTCTCTCTCACGTCCAGGCTCAGAGAGATTGAGGTTACCTGGGGGTCCCTGATCCATCCAGCGTCGTCTCCTGTTGCGTCCAGGGACATACATATTGGGCTGGCTGTGACCGGAGTCAGACATGATTCTATGTAAAGAAATTAATTTTAAGAAAAATACATGACTACTTTGACCATAACACACTCATCATGGGCAAAAAAACTGTAGAGCAGGGGAGGGCAGGCACCCCCTTCCCAGCACAGTGCTGATATGCACCCAATATTTGGCATCCCTGCCTGGCACAGAACTGACATGCTCCCAATATCTGTCATACCCGCCTGGCCCAGTGTGTATGGCACAGTACTCGAAGGCATCCCTGTCTTCCACACTGCTAATATGTTTTCCTTTTTTTGACACTATGTTAAAATGTACCCCATTCCTGGCACAGCTGTGACACATATCCCTGCTTGGCAAGGTGTCGATATGAAAACCCTGCCTTGCACATTGCTAGCATGTATCAAATGCCTGGCACTGAACTGACATTTACACCATGAATTGCACATTTACAATTGACATGCCTGGCACAGTATTCACATTTAACCCATGCCAGGAACACTGTTATTGAACCCATGCCTGGCACAGTGTTGAAATACACAATACCTGGCACAGTATTGACATTTACCCCATGTGTGGCAAACTATTATTTACCCCATGCCTGACATTTTCCCCATGCCTGGCACAGTATTTAAATTTCCCCCATGCCTGGCACACTTATTTACCCCTTGCCTGGCACAGTATTGACATTTAGCCCATGCCTGGCACACTGTTATTTACTCCATGCCTGGCACACTGTTATTTACCCCATGCCTGGCACACTGTTATTTACCCCATGCCTGCCACACTGTTATTCACCCCATGCCTGGCACACTGTTATTTACCCCATGCCTGGCACACTGTTATTCACCCCATGCCTGGCACACTGTTATTCACCCCATGCCTGGCACACTGTTATTTACCCCATGCCTGGCACTCTGTTAGTTACCCCATGCCTGGCACTCTGTTAGTTACCCCATGCCTGGCACTCTGTTAGTTACCCCATGCCTGGCACACTGTTATTCGCCCCATGCCTGGCACACTGTTATTTACCCCATGCCTGGCACCCTGTTATTTACCCCATGCCTGGCACACTGTTATTCACCCCATGCCTGGCACACTGTTATTCACCCCATGCCTGGCACTCTGTTATTTACCCCATGTCTGGCACTCTGTTATTTACCCCATGCCTGGCACCCTGTTATTTACCCCATGCCTGGCACCCTGTTATTTACCCCATGCCTGGAACTCTGTTATTTACCCCATGCCTGGCACTCTGTTATTTACCCCATGCCTGGCACACTGTTATTCGCCCCATGCCTGGCACACTGTTATTCGCCCCATGCCTGGCACTCTGTTATTTACCCCATGCCTGGCACACTTATTTACCCCATGCCTGGCACTCTGTTATTCACCCCATGCCTGGCACACTGTTATTTACCCCATGCCTGGCACTCTGTTATTTACCCCATGCCTGGCACACTGTTATTTACCCCATGCCTGGCACTCTGTTATTCACCCCATGCCTGGCACACTGTTATTTACCCCATGCCTGGCACTCTGTTATTTACCCCATGCCTGGCACACTGTTATTTACCCCATGCCTGGCACTCTGTTATTTACCCCATGCCTGGCACTCTGTTATTTACCCCATGCCTGGCACACTGTTATTTACCCCCATTATTCCAATCCTATCAGCTATGGCTTTAAGCTGGTATTGAGCCCATGCCTGTCACACTGGGGTCCAGATCTAGCTTTAGGCTGATAAAGGGACACGGTGTGCCCCACCTGCATATCACCAGAGCCCGGCACCAACTTACCAATCTGATCTATAGAGTTCCTATTCTCTGTATCCACAGATTGGGTCCGTCAGTAAAACACGTCTACCAGGAAACAAACAGATGAAGAAAGGTTCCGAGGAGCCAATAGTTCCTGCTCATGGCAGATACCATGGCAACATAAGATAACTGGGTAATAGGACAGGCAATAGGTAGTAGCAGGGGCAGCATGGCAAGATATATGTATAGTATAATACAGGGTTACCTGTCAGTGTGTATCTGTCCTGACCTGGGCATTATATGTAAAGTCTTATTGAAAATATAGACTAGTACTACAATAAATGTGTTTACAAACAGTAACTAGTCTGTGTGACTGAGATCCATTATGTTCTCCTGGACAAATATCTCGGAACAACATTTTGACATATATGTATAAATTCATACTTCCCAAGTGTCCCTATTTAGGAGGGACAGTCCCTTTTTTTCTAGGAGCTCCATATTGTTGGTGTATCACAGCGATAATACGCTCAGTAATGCGTCTTCTTTAAACTACAATAAATGTGTTTAGAAATCAATAAGATACATTATTCTTCATCTAAATTACATTGTATATGCAAAAATTGTTACTAGTAAGTCACCTAAAAATTCTCAAAGCAGACAAACCCCCAATCACACTTCTAAAATTAAGGGGTCCCTCTTTGTCGATATGAAATGTTGGGAGTTATATAGATGATATGTGTCCAATGAAACATGGTGGATCTGGCAAACCTTTGTCTAGCGCGTGTCCTGAGGGAGATGGCTACTAGTAACTAATGTATATACAGTAACTAGGGAATGAGTAAATACAATATTTACCTTTTATTAAAAAAGAAAATGGGGTGCAGACACTACTGTGTGCTAAGCTTGCGTATGTATGTATACCATGTTAAAAGGGCTGCTCATCACACGATCAGATTGGCACTGTGCATGCACAGTTTAAATTATTGGTATATGCATACCTCCCAAATGACCCTGCTTAGGAAGGACAGTCCTTTTTTTCTATTATTATTATGTTATTATTTATATAGCGATAACAAATTCCGCAGCGCTTTACAGTGGGTGTTCAAACAAATATGTAGTTGTAACCAGACAAGTTGGACACACAGAAACATTATCTCTGCTCTTGGTTCTAATTTATTTTTCCAAAAGTTTGGGAAGTCAATTTAAAGCTGTAGTCGCTACTAAACTCTGAACTTTAATGAGTTGAAAACCAAATAGCCAAATATGGTGCGCAAAAATAGATGAGCTGCAGCAGCGCTCCTGTCCATGACTTTCTGATTCAAGCCTCGGACAGAAGCGGAAGGAGAAGGGCAGAGCTATACGGAGCTGTATTCAACACTATGCGCTTAAACCATTAACAGATTAACCCCTGAATGGTAAATTGGTGCCAGGCACCTTCATTCTGTTGAAGTTGTTTTGGTTCCCGGAGTGTTTCTTCAAAAGAACATTCCAAGCATCATAACCCCTACAACCTGCTGTAGTAGATATGGTCCATGGTAACTGACTGTAAGCTCATTTGAGCAGGGTCCTCTTCAACCTATTATTCCTGTAAGTTTTCTTGTAATTGTCTTATTTATTGTTACATCCCCCCCTCTCAAAATATTGTAAAGCGCTACGGAATCTGTTGGCGCTATATAAATGGTAATAATAATAATAATAATAATAATAATAATAACTAGGGAAACCACCAGGCGGCCTGCAGCTGAAGTCCCAGCTTTCGGTCCTCTACTGCAGGAGAACATGGCGCTCTCCTGAAACGGTGCTCACCGGCTGAGCATCAGCGCGGTGCTCTCGGCCAATGATCTAAAACGGTATGATTACTACATCAGCCTGTAGTGGTTATGGTGCTTGGAATATTCCTTTAGAATTCTGAATAGCAAATTTAGGTTAAAATAGGCAAGTCGTAACTATAACTAGTTGGATTTTTCTTAAATAGCTATTCTTCCTAAATTTATTAATTTGGGTTTTAATTTGCAACATTTCAGAGTTTACAGAAGAAAGTTGTCAAACTTTGAAATTCACAACAATCCATATTTTAGGGACTTCGTCACTAAACCCCGTATTGCAGCAAATTGAACAAATATATACAGTATAATGATGTATGTTTGCGGGTGGGTGTACCTGTGTCTGATAGTTTGTCTCTGGTCTGGCATATAGCAGCCCTGTGGGTTAATAAACCTGCATGTGTTGGCATTTCCTTGTAAATAATGTATCAATACACCCCAGGCAGTGATACACTGCTCACTGCTGATAATAGCAGCAGACCCAACAGGTTTTACTGTGAGTTTCCCTCTGCATCAGGCTGATGGGCAGTGCATGAAGGGTGCTGCCCTGCAGAGGCAGTATGTAGCATTCACAAGCTGCAGTATGTAGCATTCACAAGCTGCAGTAAGGGGTAACGAATTATGGCAGTTCCTTTAGGACTGACCCCCTTCTAGCTGTCTATGAATTCTGTACCCTGCAGGGCAGTCCCTTTCATGCCCAGCCCACCAGCAGGGAGCACAGATACCCATGCAGAATCACAGGCTGGCTCAGTGTGCAGCTCCCTATTCAATGAAAGCTCATTGGCACGCTGGAGTATAGTCTACTCTAGTCCTTTTAAATGCTCTCTGCCGCCTGTTCCTCTCCCAGCCCCAGGTGCATGCTGGGTAACGTAGTTCCCCAGGCAGTGATCTGACTACAACCCCCATCATGCTGTGCTTCCTCTTTGATTGCTTCCTGGTTCCTGCTGCTGTTTGTTCCTGTCCGAGAAGAGCTTGACACATGTAACAGATCGCCAGTGGCTGGCTTGGGGAGGTAAGTACCCTGGAGGGTGGGCACAATTTGGGTGTCTTTACTTTGAGGGGGTACTGGGGTGCTGCTGGGGTCCCCTGAACCTGACTAGGAGTTTATCAGGAGACCTTTAATAACCCAGCTCAGCAGGGCAACCTCAAGCCGTGTATTAATGGAGGGTGAGAGTTACAAAGTGTTACACCCTGTAAATGTATCTTGTTTTATTTAATTAGGAATCATCCCTCATTCTATCTATCCTACTTCATTACACAGTCCAGTGGGGTCAGGAAGGCTGACAGCTAACATCCATTCTTATATCATTTAACCATTAGGAACCCATGTTTGCACTCTTTCTGTTTGTCAGTACTTACCTTCAGTGTGTGTGTGTGAGTGTGTCCCTTTGGTACAGTTACCCCATCTGTTACTGGGCATGTATCACTCTAAAATTCTGCTGTCTGAGCATGAAAAGAGTAGAGACAGACACACACCCTCTCTCTCCTCTTTGTTGGATGGCTCCCCTTGATGTTAATATACACATATATTATATTTATCTATATATATATATATATATATATATAATTAGCTCTGTAGCATTGAGATACTGCAGGAAAGAATACAACTAATCAGGGTAAGTCCCTTTAGAATTCCTTCTTGATTAATGAATTGATCACTTTGGACAGCATTTGATTTTTACACATTGCAGGGCAGCACTTTTCATGCACAGTCCATCATGTAAAAGTGACAAGCATGAAGAGTGTGACAACTGTGATTGAGGCTGACCCTTTCCAAGCCATCCTTTTGGCTATTATTTGGAGTGACATTTAGACATTTTGCTTCTATTGTTTACATCTCCTCCATTTACCTCTTCTCTATTCGCTTTTTCAGTTTATATGAATATATTATTGTGAGGGTATTGGTCTCGATCAACTCTCTGAAAAGTGTTTGTTTACAAAAAAAAGGATAATTTCTGCCTAGTGGTATCTGCAACGTACTTGGAACAAGTCTTCTTTATGATTTTTGGAATGTGATTTCTGTAATAGATCTGTGTATGGAGATTAAAAAACTGTAAAAAATAATATTCTTACGTTAGGAATGTAATATTTTAATGATCGTTTAGTTAAAATATCACATTTTATCTTTAGGTTGTATTTTTTTTTCCTTTTTGTTTAAAGATTTACATTTTTATTTTTTAATTTATGTAATATGCCTACTTGTCTTGGCAAAGTCATGGCTGACAGGTAATTTAAAGGGTTACTCCAACTCTTTTTTTTAAATAACTTTTATTTTAATTTAGACTTAAGAAAAGGCCAGGGACTAATTAAAAGTATTTTGAAAAATTGGGCAGACTAGATGTGCTGAATGGTTCTTATCTGCCGTCACATTCTATGTTTCTAATGCACTATCGGGCCTTGATATTTAGTCGTGTGTCCCTTCCCCTTTTATAAACCTAAAAAATTAGCATTAGCTTACATGGAATCCAGCACCAGGCGAAGCTCTACGCCCCGTGTAAAGTCGCTGCTTACCTCTCCGTGGGCCATACAAATGCTTCTTATAGAGAAGCATTTGATTGGACTGTTCTCACCAGCGCAGAGTGCATACACCAAGGGTGGACAAGGGAGGAAATTATTAAAATAAAATAACTGTCAAGGGAGGCAGCTCACCGAGGAATGGAGAGAGGGGAGTTTTAGGCTCTTTCTTAAAGGTACGCTCCCAGCAGATGGTGTGAGCTTGGCGCTATGAAAGAAATTCTGCATGACTTTTCTGTGCAGGTGCCTGTAGGAGGGGGAGGAGGGGGTTCTGTTGAAATTGAGAGCTTTTACTTCCAGCGAAGTGAACCTGTCATCAACACAATGTGAATTAACGTTTTACTTTATGTAAATTGTTTATGGCCTGACAGTCTGGGCAAGTTATCTGTTAGAAAGAGGTTAAACAGTGACCCATAGAAATACACGTTGAAGTGGTCAGTGTGTATGTGTACCATTTCTGGGTTTTATATATACATAACTTGGCAATATAGAATTCTGTATAGATGGATCTCAGTTGAGGAGTAAATGGAATAAAGAAACTGAAATAAAAACCAACAAAAATCTAAGGTTTGTTTGTAATACAAGTTTATAAATGTCTGTTTTTTTGGTTTTTTCTCATTTAGTTTCTTGATCATCATCATCCGATTGCTTTACTGCTACGCTGACAACGCAAAACCTAAGGTAATTGTGCAATAATGACAGTATTATCTATAGTAACCTCAACCTTTGCATTGACACTAGGCACCACAATCACTTCCTTTTATTAAAGTGTTTTTTTGTGCCTGGACTCAGTGGCACAGTCCCACTGTTTCTCCCCACAGCAAGTACGTTAATAGCATTTACTGCTATGAGGGTGTGAGAATGAGGAATTGCAACTATTGTGGAAGTGACATTTACTTTGTAGCAAGATACTTTGAGAAGGTGCTACTTGTTGCCATCATTCTTTTTCTTTAACCCCTTCAGGACGGAGTCAATTGTACACGTTCTGATCAAAACAAAATGTAAACAAAACCTGGAATTTGCGCTATATGTCTGTTCAACCGTAATTCACCTCTTTCATATGTAGTGCACCCACACTTATTGTATATCATTTTATTCAGGGGAAACAGGGCTTTAATGTCTCATGAACTATTCTTATATGAAACATAATTTATTATGAATAAAATTAAAAAAAACTGTGAGAAATTTATATTTTTAAAAACAATTTGTAGTTCCGCCTGACATTTTACCTGTAAATGTCATAATACTGTTAGCTTTTATGACAGTAAAATGCACATATTTGTATTCTGCAACATCTCACGAGTACAACAGTACCCCCCTTTAACAGGTTTTAGGGTGTTTTGGAAAGTTACAGGGTCAAATATAGCACATTCCATTTTTTTCACATTGAAATTTGCCAGATTAGTAATGTTACCTTTTGAGACCGTGTGGTAGCCCAGGAATGAGAATTACCCCCATAATGGCACACCATTTGAAAAAGTAGACAACCCAAGGTATTGCAAGTGGGGTATGTCCAGTCGTTTTTAGTAGCCACTTAGTCACAAACATTGGCCACATTTAGCGTTCATATTTGTTTTTGTGTGAAAAAAGAAAAAACAAATATTTGGCCAGTGTTTGTGACTAGGTGGCTACTAAAAAAGACTTGCAGTACCTTAGGTTCCCTACTTTTGCAAATGGTATGCCGTCATGGGGATAACTCTCATTCCTGGGCTACCATACGGTCTCAAAGGCAACATTACCAAACCGGCAAATTTAAACGTGAAAAAAATGAAATGCAAGCCTTATATTTGAATCTCTAACTTTCCAAAACACCATAAAACCTGTACACGGGGGGTACTGTTATACTTGGGAGACTTCACTGAACACAAACATTAGTGTTTCAAAACAGTAAAATGTATTACAACAATAGTATTGTCAGTAAAAGTGCCGTTCGTGTGTGAAAAATGCAAAAAACTTAACTTTACTAAAAAAAATCGTTGTAATACAATTTACCATTTTGAAACTTTAATTTTTGTGTTCAGTAAAGTCTCCCGAGTAAAACAGTACCCCCCCATGTACAGGTTTTATGGTGTCTTGGAAAGTTACAGGGTTAAATATAGTGCTTGCGAATTACATTCTCTGTACTTTCTGCCTTGGTTGTCAGGCATGTCAGTCAAATTTTAATTAATAAAATCACATAGTTATGCTAAAAGATTACTTAAATATACACGTAGAATTTTAACCCCTTAAGGACACAACTTCTGGAATAAAAGGGAATCATGACGGAATATTTCTGTCATGTGTCCTTAATATATATGTATGTATGTATGTATGTATTTAACCCCTTAAGGACCAAACTTCTGGAATAAAAGGGAATCATGACATGTCACACATGTCATGTGTCCTTAAGGGGTTAAAGGACCACTATAGGCACCCAGACCACTTCAGCTTAATGAGGTGGTCTGGGTGCCTGGTCCAGCTAGGATTAACACTTTTTTCTATAAACATAGCAGTTTCAGAGAAACTGCTATGTTTATAAATGGGTTAATCCAGCCTCTAGTGGCTGTCTCATTGACAGCCGCTAGAGGGCTTCCGCGCTTCTCACTGTAATTTTCACAGTGAGAAGACGCTAGCGTCCATAGGATAGCATTGTGAATGCTTTCCTATGGATTGGCTGCGCGCGCGGCTCCTGCCGTGCATGCGCATTCAGCCGAGGAGGAGGAGACCTTCCCGCCCGGCGCTGGAAAAAGGGGTACGTTTAACCCCTTCCTCTCCATCCAGCCCAGCTAGAGGGGGACCCTGAGGGAGTATGTTTTCCTGCCACTATAGTGGTCTTTAAATTCTACATGTATACTTATGTATGTGTGTATATATATATATATATATGTAATTCTGAGTGTATTTTGTTACAAAATACAGTTAGGATGAAATTACATATGTATACATAACTTTTGTTAATTTTTAAAAAAAAATATTTTATTTATTATTGTAATTATACGTGTGTGTGTGTGTACATATATAAAAAACAGAGACAATAAGACAAAGGGTACACTCCCATGCACTAAACCCAAAGGGTAGTAGTGCCGGGTGCAACCTAAAGTCTTAGGTACCGCAAAGAGACTCCAGGGGTCTCAAGGGGCTTAACCCCAATTACTAGAGTATACAGAAGACGAAGAGAGCCGATGCTGCTGTACTCAGAGCGAACAGGGATTTTACTTTACTTTTGTTTATTAGCCAGCACATCATTATTATTTTTTATTTTTATTTCTACATTACTATGTCTATATCCAGGAGATGCTTCTGATCTCAGAGCCCTGTTTGCTCTGAGTGTGTGTATGTATGTATGTATGTATATATATAATACACACACACACACACACACCCCTCAAAAAAATAAATGGAACACAAAAATAACACATCCTAGATCTGAATGGATTAAATATTCTTCTGAAATACTTTGTTCTTTACATTGTTGAATGTGCTGACCACAAAATCACACAAAAATAAAAAAAATGGAAATCAAAATTTTCAACCCATGGAGGTCTGGATTTGGAGTGTGGGTTGTAGACTCTGTCTCATGCTACCACTAGAGTGAAAGCACCGCCATCATTCAAAAGTGACCAAAACATCAGCCAGGAAGCTAGGGAACTGAGAAGTGGTCTGTGGTCACCACCTGCATAACCACTCCTTTATTGGTGGTGTCTTGCTAATTTCCTATAATTTCCACCTGTTGTCTATCCCATTTGCACAACAGTCACACTCACTCACACAGACAATCACACAGTTACCTGGGGAGTTCATTGTGGAGGCAGTGCAGCTCCTGGAGACTCCTTCCTGCTTCCCCTGCAGCAGTTATCCGGCGCAGCAATTTTTTATTTTTTTTGTAATTTCCGGCCGGCCATGTGTGAGCTGTGTTGGCCGCAGGGCACCCCCTGCTTCATGGCACCCTGTGCGGCCGCACAGCTCGCACACCCCTAAAGCCGGCCCTGACGAGAGGGGAAAAAAGGAGGAGCAGTAAACGAAAAACATTTATTTATATATAAAATATAGATTTTTTTATTTTTATTTTTTTGCCTGTTTTTTTCCCTCTATTGGCTACTTTTTCTCACTTGATTTGAACAAAATGGCAGGAAAATGTGCCTTTCAGTGTACTGCAAAAATGTATACGTAATATCCATTTTCTCACCCTTTTTGTTTATCAGATTTGTTTCCTGAATCAGTTTTTCCTTTCAGATTAGAGGCAGTGCTTACACCATAGGGATATCCAATCTGGAGGGAAAAAACAGGCAGGCAAATCTCCAAACATTTTAACCCCTCCCCTAATTACCTCCTTTCCAATAAGTAGCAGCTCCTCCTGATCATCCCCAGTTCTTTGCCTGCCTTTGGCAGGGGAGGTTATGCAGGAAGGTTCTCCAGGAAGCAGGTGAGAAGGGCTGAGGCTCGGGAGGCTCTGCTTCCTTGATGTTCGGGTAAGTAGCGTTTAACACGCCGGACGGCGTGGTCCCTCAGAATTTATTCCGTCTCTTGCCGTGCCAGGTGCCGGTCTGACGAAGGACGCAGGCGTGCGTCGGCTGGGAGGTCCTGTCGGTGGAACGCACACACAGGTTGCGTTGCGTTCCACCAGGGAGTCGCAGAGCGCTATGCACATGCGCAATGCGAACCTGGATTCAGGCGCCAAATTTGAACTGGGCGTTTTTGTTTGGTTACAGGACTTAAAAGGAGCATTACCAGCAGCAACCTCTGTTTGCCAGGAGCTCTCAGAACGGTTTGCAATGTGTGTTTCTCACCTGCCCTCCAACACACTCTCGGGCCATTTAAGGTAAGACTGATTAAGTTTTTATTTAAATGGTTCTAGCCTGAATCTTTAGGGAAAAATTTTGTTTATTTTCCCTTGTTTGTTTTCTGTTCCCAGTATATAATCCTGAAAATTTGGATAAAGTTGCTGAGAAGGGGAAATGTACATCTAGCCAAGCATTTAATTTGCTCTGTGTGTGGCCATCTTATGCCAGATGGTTGTAAAAAGAAAACTTTGCTCTGTGTGTTCAAAGAAGCTTCAGAGGAAGCACAAAGAACAGTAATGTCCACTTTATCAGCTGGTTGCAACAAAGTATGCAGCAAACAGTTGTGGATATGTGGTCAGCAGCATTACAGACAATCCAGGCTTCGGTTGCCCAGGATTCTCAGCTTGTAATACATGCTAACAAAAAGTAAGATCTTGGGAAGTTCCGATTCTAGTTTGGAACTAGTGGTTCTGAGTATGGCGATAATTCAGCAGTGTCTCATCAAATGAGGAATCTGCATTTCCCAGTAGAATCCATTTGGGGAATTGATTAAAGAAGTGCAGTTGCATTTGAACTTGAAGAAACAGGGTAAAAGTCCTATAGGTTTCTTTTTCACCCACAGATTGGGGTATTGATTTAAAAGAATGGAAAATTCCCAGGTCACATGCTGTTTATTGGCTAGACAGTTTTTAATTCTCTCTTTCCATAGAAGCGGTACAAGACTGTATGCTGGATACTGTCCCTGTAGTGGGCGTTCCTATTGCTCAAATAGGTAAGAAGACTACATTACCAATTGGAGTTTCAAGCGGCCTCAAGGATGTCATGGTTAAACGCATGGACTCCTCCTTAAAGATGTTGTTCATCTCTTCGGCAGCTCAAGCTAAAGCTTTGATTACGGGGTCATCCGTTGCCAAGGCCCATATTTCTTTGGTTGAAAGAACTAGAAAAGGTATATACGGGAGAAGCTAAGGAAGACCCGTTAAAGCTATTATAAAATATCAGTATGGCATCTGATTTTTAGTGGATGCCTCTGCAGAAAGCCTGAAATTATCGGCCAAGAATATAGGTATTTCAACAGTCGCCAGAAGAGCACTTTGGCTTAGAAATTGGTCAGCAGATGCGGCATCTGATAATTCACTGTGTGAACTTTCTTTTGAACCTGGAAGACTTTTCGGTTCAAAGCTGGATGAGTTGTTGAAACAGGTAAAGGAAGGAAGGAATGCTTTACCAGTATCGTATGGGAAGCAGTTAGAAGCCGTATCGCAGAGACACTTCCCTCATTTAGAAGTTCCTTTCTTAGAAACTATTTCAAGGGTCAACAGAAAGAGCCTTTGTTTATAGGAAGAAGTATCGACTCTGTTACTAAAAAGAGTGGTGGAAGAAGTTCCTCTAAAGGAAAGACATCAAGGCACCTATTCAAGACTTTCTTGGTGCCAAAAACCAGATGGTTCGTTCGGACCTATCCTAGACCTAAAGGCCGTAAACAAGCGGATTCTCATAAAGAAATTCCTCATGGAAACAGTAAAGTCGGCTGCTCTGCTTATGCACCCATAAAATTGGTTTGCTTCCCTGGATTTGAAAGATGCCTATCTTCATGTACCCATAGCAGAATCCAGCAAAAGTTTTCTACGGATGCGGTGTGCTGCCAATTGGTAACCATACATTACCAATTCAGAGCACTACCTTTCGGCCTGGCATCAGCGCCCAGAGTATGCACATAGCTTCGAGTAGTAGTTCAAGCTTTCTAAGAAGTATGGGCATCGCTGTCATTCCATATTTGGACGACTGGCTGTTGTTTGCAGAGTCCCAAGTTCAACTACAGTTAGACCTGGGGACAGCCATCAAATCGCTGGAAAAGCATGGCTGGCTAATAAATTTCAACATATCGGAACTAGTGCCAGTTCAAAGGATCCAGTTCTTGGGTCTAATTTTGGATTCTATCGCGATGAAGTTATTCCTGCCAGAAGGGAAGATACTAAAAGATCAAGCGGTTAATCCGGAATCTCTGAGAAAAAAGTGTGTTTTCAATCAGAGATGCCAGGTGCTTGCTGGGTCTGTTTACAGCCTCAATCCCGGCAGTCGCTTGGGCAATAGCCAGAATGAGACCTCTACAAAGTTACACTCTGCAGGTCTGGTATCGACAGGAACTCGGCCTAGATAGGCTGATGAGGTTTAACGATCTAACTTTGAAA
Source organism: Pelobates fuscus (assembly GCF_036172605.1). Lineage (NCBI taxonomy): Eukaryota > Metazoa > Chordata > Amphibia > Anura > Pelobatidae > Pelobates > Pelobates fuscus. The sequence goes on along the minus strand of NC_086327.1, from coordinate 18,822,526 downwards.
AGTCTGCAGTGGTGGACATTTTCTCGATTCCTCCACGAGGGTCTGTCATTCCGGATGAAGTCCTTTACTATCATATCAACAGACGCCTCTGCGCTGGGCTGGGGGGCCCATCTGGAAGACATAAAGAAGCAGGGGTCCTGGCAAGAGAAGGATATGAGAAGTTCCTCGAACTTCAGGGAATTAAAGGCCGTATGGATGGCACTCTTGGCGTTTCAGTTTCTCATCAAAGTTCAACATATTCAAATTCGTTCAGACATTCGAACGACAGTGGCATATTTGAACATACAGGGAGGTACGAGATCAACAAGATTAGAAAGCCTTTGTTCAATAATCATGCTGTGGGCAGAAGTGCACCTTATGTCAATCTCTGCAGTTCACATTTTAGGAAAGTTCAATGTGGTGGCAGATGCCCTGAGCAGGCATCATTTGAAACAAGCAGTTTGGTCCCTGTCATGCAGAATTTTCAAGTTCAGCACAGTCCGCTTCGGTGTTCCAGAGATAGACCTGATGCCACCCAGAGTGAACAGGAAGACAAGACGTTTTGCATCCCTAACTCCAGCAGACAGGCCGGATTTCATAGATGCCCTGTCATTACCATGGAAGTTCAACCTGGCATATATCTTCCCGCCAGTAGTGCTTATTCCCAGAATACTTCAAAAAAGTAAGGCTGGGAAATGTAAGTATTATCCTAATCCGTCCAGGGTGGCCAAGAAGTAGTTGGTTCTCGGTTCTCCTGAACTTTCCGAGGGCCACCTTTTGGAAGCTTCCTCTTTCAGGAGTAATTCTAGAGGACGCCATGGTGCCTCTTCCGGCCCTTCGGAGATTCCGATTGACGGCCTGGTTTCTGGACTCCAGATTTAGAGTGTAAAGGTCTGGATCCTGAAGTTATAAAAAATTTTGTTGGCATCTACTTCAAGGTTCTACGTTAGGAATTGGAAGTTTCAGCGATGTTGTAGGTTTGAAGTCAACCCTGTTTCCGCGTCCATCCAGAAGATTCTAAGCTTCCTTCGGATGAGATTTGCAAAGGTCTTAAACCTGCTTCATTTAGTTTACATGTTTCTGCTATCGGTTTCTTCTCCCTCAGATGTTTCACCTCGAATTTTCTGATTTCAAGGTTCTTCAGAGCTCTGACACGTTTGGTGCCCTTTGTTAGGGAAACCTGTCCTCCCTGGGATCTGAATTTGGTCCTTTCCGCGCTTTGAGTACCGCCTGTTGAACCATTGGAAGAAGTTCCCTGAAGATGTTTTCTTTGGATACCGGTTTCCTTTGATGGCTATTCGTCAGCTAAAAGAGTATGTGAGCTCCGAGCGCTTCGGGAGTATTTTCCCTTTTTGGTTTTCATCAGGACAAGGAGGTTCTGAAGCTCGATCCTTCAGGTATCACTAAAGTTTTTTCTGTTGCCAATGTCAACCGAGAAGTGGTTTTGCCGACCTTGTGTCGGAATCCGTCTAATGCCTTGATAAGTAACTTTCTCTGCTTAGACGTAACGATAGGTCTTTGGCAATATCTAAAGCTACGTAATCCTTCCGTTAGGATATCGGTATGTTTGTCTTGTTCATAGGCACAAAGAAAGGTATGTTGGTTTCGCAGAGTTTCTCTGGCTAGATGACTGAAGGATTGTATTCTGTTATCTTATTCTAAGAGTGGCACGGAATTTGCAGGCCCTATAAAGGAACATTCTACTAGAGCTGTTTTCGCCGTCAGGGGCTCTGCGTGCAGCTACTTCTCCGTCTCGAATTTGTTCAGCTGCTAATCGGTCCTCTCTCCATACGTTCTCAGGACACTACAAGTGGGACATACTGGCCTCGGAGTATGCAGCTTTTGGGCGCAGGGTGCTTCAAGCAGTAGTGAACTGAAACCCGCCCTCAGGATCTGCTTTATTATATCCCTATGGTGTAAGCACTGCCTCTAATCTGAAAGGAAAAACATAAATTTTACTTTTTCCTGAAGATTAGAGGCAGTGCTACAATTCCCGCCCCTTTTTCTAATAAACTAAGTAATTTTGCAGCTATTTGGCTTATGTATTGTCTGGGGATGATCAGGAGGAGCTGCTACTTATTGGAAAGGAGGTAATTAGGGGAGGGGTTAAAATGTTTGGAGATTTGCCTGCCTGTTTTTTCCCTCCAGATTGGATATCCCTATGGTGTAAGCACTGCCTCTAATCTTCAGGAAAAAGAAATTTTCGGTAAGTAAAATTTATGTTTTTCGGTACCAAAATTCTGCCAAGCCAAATTGACCTATCGCAAAATTTAGACATTCCACTCCCCCAAAAAATGGTTCTGCCTAACTGAATTTTCTCGATAAGCACAAATCTAGTTGCTAAAGGGTCACTCCATGCCCCCAGAACCTCAGCAGTGATGATGGAAAGACCCTAGACGGCGACACAGCTAGTTTAATGTATTGGGAAAAGCTATTTTATTATTAATTAATGTGACACCCATGTCACCCATTGCGCACTTCTGTGAAAGGATAGAATTGTCCAATGGGCATGCCTCATGCCATAGCTTGTATCCCACTTTATATACCAGACCCAGACGGCTGATCATCTTCTTTTCTTCTTGTTTAGGTTTCCTGAAGACCTCTTTTTTCTCCTTGACCATGGAAACCTGCCATGGCTTTGAGGTTGGTGCTGAAGTTGAACTGCAGGAGGTGGTAGAACTGGTGGAGGAATGTCCGTCAATAACAGTGGTAAGTACTGCGTGCCTTACAGATTGCTTTATGTTAAATGTGGATACATCTACTGGTGAATGATTCCCTTTCTTTTCAAAGCCTTTCATCAGTGCTCATTATTATCTCTAATTGTTTGAGATACTGTGCAGAACATCACTTTCTAAGACAGTAGTTTTTTTTTTTTTTTTTTATTTCATACTTTATTAAGACACTTGTGTTTTCTGTTTGTTTTGCTAATCTTCTCTTTATCCAAAGTGTATATAGAATTTAAATAATATAGAATTCAAATGCTCGTGGTTACTGTGGTATAATTGAATTTTAAGGTGACTTCTGCTATTCTCTTATACAATGCAACTATTTGGCAGCTGTAAAATGATATAAAGCCAAAACTGACAAACAAAAAGGGACAAAATGTCTGATAGACCCTTTTGTTTTTGTTTACTTTTCAGTTTACATCAGTTTGTTTAAATATTGCAACTGTGTTTGTTTTTTTGTTTAACTCATCTGACTGTACTAACTTTAGCAGTGAGTTGCAAATAACTGCTATTCGACATTACCGGAGCTGTTCACCAAAGTGAGAATACAAAGTGAATTTCAAATTTAAGGCCAGAGTAGCCAAACTGCAAGCCTAGCTGACTGAGAACTTTTCCAGTTCAGCTATTTTGTCCTTAAATTTGAATTCTCACTTAAGCAAATAACCCTGATATAGTTTGGTCAAGTTCACAACATTATGTCCATTGCGGTGGACATTAAATACTCTTTATTATTAAGTTATCATTTGGCTTATTGTTTCTCCGTTCATAAAACAAGCTTTTGAGATTATATGTAATTTGTTTTTCATTCTGAATATCATGATTATGGTTCAAGGGCTCACTCATTTCTTTATTCCTTAATTTGTTCCCTCTAGGAGAATAAGCATGACTTGCCAGTCTGGCAAACCTCGCATTGCATCGATGATCTGATTAGTGATGAGGAGCTAGATTCACAGCCGGTCCTTTCCCCATCTCCTGAGATTGAAAACCTGAAAGTATTTGATTCTTCTTTCATTGAAACAAAAATACGTTATGAGGAGAGAGGACCCGTAAGTGAGAAGACTGCCCCGCTTTCTGTCTCTGATGGTTCAGTTACAGGATTCCAGAGCCATGGATTTACGACAGATACGGAGTCAATGCTTTGGAATAACTACTTTCTTCAAGACCCAGATAACCCACTAGAAGTGATATCAGGTACTGGGGAAACCGAACCTATGAGGAATTCTGATACCAGCCAGAACCAAGCATTGTACCGGCTACCTTCTAACTTCAACCACCACGTGTCTTCAGAATCAGCCTGGTCTGAACAAGAGAAAAATGAGGACTCCGAACACTTTAGTTACTACAATGCCAATACAAATTTTAGGGGTTCTGTAAAACCTTCAGTTCGTCGCCATAAATGTCCAAGGTGTGGACGTAGCTTCAGACGTTTGTGCAACCTAGAGAAGCACCTGTGTCTGAAAATGGCAATGGGATTCTCTGTAGCAAATGGCAGTAATCCTGGTCAAGTTGTTTCCAGTGCCAAAGCCACAATGAAAGTCAACGGGCATGAAAATAATTATCAATCCAATAATGGCTCGGATGAGATGCTGGAGCAGATGTGTGCCAAAGCTCAACAGGAGCTTCAACTTATACAACAGCAACATGGCAAGAGTGGACCTTCTGACGAAAAAAGTGTCAGGCAGGAGTATGAGACTATAGAGAAGGCACACCTGCCAGTCACGTCCTCCTTAAGTGAGAACCTTTACGCACCAACTTTCCCTCTGTTCTACCCTTGTAAGGAATGTGGACGTTATATACACAAGAACTCCGTAGACAGCCACAGTTGCTGGAATAAAGACTCCAGTTTATCATTTCTAGAAGGTGTAGCCACTGCTCATAAATCCCAAATGCCAGCTCTGGGAAGATCTCAACGTGAGAAGAGCAACAATCTAGATTATACTGATATAATTCAAGTAATAACACCAGGAACTCCAGCAAGGAGACCGAAAATCCATTCTGTTGCTGAAGAATCCATCACAACTAAAGGCAAACTTTCCAAACCCTCATTTTTTTGTGATCGATGTGGCCGTATCTTTAGGCACAAGCACACCTTAGAAAAGCATAAATGCATTAAGAAAGACATCAGCACATCCCCAATACAAAATAGTCTAGAGGAGTCACAAAAGCCCACGGCCAGATATCCGTATTCACTCCAAAGAAGCAAATCCTATATTAATGCGGAAAAGGGAACGCTTGTTCAAACACACAAGGATGATGCTATGTATAAAAAGATAGACTTTTTCCCCGATCCGGGCTCTTTAGATTTTTCAGAAACGAACATGGATTACGTCATTGGAACTGCAGAGGATGGCACATTATACGATGGGGAGGACATTCCCATAGACTTCATTGATTCAGAGGGGATGAGGAATACTGGTGAAACTGAGGGACAGTTAGAGCACAGTTTGCCATTTGAAAAAGATTGGGTTGGTCAGTCACCAGATATAATTAAGCATCTGATACCTCGTCCAGTGATCTTGCCATTAAAAACGTTGGCACGAATTGGCAAGAGGCTGAAGCATTCATATAAGTGTCAGGATTGCGGTGCACAATTTCTTCAGTACTCCCAGTGGAAGCGGCACCAACAGAAGGGAAAAGTGCACAAAGGTGGCTTAAAGGAAAATCACAAATGTGACTGTGGCCGAAACATTTTTGGGCCTTTACACTTGCTTCGACATCAGTTGCAACACATAAGTGGCACCCCATTTGTTTGTTCTGTGTGTGGACAGTGTCTTCGTGGTTATCGTCGCCTCCAGGCACACAGCTGGGTTCACCCACTGGCGTCCCGATTTCAGTGTGATTGTGGCGAAATGTTTACCCATCTTTCAAGGTATCTCTGGCATTCGTTGCTGAACAGCAAATCTCCCAAAGGAAAACATACAAAAGCGGTACGATCGTAGTATCACTTTAGCTGTTTTACGGACTAATCTGGACGCGATGCTACTGGAACGTCTCACGGATAGTCTCATAGACTAAAGCAGAGTATTTAAGGGTCATTTTGTGTGACAATGTATCTGCTTGATTGCCACGTGTTTTTGTAAAATGGATAATTTCCAGGACACTATACTTGTTCCTGATCTAGCTTTGCTAAGCTACAGAGCATACACTCTATGAGTAGGTGGTGCATAAGCTGTGGAAGAACTAATTTAATCTAAATATTGATTATTATTTTTTTCGGAAGAAGTAAATGTTATTTATAGCTGTTCTTCTAGAGTACAACTTTTCTTTTCTCAAAATAAAACTTGAAAGGTATATAATTATCACAAACTTGTGCTGTTTCTGTAAAATAAATAGGGTGTACAGATATTTTAGATCTTTCTAGAAAGCATTCTGAAGTATGTATTACATACATACACACACACACACACATATAATTTTATTCCCTTAGAACATATAGCACACATATTACCTTAAAGACGTTTAACTATATTTTAACTTCAATTCGTTAAAATTAAATTGATACATCTAAGAAAGTGCCTTACGTACTTATAATATGCTGGGTTTTATATGGTCAAACCAAAAGATTTTGTGCTACGCACAGATATTGAGGGTATAATTGCAAGTCACTTTCTTCATGAAAAATAGAGCTCTAGCTGTATAATACTTTGTTAATGAAATGTAACTCGCTGCCACAAACGTGAGGAACCACTGGTATGTGGGACTGTGTCTAGCTGTTTAGAAATATATTGCTGAGCAAGTGTTAATGGTCTTGTCATTATACAACATATTGGTAGATGCTGGAATCTACAACAATATTATTGGTATAGAGAATTAACTCTACAACCAATACCTAAACACATGCACTGAATCTCGAAAGCTTTTATGAGTGGGATGGTCTTGTGGATCACTACGCAATGGAACTCATGGCTTGGGTTTGTATTTCTCTTTTAAAGTTTATATTACTCTTAAGTGGTTTTTGTTGCCTTATTATTATTGTATTGATATCTTTCAGATATGCCCTATAGATGCAGCTGTTTTGAGAGGTCTTTGGTCTCAATCCGTTTAATCCCAAGATCATTCTCCCTAGTCATGTTTGTGTGTGTGTTCATGTCACCCGTCGTTACCATTGCATTAAATATACAGCCAAGCATCTTTCTGTTACAAGGACCATCAAGTGATACATTTCTTACTTTCTTCTGTGGATTGCTCTATAAACCCACATGTTCTGCTTCTCTCCTCCTAACCCATAGTGTTAATAAATGTGGGCATCAATAATAAAGCTGTATCTAATGTAATGATTTAGGTTTTAGGAGTTGTAGTTTAGCCTTTAGTTTCTACAGTAAAAAACTGGCCACCGAATAATCCTTTGCTATGCACATAAAGCATAAATGTGGAATAGCTTTTAGTACTGCTATACATGGATAATGGGTCACAGTGAGTTACTTACTTTGGGGCTGCCTAGGCTTAGGATTTCTATAATTGCAGGAACTTTCATATTATAGTTTTGTTTTTCTGGTATTGCAATGTATTTTCTGTGGAATGTGAGTCATCCAGCATTTAATGTCCCTTTAACACAGGAGAGGATTAAGTGGTATATGTCTCACTTGGGTGTTCTCCCTAAACATCAAATAGTGAGCTGAGAACCAAACTGCAAATTTAGAGAACAAAAATGCTGGTTTTGAAAATGTCTCCAGTTTTGATATACCGTGGTTATGTAGTTCCTTTTTGCTTAATCTTGCAATTCATTTATCTAGCAAACATTCTGCTTATTCATTTTTATTCAGAGCGTTTCAAAAGAATTGAAAACCAAAAACATCAATAACATATTCTTTAATTTTGCAAATATACAAATTTATTTTTCTCAACAAAATATTGCTACAGATTCTGCAGAGCCTCTTTGTAGTGGTGATAAGGCACATGTATATTGATTACTATCATGTAAACTATATTTGGAGTATGCCCAACACACACAATGTAATTACTTAAACAGAAACGGAATGCTACGGTAATAGCAGTTACTACAACAAACTCTCCTGCCTGGTCCCTCTACAAGGACATCTTAAAGGAAAACTATACCTAAAAATAAATTGTTTAAACGAGTATCACTTTATTGGGGTAGCCCTCACCGTTCAAAAAAATAAAATACACCTTAATAACTAAAGCTTACTGTATGGTTATGGTTTTGAAAACGCTTGCTTTCCAATACTATTATCGTGATGTGATTCTGCTATTTGGTTTCAGCTGATAAATATTGAAAGCTTTGGAAAGAGGATTGAAGATTGGAAGTAGTATACATGACTAGCTGCTGGGGCACAAAACGGATCTCTTCAGAGATAAAACAGTTACAATGTAATAACCTGGAAATCTTAAGTAGAAGTAAATCCAATTTTTGGTAACTCGTAATAGGCAGAAATCTCAAATGAAATAAACCCACTTTAACTGAATTAAAAAAATGCTCTGTCTCTTGGTCCAACCTGTTTTATATTCATAATATTTAAAGGGACACTGTAGGCACCCAGACAACTTCAGCTCAGTGAAGTGGTCTGGGTGCAATGTCCCAGGTCCTTTAACCCTGCAGTGGTAATTATTGCAGTTTTTGAGAAACTGCAATAATTGCCTCTGAGGGTTAAATCCTCCTCTAGTGGTTGTCTACCAGACAGCCACAAGAGGGGCTTCTGGAATTGAAACGGACCTTTGGTCCGTTATCTGACCTCCAGCATCAGATTTGTTCCCCATAGGAAAACATTGAATAATGCTTTCCTATGGGGAAATCCTAAGGCAAGTGCGGACAAAGCCACGCATGCCCATTAGGGCTCACCCACCGGCTGACATTAACAGGGGAGGAGCGTGGGCGGGGCCTGACTCAGCGCTGGATTCAGGTAAATAAGTGGCAGGGTTTTAACCCCTTGAGCCGCGAGGGAGGGGGGGGGGGGGGCACGGCAGGATTCTACAGTGCCAAGCAAACAAGTTTGTTTTCCTTGCTCTATAGAATCCCTTTAACTATTGTTTCAGACCTGAGGAAGAGAGGAAAACACTTGAAAGCTTGTCTTTTAAGTATTATGTTAGTCCAATGAGGTATTGTTATAAAGGTATAATTGCATACTGCAATACTCTGGTATTTTGGCATCTTGTCTACTGGACTAAAACGACTTCCAATCTACACTAAAATTTTATGTGAATAAGGTCACTTCCAACCGGTGTCCTGCTTTTAAAGCAATTATTACCATTTTTTATAACAATATTTACTTGTGGTGAGGCTGATTTGTTTAACCCCTTAAGGACCAAACTCCTGGAATAAAAGGGAATCATGACATGCCACACATGTCATGTGTCCTTAAGGGGTTAAAGAAAAGTTTGAGAGCTTTGGTGTAAAAATTACACTCTATGCACCATAATCACTACAGCCCATTGTAGTGGTTACAGTGCTAGCATAGCTGTGGTGCTGTCTCCCAAGTCCATGACAAATTATTTGAGCAATTTTAATTCAAACCACTATAGGGATAGACTCGCCCATCCTCTTCTGATTTCATAACTCCCAATACAAGGAAGAATGCTAGCTCCTATTCACATAATTCTGGTTTTGCTCCAATGTTTTCTTCTATTCAACCAGAGTTACACCTCCACTCCTGTGCAGCAATTACATTTATATAACCATAACAGCGTGGTTGTGGTACGTCGTAATCCATTTAAAAACGGCGAACAGAAATCAAAAGGGAAAAGGTTTTTCTTCTTTACATATAAAATTTCAATGAATTGGTACTATATCCTATTCTTGCAAATCCACATTGGTTGTGATATTTATGTGTTTATGAAAATATTGCAGGGGTAACATCGTTTCTTTCTGCATAACATGTATCTACTAAACAGTGAATTGAAATGGTAAAATGATTGATTAGCAGAGTGACGAACAAAATAGCTGAGTTGGAAAAACTTTTGGGGAGACTGGTAAGCTTGGCCGAACGTTTAAATGATTAGCAATAATGTGACCTCCAAATTTCTACTGACCTATCAGCTTCCTGGATTGGTCACATTGTATTACAAAAACATGAACAAGGTTAGTTAGTAAAATGATACCTCAAAGTGATTTTGAGGCTTATTCATTAAACAGACATTTGTGGCAAATCTGTAACTGACAACATTGGGTTGATAGAAGATGTAGACATTACGAACTGTGCGTATTTTTTTTACCTGTTATGGCTTACAGTTTTAAAGTCCATTTTCAAATTGCCACAGCTCACTTAAGTAAATGAACCCCATTGTCGTAGCTTTCACTTACAATCTTACCTGCCAAATACTGATATCAATATATAGCGAGAATGCATAGTTAAAGTATATTCTTTAAAGTTTGTTTGTTTGGTTTTTTTTCTTCCCAAGTTTATAAAAGAATTAATAAAAAAAAAATTATGGTATATAAATTAAGTGCAGTATGAAAAATATTGCACTACATTGTTTCTTATTTTGTCATTTAAAAGAAATAATTTATAATTTTGTATTTCTTATTTTACTCAACCAAAAAAAAGTTGCATAGGTTGACACTCGTATAAAAATACACCTCTATAAACCCTTTTATCATCCCACCTTGATTATTGTAACCTTTTGATTTTTCCTTATCTCAGTTCCTTATCAGCCTGTTTGTTTTCTGTATTTTGTATATGTGTAGGAGTTGCAGTTAGTGTCCATTTCTAACACTCCACTTAGTCATTTCTGAGTTCCCGGTGCCATAAAATGTCTCCTGAACCACAGTGTGTCTACTGTTATGGTACCTTATCCGCTTTGCCATCCCTTAAAGCGGTATCACATACAAATGTTTAAATTTAAAACATTTTTTAGCTTCTTTCTGCTATTTTTGTTATGTGGCTTTAAAAGTTACGATTCTTCTGTGAGAGATTATTTCTTGCCTTTTCAGTAAATTTTTGATTTGCAGATTATCCAAATGTGCTGTATGGTCTCATAATATGAAGCCAAGTTTAAACCCAAGTATTCCGAAAAAGAACATCAGTAGTTTGGTTTTTATAGTCTTGTCTGAAAACCGACACATCATCTCCACGGGATCTCTCTGATTCCATCCTAAATTGGAACTTTGTGGCACAAAACAACCTTCCAAGAATGAAGGGATGTTGAAATGTTGAAATTAAGGCTAAATCTCCAGTGGCAAAAAAATCCTGAGCTTTTTTTTTATCATAGTATTTAGGTCCACTTCAGTGTGATAGATGTGGAGAGTCTATGATCTTTGATATTAGCCCAGTGATCTCATCCAACTTTTTGTCCAATTGATTAATCCTCTTTTCCAAGTCTTGGTGAGAAGAATTCAGGTTTGAATCCAGGTCATACAGAATCATCTGCATCTAAAGAAGGAAATTTAATTAGAGAGAGTGGGAGAAATGTAATGTGTCTAAGCATACGTACTAATGTTTAAGATACTTAAGCTAGAGCCCTGCCCACCCAGGTGAGATCATCAATCCTGATGACCTCAACCAATCCAATGCTTTCCCATGTGCTGGACGTTGTTCTTGCTTACTTTGCAGGACCCAACCCAGGAAGTCCCTCTAGTGACTGGTGGTGTTTAGCAGCACTGTAAACTGTTTTTTTTCCCCCAAATAAAAGGAAGCATTTCCACTGCTCAGCCAACAGGGACATGCTCTTATCAACAGAACCACAACATTAAGTTGTAGTGATGCTTGTGTCTATAGCATCCCTTTAATGTGGCTTGGCTCATACAAATGCAGTGTCCCTAGAATACTTCCATATTTAAAAGGCTACTATAGACATCCAGACCACTTAGTCTCATTGAAGTTGTCTGGGTGAAGTGCCACTGCCCTAAGACAACTTAGTAGAGGCAATTCCTGGACTCTGTGAAACAACGTTGGACATCCTCACGCTTTGCATGAGAACATCTAAAATCTTTAAGTTCCACATGGGAAAGCATTGATTCATGTGCACTAGGTTACCACTTTGGAGTTATGTCATGGGAGGAGACCTACCCAGTGCCGAGGGATCTCATAGCTGGAAAGAGATAAGTGAAAAAAGAAGTTTTAACACTTTATTCACTAGGGGGCACCTAAAGTAATAGGGACAGGAACACTATAGCGCTGTCAATACAGTTTTATATTTCTAATGTTATAGGGTTCCTTTAACAGCAGCATTTTTAACTAGGGAGGCACTAAAATTCAGGCCAAAAATGGGCCTATCCCGTTTCGCTGGAAAACCCGCCAAATTTGCTGAAATTAAAAAAAATATATATATTTTTTTATTTTTGTAGCGCATAGTATAACAGACATGCTTGCATTAACAATTCAGATGATTATCTATCACAATGAAAGATAGTAATGATATGAAAAGTCAAGAATACTGCACCTGGGACAGGGGGGGAGAACACTATGGGACAGGGGAGGTGGGAAGAACTCTATGGGATGAGGAGGGGCGAAAAGAACACTATGGGACAGGGGATGGGGGAAGTACACTCTGGGACAGGGGAGGGGGAAGAACACTCTGGGACAGGGGAGGGGGGGAAGAACACTCTGGGACAGGGGAGGGGGAAGAACACTCTGGGACAGGGGAGGGGGGGAAGAACACTCTGGGACAGGGGAGGGGGGGAAGAACACTCTGGGACAGGGGAGGGGGGGGAGAACACTCTGGGACAGGGGAGGGGGGAGAACACTCTGGGACAGGGGAGGGGGGGAGAACACTCTGGGACAGGGGAGGGGGGAAGAACACTCTGGGACAGGAGAGGGGGGGAAGAACACTCTGGGACAGGAGAGGGGGGGAAGAACACTCTGGGACAGGAGAGGGGGGGAAGAACACTCTGGGACAGGAGAGGGGGGGAAGAACACTCTGGGACAGGGGAGGGGGGGAAGAACACTCTGGGACAGGGGAGGGGGGGAAGAACACTCTGGGACAGGGGAGGGGGGGAAGAACACTCTGGGACAGGGGAGGGGGGGAAGAACACTCTGGGACAGGGGAGGGGGGGGAAGAACACTCTGGGACAGGGGGGGGAAGAACACTCTGGGACAGGGGAGGGGGGGAAGAACACTCTGGGACAGGGGAGGGGGGGGAAGAACACTCTGGGACAGGAGAGGGGGGGAAGAACACTCTGGGACAGGGGAGTGGGGGGAAGAACACTCTGGGACAGGGGAGTGGGGGGAAGAACACTCTGGGACAGGGGAGGGGGGGAAGAACACTCTGGGACAGGGGAGGGGGGGAAGAACACTCTGGGACAGGGGAGGGGGGGAAGAACACTCTGGGACAGGGGAGGGTGGGGGGAGAAAAGAACACTATGGGATCGGGGAGGGGTGGGGAGAAAAGAACACTATGGGACAAGGGGGGGGGGAAGAACACTATGCACTATGGGACAAGGGGGGGGGAGAAAAGAACACTATGCACTATGGGACAAGGGGGGGAGAAAAGAACACTATGGGACAGGGCAGGGGGCAGAAAAGAACACTATGGGACAGGGGAGTGGGGGGAAGAACACTCTGGGACAGGGGAGTGGGGGGAAGAACACTCTGGGACAGGGGAGGGGGGAAGAACACTATGGGACCGGGGAGGGTGGTGGGAGAAAAGAACACTACGGGATCGGGGAGGGGTGGGGAGAAAAGAACACTATGGGACAAGGGGGGGGGGGAAAGAACACTATGCACTATGGGACAAGGGAGGGAGAAAAGAACACTATGCACTATGGGACAAGGGGGGGGGAGAAAAGAACACTATGGGACAGGGCAGGGGGGGAGAAAAGAACACTATGGGACAGGGCTGGGGGGAGAAAAGAACACTATGCACTATGGGACAAGGAAGGGGGAGAAAAGAACACTATGCACTATGGGACAAGGGGGGGAAAGAACACTATGCACTATGGGACAAGGGGGGGAGAAAAGAACACTATGGGACAGGGCAGGGGGAGAAAAGAACACTATGCACTATGGGACAAGGGAGGGGGAGAAAAGAACACTATGGGACAGGGCAGGGGGGAGAAAAGAACACTATGGGACAGGGCAGGGGGGAGAAAAGAACACTATGGGACAGGGTAGGGGGGAGAAAAGAACACTATGGGACAGGGTGGGGGGGAAGAAAAGAACACTATGGGACAGGGTGGGGGAGAAAAGAACACTATGGGACAGGGTGGGGGGAGAAAAGAACACTCTGGGGCAGGGCGGGGGGAGAAAAGAACACTATGGGACAGGGCGGGGGGAGAAAAGAACACTATGGGACAGGGGAGGTGGGATGAACTCTATGGGACAAGGGGGGAGAACACTATGGGACGAGGAGGGGGGAAAGAACACTATGGGACAGGGGAGGGGGGAGAAAAGAACACTATGGGACTAGGGGGGGGGGAGAAAAGAACACTATGGGACCGGGGAGGGGGGAGAAAAGAACGCTGTGGGACAAGGGAGGGGGGGGGAGGAAAGAACACTATGCACTATGGGACAAGGGAGGGGGGGAGAAAAGAACACTATGGGACAGGGCAGGGGGGAGAAAAGAACACTATGGGACAGGGGAGGTGGGATGAACTCTATGGGACAAGGGGGGGAGAACACTATGGGACGAGGAGGGGGGAAAGAACACTATGGGACAAGGGAGGGGGGAGAAAAGAACACTATGGGACTAGGGGGGGGGAGAAAAGAACACTATGGGACTAGGGGGGGGAGAAAAGAACACTATGGGACCGGGGAGGGGGGAGAAAAGAACACTATGGGACCAGGGAGGGGGGAGAAAAGAACGCTGTGGGACAAGGGAGGGGGGGAGGAAAGAACACTATGCACTATGGGACAAGGGAGGGGGGAGAAAAGAACACTATGGGACAGGGCAGGGGGGAGAAAAGAACACTATGGGACAGGGGAGGTGGGATGAACTCTATGAGACAAGGGGGGGGGAGAACACTGTGGGACGAGGAGGGGTGGAAAGAACACTATGGGACCGGGGAAGGGGGGGGGGAGAAATGAACACTATGGGACAAGGGAGGGGGGAAGAAAAGAACACTATGGGACTGGGGAGGGGGGGGGAGAAAAGAACACTATGGGACTGGGGGGGGGAGAAAAGAACACTATGGGACCGGGGAGGGGGGAGAAAAGAACACTATGGGACCGGGGAGGGGGGAAGAAAAGAACACTATGGGACAAGGGAGGGGGGGGGGAAACACTATGCACTATGGGACAAGGGAGGGGGGAGAAAAGAACACTATGGGACAGGGCAGGGGGGAGAAAAGAACACTATGGAGGAAGGGGGGAAAGAACACTATGGGAATGGGGAGGAGGATGGAACATTAATGGGGAGGGACCACTAAAAGAGAAGGGAAGTTTTTCATATTCGATTAATTAAATTCATTTACAAGTCTAATATTAATAAAATTTTAGAAAAAAAAAATTATTTGGGGAAAAAGGTGATTTTCGGCCAAGGACATCCTGAATTTTCGGTTTCGGCCCAGAATTTTTATTTCGGTGCATCCCTATTTTTAACTCAACTTTTTCAACTCGAAATTTTTAGTTCAGCTGCTAATTTTTGTCAGAACAAACTAGTGTAATTTTAAAAGGGCCCAGTAGGTGGCATACTGACTTACAATATGGCATTTTTAATCCAGCTGATCGCGTTATCTATATTTGACCAGGAAATAAACATATGCAGGGTACCATAGTAATAAAGGTAATAAAATAATACACCAAGTTCCACCTTTAATGTATATTTGTATGCTGTTGATCCAAAAGAAGGCAAAAAAATCCAAACAATGTAAAGCAATGGCCAATTATTTAATGAAATGTGGGGGAATTCGTAAGGAGTTAACTTTGAGGCTAAATAGCTGAATTAGCCGTCATCTCTGGTTCCAATTTGGCTTTTTGTTTTTTTGTTAATAAACATTAAAAATTCCCTTCGTATTCCCAGGTTTGCACTATTCGTGTCAGATTCACTCATTCTTCTATATGACACAGCCATATACAGTTCACTGTTTTATGTATTAGTCAAAATGAAACTAACATGCTTATTGGCTAAAGTGAGAATGTAAAATGTGTGGCCAGAGCATCTCGCGTGAAAGCATAGCTGACTTAGAGAATTTTTCACATTTGATCTTAGATTTGAAATTCACTAGGAGTTCACCTGGAATAGCCCTGTATATTTCTCTTACCCTGGATATGTCCACCATGGAGTTCACGTGGTCCTTGAGATTTTTATGTCGTATTCTTCTACGTCTGAATCTGTAGGTAAAACCCATACATCGGTGTTACAATTATTACATAAATTCTCAAATTTCACGTTGTTTGACAAAAAACAAGGATCTCCCGGGTGTTTCAGTTCTCAATTAAGCAACCTACTACTAAAATTTACTATTTTTGTCACCTCTCCGTTCAGCAAATATTTAGGAAAATGCAACTATCCCTTGTCTAACTTTACAGTTTGAGCTGCGGGGCACACTATCTCATATTTAAGGTGCCGGTTTTAAGTATTTTTGTAAATTAAATGTTTTACTTTTTTTCTCTTTCTTTTTTTCATCTTAAGGGGTCAATACAACAAAAAAAAACAGTGTTTTAAGAAAGATACTTTTTTTTGGTTAGAGTAAACCTTACTGTCATGGTCTCTGCCCAAAAAGATAAAATAACAAAGGTCGGAAAACCTACCTGTGATCCCACGCCAGCATCCTCTTCCAGGGATTCCACCCCACTTCAATCCAGGGGAGTAAAGTCCCGGAGGATGTCCTATGGGAGGGCCTCAGGGCAGCACGGTGGAAGAGTTTGATCTGTTATTGGTCATCTGTCAACAGCATGCTATACGTGCTGGCAACCAATGCTAAATATCATTAGCCAACCAATTAGCCAATTAGGACTCTCATTCCTGGTTGACTAGTGATGCTACAGGAGGTGGACTTACACCTCGGCTAGCACTGGACTCTTACTCTCTATGTTCAGCATTTCAAACTGAAACACTGCAAGCACAGGTTTCAAGCACCATAATCACTTCAAATCACTGAGGTAGTCACGGTGCTTGGAGTAACCCCTCAAAGGCACCAGTACAATTTCAGCCTAATGAAGCAGTTTTGGTGTATAGATCATGCCCCTGCAGTCTCACTGTTCAATTTCCTGCCATTTAATGGAGTGGTTTTCTTGTATAGATCATGCTGCAGCGGCATGATGTGTATGCCAAAACTGCTTCATTAAGCTAAAGTTGTATTATTCCACCCACTATAGACTGCAAGTTTCATCACAGTCAGCACTCTTTTGGCTGAGCTTGGGTGGGAGTTCCTATTTATGGCAGGTGGAACAGGAGAGGGATAACACGGCTCACTTGTGTAACTTTCTTTTAGTAATGTTATTGTGAAGGATTTACATTTAGTAGGGCAATACCTGCAGGGGGCAGTATGAACGAAGAAGCAGACGGGTTATAATAAAGACCCACTCACACATGAATGGCTGAGAACAGACGCCGTTGGTGGTGTCGCGTTTTGGTTCTGTCTCCTCTTTTAGTGTGTCTGTGCAGGAGCCAGGCCTCCCCCAGGACATTCGCTGCTGCATATTTGATCTGAAACAAGACATTTAGTTATTCTTCACACTGAATGTTAACATTTAAGCTAGTAGGTGCCTCACTCAAATAATAAAAGAAGCATTAACAAATTAGAATTGAGTGATAATCCTAATATGGTCCCAAATTCAGCCCCATTCATACTAGCTCAGCAATTAGTCCCTAATAATTACTGAATTAGTCCCACATTATACAAAGAAATCTGAATACTGGTTGCAAAGCGTTTTCATTTATTTTCTGGGCGCACCAGCAATCAATCAGTGAATTGAGGAATTTTATCTAATATTTCCCAGTATAAAGCAGACAAGCTAATTAGGTGTACTGATGTAGTATGGAACTGGGACAATGTTCTCTCCAAATGTACAATCTCAAATATCAAATTAAAATGTCACCTTTACGTCCACGGAAGCTAAACTGGACGCATAGCAGACATGGAGAGTTTTTCCAATTCGGCCGTTTTGGACTTAAATTTAAAATTTACTTTGCGTTCCCAGCAAATCTCACTTTAGTAAATAATTCTATGTTTTATATTTTTTCCCTTCATGGTAGCAGAGAATGGAAAAACTTTCTTATTCTGTATTAGTAATATTTACCCTACAAATGAACTCTTGCCTGCTTCTTTTTTTTTTTTCTTGTGAGCCAATTAAAGGGACATGATAGACACTATAGCAATTTCATCTCATCCGTGTGACTTAGACAGAGTTTAGACCTTTCTTAGTCATATCAATTCATACCAGCAGTAGGTGCTCTAACAATCACAGCCACCCATTGCAGCTTATGCTAATAAAGGTTCCTCATTAGTCCAAGCAGAACAGGGAGTATGAGGAGCTTGAGACTCTCATTTGGCATTAAAACATTAAAAAATAGTTTAACACCAAATGGTAGACAGCGCCGAGGGACCCTAGACACTATTACCACTTTAACCCCTTAAGGACCAAACTTCTGGAATAAAAGGGAATCATGACATGTCACACATGTCACGTGTCCTTAAGGGGTTAAAGGAACACTATAGTCACCTAAATTACTTTAGCTAAATAAAGCAGTTTTAGTGTATAGATCATTCCCCTGCAATTTCACTGCTCAATTCACTGTAATTTAGGAGTTAAATCACTTTGTTTCTGTTTATGCAGCCCTAGCCACACCTCCCCTGGCTATGATTAACATAGCCAGCATGAAAAAAACTGGTTTCACTTTCAAACAGATGTAATTTACCTTAAATAACTGTATCTCAATCTCTAAATTGAACTTTAATCACATACAGGAGGCTCTTGCAGGGTCTAGCAAGCTATTAACATAGCAGGGGGTAAGAAAATCTTAATTAAACAGAACTTGCAATAAAGAAAGCCTAAATAGGGCTCTCTTTACAGGAAGTGTTTATGGAAGGCTGTGCAAGTCACATGCAGGGAGGTGTGACTAGGGTTCATAAACAAAGGGATTTAACTCCTAAATGGCAGAGGATTGAGCAGTGAGGCTGCAGGGGCATGTTCTATACACCAAAACTGCTTCATTAAGCTAAAGTTGTTGACTATAGTGTCCCTTTAATGATATGAGTCAGTTCCAGAACCTACAGTGTCCCTTTAATAGATTGTAAAGCAGAGATCAGCACATTGTATTATTCCACCCACTATAGACTGCAAGTCTCATCACAGTCAGCACTCATTTGGCTGAGCTTGGTGGGAGTTCCTATTCATGGCAGGTGGAACAGGAGAGGGATAACCCGGCTCACTTGTGTAACTTTCTTTTGTGAGTTAGCCATTACAGGATACATACACTTTGCTTTTCTGTATGGAAATCTTAATTACTTCCTGTAAGGAAGCTCATACCTTGTGATCCACCTATAAAAAGATATGTGACCTCACACATCCCTCCCTCCCTCCCACCGCGCCATTGTGTGAATGTAAAATAAACTCTGCCAGTCACACAGATCTGCGTCTGGATAAGAACTATTCTGACAAAGCTCCGTCTCCAGGACTCGGCCTGTATTTATAGCCCAGCTTCATGGCTAGTTCCGCCTTCCAAATAATACAATCCCACAGGAGATCTCCCTTTAAGAAATGTGTTCAGAACATTCTGAAATGTCTTAATACAATAAATGGGCGTTCCTACAACCAGGCAGTGTAGGTTTTGGCCTTCACAAAGTTAAAGAACCAGTGAGTACATGGGCGTCCGCAGAAAATTTAACGGGGGGTGGGAGGGGGGGAGGTGGGCATAATTGTAATGACATCCATGCTCTGCCTCTTTTTGACACTATCATGAAGGGAAGGGGCATAGTCATTATCACATAAAGCGCAGGCTTGGAAAAGATTCAAGAAACCTGATGCAAAAGATTAATAAAAGAAGTTGCTATTGTCTGATTTGAGTGTTGTAATTTCTAATCTGTTTTAATGTTAACACTATTCAATGCACCACATTATTCATACACACATGATCAAGGCACTATAGCTGAATTATAAAAATAAAAATGACTGCACACAAAGCTACCGCCACAGCACTAGATAGCATGCACATCAGCTACTACAGTACTAGGACACACTCACAGCACTAGGGAGCGTGCACATCAGCTACTACAGTACTAGGACACACTCACAGCACTAGGGAGCGTGCACATCAGTTACTACAGTACTAGGACACACACACAGCACTAGGGAGCGTGCACATCAGTTACTACAGTACTAGGACACACTCACAACACTAGGTGGCATGCACATCAGTTACTACAGTACTAGGACACACTCACAGCACTAGATAGCATGCACATCAGTTACTACAGTACTAGGACACACTCACAACACTAGGTGGCATGCACATCAGTTACTACAGTACTAGGACACACTCACAGCACTAGGTAGCATGCACATCAGTTACTACAATACTAGGACACACTCACAGCACTAGGTAGCATGCACATCAGTTACTACAGTACTAGGACACACTCACAGCACTAGGTAGCTTGCACATCAGTTACTACAGTACTAGGACACACTCACAGCACTAGATAGGATGCACATCAGTTACTACAGTACTAGGACACACACACAGCACTAGGGAGCATGCACATCAGTTAATACAATACTAGGACACACTCACAGCACTAGGGAGCATGCACATCAGTTACTACAGTACTAGGACACACTCACAGCACTAGGGAGCATGCACATCAGTTACTACAGTACTAGGACACACTCACAGCACTAGGGAGCATGCACATCAGTTACTACAGTACTAGGACACACTCACAGCACTAGGTGGCATGCACATCAGTTACTACAATACTAGGACACACTCACAGCACTAGGTAGCTTGCACATCAGTTACTACAATACTAGGACACACTCACAGCACTAGGTAGCATGCACATCAGTTACTACAGTACTAGGACACACTCACAGCACTAGGGAGCATGCACATCAGTTACTACAGTACTAGGACACACTCACAGCACTAGGTGGCATGCACATCAGTTACTACAGTACTAGGACACACTCACAGCACTAGGGAGCATGCACATCAGTTACTACAATACTAGGACACACACACAGCACTAGGTAGCTTGCACATCAATTACTACAGTACTAGGACACACTCACAGCACTAGATAGGATGCACATCAGTTACTACAGTACTAGGACACACTCACAGCACTAGATAGGATGCACATCAGTTACTACAGTACTAGGACACACTCACAGCACTAGGTGGCATGCACATCAGTTACTACAATACTAGGACACACTCACAGCACTAGGGAGCATGCACATCAGTTATTACAATACTAGGACACACTCACAGCACTAGGGAGCATGCACATCAGTTACTACAATACTAGGACACACTCACAGCACTAGGGAGCATGCACATCAGTTACTACAGTACTAGGACACACTCACAGCACTAGGTAGCATGCACATCAGTTACTACAATAGTAGGACACACTCACAGCACTAGGGAGCATGCACATCAGTTACTACAGTACTAGGACACACTCACAGCACTAGGTAGCATGCACATCAGTTACTACAATACTAGGACACACTCACAGCACTAGGTAGTTTGCACATCAGTTACTACAATACTAGGACACACTCGCAGCA
Source organism: Pelobates fuscus (assembly GCF_036172605.1). Taxonomy (NCBI): domain Eukaryota; kingdom Metazoa; phylum Chordata; class Amphibia; order Anura; family Pelobatidae; genus Pelobates; species Pelobates fuscus. The sequence continues at coordinate 18,801,252 of NC_086327.1, read as the reverse complement.
CTAGGTGGCATGCACATCAGTTACTACAGTACTAGGACACACTCACAGCACTAGGTAGGATGCACATCAGTTACTACAATACTAGGGCACACTCACAGCACTAGATAGGATGCACATCAGTTACTACAATACTAGGACACACTCACAGCACTAGATAGGATGCACATCAGTTACTACAATACTAGGACACACTCACAGCACTAGGGAGCATGCACATCAGTTATTACAATACTAGGACACACTCACAGCACTAGGGAGCATGCACATCAGTTACTCCAATACTAGGACACACTCACAGCACTAGGGAGCATGCACATCAGTTACTACAATACTAGGACACACTCACAGCACTAGGTAGCATGCACATCAGTTACTACAGTACTAGGACACACTCACAGCACTAGGTGGCATGCACATCAGTTACTACAGTACTAGGACACACTCCCAGCACTAGGTGGCATGCACATCAGTTACTACAGTACTAGGACACACTCACAGCACTAGGGAGCATGCACATCAGTTATTACAATACTAGGACACACTCACAGCACTAGGTAGCTTGCACATCAGTTACTACAATACTAGGACACACTCACAGCACTAGGTGGCATGCACATCAGTTACTACAGTACTAGGACACACACACATCACTAGGGAGCATGCACATCAGTTACTACAGTACTAGGACACACTCACAGCACTAGGTGGCATGCACATCAGTTACTACAATACTAGGACACACTCACAGCACTAGGGAGCATGCACATCAGTTACTACAGTACTAGGACACACTCACAGCACTAGGTGGCATGTACATCAGTTACTACAATACTAGGACACACTCACAGCACTAGGGAGCATGCACATCAGTTACTACAATACTAGGACACACTCACAGCACTAGGGAGCATGCACATCAGTTACTACAATACTAGGACACACTCACAGCACTAGGGACATGCACATCAGTTACTACAATACTAGGACACACTCACAGCACTAGGGAGCATGCACATCAGTTACTACAATACTAGGACACACTCACAGCACTAGGGAGCATGCACATCAGTTATTACAATACTAGGACACACTCACAGCACTAGGTAGCTTGCACATCAGTTACTACAATACTAGGACACACTCACAGCACTAGGTGGCATGCACATCAGTTACTACAGTACTAGGACACACTCACAGCACTAGGTGGCATGCACATCAGTTACTACAATACTAGGACACACTCACAGCACTAGGGAGCATGCACATCAGTTACTACAATACTAGGACACACACACAGCACTAGGTAGCTTGCACATCAGTTACTACAGTACTAGGACACACTCACAGCACTAGGGAGCATGCACATCAGTTACTACAATACTAGGACACACACACAGCACTAGGTAGCTTGCACATCAGTTATTACAGTACTAGGACACACTCACAGCACTAGATAGGATGCACTAGGTGGCATGCACATCAGTTATGCAGCACTAGGGAGCATGCATATCAGTTACTACAGTACTAGGACACCCACAGCACTAGGGAGCTTGCACATCAGTTACTACAGTACTAGGACACACTCACAGCACTAGGGAGCATGCACATCAGTTACTACAATACTAGGACACACTCACAGCACTAGGGGGCATGCACATCAGTTACTACAATACTAGGACACGCTCACAGCACTAGGGAGCATGCACATCAGTTACTACAATACTAGGACACACTCACAGCACTAGGGAGCATGCACATCAGTTACTACAATACTAGGACACACTCACAGCACTAGGGAGCATGCACATCAGTTACTACAATACTAGGACACACTCACAGCACTAGGGATCATGCACATCAGTTACTACAATACTAGGACACACTCACAGCACTAGGTAGCATGCACATCAGTTACTACAATACTAGGACACACTCACAGCACTAGGGAGCATGCACATCAGTTACTACAATACTAGGACACACTCACAGCACTAGCTGCGGCACCAGAATGTGCCCACAACACTTCCCGCACCTTATAAATTCCAGTATTAATAATAATAAAGGGCACTCTCTAACAGAGGCTGTCTCTGCATCCATTAGAGTCTGTTAGAAATATAATTAATTTTTTACCTGTGTGTCTCTTAACCCCCCTTTTGTGTTTCTTGTGAAATTTTGAATGTCTTATCTCTCTTAGTGTATATACCCCCTTAGTTTACTTTATCCTCCATTTTCCCCCTTTGTGTCTTACACCCCACTTGTGTCTCTCTAGCCGTCCCCTTTGTGTGTTTTACTTCCCCCCAGCCCCTTTGTGTGTCATTGTCCCCTTCCCCAGTTCCTCTGTGTCTCTCTTGGTCTTCTTCCCAATATCTCCGTGTCATTGTCCCCTTCTCCAGCTCCTCTGTATGTGTCGTTGTCCCCTTCCTCAGCTCCTGTGTCCCTATCCCCATCACATAGAAACATAGAATGTGACGGCAGATAAGAACCATTCGGCTGTTCAGTGGAGGGGGCTGGCAGAGAGCGTTTACTTACCTTTCCTGCAGCTCCTGTCAGCTCCCTCCTCTCTCCTGCGTTCCGGTCAGCTCCCTCTGCAAGTCTCGCGGTGAGTGCCGCGCGGAGCTGACCGGAACACAGGAGAGAGAAGGGAGCTGACAGGAGCTGCAGGAAAGGTAAGTAAACACTCTCTGCCAGCCCCTTGTCTGTATTATGGCAATGTAAATACAGACACTTACTCGAGTATAAGACGAGTGGGGGTTTTTCAGCACAAAAAATGTGCTGAAAAACTCGTCTTATACTCGAGTATATACGGTAGTTAGGTGTTTGTTATTGTTTAGAAATAAGCACAGGCTACATTCTTAGGGGGTGGTGCCTTTAGGAGTGTATATAAGGGTTGTAGATATTAGCCTGGCTAATATAGCTTGGCAGCTGCTTCTAAGTGCTGCTACAAAGTGTATTTGGAGATATTCTGGAGAGTTTTATTGATTCTTTAAGTCTAATGAATTTTTCTTTTTACTTTTACAGGTAAGAGTCATCTAGGAAAAGGTTTTAGATTTAACAAGGTTATATTTCCTGTTAAAATTGGTAAGGAACTTGAATTAATTAGTTAGGTGTTTGCTATTGTTTGCAAATAAGCACAAGCCCACTCAGATGTTACATTCTTAGGGGTTGTAAAAGTGTATATAATGGTTGTAGATATTAGCTTAGCTAATATTGCTTGGCAGCTGCTTCTAAGTGCTGCTAGAAACATTCTATGATAATATACTGGATAACACACAACACAGAGGTCTAAAAATCCAACTCACATCTGGTGGAGCTATGGCCAGCTCTGGATAAAACGGCATTCAGTGATAATATATCCACACTTGCAGGATATTCTTCAGGCAATATTTCACAGTAAAATGATGAAGTGGGACATATGAAATGAAAAAAAGGACTATATTGCACTATTGGCCTCCTTTTGTCATTTCATATGTTCCTCGTTGTCATCTTACTGTGAACTGTTTCCTGAAGAATATCCTGCAAGTGGGGATATATTACCACTGCATGCTGTTTTATCCAGAGCTGGTCATAGCTCCACCAGATGTGAGTTGGCATTTTAGTGTTGTGTGTTATCCAGTGTATTATCATATTGCACTATTGGTCTCCCCCTGTTTGTGTTCTTTTTCGTATGCTGCTATTGACCAAAGTTGTCCTACAAGCACTTTTATGAATATTGGAAGATGGAATTTTACTACTCTTAGACTGTGTCTTGCTACCTGGTATTTTTTATTTATTTATTTATTTTTGGACTTTTGTATGTATTTTTAGAGATCTTTTTACAATTCCCATTTAACCTATTTTCTCAAACCTTGCAAAGTTCGTATCAGTGGTAGGTGGTGGTCAAATATGGCAGTAGATATTTAGCAACATCTGATCCTTCTAAAACAGCCTAATAGCTCAAACAGTTGGGTAAGCCTCCTCTGGTCAGTAAAGACAGTGAATCCCTTGGCCTTTACTCTCCTTGGTCAATATCTACATTTTTTCTCCATAGTCCAAGATGTATGTCCTGTTATGGTTCCTGATGACCAGGCAGCTCCCCAAAACACGAAATCATCCATAGGCGTATGTATACCTTAAAGGTATTAACTGGCAGTATGTAAGAGTCAGAATTAGCACAGTGTTACCCTCTGCCGTAGTGACTGCAGGAGAAAATTCTGTCAATTTCTAGAACATTTTATGGAGCTGGATGAATGCTACTGCTGCTGCACCAAAGCTAGCCCAACCTACCACCCTCTGTGCCATCCCTTATTCCAAACTTGGCAGCCCATTTATACAGACTGGAGTTTGGAATTCAGGTAGTTCTAGTGATTGATTGAAAAATTACCTTTTTCATATAGTGTATATCCAACATGAAATTATGGACGTGTTTCTCCGCTTTGGTAAATTCCAGCTTCTGTGCAGCGACAGCAACTATGAGAGCCGTACAGCCAACACCCTAAAATACAAGGGAGGGTGAGCCACATAGTTATATTGAGGGTTTCATGGCATTAATATACTGTAAAAGAAAATTAGGATTGTGAAAAGAATGTAACCCCCACCCCAACCAAACAGTAAATTTTTTGTCCAGATTCTCTCTCATCATATGTACATCACCCGATTCACAGGTATAAAGGCAGAGTTGCTGTGATGCACAGTGGTGTCACAGCACAAGGTAAGAAATATTAACAGGGTTCATCAATAAAGGATCATTTAAAGTAAATGTAAAGTTTCAGGCCAGAGTAGCCAAACTGAAATCAAAGTTGACTTAGAGAATGTTTCCGATTTGGCTATTTTTACCTTAAATTTGAAATTCCCTTTAAATTTTCACTTTAGTAAATAGCCCTGTCAGTGGATTGGATCGGATCGCTCTAGCTATTCTGGACTAGACCATTCAGCTGTCTTACTGTAACCCTTTCAAAGCCAGAGAACAAAATTACAAGAACGCAAAACACGAAGCAGCATTTCTACTTAATACTGAAAATAGGGGAATGGCAAAGTTATAACACAAGGTAATGTGTGTTGGGTTCTATATTCCGGGACCGCTGGACTCAGTTGTAAGCTTCTGGTGAATTGAGATCCAGATTGAAAAATCAAAGCAAAAAAAAAGTCAATGTGTAGCTGAGGTTTTTCAGTTCTGTGTTGGTAAAGTCAGCCCTGAGGTTTTATTCTCTAAACCAGGGATAGGCAACCTTCGGCTCTCCAGATGTTGTGGACTACATCCCCCATAATGCTCTTACACACATAATGCTGGCAAAGCATCATGGGAGGTATAGTCCAAAACATCTGCAGAGCCGAAGGTTGCTTATCCCTGCTCTAAACCAACAATCGGCGTGAATTTTAAACACATTTTAGGCAGAAAATTCCCTGCCTCCTTTATAATCACAGCTTAGCTGTTTCAGACAAAGATTTTGCATTTCATTTTTGCTTTAGGTGTTAAGAGAATGCCCCCTTTGTACTATTTCATGAAACTGCGGATTTAAAGAGAAATTTGCCGTTTTAAAGCGGCACTTTTTCTTTTATCATTCAGACAGCTGGGAGAGTGATCCTCCTTACTCGCTTTGAGCACTCACTCACAGCACAATGCAATGATTTCCATAGAGAAGAACTGCTTTCAGTGCATTGCCATGAGAAGTATTTTATTGGGTATAAACCCAATGCTTCTCAACGGAAACCTTTAAATGTGCCCAGGAGTTTTCCAACTGCTGGGATCTTCTTGGCCAGGGTGGAGCAGCAGCAAGAAGACTATCTTGCCGCTCGATCAGGGTTAGTAAGGGCGGCTTCCGAAATCTAACTAAACAGCATAATATTCCAGAATTTGGAGTCAATGTTTATTTTTAATGCCATAGTGCCATAGTGTTAATTTCAAAAGATATAAGCTGCACTTTATGCATCTACCACTAGAGGGAGCTAGCTTCTCAATACACAGCCACTAGTGGACAATCTCAACATACCCCCTCCTTTTGTAATTAAGGGACATTTATGAACTACTTGGATTAGGTCATTCTAACAGGCCAGAGCATAACAATATGTTTAACTTCATTAAAGTATCCCTACATTGATTTTTTTTGTCTTCACTATTAGACATACCCCCAAAAATATATATTATATATATATATATATATATATATATATTATATTTCTTCTGCGTGTTTTTCTTTTTTTTTTTTTTGGGGGGGGGGGGAGTAAATAAAAAAACACGCGTTCAATTGCAGCTTTTCCATGCTTTTCTAAGAGCATGTCTGCCACTTCCATTAGCTCCGTGGAGCTATTGGACGTGTGAAAAACTCACCTGGCATTTCGGCAGCCTGTTATAAAAGTTAAAATGTTTCTATTGTAATCGATACTTTTATAAACTGTTGAAAAAAATGAATGGCTGTAATACTTTGTGTGTCTGGAGTGTTCTTTTAATGGCTTGTTCTGTGTTTTGCAGTAAGCTTAGAAACAATTTGCTCTTAGGGTTAGTCACTGAAGTGTGGGTTGTCAAAAAATCGAAGTGAATTTCACATTTTAGGGTAAAAAAGTTGAACTTTCATAGCTGACGAAGAATTTATCCAATTAAAGTTTGTGGGTTTACGATTAGATTTGTCGACATTCTAAGTAAATTTAAATCCAGATTTTACATTTAAAAAAAAAAAATCGAAAACCATAGCTGACTTCACTTTGAATCCACAGCAATTCACAGTAACGTAAATAACCCTGTTAGTTTAGTACTTAAACGTCCACGTTTTTAGAAAATTTGACTCATGACGGCAAGCTTGCTCTTAATTAAGAGTGTATCAGCAGTAATTTAAATAACTTGGTCACTTGTTGGAAACTGGGTCATTAATATAAGGCCATTTTTCATGAGACTAGGGTTAGGCAACCTTTGACACTCCAGTTGTAGTGGGCTATATCCCCCATAATGCTCTTACACCCATAATGCTGTCAAAGCATCATGGAAGGTGTAGTCCAAAACATCAGGAGTGACAAAGGTTGCCTATGCCTGGACTAGACAGTCCTAACCCTAATTTCTTCAAAATATCTCAAAACTTGACATATGCAAATTAAGTCTGTCTTTGCATATTTTGACCAATTTATCTATTTTCATTGGATATTTTTTTCTAGTGATTATAACACTCCCTTCTTATTACCCCAAGAACCGGATTAACCATAATGCGACCCAGGGCCCAAACCAGAACCATGAATTTGCTTGACCCCATTAACCATTCCTATATGAAAACTGATGGGAGGAGGGGGACTCTTAACTTCTGCCCATTACACATAACTTCTTTGCCCCTTCTCAAAAACTTATCAAAATCATGTTCTTTGATCTTACCATAATTCCAATCCATAGACACACCATCTTGCCGCACACAGTGTATGGTACAATATCTCCATAGCCAATCGTTAGAAAGGTGATAGGGATCAGCCACATAGCGTTGGTTAGTTTACCAGTCCCATTAATGTTCTCCCTATAGAGCAAATGGTCAGTGGTTAGCATACACTGCTTAGTTGTCTGTATAACAAAACTATATCGTCCATTGGATTAAAAATACATTTAAGTGGAATCGATGTTCTAAGGTCCTTGGCAGATAATTGTCAGGAAATTGGGTTCTTTGCTGTGATTCCCCACTTGAATGTTTAATAAGGGCAACTCAATGGCTACATTGTATTTAAATGTGCAGGTACAAGCTGGGTACAGCAATGGGTTCCACATTCTCCGGTCTAAGACAGTGCGGCATTAAAGTGGTAGACCATCAACCTTCATGGACAATGGAGGTGCTGTTTGAAGATTGTAACTCATATGATGGGAGTTATGGTCCACAACATGTAGAATACAGGTCCAACCTGTAATCCTAGATGCCCACATATGTAAGAAGATTACAAACAGCACTTTAATGACACTGTGTTCTGGTTTAATGAAATACTATTACAGTGTTACTCAAATGATGCTCCAACTTTTAACTTGTTTATCAGTTTTTGCAGTGATATTTTTAATTTACACTGTAAACCAACAAATAAATGCTGATTTGGAAATCAACCCTAAAGAGAACTGTCACTTCTAAAATTTTAGCACAACCAAATAGCAAACTAAATATTAGCTATTTAGTTTATTTTTTTTAAATTAATTATTTGTAGATTTATTGATATTTTAATTTATATGCAGGTTATTTAGTCTTTGCGGTGCTGTGCAAATTACATGTGCAGGCGTACAGCACAGCGTGATTCAACACCAAGTGCACAAGTACTTGTATGGAATTTCTCTGTCAACAACCAAACACAAATTATTGCCTGAGGAACCTTCGGAGAATGTCCAGTGTAGTTACATTTCTGAAATAGCCTCTATTGAGCTGAAAAAAACAAATAAATCTCACTTCTCGAGGAGTGACATTTTTTCTGTAAATAGGTTAATCATGTTAAACCTTCAACATATGCACATTTTTGTTCAAAAACTGTAGATATATCATCTGTGATAAATGGCCGATCTTTGACCAAAGACGCAACACACTACACATATACACATAAGTCAAATCTTATATTTCTGACCTCTCACACACAGACAGAACCCAGGAAGAGATGATCCATAGGCTTCCAGTGAGTATCAGTAGGACACGACCTGGGCAAGTGTTCATCAGAATCTTCATCACAAATTGATACTGGAATTTTATCTTGTTGAGAGAGCCAATGCTTCTGTAAGATGCATCCACCAGGACCCGGCTATGGAGGAGCATAGTCCTGGGCAACAAATAAACTCGCAGAAACATGAAGATAGACAGCAAAAAGTCCAGATTTGAGAGGAAGGGCGGTGTCTGATATTCAGAAGACTCGTGCAGTTCCTCTGTGTCATCACACTGCCGCTCAGATGGAAAGGGGTGAACAGCACATATAGCAATCTCCAGGAGAATCCAGGCTAATGTTTTGGCATTCACAGCAATGCGCCAGTCCGCTAATGAATTATCCCACATAAACAGCTGTATTGGAATAAAAGAAAACAGAATGATCATTCATTAGTCATTGAAGAATTTCTACCTGGACCAGGATCTAACTGTGAGAATATCTAAAATATGTTAATCATGTTGGTTCCTGGCAAAGAATTGGTCTTCCAAAAGACTTTAGCGATGGGTCAGTTTAAGTAGGAGTCATTCTCTGTTCACCATTGTTTACAATATCTACAAGTACATGGAGGTACTTTGGAAACAAAACCAATTGTGATGGGTTCTCTTGAAATCTGTCCAACTAACAAATAAATGGCATCTTTATTGTGCTCTCTCAAGCTACTAATATGGTTCTTTGGGTAGAATATTCTCATAATTCATTAAAAAAATATTCTACCCCCCAAAAAACATATTATTACCAAAAAATGGTGAAAGACTAAACTCAACTCTCCCCACGTCAATGCAAATTCTATTGTTCCCCACAGTAGCTAGACCAACCATGAGATGAGATCCTGATTTCAGTACTCTCTTGAAGTTACACAATTGAGGGAAATGTAAAGCTTGTGAGTGAATAAAGAATGGCATCCACCAACACACATTTTTCAACCTGGAAGCGGAATAATGTTTTGCTGGCGAATTTATTAATAAAAGAAGATACTACTATACAGCATTGTGCAACAATGAAAATGTTTATTGCCATATACCACAGTATCATTGATGGTATTTTAATTTTAGTGTTACATGTTAAGTCTTTTCTTTCTTAAGCCCTCTTTCAGAAACAAAATTTGCCTGTGTGAATTTGCCGGAATAAAATTTGCCTGTGTGAATATGCCTGAATGAAGTTCGGTGGATTGCAATTCACCAAAATTTTTCGCATTTTGCCCCGAATGTAATGCGCATTCAAATTTTGGAGACTTTATTTTCCAAAAAAGGTGCACATTAGATTTAAGTAAATACAATAATTAGTTGTTTTTTGGCACACCTGTTACATTATCTGGTGGCAAATAATTTAATGCTCATGTGCAGATAGTAAAGGGTTTGTTCAGTTAGTGACAATAGTTTTGACTTTGGAACGCAATTTGATGAGTACCAAACTTTGTAATATTGATGAAAGTTTAGCAAATTTGTGGCTGAATTCTGTTACAATTTGTAAACAGACATCCTGAATAGCAATTCTCCAATTGACATATATGAGAACATTGCTTACCAGTTATGAGAGATAGATTCAGCTCTTATAAAATACTATAGCCATTGGTTGCAAAAAGGGTCAGAGTTTGCTGTTTATTAAATATCAGCTACTATTGCAGTAGCCTACATAGGTTCATACATCTTCCTTGTAAGTGTCTTTAAATTTCTCCCACTGTACAGGCACAGGGTGTGCCTCAACATTGTAGCAATGCTACATATAATTTCCTAACAGTATTTTATGTCCTCCTTCCCTAGACATAATTTGGCAGGATAGAAGGAGCTGTCACTGCCCCACCTGTTAAACATACAGTATGCTACGTTAATGGCTCACTCATATATCCGGCTCAGTGCTGGAACAGTTTGAAATTGGATGGATTAGTCACAAGTCTGCGTTACACAGGTGCTTTGAAGATAAGACGCCTGACTTCACTCCCATTAATATCTGTTAAGGTATGGAAGGTTGCCATAGTGCCTCTAGATGGCAGTAATGGGAGTTGTAGTGGAATAACAGCTGAAGGTTCACAGGTCACACGACCAGACGTTTAATAGCATTATAATTACATCCTGGAAACACATTTGTCCAAAAGCTTTGTTTTGAATGTGAATTAAGCAAAAATAGTCCCGGCCGCCCTCTCTCTCTGACTTGTCGGCCACGCAGAGCTCAACCATGACACTGTAAACACATATCTATACAAAGTTTTGTTTTGGAGGCGGCTGAGGAATGGGGACACCACTGTTGCGGGAAGTTAATTTAGGACTGGCTGCCATTGCTCACTGCAGACAATTTTGGGCCCTGTCACACTGTCTCGCCTTTGTTGTCTCGTGTTCTGGATCTGGAACACCAGAGAAAAATCTCCATATGCCCATCACAATGGCATCGTTAGACACACGTGAATCCACATTTTTCTGTTAAATCAAACCACCCTCTGCACAGGCAACCCTTCGTACATGACAGGATGACGTACATCCATTTTGGCACGGGCCACCTCTCTATCACATCAACTAGTGGTCAGTGTGTCACATACATGCCACGCCCAGCCCTGTCCCCCCGTTTACCATGTTTAGAACCACCTCAATGTGTGGACAGTATGAAATTTCCAGAATAAGTGATTAACCACACATTTTACTAAATGGGATGGTAAATACAATCTTGAATTGACATTTAAATCTGTCCCTTGTCTCTTAAAAAAAAACCAAAGCACAAACTACATGTTATAAAACACTCAAGCACATTTCCACGCCTCAAGCCCTTTAATGAAGGAATGTTTTGCAAGTTTAGCAGAGGTAGAACTGATTGATGGTGCTCTCCAAAGGAAGTCTATGGGAAAATAATATCATAAAGTCAACAGATTAATGATCTACAGCCAGTTCAGTAAGTGCCTGTATAATTATATCCAAATACATTTAGTGAAAGACTGGCTCAGTGACAGATTCTTTCCCCATCGTATTATAGAACCTGCCAGGACTGGAGTATCAAAACAACCGCGTGCGGCTCGGAGGAGCTCCACCACAAAGGACAGTCACCCTAATGAAATGAAAATTCTGCATCACTGGACAAATACAATGTTTAACCCCTTAAGGACACATGACATGTATGACATGTCATGATTCCCTTTTATTACAGAAGTTGGGTCCTTAAGGGGTTAAAGAACTTAATGATATTCTTAAAGAAAATGGATTGAAGCAGCATGTAGAAACTAACTGGTCCACCGTAATTGTGCATTGGCATTTAAAAAGCACAAACCTAATCAGCGAGGAGCGAGGTGGAGGCAGTCGGGTCCATGGAGTGGAGGCAGTTAAAATCAGGAAAGCCAGAATGGGATGCAGTCAAAAACTGTACCTGTGTTATGTATAGTTCAGGAGAGGCATCCCACATAGCAAACCCAGTTCCTTAATTTAGAACAGTCACACTGTAAAATATCTCCATCTTATCTGTATCCGACTCCTGGGCATTGTGCTTGTTTGATATCAACTCTCTACAACTGTTCATTAAATAAACCATCTTTAGTCCTAATCACCTCTGGTGAAGCTAATGTACGTTCTCTGTGTCGCTATATATTCCTATTTAATTTCTACTTTCAGACTTGTGTATACAAATAGCACTTCAATTCTAAAAGCCATTTCCAAACAATTAACCTATATTTAGGCATCCGAATGGGAATTGTAAAAGCATCCACTGAGGTCACGTTGTGGGGATGGGCCCGGTGCTGCGGTTCTGCATAAACTGCTTGGAATTCACAAAAAACAGCGTGGTTTAGTCATAGCACGTGGGTTGAATCACTGAACCAGGGAGCATGGGGACCCAGCAGGGGAATAATATGATTTAGGTCAAAGTAACCAAATTGGGAAAATTCTTCTACTCTGCTTTATGGTCAAAATGTATAATCCCCGAAATTTGCCTGGTTGGCCAGGTGTCATGTCTCTACAGTAAACAGAACCAGCAATATTATAGAGCCAAAATCCCACAGTGATGCCATCGGGGCTAAACACTAATGTCAGATATATTAAACCAGGTCTTGATACCAAAAATAAAAATTTGTAATGAAAAGCTTGTCATGAGACATTTTCTTTGCGTCTTTTTACACAAAGAAAAAAAAAATCAATTAGATTAACTATCCTGGTACTATAACAACTTTATTGAATATAGGTATTTCTATAATAAGTATAAAAATGTTCCAAAAGATTTATCTACAAAAACACTAACGTGAGTTTCACATAAATTCAAGGCTTCTATGTCTGAACTGGAAAACTGGCCTGAAATTTGACATTCAATTTGCAATCTAACTTTAGTGAATAACCCTGTATTTTTCTGGTTTTCCTCCTCATTTGCATTGGGTGCCCTGGCTGTGCCTTAACTTGTGATATCATTTGCTAACTCTTTAATATACATTCAAAAGTAAATGAAGTGTCAATACCAATGTTCTTCAATGTTACTATTGCTGCTCCTTAAGGAGATATACTAAATGTGTACGTCAGCTTGTCAGCCAAATGATGTCACTGCTACAATAACTTTAAAGAGTTACTACAATCACCATGATGACTTCAGTGACTTGATCCTCCAGCTCACCCAGACACAAAGACAATAATACATTCAGCACTGTCGGAGCCCTATAATGTCCTGTCCTAGAGGTTTAAGCTGTGTGAACTACATACCGGATATTCTCTATCCTATTAGTCGAGAAGGTAGAGTGGGTGGACATACCTGCGTCTCCTTGATGTGAAAGGCAAAAATGAGAATGAGAAGCACTGCTGTGGAGAGGCTTATACTGCATTTCACCAGGAACAAATAGTTGAACCACTAAAAGAGAGGAATACAACAAAAACTGTATTAGAGAAGGGAGTAAGTCCAGAACACATAAAGCACACAGTATGGAGAACTGATAACCCCCCACCACCACCACTACCACCAACACACAAAAATAACTCTACTGAAAACTCGTAAAACAATAGAGTACCCATTAGATGAACACCTGTAGCCACTGGGGATTTGAGATGTTACGATAAAGTGATTTTGGTGCTTAGACTGTCCCTTAAAGGACCAGCGATTCAAGTGGGTCTGTCAGAAGACACCTGAGGATGACATCTACAGTTAGGATCTGGTGGCCATGGGGTGCTGTGGAAGGTAGATTTACTTACCTGAACCTGTCCTCCGCCATTTTCTTCCTGCAGACCTTCTTCAGCTCCTGACACTTCATCTGCCAAGAACCACGTCAGTGCTGTAGTCTTGCGCATGTGAAAGAGCTTTACACTGAGGTCTATGGTCCCGCGAGATTGCTGGAGCCTCCATGTATCATGTCCTATGATGAGCGAGATGACGTCAGAATTCCCACAGCCATCAAATGTGACAGCTACTGAGGATGGACAAATGTTGACGTCTTAGCTCAGCCTTTTGTCAAATTTTGTCAAACTCAAGCTTGCCCAAAAGACAAAATAGTCCATACATTATCTTGTGGTATCTTTGGATTCACTGAAATTCTAACGCAGTCAGCATGAGCATTTCATAAAGATTATATCAGAGCCGCTTGAATGCTATTCTAATAGTGATGTCCCGAACGGTTCGCTGGCGAATAGTTCCTGGTGAACATAGCGTGTTCGCGTTCGCCACGGACGGCGAACATATGCGATGTTCGGTCCTCCCCCTATTTTTTTTTTGTGTGGTCTTTCAGACAAATTTACTAATACTAAGTAAAAATTACTTAGTATTAGTAAATTGTGCCCCTACTCGCAATACCGCAGTACCGCAGCCTGTGGCTGCTCACTGTTAAAAAAATAAATGTAAAAAGGGTCCCCCCTCCCTCAGCGGGTGGGGGCCCTAAAGTAAAAAAAGGGGGGAGGACCTATTGTCCTCCCCCCTGGCCCCCACCCCTGAGCGGTGGGTGGGGGCCCTAAATACCAATAGGGGGGGACCTATTGTCCTCCCCCCCGGCCCCCACCCCTGAGCGGCGGGTGGGGGCCCTAAATACCAATAGGAGGGGACCTATTGTCCTCCCCCCCGGCCCCCACCCCTGAGCGGCGGGTGGGGGCCCTAAATACCAATGGGGGGACCTATTGTCCTCCCCCCCGGCCCCTACCCCTGAGCGGCGGGTGAGGGCCCTAAATAACAATGGGGGGGACCTATTGTCCTCCCCCGCGGCCCCCACCCCTGAGCGGCGGGTGAGGGCCCTAAATAACAATGGGGGGGACCTATTGTCCTCCCCCCGGGATCAGATTTTAATGACTCCATGGAATATTGGTGGAAGTTAGGGGACAAAGGGTTTTCATAACAAGGAGTTGTGCAGCTAAAATCATATAAATTTGGGAACCGATACAGTTTGGCAGTCCATAAAAAGACCTTTCCCATAAAATACCAGATTATAACCTCAAGAAAGCCATAGCCAACTATCAACCATCTGGTTTAAAATAAATTAACACACATTGACTTAGCAGAGATTGTAATAACTAGACATGTTAGAGAAAGCTACACGTTTGACATTCATCATGATGGGCAGCACAGAATTCAAAGGCTGCAGACACAACATAAAGGCATTTATCGATAAGGAATCCTACAGCATATACATGCTACATACTGCAGGGCAGCACTATTCATTAACATGTAATGGGTGTCCTGGAAAACAAGGCAGATATGGCAACCTTTGGTCCAGATTATATGGACTATTAGTGCCATCAGGCTCATCTACAGACTGCTTTCCCTCAGACCAGGGAAACAGTGGGTCAGCAATGACTAGGATCCTCTAGTGGAGACCTTTGAACAGCTTCAGTTTTAATAAAATGATAAATTAAACATTACTGCTTCTCAAAGTTTGGGAGACTAATGCTCATTCACAGCATTCTTTTAGTATTTTAAATTATTTAATTGCGTGAACTGCAGACACATTTTTTAATCCGCTAATGTAAGGTTTTATCCAATTAGCAGATAGTACAATCTACTGCCAAACGAGGGAGATCCAAAAATTGATTACACCCGAGGGAAGGGGATTTTACAGGAGGATAGGGTACAGCATGCATTTCTAAAAATGTAGAAGAAAATCAAACCATGTCACTCTTCAAAAGACAATATTAAATATATTATTGAAGTGGAATGGTGAGTCAGAAGGGGAGTACTTAAATAAATCCTCCAACCAACACCAGCCCTGCTGTTCAAATAAAGCCTTCTAGTCAAGTTACACACTGTAAATTAAATCTTATATTCATATAGTACATACTTAGACAAAAACATCTTAATTAAGTCAACATTACACGAGCAGAGGCAATTTGGTGTGCTAAAACAAAGGCCAAGTACATTTAAAGCGATAGTAACAACAAAATATATATATATATTGTATTTATTTTGAAATGGCTCTGTCAAGCCCACCTCCTAAATGGCTCTATCGCACCCCTCTCCTAAAAATGAGTTTTGGAATCTTAGACAAAAGATAGCATAAGACAAAGAAGGCACTGGTTTGTCTTATGTATTTGTTTCCTACGCTTGACAAAGATTGAAAAAAAGCACAGCTCCCTATTGTCAAGTTTGTCAAGTCCTCAGCTGTCAAACCCTAGGCCTTGTGGAATCCTGTATAGGCATCCGTCTTGTACTGATGGGCACGGGCAAGAATACAGCACTCAAGTTGGCTCCTGAAAGATGAAACACCAGGAACTAAAGTAGACTTCAAGGAAGATGATGGTGGCCCCCGCGATGAGCAGGTTCTGGCAAATAAAAACTACCCTCCCAGAATACAAAACATGCAGAAGGTGATAGAGATGCTTTAATTAATATAAAATACCCATTTTTTTATGCATTTTTCTTCGGTTGGAAAACTTTGGGGAGGGAATGATACCTAATCAACAGATTTGGATGGTTCAACTCTGTCTCAAAGGAGGAAATAAAGGTGAGAGCTCTCTGCCCAATTGATGTGTCAGGTATGTGCACACTGCCTGGATAACTTAGAAAACTTTGAGCATTGAGTCTGCCTGGTTAAATGATTAATGATAACCATGTGAATTTTACAAATCCCTCTGGGATGGTACTCAGAGTGGCCCTTTATCTAAACAGTGAGTTGGGAATTACGTTAAAAAAGTCGAACGTTGCCACTGCAGACCAGAATACATGAATTTACAATACAATGAAAAAATAAATCTGGTTTGGAGTAAATTTTGAATGTCTGTGCCAGCAAACTTGTTAGTGACTAACATCCTGATGTGTCACTAAGCCTGGTGCTAAATAAATATCATCCTAACATTTTTGTGCAACTGTGTCATCACTCCTGGGCTACAGAGTAAGGACACCTTCGAAGAGGCTTCTGAGGGAAGCCTTGGATTAGTTTCAATGTATTTGTTTGGAATATATATTGATTTTGAGATGCGTACAATAGATTTGAGCCACATTTTGAGATAAGGGAGAGATATCCCTGGTTGACATTTTCAGAACTCGATTTTCTGTCCTTCAACCACAGTGATGGGTCAGAGTCCTAAAGAATGTACCTCCTGATGAATCATTCTATGTCTGCACCATCCTCCTCAGAATGAATCACACAATCTTACTGGTGTTAAAAAAAATGAAAGTTCTTTCTATGTAGATGAATTCCGTGTGTTTGTCTACAAGTGTTAAGTATGGGAAATGTGTTTAAATTCATACCCAAGATCATTATTCTAAAGTGAATTGAAAATTTAGACTAATGGGTGTATTAACTAAACTTGAAATTGCAGTAACATTTAGGCTAAAAAAAATGTGTCAGTTATAGCCACAATTTGGCCATTTCAGTCTAAATATTGTAATTTAAATGTTAATTCAGTACAATTCTGAGCTTAGTGAATAACTTTGTCTGTCACTTTAGTGTTGTTTAATCGTCGCCTTTTATATTGGTTGGCCTGTCCAGAATCAGAGGCTAAAGGGTTGGAAGTAAAAGGAGTGAAGTTAATTACTCCAAAAAAACTGAAATGATGTAATTATGCCTTGATAGTGGAATAAATAAGGAACACTAAAAAAACGTAAACATTCTTTGCAGCTTGAAATATATTTCATCCAATGAGTAATTGCCTTGGGGCACAATACACATATGGTATTTGTTAATTCCCTTCCCATGGCCGCAAGATACCTCTTGCATTTAATGTTTCCACAAACTATTTTTTCCTAAATCATATGAGACTAATTCTATTTCAGTATTTTTTTTAAGAGTAGTTATGGTAATCTCCAAATTTTGCATACAGTCATCACGTGACATTTAGAGTCTTGTGAGAAAGATTCTTTAAACAGGAGGCCTCAGACAAGGGCGCTGCTGATTGGCTGAGAACGTCAGCTAACACTGTAAGCCAATCAGTAGCTCCACATTCACAAAATGACTTGAGAAACATACGTATATTTTTGTCAAGCCATTATTATAAGTGGAGAGCTACTAACTGGCTTAGAGCCTCAATAGATGCTCTCAGCCAATCAGCAGCACCCCGTCCAAGGCCATATGACACTTACTGTTTGGAATATCTGAGAGCAGCACAAGAATAGTGGCAAAGCCAAACGGCGTTGGAGAGAAGGCTCCGTGATTAAACTGTTAGTAAGCTGGCACTAGGGACCTACAAATTTCAATTAAGTTGTTATGGTCCTCGCAGTGTTCTTTTAAGTTTCCGCATCATTGGAACATTCACTTTAGGACATCTGGGTTTGTACATCCTTCCGATCTCTATGCTAAGATTTAAAAAGCAGCCTCCTGTGTGAGATATATATCTCATCATGAAGACCGAAAGCTACAAATATGTTCCATAAACAGAGAACCTTTACATCACAAAGTTATGGTACGGTATTTTACTTTTTCTTTTTATCGTTTGTAAAATATCCAGTATTTCTTTATTTAATAATGTTACATATTTTTACTGATATTTTTTTTTATTTTTTTTTTTACTGATATTTGTGTCCATGTATGTTTTAATAGCTTCTAAAAGAGTTTGGAGAATATTCACTAAACTATGAGTAGAGTAAGTCATCATAATATATTATGATTTGTGTCTTTATTGCTTCTCTATGAATAATTCTCTAATAAAAGCCCTACACTGGGGGTCACACGACCATTTCACAACAGGCATATCAGGAAAGCCTGGACTCTTGGGGGCTTCCATATTTGATTCAGATGATCTACACGGTACTGTGAGGAGTATTGTAAAGAAAACTCATGAATGGTTAGGTGCTAGTCCACCATGCCTCCCAACATTCCTAATTTTGGCGGGAAATTTCCAATTTCAGTGTCCTTTCCCGCTGTCCCAACTTTGGGACATCAGTGAACAATCCCAAAAAGTTCAGAAGCACTTGTGCTATGCTCAGGGCACCAGGACCCAGTAGTTAGCAGCAATTTATGCATGGTCCACCCTTGGTGGGTCGGCCCACTTGATTGGTAGGTTGAGCTGCAGAGTCTCTGGGCAGACCCTTTTCTGGCAAGGTCTGCCACGCTTGGTGGTGGGGTGGTGTTGCTGACGCATTTTGCATCACTGGCCTTCCCCCTTTTACCCAGCCCACCAGCATGCTACTTCTATGGACACTGATGTTGGAAAGGTATGCATATCCAAGATTGTAAAAACATCAGAAACAAATTATTAACAGAAATATTGCAACATGAGTGTCAAATACAGACACAGACAATGATCAGATGAACTAGGACATGGTATACTGGAGAATAGAGAGATATCTCCAGTTCCCCTTAATTCTATGTAATGAAGGCAAAATAATGGGAAATTAATTTTGTAAAATGGGGAGCAGAGAAAGGTTATTTCAAAAACGGATTACATTAGTGGAAGTAGATTAATTTATGAATAAACACATCTTTAATTGCTAATGGAACTAATTACCAAAGTGCTGTAATCTACGTGAATATTGTCATTTGGAGAATCCCAACCATACACCCCTGCACCAGCCGAAAAATTAATAACTAATTTATGTTAAAGAGAAATATCACTTTTCAAGATTTCGGAAAAAACATACATTTTCTTACTTCCTATGTTTAACAGATATCTGGTTGTGATGTCATTAAAACAAAATTAAAGGGACAGCTCATTGAAGTGGTCTGGGTGCAGTGTCCCATGCCCCTTAACCCTGCAATTGTAATGATTGCAGTTTTTGATGCAGCTGCAATAATAACCTTGCAGGGTTAACTCCACCTCTAGTGGCTGTGTACCAGGTGGCCGCAAGGGAGGGGGACACTGTAGGGAGATATAGTGCTAGGAAGACAACTTTGTTTCCCTAGCTCTATAGTTCCCCTTTAAATATAGACATTCACACTGATGTATGTAACTCTACCTTGGAACTCAGAACTGCCATGTCAGTCATTGTTTTGTCTTATTCACCTGTCAGTTAGCAAAGAGAATTACCTGTAACTTCCAGCCAATATTTCCTTGAGGCAGAGATAATCAATAGCCAGGACCAAACATACAAATCGGTGGAGAAACAGAAAAAAATCAGGGATGTTTATCAAAGTGTTCTGTTTTAAAGAGTGGTCTAAAAGTGTTAAAAGTGGAGCAATCGCTATGGAAACCAGCATAACTAGTAACCAGATTCCATTGGTGACTCACCACCTTTTTAATTTTTGCACCATGTGTTAGAACGGAACACTTTAATACTCAGTCTCTTCTAACGTTTCTGTTTCTCCTACTCCAATGTATTGTGGGCCGTGGCTATGCTAGGGCAGAACTGGATTCTGGCGTCAGTCGCTAAATATGAAATGTGTATAGAAAAGACAACAGAGACCACGCGGAGGAGAAAAATAATACTTGTAAAGACATGCTGTAGATGAAGGTGTGTGAGACAAACAACATATTTAAAGCTGTTTTAAAAGGTTGTAAAGACGCTACACCAAGGTTACCCACATTTGGTCCTCTGGCTATTTGACTATGATTTCCATAAAGTTCTGTCAGTTTTTGAGTTATAAACAATACAGGTCAATATATTCGTTGGCGTAAAAACAGCTATAAAAGAGTTACACTCTGAAGTCAGGAAAAAGATGTGTGGTAGTTACTGTCACGGTTTGCAAGATGAGTGTAACACAAGTTATTGGTAAACAACGGGTGAAAAATATCCAAATACAAAATGCCAAACAAGTGCTCACCAAGAGAAAATAGGAAAGGCTTTTTGGAAACACCGTGCAAGGGGGAAACCAAATACCAAAAATCTAAATTCCCAACGCGTTTTAGGCTTGTTGGTTCTTACTCATATAATGTTTGTATTTCTGGTTCCAATTTCTAATTTTTTTAACACAAGTTAGTCAACATAAATATTTATTTATATTATAATTAAATATTATTAAGGTTTGCAAGACCTCAGCATTTAATAACACACATGCCACAACAATTACTTTTTTATTTACTAAGCCAGAAATTGTGTAGAGAATTAGGAATTGATAAATACAGAGATTTTTACAGATGACTAGTTTTAATTTGCAATTTGTTTGCCACTTGTCCAGAAATCTCAGTTCAGTGGATAACTTAGAGGAACACTATATGGTCAGGAACACAAACATGTATTCCTGACCCTATAATGTTAAAATCACTATCTTGCCCCACCCCCTGCTCCCTCATGCTCACCCCCTAAATATAGTAACATCTTACCTTTATTCCAGTCCACTGCTGCTGGTTCTGCCCCTGATATGCCTGCTTGGCTGACATCATCAGAAGTTGTGATCTCAGTCAATCACAATACTTTCCCATAAGAAAGCATTGAATTGGCTTAGATTGTCAATGAGGCAGATCAGGGGCAGAGCATGCACAAGCCAAACACAGCCCTGGCCAACGAACATCTCCTCATAGAGATGTTCCTCAGAGATTCTCTGAAAACACAGTATTGACAGTAAAAAGCCTGAAGGGAATGATTATACATACCAGAACAAATTCAATAAGCTGTACTTGTTCTGCTAACTATAGTGTCACTTTAAAGGAGCCAGATAAATATTTTGACATTTCTTTTTAAAGTTATTGTTAAAAAAAAAAGGAACTGTCCCTTCTTAAAAGTGACATTTCTTCGTTTCCAAGAAAAAAAAAACTACCCCTGCAGCATTTTAGTGTGAGAGCAATGTCATTATTCCATGATACTCTATGTGCGTTCATCAGTACATTCCTTCCAAAGCACCATAAATAAATCAAGAACTCTTATGTCACGCATGTTCACAGCACCACGGGGGTTAAATTAATTTGTATGCTTTGCTCTGACTGTGCCAAGACAGCCTGGCTTATGATGTAAATCATATATATATATACATATATATATATATATATATATATTCTATTTTAAAAAACTACAAAAAATAGCACAACCCATAGATAACTTTCAGTTACCAATCAAGTTGCGCTTAAATCCCACATGTGTCAGCGCCGCTTTAACTTTATCCTCTAAGACACCAGACACGGCAGTCGCGATGGCTCTTTATGTAAGGCGTTCTGGAAAGCACCCAACTTCAAAATTAAATTGTGGTTTGTCTTTTGCTACAACTGAATATCAGAAGAGAATTGTAGTCGAATGGTTTGAAAACCTATTGCAATAAAAGTAAATGTGAGATGTTACTTCACTAACAAGAATCAGATTGTATTGTGCTAAAGAAACCATCATTAAGCACTGGAAGCTGTCAAATAATATTAAGATGTAAAGTAAAAACGTCACATTAATCATAGTGACAGTGCTTCTTTCACTGGTCCCAATAAAAGGTAATGGAACATTTTCGGGGCTCAGCAGTGTATATGAGACAAACATTAAACACACCTATCCCACCTATCCGGCACCAGCACAGCATTCCTGACTGTTATTGAATAGATATCAAAAGGAAAAAATTCTCAGGCACTCACTGTGATAACTTTAAGCAGATTTAATGGACACAGCAATGTTTCGACCTGTTCCCAGGTATTTATCAAGATTTTCTTCTGTTATTGAATATATGCCCAAATATCACACCTCGAAGGGCACAGTACTAATTATTTATTATATTATATTGAATAGATGCCCAAATATCACACCTCGAAGGGCACAGTACTAATTATTTATTATATTATATTAAATAGATGCCCAAATATCACACCTCGAAGGGCACAGTACTAATTATTTATTATATTATATTAAATAGATGCCCAAATATCACACGTCGAAGGGCACAGTACTAATTATTTATTATATTATATTACATTGAATATATTTCCCAAATATGACACCTCGAAGGGCACAGTACTAATTATGTATTATATTATATTAAACAGATGCCCAAATATCACACCTCGAAGGGCACAGTTCTAATTATTTATTATATTATATTAAACAGATGCCCAAATATCACACGTCGAAGGGCACAGTTCTAATTATTTATTATATTATATTACATTGAATACATGCCCAAATATCACATCTCGAAGGGCACAGTACTAATTATTTGTTATATTATATTACATTGAATACATGCCCAAATATCACACCTCGAAGGGCACAGTACTAATTATTTATTATATTATATTACATTGAATATATTTCCCAAATATGAAACCTCGAAGGGCACAGTACTGATTATTTATTATATTATATTATATAATTGTTTTTAAGAATGGCAGGTGGAGGCCGAATTCTAACATTTGTCATTTTTAGACGGGCAGCTTCTCAGCTCTATGCTGTCCCTTGTAGAAAACAATTGTGCCGTTACAGAACATATTAGGAGCACCCATATAATAATCTGCAACAGATAATCTCTAATAAACAGGGTAGTGTGCAGTATATAGATAAGAGGGGAGTGGATTCACACAATGAACTCAGTAATTTGCCGTATGGAAATTAGGTTTTTACAGAGTCAGTTTGTAAATTAGCCTGATCAAATCAATAAATTCCTTTCATCTGACAGTATTATACAGCATTAAGTCCAATGGTTTAGAAACACAGAGATCCTTCAGAATATAATACACTCGATATCACTAAATATTGCTCATAGTGATTTCTCATCAGGCCTGCAGTGATCTATTAGTAAATAAGTAAACATAGATAGATAATTAAACGTCCTTACCCTACTACAGTGTTTGTCAGACCTGTCTTCGGGATCCACCAATACACCAGAATTTCATGATATCCGTGTTTTAGCATGGGTGAGTTTTGGACGTACCTGTGCGCTAATAGAGATATGGCTCAAATAATTAGAAGATGGGCCCTGAAGATAAGTGTGAAACCCACTGGAGTTTGTTGGTGGGTCATAAAGATGGGTCTGCAGAGCACTGACACTTGTTGGTGGTTCCCCAGGTTTTAGTATTAATGAAGCTTGCTGGTGGGGCCCGGAGATGAGTATATCTACTAGACCAAGAGTAGGTAGCTTCCGCACTCCAGATGCTGTGGACTACATCTCCAATAATGCTCTTACAGGCGTAATTATGGCAAAGTATCAGGGTTGAAGATTGCCTACGCCTATGCTAGACCTCCAAACCTTTCCTTTAGTAAATACACAGAGGGACCCCAATCTCTTTTGTTAATATGCTGCTATAGTTTTGCATAGGTGCTAAATATATGCCTCTTTTGTAACCGTGAGCCTTAGTTACCTAAACAAACTTTTTAACTTTCACTAGAAGAAATTTCTTGACAAACTGAAACAACACATTCAACCAGGAAGACATACAAGTACTTCTTTGGTATGGATCCTAAAGTGAAGGTCCTGGGCAAGCCAGTTCTTTGGTATAATACTTGATATAGCACTGACACTAGATACTTGATAGTCTACTGTTTCACAATGATACAGGTTGGAACAAAAACTAGAAGAACCAGATTGTAATGATTTCAATGAGTTCTAATGGATGTTATAGCATGTGTTGATGCTTAGAAGCTATGGGCATATCTGTACTTGCTAATTATTGTCCTACCACTAGAACCGATCAATCAGCATACATATAAATGCATTCTGTATAGTTAGCGTTAGTTTTGGAATGTAATGATTATTTTTAGAGGTTCAGGTAAGATGGGTTATAGGCATGTGGTGATGGTCAGGACTCCTCAAACTTTACAATTAGTGGCTAATTCAACATCAGCGCACAGAGAGTAAAGAGCATGGTGGGTGGATAACTGGATGGCTGTCTCAATGTCTGTCCTGGAGGGTGTCTCATGCACAGTTACAGCTCACTGTGGAAGGTTATTTTAATTGTGAGCAGTGACTTTGCGAGATTCAGCTCCTGGACAGACGGTTAGACAGTTAGTTGTTTCCCTAGCTATATAGTTACTGTATCGCTGTTTTCTGCGTAGTAAAGCCAGACGAGGTTGGCAAAACACGGTCACTGCAAAGTAAATTTCACATTTTCAGCAACTTCTCAACATGTCTTTAGAGCACACGGCTATATGCTTTTTTTTTTTTTAAACAGATACTTAATGAAGACAAAATATGAATTGCATAGTTTCTAACCTTACATGTGCACAAAAATACATTTTAAGATCCCTTAAAAGTTAGCAGTGACTGTGGAAGATCCAACCTCCAGTTAGCCAACAAACCAACACACTGCTCAACGCAAACTATGCAGTCAATATAGAAGGCAATAACATGGGCTGCTAATTGAGAAGTACCTCCCCCAGATTTTCTTCTGTCGGTACATGGATGCATGTTGGTAATAGAACTGTTTTTAGGGTAGTATCAATATATTAGACTAAAAGGTCCAATTGGGCTATGATTTCACTGGCCCTTTAATGTGATACAAGGTGATTTACTGCCAGGCTCCGTAGCAGTTAAGCGGTTATCGGTGGGACAACAACACCCTCTATTTTAACAATACAGTCTGCGACTTTGTAGTCGTCACTAACGACCACGTTTGCTTAGTCAACAGATAACTAGAAAGTGCGTTTACCTGATAAGACAAACAAACAGTAAAACAGTCCATACTGTATTCTGAGATAATACAGTATGTCAGCATGTTATGGAGCTTCCCTTATTTCATGTCGACGGCTCATGCCTTGTGGTCTCCTTAGTCTTCCACTTTGTTTCCTAGACATTTATTTGTTAATTGTGTGTTGGCATGTTTGCCAAGAATACATTAGCTCTTAAAGGGACTCTTTAAGCATTAACACTCAGTTTAGTCAAATAGCTCAAACATTTTCTGACACAAATCAGGGGATGGCACCTATAGTATTATACTACCATAACCACTACAAAAGAGTGCCCCTTTAAATCCTGCAGAATAATACTGACTCATTACCAGACTGCAGTTTGCACAGCTACACAACCCGAAATCCAAAAAATATAAAGGATAGAGCAAAGGGATACAAGTATTACACACCCTATACAATTACATTTTTCAAGATTTTCAACCTTGGAATCAAATAGCCGAGATAATCTCATGTTCTAGCAGAGCCCATAAAATAACTCAGAGAAAAGATTGGCACTGTCTGGTCATAGCTCTTTTTATTCCACAGTAGGTCATCAGTAACTGTAGACAATTTCATACTTCCACCAACAAGGATAAGCAATAAGAGGGAGGTTGATCAACTTGTTGACAGAAGGTTTGGGAAGAAAAATTATGGGGTCTTTGTATATTTTTCAACGAGCCCAGACAGTGACTGCTCCACTTGTAGTGTAGTGGTCCGGGGGCAGAGGGGAAAGTAGTTTTTACATATCCGAACCTGTCCCTTTTGAGCTCTGCTATATCTTTCATGAGGTTCTCGTCGGTTCCTGGCACTTCACTTGCCAGGAGCCAATCTACTTTTCAAGGTTATTCATGAAACTTAATTGTTTGAAATTTAAAGTAAATGTAAAATTTTGGGTCAAAATAGCCAAACTATTTCAGTCTACTAGTCAGCTATGTTTTCAGACATCTATTTGAACCAAAAATTCTAAATTCACTTAGAATTTCCAGTGATTCATACATAAAGGGTTGCTAAACCCTGAGGACCCATTTCTTCAAGCCTTTGACTGGCTATGTGCCCAATTGTGGGTGTAGCTGGGTACTTGGACACAAACCTTTCCTCCTGTAAACCTGGTCCCAGTAAGCGAGCAGAAACCGTGAGTCGGAGTCTTACCAAGTAGGCTACCCATGTTGTCATGGAGGCGGAGGATCAGGCGACCGCTGCTGCTAGCTCAGTTCCGCCAAAGTCAAGTGGTGAAAAGTGGAGAGCGAGGACCGCTGCTGACACAACCACACACACCGATTGCTATACCCTGCCGACGTATTCTTGCAAGGCACTCCAGAAGGGGCCACGAGTACAACCTAAACTGGCAGAGAGTCTACGTTCAGCGCGACCGAGCATGTGCATCGAGGTAGAGGTCTTTATCCGGTGGTGGACTCTTACAGGCCCCATGTTACTGACCTTTCATCCTGGGTTTTGGCTGAGTTATCCCACAAAGGGGCCGCAGGTCCCACTAGTTTTGTATGCCTGAAGCTTGTCACTATCACTACTTAACGCCCAATGACAGAGTATATAATTTGTTTAGGTTTTTGTTTATGTTAATTCTCTGTTTATACTGATAGGCTGACAGCAGGTTCCCAGAGAGATCACGAGCTAGCGTTATATATGTTGTTGAGCCCTACTTGCTCTCCTATACTGAATCAATCTACTCAACCAGTGGTTCTACCAATTGTAATTAAGCACAGTTTTCTGCTACAGCATTACTTCTATATCATTTTCCTTTCTTACACAGTGCTCTTGATGTTTTTGATTTTTCCCTTTAATATAAAAAGTGCATCAATCAGGACATATCATCCTGCAACTACAATCTTTCATTGTTATGTCTATGTAAGCTCATATGTCACTATATGCACTACAAATATAAAGAATTTAAAAAACATTCTTTGATGGTTTTCTTCACTTCTGTCATTGATTCTAAATAATTTTGTAACATCACAACATACATACTAATTTTGAAATTATTATGAGGATGGATAAACTCTTTAATACGTCCATTTTGCCTTACAGCCAAAGCAAGGGCCTCATTTAAAATGTCATACAGTAAAGGGGAGAAGGGGCAACCTTGCCGCGTCCTGTATCACAGCAAACCAGTTAGAACAAAATCTGATTCCAATTATTCTGGCAAATGGTTTGGAATAAAGGATTACAATTACACCTTATATTTTGCCTGAAAATAAATCTCCCTTAAGGAACTCCCACCAGACCGTGTCAAATGCTTTTTTGGCTTCTAATGACAGGTTCAGGAGGGGGGGTTCCACTCTGTTCTACAGCATCAGGTATATCACTCAATCTGCATATGTTATTTTGTTTTTATTATTACTTATTTTTAAAGGTGTTTTGAAAAATACACCTACATAAAACTTCCCATTGTTTCATTAATCACTTAAAATAGAATAAAAAAATAAAAATATGAAAAAAATATGTAAATTAAATACAATTGAAATATCTTCTAAAAAAGTCCCAAACCTAGTGGAGTCAGAATATGCTGACCTATCTGTACAATAATAGTTTACATTTGCCGACCTCTTATCTATATATATCCTTAATACCATTATCACATATTACTGAAAAATTAGGCTCGACCCTATTCCAATAGAGGAGGGAATCCAAAACCAGACAATTAACCAGAAAAAAAAATTTGAAAGAGAAAAGAAAGGAAAAGGAACGGGTGCAATCAAATAAAAGAAAATACATTCACCATTCAAATAGCACAATTCTTCCCAATGAAACCAACATTTTCAAAATATAATTTCTGCCCATCAGTTTATTATTTTCTATCATGGGTCTCACCTCACTAAGTAATTGGACTTCTTATTTAATCCAATTGTTCACCCACAAAAATTAATCTTATCTAATTGCCCCCTAAAGTAAACTTATAATAAAGTTTCTGCTCCTATCTGGTCAGACCCTCTACCAGTTTAAAAAGAAGGAAGGACCATGGATCCATCTTGATGGTTCTCTGGAATATCTCATTCATCATCCCCTTAACCTGTCGCCAAGACATGCGAACTTTAGGGCAATCCCACCACATATGGATATATGAACCTTTAAATCCACAACCCCTCCAACACTATCCACTATGGGTTTTACCCATAATTTAACCATGGTAGTATACCATCTATGTAAGATTTTCTGCAAAGGTTCCTTTAACCCCTTAAGGAAATATGACATGTGTGACATGTCATGATTCCCTTTTATTTCAGAAGTTTGGTCCTTAAGGGATTAAAGACACAGAGATTGAAATAGAAACTGCTGTCTCCCAGATGGTCTCCCAATCCGACCCTTCCAGTGTACCACCAGATCTTCTTCCCACTGTTTCGTATAGGTCAATTCACCCCATAATCTAGAATTAGAACATATATGGTTATATACGAGTTAAATCATTCCTTTTTGGTTGGTTTCTTTATTGCATAATTTCTCAAATATAGATCTCTTTTAACAGCATTTTTAACCTCCTTTGAAGCAGCAACATTTTGAAGCTGAAGGAACCTAATGTAGTCCCTTGGAGACAAATGCACCTATTGGATAACCCTAATAAAATCTAGAGACTCCTCACCTCGGCAAAGGTGACCATATCACTGAATCTTAGCTTCTTAGTCCCTCGCACGCAACCCTGGGGGAAATCCCTATTATGAAGGTATGGGGCCATCGGGAATGCTATGGGAGACAGGCTAAATTTGGCACGGAGTCTACCTGGAGTCTATCCTATAGGGAAATCGAATTCGGAATAGCAGATCTAGCAAACCAGATAAAAAACTGTGGTAAATCTTGTTCCATCAACACGAATTCCAAATTCACCCATCTACCCAGAAGGTGAATGTCACAATGCTATCTGGACCTCTTGACCATGTAGTAATACATGATGAGACTTAGAAGCTCCAAACTTTTGGAACCTTTGAAACAAAGAGGAATTTGTGTATATTATTATTGGATATTCGACCTGGATAAATCCAACCTGGTCGGAATGAATTATACTAGTAGTAACTTTTTTAATTCTCTCTGCCAGAACTGCTGAGTATATTTTCATATCTACATTTAATAAAGCAATTGGACAGTAATTTGTAACCTTCGTGGGGACATTTCCATGTTTAAGAAATGGCAATATGTTGGTTTGAATTAGTTTCTGTGGAATTTCTCTACCTGCCATAACTGAATTAAAGGGTTTAACAGCTTGAAAACTAGTTGCTGAACCAATCTGGACCTGTAGCTTTTTTTTGTTTAAAGTTATCCATTATTGCTTTAACTTCCTTTTCCATGTTAATTTCATTTTGGCCTACTAATTGTTTCGTATTCATCTTCAGCAACTGCCGCAGTTTACTGAAATATTCTTTTATTCTGTTCGATGCTACTTTGCCTGGGCGATTATATAAGACGTGCTAGATGCCTGCAAAACTAGTTGAAAAAATATCTTCTAGAGTGAAAGCTATTTTATCCACTATTTTAGATATAATGCTTTTTGTCTTTTTTTTTTTTTTCATAATATTGGATAATAACCTATCCACTCTATTACCCATATGATACCAGTTCATATACAGTCTTTCTAAATCTTTTTTTTTTCTTTTAATTCACAAATCATTAAGAGTGTCTTGAACCTTGTCTATCCTGGTCTCCTGGTCTGTTCCCCAACTGGGGTTAGCTTTGTTTTGAACAGACGGAACATCCAGCGTGATGTAAAATTCTGACAAATTCTGACAGTTTTTAATCTATTGTTTCATTTTTTTTTTCAAATGATCCAATTTTAATTATGCTGCCTCGTATGATGCTTTGATATACGCACCAAATCACTGATTGTAAAATTTCCTCATTTCTATTTTTAAGAAAAAATAGCTCAGTAATTTATTTTATCTGGGACAGATTTTGTTCTTTTTTAACAGATTGTCATTTAATCGCCAATTTGCTCTTGGCCTTTTTATGTTATCATCATCATCATGGTGCTTTATCGATAAATTATGGATACGACCATGTGATTTCATTAAAAAAAAAATATATATTTTTTTTAATCTTCTGGCAGTGCCTTTTCCTCCAAAAATAAAGTTTATACAGGAGTTAGTACAATATGTCTTGGAAAAAGAAGTATAATCTAAATCTGTGGGATAAAATACTCTCCACAAATGTAATAGTAAAAAGCTCTTCTTCAGGTCCCTAAATGTGTAAATTACTACAGATTGAACCTGTCTAATTCTCTAGATTCTTTAAAGAGCTTTCTTTATAAATTTTATTAGTGCAAATTGGGGGCATCAATATTAGCAATAGTATAGACTTTATTTTCAATCTCGCCTATCAGATTCAAGTATTGTCCTTCACCAATTTCTTTATGAATTAACTTGAAAGCTAGTTTATTGGAGATCAAAATGGCCACGATTAATTTTCTTTTTTTACTCAATGATGCGTTAAAAGACGAATGGGTTATATTTTCATGCTATTCTTATTTTATCTTCTAACCTGTACTGTACTGAACAGATATTTATATTTCCTCTGCTCAACTGGTCCAAGAAAATCATTCTATAATGCAGAGAGTTTAATCCTCGAGCATTTATTAAAGCAACCATTATGCTCTATGGTCAAATTCACAAAAACAGCTGGCTTTTCCCCACTGCAACCTCTCCTAAAACAAAATCCTATCTCCAACACAACTCTTGGTGAAAACATACAGACTCATACAAACATTTAGAAAATAAACCCTTCTCTGATTCTGTATCGGAGAATATTCTCCATCTAGAAGGTCAGATAAATAGCTGTATTGAGAAATCCAACCTTCTCATTGAAGGAGAGAGAGAAAAGAGAAAAAAAAAATATCCCCGGTACAAAGGTGCGAATTACTCTGTATGTGCAGAATTTCAAGCAGAATGCTGTACACATAGATTCCTACCAACATGACCACTTCTAAAAGCAGAAGTGGTCTTGGAGTTTGGAGTAACTCTTTAACCCTGGAAGTTCTTGCAGACTCACAATAAAAAAAAAGCAGAAGTGGTCTTGGAGTTTGGAGTAACTCTTTAACCCTGGAAGTTCTTGCAGACTCACAATAAAAAAAAAGCAGAAGTGGTCTTGGAGTTTGGAGTAACTCTTTAACCCTGGAAGTTCTTGCAGACTCACAATAAAAAAAAAAAAAAAAAACACTCTATACTTCTAAGAAACTTGGTAAAATAAGACCAACAGCCCATATTGGCCTAACATAAAGTATATATTATGTATGCAATATATATTTCATACATGTTTTAGCGTACACAAACTACTGTGAAAGAGCCCTCCATTCTTTGTAAATATTCCATTCCTTAGAACTTGTAAGCATTCCTCCTCTTGTGTATTTAAATAAACTGCACGGGTCGAGTAAAAAAAACATTATCTCATCCGAGCGATCTAACAATGGGGAGTTCCTGCTTCTGAGGAGGGATAAAAACAGAAACCATCTAAAACGAGCGAGTGACGTCACGTTGACAATGCTGCCCAACACGCACAGCTGAGAGGAACCAGGGAATGTAAACAGCAACATGGTAGGAAGGATCCAAGAGGAACTGAGATCCGGAAAACATGGGTTAGACAGTTTCTCTTAAAATGTTGCACATGAGGATCTCCACAAAAGAGTTTCAGAAGACGGACCTCGTACATTGGCTCCATGGACTGTCTCTGCAGATGTTTAATAACAGGTATCTCCTTTAAGGAAGGGTAGGGGTGAAGGGGACAAGGCAGGAAATACGAAACAGATGGTGAAAGGACAATCAAGCCAATGTTTCTCCTAAATAGAGTCAGAACCTAATAACAACTTAAAAGAGAAAAGCATAAACAAAACCATTGCCATCCTCACCTGGAGTTTAATGAGACAAATTAAAAAACGAAAGCCACATGTGAGCCAAAAGACATCATTTGAATTATGAGATTGATAAACTGGAGACCTTTGCATCTAATAACAAAAAAGTACTGGGGAAAAAAACCTGTATGTAAAAATATTGCAGGTTTGATATTCAAATAAAACAGCTTCAAATCCTCATCAAAAATGATGCAGAGAAAGGTACACTTTTTAATAATAAAAACTAAGGACTGCTGGTCCCCAAATCACAAATAAATATAGTAACCATTCATTTGAAATTGGACCAGATTTACAATTTACAATGGAAATGTCAAAGGAAGAAAAAAATAGTGAAAATTTTCACTTTTACAAATAAATTGTTATTAGAGCACCCAGGCAAACAGCATCGATATATAACTCGCAAACCAATCCCCAACGCCCACATCGGCCACATAGAATACGCGAACGACACAACAACTAAACGGCAGCCCCAATCTCAAAACACCCTTCAGTTACCTTTTATGGGCAATGATTTAACATGCTATATTCACAATATATTATATAACACTATGCCCCCTGTTATTCTGCCGTCAATATCTCTACAGCGTCACGCTTATGATAAATAAGGAAAGCCCCTATATGATGAGTTTATTTTTAACCCCTTAAGGACCAAACTTCTGGAATAAAAGGGAATCATGACATGTCACACATGTTATGTGTCCTTAAGGGGTTACATTGCTCAAATTGTTTCTCAATAGTTTTAAGGTAAGCCACCTTCCCTTTGATGCTTGGCACATGCATAACGTCCTTGTTTCCACTGAGCCATGCGCTAGTTAGAATATTAGTTGCAACAGTTTTAAAAAAATAAAACACAATCAAGTGAGATGGGATGAAGTAAATGCCAAAATTTCGTTTTTTGTTTGTTTTTTTGTTTTTTTAATAAACGGTATAAAACTCACCACCATCCTTTTTTATTAAAATCTCCACTATTTAAAGTAAGAGCATTATACCTAGGGTGTCCATGCTGCTGTTCCGAGTATTGCTGGACTACATATCCCAGAATTCCATGCTAGTGACAGACTATCAAAGAGTTCAAGGAGTTGTATTGTGAACATCAGACAAAGGACATGGACACCCCACACGTTTATTTGACATGTGAAGGAGTTGTAGAGTCTTCTGTCACCAGAATTTTATAAATTCACAATTGTAATCTTTTATCAGAAAAGAGTCGTTTTATTAGGGGACACACCCAGGGCACATTATTATTTATAAAGGGGAAATTCGCAGTCATGAAGGTCATTTATTTCAATTGATCAAAAGAAATTAAACAATTAAATAAACAGATTTGTAAAAGAAACGCCAAACCTTTACTTTAATAATCCTAACTTAATATTAAGTTAAAAAGAGTTATGCCATGCACCATGCCCACTACATCGTTTTGAAGGGGTCATGGTGCAAGGTACCTGTGTGCAGTATGGAACGCTGCAGATATTAAGATATTTAGGCTAGGTGTCACTCCACCTCTGGAAACACCACTATCTTGTGGCTTGTGAATTATGTGCGTATTTACTGCACGGAGTTTCATTGGCTGACTGAGAGCGCTCAGCTGGTGAATAAATGGCTGGATCGGCATTTGGCTCCTGCAGCTGGGCGCAAGCCATATGTTGTTCAGCCAGCATTAGAGCAGACTTGATACCAAGCCAAAAACTGTAAACTGGCTTGCCCCCTTAACTCACCATGGTACGTCTGGAATTATGTCTACTACAGCGGGCTGCGGTGGTAAGGATGCTTGGACTGACCATTTAAGGTGAGGGCAGTGGGAGGGCATTCTCATGTCCGATGTGAGAACACTGAGTGGTGGCATCAGAGGAGAGGCAAAAATGGAAGGTTCAAAGTTACACATTACTAATCTCTATTATCCGGCTTATTCAATAGAGCATAATGTGTTAGATTTAATGTCAAAATAGCTGATTTAGAAAAATTCTCCAAGTTAACTAGATTTCTTTACCGCTCGGCTATATTGGTCTAAAATTTGAAATTCACCTTGAATTCCTGACACATTCAAACTTTTGTGAACATCTTTGTAATCCTGTGTGTGTGGCACTACCATATCAAACAACTATTATAGGTCCGCAATCTGAGGGTATTTTATAAATGCACACGATTAGCACACAGCTGCCGTACTTAAGAGCTACAGTATTTTACAGTGTTTCTTTAAACATTAAGTTGATATGGGAAAAGCTTTGTGTTCATAACGCTTGAGTTTTTTCTGTAGAATAGATTGTTCATTCTCTCCCTGCAGCAACTTGTGGCAGATGAAAGGACTCGATAAAAGAACTCCTTGCCGCCTTTCACAATGAGGTCTTGTGTCAGCCAAAAAAAAGCCACCAGCACAAACACAATGTGAATACCCAAAGCCATTTTGGAATAGTTTTTAAGCTACATTTAGCTTTTGAATAAATTAATATAATTTAACCCTTTCTTTATATTCCCCTGATGCTGAATTTGTCAAACGTGTGTGGCGGCAACCAGGTGACCACCGTCACCAGAAGCACTGGAACTTGAAACATTGTCAAACACGGCTATTGTTTCAGTTCGTTTTATTTAGTGGTGAGGCAAGCTGAAAATCTTGCAAACTTGCAAAATTTAGGCTAAAATACAAAAGTTTAAAACTAAAAATTCTAGGGAGTTGTAAATTTACCTCCAAACGAAGTTTGCTAAAAGCCTGTTGACTATCGTGATCACAATTCATTATTAGTGAATAAACCTTCTGGAGAGCGTTGAAGGACAAGAGGGGTTACCAACCCCAGTACTGGTCCCACAAAGTGCAGAACATTGGACTTTTCACTTCACACACCCTTCGCATTGTCTTGTTGGATGGGGAGGAGGAGAATGCGTAACACCCAGCAACTGCCACTATTTATTTATATTATTTAATCTATGAAGCATGTGGATGCATGGACTGTTTATATACATGGATAACAAATTCTGTTTAATTAACAAATAGGTTATTGCAAAATCAAACCTATAAACAGATTTGTCGCAGCCTATATTAATACTGTGAGTTTTACTGCTACGGAGCTCTGTGATACACTCATACACACCGCACATTAATGTGGGCTTTATTGCTGTGGAGCTCTGTGATACACTCATATACACTGCACATTACTGTAAGTTTTACTGCTACGGAGCTTTGTGATACACTCATATACACTGCACATTACTGTGAGTATTATTGCTGTGGATCTTAACGGTACACACATATACAGCTGCGGAACTACCACTTGTGCAGTGGCACTGGGGCCCGCATGCTGAGGGGGCCTTTCCGGTGGCCCTTACACATAAGGCCACCTGATGGGCATTGTTAAAAAGGTGCACAGTCACCATGTGAAAGGGCCACAGGTTGGACCCGGTGCCTGTAATGTTGTCAGCACAGAGAGTAAGGGAAAACCAGTCACTTTATGCAATACCAAAGGCCGCGTGGGAGGGAGGAAGCAGCTCCAAAGAGAAGGAGAGGGTCAGCTCCAATCCCCACTCCCATCAGTCTAAGACATCAGGCAGGTCGCCATCCAGCACACAAAAGGCATGTTAACAGGAGGATGGCTAAAAATAAAAATATGACTTATGAGTGTATGTATGTGTCAGTATGTGTATCTATATGTATCTGTGTGTGTATGTATCTGTGGGATAGTGCATGTTTCTGTTTGTCAGGGTGTGTGTACCTGTGTGTGTATGGGCAAGTGTATGTATCTGAATGTGAGTGTATGGGTCCTAATGTGTATGTATATATGTGTGAGCAGTGGCGAACTAATGGGGGGAGGCTGAGAGGGCGGTCCAACCCATGTGCCACCGATTAGGGTGGTGCCCGGGGCAGCATGTTGATTCCTGCTGCCCTTGTGTCTTCTTGCATGGTGAAGAGGGAACCAGGAGTCATCTTGCACCCTCCAGCAGCAGCATGTCTTTTCCTGTCAAAAACCACGGGAGCGTTGCCACGGGTTGCTATGGCAACACTCCGCACGGCACGCAATGCATGCCGGAGCGTTGCCATGGCAACCCGCGGGGCAATGCTATCCCGGCTCGCGAGAGGAAAGAGCATGCTGCTTCTGGAGGGTGCAAGATAACTCCTGGGTCCCTGCTATAGCCACCAGACATATTGCAGTGAGGTTTAGTGCTGGAGCTCTGTGATATATACTACATATTGCAGTGAGGTTTAGTGCTGGAGCTCTGTGATACATACTACATATTGCAGTGAGGTTTAGATCTGGAGCTCTGTGATACATACTACATATTGCAGTGAGGATTAGTGCTGGAGCTCTGTGATATATACTACATATTGCAGTGAGGTTTAGTGCTGGAGCTCTGTGATACATACTACATATTGCAGTGAGGTTTAGATCTGGAGCTCTGTGATACATACTACATATTGCAGTGAGGATTAGTGCTGGAGCTCTGTGATACATACTACATTTTGCAGTGAGGTATAGTGCTGGAGCTCTGTGATACATACTACATATTGCAGTGAGGTTTAGATCTGGAGCTCTGTGATACATACTACATTTTGCAGTGAGGTTTAGTGCTGGAGCTCTGTGATACATACTACGTATTGCAGTGAGTTTAGATCTGGAGCTCTGTGATACATACTACATATTGCAGTGAGGTTTAGATCTGGAGCTCTGTGATACATACTACATATTGCAGTGAGGATTAGTGCTGGAGCTCTGTGATACATACTAAATTTTGCAGTGAGGTTTAGTGCTGGAGCTCTGTGATACATACTACATATTGCAGTGAGGTTTAGTGCTGGAGCTCTGTGATACACCCATACATACTATAATAATAATAACTAGTATTTCTATAGCACCTTTCTCCTAGTGGGACAATCTCGGAATGAACCAAATCGGCAGCTGAATAGTAATAGATGTTACTGCCAAGGTTATTCACCAATGTGAGAATTTTCTGAAATTCATATGTAACTGAAAATAACCCAAACTGGGAGAATAGCCAGCCAATAGACTTGAAAGGTTTTTCCAATTTGACAACTTTGACCTTAAAATTGTAATTCACCCTGAATTCCAGGCAATTCTCACTTTAGTAAATAGCGCTCTGTGAGATGTATTTGTTATCGGAAGGATATTTGGAATGTGAGCCTATATGGAACTAAAACTAAAGTCTCACACAGTGCTGACTGTGCTCTCTGGGTGTTACTGTGAAGCAGTGAGAAAGTCATAGTTTCCCTTCCTGATATTTTCTTATAAATGGAAATAGTGCGAACACTATCACATGTTCAATCAGCGACTTTCTTAGAAGAATTATAAATAAAAGTAACTTTACAAGGATGGGCCTTTTCTACAACTCTGACTGTGCATCTAGCGTGGTGTATGTGTGGTACTGTGTGTATAGCAGTGTGTCATTATCTAAGTTTGTGTATAGCAGTGTGTGCATACTGTTGTCTGTGTGTGTATACTTTAGCTAAGTCTGTATACATCAGTGTGTTCATAATGTTGTCTGTGCCTGCGTGTGTGCGTGCGTGTGTGTGTAATTGTTTGTATACTTTGTCTAAGTGTGTGTATAATAGTGTGTGCATATTGTGTCCGAGTGTGTGTGTCAGCATGTGTATACCATGAGTGTGTGTTGCAGTGTGTGTCAGTGTATGTCTACAGTTATTTAAGGTAAATTACATCTGTTTGAAAGTTTTTTCATGCAGGCTCTGTCAATCATAGCCAGGGGAGGTGTGGCTAGGGCTGCATAAACAGAAACAAAGTGATTTAACTCCTAAATGACAGTGAATTGAGCAGTGAAATTGCAGGGGAATGATCTATACACTAAAACTGCTTTATTTAGCTAAAGTAATTTAGGTGACTATAGTGTTCCTTTAAGTATAATTGATGTGGATCTGTCCCAGGTCTTGAGGTTTATTTATTTCAAAATGAGATGAGACAAAGTGCAATCCAGTAAAATTCCAACCAAGTAAAGTGCACAATGCAAATGTATTAAAGGACCACTATAGGCACCCAGATTACTTCAGATTAATGAAGTGGTCTGGGTGCCAGGTCCATCCAGGTTTAACCCTTTTTGCAGTAAACATAGCAGTTTCAGAGAAACTGCTATTTTTACCTATGGGTTAATCCAGCCTCTAGTGGCTATCTCATTGACTATCTCAAACTATCTCAATCTCTAAATCGAACTTTAATCACATACAGGGGGCTCTTGCAGGGTCTAGCAAGCTATTAACATAGCAGGGGATAAGAAAATCTTAATTAAACAGAACTTGCAATAAAGAAAGCCTAAATAGGGCTCTCTTTACAGGAAGTGTTTATGGAAGGCTGTGCAAGTCACATGCAGGGAGGTGTGACTAGGGTTCATAAACAAAGGGATTTAACTTCTAAATGGCAGAGGATTGATCAGTGAGGCTGCGGGGGCATGTTCTATACACCAAAACTGCTTCATTAAGCTAAAGTTGTTCAGGTGACTATAGTGTCCCTTTAAGGCTCTTTTTCTTTTTCAAAATTCTGAGTGACCGTTTGGCGTATATAATGAATTTCTGCTGTTGTGCCATTTCTTGCCTGGCAGGATAATATATTTTTACATTTTAATATTTGTTGAAGATTTTTGAGGAGATCTTTTGGGTTTCTACACCTAAAGGAAAGTCATGTTAAATAAACCAGAGTACTTTAAAATATTGAAAGTCACACTATATATATATTTACTTTTATAAATTAATCTTGTAACATCCACCTGGCTGTCAATCAGACACTTCCTGGATTTTTAACTCAGTGGAACAAAACT
This sequence comes from Pelobates fuscus, assembly GCF_036172605.1. NCBI lineage: Eukaryota > Metazoa > Chordata > Amphibia > Anura > Pelobatidae > Pelobates > Pelobates fuscus. Next base: position 18,762,221 of record NC_086327.1, on the reverse strand, counting down.
CAGAGCACCTGCTTGCAAAGACCTCTTATTGAGCTGCAGTGTAAAGTCTGTGATTGGACAGCCACAGAAAGTCTAGGCTGGGAAGAACTGTTGTACAGTATAGAGAAACATTTGGGTTAATAGTTTCAAGGTTACTGGTGTCTGCTTATTCTAAAACGCTGGTGAATCATTTATATTTATATTGTGAAATATATACCTTGACTTTTAGAGTACAAAAAGTCAACAAGATACACATCTATAGAGAAAATTGTATGTGTGCATGTGTGCGTTATTTTACAAAAAAATGCAGTAAACAGTTCTAAAACATCTGGAAAGGACAGAGACAATCAGTTAACGTGCACTCCAGCTGCTGTGGAATGCAGCTCTCATCACACTCAGTCAAACATTTACAGTCACTTGCATATACACATTCTCTCACTCATACAAATAGCTGGTTGCTGACTCTGATTATGTGTGTATAGAGGAGTGAGAATGAAATAGGATGTATTAGATATACATACTACCCAACTGTCCCAGTTTTGGAGGTACATTCCCTATTTTGGAGGGACATTCCATATTTTGTGCCCAGATCCCTCTCTCCCTCTTTTCTATTCTAATGTTCTTTTTTTTCTAGGAGCTCCATATTGTTGGTGTGTCTGAATGCATAACAGAGCTCCGCAGTAATAATACTCCCAGTAATGTGTCTGAGTGTATAACAGAGCTCCACAGCAATAATACTCCCAGTAATGTGTCTGAGTGTATAACAGAGCCCCACAGCAATAATACTCCCAGTAATGTGTCAGTGTATAACAGAGCTCCGCAGCAATAATACTCCCAGTAATGTGTCCGAGTGTATAACAGAGCTCCACAGCAATAATACTCCCAGTAATGTGTCTGAGTGTAAAACAGAGCTCCGCAGTTATAATACTCCCAGTAATGTGTTCGAGTGTATAACAGAGCTCCACAGCAATAATACTCCCAGTAATGTGTCTGAGTGTATAACAGAGCTCCACAGCAATAATACTCCCAGTAATGTGTCCGAGTGTATAACAGAGCTCCACAGCAATAATACTCCCAGTAATGTGTCTGAGTGTAAAACAGAGCTCCGCCCAGTAATGTGTTCGAGTGTATAACAGAGCTCCACAGCAATAATACTCCCAGTAATGTGTCTGAGTGTATAACAGAGCTCCACCACAATAATACTCCCAGTAATGTGTCTGAGTGTATTATAGAGCTCCACAGCAATAATACTCTCAGTATTGTGTCTGAGTGTATAACCGAGCTTCACGGCAATAATACTCCCAGTAATGTGTCTGAGTGTATAACGGAGCTCCACAGCAATAATACTCCCAGTAATGTGTCTGAGTGTATAACGGAGCTCCACAGCAATAATACTCCCAGTAATGTGTCTGAGTGTATAACAGAGCTCCGCAGCAATAATACTCCCAGTAATGTGACTGAGTGTATAACAGAGCTCCACAGCAATAACACTCCCAGTAATGTGTCTGAGTGTATAACAGAGCTCCGCAGCAATAATACTCCCAGTAATGTGACTGAGTGTATAACAGAGCTCCACAGCAATAATACTCCCAGTAATGTGTCTGAGTGTATAACAGAGCCCCACAGCAATAACACTCCCAGTAATGTGTCTTTAAACTACAATAAATTTGTTTAGAAATCAGTCTGTGTAAATAAGATACATTGTTCTTGTTTTTTAAATTACATAATTACATTTTAGTTGTATGAATTATTATTAGTAAATCATCTAAAGTGTATCATAACAGCGCCACCGCTGGCCGCAGACCCACTCCTCCAACCCCCCCCCCCCCAAAAAAAAAAATAATAATTAAGGAGTCCTTTATTGCTGGTTTTTAATTGCTGCATTATATGTGTCACTGCAGCTATTTACTCCTGCAGAGTTCAGTGTCAATTATCATGTCGTGTGCACAAAGTTAAGGTGATTTACAAGTGTGCCAATTCTGAGGATTTCAAAGTGGTTTTACAACTTTTTGCCCCTCTAGCCGAACTAAAAAAAATTCAGAAATGACAATGAGAAACGATTTTACAAATAACTAACCCCCTGCCCCCTTGGGTAAATGCTTTACAAACACAAATCTATTTGAAACGATATTTAAGATTATGATTAAATGTAAATATGAGTGTTCAGCTTGCTGGTAGACTGAACACACTGAGTCTAACCTACTGACAATGCAGATTTATTTATATAAAAATGAATGAATAACAGGACTTGTTCTTTATAACGATATCAGATGCCAAACGAACACACTCTCTTAGGAGAGAATGTGCAGTGTTTCAACTAGAATCGCTGCCAACACACAGTAATCTGCAATAATTGTTGCCTTGGTCTAGATGCACCTCTGGCACATGTGACTTCTGTTCCAGGCTGCCTAATGTTAATTCCGTGCAAAACTGACATAATTCAATTGTGACAGATGTAGTCAGCTTCTCCCCTTGTAGGTAGAGCCGGCCAAAAGTCCAGTAGCATTCCGGAAGCGCCGCTAGAGGCCGTCTTAATACTGCAATGTAAACAATGCAGTTTCTCTAAAAACGCAATGTTTTACATTGCACCACTAAGAGCAATAGGGACACTTTACCCAGATCACTTTAATGGGCTGAACTGGTCTGGGTACCTATAGTGTTCCTTTAATAAATGTAATGTATTATACAAGAAAATAAGACAAAAGACAAAAAAAAAAAATGCTAGAAAATTCACAAAAGTAATATATAGTAGAAAAGACCAACATAAATTATAAATACTGCCAGAACAAAAATCAAAGAAAAAATATTATTAATTTACATTTTTGACAAATTACTTAAAAAAATATAATGTGCTACAAGGACATGTTAATTACAATTAAACCCGAGATATTGGCTCTCTAATTGCTACACAGAAGGGCTTGCAAGGGGGACATGGGTACAAGTAACTGCAGGAGGAGATGAGACATGGGTGGTATGGAGTCAGGACGGGTGGGGGCAGAACTTCAACCTGCCGGTTACGCAACTTGCCTCACTATTAAAGGATCACTATAGTATCAGGAAAACATAGCGGTCACTGGCTTTCCTATGGACGCTCGGCGCGATGGAGGCGAAATGTGCCTCCAGCGTCGCAGATGCGCCTCTAGTGGCTGTCCAGAAGACAGCCACTAGAGGCTGGATTAACCCCAAATGTAAACATAGCAGTTTCTCTGAAACTGCTATGGTTGCATCTGAAGGGTTAAAACCTGAGGGACCTGGCACCCAGACCACTTCATTGAGCTGAAGTGGTCTGCGTGACTATAGTATCCCTTTAACACTCATAAGAGGGCAGGAAGTGCCTGCCCATGAAGTGTGTGTGCCCAATCAATGAAGGGGTTCATCAGCTTGGCACCACAGACAGCCACCTGACCTTCCCCCAACATATAGAACCATGTTACTAAAGTGATCTCTGCCTGGGCCAGTACCCACAGCACAGTATGAGTGCGTGCAATGATGTTCCTACGCTATGCTGCCAAAGACCTTCGCTGTGCTACCCCAGGACACCGGGGAACTAAATCAGGACTTTGAAACAAGACTCTGAAACAGGACTCTCCCACTGGAAGCATGCTTATGAAATACATAATACACACTGGATTAGTGGAAACAGAACCGCAGGAAGAAAAGTCTGCATCTATTTTCCAAACCCATATAATACAGGCTCCATGACCTAGGGCCATCCACAGTGATCTGTGAGTTTTGTGCCATTTCTTTGTGCTAGCCCCCCTACAGCCCTCCCCTAATTTTCTATTTAATGTAAACTGTTAGACAAGAGCCTTCAGCGTTCAGTATGTTTTGGTTTTTTTTTTTTTTTTCATATCCTCTTCATTAACTGCCACTCAAGTAAATGGTTTTTGCAACAGCTGAAATGATTATGGCACTATTGTTTTCTGGAGCATGTGATGTCTAATAAAATGTGCCAGCGTGGAAGTTGGCACTGCTGTCTGTGAAAAGAGCGGACCAGGTAAATGAGAGGAGGTAGGATGCAGAGGAGAGATATAAGCATGTCTAATTATGGAATTATGCTGCTAACTCCGAGACCAAGAATTTCAACATACTCCTAAATTAAATGTTAAATGTCTGCGCCTAATAAACGATGGAATTAAAGGAACACTTCAGGGACTATAACCACTTCAGGTCAATGAAGTAGATATGGTGCCTAGAGTCCCCTAGCAATGTTTTAGCTTCAAGCAGTAAACTGTTTTGGCCGGTTTAACACAGAAGATATGTTTCCAGGTGCCAGGGTGCTGCATCTCTCTGTGCTCTTGCTGTGCATATTAAAGTGTTTTTGCCACCCTATACTTACATTACTTCAGTCTGTTCCTCTTCTCTTCCTCACTCCTAAGTTGTTCTAATTTTTCAATATATTTTCTGTGCATGGGTACTATCCCCAAAGCACATTCATGCTCTTCTCTTGGGCTTCACTAAGCTCCAGATTAGAATCAATTGCAAACTTTCAGCTAAAATAATGTCAGTAACGATTTGGAGAAATTCTACAGCTCAGCTATAGTCACAGCATGGCTATTTTTGCCTTACTTGTGAGATTTGGATTTCAGTTCACTGCATTTCGGGGATAGTGCGCATGCGCAGCAAGCAACACACTGTGCCAATCCCCATCTCCACGTTGAGAAGCATTGAGTCAATGAGTCTGTGAAGTGAGTGGAGATGTACTGTTTGCACTACTGAGTCTGCAGGGAAAGTATCAGGGCCCAAGAACCACTGCATAAAGCTGTAGTGGTGCTGGTGCCTAGAGTGTCCTTTTAATCCCTCAGCCTTTCCAAAGGAATTTATCAATATGTGACTGTAAAGACAGCCTGAATTATAAACTAAACTAGGAATTGTAGATAACGAGGAAATAGCAAGCTTTGGGCTAATATAGCTAGGAATAGCTGGACACATAACAATTTGGGCAATTTATTATTTCCTATTGGACTACTTTGGCCTACAATGTGCAATTCCTGGGTCAATAGCCAATGGGTTTTTGTTTAATGAATAGTTCATATCTGCTCTAAGCTGACTGCGAAACGCGTCTGCACAAACAACAATAAATACAATGAATAGATTGTAATTTTCTTATTTTCCATCTATATTTACATATTTTAAACGTATACTCCAGCCTGAAAGTTCCACCATTTTTAATTCATTCTTAGTCCAGGAACCAGCACTGTCTCACTATTTAGAAAGGACATTCCCTATTTCAGTCCCTCTGTCCCTCTTTTCTGTCTTAGTGTCCATCTTTTCGGAGCTCAATATTATTGGTGCTCCACAGCAATAACACGCACGGTAATGTGTCTAGAAGTGTTTAGAAATCAGTCTGTGGAAATAAGTGACATTTTTGTTACATTGTAGTTATTGGTAAATTTCCCCCAGTCTTACCCCTAACGTTAAAGTGTATCACTGTCCATTTAAAATGTGTGGATGCATGAATACAATGTTTACTGTAACAAAACTGCCTTTTCAGGCATAGTTGGACCCAGTGGCATACTAAGGGGGGGAGGGGGCAATACAGCTTGCTTTGGGGAGGAGTGAGCTGTGTGGCTGCACAGAGCGCCATGGCAGTAGGGGCGCTGAGAAGCCAACACAGCTCACACGTGCAGGTGACAGGAGCAGGAGCAGGAGCAGGAGAACTTCTCGGAGAGAGCTGTAGGCGGAGCCAAATCGGCAGCAGGGGCGGAGCTAAAAGTGGCCTCCATCCATTATTGCTGCACACAGAGGGGAAGCAGGAAGGAGTCCCTGCTTCCCCAACAACTACACACCAGGGACTTCAGTGACTTCACTCCTCCAGTAACTGAGAGAGAGTGTGCACTGTGTGTGTGTGTGTGTGTGTGTGTGTGTGTGTGTGTGTGTGTGTAACTGTGATTGTGTCTGACTGCCTGTGACATTAGTAGATAATTCCCTAAATTGGTGCCCTTATGTGAGATCTACATATTTAACCCTTAAGGACCAAACTTCTGGAATAAAAGGGAATCATGACATGTCACACATGTCATGTGTCCTTAAGGGGTTAAAGATACCAAATTAGGGTGCTGTTTAGCAGATAGTTCCCTTATTTGGTGTCCTTAAATAAAGCAATCCCACATAAGGATAACAAATAGGGGAGTTATCTGATAAACAAAGATCAAAGTTAAGAGGTGTCAGCCAGCCCATAACAATAAATCTGGGTGGTTAATGTGAATTCTATGCAAATTTGTTGCCGGGTGGCAGCATGCAGAACACAGCATGCTGGCATCAGACAGTAAATGGCAGCATATTACCCCATCTCCAAGTGAAAAGTTTTAGTGCCCCCCAGTTTTGACTGTGGTATCTTATGTGCCCCCCCTCATATATTGTTCCTAGAGTCCAATGTGTCTGCATGTGTGTCAGTGTATCTGTGTGTCTATGTATCTGCATGAGTATATATGTATCTGCATGTGTGTCATTGTGTTTATGTGCAGACATCTGAGAATCTCGCCAACACTACACACAAATACACCCCTGCATTTCAACGTCAACACTACATACAAACCACACTATTATATATAACCACACCACTGCATTCGAAAACCACACTACACACAAATGGTTGCTTGCATTCAAACGCCAACACTACATACAAACACACCCCTACATTCACTCAAACATACTCCATACAAAAACATGCTAACATCCAAACACACAAACACTGCTCAGTGCTAAATACATTTTAAAAATGATGATTGTTTTTTACATTTTAAAGTGGGAGGTGGGATGCCAAAAATAGTACCCGACGCAGGTGCCAAATGCTCTAGGTACGCCCCTGGTTGGACCCACTTCCACACAGGGAGAATCTATTTATTTCATAAAAATATATAAAAAGTATAGTTGAAGAATGCATCGCTAATGCTATGTATATAATTTGGGTAAAAAAAAAAAAACATTAAGAAGCATTGCATTATATAGATAATAGAAAAAAAGATATACATGCACAAAAAAAAAAAAAAACCAACTTTTAAAACACGTTACTGCACTTTCATTCACAAACAATCAACAGTAACCTCTGCTTAGACCAGGAAAGGGCTCCACCAATCATAAGCCTTAATCTCTATTTTGTGAGGTCCGATCTTGTCCTTCATACTTCTGCTCAACATAAGTTTAGGGAAATGTAATCGTGGCACCGGTTTAATTTATCGTACAATGATTGTGTGGACGATCTGGGATATAATCTAGCGCTGCACATTTTGCTATATGTAAGATATGTGAGTTATTCCCTAAACAGAAACAGGGTTAATCACTGAACTTTCATTGGTTGAAATCTGACCAGGAACCTAAAGTTTGAGGCCATATTAACCAAGCTGGGAAAATAGCAGAATTTAAGAATTTTTCTACGTAACTATTTCAGGCTAAAACTCGATTTCCCCCTGGCTAAAGCAGACAATTTACAGTATGTGAATAGACCCGTCATGTGAGACGAATCCACAAACTATTTGCAACATGTAAGGCAAGTGAAAAAAAAATGATATGTTGGAGAAGATTTAGCAACTCAATTGGCAACGTGCCACAATTCCCAGCTTAGTGATTTACCTCTTTAGGAAATTTGATGCCACTGCCTGCAAATATTTGACCGAGACGTTTTGATATTCTGGTTTCAATAGTTGAACGTCTTTTTCTATTAAATAAAATATCGGAATACATTATGTCCATAGAATGACTAAGACACCATCGTGACTAATCGGAATGTGTTAGAGTCAGACTAGTAAAAATATTACAAAATAAATCATTCAACAGCTGGAATGAATGGGCCAAGACTCTCGGAACACAGCTGGACTGTTCGGATAAGAACAGCAGAACAACTGCAGTTGGCTGAAAATGTTATAATGCAAATGTAAGCACGCACTCTAACAAAGCACATTTCATCAGTCGATGGAATCAAAATACAAAAATTAACAGGGCTATTCACTTGAGTGTGAATTCGTAACGAGTTTAAGGAGTCGTCACATTTCTAAATTGGAAAATCACTCTAAGTCAGCTTTGCTTTCAATTCGGCTACCTTGGACTTAAAGGGAAACTCCAGTGCCAGAAAAACGATCCGTTTTTCTGGCACTGGAGGGTCCCTCTCCCTCCCACCCCCCAATCCCCGGTTACTGAAGGGGTGAAAAACCCTTCAGTGACTTACCTGGGACAGCGGCGATGTCCCTCGCCGCTGTCTCCGCCTCCGCGACGCTCCTCCCAGTGATTGCGTCGGCCGGTGGGCGAGACTGATCTCGCCCACCGGCCGAGGAGACGTAATGCGCATGCGCGGAAATGCCGCGCATGCGCATTACGTCTCCCCATAGGAAAGCATTGAAAAATCATTTCAATGCTTTCCTATGGGGTTTTGAGCGACGCTGGAGGTCCTCACACAGCGTGAGGACGTCCAGCGATGCTCTAGCACAGGTTTCCTGTGCTAGAACCCTGGAAGTGACCTCTAGTGGCTGTCTAGTAGACAGCCACTAGAGGTGGAGTTAACCCTGCAATGTAATTATTGCAGTTTATGAAAAACTGCAATAATTACAGTTGCAGGGTTAAGGGTAGTGGGAGTTGGCACCCAGACCACTCCAATGAGCAGAAGTGGTCTGGGTGCCTGGAGTGTCCCTTTAAATGTAAAATTTACTTTGAATTCTCACGTTAGTAAATAACCCTGTAGGAGTGAAGAGTGAGGTCATGCTTTGCAGAGAATTCAACGTATCCATTATCCTGGATGTTACATCATCCAAATATGTTGCTATTTAAAGCGGCCCTGTCACTGTCTCGGGATTTTACAGAATTCGTAAAGACCCCCAGTGGTGACATCGCCGCTGGATGGCCCAGCGGCCGAGGGGGGGGGGGAGGAGAAAAGGTGAGTTCTACTTACCTGAACCTGTCCCTCGTGGATGCCGCCATCTTCTTCAAGAGGGAGAAAGCTCCCTTGATAAAGGCAATACTGCCGAAACGTTGGGGGCTATTTTGACTTTCTCCATCTTCTCACTACGTCTGATCATTTTTTTTTTCATTCTTTTTTTGTCTTGCATTTTTATATTGAGCAGCTTCTTTAAGGTATCATTGTGATTCCATATGGCTAATAGCATTATTGTACTTTTTTGGTTGTTTTCCATGAATACATGTGAATATTGTATACCTTGTATGCTTTTTTGTATTGAGCATTGTTTGACATTATTGCTAATGTTGTTTGGTACAAACTTGGGATAACTATTGTACTGTACTAATAAAGTATTTTTTTTTTTCTTTATGGTTGTGTTCCTCATTTAGTATTATTCAAAGGAATTATACAGAGACTGTCAAAGTAGTCCCTACTCCATACTAATTCTTCTTGACCGCTCTGCTGCTTTTGACACTGTTGATCATGCTCTCCTTCTTCAAACTCTTCAATCGCTCGGTCTCTGTGACTCTGTCCTCTTACATCTCCCAACGCTTATTCAGTGTCTCCTTTTCCAAGGATACCTCCTCCCCCTCGTCCTGTCTCGGTTGGAGTTCCCCAAGGCTCTGTCCTTGGTCTCCTTCTATTTTATCTTTATACTGCCTCTCTTGGCAAACTTATTACCTCATTTGGATTCCACGACCACCTGTACGCTGATGACACCCAGATATATCTCTCCTCCCCGGACCCCTCCTCTGCCATCCTGCAACGTCACTGCTTGCCTTTCTTCCATCTCTGACTGGATGTCCTCCCGCTTTCTGAAACTCAATCTCTCTAAAACTGAGCTCCTTGTCTTTTCTCCTCTCTAAATCTGATCCTCCTCTTTCGCTCTCCCTTCAAGTTAGTGGTATCCACATCAGTCCATCCTTGCAAGTGCGCTGTCTTGGCATCATACTGGACTCACCTTTGAGCCTCACATCCAGCATGTTGTCAAATTCTGCAGATGCCATCTTAAAAACATAGCCTGCATCCGCCCCTTTCTGACGCAAGATGCTACCCGCATGGATTATTGTAACCCTCTCCTAATTGGTCTTCCCAAAAGCCGTATTGCCCTGCTACAGTCTGTAATGAATGCTGCCGCCAGACTGATTTTCCTCTGTAGTCGGTCCCCTCACACCTCACCACTCTGTCAGTCCTTACATTGGCTTCCTGTATCCTATAGGAGTCAATACAAAGTGCTAACCCATACCTATAAAGTATTGAACAATTCTAGCCCCTCTTATATCTCTTCACAGATCCATAGGCATGCCCCTTCTCAGTCTCTCTGCTCTGCCCGTGACCTTCTCCTGTCCGCTGCTCGCACCCGTACGGCCAACTCACGCTTGCAGAACTTCTAGCGGGTGGCTCCCTTCTATTGAATAGCTTGTCTACCGGCATTAGACTCTCCCCTAGTCTTCAATCATTTAAGAAGTGCCTTAAAACCCATCTCTTTCGGAAAGCTTATGGCCTCCCAGAGTAACCTCTACTTTACATACCTGTCTCTTGCTCTCTCCTAAAGGGCAGAACTCTACTGTCTCCTCCAGCTCTGCGTCACTCCAACCTTATTTGATTGCTATTTCCAGTCCTAATGTGTTTTATACCCCACCTCCTATAGACTGTAAGCTCGTTTGAGCAGGGTCCTCTTCAACCTATCGTTCCTGTAAGTATTCTTGTAATTGTCCTATTTATAGTTAAACATCTCCCTCTTATAATATTGTAAAGCGCTACGGAATCTGTTGGCGCTATATAAATGGCAATAATAATAATAATAAAAATAATACTTTTTCTCAGTACATCTCTTAACTAAGTTGAAATTTCAGTGAATTCCAACACAGTCAAAACCAGTATTTAAAAAATATCTTTATTAAATACTCATTTTTGAGTGGGGCAGGGGGGGTAGGGGGAGGATGTAAGAAGGACTGTGGCAAATGAATAACCAGACAACTCACACAATTCACTGTTTTGTAAATACACTGACTTTCAGTGCCAGAAATTGAGAAATTCAAATATTTCCATTTATAACACACACTGCCAATCAAGTTAACCTATTGAGTGCCAAAGATGTAAATTCCATTCATATTATGTTGAACTCTTAGCTGGTAGGGTGTCCAATGCAACCTTTCTCCTGACAGATGGGTGAGGAACAAGTTGCCTATTTAAACTTTACAAACAAATGTGATGGCAAGGTATAATATGCATTTAATGTTTACTGAGGGAGTATAGGAAATCTATAGAATTCTCAAAAGTTTCCAAAATTCAGCAAAAACCTCTATCACACAGGTTGTTTAAAAGGGATATGCACTCTATTTGTGTCACATAAAACAAGCAAAGAAAAGCAAAGAAAAGGTTTCAGCAGAGTCATTGGAGGGTATGTTGACCAAAACTCTGCAGATTTGGGCAGGGGGCTCCCTGTAACACAAAGTACTCACACCTTGTTAACAGCCCGTGTGCTGGAGCTGTTTGATAAAACATATTTAACCCTTAACATCACCAGTTTCTAGTTAACCATTTTGATACCAGATGAGAGAAGAAGTTTATTTTTTTTACTTTTTTTTTTTTTTTTTTTTAATCTTTCACTTTGCAGTTGATTTAACCCCCTGAGCTTGCTGGTGAAAGTTATAAACTCCCTGCCCACCATCGTGGCTTAGAATAAATGACATTTACAGAGGCACAGATTTGTTAGAGAATGTTGGTGACTGATGACGCCACGATCAGAGTATAACGTCATCATGGTACCATTGTTGTGCTTTCTCAACACTAGTGGGGATGCAGACAGTAAGTGAAATGGAACGTTATGTCAGAGAAGAGCGAATAGAACGGTGTATGATTCTAGTTATCATCTGCAGATACATTGTTTACAGAGCTCTCTCTAGAAAGTAAAAATGACAATTTGATATAAATGTACACTGTACATATCTAACAGTATATTATATCTCCCTGTATATTATATCTAACTGTTTATTATTTCACCCTGTATGTTATATCTCCCTGTATATTATATTATATCTCCCTGTATGTTATATTATATCTCCCTGTATATTATATTATATCTCCCTGTATGTTATTATCTAGCGGTTTATTATATCTCCCTGTATGTTATATTATATCTCCCTGTATATTATATCTCCCTGTATATTATATTATATCTCCCTGTATATTATATTATATCTCCCTGTATATTATATCTAACTGTTTATTATTTCACCCTGTATGTTATATCTCCCTGTATATTATATTATATCACCCTGTATGTTATATTATATCTCCCTGTATATTATATCTCCCTGTATATTATATTATACCTCTCTGTATGTTATTATCTAGCGGTTTATTATATCTCCCTGCATATTATATCTGGCTCTATATAATATATAATATAAATGTACAGATCTAGCTATTGTATATACTATTTCTTTATGACCTGGTGGTGTTTGCGGAGTCCTGTAAACTCTGTAAAATTCATCCTACATCCAGCAGCTGTCATTGCCCTCACCCTGGATATATTAGCCCTGGGCACTGCATTCCCCATGACTCTCAGCCAGCCTCAGTAAAGTGCTGAGCTCACACAGAGCCCGAAACGTGCTCCCTCACCTGGCAGCTGCCGAACCAGAGCAGCTCTGTGTGGAGGACCATGAGCAGGATTCCCAGCAGGGCGAAGAACAGGCTCCAGGCTGACAGCCGCTTCTTCTCCTCCAGGAGAGCCTTCCGCTTGTTGAGCCGGCGCAGGTTGTCGGAGGGGCTCTGCCGGGCATAGTGCGCCTTGTCCCCGGAGGTGAGGATGGAGATCTCGGTCAGCTCCCTGGGCTGCATGTCGCCGCGGGCTGCCTTCCCTCGGGATGCAGGAAGGCATGCTGTAAACACAGGCCAGCCGCCCCTTCCCATGGGCTCCTCTGGCAACGTCTCCAGGGCCCCGGCCCAGCCCGGCTGGGAGAGACAGCAGAGGAAACCGGGCTTCCTGTGCTCTGACAGCGGGGAGAGGGACTGAGCGCTCCTTCACTGCACTGCACTACTGCTGTCACTGCACTGCACTCCTGCTGTCACTGCACTCCACTGTCTGCACTGCACTCCTGCTGTCACTGCCTGCACTCCTGCTGTCACTGCACTCCACTGCCTGCACTGCACTCCTGCTGTCACTGCCTGCACTGCACTCCTGCTGTCACTGCCTGCACTGCACTCCTGCTGTCACTGCCTGCACTGCACTCCTGCTGTCACTGCCTGCACTGCACTCCTGCTGTCACTGCACTGCACTCCTGCTGCACTGCACTCCACTGTCTGCACTGCACTCCTGCTGTCACTGCCTGCACTGCACTCCTGTCACTGCACTGCACTCCTTCACTGCCTGCCCTGCACTCCTGCTTTCACTGCACTCCACTGCCTGCACTGCACTCCACTGTACTCCTGCTGTCACTGCACTTCACTCCTGCTGTCACTGCCTGCACTGCACTCCTGTCACTACACTGCACTCCTTTACTGCCTGCCCTCCTTCACTCCTTCACTGTCAGCCCTCCTTCACTCCTTCACTATCAGCACTCCTTCACTGTCAGCCCTCCTTCACTCCTTCACTCTTTCACTTTCAGCCCTCCTGCACTCCTTAAGTCCACCAGGGCTTCTCTCCTTCCATCTCTCAATCTTGCATTCCTTTACTATTTAATTCCTACACACAATGCTACAATCCTACACTTTTTCAGTTCTGCAATTCCTTTCTGCTCCAATCCTGCACTCTAACACACCTCCACCTTCAATCATGCATCGTACACTGTTTCAGTCCTTTACTCATTCCTTCACTGACTCACCTCACTTCCTCTCCATCAGATTTTCTATTTCACCCCTATCCTCCTTTCACCTATATTGTCCCAGAGCAGACTTTCTCTGTGTCCTATAATTACTTGTCTCCCAGCCTTCCTATCCAACACAGCCTCCTTATAGCCCAGACTGTCCTAATCCTCTGATTCTCCTACTCATCACAGTAAACCACCGTCAGCTTCACATCCCTACTATTTTCTGTTCTTCCCTATTTATACGTTCTGCTGTTAAGCAGTTTCTAATACTAGCATTCTTCTCAAAACTATTTTTGTTTTATTTATTTTTTGTTTTTTTTCTTAGGTAGTTTTCTTTGTCCCGCCCCTGGCTATAATTATGTAGTTTTACACACTGTTCTGTAATACCCCTCCTAGTGCTGAGCCATTTATCTCATCCCTGTATCTGTCAGTCTCCAGCAGCTCACCCTTACTTTGTGACAGCTTTGTATTTTATCTGTAAAGTAAACATCTGCAGGGGGTGGTAGGTGGAACAGGGCTGAAGGTGGGGCAGAGGGCGTCACTAAATAAAGCAAACACATATTTGGAACACCTCTAACAGGAGCCTTTTTATGTAGGCAGGTTGGCAAAAAATAATTTTTTTTAAAAGAGAAACAGACCATCACTTCTCTAGAAATTATACAATTTGTTAACCCACTGAAAATCTTGTATAACTTGTAAAAATAAAACCTATAAAAAAGCCTTAAAGGGACACTATAGGCCCCCAGACTACTTTATCTAATTGGAGCCTGTCCCCTTAACCCTGTGATGTAAAACATTGCAGTTTTAGACAAACTGTAATGTTTACATTGCATGGTTAAGACTGCCTCTAGTTGCTGGCTACCAGATAGCCACTATAGGCGATTCCTGTGGTATTCCATTAAACAACACTAAATGTCCTCATAAAAAGCATGATGACCCCATCATTGAGGGAATGCTTTCCTATAGGGAAGGCCAAGTGCGCGCATGGTGCTCTCTGCACATGTGCATTAGGTTTCCTCTCGCAATACTGTTGAAGAAGGCAGATACAAAGCCAGCTCAGAGGGATCTTGCCGCTGAAATCAGGGGAGCTTTGTATTACTAGCACTATAGTGTTTTGTTACTAACAATCACTAGCCAGGGTCAAGATTTTATAGGTACAAATAACAATATACGACCAGAGCATAGCATTTAAGATACCGTAATACCATAATGTTTTAAAAATAGCAATATATATCACTGTAAAGCAGGAGTGAGAATATACCAATTGTATATCATGTATTCCCATAAGTAATAAGCTATGTGCCCAATCTGCCCAAGTTACTATATTAAGTCAGATAAATGAATGTTACACAAAGCATTGGAATGATGTTACAAATACCCGTGCATTTAGGGGGCATCCTTGTCTTGTACTATTTGTAATAAAGAATGTGTCAGAGAGGGTCCCACTAATGCAGATATTGGGAGTACTGCAGTACACTTGACAAATTTACAATCAAATATTAAACTTAAATCTTAAGACGAGAGCAATTCAGGAGCACAACTTGTTATACTTGACTCGCAGAAGAAGCATGTAAGATATTTAAAATATATGTAGTGCTGCCCTTAAGTTCTAGGTCAAGAATGAAGAAGACATTTTTTACTAGTCTGATGGAGGGAGTAGCGCCTTAAAGAAAGCTCAGATGATGATAAATATGTAATAACAAAAGAGAGAGAAAAAAAGAGAGAAATTACAACAAAATATAGTGCAGTTTTTCTGGTGCATTTGAGTAGAAGAGAAAAGAAAGGGCACTTACAGTGTATAGAGCTAAAGTTAGGTCTACTTTAATGCGCCTTGGCGGTACAATCACTGCCTGGGGATATCTGATGTGTTCTTTACTCCAGTGGCAAGTGCTCCAGAGAGTATGCAAAAAAGCAGAAAACAAATCCAAATCTAGTGTGGTATATTTGGATATTGAGGAAGAATAGAAAAAATGTGGAAATACACTCACAGTGTGTAAAGCCTTCAACCAGCTCTCAGAAAGCAGCATAGAGGATCTTTAAGGATCTTATTAGCTGGTAAAAGATCTTGTGAAAACAGAAATAAAAAATATAGTGCTCACTATTATAAATAAACAGTAAAATCTTGTATAACTTGTAAAAATAAAACCTATAAAAAAGCCTTAAAGGGACACTATAGGCCCCCAGACTACTTTATCTAATTGGAGCCTGTCCCCTTAACCCTGCGATGTAAAACATTGCAGTTTTAGACAAACTGTAATGTTTACATTGCATGGTTAAGACTGCCTCTAGTGGCTGGCTACCAGATAGCCACTATAGGCGCTTCCTGTGGTCTTCCATTAAACAACACTAAATGTCCTCATAAAAAGCGTTATGACCCCATAGGAAATCATTGAGGGAATGCTTTCCTATCGGGAAGGCCAAGTGCGCGCATGGTGCTCTCTGCACATGCGCATTAGGTTTCCCCTCGCGATACTGTTGAAGAAGGCAGGTACAAAGCCAGCTCAGAGGGATCCTGCCGCTGAAATCAGGGAGCTTTGTATTACTAGCACTATAGTGCTTCGTTACTAACAATCACTAGCCAGGGTCAAGATTTTATAGGTACAAATAACAATTAACAACCAGAGCATAGCATTTAAGATACCGTAATACCATAATGTTTTAAAAATAGCAATATATATCACTGTAAAGCAGGAGTGAGAATATACCAATTTTATATCATGTATTCCCATAAGTAATAAGCTATGTGCCCAATCTGCCCAAGTTACTATATTAAGTCAGATAAATTAATGTTACACAAAGCATTGGAATGATGTTACAAATACCCGTGCATTTAGGGGGCATCCTTGTCTTGTACTATTTGTAATAAAGAATGTGTCAGAGAGGGTCCCATTAATACAGATATTGGGAGTAGTGCAGTACACTTGACAAGTTTACAATCAAATATTAAACTTAAATCTTAAGACGAGAGCAATTCAGGAGCACAACTTGTTATACTTGACTCGCAGAAGAAGCATGTAAGATATTTAAAATATATGTAGTGCTGCCCTTAAGTTCTAGGTCAAGAATGAAGAAGACATTTTTTACTAGTCTGATGGAGGGAGTAGCGCCTTAAAGAAAGCTCAGATGATGATAAATATGTAATAACAAAAAAGAGAGAAAAAAAGAGAGAAATTACAACAAAATATAGTGCAGTTTTTCTGGTGCATTTGAGTAGAAGAGAAAAGAAAGGGCACTTACAGTGTATAGAGCTAAAGTTAGGTCTACTTTAATGCGCCTTGGCGGTACAATCACTGCCTGGGGATATCTGATGTGTTCTTTACTCCAGTGGCAAGTGCTCCAGAGAGTATGCAAAAAAGCAGAAAACAAATCCAAATCTAGTGTGGTATATTTGGATATTGAGGAAGAATAGAAAAAATGTGGAAATACACTCACAGTGTGTAAAGCCTTCAACCAGCTCTCAGAAAGCAGCATAGAGGATCTTTAAGGATCTTATTAGCTGGTAAAAGATCTTGTGAAAACAGAAATAAAAAATATAGTGCTCACTATTATAAATAAACAGTAAAATCTTGTATAACTTGTAAAAAATAAAACCTATAAAAAAGCCTTAAAGGGACACTATAGGCCCCCAGACTACTTTATCTAATTGGAGCCTGTCCCCTTAACCCTGCGATGTAAAACATTGCAGTTTTAGACAAACTGTAATGTTTACATTGCATGGTTAAGACTGCCTCTAGTGGCTGGCTACCAGATAGCCACTATAGGCGCTTCCTGTGGTCTTCCATTAAACAACACTAAATTTCCTCATAAAAAGCGTTATGACCCCATAGGAAATCATTGAGGGAATGCTTTCCTATAGGGAAGGCCAAGTGCGCGCATGGTGCTCTCTGCACATGTGCATTAGGTTTCCCCTCGCAATACTGTTGAAGAAGGCAGGTACAAAGCCAGCTCAGAGGGATCTTGCCGCTGAAATCAGGGAGCTTTGTATTACTAGCACAATAGTGTTTCGTTACTAACAATCACTAGCCAGGGTCAAGATTTTATAGGTACAAATAACAATTAACAACCAGAGCATAGCATTTAAGATACCTTAATACCATAATGTTTTAAAAATAGCAAAATATATCTCTGTAAAGCAGGAGTGAGAATATACCAATTGTATATCATGTATTCCCATAAGTAATAAGCTATGTGCCCAATCTGCCCAAGTTACTATATTAAGTCAGATAAATGGATGTTACACAAAACAATGGAATGATGTTACAAATACCCGTGCATTTAGGGGGCATCCTTGTCTTGTACTATTTGTAATAAAGAATGTGTCAGAGAGGGTCCCATTAATACAGATATTGGGAGTAGTGCAGTACACTTGACAAGTTTACAATAAAATATTAAACTTAAATCTTAAGACGAGAGCAATTCAGGAGCACAACTTGTTATACTTGACTCGCAGAAGAAGCATGTAAGATATTTAAAATATATGTAGTGCTGCCCTTAAGTTCTAGGTCAAGAATGAAGAAGACATTTTTTACTAGTCTGATGGAGGGAGTAGCGCCTTAAAGAAAGCTCAGATGATGATAAATATGTAATAACAAAAAAGAGAGAAAAAAAAGAGAGAAATTACAACAAAATATAGTGCAGTGTTTCTGGTGCATGTGAGTAGAAGAGAAAAGAAAGGGCACTTACAGTGTATAGAGCTAAAGTTAGGTCTACTTTAATGCGCCTTGGCGGTACAATCACTGCCTGGGGATATCTGATGTGTTCTTTACTCCAATGGCAAGTGCTCCAGAGAGTATGCAAAAAAGCAGAAAACAAATCCAAATCTAGTGTGGTATATTTGGATATTGAGGAAGAATAGAAAAAATGTGGAAATATACTCACAGTGTGTAAAGCCTTCAACCAGCTCTCAGAAAGCAGCATAGAGGATCTTTAAGGATCTCATTAGCTGGTAAAAGATCTTGTGAAAACAGAAATAAAAAATATAGTGCTCACTATTATAAATAAACAGTAATAAAAGTATTGGAGAGTTACTTACTGCTGTGGATCAAAATAGAGGTTTTCTTTCAGTCCACATGGCTCAGCTGGTAGGTTTCAAAGTAATAGGCTTTCTGGCTCCCGAGAAAAGTCAGGGTAGATCCAGGGATATCATTAAAATAAACATATTTATTTGAAAATGTTTTTTTTTTTTTTAACAGTTGGTATCTTTTCAAAATGCCTACAATATGTGCATCATGAGTAGGTTCTTGCGAACATTTAGGTTAAAGATAGTACTGGGTAAATTGTGGCTCCAACAATTGTTGAGTTAAATGATTTGTCTTCCAATAATGTAATATTACATATACTATAGTCATAGATGACACCATAATATGGGAAGATTTGATAGCTGGATGACATCCTGTATAAATGACTTAATTATAAGGAATATGTTGCTTTACACAGTCAGTCTTAGCACTAAAACAACCTTAGCTTAAACCCTTCAGTACAGAGTCAATAGTACACGTTCTGATCAAAACAAAATGTAAACAAAACCTGGAATTTGCGCTATATGTCTGTTCACCCGTAGTTCAACTCTTTCATATTAAGTGCAACCGCACTTATTATTTATTATTTTGTTCAGGAAAAACAGGGCTTTAATGAACTATTCATATATGAAACATAACGTATTATGAATAAAATAAAAAAAACTGTGAGAAATTAAGATTTTAAAAACAAATTGTAGTTCCGCCTGACATTTTAGCGGTAAATGTCATGATACTGTTCGCTTTTACTGCAATAAAATGCACATATTTGTATTCAGCGATGTCTCACGAGTAAAAAAGTACCCCCCATTAACAGATATTACGGTGTTTTGGAAAGTTACAGGGTCAAATATAGCACATTCCATTTTTTTCCACATTAAAATTTGCCAGATCAGTACCTTTGAGACCGTGTGGTAGCCCTGGAATGAGAATTACCCCCATGATGGCATACCATTTGCAAAAGTTCACAACCCAAGGTATTGCAAGTGGGGTATGTCCAGTCTTTTTTAGTAGCCACTTAGTCACAAACACTGGCCAAAGTTATCATTCATATTTGTTTTTGTGTGAAAAAAAACAAAAAAACTAATATTTGGCCAGTATTTGTCACTAAGTGGCTACTAAAAATGACTGGACATACCTCATTTGCAATACCTTGGGTTGTCTTCTTTTGCAAATGGTATGCAATCATGGGGTTAATTCTCATTCCCAGGCTACCATACGTTCTGGTGACTATAGTGTCCTTTTATACGAAATGTAACACCATATTTGGATGGGAGTGATAGGCTAAGGACATCAGCTGATACACTTAACCTATAAATGGCATCAAAATAAAACTGAATTCAGAAATTGTACGAGTAATGGATGCCTCGGGAGCCCTTGGTTTTGGTGAAAACATTTGACCCAGAACTCGTGGGCAATGCCCGCAGCCGAGTAGCACTGTATCCATAAAACTTTAGATTATAAGCTCGTTTGGGCATTGCCCTCTTTACCTACTCTTCTTGTATGCTATCCAAGATTCTGTTAGAATTAAGAGTTTGTCTTGTTTCCTATTGTACAGCGCTGTGGAATATGTTATCGATATATAAATAATTGTAATTGCATGATGGCATTTTAATGGATTGAACTATTAATTCTGAAAAAAAAATACATAAAAATACTTTTTCCCCTGTATTTTTCCCCACTGTGGCACTTATAGGAGGAAAGTGTACGTTTCGTTTCCTTTTAATATATTACCACAGTAAATAAACACAATGGCACAGATTGCAATGGTCCATAGGAAATCATACCCTGGATAGGTTTCAGGTTTTGCACTGGAAAATATGAATATTGGCAACTATTTCAAGCACATTATCTGATTGTAACTGTGATTGGGCGTCCAGTGTGTGTATAGACACAATGTGCATTTATCCAGCATGTGAGCACAGAAACACAATACGACTCGCAGAACCTTAAGGAATACTGAAATCCTTCAAGGGTAATTTTCCAAGAGGAACTTGTGAGACAGGAAAGAGGTGTCAATAAAGAGAATGTCATGGGTTCCCTCAGGGCTAGATTGAGAACCGATTGTGTCAGATCTGTAATCCTTCCCGTATTGCTTGTTTTCCTTTAAAGGGATACTCCAGGCACCCAGACCACTTCTGCCCATTGGAGTGGTCTGGGTGCCAACTTCCACTACCCTTAACCCTGCAACTGTAATTATTGCTGTTTTTTATAAACTGCAATAATTACCTTAGAGGGTTAACTCCACCTCTATTGGCTGTCTACTAGACAGCCACTAGAAGGAACTTCCTGACTCATAGCACAGATTATCTGTGCTAGAGCGTCACTGGACTTCCTCATGCTGTTTGAGGACCTCCAGCGTCGCTCATTTCCCCATAGGAAAGCATTGAAAAGCATTTTCAATGCTTTCCTATGGAGAGGTCTAATGCACATGCACGGCATTGCCGCGCATGCGCATTAGGTCTCCCCGGCCGACGTAATCACTGGGAGGAGCGGCGGCAGAGGAAGAAGCAGCGACGTGGGACATGTCGCTGCCTCTGGTAAGTTACTGAAGGGGTTTTCACCCCTTCAGCAACCGGGGATTGGGGGGTGGGAGGGAGAGGAAACCTGCAGTGCAGATTGTTTTCCTGGCACTGGAGTTTCCCTTTAAATCCTTCTCGATTCAATATTTTCAAACTTTTCAATGTAACAATGTGTTCTCCAGTCTTCTTTCTCAGAAATCATCAAAAAGGCAGGATTTTAGGAAACTATTTCAGGAGTGCAGAATGACCTTTCAACTTGACCACCATAAGGTCTATTTACTAAGAGGTGAGATGTCTTGAGTGTTTCATAAGATCATATACAATGCTTAGAGAATAATGATAGTGAATGCCTTTCTTGAGCAATATGATAAACATAGTTACATAGTTACATAGTTACATAGCTAAAAAGAGACTTGCGTCCATCAAGTTCAACCTTCCTCACATTTGTTTTTTGCTGTTGATCCAAAAGAAGGCAAACAAAAAAAACCCAGTTTGAAGCACTTCCAATTTTGCAACAAGCTAGGGAAAAAATGTATTCTTGACCCCAGAATGGCAGTCAGATTTTCCCTTGGATCAAGCAGCTATTACCCTACATTGAAAGATTATATCCTTGAATATTCTGTTTTTGCAAGTATGCATCTAGTAGCTGTTTGAACATCTGTATGGAAAAAACTGAAAAAAACACTTCTTCAGGCAGAGAATTCCACATCCTTATTGTTCTTACAGTAAAAAAAACCTTTCCTTTGCCCTAAAGAAATCTTCTTTCTTCCAGTATAAACGCATGACCTTGTGTCTCATTGACACCCGCTAGAGGCGGTTCCGCGCTTCTCACTGTGATTTTCACAGTGAGAAGACGCCAGAGTCCATAGGAAAGCATTGAGAATGCTTTCCTATGATACTGGCTGAATGCAAGCGCTGTTCTTGCTGCGCATTCAGCCGATGACGGGGAAAGGAGGCGGAGAGTCCCCACCGCCGAGGGAGCCCGGCGCTGGAGAAAAGGTATGTGTTAAACCCCTTCCTCACCCTAGAGCCCGGCGGGAGGGGGACCCTGAGGGTGGGGGGGCGGGGGGGGACCTAGAGACCCTGTAGTGCCAGGAAAACAAGTATGTTTTCCTGGCACTATAGTGGTCCTTTAAGGGTATACGTTGCTTGTGTATTCTTTATGCTGAAGTGCATAACTTTGCAACATCAGACCGCGATTGTATTTAAAGGGACACTCCAGGCACCAGAACGTCTTATACTCCTTACATGAGCAATGGTCCCCTGTCTCTGTTCACAGATATCTTTAATTTCACTGCAACTATAAAATCTCCCCTTGTTGACTGCTGGTAATAATAATAGAATTATTTTGCAGCATTTGCAAAACTGGAGTATATTTTCAATATGAAGGAACAGAAAGTCCAAGCCTTGTGATAACTTACTAATGATTCCTCGGAAACAGCTATATCAATCCTTTTAATCATTTACTCTGAGGGCGTGTCATTCCTTGGTTGTGCGATTGATGATAAACACGTCTAACGAATTCTATGACAGCTTCATACCCACCTACACAATACGATTCACCTGAGGGAGAGTTATTTTTTCAATATCAGAGTTTTTTTTTAAAATATTTTTTCTGTGTAGTAGTCATGTAAGTGCCAGTGAATGTTTCCAAGTCCAAGCTTATTTGATCAATTCCAGTGTGAGAGCATGAGAATGTTTATATATGTGTTACGATAACCCCTTAAGGACAGAGCTTCAGAAGCTTGTCGTGCACTTAATGACAACAGCATTTTTTGCATTTTTTGTTGTTTGCGTTCAACTGCAATTTGCATTTTACTAATTTATTGCACCGACACATATTATATACCGTTTTTTAAAGGACAGAAATGGCTTTAATTTGATGTAACATATATATATATATATATATATATATATATATATATATATATATGTATATGCTTATTTATTATAAAATAACAGAAAAATGACAAGAAAAAGAAAACTTTTGTGTGTTGTTTGTACAGTTTTTGCAATAATAATGTGTGCATAATTAGTGCAGGTTAAGGAAATTAAAAATAAATTAATTTAGTTGTTCTGATTTACAGAATATATAATGTGTCTGGGAATGTACGTTTTTTTTGGTAGTTACAGGTCACAAACACAAGGTGTAAAATAAACTTTTAATGTGGAGCGATTTTACAATTTGGTATGTTTGTCTTGTAAGCTTAATAGCCATAAAAGAAAACAAAATTGCCAGACAAAAGTATATATTTATATAAAGTAGACATCACAGGCTATTTACCTAAGGTTGTTTTGACACTTTCTACGTAGCATTTCACCGCCAACCTCTGCTAAATATTGGAGTAGAATTGTGGTTTTTTTTTGGTTTTTGGCACACAAACTTATGACAAAGAAATGTGTATTTTGTAAAGTTCGTGTGTGCTATTCCTGTACAAAGTTTTATTTTGTGTTCAGTTACATCTGCTGAGTAAAATGACACCGCCATTGTATGTCTTTGGCACTATTTTGTGAAGCTACAGTGCATTAGGAGTCCTGTCCTTTTGAGTATTCACAGTAGAATTTTGAGAGATGGATTTAATGAGCCTATGCTTCCATTTGAGGTAATAAAGCAGTTTGACTGTCGAAAAACCCCCCACAAAGACGTACCATTTGTAAAAGTAGACACTCCAGGGTATCTCATATGGTGTATATTGTGCCTTAACATGCCCCCATTTTTTCACCAATATATGCCAAAGTATGTGGTAAAAAATAATTTTGGGCATTTTTTACATACGGATTACATTTTTGCTGGGCATTTTGTATATTTCATATGTGCCACTAAGTTCAAACCCCCCAAATTATGCTCAGCTAAGTCTTCTGAGTAAAACAATATGCCCAATGTATGACCTAGACACTATTTTGTGAAGTTACAGTGCTGTAAAAAAGACGTGACAAGTTCAGGTTTTTAAGTGTGAATTTTCATGGAGGGTTTTGATGCGTCAGTGTTCCACTTTGGAGCACTTGAGCAGGCTACATATTCCAACTACAACATAAAGGCATACCATTTCTTAAAGTAGACACCGCAGGGTATTTCAAAAGGCATATTTTGAACCTTAGCGTGGGATAATTTTTCCGCTAGCTTGTACCAAGTGTAGTGGTAATAAGCGTTTTTTCTGCCATTTTGACACACAAAGTGAGTTTGCACAGTATATTTTGCAAACCTTATGTGTGCTACGACTGTATAATACTTCATA
The DNA here is from genome assembly GCF_036172605.1 of Pelobates fuscus. Lineage (NCBI taxonomy): Eukaryota > Metazoa > Chordata > Amphibia > Anura > Pelobatidae > Pelobates > Pelobates fuscus. Next base: position 18,737,768 of record NC_086327.1, on the reverse strand, counting down.
TGTTGCTCAGCTATGTTGGCTGAGTACAGCAATACCCCCGTATGTACCTTTGCCAGGTATATGTGGACATTGGAGGGGCACATTTGGAACACAACCATTCCAGTTTTTTTCAAACTTTTAATTTTTGCACTGTGCCCATGTCCCATTTTAGAATATTTTACCAGGCTATATAATCCAAATACCCCATAAAGCCATACCATTTCTTAAAGAAGACATCCCAGGGTATTTCAAAATGTATATTTTGAACCTTATCGTGGGATCATTTTTCCGCTAGTTTGTACCAAGTGTAGTGGTAATAAGCCAGGTATATGTGGCCAGGTATATGTGGATGTTGAAGGGGGACATTTGAGACGCAGCCATTTAGTTTTTTTCTAACTTTGAAGTTTTACGCTGTGTCCATGTTCCATTTTGGAGTAGTTTAGATGGTTGGTCATTGAAACTTCCCCACAAACACATACTATTTATTAAAGAATTCACCCTGGGGTAATTTAAAAAAAGGCATATTTTGAACCTTAGCGTGGGATCATTTTTTCTCTAATTTGTTCCAGGTGTAGTGGTAATGAGCGTTTTAAAATGTATTTTTTTTTACTTTTTGAAACTTTTTTTACTTTTTAAAACTAGTTTTTAAACTTTTGTCTTGCTTATTAATTTTTTTAAACTTTCCTAAACTTTCTTACATTTTTTTTTTTTACAGATTTAACATTTTTCTAAGCTTTTTTTTTAACCGTTAACCCCTAACTAGCAGTAAGCAGCACTAACAGTAAATTCCCCATTTTCCCATAACTCCCACCCCAGCTAGCAAAATATATAATTATAAAATATTTAAATTAATTAATTAAATAAATTGAACCCCTGAGGGTTAAAAAATAAATAAAAGTTAGTCCTCAAGGGTTAAAAAAAAATTAGATCACAGTATAATACTGTGATCTGTATTTTGATCACTGTAGGCAGTGATCGACTGTCAGGGAAGGGGTTAATTTTTATTTGGACTGGGTAAAGGGGGGGTTATTTTTTTTACTTAAACGTTATTAAAACTTTTTTAACTTAATTTTTAACTTTATAAAGCTCATTTTAAAACTTTTTTTAACATTAACCCCTAGTTAGCTTAACACCAAATCCCCAAATTCCCCACTAACTCCCCCCCTCCCCACCCCCCAGCTAGCTACATATATAATTTTAAAATATTTAAATCAATGAAATAAATTTAGCCTGAGGGTTAAAAAAAAAAAAAAAAAAAAAAAAGAATTAACCCTCAGGGTTAAAAAAAGAAAAAAAATCAGATGACAGTAAAATGTAATCCCTGCCAATTAATCACTGTAGGAAGGGGTTAATTTTTTATTAAAATGGGTAAAGGGTGGTGGGATTTTAAATTAACTTTATTTATTTTTTTAACAGGGGGCAGGATCATCACTGATCCGTCTCTCTACACTTCACACAGAACCAGGAAGTGGTTAAAGTTAATTTTAACGCGTGACGGACCTGGTCTGTCACTCGTCATTAAGGCTCTCCCCTGAGTGACGGACCAAGTCCGTCACTCGTCGTTAAGGGGTTAATGTAAGCACAGGTGAATGTTTCCATGCGTCCTATGTCAGTGTACATGTGTGTTAATGTTTCAATGTGTGCTATGTCACTGTACTTATGTGAATGTTTCAATGTGTTTTATGTCAGTGAACAGTGACGTACACACAACCCATGGGGCCCCGGTGCGAAAACTGATCCGGGGCCCCCCCCTCCCCCCGTGCGAGCGCTTACTCTGCGCAGGCTGGGGCCGCAACACATGGCGGCGGGCACCTGGTCGCAGGGCTGCGACCCGTGCGACCGCGGTATGTATGCCAGTGCATGCACAAACACATACACTTAAAGGACCACTACAGACACCCAGATCACATCAGCTCAATGAAGTGGTCTGGGTGCCAGGTCTCTCTAGTTTTAACCCTGCAGCTGAAAACATAGCAGTTTCAGAGAAACTGCTATGTTTCACTGAGGGTTAATCCAGCCTCTAGTGGTTGTCTCATTGACAGCCGCTAGAGGATTTTCTGCGATTCTCACTGTGAAAATCACAGTGAGAAGACGCTGAACGTCCATAGGAAAGCATTGAGTAATGCTTTCCTATGGGCAGTTTGAATGCGCGCGTAGCTCTTGCCACGCATGTGTATTCGGAAGCTGAGAGGCGGATGGGGACGGAGAGATCCCCAGCGTTAAGGGAGTCCGGCGCTGGAGAAAGGTAAGTGCTTAAGACACACACACGCACACTCTCATGAACAGACGCACACATTTACTGTCAGACACACACTCAGTGACAGACGCACACATACTCAGTAACAGACACACACACTAACACACACACTCTAACACACACACACTCACTAACACACACACACTCACTAACACACACACTCTAACACTAACACACACACTCTAACACTAACACACTCACTAACACTAACACACTCACTAACACTAACACACACACTCACTAACACACACACTCACTAACACACACACTCACTAACACTAACACACACACACTCACTAACACACACACACTCACTAACACACACACTCACTAACACACACACTCACTAACACACACACTCACTAACACTAACACACTCTCTAACACTAACACACTCACTAACACTAACACAAACACACACACACTCACTAACACTAACACACTCACTAACACTAACACACTCACTAACACAAACACTCACTAACACTCACTAACACTAACACACACTCACTAACACTAACACACACTCACACACACTCACTAACACTAACACACTCACTAACACTAACACACTCACTAACATTAACACACTCACTAACATTAACACACTCACTAACACACACACTCACTAACACTAACACTCACTAACACTAACACACACACTCACTAACACTAACACACACACTCACTAACACACACACACTCACTAACACACACACTCACACTAACACACACACTCACTAACACTAACACACACACTAACACACACACTCACACTAACACACTCACTAACACTAACACACTCACTAACACTAACACACACACTCACTAACACACACACTCACTAACACACACACTCACTAACACTAACACACACTAACACTAACACACACACTCACTAGCACTAACACACACACACACACACACTCACTAACACTAACACACACACTCACACTAACACACGCACTCAAAGTTTTTTTTTTATTTAATCCCCCAGCCTCCTTACCTGTGGGAGAGCTGGGGGGATTCCCTGGGGTCCAGTGGTGTTGCTGGCCAGGCTGTCATCCGGCTGGCTGTCGGGCGCGCGAGGGAGCACTGTCCCTCTTCAGCTCCCTCGCGCGCCGCGTACTGATGCCGGAGCCGGAAGATGACGTCATCTTCCGGCTCTGGTTTCAGTGCGTTGCGCGAGGGAGCTGAAGAGGAAGCACCCAGGGGACAGTGCTCCCTCGCGCGCCCGACAGCCAGCCGGGTGACAGCAGGGCCAGCCTCGGGGGGCCCGGAGGTGGCCGGCTCCTGGGCCCCCCAGCAGAAGAGGCTGGCCCTGTGGGTACATACCTGGGTCGCATGGCGGCCGGGCCCCCTGGTGGGCCGGGCCCGGTCGCAGCCGCGACCCCTGCGACCCTGGTATGTACGCCACTGTCAGTGAACATGTATGTGAATATTTCAATGTGTGCTATGAAATGTGTACATGTATGTGCATGTTTCAATGTGAGCTATGTCAGTGTACGTGTATGGGAATGTTTCAATGTGTGCTATGTCAGTGTACATATATGTGAATATTTAAATGTGAGCTATGTCAGTGTACATGTATGTGAATGTTTCAATATGTGCTATGTCAGTGTACATGTATGGGAATGTTTCAATGTGAGCTATGTTAGTGTACGTGCATGTGAATGTTTCAATGTGTGCTATGTCAGTGTACATGTACACCCTGTTCCAAATTATTATGCAAATTCTATTTAAGTGTCACAAAGATTAAATATTTAGTTTTTCAGTTTAACTCATGGACGGCATTGTTTCTCAGGGCTCTTTTGATCACTGAAAACAATCTCGGACACCTGTGATAATTAGATTGCCAGGTGAGCCCAATTTAAGGAAAAACTACTAAAGGAGGGTGTTCCACATTATTAAGCAGAGCACAATTTTCATGCAATATGGGGAAGAAAAAGGATCTCTCTGCTGCCGAAAAGAGTGAAATAGTTCAATACCTTGGACAAGGTATGAAAACATTAGATATTTCACGAAAACTTAAGCGTGATCGCATTATTAAGAGATTTGTGGCTGATTCAGAGCACAGACGGGTTCGTGCAGATAAAGGCACATTGAGGAAGATTTCTGCCAGATCCATGCATCGGATCAAGAGACCCAAGAACAAGAATATTCATGTAGACCAATTTCTTTTAGTTTGAACACTAACCTATTGTGAGGAACGGTATCAAATGCCTTGGCAAAATCCAAGTAGATCACATCCACTGCAACACCCTGATCTATACTTCTTCGTAGAATGCAATTAGGTTAGTTTGACATGACCTATGTTTCATAAAACCATGCTGATTATTGCTAATAACAAAGTTCTTCCCAATGAATTCCTGAATATTATTCCTTAATAGCCCTTCAAATATTTTCCTAGTCACAGAAGTTAAGCGCACAGGTCTATAATTTAAAGGCAAGGATTTTGAACCCTTTTAAAATATAGGAACGACATCTGCCTTCCTCCAATCCCCCGGTACAATACGTGAAACAAAAAGAATCTTGAAAAATTAAATACAGAGATTCACTTATTTGCCCTCTTAGCTTCTTAAGTACTCGTGGGTGAATACCGTCAGGCCCTGGAGCTTTATTTACATTAATTTTCGTTAACTGCTGTAGCACCTTGTCTCGAGTCATGCAATCACAAGTTATCTGCAAGTTTTTTTATGCAATCATTTGCATATCTCTTGCCATAGGACCCTCATTAATATATACTGAAGAAAATAGTTATTTAAAATGTCTGCCTTTTCCTGGTCTTAATTAGCTAACAGACACATCTCTGTTTTCAGTGTACCTTTCATTTTTTTGTTTTTTTAGAATTGATGTACTGGAAAAAAAATTGGGTTGGTTTTGCATTATTTGGCTATCAATTTCTCATTTTCTAGTTTAGCCACCTTAATTGCCTTTTTACAAGCATTATTGGCTTCCTTACATCTTATACAGGATGCCTCTGATTTGTCCGATTTAAATTCTTTAAATGTCCTTTTCTTATTATTAATCTCTTGTTTTACTTCTCTACTAAACCACATTGGTTTCAATTTGTTTCTTTTATATTTATTACCCAATGGTACATACTGAGAAATGTACCTTTCTAATATTTGTTTGAATAGTTTCCGTTTATCCTCAGCGTTTTTTTCACTAAGGAGTTTATGCCAGTTGATATGTTGTAGAGCCTCCCTAATCATATTGAAATTGGCTTTTTAAAAATTATACCTTTTAGTATACCCCCCGTTTTTTTTTGCTTTTTTTAGTTTATTTTAAAAAAATTACCATATTGTGATCACTATTTCCCAAATGCTCCCCTACTTGAATGTTGGTCAACGGATCAACATTTTTTGTTGTAACGAGATCCAGACAAGCATCCTTTTTAGTTGGTGCTTGTACCAGTTGTGACATAAAGGTGTCATTTAACACATTCAAACACCTGATTCCCCTTGCTGATAAACAAACTTGTTTTTCTGGAACTATAGTGTCCTTAGGTCTCCCCCCCCACCCTCAGGGTCCCACTCCCACTGGGCTGTAGGGGGCTGAAGGGGTTAAACACTTACCTTTCTCCAGCGCCAGGCTCCCTCGGCACCAGGGAGCTCCCGGCGCCGCGCGCGCATTCAAACAGTCCATAGGAAAGCATTTCTCAATGCTTTCCTATGGACGTCCAGCGTCTTCTCACTATGATTTTCACAGTGAGACGCACGGAAGCGCCTCTATCGGCTGTCAGTGAGACAGCCACTAGAGGCTGGATTAACCCTAGTGTAAACATAGCAGTTTCTCTGAAACTGCTATGTTTACAGCTGCAGGGTTAACACTAGATGGACCTGGCACCCAGACCACTTAATTGAGCTCCCTGGGCTCCTAGGTATGTCCCCATACCGCGATCGCCGGCGTGGGATCGCCGGTGACCGGGTAAGTACACTGGACGGCGAGGACATGCTATGCCGCCCGCCGGCGTTTAGAGACGGTCCCCTAAGGATGGCATAGCACGCCCACCGTCCTTAAGGGGTTAAATTATGTTTCATATATATACTGTTTCATAGTTTATCCTTCCTTTATTGCAAGTTCTGTTTAATTAAGATTTTCTTATCCCCTGCTATGTTAATAGCTTGCTAGACCCTGCAAGAGCCTCCTGTTTGTGATTAAAGTACAATATGCAGAGAAAGAGATACAATTGTTTAACCCCTTAAGGACCAAACTTCTGGAATAAAATGGGATCATGACATGTCACACATGTCATGTGTCCTTAAGGGGTTAAGCTAAATTACATCTGTTTGAAAGTGAAACCAGTTTTTTTTTTCATGCAGGCTCTGTCAATCAGGGGAGGTGTGACTAGGGCTGCATAAACAGAAGCAAAGTGATTTAAAGGAACTCTATAGTCACCTAAATTACTTTCGCTAAATAAAGCAGTTTTAGTGTATAGATCATTCCCCTGCAATTTCACTGCTCAATTCACTGCCATTTAAGAGTTAAATCACTTTGTTTCTGTTTATGCAGCCCTAGCCACACCTCCCCTGGCTATGATTGACAGAGCCTGCATGAAAAAAACAAACTGGTTTCACTTACAAACAGATGTAATTTACCTTAAATAATTGTATCTCAATCTCTAAATTGAACTTTAATCACATACAGGAGGCTCTTGCAGAGTATAGCAAGCTATTAACATAGCAGGGGATAAGAAAATCTTAATTAAACAGAACTTGCAGTAAAGAAAGCCTAAATAGGGCTTTCTTTACAGGAAGTGTTTATGGAAGGCTGTGCAAGTCACATGCAGGGAGGTGTGACTAGGGTTCATAAACAAAGGGATTTAACTCCTAAATGGCAGAGGATTGAGTAGTGAGGCTGCAGGGGCATGTTCTATACACCAAAACTGCTTCATTAAGCTAAAGTTGTTCAGGTGACTATAGTGTCCCTTTAACTCCTAAATGACAGTGAATTGAGCAGTGAAACCTGAGAAGCATGATCTATACACTAAAACTGCTTCATTAAGCTAAAGTTGTTTAGGTGACTATAGTGTCTCTTTAAATTAATACTGCACCGGTCATATCGTGTTAAGCCCACCACTACATCACAGCACTGCAATCAGGGCAGGCACCAGAAATTTTGGGGCCCCTAACTCAGCTCAGGGTCTGGGCCCCCTCGGGCCCGCCTCCAAATACCGCCCACTGGGTCCACACACAGACACAAACGCACACACTGATACAAAAGGACACAGATACATACTAACAGACACACATACTGAAACAGACATACACGCATACAGGCATACATACTAACACACACATACTGAGACATACACACAGGCATACATAGTGACAGACAGACACATAATAACATACATACAGACACACATACATACAGACACTGACATACATACATACATACACACACACACATACATTCATACATACATACAGACACGGACATCCATACACACATACATTCATAATGGCATACAGACATACAGACTGACATACATGCATATATACAGACATACTGACAGACATACATGCATACAGACATCCATACACACAGACCTACGTTCATAATAATATGCAGACATACATTCATACTGACATACATATATACATACATAGACATACATACAGACATACATGCATACAGGCATACATGTATGCATACAGACATACACAAACATACATAGACAGACATACATACGTAGACATACATGCATGCAGTCAGACAGACATAGACATACACACATACATACAAACAGACATATACATACATACAGACATACATACACATACACACAGACATACATACAGACATACACACATAGACATACGGACAGTCATACATGCATGCAGACAGACATACATACACAGACAGACATACATACACATACATGCATACATACACACAGACATACACGCATACAGACAGACATGCATGCATCCAGACAGACAGACAGACATAGACATACATGCATACAGACATACACATACAGACAGACAGACATACATGCATACATACATACAGACAGACATACATACATACACATACATGCATATGCATACAGACACACACACATACATACATACATACAGACAGACATACACATACATGCATACAGACACAGACATACATACATACAGACATACAGACAGACACACACACATACATACAGACACACAGACATACACATACATGCATACAGACATACATACAGACAGACATACACATACATGCATACAGACACAGACACACATACACATACATGCATACAGACATACATACAGACAGACACACACATACATACATACACATACATGCATGCATACAGACATACATACATACATACATAGACATGCATACAGACACACAGACATACATGCATACAGACACACAGACATACAGACATACACATACATGCATACAGACAGACAGACACAGACAGACATACATACATGCACACACACAGCTCATTTTCCAGCCACCCTCCTGTCTCTTACCTTTTCTTTGCAGGAGGGTGGCTGGGGATGATGGGAGTCGGCGCTGCTCCCTCTTCATTGCCGGACTCTCCCTCTTTACGGCTGGGCGGGCAGGCGCGCTCCTCCCGCGCGGAGTGAGCTGGGAGGAAGTGAGCACTTCCTCCCAGCAGCACTTGCGGCTGCTTTTTTTTTTTTTTTTTTTAAAGGGGCCCAGTCGCGCTATACAACGGCCACAGCGCTGGCCGGGCCCCTGAAGGAGGGGGCTCATCGGGTGGCCTTAAGTGTGTGGGCCACCCGATGGGCCCCACACGTGGGGCCCGGGCGGCCGGGCCCCCCAGGGCCGCCGGGCCCCCCAGGGCCGCCGGGCCCATGACAACTGTTATGGTTGTCATGCCCTGATGGCGGCCCTGACTGCAATATCGGTGGGTCCTACACTAATTCCAAAATGGGAGACAAATTAAACTGCACTGTATAATGCAGATTTTGTTCTCTATTGGCTCAGACAGTCAAACCCTAACTCTAAATATGCCAACCTCTTTATTAAGCTGGCACTGCAAGTGCACAACGAACATTCATCCATTTTGTGTGTGAGCACTTTATATAGCGTGAGGGGAGTTTGGTATCAACAGGTTAAAATCTTTCCTAGAGATGCATACTTGCACTGACACGGCCAGCAGTGTCACCTTAATATGTTTTCTGTTGTACAAGACAAGCTCTTTTTATTATAATAATAATTATTATTACAAGCTAGAAAAGCTTTGTGATGTGAATTTACCAGTGGCTAATGCGTCTGTGGAATTTGACGAGCGTTCTCACAGTCTCCTTGTAGTTACATATTATCCAATTTATAGCTGCTCTGTGTTTAAGACTTGGAAAAGCTAAAGCATTACATTCTCAGAACCGCCCCGTAGAATCAGAAACCTGACAGAGGAAGGAAATCACATCTTACTTGAGTCATTGAATTATGTTCTTGGAAAGTGTGTGTAAGTGTAATGTGCGTACACATGGAGTGCTGTGCCCGAGACTGACGGGGTTAGACAAAACAGCATTCGTTTAAAGGAACACAGAGTTTCCACACAGTCCAGGGTTTCATTCAAAAGAGAAAGTCATGTATACAAAAACGTAGAGCAGTAGTCAACACACAAACCCAATGCTGTTTGACTAAATTTATCCAGCTGAGGGTTATGGGAATCTTAGTCCAAGAACAGTACAGTGTCGTCCCAACATTCCGTAACTTACATTTTTTTTCCATCTACTTCCCTACTATTTTATTTTTAGAAATTTAACTTGGATTTTTAGATACATAACAAAATGTAAGGAACATTTTTTTTTTCTGATGAGGGCATGATGTTTAGCAAATGTTGACAAGAGTTTAACTTCAGTTGCTACGTTAATTTACCCACAATGCTTTTCACATAACAAAATGTAAGGAACATTTTTTTTTCTGATGAGGGCATGATGTTTAGCAAATGTTGACAAGAGTTTAACTTCAGTTGCTACGTTAATTTACCCACAATGCTTTTCACATAACAAAATGTAAGGAACATTTTTTTTTCTGATGAGGGCATGATGTTTAGCAAATGTTGACAAGAGTTTAACTTCAGTTGCTACGTTAATTTACCCACAATGCTTTTCACATCCGTGTTTTACGGGAAGAAGCGACCTAAGTGGATCTAGATATCCAGTTAAAACCTTTACGTGCCCTTTTATTTCTTGGCTACCCTGGTACCCTTCTTTACCTGGCACGTCCTGGAAGGGTATCTCTCCTTCTGGTGATAGCTGGCTTTATCATTTCTTTGCTTACTTTGAGGGAATGTATTACTTAATGCTTTTATTGCTGTTTAGATATGTTCATGCTATGGTATCTCATAGTATGCTGTTTGTTTGTGTGAATTATATGATAAGATTACAGTCCTAGGTCTCATGTATGTATGTATATTTTGTAATAAAGACTATATTTATTTCCTCACTCATTTTGTATTTTGTTGTAAAGTTGGTATCACAGTATTCATAGGTGCCAAGAGTGCCAAATTTTATGAGACAGCCCAGCATTTTGGGGTACTGCCCAAATACTAATAGGTCATGGATATCTGTCCCGTATTCAGAAATTTGCTAAGGGGACTGGACACTAAGACCATGCACAAAACGCTTCAGAAGTGTTCCCTGCATGGTCTGCTTGAGGGGGTATGGTGTCAGCCAGTCTGGCCACTTTCTTTGGGGGTGACCCATCATAGTGCCCCGTGCAGCCTGTTCTCTCTCCAACCAGCCAGAAGGTGGGCAGGAAAGATTGGCAGGTATGTTTATTTGTTTGTGCTGTAGAGTTTGACTATATTAAGAGAAACTTGTCCTGTAGTCAGGCCTGGACTTGCCATCATGCAAACCAGGTAAATGCCTGGTGGGTCGCAATGGCCATGGGCCGAGACTGATAAGGGAGATCATGGGATCTTTCGGCCAGCCCCTGTTGGGCCGGAGTTTCTTGAGTGTCATCCCAGAGAAGAGGATCCTCGGCCGCACTGATGCTAAAGTAAACGAGGGAAAACTTGTTCACCCTCCTTCTACTGTAGCAGAGTATTCCCACGTGCTACCACGGTAGCACTTTACTACATTCCCCGGAGTTGGTTTTTTTTTTTTGGTGCAATATATGAAATCTATTTCCAGGGGCCGGCCGGGGTCCTCGGTTCGAGCCGCGCGCGGCTCATCCGACGGCTGTAACAGAAAGGCGGGCAGTGACTGCGAGAATCGGTCACGTGTCCCGCCTGACTCTAAGAGCGCGCCGCGGGTCTCACGCGCGCTCTTAAAGGAACAGTGGAGAGACTAAATTGGAGAAGGTCTCCCATTGGCCCCTGTCGTCATGCCACATTCCACATACACTCACCTTTTGGGGGCGTGGATATGACAGGGGCCAATCAAATTAATTGCTAGGTATATATACTCACCTTTTTTCCTTAGTACGTTGCCCTATTGTGGTTTCTGTTACAGTTCCCTTTAGCGCTTGTTGTGTTCAGTTGTGTTTCTTCGTACTTGACCGTGGCTTTGTTTCCGACTCCGTTATCTCTTTATCCTTATCTGCTCTGTTTGCCGGCTTGCTGATTTTTGTGTACCAGACCTCGGCTAGTGCTAGTTTATGCTGTCTCTTGGACCTCGGACCGTTCCTGACTCTGTATCTCTCTCCTTTACGTCGAGTCCGGACATTCTAAGGTCCGATAGACATATCTCGTCTCTATGCTGTCATTTGTTAAGCTTAATCCTGCGTGTTGGGGTATATCACCGTTACACCCGGATGAACATTTTACTGAATATAACCATAAGTGCAACATGGACTACAAATTATTATTAGTTTTGAACTGACCTGTCAATTTACTTGGTTTATGTTATTTTACATTCACTTCAACACAAATAAAGACTTTATCTGAGGAATGTGTTCTATCGATGCTATGACATTAGGTATTCTGGTCTGTACACCTTTCAAGGTGATAACATCAGTATGTTATGCTATAGATAGAGTATAAGAGGAGTTGATGCCCCACGCATTTCACTAATGCATGATCTACTGCATCATTCTGCATTCTCAGACCTATATTTATATATAAGCACTACAGTTTTGTGCTAAGTATTTTATGAATAATCTCTGAAGAAACATGTAGAAGAGAATATGTAGCATTGTGACATTTGCAATCTCTTCTTTAAAAAAACACCTGCACACACCGAACTGGTGATGGCTATACTTTGGCTCCAAGTATTTTTTTTAATTTAAATATGGTTAGAAAATGTCTTGGAGGTGATCTTCAACTATTACTGCTCTGAATAGTTCATTGTTCCTGATGCTTATAACACTAACCCTGCATTAGGAACCTATGAAATGCATGCTGGAGGGATGTCTTGTGGCAAATGATTCTACAGTTACTGTTTTGTCTTTCTGAATAATATATGCATACTTCCTCTGCTTACACTTGGTAAACACTCGTAGTACTTAGCTTTCATTTCGAATCCAATGCCTTTGCAGGGTGTTACCCCTTCTGTGTATCTACTTGTGTATCTGCTTCGTTAGATCTACTCTTTTTTATTTGTTCAGAGATATAATAAACGAAACAGCCCAAGTGCTCGGTTTTGGTGACTGGAAAATCCCTTAAAGGGACACTACAGGCACCCAGACCACTTTATCTCAATGAAGTGGTCTGGGTGCCATGTGCTCCCCCGTATCCCATTTTAACCCGCAGCATGTAGCCGATCATGTGGATATAATTTTTTAATGGGTAATAGCTGCTTGATCCAAGGATAAATCTGACTGCCATTCTAGGGTCAAGAAGGATTTTTTTTCCTAGTTTGTTGCAAAATTGGAAGCGCTTCAAACTGGGTTTTTTTTGGCTTCTTTTGAATCAACAGCAAAATAAAAATGTGAGGAAGGCTGAACTTAATGGACGCAAGTCTGTTTTCAGCTATGTAACTATGTAACTATGTTACTATGTAGTGTGTGCTAGCCTGGATGTGTAGCAGCATTGGACAGGCTGAGATCATTGGTTGAGCTTCACCGAGGAGTCCGGTGCTGTGAAAGATAAAAGATAAACTACTTTTTTTTAAATACTAGCAGCACTGGCCTGGTCACCTTCTAATTTTTATAGCATTATAGCATTAGGATCACAACATGCAGTCAACCACACATCAACCCCCTGTAAGGAGTAAAAAAGTCGATTTACTTACTTTTTTTCCCTTACTGGCCAGCCTTCTTGACTGAGATATCCAGCCTTGATAATCCCAGCCAATCCAATGCTTTCCCACAGAGGCCACTGACAACCACTAGATGCACTTTTGGCAAAATAGCCATTTTTAACGCAGGCTATTTTTGGAAAAAAAGCTCCTCTAGTGGCGGTTGTTCCTGCAGACGGTAATGTTTCTAGTTGTAGAGTTAAAACAAGAGGGGCATGGCACCCAGACTACTTCATTGAAATGACATGGTTTGGGTTCCTATAGAACCCCTTTAAAATAAGATGACTCTACCCCCCAACCAACCTACAGCTCTGAACGATCTACAGCTGTTTCCTTCTTAAACATCAAAGTCAGAGGTGCAAGTCACACCAGGAGAAGATGGTCTCTCATTCTCCCAAGGTTGATGAAATGAGCCTTATTGAGTGGGATATTGGTTCTACGTCAAGATATACAGTGATTGCTAAATGTACCCTTCCTAGTAAATAATTTGATATCATTACGGTCAATTAAAAATGTTGTGTATAATGTTAGAGACACGTGTAATATATTGTGTGCAATGTGCCCAATGTTTTGCTAACTACCTGTTTTTTTTGGTTTTTTTTATAATTCTTTATTTTTGAAAGTGCATAGATGATTACAAGTTTCAATACTGACAGAGAATGTTGTAGTAGTCGACAATTGGTGACATTTTGGTGTCAGATTTAAGATATCTTGCACTTTTTTTTTTATAAGAAATTCAAGAGTAAACATAGACAGGCATAACAGAATACCAGTAACAATCAGGTTATACATGCTGTCTAAAACAATTTTGCTTGAAATCATAGTGCTATATTTAGTCATATATTGCAAGCTATCTGCGCCGTTTCAAATGCTTAGTTACTCATGGGTAGTGATGTACCGAACTGTCCGCCGGCGAACAGTTCCCGGCGAACTTAGCGTGTTCGCGTTCGCCGCCGCGGGCGAACACATGGGCGGTTCGATCTGCCCCCTATTCGTCATCATTGGGCAAACTTTGACCCTGTGCCTCTCGGTCAGCAGACACATTCCAGCCAATCAGCAGCACTCCCTCCCTTCCACACCCTCCAACCTCCCTCCCAGCATCCATTTTCGATTCATTCTGAAGCTGCATGCTTAGTGAGAGGAGGGAAAGTTTAGCTGCTGCTGATTAGATAGGGAAATTGATAGCTAGGCTAGGGTATTCAGTGTCCACTACAATCCTGAAGGACTCATCCGATCTCTGCTGTAAGGACAGCACCCCAAAAAGCCCTTTTTAGGGCTATAACATCAGGCTGCTTTTTTTTTTTTTTTTTTTCCTGTGTAATGTAATTGCAGGTGCCTGCCTGCCAGCTTCTGTGTGAGGTTCACATTGGATACTGTGCCTACTTGCCCAGTGCCACCACTCATATCTGTTTTTACAATAGGTTAAGCTTTACATTTAAAATAAATAATTTTTTTTCACTGTAATAGAAGAGCAGTTGCCTGCCTGCCAGCTTCTGTGTCAGGTTGGATGCCTTGCCCATTTGCACAGTCAGTGCCACCACTCATATCTGTTTTAACAATAGGTTAAGCTTTACATTTAAAAGAAATAATTTATTTTCACTGTAATAGAAGAGCAGTTGCCTGCCTGCCAGCTTCTGTGTCAGGTTGGATGCCTTGCCCATTTGCACAGTCAGTGCCACCACTCATATTTGTTTTAACAATAGGTTAAGCTTTACATTTAAAAGAAATAATTTTTTTTCACTGTAATAGAAGAGCAGTTGCCTGCCTGCCAGCTTCTGTGTCAGGTTGGATGCCTTGCCCATTTGCACAGTCAGTGCCACCACTCATATCTGTTTTAACAATAGGTTAAGCTTTACATTTAAAAGAAATATATAATTTTCACTGTAATAGAAGAGCAGTTGCCTGCCTGCCAGCTTCTGTGTCAGGTTGGATGCCTTGCCCATTTGCACAGTCAGTGCCACCACTCATATCTGTTTTAACAATCGGTTAAGCTTTACATTTAAAAGAAATATTTTTTTTTCACTGTAATAGAAGAGCAGTTGCCTGCCTGCCAGCTTCTGTGTCAGGTTGGATGCCTTGCTCATTTGCACAGTCAGTGCCACCACTCATATCTGTTTTAACAATTGGTTAAGCTTTAGATTTTAAATAAATAATTTGTTTTCACTGTAATAGAAGAGAAGTTGCCTGCCTGCCAGCTTCTGTGTCAGGTTGGATGCCATGCCCATTTGCACAGTCAGTGCCACCACTCATATCTGTTTTAGCAATAGCTTAAGCTTTAGATTTTAAAGAAATCATTTTTTTTCACTGTAATAGAAGATCAGTTAGTTGTCTGCAAGCGTCTGGGTGTCAGGCCTACTTCAGCGTGTGCTCTGCAGACCTGTGCCAGCGTGCTTTGACAGTTGCCAATCATATCTGGTGTCTCTTTAGCGTGCTTTTACAAAGAAAAAAGGTTTCCAGTGTAAGCTAATAGCAGCCAGTCAGTGTCCTTCAAGCGGCTCTGTCAGGCCTTCCTTCAGCGTGTGCCCTGCACAACCCTGCCAGCGTACTTTGACAATTGCCACTCATATCTGGTGTCTCTATAGCGTGCTTTTACAAAGAAAAAAGGTTTCCAGTGTAAGCTAATAGCAGCCAGTCAGTGTCCTTCAAGCGGCTCTGTCAGGCCTTCCTTCAGCGTGTGCCCTGCACAACCCTGTCAGCGTACTTTGACAATTGCCACTCATATCTGGTGTCTCTATAGTGTGCTTTTTCAAAGAAAAAAGGTTTCCAGTGTAAGCTAATAGCAGCCAGTCAGTGTCCTTCAAGCGGCTCTGTCAGGCCTTCCTTCAGCATGTGCCCTGCACAACCCTGCCAGCGTACTTTGACAGTTGCCACTCATATCTGGTGTCTCTATAGCGTGCTTTTACAACCAAAATTTTGTTTCCACTGTAATAGAAGAGCAGTTGCCTGCCTGCCAGCTTCTGTGTGAGGTTCACAGTGGATACTGTGCCCTCTTGCCCAGTGCCACCACTCATATCTGTTTTTACAATAGCTTAAGCTTTAGATTTAAAAGAAATCATTTTTTTTCACTGTAATAGAAGAGCAGTTAGTTGTCTGCAAGCGTCTGGGTGTCAGGCCTACTTCAGCGTGTGCTCTGAAGACCTGTTCCAGCGTGCTTTGACAGTTGCCAATCATATTTGGTGTCTCTTTAGCGTGCTTTTACAAAGAAAAAAGGTTTCCAGTGTAAGCTAATAGCAGCCAGTCAGTGTCCTTCAAGCGGCTCTGTCAGGCCTTCCTTCAGCGTGTGCCCTGCACAACCCTGCCAGCGTACTTTGACAATTGCCACTCATATCTGGTGTCTCTATAGCGTGCTTTTACAAAGAAAAAAGGTTTCCAGTGTAAGCTAATAGCACCAAGTCAGTGTCCTTCAAGCGGCTCTGTCAGGCCTTCCTTCAGCGTGTGCCCTGCACAACCCTGTCAGCGTACTTTGACAATTGCCACTCATATCTGGTGTCTCTATAGTGTGCTTTTTCAAAGAAAAAAGGTTTCCAGTGTAAGCTAATAGCAGCCAGTCAGTGTCCTTCAAGCGGCTCTGTCAGGCCTTCCTTCAGCATGTGCCCTGCACAACCCTGCCAGCGTACTTTGACAGTTGCCACTCATATCTGGTGTCTCTATAGCGTGCTTTTACAACCAAAATTTTGTTTCCACTGTAATAGAAGAGCAGTTGCCTGCCTGCCAGCTTCTGTGTGAGGTTCACAGTGGATACTGTGCCCTCTTGCCCAGTGCCACCACTCATATCTGTTTTTACAATAGCTTAAGCTTTAGATTTAAAAGAAATAATTTTTTTTCACTGTAATAGAAGAGCAGTTAGTTGTCTGCAAGCGTCTGGGTGTCAGGCCTACTTCAGCGTGTGCTCTGTAGACCTGTTCCAGCGTGCTTTGACAGTTGCCAATCATATTTGGTGTCTCTTTAGCGTGCTTTTACAAAGAAAAAAGGTTTCTAGTGTAAGCTAATAGCAGCCAGTCAGTGTCCTTCAAGCGGCTCTGTCAGTCCTTCCTTCAGCGTGTGCTCTCCAGAACTGTTCCAGTCAGGGCCGGTGCAAGGATTCTTGCCGCCCTAGGCAAAGATCCATTTTGCCGCCCCCTCTTGAATGCAACTACACTCTCTCAGAAGTTTATTCACTAAACTATGAATTCAGTGAATTGGAAATCGAATTGCATAGTTTAAGCAAAAACAGCTGAACTGTGACAGTTGCTGAGTTGGCGAATTCTTCTAAATGGTATAAATTTTGCCATTTGCTTTTTAATTAGGTCTGATCAGCTGTCCCTTTCCTCCATAGTGCCCAATCTCTCTCATTAGCGTTTATCCCCAGCATTCTCCTTTGTGTCTGTTGTTTTTGCAGTCTCGATGTTCATGATTTATCTGCTCACTCTATGCCACAGATTCTCTCCAGCCTGTTTCTCTTTATTCCAATAGAGTTATTCAATAAAGTGAGAATTGTTGGGAATTCAAATTGAACTTCTAATTTATGGTCAAAACACCTGTTAACATTCTCCAGATTTGGCTACTCTGTCCTTACATTTACAATTTTCACTCTAGTGAATAACCCGGTAATTATCTTCTGTCAATTTCTCTTCTTTTCTTTTCCATGTCTATTTATTAAACAGTGGGTTGAAATATAACTTGAAACATTTAGGCCAACAGAAGAGTTGTATAAAGTCATCTCAACTTTTTTCAAATCACTGTTTAGTGAATAGACTCCTAAGTGTCTAAGGGAAAGCAGAGAGACCAGTGATAAATTTAGGGAAAGGGAACAGACCGGGAAGGCAATTAGGTAAGGGATAGAGAGATTGTTGAGGTTTTTAAGAAACCTATACAGACTAGGAGACATTTTAGAAGAGACACAGTGAGCAGACATTTAGGGGAAAAAAAAGAAACTGTCCAATATGAACACACACATTCAGTACACACAGTAATACATACATCCACACACACTGCCAATACATACATCCATACACACACACACAGAGACTGCCAATACATACAACCATACACGCACACACAGACTGCCAATACATACAACCATACACGCACGCTGCCTAATATATACATTCAACCATACACACTCACTGCCCATTATATACATACTGCCCAACACATACATCCAAGCGCACATACTGCCCAACACATACATCCATACGCACATACTGCCCAACACATACATTCATTCGCACATACTGCCTAATACACACATCCATACGCACATACTTCCTAATTCATATACTTTTTACATTGAATATATTTATGGTTGTTATAAAAAAATTTATTCAATTAGTTTGGTGGGATTTAACTTATACTATTATGCATTTAGTTTATGATAATGGTGGTATTTAATGTATGCTACAGGGAACTTGTCTGAAAGGCACACTGTAAGTAAAACTTTTTTTTAAATATAATATATATAATTATATTAATGTATTAGAAATATAACTGGTCACACACTCATTGGCACACACACACGTCACTTACACCCTCTCACCAACACACACACTCTTACTGACAAATACACACATACACACATACACACAAACACAATGTCACTTACACATTCTCACTAACACACACACACACACTCTCTCACTGAAATACACACACACAATGTCACTCACACCAGTTTACATGTAGTCAGTTTATTATACACACACCCACAAACAAACTTAACACACCAATTTTTAAACATACAAACAATAATAACCATCTCCCCTTATGCCATACCTGTGCTAGTGATGTGACTGGAGGAGAAGGGGACCATATTTCAGCCTGCAGGTATCTGTCCTTGTTCCTGGTGGAGCAGGAGAGCCGTGCACTGTGAGCACAGGCTGCTTCCGGCTCCTTCCAGAGTGCTTCCTGTGTTCACAGGCAGGGGGCAGCCAGGATACCAGGTTACATCCCGGCTTTCCCTGCCTGCAGCAAGCAGAGTGCTCTGCTCGGGTGCTGGGGATTCAACAGATCCCCTCTCCCTGAGCAGATGGTCGGCACTGCAGCAACAGGGAGGCAGAGGGAGCACAGGATATGGCTGCGCTGGGGGGTGGCTAAACAGCCACTTACCCAGCGCTCCGACCCCAGGCAAGAGAAGCCCGCTGCCCACTCACAGAAGCAGCCCACCCAGAAACCTCCCGGTGGGCGCCCCCTGCAGGTCGGCGCCCCAGGCGAATGCCTAATTCGCCTTTATGGTAGCGCCGGCCCTGGTTCCAGTGCACATTGCCAATCATATCTGGTGTCTCTATAGCGTGCTTTTAAATCCCAAATTTTTTTTTCACTGTTATAGATTGAATAGCAGTTACTTGTCTTCAAGCGGGTGTGTCAGGCCTACAGTGTGTGCTCTGCAGAACTGTTCCAGTGCACATTGCCAATCATATCTGGTGCCTCTATAGCGTGCTTTTAAAACCAAAATTTGTTTTTCACTGTTATAGATTGAATAGCAGTTACTTGTCTTCAAGCGGGTGTCTCAGGCCTACAGTGTGTGCTCTGCAGATCTGTTCCAGTGCACATTGCCAATCATATCTGGTGTCTCTATAGCGTGCTTTTAAAACCAAAATTTTTTTTTCACTGTTATAGATTGAATAGCAGTTACTTGTCTTCAAGCGGGTGTCTCAGGCCTACAGTGTGTGCTCTGCAGAAAGTAGGCCCCCCCATTGTGATTTATGGCCCCCACCCACCGCACAGGAGTGGGGGCCGATGGGGGGAGGACAGTAGGTCCCCCCATTGTGATTTATGGCCCCCACCCACCGCGCAGTGGTTGGGGAGGACAGTAGCTCCCCCCAGTGTGTATCATGGGCTTTGAGGACAGGTGTCAATCCATACCTGCCAAGTGACCCTATGTAGGGGGAACAGTCCCTATTCTGCTCTGTGTCAGTGTGTATCATGGTCTCTGTGGACGGGGAACAGTCTCTATTCTGCTCTGTGTCAGTGTGTATCATGGTCTCTGTGGACGGTGAACAGTCTCTATTCTGCTCTGTGTCAGTGTGTATCATGGTCTCTGTGGACAGGGAACAGTCTCTATTCTCCTCTGTGTCAGTGTGTATCAGGGGCTTTGAGGACAGGTGTCAATCCATACCTGCCAAGTGACCCTATGTAGGGGTAACAGTCCCTATTCTGCTCTGTGTCAGTGTGTATCATGGTCTCTGTGGACGGGGAACAGTCTCTATTCTGCTCTGTGTCAGTGTGTATCATGGACTCTGTGGACAGGGAACAGTCTCTATTCTGCTCTGTGTCAGTGTGTATCAGGGGCTTTGAGGACAGGTGTCAATCCCTACCTGCCAAGTGACCCTATGCAGTGGCGGATCCAGAGCCTGATCTCGGGAGGGGCACTTGTAGATTATTTAAATAAATAATCATGGCACAATAACCACTACAGCTCAGTGTAGTAGTTATGGTGCCAGTAGTGCCAGGATCCCACCCCAGAGTAAGTAGTCATACCGTTTAAGAACAGTTTGACAACTTACCTGGGGTCTGCTGGGATATAGGGCATAGGAGAAGTGGTGTGTGTGAAAGGTGCAGTGTGTGTGTGAGCGGTAAAGTGTGTGTGAGTGCGTAAGGGCGGCAGTGTATTTCAGGGTTGCAGTGTGTGTGTTAGGGGGCAGTGTATGTGTGGGGCAGTGTGTGTGTGTGAGGGTGGCAGTGTGTGTATGGGGGCACTGTATGTCTGTGGGGCAGTGTGTGTATGGGGAGCACTGTATGTATGGGGAGGCACTGTATGTATGTGTGGGGCAGTGTGTGTATGGGGGGGGTCGTGTGTGTGGGGCAATGCGTGTATGGGGGGGGTCGTGTGTGTGGGGCAATGCGTGTATGGGGGGGCAGCAGTGTGTGTACGGCACTGTATGTGTGTGTGTGGAGTGTGTGTGTGTGGAGTGTGTGTATGGGTGTGCAGTGTGTGTATGGGGACAGTGTTTGTGGGGCAGTGTGTGTATGGGGGCAGTGTGTGTATGGGGGCAGTGTGTGTATGGGGGCAGTGTGTGTATGGGGGCAGTGTGTGTATGGGGGCAGTGTGTGTATGGGGGCAGTGTGTGTATGGGGGCAGTGTGTGTATGGGGACAGTGTGTGTATGGGGTCAGTGTGTGTATGGGGACAGTGTTTATGGGGTCAGTGTGTTTATGGGGTCAGTGTGTGTATGGGGACAGTGTGTTTATGGGGACAGTGTGTGTATGGGGACAGTGTGTGTTTGTGGGGCAGTGTGTGTATGGGGTCAGTGTTTTTAAGGGGTCAGTGTGTTTATGGGGTCAGTGTGTGTATGGGGACAGTGTGTTTATGGGGTCAGTGTGTGTTTATGGGGTCAGTGTGTGTTTGTGGGGCAGTGTGTGTATGGGTCAGTGTGTTTATGGGGTCAGTGTGTGTATGGGGTCAGTGTGTGTATGGGGTCAGTGTGATTATGGGGTCAGTGTGTGATTATGGGGTCAGTGTGTTTATGGGGTCAGTGTGTGTATGGGGTCAGTGTGTGTATGGGGTCAGTGTGATTATGGTGTCAGTGTGTGTAAGGGGTCAGTGTGTTTATGGGGTCAGTGTGTTTATGGGGTCAGTGTGTTTATGGGGTCAGTGTGTTTATGGGGTCAGTTGGTTTATGGGGTCAGTGTGTGTTTGTGGGGCAGTGTGTATATGGGGTCAGTGTGTTTATGGGGTCAGTGTGTTTATGGGGTCAGTGTGTTTATGGGGTCAGTGTGTGTATGGGGTCAGTGTGATTATGGGGACGTGTGTGTATGGGGTCAGTGTGTGTATGGGGTCAGTGTGATTATGGGGACGTGTGTGTATGGGGTCAGTGTGTTTATGGGGTCAGTGTGTGTGTATGGGGTCAGTGTGTGTATGGGGTCAGTGTGATTATGGGGTCAGTGTGTGATTATGGGGTCAGTGTGTGTATGGGGTCAGTGTGTGTATGGGGTCAGTGTGTTTATGGGGTCAGTGTGTGTATGGGGTCAGTGTGTGTATGGGGTCAGTGTGATTATGGGGTCAGTGTGTGTATGGGGTCAGTGTGTTTATGGGGTCAGTGTGTTTATGGGGTCAGTGTGTTTATGGGGTCAGTGTGTGATTATGGGGTCAGTGTGTTTATGGGGTCAGTGTGTTTATGGGGTCAGTGTGTGTATGGGGTCAGTGTGTTTATGGGGTCAGTGTTTTTAAGGGGTCAGTGTGTGTATGGGGTCAGTGTGTTTATGGGGTCAGTGTTTGTAAGGGGTCAGTGTGTGTATGGGGACAGTGTGTGTATGGGGACAGTGTGTGTATGGGGACAGTGTGTGTTTGTGGGGCAGTGTGTGTACGGGGGGAGGAGGGAAGGGAGGTTTTTTTAATAAAAAAAAAAATGTATTTAATAAAATTAATATATTTATGTCCCCCCTCCCTTCTTACCTTTATTGAGGAGGAGGAGGGGGGACATTTCTCCGTCCCTGGTGGTCCCAGTGTGATTCCCTGGTGGTCAGGTGGGGAGAGTGAACTCTAGCCCGCGCTCCAGGGCTAGAGTTCACTCTCGCGAGATTTGGAGCGTTGCCGTGGTTACCGCGGCAACGCTCCATGCTAGTGAGAGGAGGACCCGGAGGAGCTGCAGGCTGAGCTCCCGCCGGGTCCTCTCTCACTCTCCTGCCGGCTGCCAGCACAGTGCTTGCGGACCGGGGAGGGAGATCACTGATCTCTCTTCCCGGTCCGCAGGCACATTGCAGGGCTGGCACTTGGGCAATGCCAGCCCTGCACTAGCCGGCCGGGGGGAATCTCGGGGGGGGCAATTGCCCCGTTGCCCCCCCCCTGGATCCGCCAATGACCCTATGTAGGGAGAACAGTCCCTATTCTGCTCTGTGTCAGTGTGTATCATGGTCTCTGTGGACGGGGAACAGTCTCTATTCTGCTCTGTGTCAGTGTGTATCATGGTCTCTGTGGACGGTGAACAGTCTCTATTCTGCTCTGTGTCAGTGTGTATCATGGTCTCTGTGGACAGGGAACAGTCTCTATTCTGCTCTGTGTCAGTGTGTATCAGGGGCTTTGAGGACAGGTGTCAATGTTAGGTGATTTCTGCCCTTTATGGATTAAAAGCAGACTCTGCATCAACTGTGTAATTTTCCATGGGAGTTTTGCCATGGATCCCCCTCCGGCATGCCACAGTCCAGGTGTTAGTCCCCTTGAAACAACTTTTCCATCACTTTTGTGGCCAGAAAGAGTCCCTGTTGGTTTTAAAATTCGCCTGCCCATTGAAGTCAATGGCGGTTCGCACGGTTCGCCGGTTCGCGAACATTTGAGGAAGTTTGCGTTCGCCGTTCACGAACCGAAAATTTCGGGTTCGCGACAACACTACTCATGGGTTAACTTTTTTTTTTTTTTTTTTTGACATTCTGTGTTTATCGGTTTGGTATTTTTGGCATAGCGCTAATCATTACAAAAAGGGATCATTGCATAGGTTAGTACCCCTACATTTGCGGTATGAGTCAACAGGTATGCAAGTTCTGATTGCATTAGACTTGTCCTTGGTTAATATATATGTTAATAAAGATCTTTCCTTTCCTCTTTTTTTTCTTTTCCCTTTCCCCCTTTCCCCTCCTTCCTTGATTTAAGCAAGGTACAAGTACCTAATGTAACCAGCAGTCAGGGGATCAGAGCTGTAACTTGCGCAGCATTTTGAAATATACATTCATATTTAACCCGAGCTTATGTGTGTACGGATAAAAATACTGGCCTACCAAAAAAAACAAAACAAAAACTATAACAAAACCATAAACAAACAAACCCAGAAATGGTACCTCGTACAGGAGTGAAAACGGCCTTTCTGTATTCCCCAAGGTGCTACAGATTTGAGGTGTCTGTTTTGATCAGAAAATACTAAAAAGTAACAAATTACACTTCGTTTTCTGGCTTCCTGAATCAATAGCTGTAGTCTATGTATACATTGGCACAAGAACACAACAGTTTTATTGTGCACGTCCCCTGGCCATGTGTAGGTAAAGAGTAAGTGGAGTGATCTGAGTAAATTTCCACTTGTTACAAATTAACAATCACACGTTCCTCTGCCAACAATGGGACCTATTATCTTTGTAAGTGTCCCTTCATCGCGGTAAGAAAAAGAAGCAATACACTGACGTCTATTCATAAATGTATGTTAACATAGAACATGGATAATTACTCATTCTCCTGCACTCCTGTTGGCAATCAATAGCGGTTATTGACTAATTAATCATTATTTATCAGATGATGCCATCCCTCAGGTACTTGTTTGTTAAAAAAAACTCTAATGGAAGCTTAGCTTGCTTAACCTGCAGTTAAATATCAAACAGCATTATAGCCCGATAAGATCATCGATGTTTTACAGGTCGACGATACATTTAAAGAACAATGAAAGGTCATGTGTTTCTCATAAGCAACTCGACTGGTGCCACTGGTTTCAGTCATTATACCATGAATATGTTCCCCTTCACTTTTCTCATTTTCTGTTGTACTTGAAAGTATACTCAAGGGTTGTATTGTTGCATTGTGTGGTCATTGTTTTTCTTCTGTACTATTTTGTCAGCTCAGCACAATGTAAAAAAATATTTTTTCTACACAGCCCAATATTTTTTTTTACAGCTGAATAAGGTATCTTAACATAAGTCTGAAGTATACATTTATCCAAATAAATATTTTATTTTAAATATCATTTTTTCATAATTGTCTTTTACTTAAACACAGCGGAACTAGGTATTGAGTACCAATAAATTTGATACTTTTTTTTTACAAACACGCACGCACACACCACCACCACAGCTGCCACCACAACCACCACCCAATAACATGGCCACGTATTCATAATTGCACTTATTTATTATAACAAAACAGGTTTATTTTCCATCCAATATCATGTGATACTTTAACTCTCGTGGGATTAGCTAGGCATCTGTCCAAATAATTTAACACATGATTCAAAAGCACTTCACTTTCTGTTAGTCACTGAAACTGTTGTTGTACAATAAGCATTTCCTTTCCCAAGGTACTCTTACATGCAATTCAGATCCACAGCAATAGTACGGATGGTCGTGTGAATTCCCTGCACTGGAATATGATAGAAACCAGTATGGTGCATTTTACTTGTTCAGGTCAAGGAGAATGCACAATAGAATGGCATTGCGTAACGATATTGGCCAACTGAGAAAGGATGTTTACATCAAGCTCTTAGTGCAAAAAAATGGTCCTTCGGGAGAAATGATAACCTTATTTTTGGAAGGGAAATGAATCAGATAAGAACCAACGGCAACCTATGTTGTCATGACCATATGGTTCTTAAAGTAAAATTTGTGATCAGGCTTTTTTCTATTAGATAAATTGCTCACATGGCAAAGTAGAAGCAAAGGAAGCTGTGATTACAAAAAGTCTCCATTCACTTGTTAAATTAATCATTCAAATGTTTGTAAAGTAAACGAAGATAAGCAGTTGGCTCCTCCCCCAACACTTCCTGTTTGCACCTTCGATTTCCGGAGGATACAGCTTGTTATCGGTTTCCCTTCTCTGACCTGCTATTGGCGGGAATATCTGTCAGTCATTGAAGTGTACACGTTGGTGTAGTTAATGGTACAATTCTTGCTGCTCTGTGATTTTCTATTTTAAATCAAGCACACTTGGTAGCTTAGGCAATTATCAAGCTAGGACAGGACCAGAACTTGGGCATTTTAGTGACGTACTAATCATGAAAGCATTGGCAAGCAAACTTTTTCTGCTTGATGGCCGGATGTCATGTATGTCAATTGATGGTGGGCTGCCTTCCTCTATAAAAAAAAAAAAAAAAAAAAAAAAAAAAGATATTAATAACTAGATTTGAGAACGGTGAGAAAATGTTGTTTGGCCAAACCATTTTTATGGAAAATAGAATAATTTTCAGGACTCCCATGGCTTGTTTGGTTTGTGATTCGGGCACATTTAGGCTTGGAGTTCAGGAATTTGACCAATCAATCCAAATTTGGATGAATTGCATTTTGAACCTAAACAAATCTCCAAGTCTAATAATAGCAAGTAACTCCCTAATTAGGTATCGTTATTTTGTCAGATATAAGGATAGTAAATTAGGGAGCAGTACTATAAAACACACATGCATTTTCATGCACACAAACACTGTAGCGGAGCTCCCTGTACCCTGGCTGGGTACCTCCGCCAAGGACCGCTTCCAAGCTGGAACAAGGGAAAACCTCAGCGCTTCTGCCCCAGTCACCATGGCTTGACTGGGATCCTCCAGGAGCCTTGCCACCCTGGAGCAGAATAGGGGATTAGATCTATTTCCTCCCAGGGACTGGACGACACACAGTCCTGGGAGCTCTAGTCCTTACAAGGATTATAGCTTTTCCCCTCCCAGTAACTAGACAACACATAGCTCTGTGAGTACAACTGGTTTAATGCATCCAAACACATCGTTTTATACACAGACCCCAGCATTGTCTTCACCACAAGTCCCTCCCATGAATCTCTAATCCTGATAGATAATTGCATTAAAGCCGGTTGTAGGGGATGGCATTGGGCTGTCCTCAGACTTATGTGTATTCGTATGTGTTTGGTTAAATTTTGCCATATGAAGTGTATGCAGCAGTCGTCTGATTGTTCGGTAAAATCACTCCAGTTATTATGCAAGTGAAACTACCGAACAATCAGACCACCCCAGGAATAAGTGTGCCTCCAATTACCGTTCGCAACAATGTTGAAAATGGGTAATTGGCAATTCATGCAGTGTGTGCTTTGTCCTCTGGGTGGCCACCATTCAGGAAACGAACACGTGGCGGTGGCCATCTTAAACTCCCGAACAGCGGTGTTTTGCCGTTGAGTGTCTGGAACCCAGATCGGACACTCAGTTAGGCAAACACCGCGGAGACCTCCACACTGCCGTGAATTCGGTAGAAAGAACCCCGAACAAGGGGATTTACCCGAAACCTCCCCAGTCTTCATAACTCAAGCCATTCGTGTGTTTTATTCCCTTTTTCTGTGACCGACCGCAGTGCCAAAATGGATGGAACCCCTTTCGGATGTTAACTCCAGTGCGGTCGGTCTTTTTATTACTTCCTGGAATTTCCTGAACCCTCTGGTCCAATCTGGGTGATTTTTGGATATGTGTCTCACCCAGATCAGGGCTACCAGGGGATGTAATATTTAAAGGGGTACCCCTATGTTTAGGGGTACATCCAGAAAACCAGAGGAACTGTGTCCTGCATAATGGGATTATGAGTCATACTAATGGGAGCGGATGTGTGGGTGGCAAATCGTGTATGATTGGTGTATTATGTAATTACTGTAAATCCCTCCGTTGCTTGGGAGAAAGCTTTAAAAGAAGGTTGAGTGATTAAAAGTTCAGTTCTGCTCCTGATGCTGTGTGTTGTCCAGTCATTGGGATATTATTGGATTGTCTTGCCTGCTCTAATTATTGTCTTATGGATTTTTAATACTTGTTCCTGAGCCTCACTGGGATCTTGAGTGGAGATAACCTGTGGAATATCAGCTCTCCGCTACACCGGTAAGCTAACTATCTCCCAGTAACAGAGAGGCAAACATAAAAATGTAAAACATAAAAATACCCCAAAAATAATAAAAACATAAAATAACCCCACAATTAATACATCATTAAATAGACATAATCTGAGTGCCCAAGTTCTCCAAATAGCGCTCAGATCCATGCAGTGTAGGGGAAACACCACCGTGTTAAAGTTCTGACCGGCCACACACGTGGTCCTAAGTCCAAAATAGTTCCAGGGCATTTTGTGATTTTGCTGGTCAACTTTCGGGAGCTCCTGCGGTCGCAATATGGGGTGCAGCGCCTGGTTCTCAGGCAGTGTTTCTTCCCCTTAGTCTCAGGCACCTTCCCTCCAAAAAGCACTGTCCTGGCAGATTTCAAAGTGGTTCAAAACCGTGAACCAAGTTTTCTAGGAACCGCATGGTCACCTCATGGCGAAAACAGTTCCATAACATTCGTGGATAAGTCCCGCTGAGGTAACTGGGAACCCATGAAGTCTTAATGCAAAGTTTAGTTCTATAGCAGTAGAGGCTAAGTACCGCTGAGACTATTCGTGGATTTGGTTCATCCGAACGGCCGCCAGAGAGCTAGCGTTCGGTTCGATTCTCATGAACGGAAAGTGCCGAACCAGGGGCACTTAGGGAATGCTACTAGTGGTGGCTGGGCAGATTAACTCTCAAACGGTGTCCCAGACCTGGACCATAGTTGGTGGGCAGGAGGCTGGCTTCTACACTCCTCCAGGAGTCCATGGCAAATGTACGTGGGAAGAAGCATTTGTCAAAAACACATACCTATAAACACATAAACAAAGACAAATACATACATACATTCACACACAGGTCCAACCACCCTCCCTTTTAATGCCTTGAAGGACTGGAGTGTATCTTCTCCCTGAAGTTCAGTGAGTCTCCTGAGATAACTCTGCTCTCCCTGCACAGCTCTTGTCTGCACCTTGTAGTGATGCCAATGCCAAGATGACATCACATCCCAGCTGCCAGCACATTGGAAGAAGAGAACAGTAAGTGCACAGCTTCCTCACAACTGATGTATTTGGGCAGAGTAATCACCTGCGGGTATGCATTTGCCTACATTGTCATAGTCAAATGGCAGTTTTTGTTTCCCCCTCCTGGGGCACCTTAAAGCTCACACAAACCCTGCTTGGAATTAGATGCCCATGATTTTATCATGGGCATTTGCGGATTGTAAATTTACAGGGTGCGAGTCTTATAAGGCCCACAGGGTCATAGGTTGCCTACCCCTGACTTAAAGGTTGTGTGTCACCATAGCAAGGATCCTATGCCAGGATTCCAGCCTGCCTGGCATGGCAGCAGGTAAGGGCTGCCCATATGCAGACTGCTACTGATGCATTCACAAAGGAGCACCAATATCCTGGAATTCTTACCTAATATAGCATGGGCACCTTTAAACAAACACCTTTTGCACCACGTTGCCTTGAATCAGGACTGTCCTGCCAAAGATAAGACTGTTGATATGAATCAACTGGATATGTTTTTTCATACAGTTTATTACTGTGATCAATTTTAATGCTGTTGTGGTCCCTGAGGAAGTTCCTCTTGGAACGAAACGCGTAGGACCAACTGTTTATTTACTTTTATTTTATCCTATGCTGATGGTGATTGTTCACCTTTTAACAAAATAAAATCGCTGATTTTATACTCTCATCTATTGGAGTCCTGTGTAACATCTGCTACCTTGGAGTGGAGAGTGGGACAAATAGCCCACCACCAGGAGGCACCTTGTGAGCCCTTCATTCACCGCAATCTTGTGAGTGCAATTATGTGTGACGCATAACTGACTGTACTTACTGTATTACACTATTTTTGTTTATGTTCCCCTTTTTTAGATTTGTTCAGCAGTATCCCACATATTTGTTTTGGTTTTCGATGAATCAACTGGGGTCTGATTACTTAAAATGAATTGTATATGACATAAGGTCTGACATCTTTAATGTGTTACATATGTAAAATAGTTCCCTTCCCCCATTTATGAGTTTTTTATCGACAGGAAGGCAAGAATTAACAAAAAAAGGGAAGGGAGACAAAAGACTGAGTGTACAGATCAATAAATGTCTACGATACATTTTAAATAACAAATCTGATGTTATTCAAATAACAGTTTATCGAGCAATTAGAGATTGAAATAGCAATATCAGAAATGTGTTTTTACTTCACTTTTCTTGGTTAAACAAGTACAAGCACTTTTTATATTTAAGACTTGTTTTATATATTTTTTTCAACAAAAAAAGGTGAGTTATGGCCATTTCAGAGACAATCAAGGTAACGTAACAGAATTCGGAAAAGAAAAAAAATCTCCAACTTGGTTGAATTGGAAAATGTATCCACCTTGGTTAATCTAGCCTAAATTTCAGCCCATTCCTTGCTGGTAAATGGTCTGCAAAATTAACAGAATTCAATGTTTTCGGTCGTTTAGGAGCGAATAGGATTACTGATGCAGTATGTGTGTGTAGTATAAACATGTTGCTCAATTAAAAATTGTTACATTTTTCTTGAAATGTGTCACTAGCAAAGCAAGACAGAACGCGGTTCCAGATCTGATCCAGCTGGGGATCGTTGAGGTTTGAGCATCCGTGTTCAATCACTGTGTCCCTAGCATTGTCTTTCTCTCCGTGATCAGATTGAATGTTTCCCTCTTCCTCTGCATTGTCCTTTCCAAAACCTGATTCAATTATTAAGAGTAAACTCAGCTGGATTCATATACTAGTCATACCACGACACTTAGAGCAGACTCTGAAAAGAAGAATTAAAGATGCCTCGCGTTTAACCTACTAAATGTATTAACTAAATGCCCTAGTTCAGGGATAGGCAGCCTTTGGCACTCCAGATGTTGTGGACTACATCCCCCATATTGCTCTTGCACCAATAAGGCTGGCAAAGCATCATGGGAGGTGTAGTCCAAAACATCTGGAGTGCCGAAGGTTGCCTATGCCTGCCCTAGTTAAACCTATCCATGTTGTAAACTGGGGTTCTTGAACATTTGTGACATGGATTCTAATGTATGTGCTATTCAGTTGCCTATGGCCTGACTAACATGCTGATGTTCCTATTCTAACCAGTGGGGACATGCTAAAATAATATGGGGATTACGTGTTGGGCCCAATCCAGGGGTTAAAAGACACCTTTTTGTCTTGTCCCTATTTTTACTTTCCTTTTTGTTGAAGGCACGCGGAGCTCTGGCTGTCTGTGTGCTCCTGTCCCCTGATTTTGTCCATTATGTTCTGGACAGTCAGAGTCCGTTCCACCACCATCTGCTTTTATTCAGGTTCAATGCATCCCATGACCCGCTGTTTGCATTACAAACCGTTTAATGACCAATGCCCCTCAATGCATGTGACGATATATAGGTACTGGCTGAACGCCTTGTCCTTAACCCCTTAAACCAAACTTCTGGAATAAAAGGGAATCATGACATGTCACACATGTCATGTGTCCTTAAAGGGTTAAAAGGCTACTTCCAACAAAAGCCAGTTTTAAGAAAACACTTGTTTTGGCTACAGTAGCCTTTCCTACCCTGGTTCCCCCCACCCTCTTTAAGGAGAATATGGGCGGCACAAGAGGGGGGCACTGCCATTGGACGCCTGCCAAAAGTACAGAATTCCCATTAGCCACCCAGAACTCTAGTTCCATGCTGGTTGATGACACCCCAATGGCGCTACCGAAGGTGGAGTTACATGTCCAGCAGTGAAGTGGTTAAACTCAGAATGTGTTAAACATAGAGAACCACTGCACATACAGACTAGGGGGCCTAGATGGTGGTTTTAACACTATAGGGTCATGAACAAGTTTGTGTTCCTCACCCTATGGTGTTCATTTAAGAACCCAATACCTCATAAAGTCACTTATTCAAGACTTCAAATATGTGCCTTCAAAATGATCCTCAAAACCCATCTCTTTACAGTGACTTACTAATCACTTGTTCAATCCAGCCAATCATATAATGGCCATATAATATTCATTGCAAAGTTAATACATTTCTGATTGTTTGCTACACACCTCAACTGACCCTTTTCCCTTTATATTGGAGAAAGTTCTCTTTGCGTCTGCAAAATAATGGCTTGATATTATATCTTCTTCTTTGTATCCAGTGTTGTAACATTTGATAGTGCTATAAAAATAAAAGATAACATTTCTACCAATAAAGATAAAACATGGAAACTTTCAAGAAGTATTTTTTTTCCCAAAGTGAGTGAGACTGCAGGGGCATGATGTATACACCAAAACTGCCT
Source organism: Pelobates fuscus (assembly GCF_036172605.1). Lineage (NCBI taxonomy): Eukaryota > Metazoa > Chordata > Amphibia > Anura > Pelobatidae > Pelobates > Pelobates fuscus. Next base: position 18,705,630 of record NC_086327.1, on the reverse strand, counting down.
TATAAGGCTAAATATGTTTTGATGTCTATAATGTTCCTTTAAGGTCAGAAGGTGCAATACGGTTTATATGTTTTGTATGATTTTTAGTAGTGATTTTGGAACATTGCTACTGATCTTTGCTGAATATTAATGAATTAACTTTCACTGTTTTTGTGATTTTTTTCTTTGTTTATTGGGTCTGCAAAATTAGATCTCCAGCTGTTGAGCAACTACAGTTCCCATGATGCTTTCCCAATTTGTTCTGGTTCTACGACCGCAGAGGATCAATCTGTTGGCCTGTCCTGGTAAACTGTTGGTCCTGTTAGTTGCTCTGGATTAAAAGAAGTCTTGGCTGTGACCAAACTGAGCATTGTAGATTGTGCTGCAATCAGGGCCGTCTTTAAGGAGGGGCAAAAGGGGCAGCTGCCCTGGGCCCAGTTACTCCTGGGGGCCCTAAGGCAGCTGCCCCATGGGCCCCCTGCAGCACCTGAGATAATCAGGGGCCCCGGCCCTTTAATACTGCTCTGGACCGGGCCCCTGTAATATGGGGGGTGGCTGACTACATACTCACAGCTAGCCCCCATCTCACACACTGCCCTGTGAGTCTCTTTGTTCCCCGGGCATGCTGGGAGGAAGTGAGGTCAGATCGCTTCCTCCCAGTAAGAACAGATCACTTCCTTCTCAGTGCCGCTGGGGAGGGGGCACACACCACACAGAGGAGAATGCAAGCATTGGGGGGGGGGGGGGGGGGAGAGGGACTGGGGCAGCTGAATGCAGACTCCCATCAGCCAGGGCCAGCAAGCTCCCACTGGACCCCAGGGAAGCCACCCCACTGTACCCAAAAGGTAAGGAGACAGGAGGGTGGCTAAAAAAAAAATTTCTGTTTGTTTTGCTAATTTCTGATTTCACTTTTATTTATCAGAGATTACAAACACCCATGTGTGAAACACACTGGGGATAACTACATGTTAAAATTTCTAGATGAACCTGACAGTGCCCTATTAAATATAAATAAATAAAACATTGTCAAATATTTATTTTAACTATGTAAGAACAGAGTTGAGACATTATATTGGCCAAGGTTGTTGGGAGTTGCTATCCAGAAGCTGCTAGAGGGCAGAGATTAAAATATGTAAATTGACACTTATATATGTGTGTGTACATGGGTCTCATAAGTGTGTGTATCTGGCTGTGTTTATGTCAGTGTATGTATCTGTGTGTGTGTGTATCTGGCTGTGTTTGTGTGTGTGTGTGTGTGTGTGTGTGTGTATCTGGCTGTGTTTGTGTGTGTGTGTGTGTGTGTGTGTGTGTGTATCTGGCTGTGTTTATGTCAGTGTGTGTATCTGGCTGTGTTAATGTCAGTGTGTGTATCTGGCTGTGTTAATGTCAGTGTGTGTATCTGGCTGTGTTTATGTCAGTGTGTGTATCTGGCTGTGTTTATGTCAGTGTGTGTATCTGGCTGTGTTTATGTCAGTGTGTGTATCTGGCTGTGTTTATGTCAGTGTGTGTATCTGGCTGTGTTTATGTCAGTGTGTGTATCTGGCTGTGTTTATGTCAGTGTGTGTATCTGGCTGTGTTTATGTCAGTGTGTGTATCTGGCTGTGTTAATGTCAGTGTGTGTATATCTGGCTGTGTTTATGTCAGTATGTATATCTGGCTGTGTTTAGGTCAGTATGTGTATCTGGCTGTGTTTAGGTCAGTATGTGTATCTGGCTGTGTGCGTGTGTATCTGGCTGTGTATCTGGCTGTGTTTATGTCAGTGTGTGTATCTGGCTGTGTGTGTGTGTGTGTGTATATGGCTGTGTTTATTTCAGTGTGTGTATCTGGCTGCATTTGTGTCAGTGTGTGTGTATCTGGCTGTGTGTATGTGTACTTGTGGGTCAGTGTGTATGTTTACCTGTGTGTGTGTAAGTGTCCATCTGAGTGTGTGGTAATGCATACATCCCAGCATTTTAATGCCAACACTGCACACAAATACACTCCTACATTCCATCGCTAGCACTGCACACAAATACACTCCTACATTCCATCACTAGCACTGTACACAAATACACCCCTGCATGTGTACATGTGTATGTGTGTATCTGAGTGTGTACATATCTGTGTCGATGTGTGTGTGTCTCAGTGTGGCTGTGCCAGTGTGTGTATGTCGGTGTGTGTATCAAGTGCATGTATCTGTGTGCCAAAGGGTGTTTATGTGTGTATGTGCCAGTATGTGTCAAGGTGTTTATGTGTGTATCTGCGTGTTAATGTGTATGTTTATATGTGTTAATATGTATGTACATACATCCCAGAAATCAAACAGAACATGGAAACACACCCATGCAAATACAAACATTACATATACACAAACCCCTTTGCTGAAATACCAATACTGCACACAAATGTACATATGCATTTAAAAGACAACACTACATCCAAACACACCCATGCATGCAAATGCAAACATTACATACAAACACACCCCTGTATTAAAACGCTAAAATTATATACAAACATCAACTCTACAGACAAAAGCACGCCTGCATTTAAAAGCCAACTCTACAGACAAAGCACGCCTGCATTTAAAAGCCAACACTACACACAAGTACACAACTGCATTCCAGTGGTAACAGTAAATACAAATACACCCCTACATGCACACATACACTCTATACAAACACATGCTTACCTTCAAATGCACAAACACTGCTCACAAATACAACCCTGCAAGGATAGTAGATCCCCAGCTGTCATAGCATAGCATGACTTTTATATGAAAGATGGGGATTTCTCTTTTCTTCCCTCTTGCGATACAGGGAAGGCCTGAAAAATATTCTTGCAACAGGGCACTCTATACATTAGTTCTGCCGCTTAGTGGGAGTTGAGGTTGTGATTGCATGCCCGGGAGGTGGGGGGCCAGGGTCCAGGGGGCCCAGGCAAATGTTTGCCCAGGGTCCAATCAATATTAAAAACGGCCCTGGCTGCAATTCAACTGGCAAGGGATCCAGGAAGTGCTAGGTTTCTACAGCTTGTTAAAGATCTAAACAGCAGCTAGGTGCATAATAAAATGTATTAGTTTAGATCTCGCCGCTATTCACAATCATTCTGTTAATTATAACTTTTCTCCCTGTGACTTTATGCTAATGCTGTTACCAAATTGGTGGGCATGGGGTGTGTCTATTTAAACGTGTAATTACCATCAGTGAGATCTAAAATGAATCAGGTTATAACGTTAATTAAGATTTAGAATCTCTGTTCGAAGAACTATACAATATATTACTGTGTTCTCTCATTTTAACCACTCTGACAGATAGCATTACAGATAGGGTAAGTTTCAGTTGTGCATGCAGTCTTGGGGAATTACAATATGGTGTGTTTTACATGTTACTTCCGAAAAACAGAGTGAGATGCGGACAGACCCATAACCCATAATCTGCTGAGATAAATCTAGATAGAACCATTTTATCTGTTTCAAAGGGGAAGTCCAGGTTATGCATTTGAAATATTCAAAAAACAGTTAATAAAAAAAAATATATATATATTTATTTTATAGGTTATTTTAAAGTTCCTTAATACTGTGCAAACCACCAAAAATTATTTCAGGCATTTATTCAGGTCAAATGTTACACAATGCACACAATGTTTCGATGCATAGCGTGTCCCTCTATGGAGCAATCATTACCGAAACACATTAAAGAGGAATTATCACTTCCCCAATTTTAACAAAACCAAGTAAATAATTCAATGTTGGCTATAGGTGAAAATGCTGAGTGCACATGCACGTCTACACATGTCCTAAAAAGCCACACAGAACGTTAAAAGAAACTAACATAACGTACTTTATTTTACTTGGGACTAGACCATATGTTCATTACATAAAGGTTGCTGTGACAAACTTAATAAAATGTAAATAACCAAAACATGTCAGAAAACATACAGGGAATTCTAATAACATAACAACATATTTATAAAGTGGTGGGGAAGACAATATTTAACACTAAATATCTCAATATGCAAATATACCTGAATATGCAAATTAATAAGTCTGCTTGAAACACTGCATATAGAGTTATTTTTTATTTTGCGCTGGAGGCTAAAATGCTAAAATCTCCATAGTGAGATGTTTAATGATACATGTTTTAATTGTTTCTTATTAATGTCAATTCTGTGCATATTTTGCATCTGCCGTCAGTGGGTAAAGCACGCTGATGAAAAATGTGATAATATTCCCTCTTACATGCAGAGCACATACAAGGGGAACATAGTTTTCCTGTGGGCACTGCCTCCCACCGCTACTTATATTGCCTTTTATTTTAATTATATTTCTTGAGTAGAGCCTCCTTCACTTCTTCTCTGCCTTAATATTTTGTATGTCAACTACTTGTTGTCAATTATCCACATTCTAGGATTGTAAAGCACTGCGGAATTTGTTGGCGCTATTTAAATAATAATAATAAATAATAGAAAGTTAGAAGAACTTTCACTATTAACCCCTTAAGGACTGAGGACGGTTCAGGACCGTCATCGGCATTTTTGCGTTGCCGACCGGTGACGGTCCTGAACCGTCCTAACTTTAAGATGTACTTACCCGATCGCAGTCGTTCCCCCGGCGGCGATCGACGGTGCTCCCGTTGTGGAGAGACTGCCTGCAGCCCAGACAGTCTCCCCATGGCAGATTAGGACCCCTGTGGCCATGTGATCGCCCAACAGGGCGACCACATGGTCACAATAGGTGTCCATGTGTCTGCCTGCAGGGGGACTGTCTGTGCTGACAGGCAGTCTCCCTGCATTTGTAAAATCATAAAAAAAATTAAGTTAATGTTAATAAAAAAATAATAATTATATATGTGTGTGTATATATATGATATATAGACATATATTATATCTATATAATATATGTCTATATATCATATATATAATATCATACTATGTGTATTTTTATATTAATATGTACATATATTAATATAAAAATACACTTATAATTAAATTACACACGTATATATATATAATATATATAATAACTATATATATTGTATATATATATATATATATTATTATAAAATACAAATAATAAGTAAATTAAATTAAATAAACATTTTTTAAAATAATAATAAAACATTTAAAAAAAATATTTATCTATATGAAATTTTATTCTAACTGTATTTTGATATTAAAATATATACATTTATATCAAAATACACTTAAAATGAAATTGTATATATATCTATGTATATATAAATAAATAAAAATAATACGAAATATACATTTGTTTATATACAAAATTACATAAATAATTATATAAATATACACGTAACCTTCAAATATATAAATGTGCATATATATTTAAATTCTACGTGTGTATTTATGTAATATTTTTACATAATTAAATAATTTTATTAATTGCAATTTGAGGGACCTGTCTGCCAACCCAGGCCGAAATTGCAGAGAATTTAATTTGCTAGCACTGTATTTTACCCTGTAACTTTCTAAGACACCCTAAAACCTGTACATGGGGGGTACCGTTTTACTCGGGAGACTTTGCTGAATACAAATATTAGTGATTCCAAACAGTAAAACCTATCACAGCGATGATATTGTCAGTGAAAGTGACTTTTTTCACAATTTTCACACACAAACAGCACTTTTACTGATGATATAATTGTTGTGATACGTTTTCCTGTTTTGAAACACTAATATTTGTGTTCAGCAAAGTCTCCCGAGTTTAACAGTACCCCCATGTACAGATTTTATAGCGTTTTTGAAAGTTACAGGGCCAAATATATGGGTCAAATATTTTTACATTGAAAATGGCCAGGTTGGTTACATTGCCTTTGAGAGCGTATGGTAGCCCAGGAATGAGAATTACCCCCATGATGGCATACCATTTGCAAAAGAAGACAACCCAAGGTATTGCAAATGGGGTATGTCCAGTCTTTTTTAGTAGCCACTTAGTCACAAACACTGGCCAAAATTAGCGTTCAATTTAGTTTTTTACTTCTTCACACACAAACAAATATGAACGCTAACTTTGCCCAGTGTTTGCAACTAGGTGGCTACTAAAAAAGACTGGACATACCCCAAATGGAATACCCTGGGTTGTCTACTTTAAAAAAAATATGTACATGTGGGGTGTTATTCAGAGAATTTTGACAGATAATAGTGTTACAATGTCACTATTGATAAATTTGAAAAAATTTATGTTTTGAAACCACAATATCCTACTTGTACCTATAGCCCTATAACTTGCAAAAAAGCATGTAAACACTGGATATTTTAAAACTCAGGACAAAATTTCGAATCTATTTAGCAGTTTTTTTTATTAGCTTTTGTAGATGAGTAAAAGATTTTTCAAGTAAAAGTAAAAAAACATGTATTTTTTTCATTTTGTTCATCATATTTTTTTATTTTTTTAAAATTAAATTACATGAGATTATATAAATAATGGTATGTAAAGAAAGCCTTTTTTGTCCTGAAAAAAACAACATATAATTTGTATAGGAACAGTAAATAAGAGAGCGGAAAATTACAGCTAAACACAAACACCACAAAAGTGTAAAAAGAGGCCTGGTCGCAAATGTACAACATCGCAAAAACAGTCCAGTCCTTAAGGGGTTAAAGAACGTAGACATACGTACAATTTGTCTTCACACACATTTCTTATGGTTTACAGAAAAGTTGGTAAATTTTTCTACAAAAAAACGAGTTATAACCCTAAAAGGGGTCCGCATAAAAGCTTAACCTGTGAAGATATATACATATATATATATATATATATTTTTTAAAGCCCACTTAGCATTAAAGGAACACTATAGTCACCTAAACAACTTTGGCTTAATGAAGCAGTTTAAGTGTATAGATCATGCCTCTCAGGTTTCACTGCTCAATTCACTGCCATTTAGGAGTTAAATCACTTTGTGTTTATGCAGAACTTGTCACACCTCCCCTGGCTCTGATTGACACAGCCTGCGTGAAAAAAACTGGTTTCACTTTCAATCAGATGTAATTTACCTTAAACAATTGTATCTCTTTCTCTGTAAATTAAACTTTAATAACATACAGGAGGCACTTGTAGGGTCTAGCAAGCTATTAACATAGCACGGGATAAGAAAATCTAAATTAAACAGAACTTGCAATAAAGGAAGGATAAACTTTAGATGACTCTTTACAGGAAGTGTTTAGGAAGGCTGTGCAAGTCACATGCAGGAAGGTGTGACTAGGGTTCATAAACAAAGTGATTTAACTCCTAAATGGCAGAGAATTGAGCAGTGAGACTGCAGGGACATTATCTATACACCAAAACTGCTTCATTAAGCTAAAGTTGTTTTGGTGACTATAGTGTCCCTTTAAAAACATATTTTTTAGTAAAACAAAAAATGTAGCCTTGATGAATATTGATGTTCTGATCACATTAGCTATTATACCTGTGATGGAGGGTATTTATTTAAGCACTTATTAAATTTAAAAAAGTTCAATAGGAACTTGCCTTTGGCGACATTGTAGTTTTGGCATTCAAATTATTATTTGCACAGGTGAAACCGTGAGAAGGAATTGGCAGAACACAGTCTGATGGAAAACACATACAATATGTCAAAAGTTAATAATGTGTGATATTAACCTCTTATGTGCCTCTTATGTCACTGCACAAATCTTGGGGAGTGCTGTTAAGAGGAATGGGATACACCCCATGCTGTTTGGGGAAAAACACTACAGGCTGAACTAGAATGTCACACACACAGAAATAAGCAAAAATAACGGTAAATGATCCCTAGGGCCCATAAACAAGATGCTAAGATCTCCATGGTGAGATGTTTAATGATACATGTTTTTATTTGGTATTTATTTGTTTTTATTTTTTTATTTTTTTTATTCTTTATTTTTGTAGTGCGTAAACAGGTAACAGTTGCGAAAGAGGTACCCCAAAGGCAAAGGCAATCCTCCAGCGTTGCAAAATTATACAGTACATTAGGGTAGATGTGAGACAAGCACATTTTGGTTAGTATTAAGCAAGAGATTGAAATGTTATGTTGCGTACACGTTTGGGCAAGTATGTCCTGTCAATTGGGAATGTAAAATTTGAACAACAGTGATGAGTGCGGTGGCTCATGTTGAAAACCTGTCCTATCGCCTATGTCGGCAGGGTTTTTCTTTGTTTCTGTATTGTTTCGTGCATAAGCGAAATACCTGGCCTTGCAAAGCCTTAAACGGCGTATGCAATCTGGTGACATACATAGGTAAACATGCGGCATCAGAGATAAGCCGTGCACTTTTGCTGTAAGGGTAGAGTGGTGAACAGGATTATACCTTAGTTGTCCAGTCGTGTGCTATGTACGTATCGGTGTTGTTGATGGTGGTCACCAGGGCCATACTGAGATTTGCACACCATCGGGCATGTGGAGATACTCGTATTTGTGAAACATACATATAGCTGAATAAGGATAGCATCACGGTAGTATCACATCATTCGTTTGTAAATAAAGTATACATATCTTTTTCAGTACTAGTAGCATGAGTAGTTCTATGAAATGACCTGTAGGGAGGTCAGGGTAGAGAGGAAGGGTAAGAGTAGGGGTAAGGGGGTCAGGGTGGAGGTCTGGTGTGTATTAGTCATGTTACCTGTGGCCTTCTCAGCGGTTGGTGTAGTCTTCCCATGGTTCCCAGGTTTTTATAAAATTTGGGTATGTATCTCTTATTTGTGCTGTTAGTTTATCCATGAGCATAGGCGTGCGCACGGGGTGTGCCGGGTGTGCCTGAGCACACCCTAATCCCCGCGGCACGCCTATGTATTGAGATCGGCAGGGGAGATCTCGGGATCTCCCCTGTCGGCTCATGCAGAGCCGGCGCTATCCGAGCGCCGGCTCTGCTCTAAGCCTCCCTCCCCACTGACCCACAGGCAGGGAGGGAGGCAGGAGAGGACCCGGGGAGCTCTTGCCAGCAGCTCCGCCGGGTCCTCTCGCAGGATTCTGAGCTTTGCCGCGGTTACCGCGGCAACGCTCAGATCTCGCGAGAGTGAACTCTAGCCTGCAAGGCTAGAGTTCACTCTCCACTGGACCACCAGGGAAGGCAGCAGCAGAAATGATCCCCCCTCCCAGGCATAATGTAAGAAGGGAGGGGGGATATTAAGAAATCTGCCCCCACCTCCACTGGACCACCAGGGAAGGCAGCAGCAGAAATGATCCCCCCTCCCAGGTATAATGTAAGAAGGGAGGGGGGATATCAAGAAATCTGCCCCCACCTCCACTGGATCACCAGGGAAGGCAGCAGCAGCAAGGTCCCCCCTCCCTACATAAGGTAAGAAGGGAGGGGGGATATTTACCAAACGGCCCCCACACAATACACACAATCCCCCAAACATACAGCACACACACACAGCACCCACATACAGCACACAAACAGCACCCTCACACACACATCACCCTCACATATACACACTAAAAGCACCCTTACACACGCATACAGCGCCCTTACACACACACACAGCGCCCTCACACACACAGCGCCTTCACACACACACAGCGCCCTCACACACACACAGCGCCCTTACACACACATCGCTCCTTAAACACACAGCACCCTTACACACACAGCGTCTACACACACACACACACACACACAGCAGTATATATATATATATATATGCGGCGTGTGTTTTTGTGCTTTAGGGTGCACACCCTTATACAATAGGCTGCGCACGCCTATGTCCATGAGGTGGGCCTCTTTGATGTTACGGTAACATTTTTTATTAAGTTTTTTTGAGGGATGGAACAAACTTCAGGAAGAAGTTCTATGACTGATACATTCTGTTAAAAGTTTGCACATTTATTATCTGGCTGCGTAAAGAGCACAAGTAGCCATTTAAAATGCCTCCACCCCAACACTACATTAGAAATATTAACCTCAGTCAGCTTCATTAGAACTCTGCCCATAATGGCTCTGTTCTAAATTCTGCAGCTAGTGTTCAGGTTAGGGAGTCCTGAGGATTACGGTGTATGTAGGCTTGGGGAAACACTGTCATTAGTTTAGGGGGTAACTGCATTCTGGCGTGTCATCAATTTTAACAAGCTTGAGAGTAATGGGAGATACACTCCACTGTCTCTTCAACGATTACAAAGGTCTGTGGGAAGGCCCTAGCACCCCAGAATTGTTCGAAGGAGATGTCATTAGAACATAAAGTATTAATAGTTGTAATATAGCTAGGCACATGATTAAAGGGATGCAATGAGGACGCAAACAACCTTTGCTTAATGAAGTGTTTTTTGGTGTACAGATCCCCCCCCTGCATCTCACTGCTCCATTCACTGCAATTTAGGAGTTAAATCACGTTTGTTTATACAGTCCCAGTCACACCTCCCTGCATGTGACTTGCACAGCCTTCCTAAACACTTCCTGTAAAATGAGTTTTAATGTTTCAACATCCTTCATTGCACAGGCTGTTTAATTCAGAATGTTTTATCTCCCGTGTGTTGGCTTGACTGTTGGTGAAATACTAAGCTAGAATTAGTAACAGTCCCACTGTTATTATATTTCTGTACAACTATATCTACAATAAACTTTTATACATATCCTTTATTTTTTAAATCAGGTTGGAGTTAACCGCCAGCTGGTATATAGATGTTACTTGTATAGAACCCAAATCAATGGTATTCTTTTTTTACATTTATTCTTTTCTGTTTTGGGACTTAGTAAGTATTTCCAAAACTACCATGTGATGTTTTCATGTATATATTTAAAGGTTTTTTTTTTTTAAATCTATGGACCCAAGTAACTGAATTCAACCCCATTAACCCCTTAAGGACCAAACTTTTGGAATAAAAGGGAATCATGACATGTCACACATGTCATATGTCCTTAAGGGGTTAAATACATTAGTACCCAAGGAATGAACATATCACACGGTGTGTACATATTTAAATACTCCTGCAGTGTGTATCCATGCTATAGTAGAAAACATTTATAGAATTATTGTACTTACACATTATCAACACCCGTAACTAAATGAAAATGCTAATATATGTGTTTATCTACCAACCTTCAACTTATTGGGCGAGCTAAGCATATATTACAGCATCAAAGGCAACTGTTGATTCTGAATAATAATTATATTGTGTATTGTAAACTTGTATTATCACTTTATAAATCTGGACGTGTTAAATGTACTTTGTTGTATTGTGTTTTAACATTCCATAGAATCCCATCTGTTGACTGTGTTTTGGAGTAAGATGCATTGACAGAAGGTTGACCTCTCCGCTGTCCGTACATATGAATTATTGCATACTTGTACGTTATCTTCAGTTATAAATGAGAAAGCTAAACAAATAAATATATGAGAAACAAACCAGACATAGTAAATAGTTTACCATATGCACAAACTCAATACCAATTTCATTATATGAAGGACAGCTTTGATTTTTAAATATTATTCTGCTACTTTCGGTACCAGGACTATGCAATTATAACTAATTACTATACGCACTAGCCACCACACAGATTAATAAGTTGGTTGAGGAGCAAGGAGTGTTTGTGTTTTTGATTTTGCAAAAAAGTTTTTGAGATCTTTGTTAAACAGTCGTGGCTCTCCTCGCACACAATAACCACTATCTGCTGTGAAAAAAAGTGTAATGTCCTCATTATCTTGGAGGCAGAGTGGTGGGCTTTGAGAGATATTTTTTAAAAGCATGCAAAGTAATTGACATAATCTGTAAGGGGGGCGGGGCCTGGCCGCAGAAGGGAGCAGACGCATGCCGCTGCTGCTCCCGTAGCTGATCCGGCTTCTTGCCGATTATCGACTAGCGGAGACCGCGAGCTGGCTCAAGTAGGAACCCACTCGACTGCGGAACCCGAGACCTACAAATTGATACCACAAACGTGGATTTTGGCAGAGGGTCAGTGCCCACTAATGTTGCGGCCTACAAGCATGGCGGCGGCGGCGGGGGAGACGGCCGCTTTCCCGCCGTCCACCAGCACGGCAAGGCAGTATATGAGTTCCCGTTCCCCCCCCTATGGACCGGCGGGGGTAATCCCGGTCCCTACCATGATGACACACACTGCCCATCGACCTTCAATTGCCCACCTGAGCTTGGGTTATGGAGGCTCCAGACCCGGCAACTTGCCTCCCCTCATGATACCGCATGGCGAGTGTCCTAAGCGAGCGACAAAACAAGATAAATCGAACTTGGCCAAGATGGCGACACAAGAGCAAGTTACTACTAAGCGTTTACCCACTCAGCCACCTAAGCACATAATGGACTTTGTGACCCGGCTAAGCACCTACCTCCGGGCGAAGTTCAAAACCCAGAGGCAAAGCTACGAACTAGCGATGAAGGAAGTAATGGCGTGGATACGCCCGGCCACCCGGCGCCATCTGTTGGTTAACCCACCTTGCAACCCACAAGCAGCCTCCAGAAGGAAGGAACGCCGCTCAGCAAGGTGGGAAACAGAAATGGGGTCCACGCACAGCAACGACCGCGACCTTAAGCCCCAAGGCAGGACCCGGCGACCCACCCGTCCAATCTCCCACCCAGCAAAGCAATCAACACCAACTCAGCACAGAGGTAACCCTCAAGGCACTGATCAGCCTCACAGACTACATCCCTGGGACGCATGGGACCAGCGCTTTGCAGCACCATCGGCAGCCCCGATGGCACTGGCCTCACCCGACTATAAGATGAACTGTCCTCGATGGCTGGTAAGGGGTATTGGCTGAAGAACTCTGACTCCCTCGCGCCTCCCCTGCTGCCTGGTACACGGACTGATCTGTGACAAACCTTAAGTAAACTTTACCAGTATCGATCCAGCCTGTGGTTATAATTGTTACCTCATACCATAGATAGTACTCTTAACTTGTTAACTACTTGGATGTGTTCAGACCACCTTTACTATGCATGATTCCGCGATATCTAAAGTTTTGATCATTAATCCTGTTAGCGTAGTACTCGTTTTAATTGCAAATGTTAGCAATGCAGTTTTAGGTGTTGTGTTTTATATATTTCTATGATATCTCATGCTACACTTGAACACCCACCCTGCACGACATACGCATGCGCCTAGCACTTCCATAGCGCTATGTTTAGCGGTACAACCATCCTAGCAAGTACCATGCAATACAGCGACACAGACCACAATGGCCTATACGGTACCCTGGTACCCATTGCAGCGATCACACGCCACCCCACGCCACTCCTGCACTATTCTTTAGACCACGTGACTGGCCAAGCAATGCACTAGAGCAAACTCACGAGATTTATATGTGAAGACGATAAAGCAATTGTTATGAGCACATGTTGAGAACAGCTTTTATATGCAAATATAGGATTTTCATCTACTTATGTGTTTACAGCGATGACCCAGTTAGCATGTGGAAGTACCCACCTACCATACCCAATCTAGCGACGCCAAGTATAAAATGCTATTCATTTTTAAGTGCCTAAGCCATGGTACAATCTACGGTTACTGTCTAATAGTCTACCTGGTTAGGCATAGCCACTAGCTAAGACACACTTCTGTTTCCCACATTTAAAAAAAAAAAATATGAGGCATCACCACTCAGGAAATGTAATTTTCTCGAAGTCATCAATGTAATCACCCTATACTGTAAACTGTTTTTGCATTTCCCTCTCTTTATTTTTGTACCCCATCTCATATGCTTCAATAAAGAAAGATTGACATAATCTGTAAGGGGCTGCAACCAGTCTCCTTTAAGTATTACCAGTCGTTATAATGCTTAAATTAACCCTTTACATAATACTATAGTCTTCACAGGGGATATAATGCATGCAGAATGCCATTTTGAACCTTAAAACAACACCTTTCTTATAAACTATATGTTTTAAGCTGTTGGATGCTCTGTCTTTTAATCTACTCTGCTTTAGTAATGGACCCCAGAGTGCTTTTCTTGTTGAGTTTCGTGTGTCTAAGACACAAGGCCACATATTTAGACTGGAAGAAAGGAGATTTAGTCTAAGACAAATTAAATGTTTTTTTAAGAAGAACAAGGATGCGGAATTCTCTGCCTAAAGAGGTGGTTTTATCAGAGTATATACAGATGTTTAAAAAGCAATTGGATAAATACTTGCAAAAACATAATATTCGGGGATAAGGTGGGGTAATAGCTTCTTGATCCATGGAGATATCTGACTGACATTCTGGGTTCAAGAATTATTTGTTGCAAAATTGGAACCACTTTAAACTGTTTTATTTTTTGTCTTCTTTTGTATCAACAGCAAAAACAAATGTGAGAACTTGATGTGCGCATGTCTCTTTTCAGCTATCTAACTAGGTAACTTTTTCTGTGCGGTGGCTGTATTTTGTGTCTGTAAGGGAATTGCTGTGTGTATGTTTTGCACCCCCCGCCCCTTTGCTTACAGTGAGGGAAAAAAAAATATTTGATCCCCTGCTGATTTTGAACGCTTCTCCACTGGCAAAGAAATGATCAGTCTATAATTTTAATGGTAGGTGTATTTTAACAGTGAGAGACAGAATAACAACAAAAACGCATGTCAAAAAAGTTATAAATTGAATAGCATGTCAATGAGTGAAATAAATATTTGATCCCCGATCAATCCACAAGATTTCTGGCTCCTATGTGTCTTTTATACAGGTAACAAGCTAAGATTAGGAGCACTCTCTTAAAGGGAGTGCACCTAATCTCAGCTCGTTACCTGTATAAAAGACACCTGTCCACAGAAGCAATCAGTCAATTAGATTCCAAACTCTCCACCATGGCCAAGACACAAGAGCTGTCCAAGGATGTCATGGACAATATTGTAGACCTACACAAGGCTGGAATGGTCTACAAGACCATCGCCAAGCAGCTTGGTGAGAAAATGACAACAGTTGGTGCGACTATTCGCAAATGGAAGAAACACAAATTAACTGTCTGTCTCCCTTGCTCTGATGCTCCATGCAAGATCTCACCTCGTGGAATTTCAATGATCATGAGAACGGTGAGGAATCAGCCCAGAATTATACGGGAGGATCTTGTTAATGATCTCAAGGCAGCTGGGACCATAGTCACCAAGAAAACAATTGGTAACACATTACACCGTGAAGGACTGAAATCCTGCAGCGCCCGCAAGGTCCCCCTGCTCAAGAAAGCACATGTACAGGCCAGTCTGAAGTTTGCCAATGAACATCTGAATGATTCAGAGGAAAACTGGGTGAATGTGTTGTGGTCAAAAGAGACCAAAATCAAGCTCTTCGGCATCCACTCAACTCGCCGTGTTGTAACAAAGCAAATTAACATTATTAAAGGCTATTATTTTCTATTTAATTAATTATTGCTTTATGACAATATCTCAAATCCTAAATCCTAATGTTTATATTCAGATTGCTTGATTGAATATGTGCGTAGACATGACTGCACACTCCACAGCCTATATTTATTTGCACATTTTACAGTTTGCTTAGGGGTCATGCTTGTTTTACAAAGGACGCCATTTATTTGCAGAGGTTTTGCAAACCTAACAGTATTTATGTAACTGGTCACCGGTTTACATTTCTGCTCTAGTCATCATGAAGCTACTGGGTGTTCACTTTAATTATAGCTTTGAAATCCATTGCATGGCTTTGGTTTTAGTTTTTAACCCATCAATGTCAGGATAAGACCATATTAGTAACATGGTGTGACAACGCCTCTGAGTTTCTGTACTATTTTACAGTTTCTGATTGCTAATTCTATGCCATCAGCAAACGTCATCAGTTTCTTTATGTTTCACAGTTTTATACTGCTATAATGTCACTTAAAGGAACACTCCAATGCCAAAATACAAACAAAATTCAATTGTTTTTTAAAAAAAAAAATACAAATGTATCTTTTAGTAAATATATCCCCAATGAAAGCATGCATGCATTTAATTGTGCATCTTTTCATTGGAGATATAACTAAAAACAGCTTGCAAAAGTTGTGGAATCTCTTGTCTGCTGTCTTTGGAAGCCCTCCCCCTCTAACCTCACCCAGATTCTCTGTGGCTGTCCAATCACAGACTTCCCAATGCAACTCAATGAGAAGTTCTGGACGTTCGTTAACTGAGCTAACCAAACCAGGAAATAACAGGACCGGTTGTCTGACAGCCAGTGGGCTGTAACAAGGTTCATTTATAAAAGTGCCAATTTCTATTCTTTTTTGTAAAATTTAAAAAAGGTCACATTCTACACACATTATGCATTTCAGCAAGCTAAAGTGCTTTAGAGGTCTGGAGCATCTCTTTACTGAGTAAGACATTCCATTTTGAGATCAGATCTTCAAAGATCTGAATCCTGTTTTTATTTTTAATTTTTTTTAAAAGTATCACTGCATACTGCACTTCTCTTGCTTTTTTGGCTTCAAATTACTGGACAAGGCTACACCAATGTTCTTCCCTATTTCCCAACCAGTCCACTAAGCCTGTTGGTCAGATAATCTTGAAAACTAAGGAAAGATTGTGCATCATAGGAGCTGATCGTGTGAATTGGCATGTCTCTGTTTGCCATCCATCCATGCAGCTGCTGTCTTAAAGTTCGTTAGAAGCACATTTGACCAAAAGGAAGACCATGCAGATGATCAAGCGCTAGGGCGTCATCCTGAATCGTGATGTCATGCACAAACATGCACTAAGGCCAGTTTCAGCTGTTCAGCGTGGGCATAGTCTTCAGACAGATAAGTGGTGTTTATCTATATCCATTGAAAATATTACGCACACAGGCTGTATTACATGAATCTTGCATTTTCAATAATTATAATTCAAAATGCTGGAAAAGTTCCTTTAATTTTCGTTTAGCACCACTGAAAGGGTGACCTAAAACATTTTTGAGAAAAAAAATCACAATCAACACACATCCTTATACTGACTACTTATCTCAGTAACCTACAGTACCCACAAAACGGACTGTGAATCATAGGAAGTTCCCCAAAAGCCGGAAAAGCAGGATAGTCTGTATTACTGGTACTTAGAATGTCTGGTCTTAACGGGAACCTAAAGCAAGACAAAATAGAATAAACATGAAAAAGCAAAGGTCAAGTGGTCAGTGGTAAAATTAGATAAAATACATTATAGAGATAGCAATGCATGGTCAAGGAGCAGAGAAGCCAGACAAAGGAGAGAACAAAGCAAGGTCTCAACTCCAAAGAGAAACAAGATGAAAGCATACCCTATTGGGCCTACTAGAAAAAAGGACAACATGCCTAAAAATATAAAAAATAAAGATGGAAAAATATATTCCAACAAGTATCAATACAAAAAAGGAGGCATAATGGTTTCTGAGAAGATTCAATAAATGTAATAAATTCTGTATAATATAAGGAAGAGAACACGGCCTTTGACCCCCCCACCCCCCCCTCACTTCTCCCCCCTAAATTTCTAGGATTAAGAGAGAGTCCACCATTTTTGGCGCCCTAGGCGAAAACACATTTACCGCCCCATATACTTCACACATGCTGACTCAAGCAGACACACACTGACCATGCAAACTGACACACACGCACTTACCCATGTAGACTGACGCACACAGACTCATATACACACACTGATCCATGCAGACACACACATACAGAAACACTGACCCATGCAGACACACACACACATACAAACAGACACACTGACCCATGCAGAGACACACACTGACCCATGCAAACTAACACACACCCATGTAGACTAACGCACACTGACCCATATGCATACACTGACCCATATGCACACACTGATTAATGCAGACACAAACATACAGACACGCTGACCCATGCAGACACACACACTGACCCATGCAGATACAGAGCGACCCATGCAGACACAGGCACTGACCCATACAGACAGACACACTGACCCATACAGACTGACATACATAAGCATACTGACTGAAGCAGACTAACACACATTCTCTGACATACCTTACCTTCATTGCTGTTCGTTGCCTGCGCCTGGCTGCACATCACGTCCTTTATCTGCACATTTCCTGTTATGCTCCCGCCTACTTCTCCCCACGTACAGGGGAAAGGGCGGGAGCGAGGAATTGAATCGCCTGATCGCTGCCGCAATGCATGTCTGGGAGGGGGGGCCTGGATGTTCTACCGGGCCCTAGTGAGCAACAATGTAAGTGCTTCTGAGCGCCTGATAAAATGGTCTCAAAAATATAATAATAATTTTTAAAATAATGTAATTTGATGGAGGGGCGACCGCGGCACAAACATAAAGCCAGGGCCGGCGCCCACTCTTAAGCAGTGCCCTAGGCAGCCGTCTAGTTTGCCTATAGGGAGCGTCGGCCCTGGTGGTCAGCATTGTTGGCCGTTTCCATTTCACAATGGTCATGACAACATGTTAACCTCCGAAACAGACAAGGGGGCCAAGCATGTGTTGCACTATCACCTTCTGTGCTGAACACGTTTCATATATTTCATATATTTATATCAATAGATTAACTGAGAATATTATATTTTCCTCTTTGTTTTTATATATGTAACACTTTCATTTTTGTCACCAATGCAAAAGATTTTAATTTGCTATACAACCTCACCTGTCTTGTTTCTATAAAATGATACATGTTAATAATTCAGTTTCACTGTAAAGCAGTAGACACTAATAAACACATGCTAGCTTTGATGTACTAGGTGAGTTATGGTTTTATGTGCTGTGAATCAAGGAGGATATGGCTGCATCAAACAAGAATCATAGGCATCCTGAAGAATGGTGATACTCACTTCAAGTATAAAAAGGAGACCACAGCCTCAGTTTTACATCAGCCTAGAAAGAGCTTGCATCTGATATTCATATCTACATCCAGAACAGAAGCACCATGTCTCACCACTCCATCCTTGGTACCTCTGGACACAAGCACTTCAGCTCATGTTCAGTAGCTTCCCCTAGAAATGGGACCTCACACCACACATTCTCACACTCATCAAAATCTGCAGCTCACGGTCATTGCTTTAGCAGTCGAAGTGCCCAAGGTATGAGTTCCAAGGGCCAGAAGATCTCAATGGGAAGCTTCCTTTCTGGCAAAAGCGGACATGGATCAGGAGTTGGTATTGGCAGAAATGGCCATGGATTTGGAGGAGCTGGTTGCTCTGGAGGCATCACCCCAGTGACTGTAAATCAAGGTCTTCTCGCTCCTCTTAACTTAGAGATTGACCCAAGTATGCAGAGAGTGAGGACAGAGGAGAAGAATCAGATTAGGGGTCTGAATGATAAATTTGCAACTTTCATAGACAAAGTGCGGAATTTGGAACAACAGAACAAGATGCTTGAGACTAAGTTGGCATTATTACAAGAACAGAAGACAGGTGGCATGCAAATTGAACCTCTGTTTGAAACTTTCATCAGAAACCTAAGGAGACAGCTGGAGAACGTGGGCTGTGAGAGAGAACGTCTGGAAGGAGAAAGGAATGGAATGGAGCAAACTGTGGAGGAACTAAGGAGACGCTATGAACAAGAACTAGACAAACGTACATCTGCAGAGAATGAGTTTATTGGACTAAAGAGGGATGTAGACACGGCTTTCATGAACAAAGCTGAATTACAAGCAAAGGCTGATTCTCTGACTGATGAAATCAACTTCCTAAGAACTCTGTATGATGCAGAAATAGCCCAGCTCCAGGCTCAGATCTCTGACACCTCAGTGGTTGTGTCTATGGATAACAGTCGAGATCTGGACCTGGATGGGATCATTGCTGAAGTCAGAGCTCAGTACGAGGACATTGCTAACAGGAGCAGAGCTGAGGCGGAAGCCATGTACCAGTCACGGTTCCAGGAGCTCAGTATGGCTGCAGGGAGAAACGGGAATGATTTGCAGAGCAACAGAGATCAAATCTGTGAGCTGAACAGATCAATTCAAAGACTGAGAGGAGAAATTGATGGTGTGAAATCTCAACGAGCTGCCCTGGAAGGAGCTATCACTGAAGCTGAAGAACGTGGGGAATCGGCTGTCCGAGACGCCAAGAACAAACTGTCTGAGCTGGAAGGTGCTCTGCAGAAGGCCAAGCAGGACATGGCTCGTCAAATGCGAGAATACCAGGAATTGATGAATGTGAAACTGGCTCTGGATATTGAGATCGCCACCTACAGGAAGATGCTGGAAGGAGAAGAGAGCAAATTGGCTAAAGATGGACATGTTCAGATATCTGTGCTGCACTCCAGTACTGGAGGTAAACAAAGCTCTGGAGGCATGTCACAAGGAGGCAGTGGCAATCATTACAAGGCAGGTTTTAGCTCAAATGGTACAAAAAGTGCCCACCATGTCTCAAAAAGCAATCACAGCTCCGGCCATGGACACCACTGCTGAAGGAAATCTCCAGATGGTAGGAAATTCATTGGGTGAACAAATTCATATTTCAATGCTCACCCAACTATGCTGAATTCCCAAATTCTACTGTGATTCCTGCTTTTCTTGCATATTGAAATTGTAACTGCTTAGTGGTAACTAGATGCACGTAAAAAGGACGAAAAAAGGAAAAGAAAAAATGAGCCAATGCAAACAAGTCTGACGCATTTCACACTATAATCCCTGCTTACTCATAGGTAAATATAGTATCACTTTAAACCACAGGTGACCAAATGGTAGACACCCAGATGTTTTAAAACTACAACTTCCATGATGCTTTGCCATTCTAAAGCATTACAACGGCATGCAAAGTATCGTAGGAGTTGTTGTTCTACAATATCTGGAAATCTACCTTTTGGGCACTCCTTCTTAAACCATGAGGTATGTGGATATATTGTTACATTATAAATCCTCTTAAATCTCCTATGCACTTCCATCTACAGGCCTATAACTAAGCACCGAATATAATGTGAAATACATATGTCCCTTCCCCCCCTCCCCAATTTTTCTGTGTGTGCCACTGTCTAACTTTTGAGCTATTAATAAATTCCAATTTATAACTGCTATGATCTTCAGTCTGCATTTGTTGTCTAGTGTTATACTAGATATTTTGTATTTTGTATGTTAAACAAGATATTTTCATTATTTTTGTGTCTGCTAAAGAAACCACTTCCCCCCCCCCCCCTAAAAAAAAAAATCATTCTTTTGGAGCGGGAAGGGTGTGATGGGTGAAATGTTCCCACTGCACTACGTGCCTTCAGGCACCTGAGATATAAATTTGATTAACAGAATAATTGTCATTCTCACTAATGAATTTTACTGGGTCTTAAAGTAAAAATGCAACTTACAGAGGTATTTACACTGGTATTTACTAAGGTAATAATTGACAGAAATTCAATGTGAATTCAAAATAAATTTAAGGTTAAAAAAAAGCCAAGATGGAAGCATAGCTGATATGGATAATATTTCCAGTTGAGTTATTTTGAGGTAAAGCGAGAAAGGTTGCGCCAAAGGAAAAAATGTATTAATGAGCAAAATATATATCATAAAGAGTCCAATAACAGTGGTAGGTAGTCACAAACTAAAACCACAAGTTATTTTGATCTTATATTATGTTTACTTATCCCCTTTATATAACAGTATGGCAGTGAGGTCTGAAAAATAACATTGAACATAGTAATTCACAATGTTCTATTTACCATGCCCTGGAACTGAGTGCCTCCATCTTGTTTCCCAATAATTCACTGTTAAAAGCGCTGTCTATAGAGAGAGAAGGGGGAAAAAAAGAACGAAAGAACGAAAAATAAAAACAGCAAATAAAATGATTTTTCTAGGTGTTTTCCAATGTTTGATTTAATGGTGCAATTTTCACAGATGTGACGTTTCCCCTTTAAGATGTTATAATATCCGAATAGAATATTGTTCTGCCCAGACCTAAGGTGTAGATAACAGATAATTATTTAACTTTTATTTATTCTAAATAAAAAGTAAATAACTGTGAAAAATTATAAATAAAAGGTGTGTATTTATCTACATTCCCTTAACTAGGGATACCTTGCAAAATAAGGTGCTTAATGGTCTTACAGCAATGTAATTGCGTTATACCAATAAAGATTATTTTTATACATGTCCTATCCCTTCAGTAGGGATACCTTGGGGAGTGCACAGAAAGAATATACTGTATTGGCTATAGATATTTTGTTGCAATCTGGCTCCCAAGGTAAATAATTGCTACAACTAGCAGAGAATTAACAATGTTTAAAATTTATAGTTTACTGATAGTGTAGTCAATTTCACAGTAAACTATTCTTATTAGTAAGAAAGACACATGAATAGATGTCTATTACAGCACAGGTTACTCGCCACACTCAATTAGATCTTAGCTATTGCTCACAGAGACTTGTAAATTAATATCTTGATAACTGTCTCTTAAAGGGACACTATAGTCACCAGAACAACTACAGCTTATTGAATTTGTTCTGGTGAGTAGAATCATTACCAAGGTATCCCTACTTAAGGGATAGGACATGTATAAAAATAATCTTTATTGGTATAACGCAATTACATTGCTGTAAGACCATTAAGCACCTTATTTTGCAAGGTATCCCTAGTTAAGGGAATGTATATAAATACACACCTTTTATTTATAATTTTTCACAGTTATTTACTTTTTATTTAGAATCAATAAAAGTTAAATATTTATCTGTTATCTACACCTTAGGTCTGGGCAAATCCTTATTTCTTGTATTTGTCACTAATAGGGTCCATGCCCATCATGCTCAGACACTAATCCTTCTCCCACCTCTTTTTTTCTATAATTTTGACCTGTTATACTGTAATTAAGTTCTTCAACATAAACCTGTTTACTGATACGGCAGGGACATCTAGTGGACGTGTTTAGTACTGCATACCAGACAACTATTGATGGAGCTGTTTAAAATTGATCAAGTGAGGACAGCAGCATAATCGTAGCACGATTAACCCCTTAACCCCTTAAGGACCAAACTTCTGGAATAAAAGGGAATCATGACATATCACACATGTCATGTGTCCTTAAGAGGTTAAGGACACATGACGGAAATATTCGGTCATGATTCCCTTTTATTCCAGAAGTTGTGTCCTTAAGGGGTTAATTAATTAAATGTATTTAGAAAGTGATTATTTCCAAAAACAGCACAATTGAAAATACGTCCCCTGAAAATAAAAAAAGTGATGAATTATTTAAACTATTTGGTTACTGACAAAAAATGAAAACAATTATATTTAATAAAGGTCTTTCCTAGAGCGTTCACAACATGTTCAGAATTTACCCTGGGTATTTTTATAATAGACATAATGATCCATTAGCTGTAAAGAGATCTTTTTACAGATGTGATCTAACATTCCAAGCACTATACATGTGTAAGGGACACTCCATGTATAGAGGAATACTTTTAAGCATTGCCAAACATATGAGGGTTTATTCACTAAACCCTGAATTGTATCTAAATCTAAATGATACAATTTAGGTAAACATAACCAAGCTATGATTGTAGCTAAGTAAGAGAATTTTCCAGATCACAGTTTTTTGTGTGATTTGAGCCATGCAAATTGCATTTATCATTATTGCTATTATTATTGCTATTATTATTATTATTATTATTATTATTATTATTACTGGCATTTATAAAGCACCATCATATTTCAAGCGCTGTAGCAATATACCCTCAATTCTTATAAAGAAAAGAAATGAATATAAAGAATTCTTAAATGCAGAGTCCTTTTCCACCCCCACAGTGGTGGATATGCAATTGCTAAATACTATGTGTTTCTAATATTTTGATCAATGATAGAATAGTGTTTGATATCCACAGCTCGGTGTAATGATAATGTCTTAAAGGACCACTTTAGTGCCAGGAATGCGCATGTGTGGCAATTCTCAATGCTTTCCTATGGACGCTGCCGTCTTCTCACTGTGAAAATCACAGTGAGAAGCGCGGAAGCGCCTCTAGCGGCTGTCAATGAGACAGCTACTAGAGGCTGGATTAACCCATATGTAAACATAGCTGTTTCTCTGAAACTATACAAGCTATGTTTACAGCAGGCAGGGTTAAACCTGGATGGACCTGGCACCCAGACCACTTCATTGAGCTGAAGTAGTCTGGGTGCCTATAGTGGTCCTTTAAGCAAGCTACTTCAAGCGGGATAAAATCACACACAGTTTATTTCGGTAGTAAATTCAAAATGCTTGTAAAAAGTCAATAATGGACAAAGTGGTATAGAATATAGTAATAACCACTAATAAATTCAGTACATCCAGTTGGGGAGTAAGTGGGTGGTCAAATTGTTACCCTTCCGTTAAAGCAGCTGAATCGGTGTTAAGTCCTATCTTCAAGCCGCAATGGTAGTGATATATCCGGAAGGACGCCGTCACTCCACACTGCTGAAAGATACTGCTAGCACCAGAGAAATGAAGGTAAATGGAAGCTTGTTCCTCAATTCATCAACGCGTTTCGTCCGTACTAGGCTGGCTTTTTCAAGATAATGAGGATTTCTTCTGTAGCGATATATATACCCTGTAGGATTGTGCTGTCTATTAAAGTCTGTTAAAGATACATGTGTCCTTCTGCGGCAGGACTTTTCATGTGTAGACCATATATTTTTCAGGGTACAAATGAGCTTCGACATGCATTTGTGCTAGATCATAATAGGAAAACGGAAAAGTTTGTAAAAAGATCAGTGGAAGTGGAGTTTTTGCATAATTATTTCTATTTGATAAACTTGATTGCAAAATTGAAATAGTGATTAAATTACCTTTTTACAATAGCTTGCGTTTCCATTACAGACTGCTATATCAAAAATTGTAGAGCTTCAGTGATATTCAGACATAATTATGAACTACGGATTAGTGGTATAATGTTAAATATGGCTCTTATTCTTGAAAAAGGTTAAAAAAAAAATAATGAATAAATAGACGAAGTATATCTTGTCCGGTTGCCATTGAGAAGAAGGACAGGAATTGAGAGGACTTCATAAAATAAATCACCGTCCTTCACAATCATGCAATAGCTTGTAGGAATCATTAACATCACAGACATTTAGAATAGCAGTAGAGTTAGCGATACAAATACATTGTAAAAGAATAAACCGTTACATTATCGCAAAGGGGCAATACAGTAGGGATTTGAAGTATTATATCAAAAAAACGTAAGGAGATTGTATGGATTGTATTTTTTTTTTTTAAAACTTTAAAAACATAAGATCGAACTATAATTACAAAAACAAGGTTGAATTCAGAGAATGTTGATTAATTCTAGTTCGACATTCAGTCCAAGTGGGACTAGGGTTTTTAAACTGTGGGTCCAAAACATTTCTTGCCTAATTAGTCGTTTACTTAAGTCGACCTCCTCTCCAAGGTATGTTTACTAATTGAATCCCACAGTATTTTAGTGTTTTTGGGTCACCATTATGTACCTCTAAAAAGTGTTGAGATAGAGTGTGGTTCTCGAACTTCCTTTTTGTGTTATAAATATGCTCTCTTAGTCTGATTTTTAACAGGCGTTTAGTTTGACCTACACACTGTAGACCGCACTCACAATCTAATAGATAGATTGCCTGTTTAGAGTGACAGGTAATGCAGTCATCAATATTATTTATTTTATTTGTTTTGTTTGAATAAAAAAACTGGTGATTTTGCCATAGGGAGGACCTGTGGTTTTACATATGTAACGCTGTCCACACTTATCGAAGCCTTTGCGGTCATTAAAAAAAAATGCTTTTTAATTTCAGGGGCTTTAAACGTGTGAACCATTTTCTGTTTTATAGTTGGAGATTCTCTAAAGATTCTTTCTCTTGGGTTTGGGAGGTAGTATTGGACCCAATGTGGGATCCTGAAGTAAAACATGCCACTGTTTATGTATTAATTTATTTAGAAGTGTGGATTGTGAACTGTAATTGGAAATGAGGGGACGGGTGTAGTTGTTATCAGAAGTTTTGTAGTCCTGGGGTAAAATTATATGCTGTCTATCTAGATTATTAAAGGAACACTATAGTCACCAGAACAACTACAGCTTATTGAATTTGTTCTGGTGAGTAGAATCATTACCTTCAGGCTTTTTGCTGTAAACACTGTCTTTTCAGAGAAAATGCAGTGTTTCCATTACAGCCTAGTGATAACTCCACTGGCCACTCCTCAGATGGCTGTTAGAGATCCTTCCTGGGTCATGGCTGCCTAAAATGCATCCAAACATTCAGTGTCTCCTCCCTCTGCATGCAGACACTGAACTTTCCTCATAGAGATTCATTGATTCAATTCACCTCTATGAGGAGATGCTGATTGGCCAGGGCTGTGTTTCAATCATGCTGGCTCTGACCTGTCCTGGATCAGGCTACCACTTCTGATGATGTCAGCAGACTGCTTGTTTTTCTGAGGCAGACAGGACAGAGCCAGCAGCTTCAGGCTTGAATACAGTAAGATTTTTACTATATTTATGGAGGCATGAGGGGCCCAGGGGGGCTAGATGGTGGTTTTAACCCTATAGGGTCAGGAATATATGTCTGTGTTTCTGACCCTACAGTGATCCCTTAACTTTTAGTATGGCTTTATCTAAAAGTTCCTTATTATATTCTCTTTCTTCAAATTGCTGCTTAATTTTTTCTATTTGTATTTGGCAGACTGACTCGTCATTGGTATTGATATACTTTAAAAATTTTAATAAAAGTTTTACTTCCCCTTCCCAAATGAAGAAACAATCGCCTATATAACGTTGCCGAAGTGCTGACACTTTTTTCTCCCGTGTTTATTTTTAAAGGTGTTTAGTAATCATCTGTCATGAGTTGAGCAGCTTTAATTTATTTTATATAGCGGTATTTTAGTATTGATAAATTTCCTTTTTGCGCTTTTTTGATTTTTTTTGTCAATCTTTGTTTTATTGAGGGAAGTTTACAAGGTCAACATTTTCACTCAATACGTTGTGATAAGGCAAAAACCATACAACATGAACTTGTACAATCATACAATATTTTCAGGCCTCTTTTTTTTTTTTCTCATGTTTGTGTCCAGTTGATATGGGAGTCGTGTGACTTGTATGTTGGTGGCGTTTGAGAGTGGTACCTCAGGGTCTGGTGATGGTTTTGGCCCGTGAGAAGTCCAGTCCAGTCAGTAAGTGTCTCGACTTGGGAATATATTGCGCGTTTAGGTCGTGTGTGTGAGTCGGGAGAGTCGACATAGAGGTAGGTACCTGCGTTGCTAATTGTACGATGGTGTCCCCTAACCTTGGTGGCTACTCTGGGTTTGTGACGTGTAGAGGAACGAGTAAGAACATTCTCTTAACAATTATGAGAGGGGACAAAAGCAAACAAGTAAACAGTTGCAGTAATGTGCTTGGCTGGTGGTTAGGTTGCGTTCGCTGCACTCGAAATTTCTTTCCCTCTTGGTGTGAAAGATCTCGCTCAGCTCAGGTCCCCGGATCGGGTGTCGGAGGAGGCGGTGGGTTCCTCTGAGCGTGGGTTTAGTCCCAGAGTTTGTATGCGGAATGCTGCCGTGTCTGTTATAGTGGTGAGTCTCAGCTCCCTGCCGTCAGCCGTTTTGGCTGTGAGTGCTCGCGGTAAGGTCCATCGGTACTCCACTCGGTGTTCCCGTAGTCTGCTCGTGATCGAACCCAAGGACCTCCGCCAGTGCAGTGTGTTCCTGGGGAGATCTTGAAAAAATTTCAATTTGGAATTTTCAAAGTCCAGGGGGTTTTGCCCCTTACTGCTGCTAGGATGCGATTCCTGTCCGCCACTGACTGGTAGCGTACAATTATGTCTCGGCTGGCATTGGAGGGGGCCTGTTGTGACTTGTTTTTCCTATAGCACCCTTCCATCGGAATTTTCTTGGCTTGCGAATGTGGTAGGAGTGAGTCCATAAGCCGTCTTAGATAGTGTGGCAGTTCTGCCTGATCTATGGTGTCTGGCATCTGAGTTTAATGTTAGCACGTCGCTTGCGGTCCTCAGCTAAATCTATTCTTAGTGTCAGAGAAGTGTGTGAATGCAGCAGGTTGTGCATTTGGTCTTTCACCTCTTGCACCTCTCGCTTGAGGTCTTGGACCTCGGTTTCCGTAGTCTGCGTGCGAGCACTAACCGCCTGTACCTCGGTGCGGACTGCATCCAGGTCAGCTGCTGTCATTTGTCTGATTTCCCGCAGGAGGTTGGCAATATCCTGCTTGGTGGCCGGGGCTTGTGGGTCTTGGTCTGCCATTGCCTCTAGGGGTGTCATGGCAGGTGACATTATGGGTGAGTCCCCACGGGTGGTTGTACCTGTTTGGGGGTCTGATCTGTGTTCACCAGCTTCTGGCCTGGTCGCCATCTTGGAGTTCGGACGCTGCAGCATCTCCCCTATGTCGTGGGATTCTTTGCTGGGGCCCGGTTGTGATTTCTGGGTTTTGCGGCCCATGTCTATTGTGGGCTTTGGGAGATGGTCAGGTGGCCAGTCAGAGTAGTATATTTCAGCCAGCTCAGCCTCTAGTCCCCTTGCAGCGGTCCGTGTGGCTGTGTAGCCCAAGTAGGCCCGAGATGTGCGTCTGGCTTTCTTACCCGTTTTCGGGTATAAAAAAGGCATGGGGCTGTTGCTACCCCTCTTCGGAGTCGGTAGGGTGTCGTGTGTGGGTCCGTTTGTCGTGGGTTACCCCAAAGTTTTGCGGGTTTCTCAATGTTTTCCTCGGAGCCGCAGGAAAACGCTTGCGGTCGGCTCCGGCACTAAGCTCCGCCCCCCTTTTTACATTTTTTTTGTACTGTTTTATATTTCAAGCGCTGTATAATTCACAGAAACGATAATACAATATCCAAACAGAAAAAGAAGAGACAGCGCTTGCCACTATCTGCGGGGAAACTGGAACCACTCATACATTATGCAATAGACTCAGAGAAGCCAACTCTACAGGAATGTATTAAGAAATGGAAGGGGAACAAAAACTCGAAAGCACCGTTTTGCCCACCGCTGCAGCATTATTGGAAACACACAGCAATGTTTGCGCTTTCACAGGGGTTTTTCTCAAGCTGTCTGTTTCCAAGAAAGCTGGAAAATTGTGAGTGCCCAGACCTTTTTCATTTTTTAGTACAATATACAGAGTTCATACAAAAGGTGAAATGGCCCTCTCTGTGAGCTGACATCTAGCCATTGAAGCTGTATTATACAGAGTATCAGCTAGATAGATTGCCAGTAAGCTTTCAATCTAGAGTTGAGACAAGAGGCAACAGGGGGAATATGGAGGCGATAGGCAGAGAGAATTAAAGGATAATAGTAGCCACTGGTAACATAAAGGGGGACGAGGAGGTAATTGAGTGTGATTTCAAATAGCTGGAGAGGCAAGCTATGAAATAAGAGAGAACCAGCATGCGAGGTGAGTGATTAGTGCTTAGAGCAGGGCTACCCAACAGATAGATCCCCAGATGTTGTAAAACTACAACTCCCATGATGCTTTGTCATTCTAAATGCATTCTAAAGGCATGCCAAGCATCATGGGAGTTGTAGTTCTACAACATCTGGGGATTTACCTGTTGGGCTGCCCTGGCTTAGTGGAATTTTTAGTTTTTCTGTTTTTTTACTTTCTGTTAGCTGGTGTTGTAGGTGGAAGGACTCCGGAGATATAAGACCAAGTCGGTGAAGGTATTTCCTACCAGAAGGGGCAAGGAAGGATGCCAGTCTTATCCTGGGGGTTACCAACTGTGTTTCAGCTACTTCGTCCTGTTTTCAGTAGATAGGATTCAGGATCCCTTTGTGGACAGATCATAAAGTTCATAGCCTTGTTTATCCTTGGCAGGTGGCAAGGTCTCCAGGAAGCCCTGTACATATATATCAATACAGAAACCTGGCATCCGGGTGTAGAATAACAAAATCAACATCTGTCCAAGGGGGCTGTTGAGGCTGGCGGGATCTATGACAGCATTTGGATGGACCTACCTGAAACTTAAAGGCCCAATCGAGTTCTCCTGTCAGACATAGGGACCAATCTGTTTTTGGACAATAATTCAATAATTGGTGCATCCTTAATGCCCTGCTTTGTTTGCCTTCTTTCTTGTCCCCCCATCTCTGCATGCCTGTATTCTCTGGCTATTTGTTTCTATACCCATCTTTGTGTGACTGTGTCTTCTGCTTTTTTGTGATTCCTCAGGTTTGTGTGCCTGTGTAGGGCACATGGACTGTTTGCTATTGACTTCTTACACTCATATGTTTGGGGCTGCTAAACTAGTCCATATGTTTGGGACATGAGCCCAGCAAAATATTTTTTAAAAATTTCAAGTTTGAAAGATAAAATTAGTATAACTCAAAATCCTCAATCCTGTGTGAAGGTTGCAGTGTGTGTGTGCATGTGTGGGGTCCAATGAGTGTACCTCGGTGTGTTGTGTTTGTGAAGGATGTAGTGTGTGTGTAAAGGATTAAGTAAGTGTATGTGAGTGGTGCAGTGTGTGTATGTGGGGCAGTTTGTGCATGAGGGGTACATTTTGTTTGTGGGGGCAGGTTGTATGAGATGTACAGTGTGTGTGGGTGGGGCAGGTTGTGTGAGGGGTACAGTGTGTGTGGGGGCAGTGTGTGAGGGGTACAGTTTGTGTGTATGGAGGGGCAGTGTGTGTGTATGGGGGGTAATATGTGTTTATCAGGGAAACAGTGTGTGTGTGTGTGTGTATGGGCACAGTGAGTGGGTTTGTGGGGTTGTAGTGTGTATGGGGGGGTAGTGTGTGTGTATGGTGAGGTAATTGTGTGTATAGGGGGAGTTATTGTGGGTCTGTGGCGGTAGGAGGGCACATAAATACATGCTTTTATTTATTTATTTTAATTAAAAATATGTATTATTTTCATATCTCCCCTCCCTTCTTACTTTTGCCTGGGAGGGGGGACAGTACAAGGCAATCCCTGGTGGTCAGTAGAGAAGCCCTGGTGGTCCAAGTGGTGACAGTGAACTCTAGCATGTTAGAGATCCCGGCTCCTCTCTCCTTCCCCTGACAGCTGCCAGCATACCACTGATAGTGGCCCGGTGAGGGAGATCTCTGATCTCCCCTCCGGTCCTGCAGAGCCGGCAGGGGAGAGGGAGGCACAGTTTCCGGTGCTATCATCATATCACCAGGAAAATATCTTGCGGTGCCTCTGTGTGCCCGTTGTGGAACACAGTTTTGGAACCACTGGACTAAATGAAGATTAAACACATCACTGTGAGCATTATTGCTGTGAAATTCTGTAATGCACTCGTATACATACTGTTTACATTCACTGTGAATGTAATTGCTTAAAGGGGAGCTATCAGTCAATGAATTGGTGTGCTGAGACATTAACAGACAAGGAAGAGAAGAAAAGACCTCCTATGGGAGGTCCCTCTCCTCTCCAGCCTTAACAACCACTGCACAAATGATGAAGTTGCTATGGAATGCCACAAGCCAACATCACTGACGAGATTTGGCCTGCTCGAGGATGCATCCCAAGCAAGACAAATCAAAGGAGAGTTCAAGGGGAGAAGTGTAGGACGGCTTTGGGGTTGGCGTTTCACAAAATAACCCCCACAAAGGGGCACTGGAAAGAAAGAGCGAGAAAATCGATATATTTTACATTGAATACACCATGTATCTTTGTGAAAGGTGGTGTATATGGGCAGCAATTTCCAGTAAAGATTTTCATTACAGGTTCACTTTAAGAGAGCTGTGATAGATTCTCACTATAGTGATTGAATGAATATTACAACTATGTATCCATCACATTCAGTCCACAGGGTCAGACCAAGAGCCCATTCCTGGTAGAATCATTATCAGATTATTGTGTGACGGTCCAGGGTTTATTTTGCTGTAGTACTCCAGTAATACGTTCACACACTCTGTTTATCATTTTTAGGCATGACATCATGTCCATGAATTATTCCCTTCATAGATGATGTCCTACTGTGAATTAGTAGGTTTAGAATCCCCTCAGCAAACACTCTATCCCAGTCCCCAGGAGAAGGGATACTTTTTCACTTTCTCTTTGTTAGACGTGCCAGTATCGTCCTAGGTTGATATTCAATGCTAGTGAGAACAGGAGCGCCGTGCTGTTCCAGTTCGAAACACACACATAAGTACAGTGCTCTGAATGTTGGATAGCCAAGTGTTTGCTTAGCAATTTTGACAGCAAGAGGTAGCAGATCCGGCTTGAGGGAGGGGGCAGATCTGGGCAAACTTTGTGTCCTCCAATGTAGCGTGTTTTTCTATGTGCGTCTACAGATGTGTAAAATGTCAGTCAGTGTGTATTCCGATGTGCAAGTGCATGTGTTTTTTTACTTGTGATTTAGCACCTACATGTAGACATTTTCTTGGTGACCTGTTTATGGCATGGCAAAATAAGTGGTCTGAATAAACAGGCAAACGAAACGTATGTCCAGTTATTTATTTTTATATAACTTATTATTGTAAAATAAAAAAAAACATTAATATTTTTTAATAAAAATATGAAATTAAAAAAACACTGTATTAATATTAAAAATACAGGCCATTTATAAATACAAGCATTATACATAGTTACATAGTTACATAGCTGAAGAGAGACTGGCGTCCATCAAGTTCAGCCTTCCTCACATCTGTGTTTGCTGTTGATCCATGCATGATATAAACGCAATGCGCTTTACACCTAACACACCTATATACATTGCAAATAAAGATTATCAAGGCTCATTGACCACAAAGTATTATTATTCAAGAGTGAAATAGTAACTCGAGGATTACAAAGTAACTCTGTGAAAATACAATTAGTTGCTACATACGTAGAAGAGAATTCTATAGGCTCCAAGCTCATCACTTTTGTTGTATCTAACCTGCAGCCTCTCTCATAGTTTTTTTCATGTGTGAGGCTGTACTGGAGTCAAACACATACAGGGCCGCAAGTCACTACTTAATAAAAAAAGAGGGAAAAAATCATTAATTTAATTCAGTAAGCAAATTTTAAGCCACACAACGGCTTCTTTAGAACTAGAGTTGTGTCCTTCCTGTGCAAGTTTTTGTGTAACACCATACTCACACTGAGAACAATGGTTTGACCATACCTGCAATCTGAATCACTTCAGGAACTCTGGAAAAGGTGACATTTTGAGTTCATCTACTGCTTTTTATTTTATTTTTGTGCAGTATCTCACTGATCTTTTTGGGGTTTGCCATGACACCTGTAGTGTCCAAATGTTGTAGTTTACATCTCCCATAGCCAAAATGATGGCAAAGCATCAGGGGAGATATAGTCCATAACAGCTGGAGTCCTTAAGGTTATCTGCTCCTGACCTAGGGATACCTGAAATTGATTTACATTTACAAAATGCTGTCACTATATGACAAACATGTTTTGTATCCATTGACCCATTATGGGGTCAGCAGAATTAAGAAATATTACTTTATTCATAACAGCTCTTTAAACTAAATAATTAGGGCGCATTCAATTCACATAAGACATTTTAAACAAGCCCGCAATGAGCGTCACCATGTTTCGCAAAAAAAAAAATAAATAAAAAGGCGAATAAATTAATAGGTTAAAATTTTGTAGCAAAAAAAAAATGATATATGTTTTTATAGATTAGGATAAATACTTGGACATATACAGATTGCAACATGCATACTTCCAGGACGGGTTTTAATAGACCGCTTCTGACACTCTGAGGTTTAAAGCTCATCTCAAACCTTTGAGCACTGAGGAGGTAGATTGCACTTTTGTGTTCCACATATCTCTGTTATTCTACCTGTGAACTGGTTCTTTATGTACCAGGCCATATATGTTTAAGTCACAGTTTTAAGTCTTTAATTATGAGTTAGTTATACTGATAGTAATTTAATTTTATTCTCCAATTTATCATATGTGCTATAGAAAAAAAGGAGTGTCACAGTTTTTTTAATAACATGAGAACTGTCTGGTGATTCCTGAGAGAAAAGGATCGTCCGGCAATCCTTGGGGGCGGGATTGGGGAGAAGAGAAGATGCCTGTGCAGGTTTAGGTCAAGATCCTGGCTGATACTTAGAGGGGCATAACTAGTTAAACAGTCCAGTGGGGGGATCTGCCTGATGAACCTAAAATGTGAAGCTCAGCCTGCAGTAGGTAAGCGACAACGGCCAATCCTCTGCCCTTAAAGAAGGGCAATCCTTCTGTGCCTTATAAAAAAGGATATATCTGGCAGGACGTTAGACAAAAGGCTCTCTTCACTAGACCTGTGAAACTGTTGTTGTGCCCGGGATTGCCCTACTTACGTAGATAGGATAGGAACCTTCACTGAGCCTCGGAGGTAGGAGATGAGTCTCCTGCATTTGAGATAACTGCCTCAATTCACTAAATCTTGAAGACGAGATCATTTGTCTCCTAATTCAGCTATCTGACAAGACAAATTGGGGCTGTATTCACATTTTAGGGTCTCCAACACAATAGACCTTAGATGCCCCTTAAACTCTAAGCACTGTAGTGGATACATAAAAGGGTGAAAAGTGTATGAGATGCACAGTGTAATGCTACTACCACCTACCATAGAAATATGGAAATCAAATACCATCCGGGACTACAGAAATAGCAGTCTAAAGCTTGTTTTTGGCTAATTTCTGTTCCATGACTTTGTCCCTAAGGACTTGCACAGAAAACCTTTAACTTAAGAGAGTAGCTGTCTGGTGGGAAGAACCCACCATCCGCATGTAGATGAATAGCTTATGCTTTGAACTTCAGAGGTTACCATGAGGCTATGTGTTGATATATCCAGCAAGATCAGTTTACTGTTTTCTTGGTTGCAGTCCTGTTTGGCTTCCATTTTTGGTTCATCCCTCTCGATTTGCCTCCGTGATAGTATTTGATTGGTTTGGGAATCAGATAATAAAGAGTCACTGGCTGGTATGCTGGTATAAAACTCACTGTATTCCTGGGGTAACTGTAATAGACAGCAGATGCTGGAGACGGGTTGTAGTAATACTGTGCACCCTAGAGGAAAATAAGGTAAAAAAACCAAAACGATTCAGTTAAGAATCCATTAATACGAAGAAGAATGAACATAACACATAACACAATCAATCTGATACCTAAAGGTAAACTTTAACCACCAAAACAACTTTAGATTAATGAAGCAGTTTGTGTGTAAAGATCATGCTCCAGCAGTCTCATTGCTCAATTTCCTGCCATCTGGTTATGTAGCCCTAGTAACACCTTCCCAAGCTGTGACTAACAAAGCCTGTATGAAAAATGAAAGTTTTATTTTCAATCAGCTCTAACAGCAAAGGGTGTTTAATTTAGAGGTTGTTACCTCTTGCTCTGTTAATTAAACTTATAACACATATAAGAAGCTCCTGAAAGGCTATTACAGAGCAAGAAATTCTAGATTAAATGCACTGTGAAAAAAAGAACCTAAAAATGTAGTGTGTAGTGAGGCTGAGTAAATCACAGCCAGGGGAGCTATGAATGAATTGGGATATATATATATATATATATATATATATATATATATATATATATATATATATATATATATATATATTTAGAATAAATTAAAAGGGACGTTTGAAAGATGGGAGGGGAGATACATATGAGATTGAATGACAAGGGAGATTAAGAATTGAGGTGATGGGAGATATAAGATATATAAGGGGAGCTTAAATAGAGGAAGGTGTCTCTGATAGACATATGGAAGTTAGCAACAGGAAAAAGGCATAAATAATGAGGACATTCACTGTAACTAGGACAGTGATGGGGCACAAACCAAATATTGTAACTTAAATTGTGCAGGAAAGGAAAGAACCCGACCTCTCTCTCTTAACAATTCACTCATTTTCTCCCTCTTAATTTGAGATTTAATGTTTACATGTCTTTGTTTGTCTAAGAGTATTTGTGTACTCTTTGTTTGTCTAAGTGTATCTGTGTTTATGTCTATATGTATAATTGTATGTTTGTATGAATTTATCATCTGAATGTGAGCCAGAGACAAGGTCTTTAAAGTTAAAGGGGCTCAGGGATGGGGCCATGTTGGGAAAGGGCTTTATATATTTCCTTGGGAATAAGCCCAGCTTTTCTCGAACCTAAAAACATTGTTGATGGATATTGTGCCTGAACCACATCCTCCCATTTATAGATTGAAATTCTATAACAGATCCCACTGTATAAGTGTTTGTTTTGTAATTCTATTAAACATTAACTGAATTGAGTCATATTAAAATAGAGTTCTCCTCCAAGACCTGTAAGTGAAAATGACTGTACAGAGACATGTCTCGATCACACTTGCACGTTCTGTGCTTTGCTGTTGGTGATGCAATCTGAGGACAAAGAAGCCAACCTCGTGAGTCACACTTCCAGGTAAAGCAGTTATTAGAATAGTGCCCCTATAGGGCAAACTATGTGCATTAAAATATTAACAAACCTGCAGCAAAAACAAAACAGACAAAAGCACCCCCTCTACCCACTAATAATAAAACTAGCTTTAAGGTGTAATTACACAGAGTGAGTTCTAAGAGTATCATTGCTGCAGAACTCCATGGCTGCAGACGCTGGTTATAAGCAAGCAGAGGGTATATTGGTCTTACCATTTTCTCTGACTTGTTCATTGTAGTAATTTCCTTATTTCCCCCGGATTCTTCATCCTCACTGGAGCTCTCAGAGGGAGTCCCACATGTGTCTGAGCAATCTGAATGATAGTCGGAGGTCTCTAGATCTGATTTATCTGTATCTGAGGGTTCCTTGGTTACATTTATCTCCGGAATTTTCACTTTAAATGGGCTACAGCTTTTTCCCAACCTAGAAAAGGGAAATTAGTTAGAACTGCACCTGACATGAAACATGTCAACATCTAATCAAATCCAGGCACGATTCATTGAGAACAAACATGAAAGAAAGCAAAAACTAAATATTTACCTAATAAATTCTACAATATCTGAAAATGTAAAAATTCTAATTGTGTATTTAGCTTGTGTTTTCTTATTGCATTCTGTAATCACTTGACCTACATGACAATATCCTTGGTTTAACTGCATCTTCTGGCAAATAATTGGGCTAACGGTAAACTTTGGAGTGAGATAGACTTGTAGAATGTTACACAGGCTATACGGATGGTATGTAGGAATTGCAAACTTAACTATAAAAAAAAAAATAATAAGCTTCCTTGGTAGTTACACCACCATATGGGGACAACAAAGTGTAATTTCATATGAACTGGAAAAAAATGGTTTTGGAGTAACTTCAAAGGGATCAGAAGGGCATAAAATACTTGGAGAGAGCAGACCGTGGCAGATAGTGGACAGAATTGCATTCCAATTGAAAGAATTGCAACCCATAGACAAGAAAAAACCCCACTAACACCATCACACAACAATGACAAGCCTGCAGCCTACACGACAAGAATCAGAGAGCACTGAAGTATAAGACTGACTAACACGATTCATCACATAATTTTTTTTTTGAGTGGGGATTTACATTAAGTTTGACTATAAAGGTGGGAACATTTATTTAAAATAAGAATTGACACCGTCTCTTGGTTATGAGCATCTTACTTAATAAATAAATTAAATAAATAAATAAATAATCTTACTTACCGACAGGTGACCTCCTCAGGATCGATCCACAGATACATGTTTTTTGGCAGTGCCAGCTGCGAGCATCGTAGTCCACTCCGAACACATGCTTGCAATACTGAGTCGTCCACAACGGTGCTCTGTTCTATCCGTATACACCTGACAGAGAACACGATAAGGAATATAAGGTTAAGGGAAACAGCTGCAGACAATACTGAATTTCCTTTAAATCCTTAAAGAGATTGTCTACACTGGACAAGAAACTTGGAGACGTGAAGGGAAATCTTCACGTTTTTTCCAATTTAGTCTACAATTCCCACTACCTATGACTAGCTCATATGGGGTTTAGGATGCCTGGAGATGTATTTCAAAAGGCAAACTATCACATGTCACCTACCCTGTTTATATAATAAAGCAATTTATTTTACAAACTGACATAAGGAGTCAATTTACGAGCCCCGTACCTGTATGAATGATGTGAAAATCCACTGTGAGATTTCCCTGGTCTTTTTAGAAGAATTTAAGATTTAATCTGTTCAACAGATATGAACACTAGATTGGCTATACAACCACCAATGGCTGTCTCAATGTTCAGGAAGCAGTTAAAGCAAATTTGTCACTTTTCTATATATCATAAAGATATATTCTTTATGAAATACTGATCATGACTGTGACGGTATTTCACAGAAATTCGAACGCAATCCAAAGATACCATAAGACAAGCAGGGACTTGACAAGGATTGGCAAAAGGCAAAGCTCAGCCGTCAACCCTTGTCCAATTCTAGGAGCCGCCACAAGTAAAGACTGTGGTTTACAGCCATTGTCTATAGAGGGTCTTGTGGTATGTGCGAAAGTACAGAAACAGACGTAGGTTCTGGCAACTGAAGTGCCAAGAACTGTAGAGGACCTTGAGGATAAAGATGGCTTCGACCACGAGAGACAGTTTGAGGTAAATAAAACTTACCTTCCCCTGCACCCAATGGCCAACAGACCAACGTTGGATCTGTCACTTTTGGGGGTCTTTGCGAAATATGCAAAGACCACCATAAGTGAAAGATCCTCTTTGATTGATCATGAAGTGTCAAGCTATAATTTGATCCATAATGTGTTCTATTACAAAGAATATGTGGAGATTTCACTCATTTTCAAACATGACCTGAAGATACATATGAACATGGTAAATGTGAGCTGCCTAAAGAATGATACCTGTAGGCTTGTCCTTTATGTGGGCATTCTGGGTACCAGTGTCCTTCAAACCTTTCACTCAGGATGGATGACAAAGTCTCAATGAAAGTGTTGACCTGCTTATTGTCGAGCTTTTGATGACGATTCAGCAATCTTACAATGTAAGACGCCCCCAGTTTTATCTCGTCGTGCATTGCGGACTGTCACTGTATGCGGATCCTAGCAGTTGGAGCAAACACACATTATCAGACACGGCCTGGATTCTGCGCATCCTGACCATACAATAAAAAATATACACTCCTTGAAATATAAAATGTCTCTTTAACACCCTAGACAGAAAATAAAAAAATCATGCATTTTAATTATCCTTTTATTTTATGTCATGCATTGGCTCCACACTCTGGACATGTTAAAATGAAAATTACTCATAAACACCACCAACCCCAACTCAACCACAACCCCAACTTTAAAAATTAATTACTCAATTAATTAAACCCCTTAAGGACCAAACTTCTGGAATAAAAGGGAATCATGACATGTCACACATGTCATGTGTCCTTAAGGGGTTAAAGAAAGGGATATTTAAGTATTCCTCAATCGCAAGAGAGCTGTTACTGAATCAGTGGAAGCACTCACACACGACAGCACTGCACGAGCATGTGTGTGGCACTACTCCTAGTCAAAGGATGAAAGCGCACGGCTTGGCTGAATACTCATGGCCAATCCCATGGATCTTAAAATAAGCATTCTAAGACAGGGGGTGGGGGGGAGGAGATACAAAGGGAAATTCTGATGTAAGTATCCAATGTATTGTTTCATTTGTATAATGCATACAAGCTGGGTTACCTGCAGCCTGATGTAATATAAAGTACATCCAAAAAAACTATTATTTACATTACTTGACCCAATCACCTCTGCCAGGGCCAGTGCAAGGAATTCTGCTGCCATTCTTGCCGCCACCTCATGAGATAGTTCCACAAGTTCATTCACTAAGCTCCAAAAGGAAACAGTCCACTGATTTCTTTTAACAACAAAGTAGATATACCCCAAAAGAACATATGTTTTTTTTTTCTGCAACCCGTCCAATCAGATGCTTCTCACTGAGAAGCATCTGTTCTAAGGCTGCTGTTGTTCGCATGCGAAATCGATCACAGCTTTCCTATGTTCCCCTAGTTCAGATCATTGAGAAAGAGAGAAGGCAGGTGCATGCTAGTACTGCACATCTGCCTCTTCTGTTAGCTCTGTGGAGCTAAAGGAAGTGGGAGAAAACCTTCGTTGCTGTGTGACAGGCAGGGAGGTGTTTTGACCCCAATTATAAAAGGTCCAATTTCTATTGAAATCAGCCATTTTATAAACTGTCAAGAAAATGATAAACTCCAGACATATAAAGCACTTCAGCAAGTTCAAATACTTTATGTGTGTGGAGTATTCCTCTCTCTTAGCAAACTGCCTTAATCATACACAAACCCACAAACCATCAGCCTTATGCATACACACACTCACGTAAAAACTGCCTTATACATATAAACACACACAATGCCTAATACACACACACACAGAACGACACACAGCATGTGGCTTGTACATACACACACTCACAAACAAACTGCCTTATACATACACACACTCACGTAAAAACTGCCTTATACATATAAACATACACAATGCCTAATACACACAGACACACACAGACACACAGCATGTGGCTTGTACATACACCCACTCACAAACAAACTGCCTTATACATACACACACTCACGTAAAAACTGCCTTATACATATAAACATACACAATGCCTAATACACACACACACAGACACACAGAATGTGGCTTATACATACACACACACACAGACACACAGCATGTGGCTTGTACATACACCCACTCACAAACAAACTGCCTTATACATACACACACTCACGTAAAAACTGCCTTATACATATAAACACACACAATGCCTAATACACACACACACAGACACACAGAATGTGGCTTATACATACACACACTCACAAACAAACTGCCTTATACATACACACACTCACGTAAAAACTGCCTTATACATATAAACATACACAATGCCTAATACACACACACACACACACAGACACACAGCATGTGGCTTGTACATACACCCACTCACAAACAAACTGCCTTATACATACACACACTCACGTAAAAACTGCCTTATACATATAAACACACACAATGCCTAATACACACATACACACACACACACAGAATGTGCCTTATACATACACACACTCACGTAAAAACTGCCTTATACATATAAACACACACAATGCCTAATACACACACACACACAGACACACAGAATGTGGCTTATACATACACACACTCACGTAAAAACTGCCTTATACATACACACACTCACGTAAAAACTGCCTTATACATATAAACACACACAATGCCTAATACACACACACACACAGACACACAGAATGTGACTTATACATACACACACTCACAAACAAACTGCCTTATACATACACACACTCACGTAAAAACTGCCTTATACATATAAACACACACAATGCCTAATACACACACACACACACACACACAGACACACAGAATGTGGCTTATACATACACACACTCACAAACAAACTGCCTTATACATACACACACTCATGAAAAAACGGCCTTATACATATAAACACGCACAATGCCTAATACACACACACACACACACACAGACACACAGAATGTGGCTTATATATACATGCAAACAAAATGCCTAATATATATTGACTAATACACCAACACACAAACTGTCTCATACTCACACATTGCCTAATATATGCACTCACATGCAGCCTAATACATACACACACACACACTGCTTTATAGATACATACAGGGGTATGGATTCTTTTTTTAAATCTACTTGTCCAATCGACTAAAGTTGATCCATACACAAAAACAATGCCTCATACATAAACACATTGACCCATACAGAAATACACTCCACACCTCTGCTGGACATCTGTGCCATGCATTGTCCTCCTTCTCCTCCACAGTGGTACAAATGACCCTCTTCCCCTTGCTTTTCGCAGGCTAACTGTGTAATTCTGGACCCAGCATAATTCACAGCAATATTTACCTTCCAAAATTGGGAGCAAACAGTCTTATCTAGGAAACACACTACTGCAGCATGTTTAACTCTTTCATGGCAAGGGGTTACGCAAGGATAGCATGAAAGTCAACATCTGTCCTGAATGTGTTCGTAAATTACTTAACCTTCTCTTGTACGTGCTACATCTAACACCTTTATACATGTACACACACAGGTATATATATTTTTTATTTTTTGACTCACTGGACTTTCTCGCTTTGTGAAGCACTTTTATTAAATCATAATACAAACTAGATACATTTGATGTTTTTATAATTATTTTTTTCAATATTTATATTCTCTGATTAAATATGTAATGGAGCATAGATAAATCAGGGTTCTTCCATGCAAGGTATGGACGCTAATTAACCCTAAATATGCAATGCAAAACATCAAAGAAACTAAATGTTAATATATATATATATATAATCTTTATAAATCCCATTCCATTTGACGTTATAATATACTGTGTCAGACACACGTCTGCAGAAGCTAGAAAAGAAAGTAGGCTAAGAAAGAGTGTTTCCATCCCGAGGTTCCTCCTACGTAACGGCAGTAGATGTACTAATGTGGTGAGATATTTCTTTCAATATTAAACATGAATGGAAGGATGATGTATACGGAGACCCTGCAAATGTAGAAACATGACTGGGCCTGTAGAGTGTACGTGCCGGACTTTACATCCCACACAGGCCTTGGGGCTGGGACGGCCATGCCTGTCTGCAATTGGCAGGACGAGTCTTCCGAAGTTTTGGGACTAAAACATAACTGTAGATTATTATTTGGAAGTCAAAGTGAATTTCACCGAAATAGCTTAATTGAAAACATAGCAGACTTCCCCACAGTTTTATGAAGAACACACGTCTGATGATGTACTACCCTTTGTGGGTTTGTGGAGATCACTGCTGGTATTGTGTGCAGAATAGAGCTACGCCAATCTGTCAGGAGTCACAAAGTGATAGGATAATGTTAATAATTGGTTATTTACAGCATTGAGGTACTGGTGGTAAGGGAGTTTTATTTTGTTTTATATGCATGTGGTTTTGCCTACATCCATCTCTATATTAAAGGACCACTATAGGCACCCAGACCACTTCAGCTCAATGAAGTGGTCTGGGTGCCAGGTCCCTCTAGTTTTAACACTGCAGCTGAAAACATCGCAGTTTCAGAGA
Organism: Pelobates fuscus; assembly: GCF_036172605.1. Lineage (NCBI taxonomy): Eukaryota > Metazoa > Chordata > Amphibia > Anura > Pelobatidae > Pelobates > Pelobates fuscus. Next base: position 18,662,908 of record NC_086327.1, on the reverse strand, counting down.
AACTGCTATGTTTACACTAGGGTTAATCCAGCCTCTAGTGGCTGTCTCACTGACAGCGGCTAGAGGCGCTTCCGCGATTCTCACTGTGAGAATCACAGTGAGAAGACCCTGGATGTCCATAGGAAAGCATTGAGTAATGCTTTTATATGGGCTGTTTTAATGCGCGTGCGGCTACCCAGCACAGAGGGAGCCCGGCGCTGCAGAAAGGTAAGTGGATGAAGGGGTTTTAACCCCTTCAGCCCAGCGGGAGGGGGGCCCTGAGGCTGGGGGGGAACCCAATGACCCTATAGGGCCAGGAAAACGAGTTTGTTTTCCTGGCACTATAGTGCTCCTTTAAGTAAATGCTACAGCCTTAAAATAATCGAGCCATGTCTGCAATTTTTGTTACCAGTTGAATTGCTAGTAACTTTGTCCTCCGTGGGTATTTCACAGCTCCCAGGATGCTTAGCTGGTCCCTGAGGTAGGGTATTTCACAGTTCCCAGGATCAGTTTTCGCAACGGGGCCCCATGGATAGTGTGTACACCACTGGTTAAGCCCCATTCTATTTCTTTTTTTTTTTTTTAAACGGTGTCTTTCTATGATTGTTTGAACTTTTATATGAATACACAAGTCGATTCTACCATCTTAAAGGAGTAGTCTAGGCACCATAACCACTAAATACTGATGACAGTTTTGAGAAGATTGACTGAAACCAAGGGACCCGCTTCTGCATTAGGAATGTCCATTTCATTTACAGTTTAACGCCATTCATTGGTTGAGACCTAACAAATATGGATTAAATAGATTTATTACTAAAAAGTTTTATTGAATAATTTTGAAGACTGTCTGACAGACAGGGTGAACCTATGGCTCAAAAATAAATTGGTTTTACTTGAAAACAGCGCTAACATGAGATGGCAGGGACAGGATCTAAGCACCCAAACACAAACTTAATGAAGTTGTTTTGGTGCTTAGATTGACCCTTTAAAATGTGCAGTTATCTGTCTTACCAATTCTCAAAACTTCCTGCTTAAATTAATCAATACCAATATCTCTCTGCTGTCAGCAGACTGTGCCTGTTCATTTATTTTAGTATAAAGGCGGCTGTGTTTTTGAAAGAGGTTGCGAAAGTTTACCTCACCCTACACGACTGTGTCATCACTTTCATACTCGGAAATAAACAAACACGGGGAGTTTTGAGAAATTATGGACAATCCCAAGAGGACATTGATTTCCTGATAGCGAAAAAACTTCCTCTTCCTGATGTCATTTATGAAGTAAGGGAGGGAGGGAAGGAGGGAATGAGATGACTTGTAACCGAAGGAGAGGAGGATATAATGGAAACTTGATTTAGGAAAATCAAAACCATTTTAAAAATAAAGAGAAGTAATTGAGATTTACCAATAAATGATATTTTCCAGAGTTCACACTTGCAGTAAAATCCCTCAGTTTTCCTATTTAGCAATCTCGACGACTTTCTAACAACCATAGTGGTTGTTAGAAAACTCCTCAAACACTCTCAGCCAGCCACTTGTCATGAACCCGTGTGTAAACTCCTCAAACACTCTCAGCCAGCCACTTGTCATGAACCCGTGTGTAAACTCCTCAAACACTCTCAGCCAGCCACTTGTCATGAACCCGTGTGTAAACTCCTCAAACACTCTCAGCCAGCCACTTGTCATGAACCCGTGTGTAAACTCCTCAAACACTCTCAGCCAGCCACTTGTCATGAACCCGTGTGCAAACTCCTCAAACACTCTCAGCCAGCCACTTGTCATGAACCCGTTTGTAAACTACTCAAAAACTCTCAGCCAGACACTTGCCACAAACCTGTGTGCAAACTCCTCAAACACTCTCAGCCAGCCACTTGTCACGAACCTGTGTGCAAACTCCTCAAACACTCTCAGCCAGCCACTTGTCATGAACCCGTGTGCAAACTCCTCAAACACTCTCAGCCAGCCACTTGTCATGAACCCGTTTGTAAAATACTCAAAAACTCTCAGCCAGACACTTGCCACGAACCTGTGTGTACAAAATATTTTTGGAGCGGATAGTTGCTAAAAATCCCAGGCTTCTGTCATTCCCATGATCCGAAAGGAGATCCTCATATCCTGAAGTTATAGTGCAGAACTTTATTATTATTATTATTATTGGAATTTATATAGCACTAACTTATTCTGCAGCGCTTGACAATATTAACACGTTCTTTAGTTGAAGTTTCCCACCGGGGGGTTAGATTTATTTACTAGGCCCCAAAAATCACTACCAAAGTTGTTGTGGTTATAGTGGAACAATGTTTTTTTTCAAACAGAAATAGACATCAGATTACTAGTTGCTACAGGACAGAAACGTGATCTAATTCTTCTAGAAATCTGTGTCAGTCAATTTATAAAATGGGCACAAAAGTTTGCTCTCTAAAAAAAACAATATTTTTATTACAATAAAAGTGCCTGTATTGCATATGATGTAATCTGCAGTTAACAAACTCATGCAGACTGCATACTTCCTGTGTCTCCAGATTAGCCGCGGTAGTGATGACACTAAGAGTAATCAGACTGTAGTAATCTAGAGTCCAAGAATCTGTGTCACACGCAGCGAGGGGGCGGGTGGATGAGGTCAAAGCAGAAATTGCTCTTTGCCGTTTCACCATCAGAACAAAACAAAGATTTGTGTTATTAGCAAGGTCAGGACGCCGTGCCCTTAGCGCCAGCGAAGGACCTTTATATGTCAGCTGTTACGCGTGACCAGCAGGCTCTGTCCCAGCTTGCCCTCTGAGGGGAAGATCAAACGCCCGTGTTCAAAATAAGCAGCTAAAATGTCGTTATTTATCAATTATTACACCAGAGAGAACATGTTGAGATTTCTCTAATTTTTCAAATATTTTCTGCATATTATTGGGAAATACTGCATTTCATTAACTCTATCATGGCTGTTGGCAGACAGTAATGCTGTTTTGTAGTTTAGATATACTAGGTTATTCAGTAAAGTGAGAATTCTAAGTGTATTTCAAATTTAAGATATAAGTAGTCGAAATGGGGGGGGGGGGGGGGCAGCTATGCTTTCAGTTCTTCCTTCTTTGGTCTTAACATGAAATTCACTTTAAATTCTCATTTTAGTAAATAAAGATGATGTTTTTAATTCTTCTTATCCCCTTAAGGGCACAGCTTCTGAAATGAAAGGGAATCGTGACAGACAATTTCCATCATGTGTCTTTAAGGGTTAAAGCGTATCTGGCATTATTGACTAATTCATAAATTTTACATTAAAAGAGATCATAAGACAATGTAAGGCTGTGTTCATTTTGTCGACTAACAATTTTAGCCAAATTGAAAGTTGCAGCCAAAATTAACACTGTACAGAGGGGCTGGGGAAGGGGCAAATGAGACGGACCAGGGCTTGAGAGAGAGACACCTAGAGGGGCTGGGAGGCACACAGAGACACAGAGGTTCTGGGGAAGTGGCAAAAGAGACAGATAGAGGCTTTCACTAAACCCATTAGATTTTAGTTGTGTTGACTAAAATCTAATTGAGATTTAGGCAACGATAACTAGACTAAATCTTAAACAATTCAGATGGCTAAAATACGACTAAAACTAAAATGGCTTTTTAGTCAAAAGACTAAGACTAAAACTAAATTGAAATTTGCCGCCAAAATTAACACTGTTGTAAGGACTACTTGGTGTTTGTGATAAAGCCAAGGCTGATAAAACTTTAAAAAAAAAAAAAAACACACAACTTCCGCCATTAACTTTTGTCTTATCCCAGAAGCCATTAGGCGACGGCTGAGGAAAAAGGCATCTTCTCTGTAGAATTGTGCAGGATCTTCCGTAGACTTTTGTTTTGTACTCTCGCGCATGCACTTATGTACAATAGGTAAGTATAACCCGCCATAAATTCTAATGTTATTTAGGTGTCTTTGAGGAATTGTGGTGCGAGGGGACAGACAAGGCTCCATACGTTACTCATAGCACTAAGTTTTACTTCCTCCTGGTAATCAAGGCTATGTGGTTTAAACTAGTAAAAAAAGGGGAAATACTAAAAGCAGTTCACCCGCACACACCCTACGTTAATGGATATTCCAATGAACACACCAGAATGCCCCCAGAAACCCATGGGTTGTTCCCTAATTCCTTCAAATTGCTACCCAAATGATATCACCACCTTTGTGGATGCAGATTCCATTTGTCCTGACATTTATTAATTCCTCATTTTAATGCGCAGTGCTTGCAAATTTATATGCAGGCAGGGTGAAATCAAATTCCCACGGGACCCATAGGGATTTTACATACTGCCGGGCAGCACTTTCATTCCCTGCCCCATAAAATTAAAATACATAAATAAATAAACCAAAAGCCCTGATTGCGACCATTACTGAACAGAAATTTCTCTGGAAGGTGACAGACTTGGTAATACCCTGCTCATTCACGTCAATTCAAACATTATTTATATAACAAAAAGTCAATAAAGATAATGTTTTGCAATAATAATGAATTTCATGTTATCAATCAGTTCAGTAAATATTTATCATTATAGGAGGTCAGACCATTAACCCTTTACACACACGGCCCATCTCAGCTCTTGTCAATATATATCTGTATAGTGAAGGCTGTCATGCTGCTCAGGAAGATATTACTATGGAGGGATGTTATTCAGGATCCTGTGTGATGATCATCTACCTGTGTGTGTCTCTCTCTGCCTGTCTCTCTGATATGCCCTGGGATGGCATAATAACATATTCAGGATCCTGTGTGATGATCATCTACCTGTGTGTGTCTCTCTCTGCCTGTCTCTATGATATGTCCTGGGATAGCATAATAACATATTCAGGATCCTGTGTGATGATCATCTACCTGTGTGTGTCTCTCTCTGCCTGTCTCTATGATATGCCCTGGGATAGCATAATAACATATTCAGGATCCTGTGTGATGATCATCTACCTGTGTGTGTCTCTCTCTGCCTGTCTCTATGATATGCCCTGGGATAGCATAATAACATATTCAGGATCCTGTGTGATGATCATCTACCTGTGTGTGTCTCTCTCTGCCTGTCTCTATGATATGCCCTGGGATAGCATAATAACATATTCAGGATCCTGTGTGATGATCATCTACCTGTGTGTGTCTCTCTCTGCCTGTCTCTATGATATGCCCTGGGATAGCATAATAACATATTGAGGATCCTGTGTGATGATCATCTACCTGTGTGTGTCTCTCTCTGCCTGTCTCTATGATATGTCCTGGGATAGCATAATAACATATTCAGGATCCTGTGTGATGATCATCTACCTGTGTGTGTCTCTCTCTGCCTGTCTCTATGATATGCCCTGGGATAGCATAATAACATATTCAGGATCCTGTGTGATGATCATCTACATGTGTGTGAGCTGTGTCTCTGCCTGGCTCTATGATATGCCCTGGGATAGCATAATAACATATTCAGGATCCTGTGTGATGATCATCTACCTGTGTGTGTGTCTCTCTCTGCCTGTCTCTATGATATGCCCTGGGATAGCATAATAACATATTCAGGATCCTGTGTGATGATCATCTACATGTGTGTGAGCTGTGTGTCTCTCTGTGTCTGTCGTTGTGTGTTACATTGTGAGAGCATGAGAAGTCATTCAGTATCCTGTGTGATGATCACTTACCTGTGTGTGTCTCTATGTGTCTGTCTTTGTGTGATACATTGTAACTGCATTGATAGTAATGTGTGATGGTCACTTACCTGTGTGTGAGCTGTGTGTGTCTCTCTCTGTGCGATACACTGTTACTGGATATGGCTAGTTGTTTCAGCATTCTGTGTGATAATCACTTACCTTTGTTTGTGTCTCTCTCTGTGTCTGTCTTTGTGTGATACACTGTAACTGCATTGATAGTAATGTGTGATGATCACTTACCAGTGTGTGAGCTGTGTGTGGCTCTCTCTGTGTCTTTCTTTGTGTGATACACTGTAACAGCATGGATAGTTATTCAGTACTCTGTGTGATGATCACTTACCTGTGTGTGTGGCTCTCTCTGTGTCTTTCTTTGTGTGATACAATGTAACAGCATGGCTCTCACTACTTCCCAGCACAAGTTTATGAGTCAGCCACTAGGGGTGGGAATCCCCAATCCGTGACGTCACAGCCCATGTTTGGACATCCTGAGAGCGGCAGGCAGGAAGAGGAGGCTTAGCCCTGTATCAGGCACATGGGCATCAACTGCTAGGAACTGCTCTCAGCCATGTCTGTCTGTAACTAGACTGCCTGTCTGTCTGTAACAAGCCTGCCTGTGACTGCTTATAGAATCACAGTCAAAAAAGTGCAGGGAGTGCTGTCTGAGACCCAGTCAGTGAGAGTGCATGGAGACAGTCACAGCTTGGAATGCTGTCTGAGACCCAGTGAGAGTGCAGGGAGACAGTCACAGCTTGGAATGCTGTCTGAGACACAGTCAGTGAGAGTGCTGGGAGACAGTCACAGCTTGGAGTGCTGTCTGAAACACAGTGAGAGTGCAGGGAGACAGTCACAGCTTGGAGTGCTGTCTGAAACACAGTAAGAGTGCAGGGAGACTGTCACAGCTTGGAGTGCTATCTGAAACACAGTGAGAGTACAGGGAGACTGTCACAGCATGGAGTGCTGTCTGAGACACAGTCAGTGAGAGTGCAGGGAGACAGTCACAGCATGGAGTGCTGTCTGAGACACAGTCAGTGAGAGTGCAGGGAGACAGTCACAGCTTGGAGTGCTATCTGAAACACAGTGAGAGTGCAGGGAGACAGTCACAGCATGGAGTGCTGTCTGAGACACAGTCAGTGAGAGTGCAGGGAGACAGTCACAGCTTGGAGTGCTATCTGAAACACTGTGAGAGTGCAGGGAGACAGTCACAGCTTGGAATGCTGTCTGAGACACAGTCGGTGAGAGTGCATGGAGACAGTCACAGCTCGGAGTGCTGTCTGAGACCCAGTGAGAGTGTAGGGAGACAGTCACAGCTTGGAGCACTGTCTGAGACACAGTCAGTGAGAGTGCAGGGAGACAGTCACAGCTTTGAGTGCTGTCTGAGACACAGTCAGTGAGAGTGCTGGGAGATAGTCACAGCTTGGAGTGCTGTCTGAAACACAGTGATAGTGCAGGGAGACAGTCACAGCTTGGAGTGCTGTCTGAAACACAGTGAGAGTGCAGGGAGACTGTCACAGCTTGGAGTGCTGTCTGAAACACAGTGAGAGTGCAGGGAGACAGTCACAGCTTGGAGTGCTGTCTGAAACACAGTGAGAGTGCAGGGAGACAGTCACAGCTTGGAGTGCTGTCTGAAACACAGTGAGAGTGCAGGGAGACTGTCACAGCTTGGAGTGCTGTCTGAAACACAGTGAGAGTGCAGGGAGACAGTCACAGCTTGGAGTGCTGTCTGAAACACAGTGAGAGTGCAGGGAGACTGTCACAGCTTGGAGTGCTGTCTGAAACACAGTGAGAGTGCAGGGAGACAGTCACAGCTTGGAGTGCTGTCTGAAACACAGTGAGAGTGCAGGGAGACAGTCACAGCTTGGAGTGCTGTCTGAGACACATTGTCAGCATTCTTTACATCCACGTGGTCAGACGGTCTGGAAGAGCTCAGTGTGTCCTGGTCCCATCTCTGAATGGTTTATTCACTAAAGATCAACTAGTAAAAAACAAATGGTTGTAATTTGAAGTAAAGTGAATAACCGGGTAACAAGGCTGGTATAGAAGGTTACCTCCTGTTATATTTTAGCATTTAGCATAGTTAAATGGGTTTATTTACCAAACTCTGAATCTTTGTGGATTATAAGCCAAATTGCTACATTTTGGAAAAAAATTATAATTGATTTTAAAACATTCTCCAGCTGATCTATAGCCATAGTTTGCCTTGTGACGAGAGCAATCTCGCCACATTGCATTGGAGAAGCCTGGTTGCCCGCCTGCTGCCTCTGGACTATGGACCAGACTTTAAAAGACTTTATTTTCCCTGCAGAAAGGCTTATTCGTGCCTTTCTGCCGGGGTGTTCGGTAGATTTAATCTACCGAATAAACTGTCGAAGGAGCGACCACCTGGGAGCTGGAGTGTGCCGTCAATTTACCTCCCTGAAGCTGCGGTTAACCGCAGCTTAATTGACAAATACAGGGTGGTCTTTGTTCGTTTACCGAACAAGTGGCGGCGGCCATTTTAAAAGTCCCGTACGGCCAGCGGTGTTCGGCGCTTAAACTATGGAACTAAAAACGGACACTTATTTGCACGAACACCTCTGAGCCGTCCGCCGCCTGGTTCTTATTCGTACAGATCAAACGAATACATGTCTATTCGGTATTTTATTTTATGTGAATGTGTTAACCCAGATAGCTATGCCATGGAGCCCATTCGTGTAGTTAAAGACTTTGGCTCCATGGCAATTGAACTGTGTGTATAGGATCTGAGCGCTATTCGGTAGTTTTGTGCGCTCAGATCCCAGCTATCTGGGGATATGTGAAATGTCTGTGTTTTATGCAGACAAGGTGACTTTATGTATTTTAAAGTGTTTTACTGTCTTTGTGTCCCCACGTGTATAATGGAGTCTTGCCTCTGTCCTGGGAGATAATTGAATTACTTCTCAATTATCTCCAGGATAGAGGGAGGGAATTAGGATGCATTGTGGGGATGTTTTACTGCTGTGTGTCTGTAATTGGTGTATGTCTGTCCCTTGTCACAGTCTTCCATCTGGTCCCCTAGGGGAGTGTCCACCAGGTGGGAGACTTGCATAAATACTGGGCGGGTAGCCCTGAATAAACCAGACCACTGCTTGACCCTCAACACGGAGCCTTGTCTCGTTCTTGGGGGGATTTACTGTATGCTGTTTGCCAGGACTGTAAGCTGATTGTCTGCTTTTCCTGTTCGTCTGCTAGCAGCTATTTGTGAGGTTCCAGTTCGGGAGGTGGAGTGCTATTTTGTATCCAGTTCGGGAGTTTGGGTGTTCTGCAGTAGCTGTGCCTGTATATCTGGAAGGGGAAGATCTACTAAACGGCTTTTAACCCCTTTTATGCCTGGGGGTGCCGTTACATGCCTATTTCAGCCTAAATGTTCAATTAACTGTGATTCTATTTTTATTGAACAAATCCCAAAGTGCCGCCCTGTAATATTTTTAAGAAGCCTAGGTAAGAAAAATCACATTACGAAACAAGCCAGTCTCCTTGGGATTGGTCTTCGTTTAAATGGGCACTCAAATAATTTTTTATTTTTATAATAATTGTACTCTCATAGGTCTACAACAATACTGAATATTGTTTTTTTTATATGGATTTATATTCATATTTATTTCAGTCATATGGCCCCTGGTATAGATCATGCCCTTCAGTCTCACAGCTTCTGCCATTTAGGAGTTCATTCACACACGCACCAGTTTAAGATGAGGAATGCTTCCTTTTTCCATTTTGCCATAAATAGAGCTATACTTTTGTGAAAGAGCAGCAGTAGTTGTTTTTCCCTTGTTGTTGAACACATTTATTCTCTAAGCAGAATCCCATGTGGGGATCATACCACCTATGCCCTTGTCATAGAGCAGTTAGCCTGCCCTATATATTGTGAATATATTTTATTATATTTTATACACCAGTAATATTTTATTGAGAGCACTATTGCTGTTTTATCATCTTCCCTCTGAGCTCCTGTTACCATCTTTAAGAACACTCATCATATATCCCAGAGGCGGGGATTGTACCGCTGTATGCCTACCACACTAGAGTTAGTATAAGCTCTATCAAATGTGAGTGTATTTACTATATTTTATCATCTTTTACCCATTGTGGAATATACTGCACCATTATTGTTTCCATTTTTATCTCCCCCTTGGCTATCTGTCACTGCACCGAAGAGGATACTCACCGCATATCCTACAAGCGGGGATTATACCGCTGCAAGCTATACACACCAGAGCTGGATTAAGCTCTACCAAAAGTGAGTAAGACTTCTTCCTTAATATTTGACACCTCTTGGAATGTCCTGCCATCATCCCTTTCATCTCTCATCGCCGTCTCCTATATATTTGAACACTGCGAGGAGCGGAACCTTACAACTCCAGAAACCAGCATAGGATCCAAGTTCCACTCTACTGGACTCTGTTCTAACTACTATTACCCTAACTAGGACTTTTATTTATTTACTTTGTTTATTGGCGCAGTCCCATGCTTTTGTTTGTTTTCTATCTGTCCACTAATTTCAAGGACACGTGAGGGAGTCCTTGCTTTGGATTGCTGCCTCTTCTTCTTATGATACATTAGCGCTGACTCTATTCTCCATTTTTTTTCCATAAATAGACCCTCTCCCTGGCACTCACATAATTAAAACCAATAGGGTTATTAACTAAAGTGAGAATTCAAAGTGAATTGAAAATTTAAGTCCAAAATAGCGAAACTGGAGAACTATATATAATCACTTCAGCGAACAACCCTTGAAGAACTCTATAGGAAACTTCAAAGGTTTATTGACAGCATTACAAATATTGTAGTGGTTATGGTACAAAGAGGGTCTGACTGCCGATATCCCCAGTTTCTGATACAACATGCGCAAGAAGTCTGACTAAAAACTGAGCTCTCCCACCATCTCTGCTGCAACTTGGTGATCTGTAGTGGTTATGGTTCTTAGAGTGCTTTAAGAAATGAACAACGGTTCTGTGTAGCTCCTAATTTATTTCTTCACACAACTCTGCTATTTACCTCCTTAACCTCAAGCAGGATTAAAGGTAACAGGCAGGTGTCTGCAGCCATATTACGCACAATCCTGACTCACACTGTTTACGCCTCTTGCATGTGCAGTGTCTTAGTTTCACTACAGCAAAGCATCCTGTTTGCAGGTCACATGCATTAAATTCCTGCCAGGAACAGGAGCTCATTAAGCACTCACACACCCCTTCTGTGAGATCATGATACAGAGAGGGAAAATGCAAATGCCATTAAAATTTACGATGTCCGTAAACCAGAGAGGAATTTGCAGAGTTTCCCCTCACAGCACTAGGACTGGTGGCCTTGCAATGTACAATCTGAATCATGGCGAGGGTTTGAATAACGGAATTAACTTTACTCTTGCGGATCCAGTTTGGCCTTCCAACTCACTTTACTTGACTGTAAAGTAAGAATTGGAGCTCGATGATGCCCAAAACATTCAAGGCTAGTTTTTGCATCTTCTAAAATTTTGGGTATCCCGGTTTGTAGTAGTTTAGTCCAAGGCTCAATTCTTCTCTTTTCCCTTCTCTCCTTCTCAAGATCTATTCAGTTTAGTCTGCTTTGCCCCGACTTCCCAGACATCTCTTACAATTAGTCCCAAAATGTCTGTCACTCTGAATAAAACCAACATGTCTTTTATCTAGGCCACCAGACCGCTCACCCAGGACTTCGAATAGAAGTCTTGCGGATCCTTGTAAAAGGACTTGATAGGCCCAAACCCCCAAAGGCACACACAGACACACAGCTAACCATTTCCTGGCACATTCACAGATACACACAGCTAACCATTTCCTGGCACATTCACAGACACACACAGCTAACCATTACCTGGCTCATTCACAGACACACACAGCTATCCATTTCCAGGCATATTCACCGACACTCACCGGTAACCATTTCCAGGTACATTCACAGACTCTCCCAGGTAACCATTTCCAGGTACATTCACAGACTCTCACAGGTAACCATTTCCAGGTACATTCACAGACTCTCACAGGTAACCATTTCCAGGTACATTCACAGACTCTCACAGGTAACCATTTCTAGGTACAGTCACAGACTCACACAGGTAACCATTTCCAGGTACATTCACAGACTCTCACAGGTAACCATTCCCAGGTACATTCACAGACACTCACAGGTAACCATTTCCAGGTACATTCACAGACTCTCACAGGTAACCATTTCCAGGTAAATTCACAGACTCTCACAGGTAACCATTTCCAGGTACATTCACAGACTCTCACAGGTAACCATTTCCAGGTACATTCACAGACTCTCACAGGTAACCATTTCCAGGTACATTCACAGACTCTCACAGGTAACCATTTCCAGGTACATTCACAGACTCTCACAGCTAACCATTTCCTGGCACATTCACAGACACACACAGCTAACCATTACCTGGCTCATTCACAGACACACACAGCTATCCATTTCCAGGCATATTCACCGACACTCACCGGTAACCATTTCCAGGTACATTCACAGACTCTCCCAGGTAACCATTTCCAGGTACATTCACAGACTCTCACAGGTAACCATTTCCAGGTACATTCACAGACTCTCACAGGTAACCATTTCCAGGTACATTCACAGACTCTCACAGGTAACCATTTCTAGGTACAGTCACAGACTCACACAGGTAACCATTTCCAGGTACATTCACAGACTCTCACAGGTAACCATTCCCAGGTACATTCACAGACACTCACAGGTAACCATTTCCAGGTACATTCACAGACTCTCACAGGTAACCATTTCCAGGTAAATTCACAGACTCTCACAGGTAACCATTTCCAGGTACATTCACAGACTCTCACAGGTAACCATTTCCAGGTACATTCACAGACTCTCACAGGTAACCATTTCCAGGCTCATTCACAGACTCTCACAGGTAACCATTTCCAGGTACATTCACAGACTCTCACAGGTAACCATTTCCAGGCTCATTCACACACTCTCACAGGTAACCATTTCCAGGTACATTCACAGACTCTCACAGGTAACCATTTCCAGGTACATTCACAGACTCTCACAGGTAGCCATTTCCAGGTACATTCACAGACTCTCACAGGTAACCATTTCCAGGTACATTCACAGACTCTCACAGGTAACCATTTCCAAGTACATTCACAGACTCTCACAGGTAACCATTTCTAGGTACAGTCACAGACTCTCACAGGTAACCATTTCCAGGTACATTCACAGACTCTCACAGGTAACCATTTCCAGGTACATTCACAGACTCTCACAGGTAACCATTTCCAGGTACATTCACAGACTCTCACAGGTAACCATTTCCAGGTACGTTCATAGACTCTAACAGGTAACCATTTGCAGGTACATTCACAGACTCTCACAGGCAACCATTTCCAGGTACATTCACAGACTCTCACAGGTAACCATTTCCAGGTACATTCACAGACTCTCACAGGTAACCATTTCCAGGTACGTTCACAGACTCTAACAGGTAACCATTTCCAGGTACATTCACAGACTCTCACAGGTAACCATTTCCAGGTACATTCACAGACTCTCACAGGTAACCATTTCCAGGTATATTCACAGACTCGCACAGGTAACCATTTCCAGGTACATTCACAGACTCTCGCAGGTAACCATTTCTAGGTACAGTCAAGGACTCTCACAGGTAACCATTTCCAGGTACATTCACAGACTCTCACAGGTAACCATTTCCAGGTACATTCACAGACTCTCACAGGTAACCATTTCCAGGTACATTCACAGACTCTCACAGGTAACCATTTCCATGTACATTCACAGACTCTCACAGGTAACCATTTCCAGGTACATTCACAGACTCTCACAGGTAACCATTTCCAGGTACATTCACAGACTCTCACAGGTAACCATTTCCAGGTACATTCACAGACTCTCACAGGTAACCATTTCCAGGTACATTCACAGACTCTCACAGGTAACTATTTCCAGGTACATTCACAGACTCTCACAGGTAACCATTTCCAGGTACATTCACAGACTCTCACAGGTAACCATTTCCAGGTACATTCACAGACTCTCACAGGTAACCATTTCCAGGTACATTCACAGACTCTCACAGGTAACCATTTCCAGGTACATTCACAGACTCTCACAGGTATCCATTTCCAGGCTCATTCACAGATGCGCACATTTATTTTGCCTAATTTCTTCCATACATATTCCAGTTCTTTTTCATTCACTTTCCTCAATATTTAAAACTTTGCCCTCATTCTCTCTATCATGATCTGTCATGTTACTGCTGGATGATCAAAGGGTGTATATTACTTGTTGTTTTTCTACTATCTGCTCCATAAAACATTGTATAAATAATTGTGTAACTATGTTTTTAAGAAGGATTATTTGCATTTTTGGATACCATGTGTGAGTAATCCAGGAAGCTTGCACTCTATGTATACCTAATAAAGTATCACCTGTATGCTACGTTTTTCCAAATAACTTTTACCCCAGATTTGTCATCACTGGTTTATCAACCCTCAGGAAAATTTCACACAATTCGAGCCATAGGGGGATTTATGTATAAATTTAGGGTCATAGTTCTAAAAAAAAAAAGAAGAAGAAGAAAAAACAGGAGAATATTGCTGTACAGTGCCCCGTTTTAAAAACTTTTCACAAGAACTGCAAAAGATAACTAACGCAATATTGAGGTTATTCACTAAATCAGTGAAAGGGAATTAAAACCTGTTTTCTAAAACAGTCTCCAACGCAGCTTGTCAGAATTTCAAAATTTCCAATTTAATGTTGGAATTTAATTTAAAGTTTGCTCACATCAAAAGTAGTAATCGTTAAGTTAAAACTGATTTGTAAAAATAGCTGAGGAATTTCTCCAAACCAGTTATTTTGGCTGAAATGTTGCAATTCAGTTTTAAATTATTATTATTATTATTATTATTATTATTATTATTATTATTGTTATTATGCGAAGTATGACTCCACTCGCCTAAGATTTGCAGAAAGCTTTGTCAAATCTCTACTACAATAGTAAGGACTCAGTTTGGCAGCTACACTAAGTGTTGCCACTTTTCAGACAACTGTAATAATAAAAATGAATATTTTTTTAGTTTTGAATATTTCTTTAAATAGTATTCAAGTAAAATACAATCTCATATCAAGTATTCATTGACACTGTAATAACTGCCAACAATCTATAACAATGTCAAAGTCATCATATCCCTTCATCCCTATCCTTTAGGGCACCACTTTAGCCATTTACAGATCTGTGTAAAAGTTGTAGTGTGAAGGGTTCCAGGCGCCTTCTTACCTTAAAGGCTTAAATTAATAACGCATGGTTTAACACCAAAGTCTGCAAGTTGGCGCCTGTGACTGCTCTGCCCCTCTACTTCAGTCAGGAAGCCTTGGACTGAGTGCAACTGAAAGGATGACCGCATCGACTGGCACTTTCAACCTATCACTGACTCTCTGTGCAGAAAAGTTAGTGGAAAGATACCTACAGAGTAGTCCTTTAAATACTCAAGTTTTGGCTATCACAACCCTGGTTTAGAGAAGTTAGCAAAACTTTAAATTAAAACAGCAAACTCAACACCAAATAGGACATAGAAACGGTGTGATTAACAACTACCTCAAAATATTTGTGTTGGCATACCAGCAGAACTACTCCCCAAGGTTATCGATTGGTTACAGAGGCTGGATTGTAATTCACCGCATAGAATGATGTAATAAACCCTGGAACCTGGACAGAAAGTGTAGCGTGACCAAGGAAAAATAAAGAATTTGGCATAAGGTTTAGGACTGGACTCTAATTTGGATCAAAGATCAAAAGGTGTTGAAAAGTTAGCCAAGTAGATCTGTCATCCAACCCTAAAACGGCATCTGTTATAATTATCTGTATATTTTATTGTGTCTGTGCTGTTTATTTACTTTTTTTTTTTTTTTATTATGCAATTTCAAGTTCACAGTAACATACAAAATTAATAGACAATTGTTACATCCAAAGGTTCAGTGTGATAGAAATGATTGGAGCCTCCTCGTCACAGTACGCATCCATATACCCGAACATGGACATTATGAATAGGTCAACAATATTACAAACATTTCCGTATAAACGTGTTCAACAGTGTTATCTCCAGATGATTGGAGTGATGCAGACAGGTGAAATATCCCTGGTAGGGTACACATCCTTTAGGCATATGGAGGTACATTACAATTGTGCTAATATAATTGTGAACATTTCCAACTAAACAAGGTGGTAATTCAAAGACCGTGTGTCAATCGTACTACATAGTAGAAGTTTATGATAGGCATTTGTTCATTGCATAGTTGGATGGGCACAGATGTCGAGAGATCGAGTTCAGTGGGTTGGTAAGTTGTTCAGGAGTACTGCTTGGTCCCAATGAGTCCAAGCGATCTTCCATATTTTATTCTTCTGGTTCACAGCCAGTCTGGCTGTCAGTTCAGACACTTTGTTAGCCTCCACTAGTTTAATGTAGTCTTGTGGTGTAGGAGCTACATTGTTTCTACAGTTCCTGCTTAGAATTGTCAGCGCTGCCATGTTGATATGGCACAAAGTGCGTCTTTGGGTAATTTTGGGGGGTAATTTTGTAATAAAAAAAGTTTCTGGGGTGTGCGGCATGCGTATCCCCGTTGCTAGGTGGGTCAAGTCTGCTATATTTCCCCAGAAGGCTGTTCGTTTTGGACAGGTCCACCAAATATGAAGCATGTCTCCGAGTCCCTCCTGGCATCTCCAGCACTTGTTTGAGATGCTAGGATTCATGTGGTGCAAACGTGTTAGTACTAAGTACCATCCATACAATATTTTCCTAATCAGTTCAACATGATTGGTGCATAGTGTAAGATTTTTTGGTGGGAAGCTAGTAGTGTGGCCCAGGCTTTGTCAGAGAGTTTGAACCTTTAGGTGTCGCTGCCAGGCTTGAATGAATTGCCGATTCAAGGGTTGCGATTGATGGGCATTGCCGGGGAGTATAAGCTGTGTGAACAGTATTTATGTCTGTGCGCATTCCATATCTGTAGTGTTAGTGTAGTCGTGGGGAGCATGGATACCTTTTTTGGTCAGAGATGAGTGGGGAGCCACATCAGGGAGGTAAATAGGTGCCCTTGCGCTATCACCGATTCTATGCCCACCCATTGTGGGGCTGTTTGTTGGGTCTGGGCCGTCGCAAACTGGCTGATGTTGGCTGCTATGTAGTAGCGTTTTACGTTTGGTAGGCTCATCCCTACCTTGGTAAAGCACCGGTGGAGGATGGATGCGGAAACCCGTGACCTTTTGTCCACCCAGATAGTTTTATTAATGGCCTTGTTGCGATTCTGTGAAGAAATGGGTTGGGATCCTAAGTGGGAGGTACCAAAAGAGATACTGATATTTAGGTAGTATCACCATCTTCACAGCGGCCATGCGGCCTGACCATGATATGTATTTGGTAGTCCAGCTGGTTAAAATAGTTTTAATTTGATTTTGCAGGCTCACATAGAAGTGTGGTGCTAGAATGGTTGAAAATGTTTTATAGTAGTGATTGGTTAAGCCGGCATGGCCGGGTGACTTTCCTGGGGGCAAAGTGGCTATGGTTTTAAGGATTTTGTCTATAGTGATCAGAGATTGTAAGAGTGTTTTTTGGTCAGCCGTAAGTGTGGCGAGGTCAATTCTGGAATAAAATTCTGAAATTGATGTGTGTTTGTCAACCTTAAGGTTATATAGTGCGGTGTAGCATTGCACTAGATCTTCTGTAATGTGTTGGGGATTATAGATTTTTGTGCCATATGGTTTTTGGATGTATGGTATTTTTGAGGATGCCTGTTGTTGGTGTAGTCAAGAGGCTAGGAGTTTGCCAGCCTTATTGCTATGAGCATATTCTCTGATTTTAAATTTCTGCAAAAGTCTTGCTGTTTTTGCCATATGCAGTTAATTTAGGGATCTGTTCAATTAGTCTATTGTGTCCTGTAAATGAGTTGAAGGTGCTATGTAGTGTTTTGTGGTTGCATCTCATAGCACTCTCAGTAGTGATAGTTGTTGCGCCACAATAGTTCGCTTTTTGTGAGATGCTTGACTGAGAAAGAGGCCACGTACCACAGCCTTGTGTGTTAGCCATTGGGTAGAGGCTGAGGTGTCTGAGGTCATGTTTGTTGTAAAATATGTCTGCAGTTTCGCAGTCACGAGTCATAGTTACATAGTTACATAGTAACATAGTTACAAAGCTGAAAAGAGACTTGCGTCCATCAAGTTCAGCCTTCCTCACATATGCTTTTGCTGTTGATCCAAAAGAAGGCAAAAAACCCAGTCTGAAGCGCTTCCAATTTTGCGACAAACTAGGAAAAAATTCCTTCTTGACCCCAAAATATCAGTCAGATGTCTCATTGGATCAATCAGCTATTACCCCACTAATTAGAAATGATATCCCTCCCTGTATGTTGTGTTTTTGCAAGTATTTATCCAATTGCAGTTTAAACATCTGTATAGACTCTGACAAAACCACCTCTTCAGGCAAAGAATTCCATATCCTTATTGCTCTTACTGTAAAAAAAACTTTTCTTTGCCTTAGATGAAATCTCCTTTCTTTCAGCCTTAATGTGTGACCTTGTGTCCTATGTATAGCCCTGTTTATGAATAGATTTCCAGATAATGGTTTGTACTGGCCCCAAATATATTTGTATAATGTTATCATATCCCCTCTCAGGCGCCATTTTTCCAAACTAAAGAGATTTAAATTTTTTAATCTTTCTTCATAACTAAAATGCTCCATTCCTTTTATCAATTTTGTAGCTCGTCTCTGGACTTTTTCTAGTGCCATGATATCTTTCTTTAGAACAGGTGCCCAAAATTGCACAGCATATTCAAGGTGTGGTCTTACCAGTGATTTATAAAGAGGCAAAATTATATTTTCATCTTGAGAATTTATGCCCCTATTTATACATAACAAAACCTTTACTGGCCTTAGCAACGGCAGATTGACATTGCATATTGCTACCTAATTTATTGTCTATAACAATTCCCAAATCCTTCTCGTGTGTGGTTATCCCTAGTTCACTACCATTTAGGGTGTAAATTGCTTGTGCATTCTTAACCCCGAAGTGCATAACTTTGCATTTTTCTACATTAAATTTCATCTGCCATTTTAGTGCCCAGTCCCCCAATCTATCCAAATCCCTCTGCAGCAAGGCAATATCCTGCTCACATTTTATTACTTTACAAAGTTTTGTGTCATCTGCAAACACTGATACATGGCTTTCAATGCCCATTTCAAGATCATTTATAAATATGTTATAGAAGCGGTCCCAAAACAGAACCCTGAGGGACACCACTTACCACTTTTGTCCAGCTTGAAAATTTACCATTCATGACAATTCATTGTACTCTATCCTTAAGCCAATGTTCTACCCAAGAACAAGAATATTCATCTAGACCAATTTCTTTTAGTTTGAAGACTAACCTATTGTGAGGAACCGTATCAAATGCCTTGGCAAAATCCAAGTAGATCACATCCACTGCAACACCCTGATCTATATTTCTACTTACTTCTTCGTAGAATGCAATTAGGTTAGTTTGACATGATCTATGTTTCATAAAACCATGCTGATTATTGCTAATAACACAGTTCTTCCCAATGAATTCCTGAATATTACCCCTTAATAGCCGTTCAAATAATTTCCCAGTCACAGAAGTTAAGCTCACAGGTCTATAATTTCCAGGCAAGGATTTTGAACCCTTTTTAAATATAGGAACAACATCTGCCTTCCTCCAATCCTCCGGTACAATACCTGAAACAAAAGAATCTTGAAAAATTAAATACAGAGGTTCACTTATTTCCCCACTTAGCTCCTTAAGTACTCGTGGGTGGATACCATCAGGCCCCGGAGCTTTATTTACATTACTTTTCTTTAATAGCTGTAGCACCTTGTCTCGAGTTATCCAATCACAAGTTATCTGCAAGTTTGTTGCAGCAATCATTTGCATATCTCTTGCCATAGGATCCTCATTAATAAATACTGAAGAAAAAAAGTTATTTAAAATTTCTGCCTTTTCCTGGTCTTCATTGACTAACAGACCCATCTCTGCTTTCAGTGTACCTACATTTTTTGTTTTTTTAGAATTAATGTACTTGAAAAAAAATTTGGGGTTGGTTTTGCATTCTTTGGCTATCAATTTCTCATTTTCTAGTTTAGCCACTTTAATTGCCTTTTTGCAAGTATTATTGGCTTCCTTATAACTTATATAGGATGCTTCTGATTTGTCCGATTTAAATGCTTTAAAAGCCCTTTTCTTATTTTTAATCTCTTGTTTTACTTCTCTACTAAGCCACATTGGTTTTAATTTGTTTCTTTTATATTTATTACCCAATGGTACATACTGTGAAATGTACCTTTCTAATATTTGTTTGAATAGTTTCCATTTATCCTCAGTGTTTTTATCACTAAGGAGTTTATGCCAGTTGATATGTTGTAGAGCTGCCCTAATCTTATTAAAATTGGCTTTTTTTAAATTATACGTTTTAATATACCCCACGTGCTTTTGCTTTTTTGAGTTTATTTCAAAAGTGACCATATTGTGATCACTATTTCCCAAATGCTCCCCTACTTGAATGTTGGTTAAAAGATTAACATTGTTTGTTATAACGAGATCCAGACAAGCATCCTTTCTAGTTGGTCCTTGTACCAGTTGTGACATAAATGTGTCAATTAACACATTCAAAAAACGGATTACCGGATTCCCTTTGCTGAAGTACTAGTCCCTCTATCCCAATTCATGTCCGGGTAATTAAAATCGCCAATAATTAACGTGTTACCCCGATTTGTAGCTTTACCAATTTGCTCTAACAGCAGTTCTTCCTCATTAATATTTACATTTGGTGGTTTATAACATATCCCAACCAATAACGTATTTCTCTTGTTTGCCCCAAGCAGATATCTACCCATAAAGCTTCCACATTTTCCTCGTCACACTCCACATGCCTAAGATTTGACTTTAACTCATGGTTGACATACAAACATACCCCACCACCCTTCTTGTTTTTCCTATCCTTCCTAAATAACGTGTACCCATTTACCGTATATACTCGAGTATAAGACGAGTTTTTCAGCACATTTTTTGTGCTGAAAAAAACCCCACTCGTCTTATACTCGAGTCAGTTGTCTGTATTATGGCAATTTACATTGCCATAATACAGACATGGACCGGGGGCTGTCAGGAAGCTGTAACTTACCTTCACAGCAGCTCCTGTCAGCTCCCTTCTCTCTTCTCCGGTGCGTGCAGCTCCCAGGTCAGCTCCCTCTGCAACTCTCGCGAGAGCCGCGGGGTCAGAGCATTGCCACGGGTTACCGTGGCAACGCTCCGCGCGGCCGCGAGAGTTGCAGAGGGAGCTGACCTGGGAGCTGCACACACCGGAGAAGAGAGAAGGGAGCTGACAGGAGCTGCTGTGAAGGTAAGTTATAGCTTTCTGACAGCCCCCTCCTACAGCCCCATCCACTGGACCACCAGGGAGTGAGAGCCCCCCTCCCTGGCCAGCTAACAGGCAGGGAGGGGGGACGAAAAAATACAATTATTAATAATAAAACAAATAATAATAAGAAAAAAAAATTAAAATAATAATAACATAAAAAAAATTATTACCTAAAAAAATAGAATAACATTAAAAAAAAAAATTAAAATAATAATTAAATAATAATTAATAAAATGCCCACCCCCCACCAATGCTCTGCACTCACACACACACACTGCACACACACACACACACACTGCACTCACACATACACACACTGCACTGCATTCATTAAATGCACACTGCATTCATACACACTGCACTCATATACACACTTCACTCATATACACACTGCACTGCATTCATTATACACACACTGCATACACACTGCACTTATACACACACACTGCACTCATACACACTGCATTCATACACTGCACTCATACACACACTGCACTGCATTCATTATATACACACTGCATTCATACACACACACACTGCACTCATACATACACACTGCACTCATACATACACACTGCATTCATACACACACTGCACTCCATTCATTATATACACACTGCACTCATACACACACTGCATACACACACACTGCATTCATATACACACTGCATTCATTATATACACACACTGTAAATAAATATTCAGTTAATATCATTTTTTTAGGATCTAATTTTATTTAGAAATTTACCAGTAGCTGCTGCATTTCCCACCCTAGTCTTATACTCGAGTCAATAAGTTTTCCCAGTTTTTTGGGGTAAAATTAGGGGCCTCGGCTTATATTAAGGTCGGCTTATACTCGAGTATATACGGTAATCTTTTTTCATTAACATGTTTTTGCTGTCCCCATATTATTATTACTATTTATTGCAGTGTTGTTGTCGGGTGCCCAGTGCGGTAAGCTAGGGCCTCAACAGAACTCGGGCTCCCTATGATGGAGGTAGAATTGCCTACACTTTATGTTAGGGTACTCCTCATTGGAAGTGTTTGGGTCTTGAGACGATTGGTAAATAAGTTGGAGTGGGGAAGTTGCTGTAAGGTTCAGCATGTGAACTTAAATCACCCGCCAGGTTTGCAACTAACTGTGGCATGTACTGTGATGTGTAAACAGCTTGGAGTTTGTGAACAGCTTGGAGGTTGTGAACAGTCCGGCTGTGTGCACTGTACGGGGCTATCATCTCCCAGTCGTTGACCATTCCAGATTAATTCTTCGGTTCGGAGTCAGTCAGGCAGAGCCTGGAGGTACTCTTACATTTTCAAGGTGGTCAGTCCTTCCTTAGGGGTTTGTATGGGTGTGATGCCGTCATTTCTTAGGACTAAAAGCTTTGTTGGAAAACCCCACCTATACGTCATGTTGTTTGCTTTCAATGTCTCTAGTACTGGTTAGAATGAGCATCGTCGTCTCAGTGTTGCGGCAGAGAGATCTGTGAAGATCTTGATTGCAGCGTATTCATCCAGCAGTTCTCTCGTGCGGCTATTTTTCATTATAAGCTCTTTAACATGGTACTAATGCACTCTCAAGAGGACGTCCCGTGGTACAGCGGCAGCGAGATATTTAGGCTTGGGGGACACAGTGGACCCGGTCTAGTAGCAGCATGTCTGCAGGAATGTCCGGCGCTAAAGTTTTGAGCAGGTCGTGGATATATGTGGGGAGGTCTGCTGTATCTACTGATTCTGGTATGCCTCTTATCTGCAAGTTGTTGCGGCAGGAGCGATCCTCCACGTCCAGCAAGGTGATTTGCTGTTTTAGTCTTTCAACATGATTTTTGAGATCATTGGGGGCTGACGCAAATTCCAGCATTTTCTGTGCTGCATGGGACGTTCGTGCGCCCAGGTCCTGGATATCTTTCCTCAAGAGTTCCATGTGAGATGACCATGTGACAATTAGCTTGGAGGAAAGAGAGTCCACTGCCTCTTGTATGGATGTTGTGGTAAGTTGTCTTCAGAGCACTCTGTTTCTGATGCAGGGTTGCAGTCTTCTGAGAAGGCTCCACCCTCTTGTGAATCAGTCAGCGCGGCTGGGGCAAAAGAAATGTATCTTGTCAGCCTTGCGACAACTTCAGATTATAGTCACCCAGAAGGTATTCGATGACTCCAAAGTCGTCTTGTATGTAGCCAGAGCACAGATTTATGCAGCCATCTTGCGCAGCTGTTAGCCACACCCCCTGTATATTTACCTAAAATAAGTATCAGTATTAAGTGATGAATCTGATTCCTGACTCCATTACATAACAGAGTTATTGTAAGGGTGGGAAGGGACCCTCAGAATTAGCTATGTACAGGCTGAGATTATATATATATTATATATATATATATATATATATATATATATATTGGACCTGGTGCTCAATCCCTCTGACCCAAATAATACCCCTTCCCTAAGATGACCAGAGGAAGCATGGTCCTCAAGTTTGTCTGTTCTACCACTCCACCACCTTGTCATGGTGCGTCTGGTTAGTTTAACCCCTTTGACATGTCATGATTCCCTTTTATTCTAGAAGTTTGGTCCTTAAGGGGTTAAAGGCGTAGTTTACATAATATACAAGTTTAGCAATTATGTAGGAGCCTCAGGGTTTGTTTTTGTTTTGTTAATACCATCTTTGCGTTTATTTTGTTCTTCTGAAGTGTATTTTAGTCAATTTAAGGCGCAGGGAGGGCTGTAAGAATTTTTATTTAGGAAAGCACTGAACACTACAGGCATTTCAAACTCTTAGGACCGTCCTTCCTGCAATACTATACAGTTATAGTGGTTGCATTATGTATATAGGCAATGGCTAACCCAAGGTGTGTATGTATACATACAGCATGTGTTTATATTAAGATAAGCCACTCTGTACTCTCATAAAACCATAACAGACAGGAACTTAATCTAACCTTGCTACCAGTCATGAGACATTCTATCGGCTCTTTCCTGTTACATAAACTCTGTTTACATTCCAATTGGGTTGTATTGTTATCTTCTATTTCCAGGTCATATCACTGCTCTAGATTAATTAATTATCTTAGCACAACACTATATGCTGCTTTCACAGATCTGTCAAGGTTTTTATTTAAATTTTATACACACGGTCAACTTTCTCACGACAGCTCTGATTTTGTGCCCATCTGTTCCCTTGCTTTTATATATAAAAAAAATAAAATTGTACAGTGAGCAATTCATTACACTCACCTAGCACAAGACAGGTGGTCATCCATTGAATAAGGTCTGAAGTTAGTATGCTAATAGAGAGAAGCATGCAGAATGGCAAAAAACAGGGGTGCCCATGGGCTAGAAAGTGTCAAACCATCCATAATTGTTTAACCGCTTACTCTAATACGGGACCCTGGCTTCCTTACTCAAGTATGGCATCAGTGGTATGATAGTGAAGGCATAGCCCAAGCTAAAGGGAATCTGACAGTTACCAGGATAAGGTCATTAGGAATCATTAAGATGGCCATTTTTATTGTACACTGTGACAAAAGTACCTTCATCACTGGGATTTGGAGAGGCCTGCTTGCCCTGTGACTATGGCCCCTGGGATGTATGGCCTAAAAGCTCTATTTTGGCTTATGGGGATTTAATACACTGTTTCAGTCCCTTTAAATCATATGGGGAAAGGATCTGCACTTTTAAAATGGCACTTCGGATAGAGCCGGAGTGGGCGCCCTTTGACACAAACACGTCGTGGCAGCCATTTTAATGCAGTTGAACAAGTTCAGCTGTGTTTGTCATCGAGTTCATGGAACTTAAGTTGAACACGCGACAGCATGAACACTGCTGAAACTTTACCTTCTCAGAACTTCGACTGGAGTCGAACGCTGTTCGACAATTCAAATGGCACTTTAACATTTGCACAAACGGTTGTAGTTTGTCTATTTGAACGGAATTTAACATTGAAACCGGGCGCAGAGCCAAATTCTCTGGAACCGTTTTGGGCATGAAATCATGCGTGCGGTCAAAAGAGACTTACACAAAACTTTTGCTCTGATTTGGCTATCCACGGATGTAAAGTTTATGGGGATATTTTAGGTTTTGGGGGGGGTTTCTGGACTTTGGGGAAAAAGTGTTTTTCTGCCTGTGGATAATTAGGTTATTGTATTAGCTGCTTTAATTAAATCCAGAGGGGAGGGCTTGTGCGCTGTATGTGGGAGTGTCAGACATAAAAGTGTCTTGTTTTGATTGGTTTGCAGTGTCCTTTGTTCCACAAGGGTGGTAACCTTGTGGGGAATGTGTATAAAAGAAATGCCTTTGCGCTCATAAAAACTACCCTTCTTGAAGTTTTGGCTCATGTTTGGGGGATTGGAGAACTACCTACACTCTGTGGATGGCAATCACTATACTAACCAGAGTAATCTCCTGTAAGAGCTTGTCCCTGCTCTCTGGATTTAGGAGAGGTCTACTTTCTAGAAGCTGGTCCCTTGTCTTGGGCCCAGAGTAGGCAGAAGATTGAGAGACCCCAACCAAGCTGCGGCAGTTTGTGGAGTCTAGTGGAGCACTCGTCAACGTAAGGTACCCAGTTGGGCGCTAGGTGTTCAGTTACATACACTGAGCAGCTTCTGCACAATCTGCTCCCCAGTCTGACACATGTACAGTGTCCTAGGGATCTACACATGCCCTTGATATAAGTGCTGGTCATCAAAAGACTGATGCATGTGTGCTGCTGTCTTATGGTACCATTTCATGCCCCAGTGCAGGTTCTGTCCATTATTAACCTTGCTTTATGCTTTTGCTGGGTTTCCCCATCATTTCTCCCCCAGGCTGCAAATTTTAGTGAATTGAGCCAAAATTGCTAAGTTTTAGGCATAACAAGCCAATGGTGAAATTCTACCCGTATAGCCTGGCTATTTCTATTTAGTGAAATATTAACAGCTTTACCCTGTGTAACCCAGGGGCCCAAAAACCAAGTCATTTCTAATTTGAACACCTATTCCATCTCATACCAATTCCTGTGTGTTCAGGTCTGACACGGAAAACTAGCATATCTGTCACGATAAGCTCAACAAGC
Organism: Pelobates fuscus; assembly: GCF_036172605.1. NCBI lineage: Eukaryota > Metazoa > Chordata > Amphibia > Anura > Pelobatidae > Pelobates > Pelobates fuscus. The sequence goes on along the minus strand of NC_086327.1, from coordinate 18,636,782 downwards.
ATAAGTTATGCTTAGGTTTCTAGGAGCTGAAAGCATTGATATTTTATGCATCTTCCCCAACAAACTCCTTGTGGGTTCCTCACACATTTGAAAGATGTTATAAAACCACTATTCACATGCCTAAAATGACTAGTGTTTGTAGAGATATTGGAGTATTCTTCAACCTTAAGCAGATGGTAAGGCTGAGTGTCTGGGAATATCTGCATCCCTTACAATGTTTTCAGATGTTGTGACACTCACAGCCTTCCTGCCAATGCTTACCTGGTCTGATGAGTGAGAATGTTGAAGTCTCAGGCAAACAAATCCATACCACCCAAGTGCCCTGCTTCCAGCAGGTCTGGTCACACCAGAAAGTGTTCTTTAATGCTGCAATTACCACACTTCAACTTCACTGCTATGCAAAGTAAGCCCATACTTTCCCTTTGATCTGTTCAAGGTGTGATGAGTGATATGGATACAGACCTGTCACTAAATTGAAGTAACCCAGCTATATAGTGGTAGAGTTTCTCCACTGGCATGTTTTGCCTAAAATTATGTACTTTTGGTCAAGTTCACCAAAACTTGCTGTCTAGTGGATAAATTATGGGAAACCCAGCAAATGCTTAAGCAAGGTTAAAGAACAAGGCTGAAAGAACCAGCACTGGGGCATGAAGTGGTACCATAAGAGATTCTTCTGATGCTAGGCTTGACCAAAGTCACTAGTAAAAAGTGAATACATTGGCAAGAAATTCTGCCTTCTTACCCCATAGACTCATAGGTGTTAGTCACTCACAGCAGTGATCGAGGGGCAGTATTTTACCAAGGTTCCCTATCCACATGCTAGGTTCAGTCAGATGTTTGTTTTGTGATCATGCTTTTAGCAGGCAGCATGTGCATAGTAAGTATATTTAGGAAAAAGTAGTAATCTTAGAGTTTCCAGACACAGTTTCTCATTGATTGAAATACTATTTATAATCTAACTTGTGTTTACATGATATGAAACCAGAATAGGCCAGTAAAATCCTAGTCTACTGGTTAACAATTTAGTTTGATTACTTTCAAGACAGTTAAGTGAACCCGACAAGCTTTGGCAGAGACTTTGGGAATGCATAGTCCTTTCCCATAGAATCAGTAAGCAATAGGACCACTACTGTTCCTTCAACCTGTGACCCGGAATGTTTCGTCACTAGGAACAGACCTTACATTTGTCCATAGAACAGTTCTTATAAATTGGAGAGACCAGAACACCAAGTCTTGGTGCAATTAACTAGACAGACCAGACAGTTCGCATTTAAAGATTTAATCTGCAGTAGGTATGACAATACACAGACTATCTAGTTACATTGCACGGAGCAACATTATACAAGCATTACAGATAGTAAGTGTTGTCTAGATCAAGTTGCCATATTTGGCCACATTTGGAACCACTTTTAGATTTAAAACATGGGAATGAGTAGACAAGTGTCTTGAGGACACAGCAGATAAGCTGGTGCTACGTCTCTGACAGTGAGTCAGGGCTGCCATTATGGGAAATTGACTTCCCTAGTCTGACACATGTAGTAGGGACTTTCAAGTGTCACAAGATACTAGTAACCCATTTATGATTAGCAGATACAATCCATCTAAAATAAAAACCAAGACAAAAATTCAATAAAAGCCTAGAACAGGTTTTGAAACAACTAGAACTTAAACTGCACAGATCTATCCAACTCAACTCTTCGCAGCTAGAGCAAGTTTGCATGCAACACTAGGGCAAGTTGAAGCCAGGAAGAAGTGATTTGGCAAGAGCTGTACCAGGCCAAATGGTTGTATTGTTTTCTTTTAAGACTGATTTGGACATTGTAACCAAGGGGTTGACCAGCTTTGAGAGGCAGGATAGAGAAGTACAGCCCCTCAGCCAATGACTCTTATAACAAGAGTCTGAAGCTAGCGTGACCATGCATTAACAGAATCCAGGCAGATTGTATGTTAAAATGCATATAATAAAATTGCACCAGGTTTAAACCCGGCTCCTGAAGAAACCCTACATAAAATCAGGTCTTTACAGGAACTTGGGAGTTGAGAGCAAAATAGGTGCATGTTTCAGTCTGCGGTTTTAAACAATTCTTAAATCTCTGCAGCTAGCCATTAACCTGAAGTAATAAAATGCAGCAGATTTAAGCAAGATGAAAGGGAAAAGTGCAAAAACCTAAACTGAAAAGTAGGCCAGTGGTTAAAAAAAATTAGAAACATTTTAAAAGTTCACTGTTTGGATCAGAACTAGACTATAGTCCATATTAATCTTAGGGGGGGAGGTTCTAGTTGATACATTTTAAATCTATTTGAAGTTAAAACTTAGGTTCAAACCAGTTATGCACAAATCTCTTCAATTTACACCTTGCCAAGGCAAACATGCAGCCACCAAGGGTTATGCATGAGAACCCAATACAAGGTGTAATTTCAAGAGTTTTAGCACAAGTCTGGTATTACCCATTAATACAGTGCTAGGGTGGTACCTTCAGAATGCCTGCTGATCCAAGTTGTTTGCCAGAGACTGAGATTAGAAAATTTTCCAGTTAGCTTATAACTGGAGTCTCTGCAATCAAAGCTTACCACCCTGGAACTCTACATTTTGTTAAAAAGTTTGCTCCTTACATTGGTTTAGTATGTGAACTTTCAAGCCAATAAATTCACTTAACAAAATCCACATACCTGGCCTTTTCAGTGAGTAGTGCCAATGTAAATGACTCAAGGGTTGACATTAGCAAATAGAACTAAGTGCAACAGTGTTTTATATAACCAAGTCTAGTTTGACAGTCCAGTGTAGGTCATTGGGACTCCTACATACTGAGGCTGTCCAAGGAGGCAGAAGAGATTCCTTGTAATTCTGCATTGTCCTTCCATGAAGACATGAACCTTGAACCTTCTATTAGAGATTCTTCATCACAGGACCAGACTGCCGATTGCCAAGTATCAACCATCAAACCAGTCTCAGTGTTAACAGGCATTTCCTCGGCATTCTGGATCAGATCGGAATCTGAATGTTCAGTGTCAGTTGACTCAGCATCTTCATAATTTGAACTTTTTACATCTGTATCTTCAACAATGAACTCATCCTCTGATGAAGGCTCAGGAGAGACACTGCCTGATGAGTAGCCTGATGTTTCGTTTTCAGTGGGAGATGGTGCTGCCAATTCTATGATTTCCTTAGAAAACATGGCTATTGTGAAGTACTTTGAGTTTTCCCTGTACCTAAGAAATACAGCCAGTTAAGTTCACAAAGTTGATCAGGTGTTCAACACAAGTGGATTCCCTAGGAGAGTCTTATGATGCATTTTGCCATCAGATGTAATTTTTATGGGCAGTCTAAGATTAGTAAAAGCAAGTTTTATTCTAACAACAACACTTAAAAGTTTGCTTAGGTGCCAGGGGTAAAGACTTTTTTTAGGGCAATTGACATTCCAAAGAACTCACCTTGCACAGACTTCATATGGATCAACCCAGATAGTCAGTTCCTCCGGAAGACCAAGCTTTGAGTATTCAATGCCACTGTGTTCACATGCCATCAGGAGGGACTCATCCACAGCTTGCTGGGCATTAATGCGGATACACCTGTTTAAGGAGAAGTTTGTGTGGATGAGAGTGTCTGGAATGTGCATAGGAAAATGCGTATTTGAATGCTGATCAGTGACATTTTCAGGCAAAATTATGTAAGGCTAATCCATATATTTATTGGGCAAGTGCAACTTTGCAGTTTGAGGATTTTTGCACAAGTTTTTACTTTTACTAAAATAAAACCCATGTGGTGGATTCATCTTTGTTGGAAAATGCATTAGCTATACAATAGGCCAATGAAAGCAAGCAGTAGTGTTGGCATGAATACTGGAGAAAAAAACCTTTACCAGAAGCAATAGATCCAATGGTAGAACATGTTTAGAATCGGGCTTCAGACTTTAATAAACTTTACGCAAGGTTAATCATGGCAAGATGACTCATGGACAGTTGTCCAATGCCACATGTTGACTAGATTACACAAACCTACAACTCTAAGTTTGGCTTCTTAATTTGGATATGAATATAGGAAAATAAGAACACTTACCAAGATTTATGGCGCCTACCTATCCAAGAGTTAGTTCTTAGCTTAGAAGAGGCTGCCTGTCCTCCCTCTGTGCTGAGGTGTAGGAAGCCAACAGTCTCCCTATAGACTGACATTTTCATGTGAATAAAATTCCAGATTGATGCTTTAGTCACTTGTACTACTGGATTTAATAAAAAATAAACCCCTTTGCATCCAACGTGAAGACTTTTGGTCTATGGAAATGCTTCTCTAATTATAAGACATACACACTTCAATTCTTGCGCAGTTTGCAGGAAATGTAGATACTGAAAAGTTTATTCAGGAACAGAGATCCCACCCAGGACAAAAGCTACAGTACAGCTGTTAGGTCACTATAGGTGTTCTACCTCCATGTCAAGGCCAGATTACTAGTGATAGCTTTAGCATTATGCAGTCTATTCACCTGTATGCTTGACCTCTGCTGGGATGCTCTGGGTACCAGTGTCCATTGTATCGCTCACTAAGATTACACAACAGGCTTGATCCCAGGACTTCCAGCTGGAGATGAGTCCATCGCTTCTTCTGATGCAGAATCTCAAGAAGAAAGCCAACAGCAGCAGAGATCTCTTGACGCATCTTTAGTAGATCTGGTAAACTAGACAAGATGTTAAAGTGAGCCATGAGTGGAGTTCTGTACTACATCAACCCAACCTAGATCTACTGAGTGATTTTTAAAGAATTCTCTACCAAGTGACGCAATATTGACAGATTGTATGAGGAAGGCATGGAGAAAAATGAATACCTATAGATGCATCATGAGAGTATTAGCCTTTTCCAGTCACTATAGACTCCTATGTACAATACCATGGGAAAGACAATGCCACCCCTCAGATGGAAGTCTAATTGGAAGAGGTCAGCTTTAGTCATTCTGTCCCAATATCTAGATTCTAGTTTAGATAACACTACAGGGTTTCCAAACAGGTTTTATTTAAGAACAGGCCAGCCATGAGAGATTGCAATAGCTAAACATAAAAGATACATTTCAGAGAAGGTTCATGTGATATTATCCTGTCTGGAGAACATAGGGTTTTATACGAATGCCTGGTTGGATTACTACCATGAACAATGCATCTTTCATAGTAATGAGAATGACTAGACAGCAATGTTTAATACCTGACTCTGCAGAAGACAGTATCCCATTAATTTAACATGAACCTAAGCCATGCACTCCTGTCTTCTGCAATATGTAACGGAACACACCAAGCACTATGGTCATTAAGGTGCAGGAGTGCCCTTCACCATTTTGTAAGCTTTTAGAATGGTTTGAGGCCTTGCCTCCACAGAGTCAGGTATCTGTGCAGGGCAGGCTCATTGGCTGAGGGAATCTGACAGCTTCCAGCAAAGTCTGTATTGGGGCAAGGAGAAGTCACTTAGACAGCTGTCCTGGCAAATCAGTATTTAGTAGTGGCTGGGATGTTCTGCCCAACTATTTATTGAAGCAACACACCATTGCCCAGAAAGCAAAGATAACTAAATCCAAATTTTTACTTTTGGATTTTGTTCTAAGCGTTTTAATTTATCTATACTGTAGCTGCTGCCACACAGGAGTAGTGGGAATGAGCACAGGGCTGTTTGGAGTAAAACAGTTTAAGCTATACCCAATGAAAATAACTGCATGCATGTTTTTATTGTGGGTAGATCTAAAGGGATACTATAGTGCCAGGAATACAAAGCCGTATTCCTGGCACCTTCGCTCCTCAGTAAGAGGTTAAAATCCTTTACATTGGTGTTTAGTCAAAGCTCCCCCTCTGACAACCAAGCATTACACCTCCCCATAAGAAAGCATTAAATCAATGCTTTCCTACGAGAGAAAAAAAAAAGATATATATAAAAATTTACACTGGATGTCCTCATGCAAAGCGTGAGGACATCCAGCGTCAGATACTGGACCAGAGATCTGTTTCAAACCAGGAAGCCATCTAGTACTAAGAGCTGCAATGTAAACATTGCAGTTTTATACCAAGTGTAAAAGGGACACTTTGTATAAAACCCCTTCAGCAGCTTCCCTTATTCCAGCACCGGTGACCTCTCCCCCGCCATCAGCTCCCTCTGATGACATCAACTAAGCCGCATGCGCGGCAAGTGCTGCATGCGCATTCAAGCTGTCAAGAGCAAAGCATTTCTCAATGCTTTCCTATGGATGCACTGCACGATGGAGACATCCGGAAGACAGCCACTAGAGGCTGGCTTATCCTCAAATGTTAACGTAGCAGTTTCTCTGAAACTGCTATGTTTTCATCTGAAGGGTTAAAACCTGAGGGACCTGGCACCCAGACCACTTCATTGAGCTGAAGTGGTCTGGGTGACTGTAGGGTCCCTTTAATATACTAGGTTACAGAAGTCTGGAGCTTGTATTTGAGGTCTGTAATGTGCTCGAGTCTTTGTTGTAGTCACAGGGACACTATAGTCACCAAGACAACTTTAGCTTGGTGTATAGACCATGGCTCTGCAGTCTCACTGCTCAATTCTGTCATTTAGGAGTTAAATCACTTTTATACAGCCCTAGCCATACCTCCCTTGGTTGTAACTGACAGCCTGCATTAAAACAGTGATTTCATGTTAAATCAAATGCAACTTACTAAAAAAATTTATAAAAAACTCTGCTGCTCTGTGAGGAGAACTTTAACCACACAGGGGCCCCTGCAAGGCCTAGCAAGCCAATATAGTAGAAGATAAATTCCAAGTTTTACAGAATTTGCAAAAGAGGAAGTGTAAATATTAGATGAGGCTTTACAGGAAGTGTTAAAGAAGGCTGTGCAAGTCACATGTAGGGAGGAGTGATTAGGGCTGCATAAACAAAGCGGTTTAACTCCTAAGTGAAATAATTGAGCAGTGAGACTGCAAAGGAATGCCCTCTATACCAAACTGCATTTTTTAGCTACTGTAATGTACCTTTAGCCTAGTTTGTAAATTGAACATAATTGCTTTAGCAAGCCATTAGCAGTGCAGGAGATAGTACATTCCAAGTTAAACCAGAATTTGCAGTAAAAAAGTAAATGTTAGATCTTTACAGGAAGTATGGGCATATTGCAAGCATGGAGGTGTGCCTACAGTTGTATAAACCTTGATTTGACTCCTATGTGGCAGAGAATTGAGCAGTGAGACTGCAGTGGTATGATCTATACACCAAAACAGTCATTAAGTTAATGGTTGATGCCTATAGTATACAGGGTAATACACATCAATTATAGAGAGGCTGATAGAAATATCTGTAGTCAACACACTGCCATAACTACCACCTGTTTGTGGTTCTAGTTCAGTCATGTTTTCCTGGATGGACATCCTGTTACATGCTTTAGAGTTTACATGAAAAGTGCTGCCCCCTAGCTCCAAGGGAGGGCAGTAGAAGAAAAAAAAAGTTGGATCTCTCAGCCATGATTTATAACATTTTACAGAACATGATCTTTACAGCAAGAGTGAAGAGTGCTTACACACGCACCAGTAGCTTGAGCGTGGAGATGCAATATCCTCTTGGATGGAGATGTTTGAGACACCAGACTCAGATAAGGATAAAGCAGGAGCAAGTTTTAAAATAATCTGGAAAGAATGGGAGAGTCATGTTAGAGCAAAGCATTCTGGACCAAGGTTTCTTGGTTATATCCCTTTATGTGGATGGGAAGTGCATGAAGAGTGCTGCCCTGCAGTAGGTGTTATGAAGACAGTGACTTGCTGAGGGATTCTAAGGAGCCATTCTGATTAGTTAGCGTTCGTGCTATGGCCCCCTGAGGCCCAGCCATTAATTGTGTCCTCCGTACCAGACATTGTTTACATGCATCTCCTTTTATTCTTTTGAGTTGCTCTATCAATGCCTGCAGCATCAAGAGGACATATTTGGCCTTCATGTAATATTAAATAAAAAAAATAAAAAATATAAAGTTGTTCCCCCTCAGTTCCCAGTAGGAAAGAATATAGATAGTTTTTTCTACTCCCAGGCCAGTAATACACTAGCAGTAGTTTTAAGGCCAGGATAATCATAGCAGTAGTAGAGGGGTACACATTCCATCACAGACCCCACTTGCACAGAACATGTATAGATACCCAAAAAAAGAGAAAAAAGAAATTTAGACCTACAGATGTAGTCAGGAATTCAACATAAATGACTAGTTTAAAACCAAAACACAAGTCAGCACTTTGGATTAAACTTGAAATTCATTTGGTATTTCCAACAATTCTCAGTTTAGTTAACACTGCTCAAGCCTTTCTATCACTAACAAGGTCAGTAAACAGAACAAGCAAACCTACATAAACTACAAAATAGAATAACAAGATGCAAATACTAAAACGCAGAAAGCACTGAACCCATTCTGGTGACAACCACAAGCTCTTACCTCCAGGGATGATAACTATACTGTGGGAGCTCCGGTCCCTGAGAATATATAGGGTGGAGGTCTGAGGCCAGATTGCTGTTAATTAGCTAATCAGATGAAACAGGGCTTGATTGTAAAACACACCCACCCTGCAATCGAATGTCCTGCAAAAATAATGGCTTCACAGCCCAAATATACGGTGTGGTTTATTCACTAAACAGGACATTGTAATGAATTGAAAAGGAGAATGGCAGGATATAGTCTAAAATGTCCAAGCTGCAGTAATGAGATAAAGTGGTGCCTAGAGGTGTCCCGTTAATTAGAATTATAGATTCAATTATAATTATAGATTCAAACTAAGAGACACTAAATAAACTTCCTGCTAAACTTTATTTATTAAGGTAGTGCTTAGAAGTGAGTTCCCTTTAAGTGGTTATGTAAATATAAGTATTCTTTATTCATTAGCAATCCGGTGCTATGCTAATCATGTATAGAGAAACCTCCCTGTAGACCAGGGGTTCTCAACCCAGTCCTCAGGACCCCCTATCAGTCCAGGATTTGGGGATTACCTGGGTGTGTCTAAGGTGTTTAGAAAAAGGGGGAAAAAAGGGGGAAAAAACTAAGGTGTTTTTTTTTTCTTTTTCTAAACACCTTAGACACACCCAGGTAATCCCTAAACCCTGGACTGGTAGGGGGTCCTTGAGGACAAGGTTGAGAACCCCTGCTGTAGTATTATAGGCTCAGGACAGACGGGTAGGCCTCGTGGGTTGGACATGTTGCCCCACTTTCAGGATCCTTTCCCCACTGTCTTGATTTAGTTCCCTGGTGTCCTGCATCTAGCATAGTGTGGGTGCATCATTAGATGTGCTCACGATGTGCAGCGGGCACTAGGAATGTGCACAGAGCACTCCCTGCTCAGTCCTGTGTATTGGGGGCTGGCTGTGAGGTTGACACACCTTTCAGTGGACAGGCAAGTCAACTTCCTGCGCAGTCTGCCCATTATGGCCCATTACCAGGAATGTGGCGGGTGTATCAGTAATGACATCCGCCTGCCCAGATTTCATAACTGTGACTGAACGAGGGGACAAATTGCCCAGAAAAGGGTAGATCCCTTGACCTGCCTAAAAAGGGTGTGGATAAATAATAGCATAGGGATGGCGTTAGTGATGATCTACCCAAAAACGATGGTGTGCATGCATGTGCCATCCAGGGCAGATTATATGCTTGTCTCTATTGAAACCCAGTTTCATGGGCTGAATGCTTAGTGTTCAGTGTACACTTTTGCCCTGCCTCCTGGGTGCTATCATTCGGGCCCTTTTAATAGTGTGGTTGTCCTCTGTTAAACAAAGTGGCATACGCAGCAGCACCCCCCTACTCCAACAACCAAAACATGGGGAGCTGCAGGTAATGTCGTTTCCAGGAGTCTCCAAAAATCTCAATTAAGAGGGGCCCTTGCACATCCTATCCCCATATTCTGTGTGAGGTTGGCTGTTACTGGATAGAATCCTGTAGGTGAGCTTGTATTTTCTCTATAATTAGGGTTACTAGATCCACCATGTTTTTAGGGACACATATCACGTATACATATTGATGGGCAGCACATGAAAAGGGTAGCCCTCTTGTATGTAGAATTTAGAAGAATGTGTATAGGATCATGCAATTAGACAGTATTACTATACTATACTATACTATACTATCAGTATTCTATAGGTTAAATGATACCCTGTCACTGGGGACACTGTTAGTAGAAAGAGATATAGACATATTTAAAGATACACTGTACACTCCTAAAGCACTTTAGCTGCATGAATAATGTGTCCTCTTTTTTTTTTCTTTTACAAAAAGTTCAAATTTCAACCTGGTTACACCTCTGGTGCTCAGAGCACCTGCCTTGCAAATCCTTCTCATTGAGCTGCATTGGGAAGTCTGTGATTGGACAGCCATAGAAAGTCATGGTGGGGTTAAAAGGGGAGGGCTGGCAAAGGTTGCAGGCAAGATATCTGCAGCACTTTCAAGATTAGATTTAGTAACAAACAAGAACAAGAATCAGGAGTAAAATGGTGGGTGAAATCTAGTATATTGACTCTACTAAGTGAAACAATACTTAAACAGTAAATCCACAAAAATTATATACAATAAAACTTAACTTTTAATACAATAAAACTTGCCTAAGTGACACCAACATCCTTACACCAAACAATGTATAATGTGAGTAAACGTCCAATTGGAACATATATTTAAAAATAAATGAGGGGTATTATCCTCTGAACAGTGTTATGTTCGTGTACCAAAAAACTGGATAGCGCCTTAGGAATAATGCCCTCAAGTGGTGGAACTTAAATAGGTTCATGGGTTTTCAATTGGTACAAATTAAAATCAAATATGAGGGACAATGTCACTGACAATTCAAAAATGGGTAAATATTAACCAACATGTGGTGTTCTGATGAGTCGGAGCGGTGGAACGCGTGTCAGGGGCACTACGCGCTAAATCACTTTATAAGGAGGTCCCTTAGGTTCAGTTACATATTACAACATCCTTGCCTGCAACACTCCTTGTTAAACTAGCAAAGAATCGGACAATTCAACTAATTCACCCGTTAAGAAATTGAGAAATTGGCGAAACGCGGATTATACTGTTATTAAAAGTAAACTGCTCGTCTACGATCGCTTTAGACCACTACACTTGCTGTATCGCCTTATGCTAGGGAGGGGAGTTAAAAAATACTAAAAAGAAAATACCCCTTTATTAAGGGGTGCCCATGAAGGCACAGTAGGGTAAGAATAGCTTATCTGTGTAACCTTCGCTCCTCTATCTAACTCACTCTCACTCCTAAATCTGCAACTATGTTACTAGACTCCATTAGTAAATACAGTACACTTTGATTTTGTAGCACTTGGCATTGGTGTTACAATGTGATCTAATCCAATGCTTTTCCTCCCTACTACTCCTTGAAGCAGGAGTTTCATTTTGCATGTGTTTATGAGACCATTTAGCGACACTAATCAGTTTTCAATTTAATCTTTATCTTAAGTAATCGAAAAGTTTTATTGTATATAATTTTTGTGGACTTACTGTTAAAGTATGGGTCAAAATACTAGATTTCGCCAAAATACTAGAAAGTATGGGTCAAAACCATTTTGTTCTTGCTTGTTACAATAATGCCTAAGAGGTCAATATATTAGATTTCACCCACCATTTTATTTCTGATTTTTGTTCTTGATTGTTACAATTATTCCTCAGGTGTCCCCCGCACTCAGGAGTTTTACATTTACCAATTTCTGTTCTTTATTTTTGGTTTAGATTTAGCCCCCATGAAACAATATGCATAATTAAATGTACGCATGTCTTTATTGATGGTATATCTCCTAAACTTATTTGTTTTTTGGTTTTGGGCACTGGTGTGTCCCTTCAAGTTCTCTGACCTCACCTTTAAATATATATATATATTCTCTCACATAAATATCTATTATTCAGAAAGGGTTCAGGGTCTTTCCACCTATATTTTTGCATGGTAATTTTAAAAGCTATGTGGAAAAAGATAACGTTTTTAAAATAGGTTTTGTTTTTTCTCATGCTTCATAAAAAATAAAACAAAATCTTACAGCATCATGACTTTTATCCCCTCATTTGATTTTCTGAAAGAGAAGAATTTGTACCCCCACCCCTTAACTTCCCACACCCAGGAACTGGAGAATGTAATATGTCTGGTAAAGGTAATGACGGACTGTGTGAAGGCAGTGGCGTCACCGGAGTTCTGGTCGCCTCTATGTAGGTGGCCATATCAAAGTAGCATTCACATGCCAGGACCCAAGGTTTCTCAACAGACCATTGCCCTGAGCATAACACTGCCTACCCCAGACTGCCTTCTTCCCATAGTGCACGCACCATCCACGTGATGTAAAAGAAGACATGATTAATCAGACCAGACAACCTTCTTCCAAGGCTCCATGGTCCAGTTCTGACCCTCACTACCCCATTGAAGGACCTTTGGGCGGTGGAAATGGGTCATCGTGGGCATTCTGACTGGTCTGTGGCTACGCACTGTGTGTTGTAACGTCTTTCTATTATGGTCAGGTTTACGTTTTCCAGCAACTTGAGTCACAGTAGCTCTTCTGTGTGGGTGGTCCAGACCGGGTAGCCTTCTCTCCGCATCTTTGAGCTATGTGCATTCCATGATCCTGATGCCGGTTTACCAGCTGTCATTCCTTGCACCACTTTTGGTAGGTACTAACCACTGCATACTGGGATCCCACTCTACCCCACAAGATTTAATGCTTTGAAGGTGCTTTAACCCAATTGACTAGCCATCACTATTTGGTTCTTGTCAAAGTCACTCAGATCTTTTCGCTTGTCCATTTTTCCTGCTTCCAACAGGTGCCATTGTAACGATATAATCATCAATGTTATTCACTACCCCGGTTAGAGTTTTTAATATTTTGGCTGATCAGTGTATATGACTTATAGATGGGAGCTTTGTGCTCACCATGTGCTCACTGTACGTGTTGTGTCTATGCTGTGAGTGTATTGTAATGATTTAATTTCGTTGGCACATGATGGTTTGTTAATTGAAAATATGAAAGAAAAACAACATAGACATTGTAGTACCGGCAACTTTTTATTTGAAAGAAAACTGATAAAAAAAAAATAAAAGCCACCAGAAATCATTAAAAAAAAAAGAAAAAAGATGAGGTCACTACTAATCGTTGAAAACTTAAAGAAAAATATGATTAAGTCTTTATAAATCGCTTGTAAATCAAGCCTGAAGAAGGAAGTAATAAATAATAATAATAATAATAATGTGACTCTGTGTTTTCCTAAATGAGCAATAGCATAGTTACAACAGGTTGGGCTCACACTTTGGAAAAAGTACGTTCACATCTTAACTATTAGAAGTTTTACTGGAATTAGTGGCTCCTTGCTGTAAAACGTGCCTTATTTCCCCTACAGATGGCCCACACTGGAATTCCTTAATGATGGCTGTTCCAGGTACTGGAATTTATTGCTGATCCAGCATTCTACGAACACTTCTATCAGCAGATAGAGAGACGAAATACATCTATATTTCATTTTAAATATAAATCAAATATAGATTTTTTTTTTTTTTTACAGACTGTAAATTGACTAATTTACTTATTACCTATTTAATGGCCAGAGGTGTATCCAAGGAATTTAATGTGTTAGGCATGCCTCCAGCCCTTCATGGGTTAAAGGTAAATTTGGATACTGCAGGCACTGAGATGATGTATTTCAGTTTGACTGGGGGGTATGCTGCCACCTACTGTTCACAGCAAACATTGCATTACCAAAAATATAAAATATTGGAATGAGAAAAACATATATTAGTATAAAATTCTTCATTTATTTTAAATTAACAAACCAATAAAATAAATCCCCTCATATATGCAGATATATTTCTTATAAGTTTTAACTCTGATAAGCAGCAGATTACTACATCTTATTGAGTTCACGTGTTTATTTGCTGTTCTTTGTGTTGAGAATACATAAAAATCAAGCAGAATACAAGTATAATATATATATATAGTCACATGAGTGTACACAGTCACATTTTTTGTCTCTTTTTTTTTTTTATATATTTGCTATACCTGCAGTGAACAGTAGGTGGCAGTCTAACACACCTACTGAGTGCTGTAGGGCTAATAACTGTGGCAAGTCACTTTGGCAAACTCATAACAGGACTGAAATATAAATATAAAAGAGGTTAAGCAATTTAATAGTTTTTATGTATTGTGATATTTTTCGGATATATGATACATTTTTACATTTTATGATTTTGAAAACATCTTTTGAAAAAGTGATCCAAAAATATGAAATCAAGGCCATAATCAATAGGTTAACCAAGATGATGATCAATACTATTCCAGATGTAGTCTGCCAGACTCTGCTTTTCGGGTGTAAATGACATCAGTCAAAGTATAAGAACCTGAACGTGAAGCATTACCTCCTGTCTCAGAGGTTATATTAGAGTGCAGATCCGTGCAAAAAGGTTCTTCCGGTTTGCCTCGTTTCCACTGAGCGGAATAGTTCGGTACAGTTTGGTACGCTATTTTGAGTGTTTCCATTATAAAAGAGGCCTATACAACCGAACCAAGCCGCACCATTCCTGGCCCCCTTCATTTGTAGGTCCATAGGAAATGGTACAGTACCGTTAGGGCGAAGCTACTGGCGTCACACGATACATTCCATTGATTGGCAGACAGAAAAATGTCACTGCTCACATCAAAGGCAAGCAGTGTTTCTCTTCGCCGCTCGCAACCTTCTCTCATACAGTGCGGCATGTATTGTAACCACAAAGAACCAAAAGCTAAGCAGAGTAAAGACGAGCAGCTGGATGACCTCCATTGTTGTTCTTTGTAGCGTCACGTTTGTTGTTGTCGCACTAGTGTGGCGCCATTCTAGGCACTTGGTCTAAACCCCGCAAGCCCCCTGGTGTTCCGAATTGCAGTGGAAACGCTTACCTGAATAGGCTGGACCATTCTAACCCTTCCGAACCATACCGCTCAGTGGAAATGAGACTTATGTGACCTAAACTCAACAGGTCATTGGTAAAGAAGAATGGAACATCTCTGGAAGGTCATGAGAAATTCTGAGTTTTTCTCCTACTGGATAATGCTGGGAACCCAGTGATCTGATTATATATTGAACTAGGGAACCAGGAATCTGTGGTATATGTTTTATGGTGATGTAGCAAAGTGATTCATTGGTCCATTTTTACTACTGTTTTTGTCTTGTATATAACCTCTGTCACGATAAATGCCTGCTATCTTCCACTCCCACACTGTTGCCCTAGTTTTTTTTTATCTCTAGTAAAAGCATTCATTTTATCTAGTTAAGTTTGGTAAAGACTATACGTCATTGTGAACGGGTTTGTGCGAAAAGTCTAGACATAACGTCCACTTTGTTCTTTGCAAGGGTTCATCTTTTGTCAAGATGTGTAAATATTAGTGATGTCGCGAACATAAAATTTTCGGTTCGCGAACGGTGAACGCGAACTTCCGCAAATGTTCGCGAACCGGGCGAACCGCCATAGACTTCAAAGGGCAGGCGAATTTTAAAACCCACAGAGACTCTTTCTGGCCACAATAGTGATGGAAAAGTTGTTTCAAGGGGACTACCACCTGGACTGTGGCATGCCGGAGGGGGATCCATGGCAAAACTCCCATGGAAAATTACATAGTTGATGCAGAGTCTGGTTTTAATCCATAAAGGGCATAAATCCCCTAACATTCCTAAATTGTTTGGAATAACGTGCTTTAAAGCACGTAAAATAAGGGGGGGGACATACTAAATAACAATAAGGGGGGGACGTACTGTCCTCCCCCCTAGCCTCCATCCCTGAGCGGTGGGTGGGGGCCCTAAATAAAGATTGGGGGGGACGACCTACTGTCCTCCCCCCCAGCCCCCACCCCTGAGCGGTGGGTGGGGGCCATAGATAAGAATGGTGGGGGAGGACCTACCGTCCTCCCCCCCGGCCCCCACCCGAGTGGTGGGTGGGGGCCCTAAATAAAGATAGGGGGGACTTACTGTCCTCCCCCCCGGCCCTCACCCCTGAGCGGTGGGTGGGGGCCCTAAATAAAGATAGGGGGGGACCTACTGTCCTTCCCCCGGCCCCCACCCCTGAGCCCTGGGTGGGGGCCCTAGATAAGAATGGTGGGGGGGGACCTACCGTCCTCCCCCTGGCCCCTCCCCTGAGCGATGGGAGGGGGCCCTAAAAAAACAATAAGGGGGGGACCTACTGTCCCCCCGGCCCCCACCCCTGAGCGGTGGGTGGGGGCCCTAAATAACGAGAGGGGGGGACCTACTGTCCTCCCCCCAGACCCCACCCCTGAGCAGTGGGTGGGGGCCCTAGATAAGAATGGTGGGGGGGGGACCTACCGTCCTCCCCCCGGACGGTTTTCAAGCCATCCAATCACAGTGCTCTGTGTCATTTTACACAGCGTGGGAAAATTCCAAAGAACTCTGTGTAAAATGACAAAGAGCACTCTGATTGGCTTAAACCCACCAATCAGAGTGTTCTTAGCCTAATTGCAGGGCGGGGCAAGGCTTTATAAGCCTTCCCCCGCCCTGCGTAGCTCAGTCTGCGCGGAGCCCTCCATGGGTGAAATTTTTTTTTTTTTTTGTGCTCGGGTTTTTTCTTTTTCGTCAGGTTTCTTTTTTGCGCTCAGGTTTTTTATTTTATTTTAAGTTCGATGGGTTTGATGGCTTTTTTATGGCATTTTTTTTGGAGCTGAAAAATTAAGATTTTAGAAAAAAGAAGACGTCAAATGGTAAGTTTAATATTTTTTTTACAGGTTAGTTATTTTATTCCCCCCTCACTATTTTTAGGGTGAGGGGGGTAGGTAGGGAATAGTTTGATTTGGGTGGGGGGGGGGGGGTGACTAGGGGCTTGGGACCCCTAGTCACCTTGATTGGGGGGGTGATTTTCATTTAGGGCCCCCACCCGCCGCTCAGGGGTGGGGGCCAGGGGGGACATTAGGTCCCCTTATTGTTTTTTTAGGGCCCCCACCCAACGCTCAGGGGTGGAGGCTGGGGGGGAGGATGGTAGGTTCCCCCCCACCATTCTTATCTAGGGCCCCCACCCACTGCTCAGGGGTGGGGGCCGGGGGGGGCAGTAGGTCCCCCCCTTACTGTTTTTTTAGGGCCCCCACCCAACGCTCAGGGGTGGGGGCCGGAGGGAAGGACAGTAGGTCCCCCCCCTTATTGATTTTTTAGGGCCCCCATCCACCGCTCAGGGTTGGGGGCCAGGGGGGAGAACAGTAGGTCCCCCCCTTATTGTTTTTTTAGGGCACAGGTTACTGGCTATGGGGGGGATACTGTATAATAAACACAGGTTACTGCCTATGGGGGGATAATGTATAATAAACACAGGTTACTGGCTATGGGGGGACAATGTATAATAAGCACAGGTTACTGGCTATGGGGGATAATGTATAATAAACACAGGTTATTGGCTATGGAGGATAATGTATAATAAACACAAACACACAAAAAAAATAATACAAAAATAAATAAATAAATGAATGCAGCTTCAGAATTAATCTAAATTGTATGCTGTCTAGGAGGTGGGAGGATCTGGGAGGGAGGGTCTGCTGCTGATTGGCTGGAATGTGTCTGCTGACTGTGAGGTACAGGGTCAAAGTTTACTCAATGATGACGAATAGGGGGCGGACCGAACATCGCATATGTTCGCCGTCTGTGGCGAACGCGAACATGCTATGCTCGCCAGGAACTATTCGCCAGCAAACCGTTCGGGACATCACTAGTAAATATCCATGATTTTTCATGTCACATTATTTCAAACAAAAACAATTAAAAAGCCTATGTGGCCTATAAGAGCAACCTAAGCTTTGAAAGATCTGGATTTTCTTGCTAGACATCTGAAGACAAGCTTTTCCGAAGGTAGTGCTTATGGTGGCAACTATTGTGCTAACCAGAGCATGTTGGTTGTAGGACTGGAAAGTTATAGTAAGACCATTTAAATGTAGTTTGTACCTTTGATAAAATAGGTAAATGTACCTAGTGATACCTTTGTTTTTCAAAAAGTACATTATTTCGAATGCTGACCTGGAACCTCAATAGAAAGCAAACAAATTAGAAAAATACACTTCCTCATTCCTCCCCAGACTATGGCTTCACCCTCTATGAAACATTCAACGCACATACAAAAAAAAGGGAGAAAAAGAGTGGGAAATAGAATCAAATAATGGGAAAAGCTCCACAAACTGGAACACTCCTTTCTTGGGTTAACATTACACTTCGGATTTAGTAACTAAATAGCTGAAGTATTTAGTACCAATCTTTTAGCAGGATGAACTCATGACTTAAATTCCTGTCAATGTGACAATTAGTTCATATTGAAAGTGAACCGGTGCAGTGTAATGTGAAGCTATTTGGACTTACTTGAACTTGATTGTTTATTTTGAAGATACTATTGGCATTGTGCTCATTAGCAAAGCAAATTAAGCTATTTAAAGGGAATCTATAGTGTGCCAGGAAAAGAAAGTGTCTTCCTCCCCCCCCCATGGTTAAAAGCCCCTTATATCACTTACCTGAGTCTAGCACCGATGTCTCTCGGCACTGGTTCGGGGTCCAACTTCACTCCAGTTTCACCAAACTCAGCATTATACAATGCTTACTTATGCAGTTTTGGGCGATGCTGGATGTCCTAAGGTATAGCGTGAGGGCGTCACCTAACCCCTTGGAGGTCCCTAGAGCAGTTGTCTGGTAGAAAACCACTAGAAGTGGAGTTAACCCACAATGATACTTATTGTAGCTTTTTTAAATACTGCAATATTTACCTTTGCAAGGTTAAGGGGCCTAGGGATATGCACCCAGACCACTTTAATAAACTGAAGTGGTCTCGGTGCCAATAGTGTCCCTTTAAAGACACTACTTTGGTAATTTATATATTTATTAACTTTGAAGTGTAATTTAAACACTAGAAAGGAGTGTATCAGTTTGTGGAGATTTTCCTGTTTTGTGAATTTTTACCTGGGACTCTGTAGTGGTTATAGTGCTTGGAGTGTTGTTTTACATTAACAAGGAGCAGAACCTCAGCCGTTATGGAGATTGGAGTGTTCACTATTTGAAAATAGTTTTTTTTATTTTCCCCTTATGTCACTTCTGTAGATTAAGTTATTGTTCTGATCATCTTCCAGAGAGTAATTTTGCCTCTAAACGACTTTCTGTGACTCTGGGAGGTTTTTCAAATAATTACAACTCTCTATTAACCCATGGTTCATGCCACCAGGGAGTTACACTTATTTATAAAGATTGCGGATTTATTAATATGGCGACAATCCAGATACCTCCTTAGCTATGCCCTTCAAAAAAATTCAATGATTTTCTATGCCAGAATCTTAGGTGCACTGTGGTGAGCGCTGCACGTGTTCTGTAGATCCCCAATGCATTGGATTGGCCCATCATCCTGAAGACCAGCTTTGATGATGACGCAATCCCCGGAGGAAGATGTGGCAGCACCGAGGCAGGTGAACTTGGAATAGATATACATTTCTAACGCTAGTGTTCCTTTCACACTCACTTTGAATTCTCACTTTTGTAAATAAGCCTGCCAGTGTTACAGTGTCTCAGACGTGCGCAGCACTCTCACGGCTGCAATATTGTGTCTCATACACATGAACATTTACCAAATTCAGCAAGGTGAAAATTGAAAGTATGAACCCATAATACACATTTTATTTTTTAAATAAATCGAAATAGAAACTTAATGTTAACTTTTTCCTCAAAGCTTTAGAAAATAAATATATATGTATTTGACTGTGTAACGTGCAGTCCAAAAAAAATACATGATGAAAGTGAACTGGGGGAACATGGTCTATGTGCCCCAATAGAAGAATGATAGCTGCTAGATTTCTACTCAGATTGTGTTCAAATGTATGAACTCCCCCAGCTTGGAGATGATATTACCCCCTCTTGGAACAATTATGCATTGTGTGCCCCAGCCACCTGCATGTGAACACTACTACAATACAAAAGCACACTTACATCTGTAATGTTAGCCACTTTTTACTATCACAGCCAATCCTTCATCATAGACACTAACCCCCATGGCACACAATTACCACCTGCTGTGCCCAGTAAGGGTTTCTGGTTCTAGTTTAGGATTCTTTCAAATTATTCAGGTAGGCTTCACCTAATGTCCAACCACTGAGCTCCCAGTCATGTTTTTAGGCTGCAGGAAGTCTTGCAGGGTTTGAGGATTTACCATTTTAATCAGTGCCGGAGGCCATGCCCATTGATGAGATTAAACGTCTGTGGTAACACACAGGTCTAATACTCTGGCACTGGAAGGAGCTGTCTGCGCCCAATTGGTTGCAGACAGCAATATCTTGCACTGGACCACCGGAGATCAAGCTCCCCCTATCCTGTCCCAATAAATGCATTGGGGAGGGGATATAAGCAGCCCTCGGCCTTTTTCTTCCACACTAAATTCCCAGTCCTCACACTCCAGGCGCCTGTTTTCCCACTATTCCACCATCCTCCCACCACAGCCCCTATAATCAACATCTTCCTACTACAACATCCCATATCCCCCACACTACAGCACGTGTTCCCACTATCACCACAGTAGAGTACCTACCCCCCCCCCAGCCCCTCCTCCCTCTCAACACACAACAGTCCAATCATCCCAAAATGCACTACAGACCCAAAGGTATTTTCCCCATACCTTGTCTAATATATATATATATATAAATATAGACAGCTGCTTTTTCAACAACAAATACACAAAGAGGCCCTATCTTCATCCCACATACGACAGCCCCCCTTTACTTGCACTCACATACTTCATTCCAAACCGCCATCATCACACACACACACACACACAACCTGCAACTTCACAAGCAGCATCGCCCCCCTTCACCCATCCTTCAATCAGATTAGCCCACACACACACAACCCCACAAGCAGCATAATCTCACAAATGCAACCCAACAAGCAGCACCATAACAAACCTTGCCTTAACACCTCTAATTGCATACCCCACACATAAAACAACACACAAAATAAAATCCCAAACAATTCTTCTCCACCAGAAATACAGCTGCTTCTGTAGGTTTCATCTGGCAGGTATGTAGGGTAAACACTGAGGCACAGTAAAAAAAAAAAGCAGAAAACACCAAAACACAGACTCCATTTGTTTATTCAAATTTATTAGAATAAAACGTGTCTCTAAAACATGAAAAAGATAATTAATGTCAGACAATAAACACAGAAGAACATACATATACTGACAAACCTGGTCAGATGAGGTTACGGTCTGTGGTGTAGGGATTCCTCTGGTTGGTCACGAATTCGGTCGATCGTACCAATAGTTTTAGAGTTTAGGTTTATTTGCAAGTGGCTTAGACACAACTAACAAACTATTCCAATATACAAACATCTAGGTAAACCAGAGGCTACATGATATCAATTTTAGCGCTCAATCAATAAAACAATGTTTAAAGAGGCACTATCACCCTCCCTCTCTATTTTTTTTTTTATAGAAAGATTGTCTTTATGAAACACTCATACTGACTGTACTGGAATTCCAACTCAGTCAAGAGATATACAGAGACAGATTAGGGATTACTTTGTCACTGAATACTTCCTACGCCTAACACTTCTAGACACTATGTGAGCTACTACAGTCTAGAAGTGACAATTTCCAGAGCTGTCACCAGTGGTGGCTGCAGGAAATTGGCTTTATCTGTGTAGGATCCCGCAGTCTCCATTGATTTATTCTCTTCCACTAAGTAACGTTGAATGGTTGAAAAGGGCAATATTTATAGCAATGATTGATAGGGAGTCGCTCAATTTCAGTATACAGGAAAATACGGTGCAAATAAAACCATGTTTTCTGAATAGAAAGATAAATAAACATATTGTTCAAAATCCTGGAAAGGGACAGTTCCCCTTTAAACCATATTGTTGGAATGTATACAAACACCTTTATTCACGAAACTCTCAGGAATCTGTCATAGAGAAGGATTGATGGGATAAATGTCTATTATGTACCAAAAAAAATAAATAATAAACAACAAATACTTACCTATATAGATCCTAACAAAGCACACATTGCACAGACTGCTGGAAGACTTCTTTGACCAGGAAGTAGCTCTACCAATGAGGCTTTTATTTTGATCTACGGAGTCTGACCTCATCCCATACATCTCTGCCCAGCAAACTCACGGACCTCCAGAGTCAGATTTTCCCCATAGGAAAGCATTGAATAATGCTTTCCTATGGGGAGGTCTAATGCGCGCATGGCCATTGCCGCGCATGCGCGTTAGGTCTCCCCGCCGGCTGCCGTCGGTGGGGGAGGAGCGTAGGCGGAACCTGACCCAGCACCGAGGGACATCGGCGCTGGATTCAGGTAGGTGGCTGAAGGGGTTTTAACCCCGAGGGAGAAGGGCACTCCAGGAGCCCATAGTGCCAGGAAAACTGGTTTGTTTTCCTGGCACTATAGGATCCCTTTAAAAGTGAACATTTGGTAACATTCTATATACATTACTTATTCCAGATGTGAATAATTATGTTATCTAAGACTTCATAAAAAAACTTTTTTGGATAACAAGGCTCGCTGGCCACAAAAACACATCTGATAAACCTGTATGGACAAATAAAAACTAAACAAAACAATGTGTTATCTTCCCATCTCTGCCTGTAAATGTTTGCATAGTTAAAAGTTTGAATTTTTTCCCCAAATAATATTAACCCTTTTAATTATATTGTAGAATTGCAGTACCCCACAAGGCCACCAGAACAAACACCTCTTATTCTACATAAACAAAACAACTAAAACCTGCCGCATCTTGCCTTTTTCTCTAAAAAAGTGTGTCAAACAATTCTTTCCTTTTATTCCGGCCATTTTACAAAGTAAATAAAGTGTGGGCTTTGCAGCCGGCAGTGTCCTGATTAAGATTTCCAGATTATTTTCAGTTCTCTGAGGCACATCCTTCAATGCAAAACGTATTTAAGCTGAACTTCTCTTGTTGCAATTACTTGTTTATTAGCTCATTTATTGTACAGCGCTGTGGAATATGTTGCTGCTTTATAAAAATAATAAAAATGTGTCAGTCTGCATATGGTGCCTATGAATCAGGTAATTGTCGCCTGTCTCAATGGGAAAAAAAAAAAAAAAAAAGGAAATCCAGTGAAGGCTTGTGAATCTACTATAAATTAAAAAAGGGCTTTCCCAAACCTACCCGAGCCAGTGGTGTGAACGGTGTGCAGAAGACATAAAAATACAGGTCATTTCTACATAGATTTCCCCCAAAATAATATAATCCCCACAAAAAAAAAAAGGTAATACATTTGATTAGCATCTCGTGATTCCACATAAACCAGACTCGGTTGAGTAGCAGAGACTCCGATATGCTTGCTTTAACTCTATATAGTCCGCGTGGTGAACACATGCTGCCCGGCTCCTCAGAACCTCACCTGTGACATCAGTCTTCCTCACAGGTTAAGGGTCTCAGGGACAGAGAGGCATGCTGCAAAACTATACCAATATCAAGGAGTTTCTGACCAGCCTTTTTAGTAGCAACACTGCGCCACCTGCTGGAAGAAAAATGACAATACATGCATAACAGGTTAACACAGCAGACACTTTGTAATCAGATGCTAGGCTATCAAAATTAACTTTTTCCAATCTAGGGGCTTATGATCACCAGTACATGGTATTGTAACAAAGTAATTCCACAAGCAACACATAAAATGGGACAATAACATACACAAAATAAATGAAAAGATAAATGTAAAAGATGTATAATTCCAGTATAACACAGGCTTACGATAAAGCTATAGAGTCAGTTGTAAAGGTGATTGCTTTATGTGCATATATTAATAATCCAAAATTTTACATATACATTCGGTGTTAATGGTTATATACTTTTGTGCTTTGTATTTCCTCTAATAATGCTGGTGTAGATAGGATGTTTTATTTACATGGAATGGCCTCCCAGCACAGGCGGTAACACAATAATAGGTGATCAATGCTTAGCACAGAAATTCAATTGCTTTGGCAATAAAATATAACCTTGGATCAAGCTCTAGGTTTGAAATCTGGCTGTGTAATCATAGAAGCCTCTGCTGTCTTCTCTCTGCTGCTAAACTAGCAAATGTGTCTATGATAACACAGATCTACATCTTCCCTAATTTTATTATATTCTCGTTATAGGTTTATAGAATCCAACCCATTAGCTTTATAAAAGCAGCCTCGTTATTTTATAAAAAGTCAGGACTAGCCAAGTGTAACAGCAAGTCAATGGCACAGGTTCGAGATAATATTAGTTTATTAATAAATGTAAGCCCGGTATTTAAAGTGAAACCATCACTGAAAATGTTCTCTTGTCTCTACATTTAATAAAAAAAAAATATCAGCTGAATTCGCGTAGCAAAGTATTGGTTAACTCAGTCTAGTGAATAGCAATTCCATCAATGACACTTATGGGAAAATTGTTACTCCATTTACTCTGCTACCAGAATCTAGCCCAATTTGTTTGTGAGGTCTGAAAAATGAAATAAAAAAGTAGAAATTCCAACTACTGAATTTATGTCAACGTGCAAGCTTTCTTACAAATTGGTGGTGTGGTTGCTATAGAACACAGAAATCAACCATTAATTAGTTAAGATGTTAGTAAGACAATATATGCTACATAAGATTAGATAGGTTAGATTTTGGCCAATGTCGGTTGGCAAATGTCTGTAGCATGGCGGAACTAGATAGACTTACGATTCAGAACGCATGTCCCCTGGCTTCTGGAATTTGTCAAAACTGATAAATTATGCATGCTTACATGCTCTGAGTGAAGGTGATCATGCATATTTTATTTCTTTAATGCCGACAGGTGAATGAAATCTGTGAATTAAGACGAACCTGAGAAAACTCATTAAGTAATAAATGGATTACTGATTGAAGTGATGGTATGGTTATGAATGGTCCAGGTGAGGACTAATTGGTGCTCTTGAAGAGATTTTTGTGCAAAGTTGCAAAGACATAAATCAGCAGACATTTGAAATATTGTAGAAGGCAGAACAGACAGGCTTTTGTTAGTTACATAGTATGGATGCCAAGATAATGGTGGACCTGGGGTATGGTCTATTCTTGTGTCAAAGCAGCAGATAAGTCTCAGAGCATATGCAAGGCTGATAAGCTTAACTCTGGTAATTGACCAGAGATCATTTCTACCATTGATGTCTTTGGAACAATTGCTATTCAATTATCAGATCTACACTTGGCTCTCATAATAGAATCTAGTCCGTGGGGAGAAATTCCCACAAAACACACAATTTGCAGATATCGGTCCATGTCTCCATTTGGGCATGCATTCATATATTCACATTTATGTTTGGGCTTCCAATTTGGACAAGTATTGTGGGAACAGGTTAATTTTAAGACAAAATATTTTGCCTTAACATCTTGTCCCATCACCATGCTTTCCTATCTGGTTAGAAGAATAGTCAGCATCGTTGCTGTTGATGGACTAATGAATCAAAAATAATTTTGAATTTTTAACCATTCTTTTGATGGCACTTTTGCAAGAAACTTTGCTGTAAGCGGTCTGCCGAGTTTCTCTGCAAAACACGATTTGGAACTCAAAAATCCAGGATAAGGAACAGGGGCGGTCTTGTCAATAGTCAACTGTTTTCAGTTGTCTGTCTACAATGGGCACCTACAGTCTACAGTTTTCCCATTCTAAAACATTCCCAGATACTTCTTCCTTCTGCTACATGGCAATTGCATTTTTAAATTGTAGGTGGGCAAAGTGAGAGGTGTACTTTTGTGTGTTCGCAAAATATGGGGTTAACAAGAAATAATTATGTTTTTCGGGGAAGAGAAAAGAGAAGAGTGACTGAGAATTCTCCGCCTACAGGCACTGGTGATGTAAATCCAACCCAAGTAGCAAAACAAATTGTTATCGGCTTAACTTATCTCAGGAAAAAAAAATTAAATAAATAAAGTTTGAGTTTTTTCTGAACAATAAGACATTTCGGCATACTGAAGTCACCTGTTCGCATGTATGGAACTGCCACAATGGCTGGTCTCAGGAAGCCGCCATTACAATCTGTTTCCTTTATTGCACAGTATCCAGCAGTTTTCTAATCTCCTGTATACGCCCCGCAGGCAGCTTGCAAGAAGGCCTAGAAAGTCATTATTAAACTTAATGCAAGAATCAATGCAGTAACAGGATTCTTAGTGCAGTGACATAATCGTGATATATTTCATTGTAGTGCGTGAGACAGTGATATTACATTGTGGCAATTGCGATCAATGCAGAGTAAATAGTTAAACCGATTAACCCGACCACCAAACTTTAGTTATAAGAACTGGTGGACTTTCGGTGTTGCTACCTAGGAAGTTAATGCCACAATACGGCTTCTTTAGGTAATAAACTATATTAAAAGGGATAGAACATAAAACGAAGAGACCTAACATAAAGTTAAATTGGCCACACAAGCAGATTTTTTCCATAGTTGGTGTAGATGCAACTATTCTTTTGACTTTTGAGCAGCGTTGCAAAGAAAGACATATAGATGTGCCTATATCAATTCAGACCTCTAAATCTCTCTCCAGATAGTTCAATGTATTCTGTAAAGCGTGTGAATGTAGCAGAGCATGACAAACCCCAGTAGACGAGCAGCATGGACTCCTAAATTATATGCTGCGAATATCTTTGTGTTTTATGTAGAAGTCAACTGATCTATCCATTTATTGGTTTGAAAGTATCGGTTTAGCCACTAAACGATGCCATCGATTATCAACCCCCTGCTACAGCTGACATTGAAAGGCGAGGATGCATTTTTTTGTAATAGATGTAACTCTTACCTCATTACATGGGCGGTCCCCGACGATGTCTCTCGGAACAATAGCGCAAGACACTGAGAAACACATAATGAAATTAGTCAAATCAAAAAAGCACATTGAGAGAGCGTTAAGCCCCTACAGTAAAGTCATTTTCGAGATGTAAGATGGACAAACTCAACTGTACTGAAAATCTTATTTTTAAGTTTAAGCAAATGAAACCTGAAATTTTTACTAAATGGATTTTTACTTTAAAAAGTTGCCTGTGCAGTGATTTACCTCAGTTGAATGTTTTTAGTAATGCTGTCCTATAGTGACTAAAAAACCCAGAAAAAACTAAAATTGTAATAAACATCCTATCAAATATGTTCTGTTGAATCACTGTTGAGCACGGCTGCTGACCTACGCATTCTGTGTCCAGCCCGGGTCTCTCTCTATCCTGTCTGTGCTATAATGAAATTTAGGGAGTGGTATTAGGAAACCATACATAGGTGGCCTGGAGGCATCATTTTTCATCTTAATCTGACTTGGGCATCATTCTTGCTGTCTAATATACGCATCTCTCAGCGATTGGCTACTGGTTACCATACATATCACATCAAGCGCACGCATGCACACACATGCGCGCCACAGACACATACAATGCAGAACTTTTCAGACCGCCAGTCATTAGTTACCAGGAATATGATATGTACTGAATTAAAGTAGTTAAATTAACACTGATTGTGTCAATGAGAGTTTGTGCGATAATGCTCACGTAGCTCCTAGACAATTACATGAATTAACAAATTACATTTTTGATATCCTAATGAACTGGCAGTACAGCTATATTCAAGATAAAAGCCAATGTGCAGACTGTGAAATACAGACTTAAAATACAGGGATCAGTTAATGCACAGTTACATTTAAACAAGGTACATAACTGAAAACAGAAACACAGATATTGATTCGCAACGAGGGTGGCAGACAATGGTAGACATACTGGCATAAATAAAAAAAAAATTTTAAAAAAGAATCGAAATGACATTCTCGAATACTTGCATGCTGCCATGCATCTGCAGCTGAGAATGAGTAAGTGCACATTGAAGACTGGCACACAGACGAACACAAGTTTACACACTTGGATGGCTGGACTGTAGACACACCTTGTCTGACACACTGGCAGAGAAACATGTACCTGCAGACAAATGAACTCTGGTTAAGAAAGACACAAGTAAATGTTTTTGGATAGATGGACAGTCAGATATTCTTATATCGATCTATTTCAACATGCGGAATTTTGCATAGACTAATAAATGGGTATATGGATAGATGGGAAAGCGTCTGTGTGCAGAGGTAGGCAGGTAGGGATACAGACAGATGGGAGTAAGGTATATGAATAGATGGACAGATCAGCAGGCAGGTATATGCCTAGATATGCAGGCAGGTTTATGGACAGGCGGATGGCAGCGAACTGTATAGACTGTTAAGAATCTCTCTCTCTATATATATATGTTTAGTGATAAATGAACAGACAGGTGCACAGTGAACGTGCAAGAAGCAATCCTGAAACAGATTTAAAAAAACAAAAAGACAAAACCTGTGTATACCAGCTTGAAAAGTGCAACAATCTTAGCAAGATTTGGAAAAAGACCTCTAGCGACTGTCTGGGACGACACATCTAAACAACACTTACAAAATGGCTCTCTCAGGCACACAAAGGATTACAGACTAAAACAGGACAAGCCGCTGATGCCACAACAATATGATATATAGTGTAGCACACATGGCTAGACTGGAATCAGTGCTAAGAAACATACATGCACATTAAGCCAGACAGTGTATATCTTTAGACAGACGGACGCATGCACACAGACATATCTAACATCAAGTGTGACCTTATAGAACGAAATCTCTACTAATTTACAGAACGACAAGACAATTAATGGAGAGATGCAGAGAATTAAAAAAATAAATAAAATTAAAACCAGCAAGCACAAATGGATATTGCAAAAAAAACCCATTCCTTTCTCAGTCAGTCATAAAGACCAGCGCCAAGACAGACCTTCCAGTGTAATTTCTTGCACAGCCATGTATCACACAAACGATAGACCGACAGACACTCAGCTTCACGCACACACTGACACCCATTGCAGCCGATCCAGGCTCAGTACCTGACCTCGAGCAGCCTGTTTGCTGTCTGTCTTCTCATCCTCTGACTGTGAGGAGGGAGCGTCACCAGGGAGGCTGTTCCATGCCCTCCCTCCCCTCTGCCCTCACATACACTCTCACCCTTTCTCCCTCCCATAAACCTGGCAACAGAGCCTTGCATCCTGCTGTGCAATGTGTCTAGCAAAATGCACTCCATTGCCTCTGTAACAGGTAGCATATCAGTGCTTGCTGCCTCTCTGCTGCTCTAAGCATTGCAGGCCTCGGAAGCCGAGGAAAAAAAGTGTGGCGCCTTGCATCTCGCTGCACCTGTTACCCAGATACAAGAATCCCCCCAATTCTCCATCACTACCGCCCTGCCTGCCCCCTTATGTTACAATCCTTTCCTGACATCTCATCCATTTGCCTTTTTCTATTTTCAAAGCCCACTTTAGTTTTGACTGTTTTTATCTCAGTCATTTTATTATTATTTTTACTCCATGTCCCAACCCCCGTCCACGCTTCGCTCTTTCGCACCTTCTCTACCTTTGTCCATTCTCTACCTGCCGCTCTCCTTCCGAATACCCCTTTTGTCTTTTGTCCTCACTCTCCTTTCATGTGTTGCTGCCTTTCCTACTTCTCCCACCTTTCACTGCCGATTCTCGCATCTATTTAACTTTTCCATCCCTACGTCTCGCTACAACAGTCACAATTGCATCCTTCCGATCTTTTTCCTCCCCACCCTCCCATTTTACTCCGATTCCCTTCCCTTTTGTCAATAACTCTGCTTTGTTAGCTGCCTGAGATTACCATCTCACCTTCTCTGTATATTAAAAGAAATATATTACGTATTATTCTATTTCATATTCTGCTACAATTGGTTCCGATTTGCTCTACAAATCTATAGCAATCTATTGCAGCAGCTCCTTCCCTACCTTTTTCTGCTTTTCTCCAATTTCCTTGTCTCTCTGCCCATTCTCTCTTCCTTCTTCCTCCCTTCTATATCTATTCTCTCTCTCTCTCTTCCCCCCCTTTCTGCTCTCCCTCCATTCTCTCTGGCTCCATCCCTCCCTCCCCTCCCCTGCTCTCTCCCCGCCCCTGGGCTGCCTTTCATTTCCAGACAGGCAGAAAGCGCAATGCGGCTCTGCTCAGGATGGGGGGGATTTATTAAACTTGTCTGGCTCAAGACAGTGAAAGGGAGGGTGTGTGTCTGTGTGGGGTGATGGGACAGTAGACTGGCTGAGTGTGTGTGTGGGGGGGGGGGGGGGCTTTGCAGAAAGCAGGGTGGCAAAATGTGAGAATGGAGAATTTAAATTAGATGGGTAATATATAGTGTTGATCCTAATAAAATTAACCCTTCTATTTATATTGCAGTAGAGAATGTGGCTGCTTTTTGATATAAGTTCGGATGGAACGCAAAGGGTGTAATGTCATTCAGCGAAAAAGGAATAGGACTTATCTGATATAGGTTTGCAAAACAAAGGATCGCGGTCATTATGGCCCCCGACACTTACAAGTACAATAGCTTGGACTATGTATGTGTGCCTGGGTACCTGTGTGGCACCTGTGTGCCCTAGCATTGCGTGTGCGCAGGCTGAATTGTTAATGGGTATTCTCAAAGATGGCAGTACAGCACGTCTGGCCCCATTTTATTATTGAGATTGAGTACACACTTCCAGACAGTCGCAGTCGGTTTCCAAAATTATTTTTGTGCTCTTTATTAAGCCTGTTTGTAAACGTGCCGCATATGTCTTTTTTTTCCATTTGATATTTGTGCGACTGTTAATAATAAAACAAAATAAAATAAAATAAAATCTAAATCTCGCTGTCGGTACTTGGGGCTGTAAAGCTAGCTCCAGATTTTTCTTGTGTCTAGACAGATACGTGCCTGAATCGTTTGGCATGGATTTCTATACTTTAACGCTGATAACTATTTGCATCTCTATCCAAAGGACAGGAGATGTACATGTTTATATAAAGAAAAGCACATAGAATATTTCACTTTTGCAATTAGGAGGGTACACACAAAACGATAAACGATATTAAAGAGAAAAAAAAATGTAAGGTAAAAACATAATTTCATTGTTTCTCCAGTAGAAGAAAGCTATTTTTATGCAAGATTTGTCCTTTGGATTGAGACATATTTGCACATTATATGTATAGGTACCCAGATGTCATAACTCCTTCTCTATCAACTGATGTTCCCTATAAGCAGGCTATCACAGCCACCAGCATTGAAACTGTTACATTACTGTTACCTTTATCCTATATGTTGCTTATATATCTTTCAGTATAGACGTGTGTTCTAACCATCATTGTGTGTTTATGACTGACCCGAACATTGTTGATAGACTGGCAGCACTAACAGATATAACAAAAATACTCTACCTGCCCCACTGGAGGGAGCTGGAAGACTGAGACCTAGCAGACGTACTTTGTATGGTTAATGTAGGAACAGCAGGGGGCACTGTAGTGGGGGAGGATATATTGACTGCATTATATATGCTTAGTACTTGCACGGCAGGGGTCGCTGCAGGACTGGAGTCTAGTGACAGATCATTGTACGGTTAGCACTGCAACAGCAGGGGGTGCTGCAGGAACGAGGAGTTGTGACAGCTCTGTGGGTGAACTACACAGGGACTGAAATATCATACAGCCTCAAACTGCATGGTGGGAAAGGCACAAAACAATAAAAAAAAAGATCATCATCTGCCGTCTGGAACAGTGACAGAGTATGAGTGACACTGCAGAGTAAAGTAACACTTGCATAGTTGTTCTCACAAATGGCACTGGGAGACCCCCCACTTTGGATCCAGAGATAGGGGTTACAGCCACAGACCAAATAATATCGATACGAGATGGCACGCTATGTCGTGGTATGTGCCACGAGCACATTGACTTTGTGGCTCTGTGAGGTTGAATGCAAGTGCTTAGAATGTGTGTTTAATAAGTGTCAGTGTTAACATTGGGATTCCCATCTGGCAATTAATACAAACTAATACGTCGGCTTGGCTAGAAGTCTGCATATCTTTCTAGTTGGGATTGAAGTCAATGTGATGTTTACAAGCTGCTGATGAAGATAAAAAAAACAAACATAGGTGTGCCATGGATTTATTTTCTCATTGTAGTTTGCATAGGTCTGAAAAAAGCTGGGAATCACCTCTATTTTGCCATGAGTAACAAGACGGGGTATGGGTCAGTTTAATTCCGAGCAGTCCAGCACCACAGATAATATTACATAGATCACCTGTCTTTTTTAACGGCACCTGGTGTACTAGTATCCCAGGTCTGCTCTTCTTTGCTGTGATGCTGCTAGTACTTCTCAAACCAGGTGTCAAACACCATCACTGCCCATGTTTTCTTGATATATACATAAAAAAAACCATATGGGATCATTTGAAGGTCCATACAAACTAGCTTAAAGGGTTACTCCAACCAAAAAAAAAAAGTGTTTTCATACAGCACTGGTTTTGGTTCTAGTTACCATTGCTGTGGTGGTCCACCCCATCCAATGGAAAAAAACAAAACGAAAAAACAATGAGGTCTATTTTCCTGTACAGCCGCTCTTCCTCTGCTAATGTGGGGGCTGGGAGGGCTGAAGGGAGGATGGGCAGTCGTTGGCTGTCTGGTGCCAGTAAGCAGTGCGTGCTGGTATCAGACACCAATTTTGCACAGGATTGATATTAGTCAGCCCGGAACTCTTCATGAAGCTGCCGGATGTAGAGTTACACCCGAGGCAGCAGTGGGGTTAATCTCCATATGCAGCATTTCATAGCAAAAGGTTGCACATACAGACACCACGAGCAACCACTTCAAATCAACAAAGTGTTTTTGGTGCTTTAATACTTCGAGAACCACTGATGTAGATGTATTCAGCCTGAAGTTGAGAAACCAATTGGTGTTGAGCTATGTCATAGCAGCTTCCAATAATTGGCAAAGGAACCTATTTTTACTTAACAGACATGAAGCAGTAATACTGCATAAACACCGATATATCTGGTCAAGTCTATATATCAAATTATTAGCAATAAACTAAGGACATGACTCATTACAATTTATTTTTAAAATATGCTCAAAGTTATTAGTTAACATTTCCCCCCCCACTTTATCTTCTATTTCACCTGCAAACTATAAATAACAGCCTCCCCTTCTTGACTTTGTCTTCTATACGTAAACCCTTAGCAGTCGTTTCACATTCTTAAAAATAGTACGTACATACATTAAACAGTCACTTGCTTATTAACGTCCTATTCTGCACAGACATCTTTGCACCTTGTTACCATTTTATCGTGGTCATTTCTTGAGTTCCATCACTGTTGCCATGGCGAAACCCCAGGGAAAGATAGGAGGCTGTACAGTTATCTCCTTTGGTGTTATCCTCAACTATACAACCTACTACCTCAGCCTGGAGCCCACTGGTCGGGACACGAAAGGAACCAGAACCCTCTGCGGCGTAGACCACTCAGTGGAAACATCATGAAAATAAAAAAAGCATTTACAGAAACAGTTATGCAATAGCAACACAGAACAGACCATGAGAAAGCAACAACCCAGATATCCTGTGGAGGCGATGGCAAACCTTTGGCACGCAAGCTGTTGTGTATACCTTTCTGGTGACACTCAGGCAGTCGGATGTCTGGCTGAGGATTATGACAACTGTGGTCCACAACAACTTGGTGCCAGGTAATTGCTTTCACCTCCTTATGATCTTGTGATTGCTTACCAATAGCAGACGTGAAAAATACGTTTACCATGGTAGGCACTGGAAGAACAGAAGTTCTGATCATCATGCACAAAGATGGAAGCACAGACAATAGCACTAGAAACGAACAAACAAAAAAAATAAATAAAAAAACTCTGGATGTAAGCAGAAAAATAGCAAAAAACAACCAAGCCAGTTGCAGGAAAAGACCCAAAACCTCAGTTGCCCCATCAGTAAACTCATGGAACCCTGAAAGAAATATGAACATAAACGAGCAGTAACTCTTAATTTTACCAATACATATTCTGCAAACGTCTCTCATGCCGCCGTAGCCAAGCCGACACAGACCCGCACACTCGAGCTTGTGAGAGGGGCACAGCACAAGTTCGGATCTACGGGTTTATGGCAACCAGCAGTATATCTACGTTATACAGACAAGACACAATGTACATCCATTCACAGTCAGAGCAGGCTCAAATTCTGTGGGACTTGGAATACGTACCATTGAGGACGTGAAGCAGAGACTTTCTGTGTGGCGGCCGGGCTGGTGGCAAGTCTGGGCAGTTTGTGTACCTGTGATTGGGAGAATAGCATTCTAACATCAGTCTGTGGTGTAGTTATAAATTATTAGAATCACTGATCTGCAGTGTAAATAGTGTATCCATGTGCAGAGTTACCCAATGTGTTGCTTTTGCATCTGAATGGAACACTGCTGTAAAATGGTTTTGCTGTTGCCTATGGTATCTAAATCGAGAAACATGTTTCGAGGGAATACGGGTACTGCTCACTCTCCGCCACTTGGCATATTCGCCATTAAAATAAAGTAGGCCCTTAATTACTGCAGAAGAAAAGGCTATCTTTACACTGCTGTCTTCAATTATCTCATCGACTGTATTCATTGCTGCCTCCAAGTCTCTGCCTCTCCAGCCTTTCCCAGTCTCTCTCTCTCACACACACACACACACACTGTCGGAAAGGGAACGGCCATGTTACAAGCTGACCGATGGGGGGAAGAGGCTTTGGGCCCTGTGCCATGACACTGGAGGCGGTGTTGCATTTTCGCGGCCCTTCTTTCCTTCCTCCCCCTCCCTTTCGGACACTCCATCTCAACTGAAAAGAACAAAGGAGAGTCCAGAGAAGATAAACGTAGGTCGCACACTGGCACAGACTGGCATTGGATTAGCCTGGCAGCAACTGACCTGAAATTGAACAAACCTTTTTTTCACCTTTCAATCTGTTCTCCGTATACTGCATTCTGTGTATCACTGCATCTCTTGTATGTCTCACTCTCTGATCTTTATGGGTTTTTTTTCTCTCCACCTCCCGATTCTTACCTAGCCTGCATCAAATCTTTTCATCACAATGTCTCCATTCTGTTCTGTTTGCACTGGGTTCTTTGGGTGGGTGTGCATGAGTCAATAACACCCTCTTTACTCTAACCTTAAGCTTACCTTGACCGTTTTGTCCTCCCTACACTCATTCCCACCACCCACTGTCTTCATTGGTTTACCTAAAATTTCTTTCATTATCGATCTCCCGGTCTCTGGCCATCCCTACCACCAATCATTTTTACTCCTCCTTCGGTACACTGTCACGCCTTCTGTAGCTCCCTCATTGCCTCCACCCTTATGTCTATGAATTCATTCCTATGCTTCCTCTTTTTTTGTGCCATTTCTCTCCCAGCCTCTAATGCCTTCCTTTTCCTGCACGGTTCTTTTTTCAATAGTCTCTTTACGTCCATCCCCTTTCCACACCCGTCTCTCCCTTCTTTCTGCCTTCTCTTTCTCCTTTGGCCATTTGTTCCACCCTGGATGTCTCCTGAATTGCAAATGATGTGCAGATGTGAACTCTCTAAATTGAAATTGGAGGTGCAAACTAATTGCAAAAGTGTACCCTTTTTATTATACCGATAATAACTGGTTTTACTCTGCCTGATATCCTGCTTTTCACTCGGTCAACAAAATGAAAAATAAAATAAAAAAGTCAGCTTTACTTTTAGGGCATGAACGTATTTTATTATTAAATTAATTTTTTTTTTTTTTTTTTTTAAAAACCTTCTTTGAAGCTTTACCCACGGCCAAACTATCTTAATGGTTTTCTATTACTCCTGGCCAGGAAGAGGTTAAACTGCAAAGCACGGCCAAGAACGTTGGTCATCACGAGTGCAGTAAGCTCAAGGTATCGGAACAGAACATATTTTTTGTTTGCAATTTGCAGGAGAGCTTGCTGCATGAGAATCAAATTAGATACTTTCATTAATGAAGGGAAAGTTCATAGACTGATCCGTGCATCACAATTTGCCAATTAACTGGCAAAGCACTTGGCAATCCCACACATGTTAGAGAAGCGGGAGCTATTGCATC
This sequence comes from Pelobates fuscus, assembly GCF_036172605.1. Taxonomy (NCBI): domain Eukaryota; kingdom Metazoa; phylum Chordata; class Amphibia; order Anura; family Pelobatidae; genus Pelobates; species Pelobates fuscus. The sequence continues at coordinate 18,600,883 of NC_086327.1, read as the reverse complement.
TATGTCGTATTTCTGGCAGGAAAGGATATTTAGCATCCAAATTAGGCAACCTTCACTTCCATTTACTATGTAGGTTCACCTGCCACCAGCCCACTTGTTTTTTGTGCATTTGTAATTATCCAAAGTACATCAATAAAGGCTGACAAATAAATGGAAGCAGTTTTTTATTTTGTAGCAGACTGCATCATTGATACGTTTGAGAATGTAGAAGGCATGGAATACTTTCTCACAAGGAGCAATACTTTTCTAGCAGACTACAGCAAAGGTCTGTTTATAATAATAATAATAATAATAATTAATAATAACATAATAATAAAGGTCAGCAACATAACTGATAAAAAAAAAACACATTTTTTTTACGAGGGTTGTGATTTTCTAGTAGACTACAACAGAGGTAACTTTGGCAATATCACTCATGATTTGGGAACAGTAATTTTGCTTTTGTAACAGACTACAAAAATGTAGTTTGAAACAAGCATTTTTATAACAAGGCAATTGCTAGTGCAGTATTGGGTTGTGTTGCATGCATTATTTGATAAAAAAAAAATCTGCTTATACAGCAACATGAGTCTTTAAGCAAAGTAAATTGTACTGACTGTGTTATGAAATCAATCCGGCAGCTCGTTTTACTCTTTCTTTGATAATGCTTCTACTTTGTACAAGCACACTGATGGTTAACGTTGACACTACATTTCCCATGAATCATAGCCAGCCTATATTGAAACATAATTCACAAACATCTTTTATTGCTTTGCTTATCTATCACAATATTACGAGATGGCAACTTGAGATATCAGCGATGAAAGCAGGAACAACGTGAATTGTACAAGCAAGAGCCAATAAGACATTTTGTATGATAAACAAAAACCAAGGACTTGTCATTTTTTGGTTATCCGACACTTCGTTTATAGTCCCAAGTTTCAGGGCTCTCTCTTTCATACTTCTCACTGCCTGCATTCCAATACATATTGTAAGTCCATGAGTTGGTTACGGATTTTATTAAACACATGGAGAATCCTATTACATTGCACTCTTTCTTTAGTTCTCTCAGCAGAAAAGAAATATTAGAAAATCAGTAGACAAAAAAAAAATTTAAAAAATCATGTTATATCAGAACAACTACATTCACAAGGTAACAAATAAACCAAATCAGAATAACTCCAATCCTATAAAAGGGAAGGACCAATGCATCCATTTCCTCTTTCTTTGCTGCTCAGTAAAAGAAGAACTATAGGGACAGCTATGTATTTCCTACCCTATAGTGTTAAAACCACCATCTAGCCCCTCTGTCCTCCCTTAATATAGTAAAATCTGAATTTTGTTCAAGTCTGCAGCTGCTGGCTCTGCCCCTGATCTGCTTGCTTGACAGACATCAGCAGAAGTGTTGTTCTGAGCCAATCACAATGCTTTTACATATCAAGGAGGCAGATCGGGGCAGAGCCAGCACAAGCCAAACACAGCCCTGGCCAGTCAGCAACTCCTCATAGAGATTATTGAATCAATGCAGCTCTGAGGAAAGTGTCTCCATGCAGAGGGTGGAGATACTGAATGGCAGGAAGCATATCTAGTAGCCATCTAAAGAGTGGCCAGTGGAGGTATCCCTAGGCTGTAATGTAAACTTTTACTGAAAACACAGTGTTTGCTGCAAAAAGCCTTAAGAGAATGATTATACTCACCAGAACAAATACAATAAGCTGTAGTTCTGTTCACTATAGTGTCACTTTAAGTATAGAACTTTGGTCTCATGGTTTCCAACTGGAGACCACCAATATCTCTATTTTTATATTGCATGCTATTTTATATTTGTACATTGCTTTAAGTATTACCTTGTATGTTTTAATTGTGGTTTAGGTTTCCTGTACTGTGCCTGGTGTTGTCTTCCTCAACTAAGGCCCCACCAGGTACTGGGCTTCAGTGGGGGTCTTAGTTACCCTTCTACTGCACACCTCACGCTCTGTTTCCTGGACATTCTTCTGAACCGCTCTGTATTCTCATTCGGTCTTTCCGAGGCCAGTGCACATGCATGATCCCTTATCATAGCTCTCTGGCGGCCATATTTTTGGTGGCTGTGTGTATGCCGGTAGCCATTTTGAAGGCTCCCGCGCTGCCCTCACAGCAGCCATTTTGCCGGCCATTTAGACTGTTTTTACTAACCTGCCCCCAATAAAACTTTCTGCCATTGGTACGATTCCTTGCTTGATCAGTTCCAGCTGTTTTTTGTTTGTTTTAGGAGTGTGTTTGTATTTTCTTCCCTGTAACTCCGGGTTTTACAGTCTCTCTCTATTCGGTTTCTTTAGGATTCTTTGAGTTAAAGGGACACTCCAGTGCCAGGAAAACAATCCGTTTTCCTGGCACTGCAGGTCCCCTCTCCCTTCCACCTCCCAATCCCCGGTTGCTAAAGGGGTGAAAACCCCTTCAGTCACTTACCTGAGACCCCCGCCGATGTCCCTCTGCGGTGGTTTCGGGTCGCCACCGCTCCTCCTCTTCATTACGTCGGCCGGTGGGCGAGACTGATCCCGCCCGCTCGCTGCGGAAACCTAATGCGCATGTGCGGCGGAATTCATTAGAGCTCTCCATAGGAAAGCATTGAAAATGCTTTTCAATGCTTTCCTATGGGGAATTGAGCGACGCTGGAGGTCCTCACACAGCGTGAGGACGTCCAGCGACGCTATAGCTTTCTGTGCTATGGACCATCTAGTAGACAGCCACTAGAGGTGGAGTTAGGGTAGTGGGAGTTGGCACCCAGACCACTCCAATGGGCAGAAGTGGTCTGGGTGCCTGGAGTGTCCCTTTAATTAACCCTTGTCCCTTTTGGGCTAGTGTCATAGGGTTCGCCCTCTGGTATCTGTAATTGCTTGTTATTTGCTTCATTTTACCTATGACTGCTGTGGTAATATGAAGTCAGATCAGGAGATGGTACTGCCCCAGAGATTTCCTTAAGATTTCCCCTGCGGCCTCTGGGGATAAGGTTGGTTTTCCAGGCTCAGATGATTTGCAAGCCATGCTGAACTCTTCTATGTCCAGTCTATGCCATGGCAGTCATGTCTAATTCCCTTTTCATACCTTCACACAGGCCTTTTACAAGTCCAGTGGTCAATTCCTCCAGCTTTTCAATCTGCCATACTACTTCCTAATCCTAGAACGTAATCTACAGCCGCAAAGCGCTGTCCATGTCAAAATAAGGTCTGATGTCATTGATGGTGCGCAATTGCAACCACCGGGCAAAATTGGCTAAACTTGCGAAGGGATACCATGAGGCAAAGTAAGGACTAACTTGTCTTATGGTAAAGCCTGAAGTTGACAAAAGGCAGAGCTCCACTGTCAACTTTTGTCCAATCCCAGGAACAGTCACAATTGATGTCTGTGGCATTTAGGCTTTGTCTATGGAGGGTCCTGCGGTATCCTCCATATACCTCAGTGTTGTACTCTCGTGCATGTGCGAGAGAACAGCACTGACGTGGCCTTTGGCGACTGAAGTGCTGGAATCGGAGGAGGACCTGCAGCATGAATACGTAAAATTCACCTTCCCAGCACTCCACAACCACCGGACCCACGTCCGATCTGTCTGTTTCTGGAGTCTTTGCTAAATATGCAGAGACCACTGAAATTGACAGATCCGCTTCAAGATGTAATTTTTCTCTTATAAGTTTGGGAGTTTACAGCAGATTTACAAACTTCCATAAGCATGGTATTTAGCATTTTTCTTTTGTGACAATATCACACTTCTATATTTTTAATTTCTTTCTGGAATGATTTTTCTCAGAGGAATTTAGACGACATAATATATGGTATCAAATACCAATCCGCTTCCCAATATTTCTGCAATGGATGGGAAGTAACAATGCTGTAGTCACAAATGATATATGGTAACAAAGAATAAAGGAGGTGGAGTATCTCCAAGCTTTCGTCAGTAGCTGAATGATGCAGGGAGATGAAACATGGAGAGATCCAGTATTGCTTGAATATGGGTGGGGGAGTGAGGCCAAAAAAGATTTTACAAAAATTGTACTTTTATCCCAAGACATGAGAGCGAGATGGCTAAGAATGGTAGGGTCTGTGACATTAAAGGATCACTATAGGGTCAGGAACACAACCATGTATTCCTGACCCTATAGTGCTTAACCCACCATTTACGTGGCTTGCAATCTCTTAGCCCCCCTATAAAAAAAAGTTTAAAACCTGCCTTGTTTCCAGCGCTCCAGCGCTCCTTTGTGACATCAAAATTGGACGATTTTTAGCCAATCCAATGCTTTGCCATAGGCAGAGTGTGCTTTTAGCTTTACAATGACGGCTGGGATGTTTTTATTTATTATTATTTTTTTTTATTATTGTCCTTTAGGAGTCTGTTTTTTTGACTAATTTAATATTGTTACCAAATTATTATTTTAACAAGTCATGTTTCACATCTACTCACAATCCATTGTACAGCGCTGCAGAATTTGTTGGCGCTATATAAATAATAATAATAATTCAAAAACAGACTGAAAGCTCCAATGTCACAAACTGATAAATGGGCATGGAACAAATCACATACAGGAGATATAGAAATCGGTTTAGGTTTCCTACCATTGCTAATGAGTAAATTGAAAAAACAGGTTTTGATTAACACCTTACTTACATGCTATTTTAGATTTGAAGGCAGTCGTTTACCCTCAAAGGCCGCTTAATGATTCATTTACCGACTCTTCCCAGTTTACAGGTTGCTGCTTAGAGCTCATTCGTCTGGGAACTGATTTACTTAATTAGCAGCTTAAAGGAGAACCTATGGGTGTGAAAGAAAAACGGGTTCTCAGTCTATGCCCGCTTCCCATGAGATGAAATAATGTGATATAATAATGCCGTTTTTTTTTTTTTGTAACATGGGGACGTTATTTCCCAAGTACAAATCTGACCACATTTCCCAATTAGGGGTTGCTTTAAAATGGCAATTTTGACTACAACAGATGTCAATTCAACCCTACCCTATGATTTTTCTGCATGAGTGGGAAGTCTGGTTAAACTACATTTAGCTCATCGGTTTCTGCAATACCGCTTATAAATAGCCAGTAATAGCTTCATACAATAGTGGAGAATACCATGCTGGGAGAAGTTCACATTGAGGATTTTTTTTTCAGTCAACCGTAAAATGTATTGAGTAATTTAGGCAAATAAGGTTGTACATTTTGTCCCCCATTTGCGACTTTTTTGCTCTAGATTTTGCAATTCCCTTGTCAACTGTGTATCAAATTTTTGTAACAGCTCATTGAAGTGGTCTGGGTGCAGTGCCCCAGGTCCCTTAACCCTGCAGTGGCAAGTATTGCAGTTTAAATTACCTTTGAGGGTTAACTTCAGCCCTAGTGACCGTTTACGAGATAGCCACTAGAGGGACTTCCAGGTCGTTGGGTGACTTTTGGTCAGCTAACTGATGCAGGAAGTGCCCACGCTATGCATGAGGATACCCTATGTCATAAGACATCGGAGTGGAATCAGGTAAGTGGCAGAAGGTTTTTTTTAACCCCTGCTGCACCACAGGGGGGTAGGGAGGTTGGCTGCTACAGAGGAGGGCACTATAGGGAGCTATGGTCCCAGGAAAATAACTGTTTTCCTGGCACTATAGATTCCCTTTAAGTGGTGCAAAGAGCCTTAAACTTGCAGGCATCCCAACAGTCCTGATTTCAGGAGGACAGTCCACTATTTTTGTGTCCTATGCCGAAATTCTGCAGAATTGTCCCCAGAAAGCATAATGCAAACAGATCATTAGATGTGCTCACACTACACTCAGGGCACAAGCACCATGCAGCGAGGCCTGAAACAATCGCTCTGGAGCATCAACAGGAAGAGCCAACGTCATTGCTGAGCTTTTGCGCATGTGTGAGAGAACAGCATCGTGGTCTATGGAGAATACCACTAGACTGCTGGGGTTAGTGACAGCTGGGGACACTACTCCTCCAAGTGTCCTGAAGTGTCAGGCGTAGGAAATATACAGAGAAAAAGTAGCTTCTAATTTGTCTCCATATATCAACTGACTAGGTTAGAATTTCATTCCACCGCAGTGAATACGAGTATTTCATAAAGATTACATTTTTTTGAAATACTAATTTTTGGGAGTTAGGGATTGGACAGTGCTGCTTTAACAGACAATATATTGGCTGCCTAGAGCATTGGTAACATAACTGGGAAAACCAGATTTGATATTCAGTCCAACAAACTCACCAGTAAGTGCCCATGTGCATGTACGATTTATATATGCCTTCCTCAAAAAAAAATAAAAAAAATCTCCAGTGCAAAGTCTCCCTTGGTGCTGCCGCAACCCCATTGTCGGGTTGAGTCATCCCTAACAGAGGAGCACTGGGGACCTTAGGCACATGCGCGGCGCTTGCTCCAATGCACTTAAGATCCTGCCATACAGTATCTCTATGGCCGTCCGTGATGGCACTGCGCCTATGCATGTGACGTCATGGTATTCAAACCGGGAAGTAAGATTCCTGGCTCTCAAATCCAGAGGGCTTAAAAAATTTGAAGCCTCACTTCCAAGTCCTCTAAATAGTGAAATAAAGGATTTTGGGGGTGTGGGCCAGGTGAGGACTGCAAGCATAATTCAATACAATTAAGTTTCTCAAGTGCGTACAGTCTACCTTAAAAAATGCAGACTTTCAAAATAGGGGATGCTTGTGAGGTTCTCTGCACTCTCAAACCTAATTACTAAACCTAACCAATTTAGAAACAGCATTGTCCTATAAAGCAAAGCTTTATAAAACTTACTTCATGATAAATACAAGCACTCCCCCAGGAATATACTACACTAGAGTACTCACCTGTGACGCGTATGAAAATCTAGGAGAGGGGTATAGAATTCTGCTCAGTTGCTAAAGTTAAAGTTTCCTTCCTGAGTCTAGTAACTTACTCTTTCGGTTGGATAACCTTGTTGATAATTTTTCCAGACCTGTACTAAATGTGGGCAGTGATAAAATGTTATAAATCCAGAGGCACTGTATCCCTTAGCAAGTTATCACATTACCATTTATCCGTGAATGTCGTCTTTGATAGCGATCAGACTCTTCCTGCGTTAACCATCAACTGGTCTCTGCTTCAGAGCAGCCAATCCTCGCTCAACCAAAGACGACCTAATCCTTTTCAGGTTTAGAGTTACAGTGTGGTCACCTGTTCTGCGTCCCTTTTCTGATATAGTTTCTTCTATGTAGGGCACTCTCTAAGCTCATAAATCTATAGTGGTTTTTCAAGGTCTTACAGTCATACTCTACCTTATGCAACCCACTTTACCTTCACCAAGAAAATGACATGTGGACCAGGTAGACATACATTATTCGGAACCTACCTGAGCCCTCCTGGGATGTTACTTCTAATTACTATGCTTTAAGGTAATCTAATGTTTTGATGGGGATGGTTGTAGACTTGATCATTTAAATTTGTCTGAACCGCGATTTGAATGAAAATTGGCAGACTCAACCATTCGTCCGAATTCCCTAACCGCATAGTAGAAGTATGAACTAATGAATGAATTATATGACGCATGAAATTCTTCCACAAGCTATTCGTTCATTAGGATGAATTCACATAATTGGTATCCTTACTAGGGAATCACCAGTTTATTAGTTAGAGCTGATAGTCAGCATTTTACCGATAATTGGTATAGACCTTGTGATTTACCGATATTACCTATCACCACACGCTGCCTTCTTCATCCAAAAAAAACACTAGCCACCAGCCAATGAAGCGCCAGGTTGTGACCTCACATCACTCCTTTCTGTGAGTCCCCGCACACGTGGCTCAGCAACCACACTATCAGTAACAGCACTGTACATGCTGGCTGCCTGAGAATGATAAGAACGTGATTGCTGTCACCATGTTTAGTTAATGCCAGATTTGTGTACAAATTGTATTACTTTTTGAAAACAACAGATGTACAAAATATCGGCACCAGTCATCGTCGTTGACCTGAAAGGCGACCGATAATCTGTATGGGATTCGGCTCTGGAAAAATGATTTCAGGAGATCCCTAACCCTTATGTGGGTTTTTTGTTCTGTCCTTCTCCCTGGTACTTTGATAGAGGGATCTTGGCATGAGATATTTTATTGCCTCGCTCTTTTATGAAGTGTGTACATCTGTCCATGTACACAAATCAGCAGACTTGATAGTACACATTATTTGTACCTCATGTGGTTTGGTGGATATTTTAAAAGTGTTGCTTATGTAAGATAATCATATTTAAGGGTGCCAAATTAGGGAACTGTTGTGTTTAGTAGCTAGCTTCCTTATTTGGTAACCTTAAATATGTAAATCCCATATAAGGGTACCAAATTACTATTTAGCAAAATATCTGAAAGATGAAGAAAGGGCTTGTGCAATCTGATTTGTCTGAATCATAAAATGAACTGAAAATATTGGACCAAATCTTGTCTGAACTGGATCAATGGACGTAAAGAGGTTTGGACAAACCAAAATACATTTTTCGTACAAACCAAAGTTTTCTGCCATGCTCAAGGCCATAGGGTTTTAGAACATTCAGAGAGTGCATAGTCCTTGGGTATTATGATTTCATAAATAGTAACAGATTCTTTAATTCAGACAGAATAACCGCGGTTCAGAAGTTCTGATCTTTGAATAAAAATGGTGGTTTTACCATTTTCAACACAAATTGTATAATATTAATGTTAATAGAGTTCTTGCTTGTATGTTTATCTGTTTTTGTTGTTGTTGTTTTTTTTTAGATATTGCACATGTTTTACCCTGATAAATCTCCCCATGTGCTTAAATCAATATCTTGCCTTTCTTTAAGGCAATGTAACTTTTTGAATTATCCTCCCCTTGAAGTTTTTTTGCAGCCCTGTTAATTCTTTACCGAATTACTTGCATTACAATACATTTGCTATCAATAACACCAACTTAAACTGTGAATTCTTTCAGAGTGCATATTGTTTCCAACATTAAGGGATAATTGTATGCCATCTACACTGTCAAATTGTGCCCCAAGTCTGGTAATTGGGTAAAGCTAGGAATGAGACCCTCCTTCACACCATAACTAATATACCTGACCTCTTCCTGTTCTTTTATCAGGGACTGGGGGGTTTACAGAACCCTATACTACACCGATTCCTTGACTAAACAGATTGGCCCTAAGTATATCTCTATATATCTTTAGTATATCTAAGTATATCTTCAGTATTAAATATTTCTAGCCAGCAATGTGCTGAGCTGAATTTTAGATTTTACAAATTTGCTATATATTTGTAAAGATTGTTTTCACTTTTTGTAATAAACATTGAATTTTATTCTTGAGCCACCTTGACGTCGTCGCATTCATTCCCGCTTCCTTTTGTTTGACCCTGGATTGATCTGTTTTATTCCTAAATTGACAAACTTTGTTTTTAAATGTTCAGTTCATACAGAAATGAACTAGATTCACGTTAAAGTGGTGTTTCATCATCACTTCCAAAAGTGTTTGCATTTCGGTCCTGTGGATGTGTTACGGTGAGCGTGCTTACAGCATACAACACATCACTCAAGTGCACAGTATGCAATAGAATTATGAGCACGCAGTCGGTGTGTTGGCAAGCATGTAAAACTATTCAATAAAAAAAACCAAAAAGCTTGCATTTTCTATTTTTAGAAACAAATAAGAATGATTTTAAAACATGCTATTCACGATGCCTTTTTATGAGACACTAGCTATAAAGAATTAAAGACAGGGCTACAAAAACAATATAGATTTTAGACGATAAAGGGTGGCACAGACGGGAATCCTGCCCTTAACGCAGGTCCTTGTTGCTATGGGAGCTGATTTATACTGAGCCACTCAACAGTATATTGGGCACATGCCCAGATATCTCTCTTCCTTTGTGTCTGCCTCCTTCTTTCGCTCTTACACTTCCTCACCCTCCCTCCCTCGCCTGTCTGTCTAGTCTCTTGTGTTCCTCACACCTCTTTTTCTACAATTTCTCACACCTTTGTGTCTCACACTACACACACACTCTCTCTCTCCCCCTGTCTTGAGCCTTCTTTCAGAAGGTCTTTTTTTTTTTTTTTTGGTAACAATAATATTCAGCCTGTTCTTCATTTTTTTTTTTTTCTGCACATTTTCCTTTTGCTGCAGGTATATAGAACGTTCATACGTTCTCGGTTGGTCTTAAGACTGCAAGGTTTGTCTCTTAAATGTCTATTTTTTTGCACTCTGTCGCTCCCCCCATACCTTTTCTACTTACATTTTATTCACCCCTCCATTACTGTCTGTCTCTTCTGTTTCCCTCCCCCCTTCTCATTAATTCATAACACGCAGCACTGCGTCTCATGCCAGGATACCAGGCTGGCGCCCGCAATGATTTTCAGCATGCGTGGTGCCACAGAGACATGGCTTTTCCAGTGCACCCAGTGGAATTTACTAGAATAAAACACGTATTTGCATGCGGATATTTTTTATGTCTAAGGTGCATATCTGCAAAGACTCTTTTAGAATGACTCCTACCATTGCATGACTCCCTGAAATCTGGATTTAATCAGGTTTCATTGTTATCTCATACCTTGTCACACACTGTTGGCTCTTTTCCACGCCAGAGAGGCTTCCATGATTGCATATTTTCCTTTCCTTCCCTACAATTTTATTTTCACTCGGACAGACATAGCTATCTCCCCATGACCTGTTTTCATTTTCCAGCCACACCTCATCCTCAATACCGAAGCATTAATGCTCCACAAACCAAATGTTCTAGGGCCAAGCCTTTGTTCGACTCAAAAATATACAAATAGTTGTGGTTCACCCTGCAAACGGGCTGCTGGGACGTTCCAACTGTTCGTTACTGGTGGCTTGTTGTATAAAAATATTTACTTTAAGGAATTTTAGAATTAATCTGTCCGGGAATTTGTGTCACTTCAATATGCTTAAAGAGATGATCGACTCAGCAAATACGATGGGTGGGTCTGATTGACCCAGAAAGTAACTAGTTAGGCATGAAATAACTGTAGCGACTACCAAATTCTAGCCAGTGCTAGACTTAGCTACTAGTCGATGCACAAGTCGTGACCTCTAAATGTCCAACCTGAAAGAACCGCCACTCCAAATAAATGAACAAATAATAATTCTGATTAAATCATTTAAAGAAAAACAAAAAACTATGCATTAGGCCCATACCCTGCAACGGTGCATCTCCGCTCTTATTTTAAAGCAGATGTTTAGCACCTGACGTTCTAATGTGTTGGCGTTTTCAAAGAATCTACTGAGACCTCCATTAAGGCTTGAAAGAAAATGTTGTTTTATTATATTTATAGTTCATTTGCATGCCCTTGAGTAGGTCTTTCTAAACATTATAAACCACAGGAGAGTGAGTTAAAGCAACACATCTTCTGCAGAATAAAAAAAAAACAAAAAAAAACACACACTTTTGGACTTCCCAGAATTTACTTATATGTTTTCTTATATATGAAACAAAATTCTGTGTTCTAATGTGTATAAAAACCCTCAAATTATCATTTAAAGCACTTTATATGATACCAATACATTCATATAAATTTGTATCACATTACAACAATTCACTAAGCGCTCCACCATAACCTACACATTTTTGTACACACCCATAATAATTATAAATTATGGCTTAATCAAAAGGATCTTAATATACAGAGATTTATCGGCCATGCATTCATGAGTCATGTGATTTTATTACCTGGCTAGATACTGTGTACAACACAAACCAATACCAACATATATACTTCCACCTTACGGAAATGGCAATCTGATTATTAAACAGTTAATATTGTGATGTTTTGATCTCTTTTGTACAACAAAACAAATGTGATTTCATATTGCACCAGTTGTTTACAATTTTACCTAACAGCAAAACTGTATAAGGACTACAGCATCTTGTTAAAACAGACGGTTTTATATCTGCATTGTATACATTTTACATAGGATTCCCAAGTACCACCCTGTACCATGCTCACTGGCGCTCGTTCCTAGGTCTTCCACATTCTGTCTCTCTCGTTCCTGCTCTCCCCCCACCATGCACACACACACACACACATGCCACCGGCTGGTGTGTCAGACTGCCAGGGGAAACAGCTCCCTGGTAACGCTGAGCCCTGGCACCACTCCCAACGCTCCCTGTCTCAAGCTGTGTTTAACACCTTCCAGTCTGGACTTGCTTGGGCACTTTGATTACAAAGGAGAAAAGAGACAGTGGTGGCCAGACCAGATATTTCTCTTGGTCATATGTCTGCTAACGAATAACAATAAGGCTGGGCACAGTGGCACACTATCAGCAAAAATGTGAACAAAGGACAATAAAGGGCAATATTAACTAAGCTGTGCTATTCCACAAGCGCTCTTCTAATTCCCAAACACCATCACAGCACACCGATTCATAATAACAGACTGAAAGAGTTCTAAAAAGAGAACATGGGAGGCATATGTGGTATAAGAATGACTGTTTATGCTTTTAGTGCACAGATCTCTATGTGTTGCATTGTGACTTAAAGTGACACTGTCGGGGCACTCCCATCCCCCTGCCCGAAATATTATTTCATATATATATATATATATATATATATATATATATATATACAATCTTTATTAAATACTAATTTTGACTGTTGGAATTTTACTGAAATTCCAAGCCAGTCAAGCAATCTACAGAGTGAGTAGGCACTACTTTGTCCCTCTATTTCTCCTCCGCCTGACTTTTTTTAGACTCCAGGTAGAGTCTAAATGTCAATTCCAAAAGCCATCACCAGAGACTGCTGCAGGGAATTGTCTGTATCTTACAGGATCCTCCATACACCTCAGTGCTGTACTCTCGCTCATGCAGTGACGTCTGCTCCGAAGACAACCAGACAGATCAAGATGGCTGAGCCCTCAAAGGACTGGTTCAGGTCAGTAAATCCTACCTTTACCTGCCCCTTGGACACTGACCCCAGCGCCAATGTCGCCGTCGGGGGCACTTTGCGAATTCGGCAAAGTGGTGAGAGTGCTACTTTAGGCTAAATTAATTGAGTAGAAGAGAAGCTGTGCTAATGGTGTGTTATATTGAGCAGGATTTTTTTTTAAAGATACAGTTAGGGCAGGTAAGATGTGAAATGCACGGCTTAATAAAGTTGTTTGTCTTTAATCAGTCAATATAAAGATATAAAAATAAAAAAAAGTAGTATTAGAGTTACTCGCAAGCTTTCACCAAACCAAAGATCACTTTGCCTGATAATGCACTGACGTAATCAGAAAATGAATGTGGGGCTGGCAAACCAATGTTATCTTTGGTCTGACAAGTGCATGCTTTCGACCAAGGGCCGAATAACCAGCAGCAATGCAGGTGGAAAAAGGGTGAGGAGACCACAGATTTCCTCTAAATACAATTCAAAATAGATGATTCTCTTTACCCACTTGGTAAATAAAAATATCAGAAAACAATATCAAAGTTGTTCACTAAATCTAGCATTTATCTACTTAATAAATAATTTATCACAGTGATACATTACATATTTAAATTGTATAAAAGGACATTAAATATCTACGTCTCCTCTAGCGCCAACACCACCACCAGTTTGCGTGGTCAGTGAGTATTACAGCGCAACAGAACTTGTTGTTGCTTTATAAATACTAGTAATAATAATTATATTGACATTCAAGTAGCACTTTTGAGTCTGTCTAACGCCCTCCTATCTGATTGGTCAGGCTTGGGAACACTTCTATGACACACTCTTTAAAATACCAGCACACTTGCGCACTAGCATGTACACTCTACAATGAAATTATGCAATGTATCATGCACAGGAACTCTACAGGGATCAAATCAAGGCCGACTCTTGTTTTTACATATAGAATAATAAAGTATTTTAGATTAAGAATCTGTATTTTAGCTGTGATTTGACATGTCTAAAAAAAACAACAACAAAAAAGCACCTCTTACGAAGCGCACACACACGGACACAGCTCCCAGAATTGGAAGCCATAGAAGGATGTGTGCCGTCCAGTATGGGTGATGCTTGTTAAAGTGCCTGTAGTCCTGTCTCCCCCTCTATTGCCCCCCCAAAACCCTTTATCTCACTAATTAGAAGGCATGTAAGTGTAGCTTCAAGCCACGCTTTCAAGCTTCTGGATATGAAAGTCGGTAATCTCGCTTCCCTGCTCTCATACAATAGCACATGCGCATGCACAGTGCTGTCACAATCTCCCATAGAGAATCATTGTATTTAATTATTCTCTATGCAGAATCTTAGGAGCAATGTGGCGAGGACCTAAGGTCGCCAGGCGCACTGCATTTGACAGGCAACCTGCAGGCATGCTTCCAGCATGACGTCACCTGGGGAGGTGGTGGCGGCAGCACCAAGGAAGACTCGGCGATGGGAAAAAAAAAAGGAGAGTAGATAATTTTATTTTAATTTTTTTTTTTTTTAAATACCCGAGAGGGGGGGGAGGGCATAAACTAAATAGCCTCATCAGGGCTGTAGTGTTTGGAATACATATATAAATAACAAAAATAAATGCAGCAGGGAAGCCTTTCTAAAAAGGTACAAGTTTTGGCAGCAGAGCCAGCCTATTTTGCCCGTTATGGCACCTAGTCAATGTTTTCTAAAATGTACATTGTGAACCTTTATTTAGACCTACCAATGGAGAAGTGAACATACACACTACACATGCCCTTTCTACTGCTCCCCAATATGCAATGTGACAATCACCCATCTCCCTCCTCTTAGCATTGTTTACTAGTTTAAATGATGCCTGTAAACAAAGATGAAGACATTTTCACAACTCCTAACAGTTGTGTCAAACAAAAGGGGCATGGAATTATAAAGCCTTTACGTTTACCTGACATCCCAAGGCTCGTCTCAAGACAGGTTCCTGGCTGTGTGCAGAAGAGGGCAGGTAATCTGTACGTTGCAGCGAAACTGGAAGGAGAGACAGAATTAAAATGGAGCTTGAATAAGGATTGAGTACAACACAATGATACCACAAGCAGCTAACACATAACTAGTCGGCCATTTCACGCGTAGTGGGATAAACAGCAGATCCGAATATATAGGCAGGCAATTTGTGGTTTTCTGACTTTGACAAAACTACAATGTGGGATCACAGGAGGAGTTGAGATTCTGTATCATCTGGAGAGCCACATGTCTTCACACCTCTGATTAGCCAGTATTTGCCAATAAGTGAGCCTTTTGTTTTAGCATAAGTGGTTTAGGGGCTGACTGGAGGGGTCGACATTACTGGGAATTTTAGGTTAACTCATGATTTTCTAAGACAGTAAGATTGAAAAATTCCAGCAAAGCATCAAAAATATTAAAGTAAGAACTCTGGACAGGCTTTTTGCAGTTCAGTTCATACTTTCAAATGGCCCTGAATTTATCTAAATTAAAACCAGAGTATCATGCTTCCGGAAGCCACTATAGAGAACATCAACCATAACACCTAAAAACTACATCTGCAAAAAAAATAAAAAAATAAATAAATAAAGACAAATAAAATCAGAAGACTAGATAGCAGAAAGTCACGCTCCAAGAAACTGGAAAGCCAAATATGCCACATTCCAATTAGATACAAAAATATTTGTCATCATCCAGACCTTCAGGATGTAATGTGCTAAAGCTCCTAAATCCAGAACAATCCAATCCTTCTAAGCAGTTGGATTCCACCACCAACCTGTCAGGTTTATACAAGTGCTCGAATCACAGTAAAGCTAGTTCTGAAATAGAATAATTCAGCTATTCAGCTTGTTGAGTTGTCTTGCCACGAAAGAAGATTTGAATTTAGTGTGAATGGTTCTTCTGCATTCATCAACTCTAATGGTCAAGTTTCATAAATAGATATTGGACTATATTATTTGGGGTCTAGTATTTAAGATGAGAGTTGGTGGTGGGGGGGGGGGGGGGGGAAGTATCCCCATTTTTAAAGGCATCAAGTCAAATATTTAGTAACCTTTAACCATTGGAACTGTCCAGGCTAAAAGGTAGCTATGTGGCCACTAATTGCTTATTTGATTAATATTCCAGGTGCAATATTACATGGAAAACTATTTGATGTATGTTTGGCATATAACTACACCTGGGGTTGTGCAGAGCTTCTGTTACATAGTTACATAGCTGAAAAGAGACTTGGGTCCATCAAGTTCAGCCTTCCTCACATTTGTTTTTTTGCGGTTGATCCAAAAGAAGGTAAAAAAAACAGTTTTCTGTCTATACAGCTATAATTAGTGGATATGCTTTCACCCACTCTCAGCAGTAAAATTATTTTTGTATATTCTATG
Organism: Pelobates fuscus; assembly: GCF_036172605.1. Taxonomy (NCBI): domain Eukaryota; kingdom Metazoa; phylum Chordata; class Amphibia; order Anura; family Pelobatidae; genus Pelobates; species Pelobates fuscus. The sequence goes on along the minus strand of NC_086327.1, from coordinate 18,584,659 downwards.
CCATTTTTCACATATTTATTGTACATTTATGATGTATTTTCTGCATTGCAAAATCAATGTCCCTCTGTCTACAGCACGCAAGGTAGTTATTCCATATTTATTGTCATTATTAATGGTCCTAATAACCTAAGGGTGTGCACCTATATTAATTACTCTTACAAATTGCAGAGCTGCCCAGATACTTATAAGGTCTAAACCTTGCACATCAGAAGTAGGCTTTACTATCAAGGGCTTTTATTCGATAAAAGAGATGCCAGCATTCTAACTCATTAGATTTTGATCAAAGAAACCAAAAAACCATGATAGTCGTTTGAAGTTTATAGAACTCTAAACCCAACACTGGCCATTATAGAATATTTACTCAAAAACGAACGCATATTAGGGGGAAACTTTGCCACGTTTATTGGATATACGACGTCTGAGATAGAAAGTTATGGAAATATATATGTATGTCCATTTCGTGATTTTATAGCTATTAGAAAAATCCCTGTCTAAGGCATTTGTTAATGCTGCAGATAATTAGGAAGCTCCATAACAACCATTTAGAGAAGTCCTTCACTAAAATCCAGCCAGGCAAGGCTGGGGAATTCTAGATCGATGACTCAAGACAGAAATTTCAGTAATAAAGCTTAGCTAGAAAATGCAGACATTTCCATTGAGATGGCACACTGGGCAGCCATAGTCAGCCCGTAACAATGTAAAATGGCTGCTTCGAAAAACTTTGAAAGCAACACAAGACAAAAGTAGTCTTGATGGAAATGATGGGGATAGAAATTATATTTTATTACTGAACCCCCAGCAGCCATGTGCGAAATTGCAAGTTAAAACTAGAAAACTGCAACATAATATTCTATTTGTTCCTCTTTCAAATTAGTGTATTGAGCTCAGCAATGGGCTGCGCCTAGTGGTTAAAGACCCAACTGCTTAATGCAAAACATGGCACAATTAAGATAAATGTGCCGCCATATTGGAAATTGAGAGGGTTATCTACCAAAGTGAGAATTCAAGGTAAATTTCAAATTTAAGGTAAAAACATTGTACAAGTCCGCTATGCTTTCAGTTGAACTACTCTGGCCTGAACATTTTAAATTAACTTTTCATTCTTGCTTTAGGAAATAACCCTGTAAATGTTAAAAGTACAAAAGTCTAAAGAAACGCTGTGATCCTAAGTTTCATTTGCCACTGATGTAGACTTTAACTAAACTTTTTAATCTCGGGATGGCCCTGCAGTCCTACCTCTTGACACTAACCGGGGAACCAGAAACCATCATGTCTTAAAGTAAAATTCTGTAAGGAAAATATAGTATTGCATATTGTGTCATATAAGAGTCTATTTGCATATAGGTCTATTTGTGTATCCCTCATATTTATGGGTGCCCTTTGCCCAAAATTAGCAGTTGTATTTAGAGCTTGGCCTTTTCCCAAAATAAGCCCACAAAAAGTATTCTGAAATGGCCAATTCATGCCCGCCCAATTTTCATTTCTCCTGAAGGCCTCCAAATATGGTTCATGGAGGCTATAGGGGATTATCAAACTCACAAAATCCAGTAGAACAATCGTCTGAGATTTTCTGAGATGCTTAAACCAAACCCTAAGCAACTAAAATAGCCTCTAAATTAAATGATCAGCCTGGGACTAGTAACGGTACCACAGCTGGTGGGTTATAGGTCACCTAACTAAAAACTTAAATGTTGGTTGAAAACATTACGTGTGTTATCAAATCAGGAGATGTTTCTACGTATCGCTTGGTGTGAGCTAGTAGATCAAATGTAATGAAACATCAAATGGGTTGATACCATGAACATGTCGAGAGTGAGAGAAACCTTTTGGGAGACGGAAGACACTTGGGAATAAAATAATTAAGTAACTAAAAATGTAAAAGTTTATAAAGTTGAACAGGGTTATACACAGAAGCAAAAATAAAGGTTGTTCTGGAAAAATTCTCCACTTAGATTTGATTTGCGAAAAAGTGGGGTTAAGTGAATAACCCTGTAAGAGGTTCTCTTGTTTCCCTCCCTCTTCATAACCAACTGAATTAGGAGGATAATTAAACTGGGTTACAAACTTTTTACATGATACTCTGCCAGATGAAAAGATGTCTGTCCCAGTTCTCCAGTGCTGGGTGCTAAGAAAACAAGTCTTTGGGTCGCTTTCCAGGGGAATTCAGAAGAGCGTACAAGCTGTTGAAATGTCCTATACACTTCTCCTGCTTCCTGCAACCACAAACCCAAAGTTCCCACCAGACATCTATAAAAACCCCAAATACTTTTCACAGAATCCAATCATTTGGAGGAGTGATTCACAGCTGGGGATTCCCTGGGTCCTAGTAGTCCAGCTGGTAGTGGATAAAGAGGAGACTGTGCATGGCCATGCTAAATTGAGGTGGATTATAACATATTAGCTTTTAATCGCTAATTTAAGGGGAAGTTGGACTTCCCCAAAATAGAATAACTGAACTGTTTAACTAAAGATTTATATTTCTAATGCTGAACATACATCCAGAAAATACTTTTTAATTCTTGCACTTACAATATTTGCTGGCATGCGACTAATTTTTCTTCCTGGTTGATGGCTTGTTTTCCCATTTTATAGGGTTTTATTGATAGTCTGCCTCAGATTAATGGGAGTTATGCATGAAGGGCAGCTTCAGCCATTCTAAATTAGCTGTGTCCCTATGAGTGTGACTGCTGCTGACCTTGGGTAGAACGAGACATGAATCCTAACACTAAAACACTGACACGTTAATCCTAGCTCTAATAAATCATGTAGTATGAAATGACATGACCTCCAGACGTGCTTTATTATGATGTACACAGACAGACGACACAAATTTTAAAATCCTTGTATCAAATGGTCTGATGCGGCCAAACGACACAGTCAAATTGTATCCAAACGAAAAGGTCTGAAGATTGAGAAAGGCTCAGCAAGAGCCAAAAAGAAGTCATGTCGGGCAGGCATTTTAACATGCACCCCAATTTTGTAAGGAAGCATTGAATTTGATTTCCGCAGAGGTGCGGAAAGTGTCCTGTGTGGTCTACCAAGAACAATACAAGCCATGTTGTTTACTTGAATGAACATATCTCTAAAACCTAATATTGGCTAGTATAGGATACAAAACAACAGATAGAGTAGACTTGTTAAAATAAATAAATAAATAAACAAAATAAAACAAAACTGAGCTGGGTTGTCCAAGTCAATTCCTTTTAATCTACACAACCGAACAAATGGATTCACCCATTATTTACCCGTTGGTCTTATTCTTCGAACTAAAAGAAATTTGATTAGGAGGAATTGGTTCAAATTATTTTTTCCCCAAGATGACAGATGGATGGAGACAGAAATACAGCCAAAACAACTTTCTCGATAAAATACGCATTATTTATTAATTTGCGATAAAATTTTACATTTTTTTTTATTTGTATTATTTTATTATTTATATAGCGCCATTATGTGCCTGATGTGTATAAGGTTCCAAACTTGCAAGCAGAGGGATATCGAATTACTATTCATTTTGTCGACTAACAATTTTAGTCGATTAAAATTGTTGAGTTTCAGTAGAACAAAACAATTCAGATGACTAAAATATGACAAACTAAAATGGCTTTTTAGCCAAAAGACTAGGACTAAAACTAAATTGAAATTTACCGCAAAAATTAATACTGCATCGTACGTGATGACCCAGAATACATATACTGCTATTTCAATTAGCGATGTCAGCATGACAATTATAGCCAAAAAGAAGGTAAAAAAAAAAATAACACTTCCCAAAAGGATTGTATCAAGAAAAGACAATCACATCAAGAAAACCTTCATTAAAATGTACAGCATCAAAAGATCAATATAGAAAAACTCTAGTCATGGTGGACATGATCATGAGAAGTAAATTACGTTTAAAACCATTTACCATTCTAGATACCTTTCTTATCCTGTATTATCAATATAATTATGTGAAATGACACTCACAGAAACCTAAATAAGAGTTTAAGGGACTCCTGCCTTATTGGGACACTATAGTTATCAAAAGAACTTTAGCTTAATGAAGCTGCTCAATACTCTGTCATTTTGGAGTTAAATCACTTTTTGTTATAATTTAAGTAGCCCTAGCCACACCTACCTGACTGTTACTGACACAGCCTGCATGAAAAAGAAATCATTTTCAAACAGATGTTAACTCGCTTTAGAAGTTTTTATCTCCTGCACTGTAAATTGTGCTTTAATCACACACACTAGACTATTAAGAGAGCAGGAGATTAAAAAAAAATAAAAATAAATCTAGATTAAACAGACTGTGCAATACAGGAACCTAACTAGGTTATTTTTCAGGAACTGTTTAGGAAGGTTGTGCAAGTCATTTGTAGGAAGGTGTGACTAGGGCTGTATAAACAATAAAAACATATATTATAAAAAATACTATCGAGCCCCCCTGGACCCTGTAAATATAGCAAAATCTTACATTTACTCCAGTCTGAAGCTTCTGACTCTGCCCCTGTTATGCCTGCTTGTCTGACATCATCAGTGATTCTTTCAGCCAATTACAATGCAGAGCTAGCACAAGTTTAACACAGCCCTGGCCAATCAGCATCTCCTCATAGAGATGCATTGAATCAATGCAGCTCTATGAGGAAAGATCTGTGTCTCCATGCAGAGGGTTGAGACACAATGTCATTCACACTGTGCAGCACTGCCCCAGGAAGAACCTCTAGCACGCTTCGGAGGAGTGGCCAGTGGAGGTAACCCTAGGCTGTAATGTAAACACTGCATTTTCTCTGAAAACACAGTGTTTACTGCCAAAAGCCTTAGGGGAATGATTCTACTCACCAGAACGAATACAACAAGCTGTAGTTCTGCTGACTATAGTGTCCCTTTAACTCCTAAATGGCAGAGAATGGAGTAGTGCAGCGACATGATCTCTACACCACAGTGGCTTCATTAGGCTAAAGTTGTTTTAGTGCCTATAGTGTCCGTTTAAATTTTCTAAGTAGTAAAACAGACAAGAACTTGGCAAACAGCTCACAACGTTTCAACACTTCTAGTGTCTTCGTCAAGGCCCTAACTCTGGTGTTAATCAAGCATCCTCCTGATTCATACAGGTTTTAATCAAAATCCACAACCAAACAATTACAAAATAAATTGACGAATCAAATCGTTCAAGTGTTTTTTTTAAAAGGCTTTCGATTTGGACAAATCGATTAGTTTACGGATAAAACAAATTGTTGCACATGTTTAATACAATAACATACATTCGATCTCATAAGACAAGGTTGATGGACACTATAATTCCATTTCAAAAGCTTTTTCATTTTTAAAATATTATACATAACGGATTTCAGAGCTATTATAAGGTACTTCTTCGATCCTGGCTGGGGGGTGGGTAAATTTTTTCGCCTTTTTTCACAGACAATTACAATTATTGCTGGATAGTATAGTGTAATTCATTGAAAACAGCATGGTTCTGTAGAATATGTTTCAAATAATAATTTCACAAAGGGACGTGTTGGCCTAATTGCACCCGAGCTGTGATAGTCATCTGGTGACAAACTCAGTATTATCACTTAATTTAATTCCGTTCCAGCTCTTGCGGCGCGCCAGTCATAATCATATTAACCCACTGGGATGTTGGACTGCTTGATGCAAATGTATAGAAATCCATCTAGAAAGTCGAAAATCTAGGGCAACTAACTCATAGCAAACGTGGTTGTGATTAATCACACGTTCAAATTGCCATGGCAGTTACTATAAAGACACAAAGGTGAATTTAGAGTTCAAGCATACCATATGCTGAAACTTGTGAATTGTAGAAATATTAAATTTAACTTTAAGGTTTCTAAAAAAAGAAAATCCACGTACCATGACCACTACAGTCCGCTGTAATGGTCCCAGGAGGACCCCATCCATGCATGTAGATTCTCCGTGCAGAGGAATCCACTAGCTCGACTGAGAGCATCAGCTGAGTGCTCTCAGCAAATTAGGCTGGTCCTGTAATGGACCTGCTTAGCTCAGTGCAGACTAAGAAGGAACAGGTGCACTGGGGACAAAGTAAGTTGCCAAGCTGTTCTGAAATGGTTTGACCGATTACTCTGGGAGGGCACATGGCTACTGCTGGCACCATAACCCATACAGTAGTAGCTGTAATGAATATGATGCTTGGAGTATTCCTTTTAGTTTAATACGCCAACATTACGCCTACAAATGTAGCCACCATGTTGGTAGCGTAAAGGGCCACCAGACAATCAGATTCCATAAGTCAGCTTAAAACAGTAAAGCAAACAGCTGGCATTACAACTGGATCTCTCAGTTTCTCCACTGTGGAGGCAACCATCTTTTAATTGTATTGCAATTTGTAAGCCATCTGTAACACTTGATAAAAAAAATAACAAGGATGCAGAGATCATGTGAGATCAGCTTCCAATTAAATTAGGCGATTTGCCGAGTCGCCCCCCCCCCCCCAGCACTTCACTTTGCAGGGAATATGAAATAGTTATTTTATCACAAGATATAAACTGGCGTATGAAGATGTATAGACTTTCATATCTTAGGAAATAAATTAACCAATTTTAACATACACATACAGAACACAAGAATTCTAGTACCTTAGCATCATAAAATGGCACATGCTGTAAAAAGAGTCCACTATACCCGGACTGGTTTCTAACTGGAGCCCTTAAAGGAAAACAATCCCATTTAAAAATGGTTACTTCCTGATACAAGGGCAATTTAATTATTGGATCTTATTTGTCACATTTACTTAGAGCACAACATAATTTGCTAGAAATATTCCTTATCCCACACATATAGGAGCTGGTAAATGTAACAAAAATAGATTATAAGCCGGTGATCAGAGGACTCACCTGGTGGTCATGTCCATTTGTATCCCCCCAAAAAAACAATTGCAAGGCCAATGCTTCTCTTAGACCTGCAGCCTAGCTGTTCTTACCAATATCTCCATTGATAGATACAAACATTGTTTAACTAAACTTCTGCTCAATGCAGAGATATATTTGATCCATCTGCTCAATGAGGACAAAAAGAGGGCACCAACCAGGGCTGGATATTCAATTAGGCAGAGTAGGAACCTGCCTACAGATGCCTGACCACTAGAGGGCGCCTGTTTTCAGCTCTTATAATGTGCTCTTTTGAGCTCAGGAAGGCTGGTCGGAGAGAAAAGTATCAGGAGCCCAGGAACCTTGAGCCCAGTGTAGTCTGTAGTCCAGTCAGCCTTAAGAACAGGAAGGGATCCCTTCCCATCTACCCACTAGTAACCTGTCATACAGGAATGCCTTGCAGGGGAAGCTTTATCAGTTACACACTGTAAAACCGGTCCTGCAGCTCTAATATCAGTCATCTGACTGGTCTACAAAAGCCAGGGTGAGCAATTTGCAAAATAACCAGTCAACCTCCAGAACTTAAAGCCTAAACATGACAGTAAACCCTTTACCTCGGGGGGCACAAGGTAGATCCCCAGATGTGATAGAACTACAACTCTCTTGATGCTTTGCGTACATTTAGAATGCTTTTGACAAAGCATCATGGAACCCGCAGTTTTAAAACATCCGTGGAGCTATTTTTTGGGCACCCCTGCTTTACCTTAATCCTTTATTTAACTCCTCTTACAAACTAAGCACCTCATGTACCACAATTCTTAAAGGGCCACTCCATTGCCCAAATACACAATAAATACAAATCATGGCTTAGTAGATATACCTCAAATGAAAGCATGCATGCATTTGATTATATTATTTTTCATTGTGGGTATATGTAAAACAGCTCCCCATCCCCCCGCAGGTGCTCTGGGCAATTGCTGCATCTTGAGTTTAGCTCCACTGAGCTAACCGAACCAGGAAGTAACAGGACCAGTTGTCCACTCGAAAGCCGGGGGGAGGAGGGGGGTGTACCCAGGTTTAATTATAAAAGTGCCAATTGCAGTTGAAATCTGCACTTTGTACAAAATGAAAAAATTGGACACAATATTCACACATTAAGGTTTTCAGCAAACTAAAGTTGGGGGTTTGGAGTGTCCCTTTAACCCAACCCTAACCCTAACCTCAATAATCGTAAACAGCCCTTATTCTACAACTTTAACCCCTCTCAAGCTGGTAATCCTATTTAATCTAACTCTGACATTAACCAACCTTAAAGGAGCAGTTTAGGCACCAAGAAATGTACATTGTTCAAGCCAGTTTTATGTATGTTGATTCACAGATTGTCTGAGAGCGCCAGCTGACCGATTCTGCAAGAGCCTTCGTGTTTAGAAAGAGGGAGATTATGCGCTGGAACACATACACTTTGGGGTTAAACCATTCGAAAACGGTTTAACACAGTAAGGTAAGCCAACGCCACGGACTTCCTGGCTCATAACACATTTATTTCAATTCAGGTAGTTATGGTGGCCGGAGTGTTCATTTATCCTAATAATTTCCTACATTATCTTTAACCCTGAATTTACTTAGCTTCATACACACTATATGCACAGATCCAAGCACAATACAATCAGAGAAGAAATATGCACATACATACATTTATACATATGTAGTTGTAAAATATTAATAGGATTTAGGCCTGTAATGTCCAGTTAATACATTCATTATACTTACTTTATCTGCCTTATTTTGGAAAGCCTACTGACACCTGACGTGTAAATCTTGCCTTGGCACCAACAGCTGACCAGTGGCTATAGAGGTATGGAACGGACCGTAGCTCTTTAAAAAACAGACTGGATGAGTTTACAGCTATCTGGTACCCCTGGTTCACATATCTCTGTCACACTCAGAACCCCCAGCCTGCAGCACTTCAAGCTCTGGAAGCAGCGAATCAAGCATTGTAGGTGAGCATTTTTAACCTAAGCCCTGGCACCTTCTTGGGACATCAAGTAAGTCATGCAAAGAAAGGCTTTTTAACTACACACCCAGCCCAAAAAAATGCTAATTAAGTGGTCCTATCTGTTTCGCTCCAACGTAAACTTGTTTTATGTCAAACTGCTCAACAGTAATATAACACAAACTGATGGAGTGGCCCTAAAGACTCTTTGTACCAAAACCACTATAATGAGCTGGGGCCCCATTTGAAAGCGGACAGTAAATTTGTAGTACAAACTTTATTGTCTTATGCGCATATATAATAGTTCCCAAAAAAAAAAATTCTAACGTCGTGTAAAGAAGGTTCAGAGCAAACCAACTTATTGTAGCGCCATCACTACAAAACTACATCACTTCAAATTAGATACCGGCGTGACATGTCATTGTATATCACCAGAGATAAGAAGAAAATGACATTTATTTTCTTGGACACTAAACATTTATGATTTGTCTGATAATTATGTTTTTTTTTTATATATATATATATAAAAAAAAATCTTGCGCAATCTATCCTTTTCATGAATATTTCCAAAAATCCCACCACAAAATTAATATAATTGAAATATTATGTTCAATCCATCAATGCAAACAAGTGTTTGAAAATATATATACAGTATATATTTATATATAATATATATTTATACAGTATATATTTATATATAATATATATTTATACAGTATATATATTTTATATATATATATTTTTTTTAATAAAGACTCAGGCGCCGTTTGCATCGTTAGACAGGATTAGTTCATTTAAAAGTATCCGCTAAAGGTACATTTTTGCTAGCAAAAAATACTTTGTTGCTTACTATAATTACTATAGCTCGGATTAATTTGTTTGAATAGCAAAAACCGTATGAATTGAGCACTTCTCTCCCAAACTCAGAAACTAGAGACTTTTGACCACAGTTGATTGATGGATATATGCTACAGAAAAACTGACTAAATTTAAAACGGAAGTTTACTATTATGAAGTGTGTACTTCATCTCAGTTGCTTATAAAAATGTATTTATTTTTTAAATAATTTGTTTGTTGTTTACCACATCGAGCATGTGCACGTCCTCATTTATGTTACCCAACATTACAGCATTCTTTAGTGTTTCTTAGAGCACCAACATAATCTACGGCGCTGTTCAATCAGTATACAAAGAAATGCATTGTAACAAGTTAAAGTATGATCAGAAAAAAAAACTACCTAAATATTTTGGGTCTGGACATTTTGCATTGTTTTCTATCTCTTTTAAACCAAATTGTATTCTCGTAAACTCTCCTCTGGGATTATTCATTCAGACTTGGCTACAAATCAAAATTATTTTCATCATTTATGCCGAAACATCCAACCTCGAAACATCTGAATTATTTTAAAGTTTGATTATTGCGGCCTAAAACTCAATTTTTTCTGCATAATCCCATCAGTATTTCTAATAGTTATATCTACTATTATCTCACTGGTTTATACGCTGAAAAGATTATTCACTAAACATCACATTATAGCAAATTTAAATTTGAATTACAAGATTAGGCCGAATGTAGCGGATCTGGAAAAAATCTCCGAATAAGCTACAGCTCGACTATTTTATCCTAAATGTTGCCATTTATTTTGAATTCACTACAGTTTTTTTTAATAAGCCTGCCAAGAACGATTTGCTGAGAATTCTAAGTGAATTTCAAAATCTAGGCCTAAAAAAAGATTCAGCTAAAAGTCAGCTCATATTAAATTCAATTTAGATTCTCAACAATTCACTCTTTAGTGAATAAACCGTTCTCTGATTGCCGTTTGCCTTCCAATAGCTCGGTCACCTCTGATAGTGACATATTACATTCATCTATAGATCATTCTAAAATAGGATTTTTAAAAAATATATTTTTGCTACTTTGCACATAACTGAATAATGGCGATCGGTTTACAGAAAGCTGCGGAAATGCGATTCTTTGAGAGAAGCAACTGATACGGGTTCCTCACAATTGATACAGTCTTTAGTGGTTTACGTTACATGTAAACAAGTAACTTGGAGTTGGTGAAAAAGAAAAGTGACTTTCTCTTAAGTCAATATGACCAGAGGCATGTCTGCTACGAGCTCCTGTTGCCATGCCAGCAGACTGGAAGTTTAAACTTACAGCACTTTCAGTCCTTTCACCAAACAGGAGCTTAGCCTTTGCTCCACTGACCAAATCTCCCTGTGTTACAGGCTGGTAATCTTTATTGTTTTTTAGATAAAAAAAAAACATCATTTTTGGTGCCGATACTTTTTTTAATCAATTTTAAGCACTGGAATCTTCAACATTTTTACTGACGTCTCTCAATTCCCCAGAATATGATCAGGCCAAAGTGGTAAAACGCTAGGATTTATTCACTAAATCATCAATTCTCGTATTTTCCTGCTCAGCTATTTTCACCTAAAATGTGATTTTTTTTTAATTAAAAATCAAAAAACAATATTAATAACATTTACGATTTTGTTCTTGACTTGATTACCAATACTGCTGAAATAAAAAATAATTCAGGCTACAGATGTATTCAGATTAACATGTTTTGGATACCAGAGGGATGTCTAGGAAAGCAATTTGTTTATTTATTGGATTATTTGCTTGATAGTGTGGCACACTAGCCACAAAATTACAAAATTCTGAGCGCCCCCCCCCCCCCCCCCCCCCCCCCCAATACTGTTATGGTCTTTTCTGTTTGAGGTCTACATTTTCACTAATGAGAGAATACGCAATAACATATTGGGGGCATTTACTGATTTATAATCAAAACCTCACAAATCGCCATTAAAATAATGGCTTGGCCACTCATCATTATCTTTGGTCATTGGTGCTAAGACAAATTCAATTAAGCGTTATTACAGAAAATTACTAAACAGGTGAAAGGTTAATGAGGTGGAACTGAGCCTTTCAAAAGCCCTTAGTCACGTACTTGTTCAATACAGAGGCAAAACAATTAGAAACAAATTTTCTTCAAAAGAATCAATATATAAAGAGCAGTTTTCCTATAAACGATCAGGGCGGCTATTAATTTTAGAGCACATTAAAACCGGACTCTCCTCCCCCGGCAATCATGACCCTTTCTGTCCCCTTCGATTTAAACGTAAACTCCATGCATCCAGACATGTTTGGTGCAACGTGTTGGTGTTGTTACTTTCAGTTGTTGTTGTTTTTTTATTATTAGTCATGCAACAATAAGCTAACCGACCCCCCCCCCTCACAGTCAACAGGTATTCCCTTTTTGCCTCCCCCCCCCCCCCAATGCTACTGGAAGGCATGAATTTCTGGGAATGAGAATAGTAATTCAGTTGAGCTACAACTCACATTAAACCTCTGATAAAAGCAGACTTACACTCATGCAATCTTTCTGGCACACTCATTGTTTGACAGACTCACTTTGTTGGAAGCCATAGCGAGGGGGGTGCGGACCGTATCAGGTGACATTATCGGAGGTTGTGACACCAAGAGGGCCAGAGCTGCCTTAAGTCAGCACAGACAGCCTGCAAAGGACATCCCAGCTTGTAAACAAATACTTGAAACCAAAGAACAAAGGGGCAGCCCGCCCCCCCTTGGCCCAGGAAAGTATGTTGCCATGTTGCAATTATGACCCTGCTTAGAGTGTCTCTTTATTTAACTCTTATCTAACTCAGCCGTTCCTATACTTTTCTTTCACTTCTCAACCGTATCCTTTTGAACTTCTTTGTCTTATTTGTGTTGCCCCTTCTCCCTAAGTCATGTCACATCCATTAGTTTTTACTATTTCACATTTGCTGTGAATTATATAAAATATGTCATGTCTGACAGGCAGACAGTTGCCTATTTTACGATAAGCTATTGGGTACTAACTCCATTGGAGAAAAGGTTATTCATTTATTTACATTAGTTATTAAAGTATTGTAATATCTACAGCCTTCTGTAGTGGTTATGATGCTAGGAGTACCCTGGTCTGGTTCCCCAGTATGGGAATCTGCGTCTCGAGGCTTCCTGGTGTTCTAGTGATGTGCTTCCGGCTTCTGCAGAGAAGATGTGTCTGTGGCCATTCATTGGCTGAGATTATCAGCTTACCATTCACAGAAACTGACTTTAAATTTGCTCAGAATTGACATAAACTTATTCCGGGCTGGCTGATGACATCCCAATGACATTGGCAGAGGGGGAGTTACACCTCTGAAAACAGTAGAGTTAAACACCGTATCTGCGGTATTTCATAGTGAAATGTGGCACATACAGATTGAAAACACCATGACCACTTCAAATCACTAAGTTGGTCACGGTGCTTGCAGTAACCCTTTAAATGTATCACTGTTTTTAACTGCTGGCTACTTTCCCTGCCTATAGCCAAATATCAAGTTTTTTTGTAAGTTTGCCTGCAAAAAGCAGATGGATATTATATTGTAAATTTGCCTTTTACTGGAGTTTTGTTCACAGTGAATCTGGTTAAATTTGGTGTTTGTGAAATATGGAAATCCTATATTTTAGAATTTGCTGAATTTGCAATTGTCTAATTGCTTCATTTAAAACAGAGATACTGGGTGAAATTTATTGATAAGGTCGTTATGGCCATATACTGACCAAATGTACTTTTAGTATATGTAGCGGACCACGGGTAACCCGACCGTTTACCTACGCTAATGTCCTTCCTTCAACCGGTCAGGAATCATTTAGAATATAAAGAGACCTATTTCCCCCCCCAGTAACTGGACGACACACAGTCCTGGAGGTACAACACAATTTTATTGGCCACACACGACCCCATGCAAGGGGTCTTCCACACACACAACCAGGGGTTATAACCCAGAATCCTCCATACCTGAGAGCCCAAGCACAAACGTTCTGACTAATTGGTGTGAACGTTCTAATGGGGCACCGGGGAGGTCCTCGTTAGGGAGACTAACAAGTCGGGAAACAATCCAGGAAGGCTCCCCCTGGCTGACATTCATCTGTACAGCCAATTAATTGTTTCGCTTGCGGTTTACGGCTTCACACTTATGTTATGAGGTGTGAACGTTCTAACCTAGCGTTCTAAATAGGGTACGGAGTGGTCCCCGATCGGGAGGCAAATGGATTCCCTTCATGGGAACACTCCCGAACGGGCACAATACACGAAAATACAGGGAAACACATTGTAGCAGAAAGAGGCGATCCACGAACAGGCAGTGGTTCCGCCACAGTTTATATGAGAATTATAAATTCTGTCATTCTGTTGCGGAATAATGGATTTACTCAATATCCTTCTCTTATATTGTGGCAGTCTCTGAAGTATTTTGAAAATAGCAAATTGCATTTAAACCAAAATTTATGGCGTCACAAACAAAACTGCATTTTTTTTTACATACCAGCAATGAAAGAAGGATGTTTTGTGATTATTTTTTTAATAGAAAATTATTAATTTACCTTTGTGTTTCCCTTTTGGTTGCTAAGTGCAGACATTGGAGTATCAGCTATCAGAATGACTGAAATCAATGTACTACTCAAATTTAAGGCTAAAATGGCTGGCAAACATTTTACATGTAAGATATGCCACAAGTTCGGCTATTTTGGGCTTAAATCAGAAATTCGCTTTGAATTCGTTCTGAATTTCCAACAATCCTCACATTGGTGAATTGTCTGTAATTGTGTATAATCACCAGAAGACAGGCTTGTAAATATCTATCTTCTGTGCATTTTCCAGTTTATCCTGCTCCATAGGGGCGGCCATCTTCAAGTCCTCTTTGGTCAGAAGCACCACTTAACTAACCAAAAGAATGTGCATATAATTAATAGTCACTTTGTGTTCACCAATCCTGACATCACAAAAATGCACTCTAGTACAATTTCAGTTCTTCATGTTGAGCGTTGTCTTAGCACATAAGTGGTACTTCTGACCAAAGAGGACTTAAGATGGCTTCCCCCGCAGTGTAAGGGTAAACCAGAAGAAAAAGTTATTAACGAGTGTATATTCATTACATCTCAATGTTGTACATGAAGAGTGCTGCCCTGTAGAATGTAGCATTAGATGGTGCTTTAGGGAATCAATGAATTAATGATCCAAAACGGAACTGTATTTATCAACAAATTGGTTCCCTCCAACAGCAGAGGTATAATTTAATTTACACACCATTCCCAAGAAAGCATGTACCGGGTAAATTAAAAAAAAAAAAAATAGTGAAATTAAAAAAATAAATTTTTAAAACCTATAGATAACTTATCAGTAGCTGATTACTTGTGTAAAAATCTCACAAGCAACACGCTTAAATAACCAAACTGATTTTCCCCCTGCTGTATCATGGTTAGTGTTTAAATGCTTAATTAATCACAACAATGCACACAAAAGTATGGTTGTGGTCTGTGGCCATTATGTGAAGTAAAAGGGGACTACATTAAATTAAATGTAGCAATGTTCATTCAAAAGTCAACTAATAGTGTGTTGTTTCACTTCCTCTCACCTTATAACCACTCAACTTTTCTTAACTGTCCTGATCGCTCAACCATTTCTATGCTTGGTTAATCGCATTGAAAAACCAATAATTTGTGGTGTGTGAATGGTGTTCTTTGGAGGTTTACTCACGTAATACCAAGTAAATTAATAACAAAATTGCAAAATGTAGTCTAAATTAAAACAAGATTTGGCTATAGGCGAGTTGAAGAATTTTTTCCAAATCAACAATTTTGACCTAAATGGTGCATTTTATATTTTAAATCATGTTAGTTGGTGTTGATTAACCTGATTAAAATTAAACTCCTGAAAAACGAAAAGGGATTTAAAGCAATTTATTTGAATTATTTATTATTATTGTTTTTTTAATGTATTGTATTGGTCTATAAGCAGTGAATATCTCTTTATGATCTTTCATTTTACCCCTGAAAAAAATGCAGATTTTATTTTATAAAGGATTGCATTACGGTTACTGTTTGAAACTTGATCAGTCGCGTTGATGCAGAATTAACGTCAAAGTTTGAAAGTTTAACATTTTCTGTAGTAAAATAGGACAAGGGCATAGCTTGCCGATCTCCCATTCTAAAGTGAGCTAGGGCACAGGACATTAGCAGCGTTATTGTCCTTTAATCCCGTGGGATAAGGGCGGACATGTAAACTTCAATTTAAAGCACAGCTGAGGCAAGTCCGTGACCAAGGTTCACATCTGGGTCACACACTAAACCCGGGTAAAAAAAATAAAAAAAATCTGCAGCTGTTGATCCTCTACAAGTGGCATTGCAAAGGATCATGGCTGAATATAGCAACAGGTCATCACCAGCTACAGCAATCAACAATTGTTGCAAACCCAGTAACAATATTGGCTTTGAAAGTGGATTTTAATGATAGATTTTTAGATGAAATGCAAATACATTTTTAAATAGCCTTGAAGTTAAAATAAACCTGATTTATGCACATGTAGCCGTTATACCTCCAGTTTATATTTTTAATGGCGTATAAATACTTCGAATAGGAATTTTGGGTCTCTTACGGACCTAAAACACTGGAAATCAGATGCCGAATTAGTTAGGTTCTAATAATATAGGGCTACTAAATTTATAACGAAAAAGGCATAAAAAGTATACTTCGTCCTGCTGTGTTGATATATGTTCAGATACAGTCTGAATAATAGTTTCAGGACAATTCAATTTTTCAGAAGAGACTACCCATGCTGAGTGTAGCATACTAGAAATCATTTGTTCCTCTATATGGGATAAGATTGTTAAAATGCGTGTGTTGTGTGGAAATGGCATGTTAGCATTTCACAGGCGATATTTAGTGTATATCTAGCCTAATTACTAACAAATGTATGAGGACATGTTTTTAAGATTCCTGCTTCCTGTAGGATTATCAGATCCATCTCTTTTTCTATGCAAATCCTTTATTTATGCCGCTGAGCATGCTGTAGCTTTAGTTGGATTGTTGGCTTTTTACAACTTTTTCAAACTGAAACATAACTTCCCGAAACCCCTGCTGTACCCATAAAGCAATGATGTGTGTCCTTCTGCCCCGTGCCCATCCCGTCACAATGAAAGGGTAATTTCCTTTTATTCACTTACCTGATCCAGCACTGAGATCCCCCGACACTGGCTCCGCCTCCTCCAAGATCAGCGAGCTTGTGCGACGACCGCCGTGTAAGCATTAGGCCTTCCCTGTAGGAAAGCATTGAATCAATGTTTTGCTAGAGGGTTTATCAATACAATGGACGTCCTCATGCAAAGCATCAGGATGTCCAGTGTCGTTTCACAGAGTCAAACTCTGTCAAACTGCAGGAAGCACCTCTAGTGGCTTTGCAATATAAACATTGTATTTTCTCTAAAACTGCAATGGTTTACATTGCAGGGTTAAGAGGGACAGGGACAGTGCACCCAAACAACTTCAATTTTATGAAGTGGTCTAGCTGCCTATAGTGTCCCTCTAAGAGATACATTCAGTACTACCATAGAAAGATAAAGGGACACCATGATTGGTTGAGTCATTTCCAGGTCATTTACAACCTTACAGCAACTTGGAATATGAGCAATTGTTATCCATATTTATGCATTATGTATAATCTACATTTTTTTTTTTTTAAATTGGATAAACTCCTTCCTAAAGAATCCTTTAAACTCTTACCCAGATGGTGAGTCTGCAGGTTCCAATAGCAGATTGTTAAGCATTTAAAAGTCACCTGAGTAAGATAGATATTGCAGAGGAGGAGATGCAACAGATACACGAAGTGCATATGAGGTGAGTGGAAAGGTCAAAAGGGGATTTAAGGTAAGATGTATTTGACGATACGTGAAAAATCTGCTGGTAGAACAGAGTTAAAGATGTAGGTAATTTAGTAACTATCTGAATGTAAAATCAAATCGGCCCTAGGGCTGCCCATGTAAGAGCACTGCTGTAGCATTCTTATTTGGGTAGAAATGACCCGAGTTAGCTTAGAGCACCGCTCGCTAATGATGCATTGCTTTGTGTTTTGTGATGACTTTGCTCTGGGATCCCTGGAAACAGGACACCAGAGAGCCAACCTGGGGCAATGGACCAACATCATGACGGTACTGTAGAAATCAGCACAGTTATGTTATATGAACTGGTTCACCTTCCTATTATGCTGACAATTAAGCAAACCTTTCATTAACTAATTTCTGGTATCCCCTCTATATGATGCGGACATTCCTACTGATTGATATATGATGTATATAAAATTGTTGGAAATGTTGACACTTTTTTTTTATATTAAACAGATATAAGGTATACATGCCTCCTACACAATGCCCAGAGCCACTTTGATTTGTACAGTTGCAGTTTGCTGATCTGCAGCATAATGTATTGTTAGCCCTGGCAAGTGAGAAATCTCATGTACTTGCCCATGCGCTGGCGAGATTTTATTCGTTACCCTGTTAGATGGGAATTTTACCCCAAGTCATGTTAAAATAAAGATCTGCGGTAGACATTTACACTCCAAGTACATATTTATACCATATAAATTAAAAACAATCTGCATTTTTTTCAAGGTTTTTTTAAGCCTTAAAAAGAGAATACTCATGCGTTTGACATTGGCCGTGTAAGACACAAGTGGAGAAACAATGACAGGAGGAGCCATTTCCTTTTTTTTTGTCTGCCTTTAAGCCATACTGACACCCCTGACTATAAGGTATATAAAAAGTGATTAATAGGAGCATTGAACATGATTGCAGATACAATCCACAATGACCTTTTCCATTTAAATCACATCCCCCAATTAACCTGGTTCTCCTTGCATTATATCTATTGTAGGCCGTGCATTTCCAATCGTGACTAATCTCCATTCTTTATTTAAAACGATCCTGTCATCTACAAACAACTAGGAAGGCACAAAACAAACATTTGCTTGTGTTAACGAAGTTTTCAAAGGGTTCAGTGACCATCATGCAACCTGCGAACTACCTAACTAGGTACAGAACGCCAGAGAGCTATGTTTCTGAATAAGAAATGCAACGGGACTGAAGGAAGAGCAACATGGCAGCCATTTTGATTTCCTATCATGAATATTTTAGCGGCTCACACATTGACAAAAAAGGAGCACGGCGGAGGAAAACTGAGGCATAGCTAGGCATTGTTATTGTTTAGAGCACTTCAGATGCTTTGGACTACACCTCCCATAAGTCTTTACCAGTAAGAGCATTATGGGGGATGTAGTCCACACCATCTGGAGTGCAGAAGGTTGCCTACCCCTGACTTAAAGGATAGAGTTATTACTTCCTTTTCGTTATTGCTACATGCTTTACTGTTAGTATTACGTCATATTACTTGTACCGGAGTTATATTATCTACTGCTTTGCACAATTAAATCTGTATTGATATACCAGACTTTCATTTTGCCCAACACCAAATACATAATGTATAGCCATAAAAATGATTTAAAATGGAGCCATCATAAGGAAAATTTGTTGACGACAAGATAGCTTCCTTTATGTTCTTTACAACTACACATATGTTAACCAAATGTATAGCTAATAAATAAATCGTATGCTGTCACTTTAATTGATTCCATGTCTCTTTTAATGGTTCATAACAAGCTTTCTCAATAAGTGCTTGTTTTCTTTTTTTGTTTTTTAATATCAATTTATAAACAGAGATTTTTAAGTATTGTTGTACAGCAGAACTAATAAGGGCCATTTTCATTCTAATTTTAACTAGCTGAAACCTCTTTTTGTGTGAAATCTTTTATACACTTTCAACTAGATTTAGGAAGACAATATGTAATATTCACTACTAAAGACAGTGTTTGACCACTAACATAATATTTAATGTACAAGTTGAGAAAAGGAAAATGAAGAAATCTGTAATATCTCAAAAATAGGGATTGATGTGAAATCAGTGTCAGGTATGGGCCAGATGGGATGGATAATAAAATATAGTATTATAAATTCACAATAAAAACCTGGTTCTTCAGCTGTTCAGTGTTGGGAGCTGCATGGGCCATATGTGGTCATGCACAGGAACAAATTAAGATCCCAGAGGATCTTAGGCATGGGCACGTTATGAATTTGAGCCTCCTTCACTCTTAGTATATTGATTGTGAATGGGACCAAGTACCGTATTTATCGGCGTATAACACGCACTTTTTCTCCCTGAAAATAGGGGGAAAATGATGGGTGCGTGTTATACGCCGATATCCCATATTTACTTACCTGTCTTGAAGCGTGGGCCGGCTTCACAGCGCGCACCGCGGTACTGGAACTTCAATTTCAGGTTCCGGTTTCCGGCGGGACTGAAAGGAAGTGTGCACACTTGTGCACACTTCCTTTCAGTCCCGCCGGAAACCGGAACCTGAAATTGAAGTTCCTGTACCGCGGTGCGCGCTGTGAAGCAGGCCCACGCTTCAAGACAGGTAAGTAATTATGGGACAAGGGAAAGTGCACTATGGGACAAGGGGAGGGGGGACACTATGGGAGGGGGGGGAGAATACTATGGGAGGGGGGGGGATACTATGGGAGGGGGGAGAATACTATGGGGGGGAGAATACTAAGGAAAGGGGGGGAGAATACTATGGAAAGGGGGGGACACTATGGGATGAGGGGGGGAACAGTATGGGATGAGGGGGGAACACTATGGGAGGAGGGTAGAATACTATGGGAGGGGGGGAGAATACTATGGAAACGAGGGGAGAATACTATGGAAAGGGGGGGAACACTATGGGATGGGGGGGGAAATTTCCTGGAATTTCCTTCTTAAAATGAGGTGCGTGTTATACGCCGGTGCATGTTATACGCCGATAAATACGGTATCTTTCAAGGCCTCTGCTAAAACAATGGGCCCGAGGCAGCTGCGCTAGGTAGCTTTATGTGTCATTTGATTATGCTCATATATTCCTGTTTATTCTCAAAACTGAAAATGTCAAGGAATCAACAAGGGCACTGTAAAATTTCAGCTAAAATAGCTTTACTATGTTGGTGAAGTTTTCCATTTTTTACTATATTTATCTAATTTATTATTATCCTTAGAGCCATGTCTAGCTTATAGACCCCACTGAATGCAGCTATAGAGATGGCCTGTCCTCTGTCACGCTTTGCGTAGGCAAAGAACTCTCCAGCTAAAGTGCATTTTAGGACAGGAAGCAAACGTGGATCATAAGTACTTTCGATTACGTACGTGGTTCCACACTTGTAGTTTAGGCCAATCATGATTAACCTCGGGTGACTAACCGTAGGCTCTCAAATCTGATCTGCTGATTTACATCTTTTCTTGAATGCAAACTAGCGATAGTGAATCGCAGGCAATTCAGGTAATATCTCCTATCTTGTGTTTTATACCTTTACAAGTGCTAAAGAAACAGTCAAACTATGGTTTCTTCTGGTATCGGTAAAATGTATCAAAGTGGTGCAAAGATATAAAAGGGGAGGAGGAACCAAACAAATATATGTACTGCTTCCACTGGCCTCCACTGTATTTGCTTCAATTTTGTTACTTAGCGATGTTTTTCAGAACACAACATTTATATAGATATCCCACACTGGGTGCATTCCAACAGACACCATGTGAATATCTTTGCTTTACGCTGGCTTGGATGGGCTGTGAAAGAAATAAATAAATACACCTTCAGACAGGCAGCTATTTAGAGATGTACCCAGACTAAAATAAAGCACACACAGTCCTGGTGTGACCTCTCACAGCGGCTACAAATTCATATACTGACAGTGCCAACATAAAGTGGGACAGAGATTAACATTTTTTTAAATTAAAGTAAAGTGAAAGTTTAGTTAATTTAAAGGCTTCAAATGTTCTTCTTCTTAAAAGAACCTGATGTTAAACTTACAAGCTAATAGGTGGTCCCAATAAGAAGTTAGTGCAGTCTACAAATCTTGAACAGTCCTTCAGTCATGTATGGCTAACCTAACATTGCCCCTTTGGCAAAAATCCTAAAATGAACTTTATCACAAGGGCAAAGGTTACAGAACCCCAGAATAGGCAGTATATAAGTATACTTGGCACGTTGTGCCCTGACTCATCCTGTCACCAGCTGAGTCAACTTAAACCCCTATTTGATCCATGGCATTATTCATATTTAAGATATTCTTGTAACCAACCCAAGCAGTTTTTAAATTCTTGTACTTCGTTGGTACAGTAAATCCCTGCTATAACACAGCTCAAATATCTCTCTTCACAGGGGTTTCATTTTTATTAGAGAAATACCTCACAGGTCTAATTGCTCCCTTCCTGAATATATTAGAGGGGCTATTCTAAATTCGATAAAGTCAACTTGGTTTTCAGACCTCTCTTAACAAAAAATGCTTTGGAAAGATAATTCCCCGATGAAACTGCACACTCTGGAAGTACATATATTATCAATATTGGCATTATGAAAAAATGTTGGGACTATGTCATTAAAGTGTCCCCCTATTTGAAAGAATAGGCACATGGGACACTTTGGGGAACAGCTCAAAATACGTTTTTTTTTGTTTTGTTTTCTGCAGGTGCAACTTTTTACCCCAGTGCAGAAACGGGTGTATAACTAATAACAACTTGCATTAATGTCAATCATTTTAATGTCAATAATATCACATTTGAAAAGTGGTCATTCAGTTTACTTTCCAGTGGATCCAATAGATGACTAAACTAATGTCATATAACTTGTGTTCTCGACAAAAAAAAGTTACTCCAACCACCATGACCACTTCAGTGATTTGAAGTGGTCATGGTAGTAGGACTTTGTATGTGCAGCATCTTAGTTTGAAAACGGTACTTTTGTGCCGACTAGTTGCACCCCAGCACACTGGGGATTTAGCTGGCTTTTTTTCCGTTGCCTATTTTCAATTGTGTTAAAAAATTAGGTTTAAAATATTAACCACGTATTAAAAATGGGTTTATAAAACCCTATAGGAACCACTGTGTAAAGTAGATACAATATTAAACAAACATACAATGGTATCAATATTTGATGTTGTACAAAATGACAAAAAAAAGGCCAGCACATATTGAGTAAAACGAAAACATTGGACTGTCTACGTATACAATAACATTGTATGTATCATAGGGACGGTTCACTTATCAAGTTTTAGGTACGTACCATGGCAGAGGTTTGACTAACCGATGCACGCCAGCTATTTGTCAACCATATTACCCAGGAAGCTCAGCTAATCTGTTGTCCATAAACTAATAGTTCATTAAAAAAAATACAATTTCAAATGGTCAGATATCGAAATATTGATTTAATAGAAAATGAAGCAAATGAAGATTGCCTGTGAAAACCGCTATAAACAATGGAACTCCTAGGATCGTGTTGTTGGTATGCTTGGTACCAATTTGGTCATATTCCCAAAACAATGCACAGGAAAATTTACATTTGGAAGAGACAGCTATTTAACAGGTCACGTTATAGTCCCAAAAACATAACCTTATCAGGAGCAAGAATGGACAGGATTATTCTAAATTCATTTATTCGTAGTTCACTATTTTTTTTTTGCTAGGAAGATACATTTATATTTCTCTTATTTTCAAGTATGTCCTGGAAATACTTAGCCTTTGATCCTCTTAAAGTTCACCTGTTATAGAAATATATGTTAAGGCGACACTTATAGGTAATTCGGTTCACCTACATACATTGTTTTAGTAAACATGCTTTCAAATATGAAGTTTGTAGTTTATACCTCTATGTGTAGGTGTAAATCAATTATATGGATGCAGACGTTGGTGGAATGTCCACTCCATTCTTCCACGATGTGTGGTTTCCCAAAACGCTTTTCACGTAGCTCTGTTGTGGGCATTGTGGTATGCCTCAAGCGCCATTGCGGGAGTGAGTAGGTGCCCACAGATTCAATTAGGAGGCAATTTACAGGTAACAATCACTTTAACAGGTTTATATTAACAACAAGGAATTGTTGAAAATTCACAGAAGAATTCAGAATTTTAGGCTAATATAGGTGATCTGGAAAAATAACTGCCATTTTTCTAATTTTACTATTTTTGCCTAAAATGTTTATATTCTGGTTTAATTAATAACGGGCCAAGGTAAAAAAGATACGTGGAAAAAAAGGTAGAGGTTCTAAGCCGGTCTCATATAATCCACAATAGTTAAAATAAAAGTCAATAGTGTGTCCATTGATTTGAAATAAATCTAGGGGTAGAACCAACTAATGGTAAATGGTTATAATATGTTTCAAGCTAGATTAAGTTCTTATACCTAGAGACTTATTTACCATATTGAGAAATTAAGAGAATTGGCCAAAATAGGCAAACTATAAATTTTCTTAATTTCAACTATTTTTCAAACTTCAATACGATTTGCAATTCCTATGTCAATTCTAGCCCACTCCTAGCTTAATACACATACCTCACACTACAGCTGGGATACACAGCCAGAATTATGGCTATAAGAGCATTATGTGAGATGTAGTCCACAACATCTGGAGTCCCAAAGGTTGCCTACCCCTACACTAGACACTGGCTGAAGATTTCCCTACCACAATTAATGTATATGTAGATCTAAATTGATATCTTACCTGAAGTCTACCTTGTTACTGACACATTTTATGAATGCAATATTCACTTCAATCTAGGTCATTGGATCCCAACTAAAATGGTCTAAACTTTGTCATGAGCTCTCCAAAAACAGAATTGGGAAACTTCCAAATCCGAACTATCGATGTTCCTTTAGGACTGGGTTGGGAACGAGTGTTCTAGATTACAATTAATTCTGAAATGTGAATCTTTAAGTTCTTTTTAAGAGAGAGGGCATCTATTGACAAAAATGCTGATTCACAAATATACTAATATTTACTAGACCAGAACACAGCTTTGTACATTATCAAGCACCCAGACAGATTGGTACAATTTATTGATTTGATAGACAAAGGGAATACATGCAAAATGTGCGGATGTCATGGATTCATAGCCTGGGCCCAATATATTTAAGAATGGGGCACTAAGGAAGATTTTCTACGTCCTCCTTGCTCACATCATCCTGATAAAACTTGAGGCCAATGCAAAAATGATCACTCTCCCAGTGAGCGATAAGGGTCTTTTAATGATTACAGTGCTGTGCCATGAGGAGCAATCCATGGGGGGATTAATAGGGATCAGCTGGCCTCCTTAGCGCCTTAGGAGTCTGGTCCCAAATGCAAAAATCTGCCTGCCTATCTATCATCTAAATGCAACCCAGTAAAACATAATTCAATACAAATATTATGATTTCTAGACTTGAGTATGATGGTGGGGGTGGGAGGAGGGAGAGGGTAGAATCTATTTAGGAACATTGCTCATGTGGTCCTACTGTACCCGTATACATTAATTTATTTGCAGGACCAGAGGTTTTGCTTTTTTTTTTTGACTATGCAAACTTAATTTCCAAAAACAATTTTTTTCCTAACAGGAGGAATGTCAGTAATTACCCCCTCCTTGCGTCCAGATTGAACCACGGAGACTATCTGAATGAACTACAGGTTCTTATAAGGGAAGGCATAAACGCCACGTGACTTGATGATACACGGAGTGACGAAAATTCATATGAACAGGGACA
This sequence comes from Pelobates fuscus, assembly GCF_036172605.1. NCBI lineage: Eukaryota > Metazoa > Chordata > Amphibia > Anura > Pelobatidae > Pelobates > Pelobates fuscus. Next base: position 18,559,382 of record NC_086327.1, on the reverse strand, counting down.
CCCCCCTCCTTTTCCCCGCAACCCACTTATTCCCTACAATGCAATGCAGGTATACCTGGTAATCACTGGGTTAATAAGTAGTGGGTTAAAAAAGAAGGATACTAGGACTGTTATTATAAAACGGGAAGGTATGAGAGAAAATCTCAGCGTAACCCACATCTATACCACAATACATCTCTTTCATCCACCACGTGCTTCGTACAATAGCTGGAATTTCTTTTTATTTCATTATCCCCCCCCCCCCCCCAACACTCTTTATAACAGGGTCTCTATGCAATCGTCCAATAGGCTGAGTCATAAAGGAGGCAACTGTACCACCAACATTCCAACTTACAGTCTACAAATTAAGCATCTATGCACCTCTAGAAGGCAGGGACAAGTGAAACCTTAGAGATCTCACTGTAAGAGAACACATTGAATGCCAGCAATATATCTATTTGTTGCCTTATGAAAGCATCCTGTATCACAGCTTCGACAGTAAACTCCACGTGCACCGTCCGATTAGAAGAATGGCTGATATTCACGTGCCCCTTAATACTATATGTAAACATTTTTCGGAGCAGATTACTTGTTCACGAAGATCTAACTTGGACAAAATCTTATTTGCCCTCGTGATCTCTTCTCGAACATGAGGAATTACTCGTGTTAAAACATTTGATGAACTAATGCATCTGCTCCCAGACCTCTCACGTTTCCTTTTCATACACAGCACCGCATTACAGTAACGATCCAGTATGCCTTTCTAATTGAGCTGGGATTCTTCTTAGAACACATGATACATTTGATACCCGATACCTTTTATTCTGCATCTTCGCCCTCCTCTGGACCGCCACATTAATAAAATCCATCCCATGAAATAAACCAATGAAATATTACACAATTTTATCCAGTGACTACAGAGATTTTTTTTTTTTGTGGGGGGGGTGGAAGTTACGCCCCCATCCCACCCTACACTATTAATCGAAATTCCAGTTCTCACTAATTCTGTGGACTCAGTTTTTTAATAAATAGAAAAAAAATAAAAAAGTAAAAGAGATAAAACTTACATTTTGTCGTCTGGCCTAAACGCTTAAGTGAAATCCATGTTTGGAGGTTGTCGCTAAATCGCAGCATCGTGCCAGATGTTACAAGGATGGAAGAGGTAGATTTCCCCCCCCCACCCCCCCTTAAAAACAGAGCTGCCCTTGTAGCAAGCTGACTTGTTAACCCTGTCAGGCTTGGAGAGACCCACCAAGCACTGCGCTTAAATGCTCAGCAGCTCTCTCTAACACTGTACTGGGTAAAGGAATTTAAAAGCACATGTCCTTTTTTCCCCCTCTCTCTCTCTCTCTTTTGATTGCTTTCCAAGTCCCTAGTTCTCTGGATGAAAGACAGAAAGGATAAAACATAGCCAGCTCTATTGCCTTTCGCTTCATCTGACTTTCTGGATGGCTGCTTGCTGTGTGTGTTAGTGGGAGAGGGGGTGTAGGAGGAAAGGGGGGGGGGGGAGGGATGTAGAAGGGGGGTGTCTGGAGGGAGGACTAAAACGGCATTGGCTTTGACAATGTATAGAGGAGATTGGAAAGGGGTGGGAAGTGAAGAGAGGGCGGGAGAGGGGAAAGAGAGGCAGATAAAGGCAGAGAGGGTGATGGAAAAAAAAAAGACGATGAGGTGAAGGTGAAAGAAGGAGAGAGAGAATCAGGGAGGGGAAGAACAAGATTATAAAAGAGAAAGAAAAAAAGAAATGAATAGTAAATGAAAAGAATGTTTTAGGCACAAGATACATTTTCCACACATGGTGGGATGTTGGATGTTTCAATGGTAATTTAGTTTCTTATCATATTTCTTTTAGCAAAGCACTATACATTTTCCTTTTTTTTTTAAATTCTTTTTAAGAATGTCTCAGGAGATTATGAAAGCCAAGTTCATTGTGAACTTTATCTTTGGCCAATTTTCATTAACCAGGATTACTCGGGTTATAAGGACCGCTGGCACAGGCAAATAATGTTATATTACATCCTACAAGAATGGATCAGGTGCTGGCTTAAGTTCCCACAGATCCAGCCCGCTCCTTTATAAGCTATCTACTTCCAATGTCAACCATTTTGGGGATATTCCCAAAACCCTTTACTAGGAGCAGTGCAAACAGTAATGGATCTATAACATGTACATTCTAATAAACCAGGTTAATTCATCAAAGATTAGAAAATAAACTGTGTGCAGTTTGAGGTGCCAGAACAGGATAGGGTGCAGGGTGTATATAGAATAAGACAGGATGGGGTGCAGGGTGTATATAGTATAAGACAGGATGGGGTGCGGGGTGTATATAGAATAAGACAGGATGGGGTGCGGGTGTATATAGAATAAGACAGGATGGGGTGCTGGGTGTATATAGAATAAGACAGCATGGGGTGCAGGGTGTATATAGAATAAGACAGGATGGGGTGCAGGGTGTATATAGAATAAGACAGGATGGGGTGCGGGGTGTATATAGAATAAGACAGGATGGGGTGCGGGGTGTATATAGAATAAGACAGGATGGGGTGCTGGGTGTATATAGAATAAGACAGGATGGGGTGCGGGGTGTATATAGAATAAGACAGGATGGGGTGCGGGGTGTATATAGAATAAGACAGGATGGGGTGCAGGGTGTATATAGAATAAGACAGGATGGGGTGCAGGGTGTATATAGAATAAGACAGGATGGGGTGCGGGGTGTATATAGAATAAGACAGGATGGGGTGCGGGGTGTATATAGAATAAGACAGGATGGGGTGCGGGGTGTATATAGAATAAGACAGGATGGGGTGCAGGGTGTATATAGAATAAGACAGGATGGGGTGTATATAGAATAAGACAGGATGGGGTGCGGGGTGTATATAGAATAAGACAGGATGGGGTGCAGGGTGTATATAGAATAAGACAGAATGGGGTGCGGGGTGTATATAGAATAATACAGGATGGGGTGCTGGGTGTATATAGAATAATACAGGATGGGGTGCTGGGTGTATATAGAATAATACAGGATGGGGTGCTGGGTGTATATAGAATAAGACAGGATGGGGTGCGGGTGTATATAGAATAATACAGGATGGGGTGCTGGGTGTATATAGAATAAGACAGGATGGGGTGCAGGGTGTATATAGAATAAGACAGGACGGGGTGCTGGGTGTACATAGAATAAGACAGGATGGGTTGCAGTATGAATATAGAATAAGACAGGATGGGGTGCGGGGTGTATATAGAATAAGACAGGATGGGGTGCGGGGTGTGTATAGAATAATACAGGATGGTGTGCAGGGTGTATATAGAATAAGACAGGATGGGGTGAATAGTGTATATAGAATAAGACAGGATGGGGTGCAGGGTGTATATAGAATAAGACAGGATGGGGTGCAGGGTGTATATAGAATAAGACAGGACGGGGTGCTGGGTGTACATAGAATAAGACAGGATGGGTTGCAGTATGAATATAGAATAAGACAGGATGGGGTGCGGGGTGTATATAGAATAAGACAGGATGGGGTGCGGGGTGTGTATAGAATAATACAGGATGGTGTGCAGGGTGTATATAGAATAAGACAGGATGGGGTGAATAGTGTATATAGAATAAGACAGGATGGGGTGCGGGGTGTATATAGAATAAGACAGGATGGGGTGCAGGGTGTATATAGAATAAGACAGGGCGGGGTGCAGGGTGTATATAGAATAAGACAGGATGGGGTGCGGGTGTATATAGAATAATACAGGATGGGGTGCTGGGTGTATATAGAATAAGACAGGATGGGGTGCAGGGTGTATATAGAATAAGACAGGACGGGGTGCTGGGTGTACATAGAATAAGACAGGATGGGTTGCAGTATGAATATAGAATAAGACAGGATGGGGTGCGGGGTGTATATAGAATAAGACAGGATGGGGTGCGGGGTGTATATATAATAAGACAGGATGGGGTGCGGGGTGTATATAGAATAAGACAGGATGGGGTGCGCAGTGTATATAGAATAATACAGGATGGGGTGTGGGGTGTATATAGAGTAAGACAGGATGGGGTGCTGGGTGTATATATAATAAGACAGGATGGGGTGCGGGGTGTATATAGAATAAGACAGGATGGGGTGCGGGGTGTATATAGAATAAGACAGGATGGGGTGCGGGGTGTATATAGAATAAGACAGGATGGGGTGCGGGGTGTATATAGAATAAGACAGGATGGGGTGCGGGGTGTGTATAGAATAATACAGGATGGTGTGCAGGGTGTATATAGAATAAGACAGGATGGGGTGAATAGTGTATATAGAATAAGACAGGATGGGGTGCGGGGTGTATATAGAATAAGACAGGATGGGGTGCGGGGTGTATATAGAATAAGACAGGATGGGGTGCAGGGTGTATATAGAATAAGACAGGATGGGGTGCGGGGTGTATATAGAATAAGACAGGATGGGGTGCGGGGTGTATATAGAATAAGACAGGATGGGGTGCGGGGTGTATATAGAATAAGACAGGATGGGGTGCAGGGTGTATATAGAATAAGACAGGATGGGGTGTATATAGAATAAGACAGGATGGGGTGCGGGGTGTATATAGAATAAGACAGGATGGGGTGCAGGGTGTATATAGAATAAGACAGAATGGGGTGCGGGCTGTATATAGAATAATACAGGATGGGGTGCTGGGTGTATATAGAATAAGACAGGATGGGGTGAGGGGTGTATATAGAATAAGACAGGATGGGGTGCAGGGTGTATATAGAATAATACAGGATGGGGTGCAGGGTGTATATAGAATAAGACAGGGCGGGGTGCAGGGTGTATATAGAATAAGACAGGATGGGGTGCAGGGTGTATATAGAATAATACAGGATGGGGTGCGGGGTGTATATAGAATAATACAGGACGGGGTGCTGGGTGTATATAGAATAAGACAGGATGGGGTGAGGGGTGTATATAGAATAAGACGATAGGGTGCGGTGTGTAAAAAGAATACAACAGTCTTGGATGTGGGGTTTCTAAAGAAAATAAAAAAATGATTACTGCAATTGTAATGCCACCTTAGCAATGCATGCTTAAGATGCTTGGAGAAGAAAATTATGCTTGTGGTTTGCCTAGCAATACCCAGAATTCTTTGCTGCAGTGACGGCTCAGACTCAGTGGCAGTGCAGAGTCCGGAGCTGCTTGAGGGATGTAAATGATTGCTTACAATGATACTATACAAGGGTTGCAGTTCTGCTACACCTCCCCTAACCTGCTATCTCCCTATTACGTAGAACCACATAGAGGTAATCGATAAAAAGGATGGATTGTGATGCCTGAAAGTAGAATTCTTTCGTGGAGATAAGGAAAATAATTATATTCAATGCACTCTTCAGAAAATTCCAAGAATTGTTAAACCCTATAGTATTACTTGGTGACATTTAGATCTTATATGCGGCTTAATATTTAAACATTTTTCTGTTTTCTGTTTGTCGAATAAAAACGTATTGCAAAATACTATTTTCATCTCTTATTTTAGGAAATATTCCTGCTACTTTCACAATTATAAAGATATATGAAGCACTGTAGCACTCGGGAACACATCCTTTTGGGCCTTGCTCTGCGGCTATGGTTGCAGTAGTGGAGGCTCAGTGCTTTTAAGCTTCCATGAATAGGTGAGTTTCCAAAGAATTTTCCAAAGCTGCGGAATGTGGGGGAGATTCTGATAGAGCGAGGGAAGGCATTCCAGAGGACAGGTGCAGTATGGGAGAAATCTTCGAGACGGTAGTGGGAGGAGGTGATAAAAGCATGAACAAAATGGAGAGGACGATGAAGAGAAGTGTTTGGAGAAGAGATGTAGAGGTGGTGTCTCTGCATCATTGACGGCTCTGTAGATTTAAATGTGGACTTGTAAATGTTATCCAAGATGTAAAAGTTTCGAAGCTTAGATTGTTCTAGTAAAATGCCACACATTGCTAGGCATCTGATGATAGTGGTCTGGGATAACTGGTAGGTCGTAAGGCCAGTAATATTGAGGAATAGGTCTAAAGAAGAAATGTCATTGAGTTTAGTGAGATTAAAGCATTAATGAAAGTGATAGAAATGTTAGACTCAAGGTGACCATTGCTATGTGACAGTTGTTCTCTGGGGTTACATATCTCCTAACAGTGGGAACAACGCACTGAAGCTTCTTGCATCATTGGTAATAGCCAAAAAGCAGGTCCTTGTCATCCCTACAATTGGGTGGAGATCACCTAAAAAGTGCATGTCCTTCTGGCAAGTCAACCTGTGCATTGTATTGGCCAACCCCACCAAGGGCAGCACATGCACAGAGCATTGGTTAAATAGGTATGAATGTCCCGACAGCAGTTGGCAACCGCAAATCTAACATTATGCCCACACTGAATACTGAAACAGGACAGCAGTGGTTTGGAAGGTCATCAACGTTTATACCTAGGAATCTACGTAATTAATGGAGAAAATGGCAGTTCTGGGAATAAAAAGGGAGGAACTTGTGGCAGAAGTGAAGGGCACTGACCCTAGGAGTAAAGACCATGTTAAAAATGAAGTACTAATTTAAACATCACTACTCCTGCCAAGAAATGACTTGAGGCCCAGCAACTTTCTTGACTCTTTCATTTACTCAAGAGTTGTATTTCAGATTATAAAACTGCTTAAAAAATGGCTATATATTAACAGAGAAATTGGACCACTACAGCACATTGTACATGGTAATATGTCTGTGAATACAGTCCCCCTGTTTTCTGGTGTATTGGTACCCTAGAGCTATCTCCTCACAGCCGCATTGATAAAGCAGAAACTACTTGCATATTATCAAGTGTGAATCTGTTTATTCTTTGACAGCAATAACAAGGGCAAACAGGAGTGGGTGTGCTGTGTGCGCCATGGAGAGTCAGAAAACAGGGGGATGGAGACCACATAAAACCAAAGCACCATAACCACTACAATGCGCTGTATTGGTTATGGTGCTTATGGTGTCTATTTTACACACCTCAAGGTATGTGTTACACTTGCATGAACATTTAATGCCAGATTTATTCTATGCCTTTTGTTTTTCTGTTTTTTTTTTTTTATATATACATATCAGGCATGCAGCAAGCTTAGCAAGTTAAATTTCTCCCACTTGTTTTGCTGTGCCCTTGGACCAAGAGATTGTGTTAAAAAAATAGGTTTATTTTTTATTTTTTATTTTTTTTTTACAAACTGGACCTGGAAACCCGGGGCGGAACAAGATAAGGTGTGAAGGAAGTGAGGAAATAAAGGAAGTGGGACAAGGAAAAAGGAGAAGTTTGCTATGAAGGGGAGAACAATGAGAGGGGGAATAGAAAAATAAATCATAAAATGAAAAAAAAAAAAGATAAGGCTTCAACAGAGCAAAGACACTATAAACATGTCAAAGAAAGGCAGTTTAATAGAGGCATTTACAAAGGTTTACAAAGTTTATATCTCAAGACAAATAACACATGTAGCACCCAACAACACAAATACAACGCATTCGATAATGACATGACATGACACCCATAATTCACATAGGTGACATGTCCTTGTTTCTAAAGTAACTAAAAATGGTAAAAAAAACAAAAACAAACATTATACACTCCTGATCCAACCAGTGAGTGTCCCATGTACTTGTGTTTACCAGCAGCATCCATTGCAGTAGCCACCTGTTAATAGCCCTCCCAGGAGTAAATGCCAGATCTAACAGGCAATAGCCAATCTGACACAAGAAGATCTGAACTGTTAGTGCCATATGAGGGGCAGAGCCGCACAGAGCCCCTATTAATCCATGCCAGCTTCCAGAAGACAATGTCTAGGTGTCCTAGTTAACTGGTACCTGCCGTGTGTTGACCCCAGCATTTCTACATTGCACCTTTCATTTCTATACACCATTTACACAGAAGGATAGCTCTTTTTAGTAAACAGTGCACCTCCTTGTAGCCTATTATCTTGACATAGCACCCCTATATCTAACCTTTTTTGACATAGCACCCCTTTATGTAACCTCTTATCACAAAATCATTTAATATAATCTCTTATTGCCAAAAGAATTCCACCACCTTCCTATAGCTATACAGAACCCCTCCACATAACCTCTTATCACTATACAGAATCCCTCCAGATAACATATTATCACTATACAGAATCCCTCCAGATAACATATTATCACTGTATAGAATCCCTCCAGATAACATATTATCACTGTATAGAATCCCTCCAGATAACATATTATCACTATACAGAATCCCTCCAGATAACATATTATCACTATACAGAATCCCTCCAGATAACATATTATCACTATACAGAATCCCTCCAGATAACATATTATCACTGTATAGAATCCATCCACAAAACCTCTTATTACTATACAGAACCCCTCCACATAACCTCTTATCACTATACAGAATCCCTCCAGATAACATATTATCACTGTATAGAATCCCTCCAGATAACATATTATCACTGTATAGAATCCCTCCAGATAACATATTATCACTATACAGAATCCCTCCAGATAACATATTATCACTGTATAGAATCCATCCACAAAACCTCTTATTACTATACAGAACCCCTCCACATAACCTCTTATCACTATACAGAATCCCTCCAGATAACATATTATCACTGTATAGAATCCCTCCAGATAACATATTATCACTGTATAGAATCCCTCCAGATAACATATTATCACTATACAGAATCCCTCCAGATAACATATTATCACTGTATAGAATCCATCCACAAAACCTCTTATTACTATACAGAACCCCTCCACATAAGATCCTATCACTGTACAGAATCCCTCCATATAACCTCTTATCATTATAGAAAACCCCTTCACTTTACCTCATATTATGGTACTATACAGAACCCCTTCAACATAACTTCTTATCACTGTACAGAATCCCTCCATATTACTTCTTATCACTGTACACTGTACACCTCTATATAACCTTGTATCCTACAGAACAACACCATATAACCTCGTATCCTACAGAACACCACCATATAACCTTGTATCCTACAGAACACCTCCATATTATTATTATTGCCATTTATACAGCGCCAACAGATTCCGTAGCACTTTACAATATTAACACCTCCATATAACCTCGTATCCTACCGAACACCACCATATAACTTTGTATCCTACTGAACACCACCATATAACTTCGTATCCTACCGAACACCACCACATAACCTCATATCCTACCGAACACCACCATATAACCTTGTATCCTACAGAACATCACCATATAACCTTGTATCCTACAGAACACCTCCATATTATTATTATTGCCATTTATACAGCGCCAACAGATTCCGTAGCACTTTACAATATTAACACCTCCATATAACCTTGTATCCTACCGAACACCACCATTTAACTTTGTATCCTACTGAACACCACCATATAACTTCGTATCCTACCGAACACCACCATATAACTTCGTATCCTACCGAACACCACCATATAACTTCGTATCCTACCGAACACCACCATATAACCTCGTATCCTACAGAACACCTCCATATAACCTCGTATCCTACAGAACACCACCATATAACCTCTTAATACACAGAACTTCTCCACTAAAATTCATATTTTCTTACAGAAAGCTTTCATATAACGTATTATTCCTACACAAAGCCCTCCTGGAATCTCTATATAACTTCTTATTGCCAGATAAAATCTCCATATAATATCTTATTGCCATATAGACTGACTCTCTCTCTCTCTCTATATATATATATATATATATATATATATATATATATATATTATTGCTACACAAGAGGGATAATAGTACCTCTCTATAATATCATACTGCAACAAAGAGCACATGTTAAAATGATTTAATGAGTTAAATTACTGGGACAAATGCCAGACCTGTGTGAGACAGGTATGGGTAGCCAAAGCCTGAGTTATTCACTATATATAGGGCAGTTGTCATATTCATATAATCATGTTATTCTAACAGCTTAACTAAGCCAATATCAGTTCTGAGCAGAAACAGAAAAGCAGTAAACTCAATGCTGATATGTACTGCCTTCTCATACTGGTTTAGATCAGAGGCTCTGCTTTCTGAATAAACAGCTTCAGACACTCCAGGCACCCAGACCACTTCTGCCCATTGGAGTGGTCTGGGTGCCAACTCCCATCACACTTAACCCTGCAAGTGTAATTATTGCAGGATCCTGCAGTGCCAGGAAAACGGGTTTGTTTACTGGCACTGGAGAGTCCATTTAAAGCAGATCATCTGTCTGTCTCTATCTACATCAAGACATGAAAAAGTAATCTATTAATTATTGGTGGTATTATACACTAACCTCTATTGTAGAATTTTTCCAGGGTCTTCATTAAGCATCATGTTTTTAGCTGATCTAACTCACTATGGTGTAGCTGTAGCATATAACCATCCCTGTAGTGTAACATACCTCTTGTAACCCACTCTATAGTGTAACCCTCTCTATGGTGTAACCCTTCCTATCTCATATGACCCTCTCGATGGTGTAACCCTTCCTATCTCATATAGCCCTCTCTATGGTGTAACCCTTACTATCTCATATAGCCCTCTCTATGGTGTAACCCTTACTATCTCATATAGCCCTCTCTATGGTGTAACCCTTACTATCTCATATAGCCCTATCTATGGTGTAACCCTAACTATCTCATATAACCCTCTCTATGGTGTAACCCTTCCTATCTCATATAACCCTCTCTATGGTGTAACCCTTCCTATATCATATAACCCTCTCTATGGTGTAACCCTTCCTATCTCATATAACCCTCTCTATGGTGTAACCCTTCCTATCTCATATAACCCTCTCTATGGTGTAACCCTTCCTATCTCATATAACCCTCTCTATGGTGTAACCCTTCCTATCTCATATAACCCTCTCTATGGCGTAACCCTTCCTATCTCATATAACCCTCTCTATAGTGTAACCCTCTCTATGGTGTAACCCTTACTATCTCATCAAACCCTCTCTATGGTGTAACCCTTCCTATCTCATATAACCCTCTCTATGGTGTCACCCTTCCTATCTCATATAACCCTCTCTATGGTGTCACCCTTCCTACCTCATATAACCCTCTCTATGGTGTCACCTTTCCTATCTCATATAACCCTCTCTATGGTGTCACCCTTCCTATCTCATATAACCCTCTCTATGGTGTAACCCTTCCTATCTCATATAACCCTCTCTATGGTGTAACCCTTCCTATCGCATATAACCCTCTCTATGGTGCAACCCTTCCTATCTCATATAACCCTCTCTATGGTGTAACCCTTCCTATCTCATATAACCCTCTCTATGGTGTCACCCTTCCTATATCATATAACCCTCTCTATGGTGTAACCCTTCCTATCTCATATAACCCTCTCTATGGTGTAACCCTTCCTATCTCATATAGCTCTCTCTGTGGTGTAACCCTTCCTATCTCACATAACCCGCTCTATGGTGTAACCCTTCCTGCCTCATATAACCCTCTCTGTGGAGTAACCCTTCCTATCTCATATAACCCTCTCTATGGTGTTATCCCTCTTGCCTCATATAACCCTCTCTATGGTGTAACCCTTCCTATCTCATATAACCCTCTCTATGGTGTAACCCTTCCTATCTCATATAACCCTCTCTATGGTGTAACCCTTCCTATCTCATATAATCCTCTCTATGGTGTAACCCTTCCTATCTCATATTACCCTCTCTATGGTGTAACCCCTCCTATCTCATATAACCCTCTCTATGGTGTTACCCCTCCTGCCTCATATAACCCTCTCTATGGTGTAACCCTTCCTATCTCATGTAGCCCTCTCTATGGTGTAACCCTTCCTATCTCATATAACCCTCTCTATGGTGTTACCCTTCCTGCCTCATATAACCCTCTCTATGGTGTAACCCTTCCTATCTCATATAACCCTATCTATGGTGTTACCCTTCCCGCCTCATATAACCCTCTCTATGGTGTAACCCCTCCTGATTAATCAAACCCTCTCTATGGTGTAACCCTTCCCGCCTCATATAACCCTCTCTATGGTGTAACCCTTCCTATCTCATATAACCCTCTCTATGGTGTAACCCTTCCTATCGCATATAACCCTCTCTATGGTGTAACCCTTCCCGCCTCAACTAACCCTCTCTATGGTGTAACCCTTCCTATCTCATATAACCCTCTCTATGGTGTAACCCTTCCTATCTCATATAGCCCTCTCTGTGGTGTAACCCTTCCTATCTCACATAACTCGCTCTATGGTGTAACCCTTCCTGCCTCATATAACCCTCTCTGTGGTGTAACCCTTCCTATCTCACATAACCCGCTCTATGGTGTAACCCTTCCTGCCTCATATAACCCTCTCTATGGTGTAACACTTCCTATCTCATATAACCCTCTCTATGGTGTTACCCCTCTTGCCTCATATAACCCTCTCTATGGTGTAACCGTTCCTATCTCATATAACCCTCTCTATGGTGTAACCCTTCCTATCTCATATAATCCTCTCTATGGTGTAACCCTTCCTATCTCATATAACCCTCTCTATGGTGTAACCCTTCCTATCTCATATTACCCTCTCTATGGTGTAACCCCTCCTATCTCATATAACCCTCTCTAAGGTGTTACCCCTCCTATCTCATATTACCCTCTCTATGGTGTAACCCCTCCTATCTCATATAACCCTCTCTATGGTGTAACCCTTCCTATCTCATGTAGCCCTCTCTATGGTGTAACCCTTCCTATCTCATATAACCCTCTCTATGGTGTTACCCTTCCTGCCTCATATAACCCTATCTATGGTGTTACCCTTCCCGCCTCATATAACCCTCTCTATGGTGTAACCCCTCCTGATTAATCAAACCCTCTCTATGGTGCAACCCTTCCTATCTCATATAACCCTCTCTATGGTGTAACCCTTCCCGCCTCATATAACCCTCTCTATGGTGTAACCCTTCCCGCCTCATATAACCCTCTCTATGGTGTAACCCTTCCCGCCTCATATAACCCTCTCTATGGTGCAACCCTTCCTATCTCATATAACCCTCTCTATGGTGTAACCCTTCCTATCTCATATAACCCTCTCTATGGTGTAACCCTTCCTATCTCATATAACCCTCTCTATGGTGTAACCCTTCCTATCTCATAAAACCCTCTCTATGGTGTAACCCTTCCTATCTCATATAACCCTCTCTATGGTGTTACCCTTCCCGCCTCATATAACCCTCTCTATAGTGTAACCCTTCCTATCTCATATAACCCTCTCTATGGTGTAACCCTTCCTATCTCATCCAACACTCTCTATGGTGTTACCCTTCCTATCTCATATAACCCACTCTATGGTGTAACCCTTCCTATCTCATATAACCCTCTCTATGGTGTAACCCCTCCTGATTCATCAAACCCTCTCTATGGTGTAACCCTTCCTATCTCATATAACCCTCTCTATGGTGTAACCCTTCCTATCTCATATAACCCTCTCTATGGTGTAACCCTTCCTATTTCATATAACCCTCTCTATGGTGTAACCCTTCCCGCCTCATATAACACTCTCTATGGTGTAACCCTCTCTATGGTGTAACCCTTCCCGCCTCATATAACCCTCTCTATGGTGTAACCCTTCCTATCTCATATAACCCTCTCTATGGTGTAACCCTTCCTATCTCATATAGCCCTCTCTATGGTGTAACCCTTCCTATCTCATATAACCCTCTCTATGGTGTTACCCTTCCTATCTCATATAACCCTCTCTATGGTGTAACCCTTCCTGCCTCATATAACCCTCTCTATGGTGTAACCCTTCCTGCCTCATATAACCCTCTCTATGGTGTAACCCTTCCTATCTCATATAACCCTCTCTATGGTGTTACCCTTCCTATCTCATATAACCCTCTCTATGGTGTAACCCTTCCTATCTCATATAACCCTCTCTATGGTGTAACCCTTCCTATCTCATATAACCCTCTCTATGGTGTGACCCTTCCTATCTCATATAACCCTCTCTATGGTGTAACCATAGATATAGAATACCTAGATGCCGCATTGCGTGCTGAGCGGCGAGGAATGCGGCCGACATCTTGGACCGGTCGCTGCTCTACTGAAGCTATTGAAGAACCCTTAGAAAGTCCATCTCACAAAAGGTAAGTGAAGGACTTGGGGCACTTAATACCCCAACCCCTTAGTACCCCTACCCCTTAATACCCCTAGTCCTACCCCTTAATACCCCTACCCCAGGTCATTAATACCCCTACCCCTACAGTGTTAATACCCCTACCCCAGCCTATCCCAGCACACATAGTCCTTAATACCCCTACCCCAGCACACAGTGTTAATACACATAGTGTGCTGGGGTAAGGGTATTAACACTGTGTGTGCTGGGGTAGGGGTATTAAGGACTAAGTGTGCTGGGGTAGGGGTATTAACACTGTAGGGGTATGGGTATTAATGACCTGGGTAGGGGTATTAATGACCTGGGTAGGGGTATTAATGACATGGGGTAGGGGAATTAAGGGGTAGGTGTAGGGGTATTAAGGACTAGGACTAGAGGTATTAAGGAATAGGGGTATTAAGAGCACTTACCTTTTGTGAGATGGACATTCTAAGGGTTCTTCAATAGCTTCAGTAGAGCGGCGACTGGTCCAAGATGGTGGCCACATTCCTCGCCGCTCAGCACTCAATGCCATATGTGTTCTATGTCTATGGGTGTAACCCTTCCTATCTCATATAACCTTCTCTATGGTGTAACCCTTCCTATCTCATATAACCATCTCTATGGTGTAACCCTTCCTACCTCATATAACCCTCTCTATGGTGTTACCCTTCCTACCTCATATAACCCTCTCTATGGTGCAACCCTTCCTGGCTCCTACAGCCATCTCTATGATACCAGCTGTCCTGGCTCCTATAATCCTCTGTAGGGCGCAACTCTTCCTGGCTCATATAACATCTCCGATTCGAGCTATGCTGGCTCCTATAACCCTCTCTATAGTGTAACCCTTCCAATCTATCATAAGATCTGCATGGTGTAATCCTTCCTGCCTCATATAACATCTCTATGATCCAAGCTGTCTTGGCTCATATAAAACTCTTTTTGTTGGACCCTCTGTATGGTGTGTAGATCTTCTGGACTGAAATCAACCTGCCGGGAACTTAGATTCTGCATACATCCAGGACCCTCACAAATAATACTATTCTAAAATATCACTTCTCTACCTTCTGTGATTGGAAGTTCAAATTTCCTTCTAGTCATTAAATCTAGTCACTGACTAGTATCCTTGTGAGTCTGTACATCTGTGTGTCTGTCAGCCGGTTGGCACTCATATAACATACGCACATCAAATCCTTTTATTATGATTATATAACTCGCTGCCATTTCTATTAATAGGGTACATAAATAGACATACAGACAGGAGGCAGCACAGAAAGTTGAAATCTGCCCTAGAAACAAAATCTGCATGTAGTTTTATGTAGCTGTCATTTCAGCGACAGCGTCTCAACGTTCAGCGGAGTGCATTCTATGCTTGTTATGTTTTATCACTAAGTATTTTGGAGCATATGCCTCAGACATAAGTAAATGCAGCATCCATGTAAGTGAGTGTATAAATAAACCATACACAAACACTAACATGCAGGCATCCAAAGGTTCATAGAAATGTTTGAGTGAGATACATGTAGAAAAGGATATTTGAGTTTAGTCCTCTGGCCCTCACCTTACCCCCATGCTTTGCCAAATTTTCCGACATTTTCGATCCTGGCAAGAAACCATGATTTTTCGTGTATATGTCAGACTGTCGTTACATTTCATTATTTATTTTATAGTTTTTTGCTTCATTGGGGAAAGGTTAAAATGCTGAACAAATGCCTGTCCATCTTCAATTTTCTAGCTGATTCTACAGTATCTCATTTGCTTTCCCTTTCAATCTCCTAGTATCATTATTTTCTCTGGCTCGAAGAATTTCAATCCATTATCTTTCATTTCCGTGTTGATAGGCCAGCTCCCCCTTTCCAGAGCAGGTACAAAAATGTTTTTACCCTATCATTGTTACCCATTCTGCCTTGCTGTGTATATCCGTGTACACTTGTTCTCTCTCCCTCTCGTTTCTCAATTCCACCCTTTCTTCTACTCTGTTCTGGCCTGTCCCCTACACTCCTGTAACCAAAGAAACCTGTCTGCTTTTTTCTGCAGACAGGTCCAGCAGCGCAGTGGGCCTCTGACACTGCTCGCTAGCCCTGCCTTCTACGGGTTGTGCCAGGCGGACGCCATTTCAGAGCTCCCTGAATCCCGAGTCGTACAAAATGGTGGCATCTCTCCAACTGCAGGATAGGAGCAGCTGTAGGGAGCCGTCACAGAGCCCATTCTACACAATGCTCTCCGCTAGGCTTCACAGAACTCTCCCTCTTGTCGCGCTGAGGTTAATAAAAGAAACTTAACCAGTATATGCCAAACTGTACGCAGTGAGTGAAAAGTGACTTTACAAAGCAGATAAAAACCCCAAAGCATGACAGTTTTCACACCTATAGACCACGGGTATATGGATTATAAAGTTATTTGTATAAAACTAGAATGTTGCTGTATCTGTATTACTCATTTGTCATTTATGTACGCTCTTTATTTATTCTAAAAATGCATAAAAATATCATTTTGATGTGGAATTTATTGCTTTTAGGTGTAAACCCATTTTGCAGCTGTGATGATTATGAAGCCAGAAATGAAGCTCTCCAGCAATTAAACATGTTAAACAGCCGGTCTAGCAAATACTGACTGGAACCACACGGAGATCACCTGCTACAATCACAATCCAAGTAGGGAGCCGCTCGAGAACCCCCATTACTGCTCTTGCTGCTTAGTGAATTGTGCCCATTGCCTAAGTTGTGTTAAGTGCACTGATGCACAGCTCCCCTTATTGCAAGACAACTGCGGTCACTTATTATGGATATCCCAGCTGGAGAGCAGATGTACCAATACAGTGGCTCGTTAATTTCCACCAAAGCCAAGGAGTAATAGTCTTTTGGCTTATTCCTATGAATAGCGAACGTGTTCTCACGTTCATCAAAGCAGGGCTCATGTATTCACCAAATCATTTATTCAGAGATGAATTTAACATTGGTGACCATGACAGAGAGGCTGCTGTGTGCCAACACATGCTTTTTTTGGGTGGCCTAATCCCCCCCTCTCTCACTGCAAAAAAAGGAAATCAGGAACTGTGAGCCACAATTATTCCCAATCTGTCCCTCAAACAACATTGAGCAAAACAAAATGGACAAAGTAAAACAGAATGAACAGAGGTCCCACAGACCTGGTTTTAACCCTTGAGAGAGAGCAGTGACCAAAAGCTGTTAACAAAGCATCCACAGAGGTCCTCCTTCCCCAACTCATTGCCTGCCAATATGGAAGTGATAACCTTCCTACCACGACTGCAATCATTTTATGGTGAGGTATTTTAATGTAGATAATCAAGTAAATCATTAAACATGTTCACTCCTAATACATTCTAGAGCATTTAATACCCTTAAGTCTTCGTTGCAGTTTGATTGGTTGAATGAACTCCCAGCCAATCACAGCACATAATTTGGCAAGCCATGTGACCTTAAGATGGAATGGAAAAACTAACTAGGCAAAATGCTGATTTAATTTTTCATTTTCAAATGCCCATGAATGTTATAAACATTTATCAACATTCAATGGAACAATGCATACACTAAACCCATTTCACCAACACATCACATTCTAACTTTTTGCTATCAGCTTGGGAGAACTGGTGTGATTTTGTCCTGATACCTGCCTCTTCTGCAATCTGCGTCCCGCCCTACAGTGGTTGTTGGCTGAGACTGATGTGAGTCTACCGAGATCAGTTCCCTCCCTGGAGGTGGCTGCTATTCTTTTCCTTATATCTGCAGTTTGCGTATAATCTTAGATCTACCCCAAAATATTCATAACTGTCGCATGACACAAATAAATGACTTGCTGAGGTCAGAATATGAGGTGAGATGACAGTTGCTGCACCGACCTGCACTTTTTAAGATAAATTGCTTCTCTCCTGAAAGGTGACATGGAAACACTCAGCCATTGTAAATAATTGTCTGTTGGAGGGATGATGAGAACACCTATTTTAGGTTCTGGCTGATTACTGTAGTGCTTGCTCAAGTTATATAGAATTTTCAGAATGTTAAAGTGATGACATCAACTGTGCTAGCGTTGCATTTTATTCAGAGAGACAGTATTTAAAACTAGCTTAGTTAAGCTATCAGCGTGCTGAGTAGTTTTATTCATGTATTTTTCATGAATGGAACTACGTGTGGCTTGGCATGTGCAAAACAGTCTGTCCTATAAAAAGCTATAAAGGATCCCATGTAAGTTAAAGGGACACTATAGTCACCTGAACAACTTCAGCTTAATGAGGTTGTTCAGGTGAAAACTATAGCTCCCTGCAGCCTCTCATGTAAACACTGTATTTTCTGAAAAAATACAGTGTTTACATTGAAAGCTAGGAACACCTCCAGTTGCAGTCACTCAGAGTGAATCAGAGGGACTTCCGAGTTGATGGAGGCATAATATGCCTCCATCCACTCAGATCTGCTGTGCACGAGCATCCTGTGATTCAGTATCTCTTCCCACTGCATGCAAACACTGAACTTTCCTCATAGAGATTCATTGATTCAATTCATCTCTATGAGGAGATGCTGATTGGCCAGGGCTTTGTTTGAATCATGCTGGCTCTGCCCCTGATCTGCCTCCTTGTCAGTCTCAGCCAACCCTATGGGGAAGCATTGTGATTGGATCAGGCTATCACATGTCAGCAGACTGCTTGTTTTTCTTGAGTCTAACAGCATGCAGATTTACAGCTTCTGGCTTGAATACAGTAAGATTTTTACACTATGGAGGCATGAGGGGCCCAGGGGGCTAGATGGTCGTGTTAACACTATAGGGTCAGAAATACATGTAGTTGCACTGGTGACTATAGTGTCCCTTTAATTAAGCGGTGTACAGTGTGAGTTTGCTGTACAAGATCTTGGTACTGGTAGATGTAATCATATCTGCCCTGCATGATCTCAAAGAAAGAGGTGGGAATATATGTGCTAATCACAACAAAGGAAGGAAGACAGGAAAAGGTGGATCCTTGTATTATAATATGGGCAAAGGGCATAAGTAGTTATGGTGCTTTCATTTTGTCCTTACGAACTCTGGCCATGAAAATAGTTATGATTGCATTTACTAGATGTGGTGCTGAAAATAGTTGTGGACTGCACTTCTCATAATGCTTAGCCATTTTAAACTTCCTATGACAGGTCTTGGGTTAAATATTAAAATCTTCTATGTTGACTTCATCCAGTCGCGTTTCATTCAAATATTGGTACATTTTGAATTTAACTTTAACAAAATGGTCAGTTTTGCAGACTTTGTTAGCAATCATAATGGG
Organism: Pelobates fuscus; assembly: GCF_036172605.1. Classification (NCBI taxonomy): domain Eukaryota; kingdom Metazoa; phylum Chordata; class Amphibia; order Anura; family Pelobatidae; genus Pelobates; species Pelobates fuscus. Next base: position 18,539,991 of record NC_086327.1, on the reverse strand, counting down.
TACGGCACATCATGCTAAGATTAAATATTATATTAACAAACATAAACGAGCGGTCTTTCCTTAGGAAGCCTAATGTTTACCCACGCCCACTTTTATTCTGCAGCTCACTTTAAAAACAGCCATAATTCTAAGTAATTATCATGTGTACCACCTGGGAAACACGACTTTGGTTAAATGGAACCGGTGAGGTGCTCAAGTGCATGGGAGCTAATTGCTTGTGTTATAAGCAATGGTTTTCAAAGACGTGTAATTACTTTGCTAACTTTAATCTTATTAGGTATTTAAATGATTCATTAGTAAAGCTATGCTGGACTTCATTTGCTGCATCATAAATGTGAAAAAATAAATAGTCTATATAAGAGCTATATGTTCACAAGGACTGCTGAGGCACCCCTCTGTGCAATCCGATGATGGAGCCTCCATACGTTTCATGTGCATTTGTCCCCCTCCGGTTCCCATGGTGATTTTGTTGTGAAGGAAGAGATACGTGCTTTAGCACAGGTAATATGTTAGTGTCGCTTTGTGGTTGGTTGCTCTTGCATTGTATTTAGTGTCTGAGTAAGGCTAACGTAACATGTTTTTATCCTTGAAACTGGGACTGGTCTCTGAGAGATCGCTGACAGACCTGCGACAACACAAGCAAAGACACTAGCGACCTATTCGCAGTACCAGGGGAATTGCATATGGACCCAAAAATGGTTCAAACCCTCAACCACTTACAGTACATCCTTAAAAGATCACTATAGTGTCAGGAAAACAAACTCGTTTTCCTGACACTATAGTGCCCTGAGGGGTACTGTTAAAACCCCTTCAGCCACTTACCTTACGCCAGCCCGGCGCTGGTGACTTCTCCTTCCCGCGCCTACATCAGCTCCCCCGTCTGATGTCAGTGGCGCCAAATGCGCATGCGCGGCAAGTGCCGCGCGCACATTCAAAGTGTCCATAGGAAAGCATTTCTCAATGCTTTCCTATAGACGTTCTGCGCGATGGAGGCATAATATGCCTCCAACGTGGCAGATGCGCCTCTAGTGGCTGTCCAGAAGACAGCCACTAGAGGCTGGCTTAACCCCAAATGAAACTGCTATGTTTGCATCTGAAGGGTTAAAACCTGAGGGACATTGCACCCAGACCACTTCATTGAGCTGAAGTGGTCTGGGTGACTATTGTGTCCCTTTAAAATTTGATGACTACTTGATCTTTCTGTTCTAGTGTTGAGCTAAATGTTTCTGCAAAGATGTTTGCATCAGCACATACATATAAAATTTGTATATAAAAATACCTCATTTGCATCAAAAATGTGAACTAAAACACTTAATGAGGAGAACAAAAAATATTTGCATCCGCTAAACCCTTCTCTTTTTAAAAAAAAAAAATATTTTTAGCAGCCTGTATTTTTGATCCTGCAATTAGGGCAAGCTTTTTTGTTTTGTTTTGTTTTGTTTAGGCTAAAAATCTGCATCTGAGCTTAGATCGCCTTCATAACTCCATCTTTCTACTGACTATGAAGTGCAGTGATACAATACAATGATGGTGTCTTCTCTTGCTCAGCATTTCAAATTGCATTTCTATATCCACATTTCTCTCCTTGGTATTCAGGACTGCAATGCTGTTAATGTAGAGCACACTGTCAGAGCAAGGGTTAATGGGTGTTTATGGGACGAGTGCCCTGCTAGTGTGGATATTAAACACATACATACAGCGGGAGATTTTTAACTAGAGGGGGGGAGGGTCAAATGTTGGGGGTTGTTACGGACACAAATGCCAAAATAAGAGGAGTATTGCAGTATGCAGTGATACTTATCTTATTGAACAAACAATACGTTACATTGAAACAGTAACAACACAATACACATATTATTGGTGAATTAAAAAGTATCACTGCGTACTGCAATACTGCTGTTATTTTGGCATCTGAATTGCTGGACTAACAAGGCTACTCCAATTTACCGAGACAGACTAAGACAATGGGGGTCAAAGGTGAGAGCAACCCAGCTGCAGACTGTCTGTGAAGGCAGACAAGGTTAAAAGGCACAGAAAGGTTACAGCCATTGAGCCAGACTGCAGCTGAGCCAATCACATGCCACATCAGATAGGAAGTGACCTCTGACCTACTGAGTTTACTCTGTCAATTTGCAGGGGGTACTCAATGATGCAGGGACCCAAGGGACTTGGGGGATTATTCTGCATAGTGACACAGTGACAAAAACAATCCCCTTCCCCTGCTAGCCTGACATCTCCCTCCCAAAGCATGGTGACACAGCAGAGCAACTCAGCTCTGCAATCCATGCAGATTGTTCACCAGTATCAGGGTGACAAAGGGACATTCATCATGGAACTGAGATTGCAGTCTGTTTTCTTTTTTTGGTTTTTTTTTCTTCTAACGTCTGCAGCAGGATGTCATAATGGCCCAAGACAATGGAAAGCCAAACACAGGAGCTATATATTCTGTCCCTCCCTTACAGTCGGATGACAGCCTGTCAAAGAGCCAATGAGATATATAGGACTCTGCAACCTAGGGACCTGCATTATAAATATACAGTGAGTCCTTTGTAGATCAAGCGCCCTTCACAGAGAGAACACAGATAGATTCTGTGTTTATCTCTGTGTCTGCAAATTCACAAACACAGATAATAGGCGCTTTGTTAGTGTGAAGATACACATTCTTGCACATGGGCACCTAACTGATCACATAACACATTCTCAGAGAATTCACATTACAGTCAAACCGTGGGATCTATTCACTAAACACCAAATTGTACTAAAACCTGAGTAGAAAACTACAGCGAAGTTGAATAATTCGACCAGTTTGCCTATTTGAGTGTACTTTTTTACATTCCATTTTTTAAAATCTACAATATTTGGATGTAAAGGGAACAGACTTCTTCATCGTACCAGTAACATAATCTCTACAAAACCCATAGCCTTCTAGAATACCATATTTGTTTAGAAATCTAAACTTGCTGTTTTAAAAAGATGTTGTGATTAAAAATGTTTATCTTGTCATAATCAACCAAATCCCTTGCTTTATTTCTAAATGTGTTGTTGAACATTTAACTTGGTACAATGTATATTCTTCAAAATACAGTATATATTTACTTCCCACAAAGTACCTACAGCAAAATATTTCCCCCAATACTTTATAACAGAATGCTAAATATATATTATTTGTAATTATTGTATATGTCCACTTTAGGCATGCATTACTTTGGTTTGAAACTAAGCATGTCCACATTGAACATATAGACCACATGCAAGAAAAAAATCTGTTTGCACATTGCATGGCTGCAAAAAACACCTACCTTTAACATAAATTGGTCCCAGTACACGAAATTCTTCTTTATAACTTTGCATTTTTCTGACCATGGAATCCCAACGATTATCAGCAGATTCATTTCTGTAAATTCTAGACAGAGATGAAAAAAAAAAAATGTCTTAAACAGCAGTTTTTCAACATGTGTTGAATCCCCAGCTAATGCAATCGATTTCTTATAATTATGGTCTCACTCAGATTGTGTAATCTGTTTATTTCAGATGGGTATCACTCTCAAGTAATAAAGAGTACCGTATATACCTTTCTTATATAACTAGTAAAAAAAAAAAAGATAAGATGTATAAAATGCCAGTATTCAATTGACTGTGACAATTAACTGGTCTTATCAGCCAGAATCCGATTTTAAAGCTGTCAAGGTAATCTTCCATGACACAATTTACCACAGGTTATAAAATCCCAATGCATAGGTTATAGATCTATCAGACCTATATATATAAAACACAAGAAGAGCTGTCACTTTAGAAATTACTCCACTGAATAAAACGTTAAAATTCACCTACCTGTGTTAATCTCTTCTCATGTGATGTTGTATGTGCTTTTAAACATGTAATAAAGATTAAAGGGACACTATAGTCACCTGAACAACTTTAGCTTAATGAAGCAGTTTTGGTGTATAGAACATGCCCCTTGCAGCCTCACTGCTCAATCCTCTGCCATTTAGGAGTTAAATCCCTTTGTTTCTGAACCCTAGTCACACCTCCCTGCATGTGACTTGCACAGCCTTCCATAAACACTTCCTGTAAAGAGAGCCCTATTTAGGCTTTCCTTATTGCAAGTTCTGTTTAATTACGATTTTCTTATCCCCTGCTACGTTAATTGCTTGCTAGACCCTGCAAGAGCCTCCTGTATGTGATTAAATTTCAATTTAGAGATTGAGATACACGTATTTAAGGTAAATTACATCTGTTTGAAAGTTAAACCAGGTTTTTTTTTCATGCAGGCTCTGTCAATCATAGCCAGGGGAGGTGTGGCTAGGGCTGCATAATTAGAAACAAAGTGTTTTAACTCCTAAAAGACAGTGAATTGAGCAGTGAAATTGCAGGGGAATGATCTATACACTAAAACTGCTTTATTTAGCTAAAGTAATTTAGGTGACTATAGTGTTCCTTTAAGAAATTGGCATCACAATGCATTTAAGTCCCATATGTGATAATATGGATGTCTATATAATCTAAAGTGCCCTGTGATTACAATTTCTGCATCTTTTAGGCTTGAATTAGTCCCAAACTGTTGTTTTTATGTTTGTTTTTTTTCGGTTGGTTGGGTTTGATATAGCCATAATATGAGAGAAAATCTCCTTTTCATTTAGTAGGCGTTTTTTTTGTACCATTAATTGCTGTATGGTTTGTTTTATATGCATGGTAATGCACTTTAGTAAGTATTGACCTGTGAATTGCAGACAAATGTAAGTGAATTGTAAATATCACCAAATCACTTGTTTGTTTGTTTTTAAGATATTTTAGAGTAGTATTTGCAAATCTCTTAACAAATCCTTACAGTTCTTAGTTTGATGGCTACCCCTAATAGAGTAGGCTGTAACTTGTTGAAGGGAAGCTTTTTATGTAACATGTAAACAAAATAATACAACCAAAAAAAAAAGATCAAGTGCTGTAACAGTCATGTTAATTGGTAACAGCAAGAACCTGCTAAGGTGCCAGGGCTGTAGTAGTAGTAGTTATTCACAATTCGTTGCTAGATGAGCTCAATAGATGAATATGGGAAACAAAAGCAGTCCAATAATTATACTATAATATAATTATTTGAAGTACCGTATTTTTCGCTCCATAAGACGCACCTAGTTTTTAGAGGAGGAAACCCAGAAAATAAATATTTTGAACAAACTATCCCATAGTGTTTTTTACTATGGGAAAGTTTGTTCAGAATATTTTTTTTTCTCCCCTGTCCAATAGTGTTCCTTACCACCCACTCCCCTCTCCTGTCCCATAGTGATTTTTAACCCCCCCTTCCTCTGTCCCATAGTGATTTTTAACCCCTCCTGCCCTGTCCCATAGTGTTCTTTAACCCCCTCCTCCCCTTGTCCAATAGTGTTCTCATCCCATAGTGTCCCCCCCTCCCCTCCCCTCCTTCCATAGTGCTCCCCCTCCCCTCCTCCCATAGAGTTCTCCCCCTCATCCCATAGTGTTCCCCCTCCCCTCCTCCCATAGTGTTCCCCCTCCCTCCTCCCATAGTGTTCTCCCCCTCCTCCCATAGTGTTCTCCCCCTCATCCCATAGTGTTCCCCCCTACCCTCCTCCCATAGTGTTCTCCCCCTCATCCCATAGTGTTACCCCCTCCCCTCCTCCCATAGTGTTCTCCCCCCCTCATCCCATAGTGTTCCCCCCTCCTCTCCTCCCATAGTGTTCCCCCCTCCTCTCCTCCCATAGTGTTCTCCCCTTCCCCTCCTCCCACAGTGTTCCCCCCTCCCATAGTGTTCTCCCCTTCCCCTCCTCCCACAGTGTTCCCCCCTCCCCTCGTGTTCCCCCCTCCCCTTCTCCCCTCCCACAGTGTTCCCCCCTCCTCTCCTCCCACAGTGTTCCCCCCTCCTCCCATAGTGTTCCCCTCTCCCCTCCCCTTGTCCCATAGTGCACCCTCTCTCCCCTCCCCTTGTCCACCCCCTCTCCCCTCCCCTTGTCCCAAAATCACTTACCTGTCTTGTAGCGTGTGCCGGCTTAACAGCACGCACCGCGGTACTGGAACTTCAATTTCAGGTTCCGGTTTCCGGCAGGACTCAAAGGAAGTGTGCACACTGAGTGCGCACTTCCTTTCAGTCCCGCCGGAAACCGGAACCTGAAATTGAAGTTCCTGTACCGCGGTTCGCACTGTAAAGCCAGCCCACACTACAACACAGGTAAGTAAAGCTTCATATTCACTCCATAAGACACACAGACATTTCTCCTTACTTTTGAGGGGAAAAAAGTGCGTCTTATGGAGCGAAAAATACGGTATATTCCAATCATTGGATAAACATTGATGTGGAGAATCACTTACATTAAATAGAGCCTCTGACCAGCGCTAGGATTTTGGGCTTGGGTGGAACAATCCCTGCCTTAGGATATATGGATATTTTCTTATGGCAGGTATGTATCTTTGATAAGACGTGCAGTATAAAATAAAACACAAGAATAGTGTATAGTGTAGTTGTGTAGTAATATATATTGTAGTATGTTGTACAACCTTGTAAAACAGTACAGGTGATCCTCATTTCGCGAACTACCTGTTTTACGACGGCTCGCACTTACGACCAGGCGTAAGTGAGAGCCGTCGAGGGGATTCCCTGCTTTGGTGCGCATGTCTATGTTCGGAGAAACTTCCCCGAAGATAGATTAGAGAAATTCCCTGCTCTGGTGCGTTCGTCTATGTTCGGGGAAACTTCCCCGAACATAGACGAACGCACCACAGCAGGGAATCACTTAACTCCTCACTTACCGACCAATTCCTTCTACGACTGGATCGTAGGAATGGAACCCGGTCAGTAAGTGAGGAGTGTCTGTATAGATATTGAGTATATGCACTCACATGATAAAGAGCATAATGTGGCTCTGAGAAAACAGCGTGAAGTGGTGCAATCCCCACTCTAGGATGATATTCAGCCAGATGTCATTGATAGTATCATGAAAGACAAAAAAACAAACATATTGCTCTCTTATTTAGTTTACCTAGATTATAGCTATAATATTTTTTTTCTGTCTGTCTATTTGCTAACCCAATTCAATACAACCCATTCTTTCTGTTTTAGCCCCAAATCCTAGAGCTAGTCATAGGCTCCGTCAAATGTAAATGGCTCTCCACATCCAACTTACCCAATTTTTAAAATATATTCCACCATTGGACTTTGGACTCTCCACCATTGGACTCTCTGCTTTGTTTTCCATATTCATCTACTGAAGCGCAACTATCAACAAATTGTGACTAACAAATTCATTTAGCCTATTAACGCTTTCACCTTGTGTTACATGCTGTCGTCAGACATAAATTAGGTTGGATCACCATCAATATTGTAACACAGACATAATATGTGGGAAACCAATATTTCTGTATCTAATGTTCTATTTTGAATAAATAGCATCTGGAGTCTTGCCTCAAGGGCATACATTTGCAGTGGCTTAGAAATTAGGCAATTAATATAATTAGGGTGTGCTAACTTAACTTGATTTAGTTAATTTACATTGCTTGACAATGCTCCTTACACAGTAATACACAGCACATTTAAAAAGGACAAATATTATAATGTAAAAGTACATCATTTTTGGGCAATTTACATATTCCATTGATTTCTATAATTATTGCTCCAAATGTAACAGTTTGGCGAATACTTTTCAATTTTGAATTGCTTAATGCATTACTCCACAATCCTAACTAGCCAGCTGTAGTGGTTATAATGGATGGAGTACCCTGGCCCAGTTTCTCGATAATGGGGCAAACCACTTTGCAATGGTTTGCTCTCTTACCCTGTCCTGCTGGGCGCCGGTTCTTCTGTATGGCCGGCTGTGACGTGCATTTGCCTTCGGCAGAGCTACATGCAAATACTGACAGACATTCATTGGCTGAGAGCATCAGCTGACCACTCTCAACCAATTATTACAATTACACACACAGAAATATGCTCAACATTGACATTACATGATAACGCCCCGATGATGCCGCTGGAGGTGGAGTCAGACCTCCAGAAGCACAGTTGTTAATCTACTTATGATTTATAGCGAAAAGCTGCAAATACGGACTCCAAGCACCATGACCACTTTAATTGTTCATGTAATTTAAACTGACAAACCATTTTCTTGGTCTTTTGATGCTAAGGTGACTTTGTATCAGATTGTTCCCCCTTCTCCTCAATATGACACGTCATGCTATAACTGCCATGATATTACTGTATTTTCCTAAACACTTGTCCTGAAGGGGATGCATTATTACCTGATTATTGATACAGCCAATATTTTAATTAATAGGACCCAGACATTAGCTCAAAGAATAAAGTATAATAAGCTGGCATTGCCAAGCATACAAGTGAGGGGTATTATATATTCCACGTATTGTATGGCCCGTATACTGATTAGTCTGTGAAATGTTCTATATGGAACACCCATGACTTAGGCAGTGATTGTGGCATTAGGGATTTCCACACAGCCACTGCTCAGTCCTCTTCAACTAACTTCTCAACTATTCTGATAGCATTTACATTGAGCACTCAAATGAGCTTTTGCAGTCTCCCATTCATCCAGTTTTAAGAATCTCGCCAACCCCCCCATTCCCACGCTGAATTCTGTCCATCTTTCAGAACCACCTTTTAGTCTGTGTACGCTTTCTGTGACCACAGGAAATAGTGGGATTGGTACATAACTATGTATGTATAAAACATGTCAAATATACTGCAGTTAGCGCAATAAGCAGTTATATTATGCGTTATATTATGAGGTTTTTTTTTTTTTTTTTTTTTTTTTTTTGAATTCTTTATTTTTGTTGTGCATTGTAAAACAGACGGCTATATCAGCCACAATAGCAGTTGTAGGCAGTCGTAACGTGTCATATGATAGTACATTACAATTTTAGTGAATTAAGTGAAAATAAGACACAGTAGTTAAACTCCTGTAGCGTGGAGGTGTCTGCACATTTTTAAGTATGTGGAATTTGAGAAACAGGCTTTTCTGAACATTAAAACATTAAAACATGTTAATTACAACTGATTAATAAAATAAGATCACAATAACAAAATAAATTCTATAGTCTTGCGGCATATAGAGCGGTGTCGCTCGTCTGGTAGGCGGGACATAGTAGGGTCATTAAGATTATGAGGTTTTTTTTATCTAGATTTGTACATTTTTTTCACTGAACCCTACAAAATCTTACCTGTTTGCTTCTATTTGGTTACATAGTTCCAGACATTTGGAAAATAAAGCTTCCCAGGGTTTGAATAAATGAGCAGAGGGAAAGACCAGGTTCCTCCTGGGGGGGAAAAAAAGACCAGAATTTAGTATTTAGCAGTTATATTTATTTGGATTGTAAATGCACTAAGAGGCCAGCTTTCTGCCTTTGGCTATTGCCTATTTGTTTTCTCCCCCTTTCTCTCTTTGACAGACATGATCACTCAGACAGATTAACTACAGTTCAATAGCAGTTAGTGTCAACTCACTAGAAATCCTATTAAATTGGGCTAGTATTCAGTGAGAGCTATGTTGGTGTCTCTGTATCATTCACACTGGGATTATGAAAGATTTGTATTATGCATGGGTTAATTCAAGATGGACTACCACTACAAAAGCTGTAGATTAACCCCTTAAAGCAGGACACAGAAACCTCTTGCTTTTCTTTAATCTTTTTTTTTGCCACTATCGCTTTATTTCCTTTTTTTTTTTTAAATATAATGTTTGAACAGCGCTGCTCATGGTGTTGGAGCTATGCATAATAATAAATTATGCACTATAAAATATCACCTATATGTTGCACTAGCCAAATGTACGGATACAATTTTTTAAATTTTTTTTATTTTATTGATTTTAGTTTGTAGCTGCACGCTATTGATATTAACATACATGTTTTCCAATAGTACTGTCAGGTATACAGCTACTGTGGCACCACGCAAATACTTGTGCACCCCCACTGCGCAGACCTAGGTAAGTACAAATTCAGGTATGTATAACATTTAATTAATACATTTTGTGTCCGTTTCAGTAGCATATTGCACAGATTATATTTCATAATTTACCCAAATATTTTAGGGTTTATTTTTAACGAATTAAAGAGAATTCAAAGCCAAATACCAAAATGTAAGAACAAATTCTGAGTTTAGAAAATTTTTCACATTTTCCGCTATAATTTTTGCTTAATTATTTTAGCCTGAATAATAAAACTTAAATGTTCAATCGACCACAATGTGGTGCTTCGTGAATACACCTTGTTCAGAGAAATTCATTTTTGGATGTTAGGCCCTTTTTAAATGCAAAAAGAATTCTGAAGTATTAAACAAATGTCTAAACCCAGGTGTAAGCGTGTTCAGTGTACAACTAGATTAGTTATTGAGCCATAGACAATACTTATATCTGACAGAAGATTTATCATTAGTAGATGATGGAATCTGTAATATTGATTAAGATGTGTATTCATTAAACCAGGAATTGTTCAGGATGTACAAAGGAATTAAAATTTCATGACAAAATATTTGATTTGGTAATATTCTCCAACATTCTTCCAGCTTATGTCGTCGCCAATAGCCAATTTAGCAAATAACCTCCTTGAGTCACATGAGAAGATGAGTTCATTCAGTTTATATTTGAAGTCCATTCTTAAGGTTTTTTTTTATTTTGGACATTCCTTTTAAATTAAAAGCTTTCAAGGTCAGGCATAGGTCTATCTATCTCAGGATTTTGGGTCCAATATTACTGCGTGTACTCTGTGATGTTATGGTCACTCGAGCTCTGATTTCGATTTCTTTTTTCCCAAGGGTAGCGGGACGGGAGAGGAGAGGTTACTGACAGAATACAATGTAACAGGATAGTTTTTTTTTTTTCTTCTGCAAACCTCTTCAAACCAACTCTCAAGCATATGAAACTCGTCAAACGAGTTCTTAACGCAGAGAAGGTTTTGAGGGCCCCACTGGCTGGGAAGAGTCTTAAGTGAGAACAGGTTGGAAGACACTGAAAATCCCCACTTAGTGTGAGGAATCTTGGACAATCCATACAAATATAATGGGGCGTATTCACTAAACAGTGCATGAACTGAAAAACAAATTGCAAAATCTAGGCCAAAATCGACTATTTTATGCAGCCAAGAATTAGGAGTTTGATTTTGACTTCATAGCAATTCACAGTTTAATGAAAAATACCCAATGTGCATTTTCCCCTGTCAACTTGCCTCTCTGTATACTGGGGGGAACATTGTTCCATCTTTTGTAGTCATTCGTGGATTATCGAATTGGGCAAGATTTGAAATGCAAGTGACAGGTTATTGTTTGCATATCCCCACTGCCTATCGCATCTTTTGCCATTCTCAGCTTTATAAATCAATGACAACCAACCACCCCACATGCTTGTGGACTACATTTCCTACGATGCACAGCATCCACATTATGTGGAAATATATCTCCGAGCATTTTGGATGGCAGCTTAGTCATTATCACTTTTTACTTTCCTTATAATCTTCTCTCATCCCAGTTAACCTCTTACTGTATTTTTCCCATCACTTTTTCTCCCTTCTGCCTTTTTGTCAATCATCTCCTCTGTATACCTCACTTTTTCTGTTCCTGCTTTCCTCCATATATCTAACTCTTTCTACTCCCTCTCTCCAAATATATCTCCCTCTCTCTGCTCCTTCTCTCCCTCTCTCCTCTATATATCTCCCTCTTTCTCTCCTCTTTGCTTGGAGAGGCTGCTTTGGCGCTGGGCCAAGGAAAAAAATTCCATCTCCTGATCCAGTGAAAAGCCGCAGGGAGGGAGAGAGAGAGAGAATGAGAGAGAGAGTGAGAGAGAAAGAGAGGGGATGGGGGAGGGAGAGAGAAACCTGGGGGAGGGGAGAGGTGAGAGGGAGACATGGGGGACACAAAGAGCGGAGCAAATGGGAGAGGCACAGAGCAAGAATTACAAATGAATTACTACAGGCCAAAGAGAAGGAAGAAGGGGAGAATGGACCTTCTATAATACCCAGGCTGAGTTTTTCGAATATACTGGGCATGTACGATACTAGAGAGAGGGGGTAGAAGAGACACATGCGAGAGCCCTGTATAGTTACAGGAAAAGCACACTTTCCAGGGTGCAACCCCCTTTTTCCCTACAGGGTGGCGCCTGTCGCGCACACTCCCTTTTACCGTTAGTGTCGACTAGGGAAATATTGGGTCCTGTAGCTGTTCTTGGACTGCAACTCCCATCATGCCAAGCCAGATAAGGTAGTTGCAATCCGACGATAGCAGGAGGAAGGCATATTGCCCTACACTGAATCTGAGATATGATTACTGGATACAACCGGCCATTGTTTGTTTAAAAAAAAAAAAAAAAAAAGTTCTATTAATTGAAGCCCAAACCCTCCGAGGTTACCTTCTAAGTGGCTATTACTGATGTCCTAATTAAAAAGATGGCTACCTTCATACTCAGGTAACTGTTTGGCCTCTACTTTATAAATGTGCCAAAAACATACAGCCCTAACCATAGAGGAACTTTTAACCACTCTGGGTGCCGTCAGGGGTGCTTTAGTCCAGCTTAATATAGTGTGCGCGGAAAAAACGCTGTTTGCACATAACATGCAGACAGACATTTTGTCTTCTGAGACATAAAATGGATGAAAGCGGCGCGGATTTAGTGATTCTGACCTCGGTGAGGCTTAATTTCTGTCTTTGCATAGCCAGGAAAGTTAGACACACAGTCTTTAAAAAAAAAAAAAAGAAAAAGTGTATCCTTTCCTTTAACTAAAGAATATTCTTGCCAATTCTCTGTTCTTAACTATTTTTCTTTTTAATCCATCGTGGTATTCTCAGATGTTGATGGTGGGTTACTAAAAAAGTTGTACTCTGGGAGGGATGGTGGGGGCATGAATATTTACACTTTAATGGCAACGTTAAAGGTATGATCTATTTAAAGTGCTATGGATTCACGCGAGAAAAACACATTTATTATTAAAATGTAGCAACAGAATTTGTGCATTATTCTCTAATCCCTCAATCGCCTTGAGCTGACATTTGACTTGCAATATATATTGTAATTTATCAGAATTTAAGGGGTGGATCTTCCACTTAAATAGTGAGGATGTTTATTTCCAATTTGACTGTTGTGTTTACATTGTGCAAGTCAGTTGTCATTCCCCGGCAACTCGCCATTCAGGGAATAAACCCCACAGTCTTCTAAATTAACGGGATGATCTACACGGTTTTGAATCCTGGGGCAACACATTGCGGGGTATAGAATTACTGCACCCGGAGCAAAGCTCTGCATATAATAAGGGGTGGAAAGAAGAATCTGTAAATGAGATACAGATCCACTGGCTTCTGCTAGATGGAATGATATTCAAAAAAAAAAAAAAAAAAAAGGTTAGCAGAGCAATATATAACATCTCAGCAATGAAAATCCTGCTCAGTACTGAACTTAATGTGAAATAATGCAACATCAGCTGGTGGCTCTGTGTTGCCTGGCTGGAACATTGCAAAATGTCCGCAGGGTTAGCAAGTGGCAGTCGCAGCACTGCGTCTGGGTCGATTTCTAAAGCGTTGCTTTAGATATTTGCACTGCAGATAAAATGGTGGCATGAATTGGCGTTCGTCAGAAGACTAGCTTGCGGTAGATAATAATTTGAACCCTGCAGATCACCGTGAGGTGCTCATCCTGGGCACACTGCAGTGCAGAATTCTGGTAATAATTACAAAGCTCTGCACGGCTTGTGTTAAGGCAAAACGCTCTGCTGCTGCCTATACATTTGTTAGGAGATAGGGGTTCTTCAAAGACTTTGCGGTTAGTGCTAAAGACAAAGCTTTGCAGTGGCATTGGTTACGGCAGAATGCTCTGCAGACTGTGCATGGATTAGGGCGGAATGCTCTGCAGGGAGAAGGTTGTGCAAGTGGATTTCCCGTGATGAGGAGACAAGAACAAAGCCGGTGAAGATGTTTGGCCCAGCTGGGAATAGCCAGACAGGATCTTTCTAGGACAGAGAGAGGCTAAATATAGCAGAAGTTGGGGGAGGAGAAGAGGACAAGAGGCAGGGGCTCTGAGGGACAGAAATGGAGGGAGAGAGGAATGAGATTGGCATGCAGGATGCATATAGACAGGCAAGGTGGGAGGGAGCTGGGTAAGGGATACCGAGAGAAAGCAAAGAGGAGAGGTAAGTAGAGACCTGCGGTGATGTCGAGTTGTGGGGGCTGTGCTGTCTGTCCTTGAATAACACTGTCACATAAGCACTGCCGCCTCTGTAAGAGACTTTCTGATTGCTGCTGGACCACTGGAGCATTAACATTAACATCTTCCCTGCCGCAGCGGCTGGATTAACTCTGATACCAGCGATAAGTAACTTGGCATTAATTAGACACCATGACTCTGACGATGCTCAGGCAGTTAATTAGCTGGCTAGTTTCATGGTTATAGTCGATAGAAATTGCTCTGCCGCAGATTGCTTATCAGAGTGCCATTTATGTACTGCAGGCTATTTCGCTGTCTGTACTGCAGACCATTTGCACTATGTCTTATGCACTCAGACACCCTGCACTTGGCAGAAGGTAGAATTTCAGGTCTGCGCAGGATTAAGAGACAAAAGATGGTATGCGGTTATGTGTAGGTTTGATACATTACGGTTTATATCTGACAAGTGCTCGATTATTTTGTTGCAAAAAGCAAATTTACTCTATTCTTGTGACATAGGGCAGTGATAGCTAAACTTAGCATCCCTTAACCCTACTCTGTCACTTTTGCGTTTATCACAAAGATAAATCTTTATTAAAAAGTAAACTGCATGGGTGTTATTATTACAATGGAATTTATAAGACAAATATGACCCATAGTGGGGAATAATTTGTCTTGCGCCAGTAACAATATTTGAGAAAGTGGTGATGTTTCCACCAACGTCCACATTTTGCCAATTTCCATCACCTGTCACTCATGCACCGGCTGAATGAATCAGACAACTCCTGGTGCAATACAGTTAGTGCATCTCATTGTGCATGCACAACATCATCTATGAAGGGTTCTGCAATCTCCCACAATCTTCTGCAGGGCCCTGGAAGATGATGACAAAAGAGCTGAAGTCGTGAAGATGGCAATGTTGTGAGTTCACCTTCTCCTATCCTTCACTACAAAATTGTCATCTTGGGGAATCTTTGCAAAAATGACCCCACAAGTGACAGTGCTGTTTTTAGGCAGTTTGAGCCTCATCGATAAGATTGTGGTGAGATGATAAGCCATCACCAAAGCAGAATTTGGAAACAATATGCTGATAACTTGGAGAGTCATAGATTCAATAGAACACAGCTGGCTTCTTCATGGCAGTTGTGTTTCTTTGGAGTCACTGCAGCTCTGCAGAGAATGTGTGGACCCCTTTGTGAAAAGCTTTGTCTCTACCTAGGCAGAAATGAGACTGTGTGTTTTTACAGCCTCTTCCTTGTCCTGTAGAACATTCCCCAATCATGTCTGGCCATTGTAAAGCAGGTAATAACAGCAATGCCATGTTTATTT
Organism: Pelobates fuscus; assembly: GCF_036172605.1. Lineage (NCBI taxonomy): Eukaryota > Metazoa > Chordata > Amphibia > Anura > Pelobatidae > Pelobates > Pelobates fuscus. Next base: position 18,524,527 of record NC_086327.1, on the reverse strand, counting down.
CATCATTACAGTGAGTACTTAGCATTAGTTGAGTTTTGCCTTTATGTTTATGAAGAATTACATTTTTTTTTTTTGGGGGGGGGGGGGGGATAAGATGAAAACTATTTAAGCCATTTGACTTTAGACTTTACCCTCTACACATTTATAAATATAAACACTCACAAAATTATTTGGAGGGCATCTGTCCCCCATCCACCACCCTATTCCTCCACCTATGATTGGGAGTCATACAGCCCTTGCATCCATATGTTTAGTAGTTATTAGTGTGATTTGCCTTTGTAATAAATACCTTTAGAAATTATTTTTGGTTAATTTAATGACCATCAGTAGGCTACTAAGGGGTCCAAAATGTGCCTCCACCTGTCTATGACCCCTAACAAATAAATGATGTAAGGGTCACTCTATGGTGAAGTGAAATGTTGAAAGATAAGCATGATGTGCATTGGTATCTTAATCTTCATATTCTTATAGATGTCATTTCTTGTGCACTTAGACCACTGCATCTAAAGATGTGGTCTGGGTGCAATGGTCCTTTTGTTTTAACCCTGTAATGTAAAGCAGTGGCATTTAGTGGCCTGTGGGACTAAACGCGCATGCGCAGTAGCGTTGGGCTCCTACTGGAGATTAGCTGTAAGAAACAATTTTTACTTGGCTCTTTGGCTCTAAGAACCAAATCAAACTTGGTTCTAGCAGCTAGCCTTTAATAAGAGGGCAGCGCTACTGCGCATGCACGTTTAGTCACCAATGCTCTACCATAGTTTTCTACCATAGGGGACTAACTATGATGGCATTAATCTTAACATGATTCTTCCCTCGTCAACGATAATAGTAGAACCCTGATAGATAGACTTGGTTGCCATACTATGTTATGGACATTCTTGAAATACTCTCAAGAACTCTGAATATGACAATCAATCAATCAATCCTATTTTTCATTTATAAGTTCTCTTAAAGTATATATATAATATATACATATTACTTCTTGTAAATAGCTAACAAAGGGTAGATTTATACATGCGAGGAATCTCTACAAATTTAGATTGGGTTCATCAACTTGCGCCCGGCTGACAGTTATCTGACAACAGATGCAGCTCATGATAAGCATTTGACTTTCATTGTTTAATACCTGACTGCTTCCTGCGGCAGTAAGAGGGTTAACCGGGGCCTGATGCAGGATATACCCTTGTGACTGTGTGTATGCTGTTGCAGCTCAAGCTCCCTGCAGCTCTTCCTGAGCTTGTCCTGCTGCCCCAAATAACCCCGGAATCACACGCTTTGAAGAAGGGAAACGCATTAACTGATCATGGCTAGAGACTTAACCCTTTGAGAGGAGGAATGGTCATGGCCTCCTGCACATGCCTATGGGACTACATAGGTTAATTAATTCAGTTCCCAGGGTCCCTTGCTGCCTGAGAAGGCTGGATATTTATGTATTTTTTTTTTTTACGAGAAAGGCAGTGCTTTAATTAATGTGAGATCACTTAGAGCGGGGATAGCCAACAAGCAGACCACTAGCTGTGGCAAAGCTACAACCACTAAATTCTGGCAAAGCTTCATGGGAGTTTGGATTCTTCAATAGCTTGATGAGGGCTAATATTTTGCCATTGCCGATTTAGAGGAAAGGCCATTAGCAACCTTCTGACAATGTATTTCTATATCTGTGTCTGCTAGTTGTTCTTCTAAACCCTGCAATCTGTTGAAGCCTCATTCACATACTTTGGCTTAGGTTTAATAATTTCCAAATGATTTCTCTACACAAGCCACCATTAAAGTCGATTGGAATGTCTGTAGAAAAATTACTTTTTTTCTAACAGTATTGAATCATTTGGAAAGCATATTAAATCGAGGCCTTAGTTTGCTGACCTAGAGATACCTAGAAATGCATGACTAATTTAGCAATCTCTGTGACCCCACAATAGCATTGCCTGATTGGTTTTTTTTTTTAGGGTTTTTATTTTTTCGTTATAAGTCAAGTCTTGGAAAAGTGAAAATTGCAATCAGCAATTTGCATTCTGCTGCGACCAGACTTGGAATTAAGGTCCAATTATTACCTGTCCACTAAAACTTCACATAGTGTTTTTACCTGTCACATGAATGTTTGATAATTCCGAGACAAATACTATAACTATGTCAGTCTCTGAAATCGAGGAGTCATGAGCCATTATCATTTTAGGGGGTACTCTGTTCAATATACATACATAGTAAGGGTATTCTTGGTAAGTTTAGGGACACTTATGTTGACTCATTTTGTACCCAGCATTAAACCTAAGAGGTAGGGGACTAGCACTGCTTATTCTAGGATGATTGGACAATCATTGTAGTAAACTGGAACTGTTTGAGTAAATAAGGCACAAGATCCCCTTTTTTAATGGCGATTCAGATTATGTCACGTAACTCCCATCTCACAACCCAGTGGGTCACCTGCATACCCGTCTTCCTCGAAAATAAGACCGGGTCCTATATTGATTTTTCCTCCGAAAAATACACAAGGGCTTTTTTTCAGGGGATGTCTTTTTTTAGGGAAAAACAGTAGCAAGCACGTGCTAGAAAGCAGGTCTCTGTCTGTTCGGGGGAATTCCCCCGAACATAGACCAGTTTACTAGGGCATGGATCCCGCAAATCTATGTTCGGGGGAAACTTTCCAGAAAATAGATTATCTTACTCACGAATGTAATCGCGCAAATCTATGGTCAGGGAAACTTCCCCAAACATAGATTAGCTTACACATGTATGGAATCCCACGAATCTATGTTCGGGGAAAATTCCCCGAACATATATTAGCGAACTAGTGACCAGGACTCATTTTTGGTGTAAGGCTTATATTGCGAGCAACCCCCAAAAATAAGCTAGGGCTTATTTCAGGGGATGTCTTATTTTCAGGGAAATAGGGTTGGATATTTACCCTCATATTAAAATTTTGAAATGGGGAGATTCATTTGATTCATATATTACATTTTATTAAAAACAATATTTATTATTAACTATAAATAAGTTATTTGCAAAATACTCTTGACTTAATTCCCTATTTCGTTCTTAGCTAGGTGGCCACAGCTGAAGGCTATTTACATACCTACCTATTTAAAAGGGACTGACTCTATTTTGGGTCCAAATCCCTCTGTCCCTCTTTGCTATCCTAATGTCATAGAAACATAGAATGTGACGGCCGATAAGAACCATTCGGCCCATCTAGTCCCTCTTTTCTAAGAGCTTCATATTGTTGGTGTGTCTGAGTTTATAATAGAGCTCCACAGTCATAATGCTCACAGTAATGTGTGGCAATACAGTTTGAAAAGGTACCAAATTATCCTTCGCTCTGTAGCCAATCTAATAATAAAAACATGATTATTTCATGTACTGCTTTGTGGAATATGTTGGTGCTGTATAAATAATAACAATGTGAATTCCAAAGAAACCGGAAAACCATGTCCTAGTGCTGTCAAAATCCTCACCCCATCATAACCATCACTAGACATACCAAACTATTCACACAATGGCCAAGAGCCTCAAGGGCACCATCTACACCATCTATAGCAACCAGATGTAGAGTTACTTATCACCTCATGTACGACAACCAACCTTGTAAGGTAACAAAGCAATATTCAACACACATACTATAAATACACACATATTTTCCTACACAAGCCGGTTTAAGAATTATTATACCATGGCAACAAGCACTCAATTATCATTTTATCCCAGTTCTAGAAGTACTAAAACATCATTGACCCCATAGCAACCCAGCCAAATAGCTGCCAAGACATTATTCACCCCAACCAGTTTAAGAATTACTATTAATCAATCATCCTCTCAAATCCCGCTTTAATATATATATATATATATATATATATATATATATATATATATATATATATATATATATAAATATATAAAATAATTGTTCATCTTATGGTAAACAATTTAAGGGTTACCAAGACATTATTCATCACATAGCAACCAGTATAAGCGTTATTAAACTAGTAAACTCCCCATTAGCAACCCATTTAACGGTCACTGAACCCATTCACTCCATGGCAACCGATTTGTTACTAAACCATCACCATCATTAATAGAGTCTTAAACATTTTTTTTTCTTCCCACATAATTCCATTATGTATGTGCGTGTGTGTGTGTGTATATGTGTCTATATGTGTCTATATGTGTGTGTGTATGTATGTGTATATATATATATATATATATATATATATATATTAATATAGAGAGAGAGGCAGAAACACATATATACAAGTCAGATAGCTATAGAGAGAGACACTGTCTTCACATTTGTATTTGTAAGTATATAACCCTTTAATCATTGGATCTCATGTGTCCTAAGGGCAAAGCAATATTGACCAGCCCTGAACTTATAGATGTGCTATCAAATCCAGTGACTTTTCATTCATCACATAACTAAGCCTGCCTTAAAAATGTCGGCTACCCTCCCAATTTCATTCCATAACTTTGAGTTATTGAGGTGCAATGTCAGTTTTCTGGACCTTGTGTCAATGATTTAGTCCTGACTCCATGACATGTTCCTGTAGTCTGGGTGGTTAAAATACATAATTGCAGCAATTAGTTCTTGTAGACCTATGATATGGAGTTAGCAGTGTCGAGACTGGGTTTATTGTGGACTAAGTGTATAGTTTTGGATTCTGACATATCTAAACTAGGTTTATTTGGGCTGTGTTTATAGTTTCAGAAGATTGTTTGTCTAGACTGGTATTATCATGGGCTGGGTGTATATTTTTACGTCAGTGATGGCTTTTCTAGACTGGGTTTATTGTGGACTGAGTATATCGTTTTGGAACCTGCCATATCTTGAATATCTTAACTGGGTTTATGTCGGCTGGGTGAATAGTTTCAGTAGATGGTTTGTCTAGACTGGGTGTATACTTTAAGATGATAGCTTGCCTAGACTGGGTTTACTTTTGGCTGGATGTATAGTTTTAGATACGTATGTGTCTAGACTGGGTTTATTGGGGGTTGGGTGCATTGTTTCAGAAGATGGTTTGGCTAGCCTGGGTTTATTGTGGGTTTGATGTATAGTTTTACCAACTGATGTTAATTACACTTAAAAGGAAAATGACAGAAAGGATAACTGCTCATAGCCTTCAACACTAGGTCTTAACGCTCACAATATATGTACTAACAGTATTTACAAACTGATATGCCTAGACTGGTTTTATTGTGGACTGGGTGTATTATTTTAGAAAATGATGTGTCTAGACTGGGTGTATTGTTTCAGAAAATGGTGTGTCTGGACTGGTTTTATTGTGTGCTGGGTGTATAGTTTCAGAAGATGGTATGTCTGGACTGGTTTTATTGTGTGCTGGGTGTATAGTTTCAGAAGATGGTATGTCTAGATTGGTTTTATTGTGTGCTGGGTGTATAGTTTCAGAAGATGGTATGTCTGGACTGGTTTTATTGTGTGCTGGGTGTATAGTTTCAGAAGATGGTATGTCTGGACTGGTTTTATTGTGTGCTGGGTGTATAGTTTCAGAAGATGGTATGTCTAGATTGGTTTTATCATGTGCTGGGTGTATAGTTTCAATAGATGGTATGTCTGGACTGGGTTTATTGTGGGCTGGGTGTATAGTTTAGACTAGTCTAGACTGGTCTTAGATGCCACTATGTTTAGACTGGGTTTATTGTAGGCTTGGTGTGTATGTTTAGAAACTGCCATCCTAGACTGATTTTAAAAGCTGACACTATGTCTAGACTGAGTTTGTTGTAGGCTGGGTGTATTTTTTTTTTTTAGAAGCTGCTGTCTGTAGACTGGTTTTAGAGGCTGCTGCATCTAGACTGGGTTTATTGTAGGCCTGGGTGTATATATTTAAAATCTGACATCTACACTGGTTTTTGAAGCTACTATGTCTAGACTAAGTTTATTGTAGTCTGGGTGTATATTCTTTAAAAGCTGCAACGTCTAGACTGCTTATAGAGGCTGGTATAGACTGGGGCTATTGTGCACTTGGTGCAGACTAGAATGGTATAACTCAACTGGGTAATTATGGGCTGGGTCTATAATAGTCAGAATATGACTAGACTAGTTTTTTTTGGTGTGCTGAGTTTCAAAAGATAGAATGTCTGTCTATATTGGGTTTACTGTTGGCTAGATGTACAGTTTCAGAAGATAGCATGACTAAACTGGGTTAATTGTTGGCAGGGTTTATAGTTTCAGAAGATGGTATGTCTATATTGGGTTTATTGTAGGCTGGGTGTATAGTTTTAGAAGCTACTGTGTCTAGACTGAGTTTATAGTTTCAGAAGCTGGTATTACTAGACTGAGTTTATTGTGGGCCGAGTGTATACAGGTAGTTTTAGAAGATAGCATGTCTATATTGGGTTTCTTGTTGGGTGGATGTATATTTTCAAAAGACAGTATGACTAAAATGGGTTTTAGTTTCAGAAGATGGTATGTCTATATCTGGATTTTTGTTGGCTGGGTGTATAGTTTTAGAATCTACTGTGTCTAGACTGGGCTGGTTACAGAACTCAGTAGCTTTTATACTCAGTTTTCAATCATCCGATAATCACTGCAGCGTTTGAGTGTTAGTGGCAGCTGCCTCTAGGAACCAGATCTTGCCATGGTAAATATGGCTAAACTGATGGAAGTAAGGATGGTGTGCAGTTTGTGCCTGAATCTTTAATGAAATGCAGTGTTCTGTTTCCTGGCATCTTACACATTCCTACGTGCATGCCACGGCTTACATAGTTGGTGCCTCTTGAGCCAGATTGGACCAGACCTTGCAAAGCATCCATCTCCTACACTTTTAAGATGCCAACTTGACAATTAATCAGTGTTTCTCATTACTTCTCAGCAAGTATCCATCCACTGTTAATTTAATAAACCTGCATTATACAATTTATTTCACTTTATGCACAAGTATCACCATTAGAAAAGCAATGCCCACCTCTGACAAATATGGAACTAATTCACCAAGAATGACGGTGTCCCAAGCTAGTGCTCCAATGGATAATCTTTGGTTTGCCATATACAGTGAACTACATTTCCCACGATGCTCAGTCAACCTCTTTCCCGGAGTACTAAAAATGTTAATTAAAAACCATTCAATCTGGGTCACCTTGAACGCTCTTAGAATCCTGAAACTACAGACATTAAGGTAATTAGCTGGAATTTGACACACAAATCATTAAGCCCAATTTATTGCTATGGTTACTAAAACAGGGAGATAGTTCCTAAACAGAGAACTAAGGTGAATTGACAAGAGAATCATGAAATATAAGTCAAATTAGCCTACCCTGGTTTTTCTAGCTTGTTCAGTTTGGCCATTTTTTAAATGTAATTGCCAGTTCACTGTTTAGTGAATTACATCAATAAAAGTTCAATATTAAGCTGAGCCTTTTTTATACACCGGCGTTTATGCTGTTGATTCCAAATAATTTTTTTTAAAAAAGCGATTGAAGCAATTTTTTAATTGACTCCGAACTCAGATTTCTTTTTAATGCTCAGCAGGCTTTCTATACCTGAATATCTTGCTTTCTAAAGAAAAGCATTCAGACCATTTTTCAAAGATGTCTACTAGGATCGTATAACCCAACACATGACCAGTTTACTCCTAGAGGTATCAATTAGCTACCATCAACTCTATGACTGTTCATATCTTAGAGGTAATAAGTGGTGGATATTGCACTTCCTTTCACACCTCTCTCCATCCTTGCAATTAGTCATATATTTGATATAATGTTACATTATCCCTATGACAAGTTCTGAATCTGCCCTGACTAACAGCTTCGTGGCTAGAATCATTATACCGTTTTTTATTTAATTGGCCAATCATCACATTGCCGAACTTTGCACCCAAAGGCTTAAAGCTGCAAGGGGCCCATCCCTAGAGGTGCAAGATTCCATGTATCAATAGTAGTTTGCAGAACAAAAATGACCGTCGAGAAAAAAGAGGTGTCTCCCAGCAACTTGGAATGAGAGGCATCTATAGCACCTGATTACTGGATGCTGTCAGCAGGGAGCGGGGGGAATATGGCTGGGTGGGGAATCATTGGGGGGCCTAAAAAGGAATACTAGAGAAGAGGAGGAGTGTTTGGGGGCCTAAGAGGGAATAGTAAAAGTGGAGGAGCTTTGGGGCCTATGAAAGAAGACCAGAAGGGGAGGAGTATGGGGCCTGCAAGGGAATAGACATTGGGGGGAATATTTGTGGGGCCTGGGAGGGAAAGAAGCCGAGGACGAATGAAAGAGATAGGGAGTGGAAAGGAACCAACTGAAGAGCGTATGGCCTCCCAATTGAGACAAGGGAGGGATGATGGCAATTTGGGGGATTTTTTTTTTTTTTGCGATGATAGAGGACCTGGATATATATGTGTGTGTGTGTGTATATATATATATATATATATATATATATATATATATATCTATATAGCTATATACATATATATATATATATATATATACAGAATAGATACATGGTAATGAGTTTATTTAGGGGCTGTCTTAAATTTGGCGGGATTCATGGAATTTTGGGCAGTGCATTGGAATGGCTGGGGCACTCGAAGAATTAGGGGTACTGCAGCGTGAGTTGCAAATTTAGAGGGACGTTTAGATGGAGAAACGGCAATGGTGACAACACAAGGAGAGAATGAGTGGATGTTGGATAGCTTGCATTATCTTCCCTGGCTCACAAGAGGTTAATTTACGGCACGCCTTTGTCCTGTCACGCTGTTTCTGCAGGTTTCGTAAAATTCCTAGCCTTAGTCATGACCTTTTTTCGAAGGGGGTTTATGCTGCAGAACCCAGATGATGCTTTCACATGGCGTCTGGGGCAAGGATAGCAGATTTTCCACTGCGGCATCATGTGTTGCTCTCATTCCTCTGCAGCACAACACACGGTGTTAATAGTGGTGGCTCATGCGAAAAAGGATGATGGCCTCATGTGATGGTTGGGTTAGACCTCTCTAGCTCAGAAACAGTTAGTGCAAGTCCCAGGACATACTTGAAAACGAGAGAAATCTCAATGTTTCCTTCCTAGTAAAATATTTTATAGATAAAATAAATAAAGTAAATTCAATGCACAGACACGTCTTCTCCGGCTGTGAAGCAGTTAATGTTAATGCCCTGCAGGATATTCCCTCGCTGTGTATAGTGCAGTATGCCTGTAGTGTGGAAAGGGTTAATGCTGCATGCTCCTGTCTGGCAGGGGAAGGGTTATACATGCTTCCCTTCTCCAGGCCTCTTCTGTGTGAAATAAACAGGGAATGCAATGCTTACCTTCCTGGCAGGGATTCAGCGTGCCGACTGCTTCATTCTCTCTATTCCTCCTCAGGCGTTTTCTCCCTAGTGCGAACTTACTCTCTCATCCCTTCTCTACCTGCTTCCCCCTTCTTGCTCTTTTTTTTTTTCTCGCTCCCTCTTCTTCTCTCAGTCATTCACTAGCACTCTGCCTATACTTTTTTATTTTATTTTCTCTCTTCTTCATCCCTCCCTTTTCCATTACTCCCAGTCCCTCAGTTGCCTGTGCTCGCTCTCTCTCTCTCTCCCTATGGCCCTCTCACACTCTTTTTTTCCTCTCCTGCCTCCCTCCACCCTTGCTGCCCTCTATGTTTCTTCCTTTCTCCATCTCTTCTCTCTCTTTTTCTCCCTCCCTTTGACTTCTCTTTGCTCTCCTCCCACTTCCCTCCCAATATTCCCCTCCCTTTTCCTCCCTTTCTCGCTCTGTCTTTTTTTTTTTTTTTCTCTTTTACCCTATCTTCCTTCCTCGATCCCTCCCCTCTGCACCTCGGCTCATGCACTCCTCCTTAGCTCCCTTGCACATTCTCTTTTCAATATACAGTCTCTCACCTCCCCCAATCTACTTTATTTCTTTAATTCTTCCCATTGTTCCACTCATATCATTTATTATTCCTTCTCTTTTACTTTTAACTCTTTCACCCCTTTTTTATTCTTTTAGACTATTCTATACATCCCTCTTCTCTGCATCTTACTGTACTCGATTTTTTTTTCTTTCCTTTAGCCGGTCACGATCTCTGCAATAAAAGTCTCTAGTCTTGCTGCATCACGGTCTCCTCTCTTTATTTTTTTCATTTTTTTTTTTTTTTTTGCTAAGCTCACTTAACCCTTGAGGCGCCAGGGTTCGCAGACAGGGCAATGCTCATGCCGAAATATATCTTGCTTTTTAACACTTAGTGGGTGTGATAATGCGTTTGTACCCCCCTCTTTAAAAATACTTGCCTCCTGACATTCAATTGGTTAAAATTGCATCTATCTTCATTAGATGCTTCAGTCTGCTAAACCAGGTCTGGCCGAGACATGTTCCGATAATTTCGAACCAGGCGGTGCCTCTTTCTTCCACAGTAACCCCCCCTTCCTCCTCTCTTCTACCACTGACTTTAAGGTCCTCCCCCCAATCTGTATTCCAAGAAAACCCCCCACAATGAATTCAGCGCTTGTTGGACCGTCTGGCGCTGAATATATTCAGAAATAATCGACTTGCAAGCTATCGCCCATTTTTTCAATCAGGTTACATTATAAGTAAATTATTCTATAGACTGTAAGCTCGTTTGAGCAGGGTCCTCTTCAACCTATCGCTCCTGTAAGTTTTCTTGTAATTGTCCTATTTATAGTTAAATCCCCCCTCTTATAATATTGTAAAGGGCTCTGGAATCTGTTGGCGCTACATAAATGGCAATACTAAAGAAATAAATAAAGTTTTTTCTAATGTCTACGTTTAATAAAATCCTCTATTACGTGTTACATATTCAGTAAATAAAATTATACGTGCAGCGAACCAAAGATGTGTTGCATTTTTACCCTCCCGCAAGCTAAGCAAAATAAGACGGAGTGAATGAATCAGGCAGTGCAGAGGTTAAGCTTTCGTCTCTCGCGGGAGGTCACTTTGGGACGCTGAATATCTGTTTCATGTCCCCGCCCTGCTGCAAAATCTTGTCTCTGCCAGGCAGATTAACTCAGGCAGTTAACCCCGTGCCTGCTGGAGCGACTTCACAATGGGGGTTTAGCCGACTGCAGCGCAGCCACCTGCCACTGTGTCTGGGGCACTAAATTAATCGTTACAGGTATTTAACACAATCTGGTAAATTAAAGGAATAAAAGCGTAGTATTGGCCTCTATACAAGGTCCGTGTACACAATTTTTTTTTTCTTTTTGGCAAAATGCCAAAGTACACTATTCTGCATGACAGTGAAAGGCTACAGTTTCTAACTTAAATCGCATTATCTTTTTGTGTCTCGGTGACATTTATTTTTCTGTATTCTCACAACTTCCTTACACCCGCCTGTCGCGCTGGATAAGGGTCCTATATCACATGATATTCTGGCGCCCATAATCTGTATCCCGGCATTCATAACTCGGTATTCTGTGCTGCAAGCCATCTTTGTCATTGAAGCTGTGTCCTCGCCAAACTACAAAGACCACAGTTCCTTGCTGCAGTGCTGACTGCCGCATAACCAGGTTTCCCTGTCTGCCTTCAACTAGTGTTTGTTCCTGACATTACCTCCTCCCAAATAACTGTTATTACCAAAATTCCCTGCCCAACACAGTAAAGGAGGAGACTATATTTAAAAGAAGAAAAACTACCACAACAAGAGGACATAGTCTTAAATTAGAGGGACAAAGGTTTAAAAATAATATCAGGAAGTATTACTTTACTGAGAGGGTACTGGATGCATGGAATAGCCTTCCAGCTGAGGTGGTAGAGGTTAACACAGTGAAGGAGCTTAAGCATGCGTGAGATAGGCATAAGGCTATCCTAACTATAAGATAATGCCAGGGACTAATGAAAGTATTTAGAAAATTGGGCAGACTAGATGGGCCGAATGGTTCTTATCTGCCGTCACATTCTATGTTTCTATATCTTCATTTCAAACATGGTGAATAATGCATAACATGCTTGTTATATTATACCTTTTCCTTTTCTTTGCTAAACGATCCACATATGTTATTACTTTTTTTTGTATGTATTGTTGGCCAAAAACTATGCAAACTTAGCTCCCTGACTTTACTGTGTTGCAGTGCATTGTGGTATTTGTAGTTTTCCCAGTTGTATTTTCAAAGCATTTTATATTCAGCCCTTGTCTCTTTTCTCATTATTATTCCGATAGTCTGTCATGAGCACATGAGATTGTTGCGGATGGATCCTTTGTGGGCTAATCTCTCCTGCGTTAGGGCTTATTCAGCATTGCAGACAATTTCCTGACCCTGCAGCCTTCTGACATCACATATCGAGAGTGTGCTGCAGGATAATCTGTAAAGTAGCACCAACACGTTCTGCAGAGATGTACAATGCCACGTGGAAATAGATGATCCTAAACAAATTTAGGACACAAGGAACAATAGGGAATTAAGTTCCTGGTCAAAGTAGGCATACACTCTGAAATAATGTGGGTTGCAATGGCACAAAAGGTAAAAATGTGATAAATACAGAAGAGTCAAATTCTAGTGATATCCAGTGGTATACCTTTCATCTATAAATTATGTGGCATTATCAGTAGCTAAGTAAGAAGGTGTTAAACAATATAGCAGACAACAAGAAGACGTGTTGAGTGCAGTGGTACAGGGATATTTTCAATTATATACTTTTTTTTTCTAAATTATATATATTTTTTGCGTTTTACAAGTCTATCTAAGTTCTGATGAGAGACTGACTTGTTTAGAGCAGGTCGTTAAAGCTGATTTGGTGCAAAATGTGCCTCTCATGAAAAGTGAGTAAGTTGCAGTTTCAAGTCACGTACTCAAATTGCCGTATACAGTCTTACATACAGCAAGAAAGATCCACCATGCTCCGGACTAAAAAAAAAAAACGGATGGGCGATTTATTCTTGAAGTAAAGCATTTCAAGATGGTGATGGGCTGTTGACGTCCCTTCTCATAGAACCACATTAAACGTTCCTAAGATACCAGCTGGCAAATTCACACTGTTATACAGGCTGTACACTTACTACTTTACATTGTAGCAGAGTGTCATTTCTTCAGTGTTGTCACATGAAAAGATATAATAAAATATTTACAAGAATGTGAGGGGTGTACTCACTTTTGTGAGATACTGTACATATAAAAATCCAAGCCTGGGTTTTCTGGACCTTTTACCAAACAATAATTCCTGGTGTATTGTCTTCCCTGTTACCGTAACGCTATATGGGATGGTAAGTGTTAATGGTAATAAGTGATTGGCCGTTCAAACCGCCCCCAGTTTGTCACCCTTGTATAAGTGTCCTCAATAAAACTACTCCCAATCCATTACCAGTGATGTTGGGCATGCCTGCAGTGAGTTTATAGCTGTGCGCTGGTTGGCCCTAATAAATATGAACTGTGCCTAATAATGCCAGAGGAACACAGAATCCATAAGCCACTATGGTTTTGTTTAATTCCAAGGGTACTGGCTACTCATCTGGTTCTTTAACCCCTTAAGGAAGGTGGACGTACTAGGTACTTCGGACAAAAAATGGTCTTTATTGGTCTTTATTACTGGTCTTTATTAATGGTCTTAAAAATGGTCTTTATTACTTACCCGATCGCCGCTGTTCCCCCGCCGGTGATCGGTGTAGCTCCCGGTCTGGGGGGATTGTCTGACAGTCCCCCCTCTGCAAATTAGACCCACGTGGGGCGATAACATGGCCGCAATAGGCGTTCATAGTCATACTAAGTGTATTTTTATATTAATATATACATATAATTAAATTACACACACCACACACATATATATAATAACTATATATATTGTCTATATATATTATAAAATATAAATAAGTAAATAAAATGAAATAAGAAAATGGAAAAATAATAAAAAAAGGAAAAAAAATATTTATATATATATATGTGTGTGTGTGTGTAATTTTATTCTAACTGTATTTTGATATTAATATATATATATATATATATATAAAATACATTAATAATGAAATTATATATATATATATATATATATATATATATATAAATAATATGAACTATATATATATATATATATCCATATACATAATTACATAAATAATTTCATAAATATACACTTTGTCTTTAAATAAATGTATATATATTTAAATTCTATGTGCATATTTATGTAATATTTTTACATAATTAAGTCATTTTATTGATGGCAATTTGAGAGACCTGCCTGACAACCCAGGCCAAAAGTTCAGATAATTTAATTTGCTAGCACTGTATTTAACCCTGTAACTATTCCATGACACCCTAAAACCTGTACATGGGGGGTACTGTTTTACTCAGTAGACTTCGCTTAACACATATTAGCGTTTTAAAACAGTAAAATATATCACAGTGATGATATTGTCGGCAGTGAAAGTGAAGTTGTTTGCATTTTTTCCACACACAAACCGCATTTTCACTGATGATATTATTGTTGTGATATATTTTACTGTTTTGAAACGCTAATATGTGTTCAGCGAAGTCTCCTGAGTATAATAGTACCCCTAATGTATATGTTTTACAGTGTTTTTTTAAAGTTACAGGGTCAAATATAATTCTTAAATTTTCTGTTCAGATTGGTTATGTTTTCTTTGAGAGCATATGGTAGCCCAGGAATGAGAATTACCCCCATGATGGCATACCATTTGCAAAAGAAGACATTGCAAGGTATTGCAAATGGGGTATGTTCAGTCTTTTTCAGTAGCCACTTAGTCACAAACACAGGCCAAAGTTAGCGTTCATATTTGTTTTTTGCATTTTTAACACACAAACAAATATAAATGCTCACTTTGGCCAGTGTTTGTGACTACTAAAAAAAGACTGCACATAGCCCATATTGAATACCCTGGGTTGTCTACTTTAAAAACATATGTACATGTGAGGTGGGATTCAGAGATTTATGACAGATAACAGTGTTACAACATCACTATTGATACATTTTAAAAATATATATTTTGAAACAGCAATGTCCTACTTGTACTCATAGCCCTGTAACTTGTAAAAAAAAAAAAAAAAGCTAGAACATGTTAACATTGGGTATTTCTAAACTCAGGACAAAATTTAGAAAACTGTTTAGCATGGATGTTTTTTGGCGGTTGTAGATGCGTAACAGATTTTTGGGGTCAAAGTTAGAAAAAGTGTGTTTAAATATTTTTTTTTAGCATATTTGATCATTCGTTTTATATTAAATTATACGATATGATGAAAATAATGGTATCTTTAGAAAGAACATTTTTAGTGGTGAGAAAAATGGCATATAATATGTGTGGATACAGTAAATGAGTAAAAGGAAAATTACAGCTAAACACAAACATTTACAGAAATGTAAAAACAGCCCTGGTCCCAAACGTTAACATTTTTTTTTAAATGGTCTGGTCACCAAGGGGTTAAGAAAAGGGAAATCACTCTGTAATGGATCTAGACATTCTCCAATTATTTTTTTGTGATAAGTGGAATGTGCTAAGTCATTCAGCTTTTTCTTAATGTAGTTTTTTTTTTTTTTAGATATTTTTTAAATGATGGGTTTCGTGAGCAGGATTTTTATTTTCTTAGTTTGATGACACTGTTTGGATACCCATTGATTTCAAAACATCAGCCCTCAGGGGCAATACTGCCATTCAGCATCAAGAGGCTTTAAAGTTCCTTCATAATTACTTTATCTGAAATTGAATATAGATTAAATCATGCTTGTTAACACAAATTCAAAGGATCACTGAATGCCATCTTAACCATCTTAACTTTGCCGAGAGTTCACTGCATCCACTCTCACCTCTGAGAAAGGCTTATAACATTTAAGAGGACACTATAGGTACCCAATCCATTTAATCTCATTGAAGTGGTCGGGGTGCAGTCCCCTGCCTTTTTAACCCTGCAATGGAAAACATTGCCATTTAAAAGATACAGCAAAGTTTCCATTCAAGGGACACTATAGTCACCAGAACAACTACAGCTTAATGTAGTTGTTCTGGTGAGTATAATCATTACATGCAGGAATTTTCATGCAAACACTGCCTTTTCAGAGAAAAAAAACTGTGTTTACATTGCCCCCTAGGGACACCTCCAAGTGACCACTCTTCATATGACCACTGGATGGCCACTGAAGGTGCTTATTGGCTCAGTGCTGCACAGTAAGCAGCACTGCCGTTCAGCGTCTCCACGCTCTGCATAGGGACGCCAAATTTCCCCTCATAGAGATGCATTGATTCAATGCATCTCTATGAGGAGATGCTGATTGGCCAAAATGGCATTTGGTCCCGCCCCTTGCCGATTTTAACAAATCCAATGCTTTCCCCATGGAAAAGCATTGGATTGGCAAAAAATAGTCAATTCTGATGTCACAAGTGATTTAAATTCAGTTTAAAATTAGAGAAAATAAATGAAAGTTTAATTTTTTTACATTTAAGCTCTCAGTCAATTAACATTTGCTTGTAAGTGCTGTGTAGAATGTGCTTCTAAGTGTTGCATACAATGTGCTTGGAGGTGCGGTGTATAATTTGCCTGTAAGTGGTGCTTACAATGTGCTTGTAAGTGCTGCGTACAATGTTGCCACCATATCAGTAAAAAGTAATCAAAATCAACATTGCCAAATAATATTTACTGTGATGCATT
The DNA here is from genome assembly GCF_036172605.1 of Pelobates fuscus. Taxonomy (NCBI): domain Eukaryota; kingdom Metazoa; phylum Chordata; class Amphibia; order Anura; family Pelobatidae; genus Pelobates; species Pelobates fuscus. Next base: position 18,508,014 of record NC_086327.1, on the reverse strand, counting down.
CTGGCCAAGAAATTACTGATATATATGGTGTGAGACTGTCTACATGAGTAGAGGAACGGTCTATAAAAAAATATACATTTTGATATGTATATTTTTTTAATTTGTTATTTTAAATGTACCTGTAAAATATTGATGATAAGCTCTTCATCCTAGCAATTGCTTCAACTATGAGTAAAAGGAAATGTCCTCAACAAAAAAGCCACTAGAAGCTTTCTTAGCACTGCAATGTAAACATCCCAGTTTCTCTAAAACTGCAATGATTTACATCGCATGACTAAGGGGGACACGGGCATTGCACCCAGACTACTTCAATGAGCTGAAGTGGTCTGGGTGCCTATAGTGTCCCTTTAAGAAGAATAAGTGAGTAATGATACAGAGCTTGACATAGAAAAAAACAAGCAAACTTTAGGGTCCACTTAGGTTAAAATATTAAATTATCCTTAAACTAATACATTGAAAAAAATAATGTGGAAAAAAATGAAAGTATAGTTGGTTTACTCACATGTTTATTTCTTATATATTGTTTGGTTTCTGTCCTCATCGCGCTGCTACATTTCTGGTTAAAATAGATTTCCCCAGTATTTTCCAAGACATACTATATTTGTTATTTTGTGTCTCTTCCTCCATATTGAGAAAACCTTAACTCTTGTTTATTATTTGAAAGCTTTCGAAAAAGTAGAAGTGTGCAATTTCTGTGACTTGGCATTTAAAGGTGACCACCTGCGGTGTCCGAGTCCTTGTGGGCAATGATCTAGAAGCGTAGTTAACAGTTAATTGGCCTCTGTGCCTGCCATCTCTTCCATGTGTTGTAAAAGTAAGAGCTAATGTGTGTACACGTTCCCCCTGACAATATCATGGTCCCTTCTACATCTCCCTATTTAATATCACTTGCTTAGTGCAAAGCTTACCTATACAATGTTATTGCAGATGAGAGGTGTGTAAAATTTTGTAATTGACATATGGGGAAGATAAAGTTTTACTCATACACAGAAGACTTAGAGTAAGCAGAAAAAAACACCATAGTGCAATACGGGGCAACACAGCTAATATTTGGCAGTGAATTTGCGAAGGTGTCTCATAACTCTAAATCCACCTCACCCCCTCAAAATGTGAACCTAAATACATCATCCCTGAGTTACTTAAAGGACCACTCTAGTGCCAGGAAAACATACTCGTTTTCCTGGCACTAGAGTGCCCTGAGGGTGCCCCCACCCTCAGGGACCCACTCCCGCCGGGCTCTGGGGGGAGGAAGGGGTTAAACTTACCTCTTTCTCCAGCGCCGGGCGGGGAGCTTTCCTCCTCCTCCTCTTCTTCCTCGCGACGTCATCGGCTGAATGCGCATGCGCGGCAGGAGCCACGCTCGCATTCAGCCAGTCGCATAGGAAAGCATTCATAATGCTTTCCTATGGACGCTTGCGTGCTCTCACTGTGATTTTCACAGTGAGAAGCACGCAAGCGCCTCTAGCGGCTGTCAATGAGACAGCCACTAGAGGCTCTGGAGGCTGGCTTAACCCTCAGTATAAACATAGCAGTTTCTCTGAAACTGCTATGTTTATAAAAAAAAAGGGTAGAAGCTAGCTGGACCTGGCACCCAGACCACTTCATTAAGCTGAAGTGGTCTGGGTGCCTAGAGTGGTCCTTTAAAGCAACTCTGTCAATTTTTGTATAATTTTCAGATATCCTCAAACGTTACATGCCCATTCGGTATCCGGCGGCCGGGAGTAAATCTAAAGGGAGATATATACTTACCTAAATTACTTCCTCACAGTCTCCACCATCTATCTTCAACTCTAGACCCTTCATCAACCAGTAGTTCACATCACTGTTATACTCTGATGCATATGCAAGAGTCCACACAGAGAACCTCGAATGAATTACTACCATGATACGTGAGAAAATAGTGACACTAGTATAGACCCTTGCTGAGATGTACAAAGGTTGATGGGGGAAGCTTCTCATTTAGTCAAGCATTGTTATTCCTAGACTTTACCATAAGACAAATTCTTTTCATATCTATTGATTGCGTTGAAATTCTAACACAGTCAATATGAGTGTTTCATGAACATTGAATAATTTGTTGAAAGAGTATATGACATAATAAAGTATATGGCATATCAAAAAAAATAATTCTAAGGCTTATACAGTCATATAAATGACCCCACAATGTTTTCACCCAATAAGGGCTTTCGTCTAACCATAGTGTTAACAACACAACTTAAATTGTGTTACATAGTTTTCACAGTAGTAACAGGCATGTTTAAAACATGTATGATTCAGAATCTGCAGGAGAAAATTATTACCTTCCAGTTATGATTACATGAAAATCATTCCAGCCTGCGCTCTGCTGTTTCGGTAAGATTGAGGGAAAGTGGAGAGCAAATACATGTTTAATGCATGCCACACTTTTACTGAGTGTAAGCCAATTAGAGGCCATACGTCAGCAGCACACAGTACATGAGCATTCGTGCTTGGCTGCCTTGCTGGCCAGCCTACCATCTTTGCGCAATGACACTCCTACCTTATGATCTAGTATATTATCTGTGACATCACTTGCTTCATAAACATGACTATTTGCTGGTCTTGCCCACCCCTCCCAAAATCAGACCGAATAAGATTGGTAGGTATTAGATAGATTTTGGGGAAAAAAAATTCTCACTATTTTTCTCATTGTTTATTTTGCTGGATTGCTCATTGCTATTTATTAGACGGTGACTGTCAGAAATCACGACACGCGCTTCATCGCCATATGGGCTGGTGGAATAAAATACCCCACCTTAACATCTACCCAAAAAAACACGAACACTGATTTTATATGGGTCAATAAGTCCACAGCTTTATTAAATATATATATATATATAAATTATAACGTAGCATGAGAACATAAATAATTAAAGTCATTGCCCCCCACCCCACCTATAACATATGCCTCTGTCATACAAAAGGCAATGACCCATATATTCAGCAATAAACATACAATTTATAACAAACAATCAGTGTCATAACCATAAATACACAAAGTACCAAATGTTTTGATAACCATGGTAGGGGTATACCCATTTACCCCTACCCCACCAGGTTTTGAGCCAACGACAAGCTTGAAACCTACCAAACTTAAACATGAACAATATCAATCCCTTCCTACCAAACATAATAACTACACTGTACTTAACCAAGGGCCTGTTTCCCCATAAACTTTAGCTCACTAACCCCGCCACAAGCTCAGACCTTGACCCCTTAAGCTGTCTGAGCTCCGCCATGCCGCATAAACAAGACCCTAGCTAGCCCTTCCTGAAACCCCAGGTTTAACATGTCCCAACCCACATCGGAGAGGTGAACCCTTTCAGAGCAAAAATAGCCCGGCAGCATAGCCTCCAGCTCCAGGTGCCGTATCACCCCCCCCCCAGTCTTCCTAACAAAGCTGGCCATCATACTATTCACCTTGTACCGGCACCGCACAATCACACAAGGATCTCTCGCGTCCGAGCCAATTGATATCTTGCTTCATCCATTTTACTAGCCGCCGCTGAGGGAGTAGCCCTAGATCAATCCCGCCAGCATGGAACCACAAAGTCTGGCCTCTGTCTCCTGCTATCAAATGAAACAAAGTCCCACAGACATCCCTCAACCGGCGCCTTGGTAACCGGACCATTGTATCGTCATCCCATCCACAGGAAAGTCCAGCTGCTGACCCTGTATACGAGCTGCAGCTTTCCTCTTCGCCCAGAATACGAACGAATGACCCACAATCCAGGCCACATGACCTACAGAGACAAGGGGACATAATCAATCACATGGGGTGCACACCTTGCACCCCTTCACCACCTCCCACCACCCGCCCCAGGCGCACGTAGGATTGGAACCGCCATGATTCCCACCGCCCTATCTTTTTTACAAGCTCCTGACCCAGCCCCAAGCTAGTGGCTTCTGTGGAATGAGTGAGAATGAGTCCCGAATTGGACAGGTTGCAACCCCAGCAACCCCAGCCCCACCCGAGTGAGGAACAGTCCCGATGTACCAAAAATGAACCCACCCCCAGAGGCCATTGCACCAGATACCGTGACACCATGGTAACCGGGCACAATGGAGACCCTGGGAGGGCGTGCACCACAACATCCTTACCCCTCCCCATATGTCCGTCTTTGATTGGGCCAAATGCACTACCATTCGATCCCCCAGCAGGTGGATGTTGTCCTTCTGCAGGCCCCTGCCCCCGGCCCGGCGACCGCTCACAAGCTCCCCAATCCAGAAAGCACCAAAAAAGATCAACGCAAACCCTGTGCAAAACAAATCGGACTCGTAACCATTGAAGCACACATCCGGCAGAACCAGAAGCAGCCCATCCAGGACCCCGATGGACACCGGCCGCCGAGTATCCGGCACTGTGCAAACCCTCCGAAAACCCTTCAGCGCTTGCCACACCACAAAATGTTTCATCATAACCTCCCAACCCTGAAGCTTACACCAAAAAGCCAGCGCGACCATCTGCTTGTCCATAACTGCCGGAGACACCCCTCTCACCAAGAGCCAAAACGTAAAGCATAGTACAGCGTCCAAACGAGATACTTCTCATGCCTCCCAGGTGCAGGGAGCCAAGGATGCCCTCACAAGTCCCCTAAGCAAGCTGTTCCAAGCTCCCACATCTCGTCCGGGCACGCCTGCCCCTTGACCTGCGCTCCAGGTGCCGCCATACGAAACCGGGACCACTGAAAACGAGACAAAGGGTCAGCTACCACATTCAAATAAGCCAGGACATGCCACACACAGAAAAACACATTGAGCAACATTCACAGTAACACAAACCTATGCAATAAGCGCACCACTGGCCCCAAGAAGGCAGACAACCGGTTGACTGCGTGTACCGGACATATTGTCAGAGTAGAAGACCACCTTCCTGTCCTTGAGTAGATCCCCCCCCCACAGCGATAGCACCAACACTAGAGGAAAGAGTTCCAGAAACGCTAAGTTACGAATGAGCTGGCTCACAATCCACTCAGCCGGCCAGCGCTCCGCACACCATCTGCCTGAGAAATACGCCCCCAAAACCTAAACTTCCCGAAGCATCAGTGAATAGCCCCAGGCCCACTGCGGAAATCGATGTCTCCCGAAAGCGCACCGTCCCATTGAAGTCCCGCAAGAAGAAACCCCAAACCTCCAGATCTGCCCGCATGGACAAAGTCACCAGGAAAACAAAATGACGGGGCAGCCTCACCCCCACCATTGCCTTCGACAAATGCCTGCTTAAGATCCATCCCATGGGGATCACCCATGGGGATCACCCAGCAGGCAAACTTGAGTTTACCTAGCAGCAACTGCATGTGTCAGAGCGTAACCTTATGAGCCTGACGCACCTCAGCTACCACTGCCTGCAAAGCAATTAGTTTCTCCTGGGGAAACCAGCATTTCCCCCGCTGCGTATCGATCTCCAAACCCAAGAAACTGAGACACTGTCGGCCCTTCGGTCTTGCCCGCCCCAAGCCGCACCCCAAAGTGCTCAGCCACCCATTCAGGAGATGCAAACAAAGCTGGGAACCTGCTGGGCACACACATAGAAAATCATCTAAATAGTGGACCACAGACCGACACCCAGCCTTCACCGTACTGACCCACTCCAGGAAGGAACAACACGTTTTGAAATATGCACAGAAAATCGAACAGCCCATAGGGAGGCACAAGTCGACGAAATACGACCCATCGAAAAAATAACCCAACAGGTGGAGATAGTCGGTATCAACGGGCAGCAGATGAAAGGCCACCTTCGCCATAAGAGCATTACGCCCAGCCCGCTTAACCATCTCGACAGCCTGGTCGATGATGAGTATGCAACTGAGCATTGGTCCCCATCAATATCATCGATCACAGACGACCCCTTTGGATGCGAAAGGTGGTGAATGAGGCGGAATTTACCCTGCTCCTTCTTGGGGACCACCCCTAGAGGAGACACGCGCAGGTTGGGGAAAAGCGGCTCCAAAAACAGGCCAGCCATCTGGCCCAGTTGAATCTCCTTACCTCCTCCAATTTCTCCCTCACCACCTCCAGAAAATCCAACACTGACTTCAAATTCCAAGTGCCCTGAGTACCCCCCGGTCCTGAAAGTGGATAAAGAAACCCTCCTCGAAAACCTGCCCGCAACAGAGCCGCGTCACCCTCCCTGCCGTAACGGCTTAGCCACGGTAGCATCACGTCAAGTCTCACTGGGGTGAAGCCACTGGCCAGTGGCTGCCCCCGCTGCTGCGCCCCCTTTTCCTCGTTAAAAACACATGTTTTACACCACGCGAGCCCTCCAATACGTACAGTACACCTCCCATACGCCGTCCAAGTATCAAAATATAGAGGAACACAATCCTGGCGATTTCTCACCTATCACGCTGGCAAGAATGTAAAACGCCCGCAGCCAGTTCCCAAATGACTTAGGAATCTTCTGGTTCCGCTTGCGCTTCTCTTACTCCTCTTTCTTGTCGTCTTTTTTGACCTCCTCCATAAAGTAAATAAATGTCATGCCTTAATTATAATATCCCCTTACTTCCTGGTTCCACGGAGCTTAGCCACACCTCTTTATGACACGGTCTCCCTATTTAATCTGACCGCACCAGCTGATCGACGCTGGATTATTGAACTACGTTCCGTACTCACGAACCGGCTGCAACATCGTTGTGAAAGCCCTCTATTACCGGACCGGACTGGAAGACTTCAAGTTCCCTTCACCTTTCCTCATCCACGGCTAAAGCTGAACTCTCTCCATTCAGGATAAACCGCCTCTGAGGAGATCTCGGGAACCAGTGTTCTATGTTCCGGAAGCTAAGTAAAACCTCTGTGATAAGCGTTGCATCTCAAAGCTGTTATTTCCTGTCTCCAAAGTCCTTCGTTGAAACAAACCCGTTACAGCTAACTTCAACTCATACTTTGTCTCAGTTAGCTGCATCTATCTTACTTCAGTTAAAGTCTATGGAACAGCTATTGTAACTTTCTTATCACCTAATTAATTAATACTACTAAAGGACTCTTTCTGCTTCAGTCACCGTTTACTACTTAAAGCTACAGTGCATATAATTGTGGACTTCAGTTATTGTTTACTACTTAAAGCTACAGTGCATATAATTGTGGACTTCAGTTATCGTTTACTACTTAAAGCTACAGTGCATATAATTGTGGACTTCAGTTATCGTTTACTACTTAAAGCTACAGTGCATATAATTGTGGACTTCAGTTATCGTTTACTACTTAAAGCTACAGTGCATATAATTGTGGACTTCAGTTATCGTTTACTACTTAAAGCTACAGTGCATATAATTGTGGACTTCAGTTATCGTTTACTACTTAAAGCTACAGTACCTGTAAATTGGAATTAAAGTCAATACCTTTTACTTTTTATAATAAATATTCAAACTATAAGAAATCTGCAGTTGTGTTCCTTCATAACAAATGTTTAGACGTGACAGAATAATCCAGCCATTGTAATGGATCCAGCAGATTTCGATTCTACGATAACTACGCTGAATCAAAGAGTTAATGCACTAGCCCAAAGTGTGCAAGAACTGCAAGTTACTAACGAAAGACTTCTCACTTATGTCAGAGATTTACAAACTCATACTCCTCATTCCATTCTGCACTCGGCTAGTGATCCTGCTGTATGTAACCCTGAAAAGTTCTCTGGAGATCGTTCCAGATATAGGGAGTTCCTCAACTCTTGCAAACTATTAATTGCTTTGAAACCTAGATCTTATCCTACAGAAAGAACTAAAGTTTGTTCGGTTATTTCCTTTCTAAGAGGTGAACCTATGTCATGGGCCCATTCCTTTTTGGAAAACGATGACCCCATTTTAGACTCACTGGATGAATTTTTTGAAGCCATGTCTCTTCTCTATGAAGATCCTAACAAACAAGCTACAGCTGATTTAACAATCAGAACACTACAGCAAAGAAATAGACCCGTTGAAGATTACATTGCTGAATTCAAAAGATGGGCTATAGAAACGCAATGGAATGACATCACATTGCGCAACCAGTTTTGAATTGGTTTATCTGAAGCTGTAAAAGATGAACTATCTAGAACAGAACTCCCTACTAATTTGAACACTCTAATTCGCCTATCAATCAGCATTGACAGAAGATTAAGAGAAAGAAAGGCCGAAAAATCCCTTTTTCTTTCAAAAGACCGCAAACCTTTCACTCCCTCAAAAGCTCCAGAAAAGACTTCCTTAACAAGTGAACCTATGGAAATAGGGGCTCCAAAGTCTCCTGACAACCCATCTGAACCAATCGAACCTATGGAAATAGGGATAATAAGAAGTCCCCTCACTCCTGAAGAGAAAAATCGAAGACGTATATTAAACCTCTGCATGTATTGTGCCTCTCAAGTTCATTTAGTCTCTGATTGTCCTTTATTGAAACGGATAAAAGGCAGTAGGCAGTCTCATGCCTCTTCCATCCTAAGTGTACTTCCCTCTACAGCAAATACTCAAATGTCCCCTATCGTTCTTGCATTACAGTGGGACAATAAAATAATTATAACCAAGGCTGTTATCGATTCCGGTGCAAATGGAGTATTCATCGACTCAGCCTTTGTAACAAAGAATAAAATTCCTTGTGTTCGTAAAAGAACTTCTGTGCCTGTTAAAGTGATTGACGGGTCCCTCATTTCATCGGGACCAATACTTCATGAATCCATCCCTCTAAAAGTAACCATCAATCATACTCATACTGAAAGTCTTATATTTGATGTTATCTCATCACCATTTTTTCCTGTTATATTAGGGATCAACTGGTTAAGGAACCACAACCCTCAAATCTCTTGGTCTCCTTTCTCTCTCACCTTTAACTCACATTATTGTAAAGAAACATGTTTACAGCAAATTCCAATTCTTCAGTCTACTAAAGAACCAGCTAAAACCTCATGTTGTTCTGACACCGAACTGGAGTTTCCTCCTCCTACAGTCATTGGAATCTTATCTTCTCTTATTGACGACATTAAAGGTCTCAGTGAAGATGCTCTTGAACTTCCTAAATCAATGAAATTATCCAAGAAAAACGGTCTCTACTATTTTAAAGACCGGATTTATGTACCTCCCTCTTTCAGAATTAAAGTACTTGAATTTATTCATGATTCTCCTCTGGCAGGTCATCCAGGTATGAAAAAGACCCTTGAATTGTCTAAAAGATACTATTGGTGGCCTCGTCAAGACCAAACTATCGAATCTTATGTCAAATCTTGTTCTGTATGCCAAAGATCCAATCATGTGTCCTTACTAAAGCCTCATCATCCTGACCCTTTCCAAAGAAATGTCACTACTTCTCCTGATCCCATATTGGTCCAGGGTGAAGAAGAATACGAAATTCAAAGTATACTGGATTCAAGGATCCATCGTGGCTCCTTACAATACCTCATCAGATGGAAAGGATATGGAATTGATGAAGATACATGGGAAAACTCCTCTGTCGTTCATGCTGACAAATTAATTTCCCAATTTCACAAGCGTTACCCTTCCAAGCCAAGTCAATAGCACCCAGAGGTTGCTCATTAAGGAGGGGATACTGTCATGCCTTAATTATAATATCCCCTTACTTCCTGGTTCCACGGAGCTTAGCCACACCTCTTTATGACACGGTCTCCCTATTTAATCTGACCGCACCAGCTGATCGACGCTGGATTATTGAACTACGTTCCGTACTCACGAACCGGCTGCAACATCGTTGTGAAAGCCCTCTATTACCGGACCGGACTGGAAGACTTCAAGTTCCCTTCACCTTTCCTCATCCACGGCTAAAGCTGAACTCTCTCCATTCAGGATAAACCGCCTCTGAGGAGATCTCGGGAACCAGTGTTCTATGTTCCGGAAGCTAAGTAAAACCTCTGTGATAAGCGTTGCATCTCAAAGCTGTTATTTCCTGTCTCCAAAGTCCTTCGTTGAAACAAACCCGTTACAGCTAACTTCAACTCATACTTTGTCTCAGTTAGCTGCATCTATCTTACTTCAGTTAAAGTCTATGGAACAGCTATTGTAACTTTCTTATCACCTAATTAATTAATACTACTAAAGGACTCTTTCTGCTTCAGTCACCGTTTACTACTTAAAGCTACAGTGCATATAATTGTGGACTTCAGTTATCGTTTACTACTTAAAGCTACAGTGCATATAATTGTGGACTTCAGTTATCGTTTACTACTTAAAGCTACAGTGCATATAATTGTGGACTTCAGTTATCGTTTACTACTTAAAGCTACAGTGCATATAATTGTGGACTTCAGTTATCGTTTACTACTTAAAGCTACAGTACCTGTAAATTGGAATTAAAGTCAATACCTTTTACTTTTTATAATAAATATTCAAACTATAAGAAATCTGCAGTTGTGTTCCTTCATAACAAATGTTTAGACGTGACAATAAATTCCTCCAAGGGCAGGAGCGAAAAGTTGTTGCAAAAGTCACCTTCCATATCTTCTCCTTCACCTCCTGCTTTAAATGAACCCCCAACAGCCCTGTGAAGGTGTAGCGGTACTTACCTTATCCGGGGGCCGGCCGCGGTCCTCTCTTCAAGCCACGTGCGGTCCTGCGGCTGCACGAGCCGTGCGCGGCTCATCCGACTGCTCAAACAGGAAGGCGGGCAGTGACCGCGAGAAGCGGTCACGTGTCCCGCCTGCAGCTAAGAGCGCGCCGCGAATCTCGGGCGCGCTCTTAAAGAGACAGTGGGAGCCTAAATTGCAAAAAGGCTCCCATTGGCTCCTGTCATGCCAATCACCCCATACACTTACCTGTTGGGGGAGTGGAAGTGACAGGAGCCAATCACATTAGTTTGAAGGCTACTTATACTTACCCTTTTCCCTTAGTTCCTTGCCCTATCGTGGTTTCTGCTACAGTTCCCTTTAGTGCTTGTTGTATTCAGTTGTGTTTCTCCGTACTTGACCTTGGCTTTGTATTCTGACTTTGTTTTCGCTTTATCCTTGTCTGTACTGTTTGCCGGCTTGCTGATTCCTGTGTACCAGACCCCGGCTAGTTCTCGTTTACGCTGTCTCTTTGTGCCCTTGACCTCGGATCGCTCCTGACTCTGTACTTCTCCTTTACGTCGAGTCCGGCCACTCTAAGGTCCGGTAGACGTATCTCTCCTCTGTGCTGTCTTCTGTTTGGCTGGATCCTGCGTGTAGGGGTATATACTCGTTACAGAAGGAGACGTAAACATTCTGACGAGCCGCATCCAGTACCCCGCCCGCCAACTCCACCCTCTCGGTCCCCAAGTCCTCCACTGAAGCCACTTCCTTACCCGAACGGCACGCAGAAGCGCCAGCAACCACCGGGTCCCCCCCACACCCGCTTTCCTGGAGACCACACCTGACCTATGTCCGCTCCTTGTTGCCCCTTACCACCCCAGGAATCAATTAGGTGTTGCAATGAGTGTAATAAACTCTATGAGTGCAATGTTTCATCTGACTCACCGCTCAAGCCCCCTGCCATCAATGGGTGCCGGGCTGCTATGGAAGATCCATCTGGATTCTGGGGGATCCTACCACCCCCTAGTGGAATCCCCCCCTGGAGAGGGATCCACTGCTGGCAACATCCCACTAGGCATCCCTGGTGCCCTGCTCCCCCCTTTATGGCCTGAGTGCATCCCCCCGGCCATCACTTGCCTGTGCCGTGGGAGGCTCTCCTGAGCCCCTGCTTCTTCCGTCCCTGGAGCACACCGGCTCCTACTGACACGGGAGCCCCACCGCCATGTGTCCGGCCAGCCGGCCCCAGTCCTGAGCCCCCCCGGTCTCCAGTGCCATCACCGGCACGGCCTCCCCCAGGATCCGGCCCGGACTTAAATGGTGAGTGGGCCTTCTGCTTCTCGTCAGGTGGCTCTGGCCGCCTCAATCCGCAGGCCCAGCCGCCGCCAGCACGGTTTGGAGACTTGCCGCCATCTACGGTGGGTCACCCGTCCTGGCAGCCTCCTGGATTCCTTTCCGCAACTGCTCCACCGCCTCCATCCTGAAAGACAAAGCAGAAAACCCACAAGGCTCAAAAAGTGCACACACATTCAGCCCAGTGAGTAAATTAGAATGAGGGAATCCAAAATGGCTACCTATTTGTACTGTATCAGCCCACTAGCTAAATTGCCCAATTACAACCCACTTTCCACCTAAGCCCACCTCCTAGCACTGTCAGGGCCCTATCCACTAAGCTGCGCTCGTTCCTTGGGGCTACAGAAGATTATTAAATACCTACCTTAATTAAACAATGCTGATTATTGACTGCAGAGTCAAGTAAAGATATTCATTGAAGTTTATTTGTTAATCAGGATATTGCAGATGACTGACGAGTAAATTACAAATTTGAGGGCAAAATAATTGGAACCATTTTTATTTTTAGTTTTTATGTGTTATATTTTTGCACACATTTTCTGATCCATGGAAATAGTATTGTTGAGAGATCTCTTCTGTATTTGTTTCTTGGGTCACATGGGAAAGCATTGGCTTTTGTTTTTTTTTTAAGTGCGTGAATTCGTGACTATTTCAATTTTATGGTAAATAAACATAGCGGATTTTCATAATGTACAGCGGAAATTCTATAACTGTGCGGATCAGCGGAATTGGTGACTTATCCTGCTGCTTTCCCCCCGCCACTTTAATATGTATATATCATTATCCAGTGCAAGAGAAGATGTTACACCTGCTGTGAATACACCAATAAGTAGAATCAATGTCAGAATGGCTTGGATACATACAGGCAGCCATTTTAATAACCTGTAGTTAAAACATGCTCACACATTTAACCAGTGTTATACGGCACCGCACTTTGTGACATGCTGTGACAACACTGACGGTGAATCGGGGAGATTACCTCATATTCTGAAAAATATAGCAACGCCTGTAGGTTTTGACACACAAGAGAAAAAATGTATAAATCATTCCAATAAACAAACTGGGAGTTATTCTCTAAACTGGGAAAAGCAAATCTGAGGCCTATATAATGAAAACTGAAACATTTTAGAATATTTATGGCCTCAAAATAAAAATTAGGGAGTAAACCTTGCAATTATTTTTTTAAAATTCTTTATTTTTGGGGCATGTTGCGTAAAACATAGCATAACATACATAGGTGCCTCTGCCTTGTGGTCAAAGAGTAACAGTTATACATCAGGTATGGCATTCAATATATTTGCACATTTTGTTGAGGTGGTGGACTGTGTGGTTATAACGAGGTGACCTATGTGTTTGTATGGTACCGCCATGTCCTGTGTGGTTCTATTGGGAGCTCGGGATGAGCTAGTCTGTAGTCGCTGGTTATATCATGGAGGTATTGCTCCAATATGTTGTCCTATGTTACAACAGTGTAAGCTGCATGTCCGAGGAGCAAGTAATGGGTCATGCTGCGTTGACTATGATAGTGTGGGGACGTTGGTTGCCATGTGGGGCATGTCTAGTGCTACAGTGGGCTAATGTCACATGGTGTCCCGCTTATATCCCTGTGGTGTCTACCCCTCCCCCCTGGGGCATTAGGGGGGGGGGTGCGTTGCTGCGTGAGCAATCGGTGGACACATTTTATGCCTGACGTGTATATCGGAGGCCTAGGGCATTAAAGATTTTGTCGCCTCTCTCGTGTGTTTGCATGAGTATGGTGTACCAGCAAGTGAGTTACTTCGCTATGAGTTTGCCACAAACAAAGAAAGAAAAAAAAAAATGCATATCAACATTAGGAAAATAGCGGCTTTGTAGGGCACATTAGTTCCAGCAACAGCTGAATGGTTTCCCTTCTTTCCCCCTTGGGGGATATGTGGCTATGAGTGTCCCATTCAGGTGGCGGGGTTCGTGTTCCTTCTCAGTTCCCGCATGGCTGCTTCGGATCGGGAGCAAGGTGTTCCAAGTGCGTGGGTTCCGTTGGTGGGTAGGCCCAGCGTTGTTAGCAGTGCAGGAGCATCCGTCGGGGCTGTGGCCTTATAGGATTGCCCGTCCTTCGTGAGCCACAGGGTGTTTGGGGTAGCCCATCTATAGGTTACGTTTTCCGCCTGTAATGTCCTCGTGAGAGGTTGAAAAAAGGATATATGGCCATTTTCAAAGTTGTACGGGGTTAGCCCTAGTTAGCCCTAGTTTATCGGCTACTGTTTGGCATCTGAGGATTATGAGAGATTCCACCAGCCGTCTCACGTAGTGCGGCAGTTCCTCCAGGGGGATAGTTTCTGGGACTCCCCTTATCTTTATATTCTTTCTCCTGCCTCTGTCATCTAGGGTGCTCACTTGTCTGTTGGTGTCAAGTTTGGCCTTTTGTAACTGGTGTACCTTGTCGCTCAGTGCCTGGAATTCCTGTTTCAGGGCTACGACATCCGCTTCTGTGGCTTGGGTGCGCGCTGTGACAGCTTGTACCTCTGTGGTCAGTGTTGCCAGATCAGCTTCCCACATATTCTTGAGGTTTGATTGGAGGCTTATGAGCATCTCCTGTATATCCTGTTTTGTGGCAGGGGCCATGTGTCCAGGTGTGCTGGCTGTGTCTTGGGTGGCTTGGTGTGGGCTCTTGGGCGAGTACTCACTTTCAGTCTGTTGGGGTGTTGGGTCTCTCGTGGGAGAGGGCTCCTGTGAGTCTCTTGATGGTGTTGAGGCTGACCACATCTGGCCTATGTCGCGCTGTGTTTTTGCGGCGGTCGCGGGTGTTTTTTGGGATTTTCTCCCCATTTCTCTGCTCGTCTGGTATAGTGGTAGCAGGTCTGTCAGGTCCGGGTCTCTCCAGAGATAGTGTTCCCCTGCGGTTGCGTGCTTCCGGCCGGCCGCGCGGTAGGCCCCAATGCATCGTTTGCTGTTTTTCTTGCCCGGCGTCGAAGAAAGGCATCGGCCGCTTCCGGACGGTGTCCTGAATGCAGCACCGGTGTCTGGAGGTTCGTGGCTCGCGGGATGCTGGCTATATACAGCGATTTCGGCTGGTGCACACAGGAGCTGTAGGAAATGGCGACCGCTCCTGTGCGCTGCTTGGGTCCGCCCTTTCAACCTTGCAATTATTTAATAGTCAAAAAATTTTTTTTACATAATTAATCGCGGAGGGAGATAGAATGGGTATATCTCCTAACATTTCAAAAGGGCACTTTAATTTTAGAGGTGTGAGAGAGGGTGTGACCAGGGCAGGGCTGTTCTGAGATATTTAGGTAACTTACTGATAATTTATGCAACTAAAATGTAATTTAGGGCAAGAACAATGTATCTTATTTGCACAGACTGATTTCTAAACAGATTTATTGTTGTTTAAAGACACATTACTTGGAGTATTATTGCTGTGGGGCTCTGTTATACAGATACATTACTGGGAGTATTATTGCTGTGGGGCTCTGTTATACAGATACATTACTGGGAGTATTATTGCTGTGGGGCTCTGTTATACAGATACATTACTGGGAGTATTATTGCTGTGAAGCTCTGTTATACACTCAGACACATTACTGGGGGTATTATTGCTGTGGAGCTCTGTTACACACTCGGCCACATTACTGGGAGTATTATTGCTGCGGAGCTCTGTTACACACTCAGACACATTACTGGGAGTATTATTGCTGTGGAGCTCTGTTACACACTCAGACACATTACTGGGAGTATTATTACTGTGGAGCTCTGTTACACACTCGGACACATTACTGGGGGTATTATTGCTGTGGAGCTCTGTTACACACTCGGACACATTACTGGGAGTATTATTGCTGTGGAGCTCTGTTATACACTCGGACACATTACTGGGAGTATTATTGCTGCGGAGCTCTGTTACACACTCAGACACATTACTGGGAGTATTATTACTGTGGAGCTCTGTTACACACTCGGACACATTACTGCGAGTATCATTGCTGTGGAGCTCTGTTATACTCTCAGACACATTACTGGGAGTATTATTACTGTGGAGCTCTGTTATACACTCAGACACATTACTGGGAGTGTTATTGCTGTGGAGCTCTGTTATACACTCAGACACATTACTGGGAGTATTATTGCTGTGGAGCTCTGTTATACACATCAGACACATTACTGGGAGTATTATTGCTGTGGAGCTCTGTTATACACATCAGACACATTACTGGGAGTATTATTGCTGTGGAGCTCTGTTATACACATCAGACACATTACTGGGAGTGTTATTGCTGTGGAGCTCTGTTATACACTCAGACACATTACTGGGAGTATTATTGCTGTGGAGCTCTGTTATACACTCAGACACATTACTGGGAGTATTATTGCTGTGGAGCTCTGTTATACACTCAGACACATTACTGGGAGTATTATTGCTGTGGAGCTCTGTTATACACTCAAACACATTACTGGGAGTGTTATTGCTGTGGAGCTCTGTTATACACTCAGACACATTACTGTGAGTATTATTGCTGTGGAGCTCTGTTATACACTCAGACACATTACTGCGAGTATTATTGCTGTGGAGCTCTGTTATATACTCACATTACTGGGAGTATTATTACTGTGGAGCTCTGTTATACACTCAGACACATTACTGGGAGTATTATTGCTGTGGAGCTCTGTTATACACTCAGACACATTACTGGGAGTATTATTGCTGTGGAGCTCTGTTATACACTCAGACACATTACTGGGAGTGTTATTGCTGTGGAGCTCTGTTATACACTCAGACACATTACTGTGAGTATTATTGCTGTGGAGCTCTGTTATACACTCAGACACATTACTGCGAGTATTATTGCTGTGGAGCTCTGTTATATACTCACATTACTGGGAGTATTATTACTGTGGAGCTCTGTTATACACTCAGACACATTACTGGGAGTATTATTGCTGTGGAGCTCTGTTATACACTCAGGCACATTACTGGGAGTATTATTGCTGTGGAGCTCTGTTATACACTCAGGCACATTACTGCGAGTATTATTGCTGTGGAGCTCTGTTATACACATCAGACACATTACTGGGAGTATTATTGCTGTGGAGCTCTGTTATACACTCAGACACATTACTGGGAGTATTATTGCTGTGGAGCTCTGTTATACACATCAGACACATTACTGGGAGTATTATTGCTGTGGAGCTCTGTTATACACATCAGACACATTACTGGGAGTATTATTGCTGTGGAGCTCTGTTATACACATCAGACACATTACTGGGAGTGTTATTGCTGTGGAGCTCTGTTATACACTCAGACACATTACTGGGAGTGTTATTGCTGTGCAGCTCTGTTATACACTCAGACACATTACTGGGAGTATTATTACTGTGGAGCTCTGTTATACACTCAGACACATTACTGGGAGTATTATTACTGTGGAGCTCTGTTATACACTCAGACACACCAACAATATAGAGCTCCTAGAAAAGAGGAACATTAGGATAAAACATTCAAAACAGGAACAGATTGATTGTGGCACAAAATAGGGACTGTCCCTCCTAAATAGGGACACTTGGGAGATATGAGTATGCATGTAGAATTTATGATTTTTGCATTCGCCATTGGAAAGCGTAGGAGCATGGTTAGCAAGGCTGAACTAGAGAAATGTTGAGGCAAGGTGCTAATTGTGTTGCTGTTGCCTTGGGAACCATGTGATGCAGTTTATCCTTAATTATAATAGTTATTCAGAGTTTAATCACTAATCCAGGGGATGTGGAACGTTTACAGGGAAATTGCAAAATGGGCGCCAAGAAAAATAAAGGGAATTTAATTAATGACAGTAATAACAAAGTGTGATTTGACAAAAACAAACAAAAACCAGAATAGTGGTTATGGAACTGTAGTTCTACAGGTTGCTGTCACCATGGAAACCTCTAGATTGTTCCTGTTTTTCATCTCGCCGTCCCCAAAAATATAGTTCCCATGATGCATCTCTCCCCAATTTTCAACATTTCAGTTTAAGGCAGTGATGGCCAAATGGTAGGTTCCCAACTCATGAAGACCTACCACACTCATCTTACTTTATCTCTAGTCCCCTGACACTGTTAAAGGACACTTCAGATCTCTACAGGGCATTAGCTTGCTGAAAAGCTTTTTTAGTAAAGAGGGTGTCCTATCTTTTTTTATTTTGGAAATAGTGCAGATTTCAATAGAAATTGACACTTTTATAAGTTATACTGGTTACACCCTCCTGGCTTTTCCTGTTACTTCCTGGTTTCGTTAGCTTAGTTGCACTGAACTGAAGAGGCAACAATTGCCCAGAGCACCTGCCGTGCAAAGACTTCTCACTGAACTGCAGTGATTGGACAGCCGCAAAAAGTCTGGGTGGAGTTAGAAGGGGAGGGATTGCAAAGGCTATTAAAAAGAGAAATGCAGGTTTTGTAAACTGTTTTTATATATATCGCAATTAAAAAAAATCATAATTAATTGCACATACATTTTCATTCTGGCTATATCTACTAAACAGTGATTTTTTATTTATTTTGTATTTGGGCATTTGAGTGCCCCTTTAATATCAAACTGTTTATCTTGAAAGCAGCACAAACTAGATGAGATGGAGAAAAAATATATAAAACTCACATATTTTGAGTTTATTTTTTTCCCAAGATGGATATTTTGGGTTTAACTTGCTTCAACATACTGTTTAGTGTATAAGCCCCATAAACAGCAGTTAAGAGACAAATTGTCCATCGACTCCGTCCCTTTTCTTTCTAGAAGCTAAGATTTAATCCTTACTTTGATTTCTGCTCATGACAGAAATCGGTCTATCCTAATCAGAGTGTCTGACTATAGACCAGGCTTCCCCAAACTCCGTCCCTCCAGATGTTGCTGAACTACAACTCCCATGATTCTCAGCCCATCTATTTCATTCATAGAATCATGGGAGTTGTAGTTCCTCAACATCTGGAGGGCCAGATGCATTTCACAGCATTACAGCTGCATTTCCTTCCCTGCAGCTCCCAACCTGCTCTTTTGTATCTTCCCTCATTTTAAAGAAATCATAGCCTTATTGCACTTTGGTACATATTTTAGCAGTATACCTAGCTAATACAAACAAGTGAAATTTCTTTATTATCATGTCAGCTGAGGGGAACCCAGATTTTTACAAAACACTTATACTACACTAATTCTGCAGTGGCTATGGTGCCCGTCATGTCCCTTTAATACAGGATATTCAATGCTCTATAAAAATAAGTAAATCTCACCTTTTACTTTTGTCACCTAATGTTTTGCAGTTAATGGAAATCAGACTAATCAGATGTCCCATATATTCAAAAAGCTTAACAACTTCCATTTGATAAAATGCTATTATTATTAATAGAATGCCTACATAGTCCAACAGCACTTTACTATTATAGAAAAGGGATCTCTAGATGTGTAGAAATATCAAACAAGCTTACAATCTATGAGGATTTGAGGTAGGTGGATATAAATTATTAGGTCGGTGCTTTGCCAAAGGTCACTTAATGGTGAGCTTCTCTGATCTGGATTTGACCCAGGCTTCCTAATTCTTAGGCAGTGACACTGGCTTTTGCAGGTTGATATTAAATGTAAGAATTATTTTTTTATTGTCCAGTAGATCGCTTTTATTCATATCTCAATTTATTAAGGGTTTATTCTGTAGTGAACTGACAGCTAAATTGCAAAATTAAAGTAATTTAAAGCCTAGTAATTCACCAATAATCTGTGTTTACCAAATTCGCCTTTTGATGAAGACGGTGGGATATGAAAACCTGATTGCAAGTTTTGTGCTGTCCGAGGGGGTTCTAAGAAGCTAACATTCTTTTCTTGGCAAGCCCTTAATACTTATTCCATCATTTTTTTCTTTCTTCGTCATCTGCCTCTCACAGAGAGCCTTTGTGCAAAAAGGGCAGCTTTGAGACCCGTAGGGGGTTTAGATCACAAACCAAAATCAGGGGCAAGCAGAGTTCACAACATCACAAGAAATGAAACCTCGACTGAAGAAATGTATGTTTAGTGACGTGAACCAAGACCACTGCAAGCACGCTGGATGTGACTTACACCAGGCTAGGCCCCCACCGCAAAACTGGCAGCAGCATGGGCTGACTAGGATATGCTCCAATTTTTAATAATCTTTACTGTCAGCTTCTCCGTCGGCCTCCCAACAACAGCAGATGCTTTAAAAATATATATATATTTTTTGCATTTACTATGTGTGGCTGATCTCTTTCTTGACACCATGCAAAGAAATGATTAAAAGTGCACGCCATTAGTATAGTATAATCGGTTTTCCAATGTAGCAAAATCAATTATAACCCCTACTCCAAATAATAGACAGACACCACATTATTTGGAAAGTGTGTGGGGGCACAGCTTTTATCAACAAATATAAATGATGCTTGAACCTTTATTAAATCATACAACATAAAAGGCCCGCATCCACCTCAGGCGCAATAATTATCCTAGCTCGTGGAGCGCGTAGGGACCCTATTAAAAAAAACATTTCCCAGGACTCATGCCCTTAGAGAAATATCAAACTTTGCCACCTAAAAACCGTAGGCATAGACACCTTAACTTGGTCCAGTGTCAGCGATATCAGGCTATAGACTGAGCGCATGACAACTTATGTGCACTGTCTCCACCAAATGTCCAGAGCCCATTCAAAACTACCTTATACTGCTTGAATACGAACACGTTGGCATTGGATGTTATGTTATGAAACCAATAAACATATTTAAAACAAAACCACCTTATATACCAGCATCAAAAATGACCAAACCCCTTCGCTGCCTCTGACCTCTGGCCCCTCATGTTGAGACACCTTCCTTGAGAGGGTTTTGTTGCTGACCACAGTCCGATTCCTGAACCCCTCTCAGGTGGATCCAAGTGGGGATAGAGGCATGTTCCTACCAGATCAGGCGGACTGGCGAAAGGATGGAGGGAGGGTGGTGCGCTCAAACTATCTAAATTTATCTCTAATCAGTACAACTTTGCTCCTAAAACATGAATGGATGAAATTGATGTATTACACAGTGTTACATTTTACTAGAAATACTCAAACTGATCGCAATGGACCTGCGCGTTACCTGATTCACGCCATGAAGTTGAACAATATGGTAAATGGACCTGTTAACTTTAATGCCCACCTTATAAATGGCCCGGTGTGACAGAGCATTGCGCCAAACCAAACGAGGAACTATCTCAGACCAAACCAAAATGAAACCTCTCTCTATATTAAAAGATCTCCCTACATAGCGTGAATAATGGAGCGCATGGGAAGGGAACCAAGGTCATTTCTGGCCAGGTGGATAAGTAAAATGTGAGGGCTGCAGCCAAAGCATCGAAACTGAAATACCTGAGCCACTAAGCCCTCCAAAGACATACCCTAAATAACCAATCGCTGAACAGACATAACCTGATGGGAAAAAAAAACAAGCTGACGTTTGTTAGGGCGAATTGCCGCTCTCCTGGCGACCCAATGGACATACGAATGTCCTTTGATATAAGTCAGGCATCGTTGACATTTTAAAATAAAACAAAAGAAATGCAAAACAAACAAAGCAAAACAAAAGCAAATGTACCATATGTGAAATAAACACAAGGACATCTCCACAGACCATGCACCCGGAACCCAACATCCAGAGAACAAAGGTAAGGATACTAAGAAATTCACCAAAACAATCATATCATGATAATAAAGCTCGTGCTACCTCAATATCATTATTTGTATTTTTTTTTGTTTTGCATTGTTTTTAGTGATTGTATATTATTTAGTTACTTTTTTGTTTTTGTTTTTTACAGGGAAAATAAGCAAAATACCCATGCAACCACATAATCCAGACCAGTAAATGAGGGCAAACATAAGATCTGTGATACCAGATTAACCAAATTGGCAGACAGCCTGCATCGAGCCACTTCTGTATCAGACCCAATTCTCAAGGAATGCGTCAGTTATATGGGACGCATTCCTTTTTTTTTTTAGCTATCTTGCGGAAGTGCCTTGGGCTCATCCAAGGCACTTCCGCAAGATAGCTAAAAATGTAAATAAGGACAAATAAGAGCCGTTCGCATGGAGTAACAAAGGAGCAACCGGGAACAGAGCCCGCAATGCCAAAAACTGTGTGCAGCATAAAACTGGGCAAGTGGAGACTCTTGAACGTATTGGGACCAGTTCACATATACGCATAGCTCCATAAAAAGCTAACGAGAATGCCGTTTCAAACAAAGCAATCTCATACGATGAGGAGCAATCCGAGAGCAGCAAGCCAAACAAGACATGAAACAACTGAAGAGAGATAGGGCACCGTACGTCTGGAGAATCCATGCCCTTCCTCAAGGCCTGCAAGGTCAGACTCACAATAAAATCTTTTGTGGAGCCCGAACAACCCAATATTTTAAACAGAAGGGCCATTGCTGCAACCTTCCTCCTTAACATAGAAGGACAGATCCCCTGTAAATCAGACAAAACACAGAAACATTTTAGGATAAGTATAAATAAGAGAATCTTGGGTGTGCATGGACAGAAAAGCAAACAACTGACCAAACCTTAGAAAGCCCACATACCCACAGATACAGAACCCTGGACCATGTCAGCTACCCTTAGCTTCCACAAATCTTTGGGACATGGGGTCTCCACCAAATCAGCCTGCAGTGCCAGGGTCAGGAAATTCAGCCAATCAAAATGGAATAGAGAGTCAGATATGCAGTTGTCCACTCCCATAGTGTGCACTGCTTTAAACTAAATGTTAAAATAAAGAAAATATAAAACCAAATAACGTAAAATACAGGTAAAGAGGAAGAGGACAGGTTGGAGATAGCTTGAAAAACACCTATGTTATCGGTATGGAAGGTCCCATAAACAACCCCTCATTATAAACCCCTGATAAGCTATGTGTATTAGTGGATGGAAGAACAGGCGAATGTAATGTAGTGCGAGTTAGTTCACCTGAAGGCTACACAGACATCTTTGACTGCTGAGCCACAGAGACAGGTAGCTGCAACATCCGGGCTTCAGAGTGCCTTCTAGAAACAGTCTTGGCAGTCCTCTTGCATTGTCTGGTGCAGGATTGCCGGAGCTGAAATTGAGACAACAGGAACATCTTGAAGAAGCAGATGGAATCCTAAGTATAAATTCCACAGTGGAAGATAATTCGTCATCCCCAGGAGAAGCATCCTCATTTGCCATTCCAGAGCTTATGGAGGAAACAGAAGAGTTACCTGTCCCTACTAACGGCCCACCACGTCCAGCAGGCAGAGGCAGGGAGACAGGGGCACACAGGAAACAAGAACCACACAGCCTACCTGGG
This sequence comes from Pelobates fuscus, assembly GCF_036172605.1. NCBI lineage: Eukaryota > Metazoa > Chordata > Amphibia > Anura > Pelobatidae > Pelobates > Pelobates fuscus. Next base: position 18,484,892 of record NC_086327.1, on the reverse strand, counting down.
AGTGATGAGTGTTGGCACTGTGGAACTGGGAGAAACATTATCCCTGTCCCCAACACGTCTTGGGCTCAGTGCACCTGAGTGTGCACCAATACACTGAATCCTGCAGGAAGTTGGACCTGCCCCTCTGTGGCCGCACGCCGCTGGGAGGGAGCCAACGGATCCATTTGCCTCCTCCTAGCAGCGTGATCCAGGCCACAAGGTGCTAGGATTGTTTAGTGTCCTCCGCGCCGGTCTCAAGCGTGCTGGAACTTAGACCTCAGCACATGTGACGGATCGGTCTCTGCTGTTTCAGAGAATTTGGGGAACCACTGACGCAACCTATTGGGTCCTTTCTGGAGAGCAGCAGCCCTTATAGAATCCAAAAGGAACTCCATGTGGGGGATAAACTAAACTAAAAAAAGGGCACAATTAAACTAAAAAAGGGGGGATAAACATTAACCAAAAAGGGGAACATTTAAATAAAAAATAAAAACAGTGGCTGGTGACCTAAACTGGGGAAAGAAAGAAAGACACAAGTAAGGAAGAATAAATAAAAAAATGAAAAACAAAAACCTCACTAATAAAACAAAACAGAGAGAATTGAGCTAACCTAGAAGGGAACAAAACACCAATCTGCAGCTGGAAAGATTTCCAACACTACTCACTCTTTAGTAAATAAATGCATTTGATGTGTTTCATGGGAATGTTCTGCATAAAGACCTCTCTTAAAAATCTATAAATATCAGTCAGTTTTATTATTAATTGCAGTAAAGTGCATTGCTTTGAATTGAAGGGGTTAAAAACCAATATACAGTTAATATTGCTCTTAAAGGGGGTGTGTGTTTATCAAACATGTAAAATGAGGTGGGGGAGCCCGCCACGCAGACTTGGCCTGTCTGGAGTCTACTGATTACGTATGTCTCATCTGGTTGACGCTAAAGGTCAGACAATTGACCAATGCTTTATTTTATGTTATTTTTTTTTTTTATTCTCCTTAGAATTTTCTTTAGAATTCCGGATGTGTTGTAGCCATGTGCGACAGAGACATTTTGTTTAAAAAAAGAATTGGCTCAGGATCTGTATTATTGAGCAAGCACATGATGCATCAGCCGGGAATTTTAGAAATGAAGTGACATTTCACACCATCCCAAGACGGGATGGTCATTGCACAATCCCAGGAGGACAGAGGCACCATCACTGCCTGATGATGTCATGTTGGCTGTATGAACATATTTTCTCACTATATAAAGCAGTGAGTTATTTTCTCCTTCTTTTTACCATGTCAGACAAAACAACCAAACCTCTGCCTTGCATAGATGTTGGTCCATTTTAGTAATTCTAATAAAGTATTTGGCACTACAAATTTCATTTTTATCCCTCTAAGTAATTTGACACTACTGAACTGCAATAATTCAGAAACCCTATAGAATTTGTATTCCCTTTTTAAAAGTAAACTATAGTCAAATTATTAAAATTTTTATTTGAAGTCTACATATTTTTTCTCCTTTTTTAGATTCTTTTGGGCACCCCATTGTGACTCAATTTCCTCTATTTCAGCGCTGAGATGCACTGCCCGAATCACCCACTATTTCATCATCAGGATGTTTTCCGTTGTCCAATGAAATGCTTCTCCTAGGAAAGCATCATTGGACATACTGCACATGCACGGCCAATCAGAGGATACTCACAGAGCAGAATTGAAGATTATGCTAGCGCTAGTGTACTTATAATCTTAATTTTAATAATGACAGGAGGCGAGTATTTTGCTTTACTCTCTTTACTAAAACTCCATAGCAGTAAAGAAAGTGAATAAACGTTTTAACCAATCAAAATGCAAATAGGGAGTATATTATCCCAGTCAACAGACTCCTCCCCCTCTTTCGGAAGCGAACATCGGAACAGGGAAGAAAATAGTCATAAAGTCTGTAACGAACATCAGTAATGGAATCCAACGGGAATGATGAACTTCTTGGGTTGAGTAGGAAAACAGGCACCAACCGGAGAACGTCCGATGCTTGGTCTTTATATGATGAGCAATAACGTTATGGTCATGCCGTAGATGTTCCAAATTCTTTCACACTTAAACTGAAAAGAGAATATGAGAAAGGTTAGGCACCGGTCTTGAAACTGTTTGTAGTCATGACAGTGATCCATCGGATTACATTGCAATAATTTAATTTGTATATTCAGTGTATAGACTACTAGTAGTTAAATAGGCTAATGACAACATTGAATACCTTATGAACATAAGATTCAAGGAGTTATGAAGAAACAGAAGAATGAAGAAATGTAGATAAGTATGATTAGAGTATGAATAGAGTGGTTCCCCTCCTCCCAGGGTGGGAAGGGTGGGAAAATACTCGCCTCCTGTCATTATTAAAATTAAGATTATAAGTACACTAGCGCTAGCATAATCTTCAATTTTATCACGACAGGAGGCTTCATATTTTGCATTTTTAACGCTGTAGAATCAGAGACATGGCAGCACCGGAATTCGGACGGAAATAGAAGGTGCGGAATGTAGATTCCCTAGACCAATCTGCAGAGCGTAGGATATCCGTTAAGGAGGCACCCGCCATGAAGGCTGAGGATGCTGCTGCTCCGCGTACTGAGTGGGCTCCGAATGTAGTGTCCACACCGGCTAGCGATAGTAACCAGCGAACCCATCTTGCCAGGGTGGTGGAAGTGATGGGAACATGTGGTCTGACGTATGATACTAGGAGTTGACCTGATGGTGTAGACCGGAGAGGTAGGGTGGTTTCCACGTACTGTTGTAGTGTGGAGACAACGCAGAGTTGTGGTTCTGTGGGGAAGAAAGGATAAAACACAGATGTGGAGTCCGTCTTCGTGCGGCGAGATATCCGGAATGTAACTCCTTCTGGAGAGATTGAGAAAGCGTCTATGTCCAGTGCTCGAATGTCTGACACTCTGCGGAAGGAGACCAGGCAGAGCAAGACTGTGAGTTTTGCTGATAATTGACGGAGGGAGAGTCTGTCGTTAGTTGGCCAGTCTTTCAGGAATCGGAGGATTACGTCGATGTCCCAGAATTGAGAATATTTGGGCCCTGGGGGACGTTGTAATCGAATGCCTCTCAGGAGTCGGCATACAAGTGGTTCTTTGCCGACTGGAATCCCTTGTATGGGGACGTGGGCCGCTGAAATAGCTGAGCGAATTACATTAAGTGATCTGTAAGAACGACCTAATGAGAAAAGGTGGGATAGGAAGTTCAAAATGGCTGAAACAGGGGCCGTAAATGGATCGAAGTTCCGTTCCAGACACCAAGTGGACCAGGAATTCCAGGCGGATAGATAGCATCTTCTGGTTCCGGGGGCCCATGAGTCCCATAGCAGTTCTTTAGCAGCCTGCGATAGTTCGCCGACTGAAAGCGTCCAAGCCACCAGATGGAGATGGTTGTCTAGGATTAGTGGATGAGGGTTGCCTTTTGGATCTGTTAGAATGTATTGATGATGAGGTAGTAGAAGGGGATCGTGGCATGATAGAGCTAGGAGATCTGGGAACCATGGTTGTCCCCTCCATAGTGGAGTGATGAGTACTAGTGAGGTTTGCTGATTCTTCAGATAGTGTATGGTCCTCGCTATCATGGCGCAGGGAGGGAAGGCGTAGGCTCCTGTGATCGGCCAAGGTTGTAGGAATGCATCCACTGCTGCGCTCTCCGGGTCCGGGAGCCAACTGAAGTATAATTTAGTTTGTCTGTTGTTGCGGGACGCAAACAGGTCCAGGTGGAGTGGACCTAGGCGTTCCGCAATGCAGTTGAAGATTTGTGGATCTAGTTTCCAGTCGCTGGTGTCCCGCCAGTGGCGTGAGAACCAATCCGCTGTGAGGTTTGTCTCTCCTGGGAGGTATTCCGCTGTGAGGGAGATGTTGCGGGGTAGGCAGAAGTCGAAAATTTATTTCGTTATTTCTGACAGGAGACGTGAGCGGGCTCCGCCTAGGCGGTTGATGTAACGGACTGCGGAGATGTTGTCCATCCGGAGTAGGATGCAACAGTCCGACTTGCTAGGCTTCGGATCGCGAAAGACCCGGCTAGGAGTTCTAGGCAGTTTATATGTAAGTTGAGGTCTTGGGATGTCCAAGCACCTCCTGTCGATACATTTTCGCTCGTCGCTCCCCATCCCCAGAGGCTGGCGTCTGATTCTAATATCATGTCGGGAGCTTTCCCGAAGATGGCTCGGCCGTTCCATGCCTCCATGCTGTCCAGCCACCATCTGAGTTCGTCTCTGACTTCCTCTGTCATCGGGACCGGCTGATCGTATGAGGGGTTTTCCCTGAGAAAGGAAGCTTTGAGGCGTTGCATTGCCCTGTAGTGAAGTGGACCTGGAAATATAGCTTGAATGGAGGCAGAGAGAAGCCCTACGATGCGTACGATGAGTTCACTGTGAAGCCCAGGGATGATAGGAGATCCGTGGTGTAGCGTGTGTGTTGTATCAGTCTGAGTCTGTCTGAGCAGAACAGAAGGATGTCGTCCAAGTATATAATGCAACGAATGCCTTGAGTTCGAAGATGTGCGACCACGGGTTTCAGCAGTTAGGTGAAACACCATGGGGCCGAACTGAGGCCGAAGGGGAGGCACGTTAATTGCCAGGGACGGCCTTGCCAGTGGAAACGAAGGTATTGTCTGCAGGATTGATGGACGGGTACTGATAGATACGCGTCCTTGAGATCCAGTCTCGTAAACCAATCCTTGTCTTGTAGGAGGTCTCTTAAAAGATGTATGCCTTCCATCTTGAAATGGTTGTAAGTGACGTATTGGTTGAGTTGTCGTAGGTTTATGACTGGTCGTAGATCGCCCGTTTTCTTCTTGACTAAGAAGATGTTGCTGAAGAAACCTCGAGGTTCGGATGCGGGTTCTATCGCGCCTTTTGAGTATAGGGTTTGTAGTTCGTCGTTGATGAGAGATGTGTCTGTTCTTGAGCAGTTGATGGGACGTGGTAGTTCCGTCTGTCGGGGTTGGTCTACGAAGTCTATGACGTAGCCTCGTACTGTCTGTAGGATCCATGCGTCCGTGGAGATTGAGGTCCATTCCTGGAAGAAAAGAGATATGTGACCTGCTGTATGCATTGGAAGGGAAACATGAGTGAACTGGTTGCTTACCTGAGGAGAAACGTGCTCTGCCTCGAGTGCGTGGTCCGCGACCTCTGTTTGCGCCTCGTGTGTAGGAAGATGGTCGGTATCCCATCTCTGGGTAAAAAGGCTGTGGTCTTGTAGCTCTGGGGCCTGAGGGCCAGAAGCGGCTGGCAGCACGGCCCCTTTGGCGGCCAGCCCGTCCAAAAACACCCCTAGAGGGGTTTTGTCTAAAGACTCTTCTCATTGATGACTGAGCCTTGTTCAGGGATGTGTAGACGTTAACATGTCTGCTTAATTCTTTAAGAAAAGGTTCTCCGAAAAGCTTGCCCTGTGCCATAGGACCTAATTCCTTGGTGCCCAACTCCACCAATTTCCCGTCAATGCGGAGAAGTGCTGCTTTGCGTCGCTCAGATGATAAGGCGACATTGGCATTAACCACAAAACAAAAGCACCTTTGAGCCCATTCCCGCACGTCATGCGCTCATTCGCGCACCATAGTAGGGTCAAATTGATCGGCTTTGGCTAGGGCATCGTCAGCCAAGTATATAATTCTGGATAGTGGTCCCACCGAGTCCAGAAGTTTATCTTGAACCCCTCTAAACCCTTTTTCCACACCTTTTCGTGGGTCACGGCCACCTCGTGACATAAAAGTTGTCATCACTTGGTCAAATTCTGCCGTGTCCACCACGTGGTCGGGTAGAAAAGGCCGTGGGCATTCTGACCTCAAACGGTTGCGGACCGTCTTGTCCATGGACTTTCGTAGCCAGAGGTGCATAAACCTCGCTAGGTGGTCAGGTGGTGTCCAATCGCTTGAGCGAGGGTGTCTAATTTTTCTTGGGTCAAAAAGTTTTTGTCCCAGTGGGTCAAGGATGGTGTCTTCATCCTCTTGCGGGGTTTCCGCATTATCTTGGTCTTGGGGTTCTCCCATGAATGTGTGTTGCGGAAAAAATGATTGGGATCCGGAGTCTGAGCCCCAAACAACTTCATTGGAGTCTGAGTCGTCCGCTTGCCACTCATCTAAAATGGCCATGGGTTTAGTTTGGGACTCTTCTTCATCCGAAGAGTAGTCGTGTTGAGGATTCGTGATGGTGGCAGAAATGGGTTTAGAGCGTTTAGCGGGGTTTTTGCCTTTATGTGGGTGGCCCTTTTCGCCTTTCCACTGGCGTTTGCCCGTGAGAGTTTCGGGGCTTTCTGGAGATTCTTGTGCATCAGAATCGGAGTCATGGCGGGATGGGTGGGCTTTAGATGGTTTCCTCTTGTCGGAACCAGAGGCCATCATCTTGGAGAGGACTTTCTCCATTGAGGCAGAAACGGCCTCGTTCACCATATTTTGGAGATCTGTGGTTTGAGAGGTCTCCATGGTGTCTGGGTATATGATTGGCACAGGGCGTGGTAGAGGTCAGTCTGCTGTATTTCAGTCGATATAGACTGTAGTAATATCGCTATGCAAGACCCCAGCAGGGTGCAATAACGTGTAAAAAATTTTTTGTATAGAGTACAATCAGAACCCCAGCAGGGTTATTAGATATATAATAATAATAAAACCGAGTACCCCAGCAGGGTTTAGACGGTATAGTAACTGGTCAGATGTAAGCCAGATAACCCCAGCAGGGTTGTAATAAAATGATACCCCAGCAGGGTATGAGTAGTGGTATGTTGGAGATTGTGCTCCAGCAGGATTGTAATCCAATTTATATAATCACCCCAGCAGGGTGTATAATGCCCAATAGGCTAGTAACAGGTGTGTAACCACTTGGCCCCAGCAGGGCAAATAGACCACTTGTTGGGATTTTAAATGTGTTCTGGGCCTCACCCAGTATGACAGAGGTGGCCACAAAGCGACCTCCTTAGCAGCACAATATAGGGCAGCACCCCAGTCAGGCACAGGTTAATACCTGATGTGCCTTTAAACAGCTTGTGTGACTGACCTCTTGTAGCAGACTGTAGAAGGCTTGCAGTGTCCGTTGAACTTGCCGTTCTGTGGTTTCGCGGCAATTTGCGGCGATCCTAAAATGGCGGCCGTAATCTCGCGAGACGCGGGATTAAAGATGGCCGCCGCGAGAAGAAAGCCGCGGCTGAAATAGGGCCGCGGAAATCACGGCGGAAAGGAGCCGCCGAGCGGCGGCAAGGTGGGGAAAGGGAAAAAGATGCAGGGAAACAACCAAGCAAGGAGAGAGATAAACTACCACTAGGGTGAAGTAACCCTGGTGGTACTAAACACAGGATAGATAGTAGGATAAAAACAGTTAGAGATTGCAGAAAATTAGCAGAACTATATAGATAATGGAAAAGGTTAGATAATAAAATAATATATATGTGGAAAAGTAAATAAAACATTCACATGAGGTAAAAATAGGGAAGAGCCAAAAACTCTGACCTGTCTGCGATGGAGCAGTAAAGAAAGAGGAGGAGGAGCCTGTTGACTGGGATAATATACTCCCTATTTGCATTTTGATTGGTTAAAACGTGTATTCACTTTCTTTACTGCTAAGGAGTTTTAGTAAAGAGAGTAAAGCAAAATATGAAGCCTCCTGTCATGTGATAAAATTGAAAATCGACATTGCGTTCACAGTGCATTTTTCTCTGAAAAGGCAATATTTACATTCAAAAGACGGCATGGACAGGCAATATACCACAGAAACACTACATTAAGCGTTAATGTAGTTGTTTTGGTGACTTAAGTGTTCCTCTGTTTCATGTGGTCAACCTCTTTGCTGTATACACTGCTTTGATTTCTGATTATATAACTATCTTCTTTAACCCCTTAAGGACACATGACATGTGTGACATGTCATGATTCCCTTTTATTACAGAAGTTTGGTCCTTAAGGGGTTAAAGGACCACTAAAATCAATTAAACCACTCAATCTCTCATTATTATTATTATTATATTATTATTATTATTTATAAAGCGCTAACAAGTTCCATAGCACTGTACAATGGGTAGACTAACAGATACGTATTTGTAACCAGACGAGTTGGACACACAGTAACAGAGGGATTGAGGGCCTGCTCAATGAGCTTACATGCTAGAGGGAGTGGGGTATAGTGACACAGTAACAGAGGGATTGAGGGCCTGCTCAATGAGCTTACATGCTAGAGGGAGTGGGGTATAGTGACACAGTAAGAGAGGGATTGAGAGCCTGCTCAGTGTGTTTACACGTTAGAGGGAGTGGGGTATAGTGACACAGTAACAGAGGGATTGAGGGCCCTGCTCAGTGAGCTTACATGCTAGAGGGAGTGGGGTATAGTGACACAGTAACAGAGGGATTGAGGACCCTGCTCAATGAGCTTACATGCTAGAGGGAGTGGGGTATAGTGACACAGTAACAGAGGGATTGAGTGGCCTGCTCAATGAGCTTACATGCAAGAGGGAGTGGGGTATAGTGACACAAACGGTAAGGGTAGAGTAGAAAAGTAGGTTGCTAGGATAGTATTCATTGACAGTTGCAGGAGATGAATTAGGGTGCGGGGAGGGAAAGCTGTTCACAGTTTAATTGATATGCTTTCCTAAAGAAGTAAGTTTTCAAAGATTTTTTGAAGGAGTGGAGATTGGGTGAAAGTCTAACAGAGAGGGGAAGGGCGTTCCATAGGAACGGTGCAGCCCTAGAGAAGTCTTTAAGGCGAGCATCAGAGGTAGGAGTGCGAACAGAGGTTATACGTAGGTCTCGGGCAGAGCATAGGGGCCTACACGGGACATATTTGTGTATTAGTGAGGATAAGTAGAGGAGATAACGGGCCCTGGGAGAGACATCACCAGCTGCTAGAAGCAGGAGGAGAGATAGAGACAGAAGTTGTGAGCGGGTTTTATATGGATGGAGTCTGGGATGAGATCGAGTGGGAGAAGGATGGAGAAAATGTACTTGCTTATTGCAACTGGATCAGCTGAAGGCGGACTGAGTGCTGTTCTGATGTGTGGCAGGAAAGTTTAAATTCATCTCAATGAAGTGGTCTGGGTGCACTGGTCCTGTATGTGTAACCCTTCAAGGTAAATCATTGCTGTTTTGCAGAAAGGGCAACGTTTGCCTTGAAGGGTTATGCATGCCTCTAGTGGCTGTCATACTGAAAGCCATTAGAGGCACTTCCACTGCACCAGTGTTAATTTTGGCGGCAAATTTCAATTTAGTTTTAGTCATGGTCTTCTGACTAAAAGCCATTTCAGTTTTAGTCTTATTTTAGCCATCTGAATTGTTTTAGTATTAGTTTAGTTTTAGTCTACCTAATCTCCAGTAGATTTTAGTTGACACTACTAAAATCTAATGGGTTTAGTTAGAGCTTCTATTTGTCCCTTTTCCCCTTCCACAGCCCGTCTTTGTCTCTTTGTGTCCTCCCAGCCCCTCAGGGTGTCTCCCCCAAAGCCCCTGTCTGTCTCTTTTGCCATTTCCTTAGCCCCAGTGTGGCTCTTTGCCCCCCTCCCAGGCCCTCTGTGTGTCTCTTCCCCCCCAGCACCTTGTCCCTTTCTCTCCCAGCTCGTCAGTCGCTTTGTGTGTCCCCTAACCCATCCAAGTCTCTCATTCCCCAGTTGCCCAAGTTTCTCAATTCCTCCCCCATCCCCTCCATGTGTTAATTTCCCATTCAGTCACCCCATATGTCTTACCCACCAGTGTTAATTTTGGGAGAACATTTTAATTTAGTTTTAGTCATTTTAGTCTTTTGACTAAAAAAAACATTTTAGTTTTAGTTGTATTTTAATTCATCTGAATTGTTTTAGTTTTAGTCTAAAATTGTTAGTCGACAAAATTAACACTGCACTGCAATACAACTATCCTGACCAAAGTTTAAAATTCACTTCAAATTCTCGTGGGAACTGCACTCTGGGACAGGGGAATATTGCAGGCATATGATTAAAGGCTACGAGAATTCTGCCCTATCCAAACACTTCATTTCTCATAGGAAACCCCCCAAATCACTGGTTTTGCGGTGTTATAAAATGTAAACCACAGTGCAGAGGTGGAAATATTATAAATACATAAAAAAATAAATTCAATTGAATGGAGATTTGATTTAAATAGTCTCACCTCTATGTTTAAATAATGTGTTACTCTATGTTTTGATTAAGTCTATGTAATGAGGTTTATACAGTTTATCACATGTTTGTTGTTTTTCATCTCTTGAAGGATTACTTTAACCCCTTAAGGACTGGACTGTTTTTGCGATGTTGTACATTTGCGACCAGGCCTCTTTTTACACTTTTGTGGTGTTTGTGTTTAGCTGTAATTTTCCGCTCTCTCATTTACTGTTCCTATACAAATTATATATTGTTTTTTTCAGGACAAAAAAGACTTTCTTTACATACCATTATTTATATAATCTCATGTAATTTAATTTTAAAAAACAAACAAATATGATGAAAATTTTTAAAAAATGTTTTTTTTACTTTTACTTGAAAAATCTTTTACTCATCTACAAAAGCGAATAAAAAAAAACTGCTAAATAGATTCAAAATATTGTCCTGAGTTTTAAAATACCCAATGTTTACATGCTTTTTTCCAAGTTATAGGGTTATAGGTACAAGTAGGATATTGCGATTTCAAAACATATATTCTTTCAAATTTATCAATAGTGACATTGTAACACTATTATCTGCCAAAAGTCTCGGAATAACACCCCACATGTACATATTTTTTTTTAAAGTAGACAAACCAGGGTATTCAATATGGGGTATGTCCACTCTTTTTTAGTAGCCACCTAGTCGCAAACACTGGGCAAAGTTAGCGTTCATATTTGTTTTCTGTGTGAAAAAAAATAAAAAAATAAATTGAACGCTAATTTTGGCCAGTGTTTGTGACTAAGTGGCTACTAAAAAAGACTGGACATACCCCATTTGCAATACCTTTTGTTGTCTTCTTTTGCAAATGGTATGCCATCATGGGGGTAATTCTCATTCCTGGGCTACCATACGCTCTCAAAGGCAACATAACCAACCTGGCCATTTTCAATGTAAAAATATTTTACCCATATATTTGACCCTGTAACTTTCAAAAACGCTATAAAATCTGTACATGGGGGGTACTGTTATACTCGGGAGACTTTCTTGAACACAAATATTAGTGCTTCAAAACAGGAAAACATATCACAACAATTATATCAGTAAAAGTGCTGTTTGTGTGTGAAAAATGCTAAACAAAGTCACTTTCACTGACAATATCATCGCTGTGATCAGGGCCGGATTAACATAGGGGCTGATGGAGCTTCAGCTCCAGGCCCAGGCCCATGGAATAGGCCCATTTAAAAAAACAAAAAACAAAAAAAAAAACTTTAAAAATAGTTTTTTTTTTTTACAAGAATATTCTTGTACTCTAGATATTTTTCTCAGTATAAATGGAGATTACTCTGCAATACCAGCACCAGCCAGTAGGGGTCACTGTGTGTGGAGAGAGGCAGGGATAGGAAGTTACAGCATATCCTTCCCTGTCTCTCTCTACTCACTGATCCGTGGGGGAGCAGCTGCACAGCACAGAGAGTTCAGACAGCAGCTCCCAGTCTGCAGACAGACTACAGCTCAGGGAAGTGAAGGATGGGGGGAGGTAGCAGGGAAACATGGGGACACTAGGTGACACTGAGACACTTGGGGACACTGAGACACTAGGGGACACTTTAAACATAGGGAAATTGGGAGACACATTGGGGCATAGAGACACTAGGGACACAGTGTCTCCATGTCTCCCAGTGTCCCCATGTCTCCCAGCCAATGTCCCTAGTGTCTCAGTGTCCCCACGGCTCCCAGTGTCCCCTTGTCTCCCAGCCAATGTCCCTAGTGTCCCAGTGTCCCCATGTCTCCCAGTGTGCCCAAATATCTGTCTCCCCGTGTCCACATGTCTCCCAGCCAGTGTCCCTAGTGTCTCAGTGTCCCCATGTCTCCCAGTGAAGGATGTGGGGAAAGGCAGAGAAGTGAAGGATGGGGGGGGAAGGCAGCAAGGTAACATGGGGACACTGAGACACTAGGGGACACAGACACTTGGGGACACTGTGAGACACAGGGACATAGGGAGACACATTGGGACATGGAGACACTAGGGACACAGTGTCTCCATGTCTCCCAGTGTCCCCATGTCTCCCAGCCAATGTCCCTAGTGTCTCAGTGTCCCCATGTCTCCCAGTGAAGGATGTGGGGAAAGGCAGAGAAGTGAAGGATGGGGGGGGGGAAGGCAGCAAGGTAACATGGGGACACTGAGACACTAGGGGACACAGACACTTGGGGACACTGTGAGACACAGGGACATAGGGAGACACATTGGGACATGGAGACACTAGGGACACAGTGTCTCCATGTCTCCCAGTGTCCCCATGTCTCCCAGCCAATGTCCCCAGTGTCTCAGTGTCCCCACGGCTCCCAGTGTCCCCTAGTCTGCCAGTGTATGTGTCCCCATGTCTTTCAGTGTCCCTAGTGTCTCAGTGTCCCCATGTCTCCCAGTGTCCCCATATATCTGTCTCCCAGTGTCCACATGTCTCCCAGCCAGGGTCCCTAGTGTCTCAGTCTCCCCATGTCTCCCAGTGCCCCCAAATTTTCAAGTGTCCCCATGTCTATGTCCACAAGTGCCCCATGTCTCACAGTGTCCCCAAGTGTCTTTGTCCCCATGCCTCCCAGCCAGTGTCCCTAGTTTCTCAGTGTCCCAATGTCTCCCAGTGTCCCCTAGTCTCCCAGTGTCTGTGTCCCCATGTCTCCCAGTCTCTGTGTCCCCATGTCTCTGTGTCCCTAGTGTCTGTGGCCCTATGTCTCCCAGCGTCCCCAAGTGTCTTAGTGTCCCCTTGTGTCTCACTGTGTCCACATGCCTCTCAGTGTCCCCTAGTATCCTAGTGACAAGGGAAACATTGAGACTAGGGGACTGGGCGACATGGGGACACTGACACTTTGATACATAGGGACATTGATGTCAGGCTTGCCTTCCAATTCTTTGGACAGACATGCCCCATTTTTGGGCATGTTCGCCCCTTTAGGCAGTTCTGGTCACGTGATTCGTGTCAGTGGCCCACCCTTTTACCCCGCCAATTGACTTCTTGCTTCACTGGACACTGCTGTTAGAGGGTATGGATTTACTTGAAAGATGAAAGCATAAATTAGATAAAGAGATTAGCATAGGGTATGTGTTTTCTTGTAGCTGCATCCTTCGAGTTTCCCTCCAACACCATCTCCATCAGATACATGACGCTTGGGAGGTATGACTGTTTTAGTGTTTTTGGTCGATAAGATTCTGTAATTAGGCCCATCATAATTGTCAGCACCAGGCCCACTGGGCTCTTAATCTGGCCCTGGCTGTGATATATTATTGTTGTAATATGTTTTACTGTTTTGAATCACTAATATTTGTGTTCAGTAAAGTCTCCCGAGTAAAACGGTATCCCCCATGTACAGGTTTTAGGGTGTCATAGAAAGTTACAGGGTAAAATACAGTGCTAGCAAATTAAATTCTCTGGAATTTCGGCCTGGGTTGGCAGGCAGGTCCCTCAAATTGCAATTAATAAAATTACTTAATTATGTAAAAATATTACATAAATATGCACGTAGAATTTAAATATATATGCATATTTATATATTTGAAGTCTACGTGTATATTTATATAATTATTTATGTAATTTTGTATCTGGACATATGTATATTTCGTATTATTTTTATTTATTTATATATACATAGATATATATATACAATTTCATTCTAAGTGTATTTTGATATAAATATATAGATTTTAATATCAAAATACAGTTAGAATAAAATTTCATATAGATATGTAATTTTTTTTTACATTTGTATTATTATTTGTAATTTTTTTAATTTAATTTAATTTACTTATTATTTGTATTTTATAATAATATATATATATATACAATATATATAGTTATTATATATATTATATATATACGTGTGTAATTTAATTATAAGTGTATTTTTATATTAATATATGTACATATTAATATAAAAATACACTTAGTATGACATTATATATATATGATATATAGACGTATATTATATAGGTATAATATACGTCTATATATCATATATATATACACATATATAATTATTATTTTTTTTAATTAACTTTAACTTTAATTTGTTTTATGATTTTACAGTTGCAGGGAGACTGCCTTTCAGCACAGACAGTCCCCCTGAAGGCAGACACTAGGACACCTATTGTGACCATGTGGTCGCCCTGTTGAGCGATCACATGACCACAGGGGTCCTAATCCGCCATGGGGAGACTGTCTGGGCTGCAGGCAGTCTCCCCAAACCGGGAGCACCGCCGATCGCCGCCGGGGGAACGACGGCGATCGGGTAAGTACATTGCACCGTTAGGACGGTTCAGGACCGTCACCGGTCGGCAATGCAAAAATGCCGATGACGGTCCTGAACCGTCCTCGGTCGTTAAGGGGTTAAGAGCTATGACTACTCTAAGTGATTTTAAGTAGTTATGGTGCCTGGAGTCTACATGTGCAATGTTTTACTATTGAAAACATGCACATCAAGCAAGCATTTCAAACTCAAAGGCAAACACTGGCCAAAAAAACAAAAACTAAAAAAAATAATAATGTAGGTTTATTTAGAAAAGTACAGTATAAAAAAAGTTGTCTAACGGACACTGGACGTTCGTGGGGCTTTAAAGTAAACAAAAGAGCACATTTATTTTAAGGAGACGTGCGTTTGCATATAACCAATGTTCCAGTCCAACTTCCTTGACATATTAAGAAAAGTTTGGTAATAGGACTGAAATCTGAAATGGTGAATGTATGCTGTTGCACATCTGTAAAAAAAACTAATTACATTATCTTGATTTTGAAGTCCTATGAGCAGGGACGTTTTAGCCGCGAGGCAAACAAGGCATTTGCCTTGGGCGGCATTTTCCAGGGGGCGGCAAAAAAAGCCGCCCCCAAGTGCCCAGGGCAAATGCCTTGTTAGCCTTGCGTGTGTGTGTGTCTGTTAGTGAGTGTGTGTGTTAGTGAGTGAGTGTGTGTGTGTTAGTGAGTGTGTGTGTCTGTTAGTGAGTATGTCTGTTAGTGAGTGTGTGTGTGTGTGTCTGTTAGTGAGTGACTGTGTGTGTCTGTGAGTGAGTGTGTTAGTGTGTGTGTGTCTGTGTGTAGTGAGTCTGTGTGTAGTGAGTGAGTGTGTTAGTGTGTGTGTCTGTGTGTGTTTGTGAGTATGTATGTCAGGGAGTGTGTCTGTTAGGGAGTGTGTTACTATGTGTGTGTCTGTTAGTGAGAGTGTATGCGTGTCTGTTAGTGAATGTGTGTGTCTGCTAGTGACTGCATGTGTCTGTTAGTAAGTGTGTGTGTGTATTTAGAAGGCGGGGCAGGGAGGAAGGGTGGGGTGGTGCAGGGGGGGGGGCGAGTTTTGTCCTGCCTAAGGCAGCACAAAACCAGGATACACCACTGCCTATGAGTGTGTTCTTCACTTTGGCTGAAATAATCAAACTTGATGATCTCAGCCAATCCAATGCTTTCCCATAGAAAGGGTAATTTGCATGTGTGGAAAAAAGCTGAATGGCCAATCAGCATCTCCATGGGGAGCATTCAGCGCCTTCATGCAGACCCAATCTAATACACTGCCCATCCCCATATTCTAATACACTGCCCACACATCCAATACACTGCCCCTTCCCTCCACTCTTATACACTGCCCCCTTCCCCCAATCTAATACACTGCCCCCTTCCCCCAATCTAATACACTGTCCCCTCCCCATATTCTAATACACTGCCCACACATCCAATACACTGCCCCTTCCCTCCACTTTTATACACTGCCACCTTCCCCCAATCTAATACACTGCCCCTAGTGTAATACACTCCCCACCTCCCTCCACTCTAATTCATCCCCCAATTTAATACACAACCCCTTCTCTCCCCCAAATTTAACACACTGCCCTCCCCCAATTTAACACACTGCACCCGCACCCCCCCAAATTAATACTGCCCCCACAGTTTAATATACTTCCCCTTCCCCCTCAAATTAATACACTGTGCACTCCCTCCCTCAAATTAATACACTACACCCACCCCAATTTAATACACATCCCCTTCTCTCCCCCAAATTTAACACACTGCCCTCCCCCCAATTTAACATACTGCACCCGCACCCCCCCAAATTAATACTGCCCCCCCAGTTTAATATACTTCCCCTTCCCTTCTCCAAATTAAAACACTGCCTCCTCCCTCCCCCATATTAATACACGGTCCCCCCCTTAACACACTACACATGAAGGTGCCCCAAGCCCCTCCTTCCTTAAGATGAGCCGCCCGTCCTCCAATTCCAGCTCTGCTCTGTTCAAACAGGCCAGACACTACTCTGGCATGCAAGCAGGGTGGAAGGGGGAGGCTGGCCTGCTCTGCAGACAGACAGCTTCTCTGCGCTCTTGCGGCCGTGGGAGGGAAGACAAGAATCAGACAGGAAATATCTTTCTTGTCTTGCAGCTGGTCGCAGCCACAGCATGAAGTGGACCCAGGGTAGGCTCGAAAGTTTGACATGCTCGAAATACAGAGTTTAACCCTTTGTTGCAGGAGGTGTAATTCAGTCAGCTGATGCTCTCAGCCAATGAATGACACCTAAAAGAAGTCTCGGCGTCCAGCATGGACTTAAGTAAGAGGGCAAATCGTTGCTAAAAAGTTTGTCCCATTACTGGGCACCAAAACCACCAGAGACAGACTGGGAAATACATTTTTTGAGTCACAGTGGCCCACTGAGAAGGGGGCTGGGCCAGAGGGGTGTTTTGTCATCAAAGTGAGCATGTTGGTTCAATGCTCTTGAAGGGTGCAGTGTGTGTTTGTGTGTGTGAGGTTTGCAGTGTGTGTGTGTGTGTGTGTGTGTGTGTGTGAGGGGTGCACTGTGTGTGTGTGTGAGGGGTGCACTGTGTGTGTGAGAAGACTGCAGTGTGTGTGTGTGAGAGGGGTGCTGATGGGTGCAGTGTGTATGAAAGGCGTAGTGTGTATGAATGGTGCAGTGTGTGTGTGTGTGTCTGTGTGAAGGCTGCAGTGTGTGTGTGTGGATGAAGGGTGCAGTGTGTGAGGAGTGTAGTGTGTGATGGGTGTAGTTAGTTTGTGTGTGTGTGTTTGGTGTGCAGTAGGGGAAGAGGAGTGCAGTGTGTGAGGAGTGTAGTGTGTGTGTGTGTGTGTGTGAAAGGTGCAGTATGTATGAAGGGTGCAGTGTGTTTATGAAAGGTGCAGTCTGTGTGAAGAGTGTAGTGTGTGTAAGAATGGTGCAGTGTGTGAAGGGTGTAGTGCAAGCATGTCAAACTCAAAGTCTGGCACGGGCCAGGCAAGGGTGTAGTGCAAGCATGTCAAACTCAAAGTCTGGCACGGGCCACAAGGTTTAAGTCTATGTGGGCCGCAAAAAAAAATACCTTAAATTTTCATAGAAAAGTAGGTTTATTTTAAAAAGTACAGTATAACCCCCCACACCATCCCCCTCTACTAAACCACAGCACCCCCTTTACCACCTTGTGCCAAATATGTGTCCCGCTGACACACACATACAGACAACACAGATACAGACACACTGACAGACACACAGACATACTCACTGACAGACACACCCATACTCACTGACACACACATACTCATTGACAGACACACATACTCACTGACAGACACACACACATACTCACAGACACACACTGACAGACACACACACACACACACATACTCACTGACAGACACACACACATACTCACAGACACACACTGACAGACACACACACACACACACACATACTCACTGACAGACACACTGACACACTCACTGACAGAGACAGTGCAGTGGGGGGAAGATGAAAGTAATATGCCATGGTAACCGCGGCAGCGCTCCAACCTAGCAAGAGGATCCTGGTGGAGCTGCAAGATAGCGCTCTCCCAGGTTCTCCGCACTCTTCCACCCTCCCCAGCTGGTTGTTGTCCAGTAAAGTGTCTGTGGGCCGGTGAGGGAGATCTTTGATCTCCCCACCGGCCTATGAAGGCACACAGCAGTGCCGGCACTCTTATAGAACCGGCCCTGCATGGGCGGGCAGAGGAGATCTTGTGATCTTCCCTGCCGGCCTCATCCATGGCCATCACGGTCCACTGGGCATTTGTCCGGTTTGCCCGATGGCCATTCCGGGCCTGATGACCACTACAGGATGCTTGCAGTAACTCTTTAATGTAACCTCACTAATATCTTTATGTAAGCACCTTTATATATGCATTTTCTTATCACCCATATATTGTCCGTTAATTAGATAAGTTTTGTACATAGTTTATTCTATGTATGATGTATTACCCGCAAAAACTCAAGCTTTGTATTGCCTATCAGTATTGTGTTATTTGTGATTATTGTAATTGTAGACCTTCTTTCAGTCTTCACTATTGCCGCATTTACTAACTCCATGGTAATATGCTAATTTTCAGATGACATCCTACATCACAAGACAAACTGTGAGGTTTCAAAAGACGTACAAAGAATCACGTGTAGCAAGACTTTGCTCAATGGAGGAAGCTGAAGTGAGAATGCATGTAAGAACACATTTCAGATCAAAACAGCCACCCTTTCATAAAACTGCTCTAGAAAAACGCGTTGGTATTGAGTTCATGGTCATGCTTTGTGGTTTTAGGTTCATTAACCTAGTTTTATTTAATAAATTTACTATGTTTTAACGTATGCTTACACCTACAGATTCTTCATAAGAGACATTATAATACTTACGTCCCCCACCCAACTTAAAGCCCCCCACACACCCACCGACTAACCGTTCACCTCCACACGACAACACTGGCGACCCCCAGCCAAGGCTCAGGAGGGCACCACTGGAGCCGACCCCCCCTTTTGACAGTGACACCTGAGCGCCCCACTGGTAGCTCAGCCTTTAGATACGAAGGCGTGCCTCATGCAACCCCTAGGTAGTGGCACCCGGGGCGGCCCCCCCCTCTGCACCCGTGTCCAGCCGGGCGTCATTAGATAGGAACGCGGGCTTCTGATATCGCCGACCGCGTAACGTTACCCGAACGATAAGACCGACCCAACGAAAAAATAAAAGAGGGGAAATTCCATACAACTGAGACAGGGGCTATAAAAGGATCTGAATCCTGGATCCTCCCCTTGCACCAGCCAGATGATCGTATGAGAGTTCCAATAGGTCCGGGAACCAAGCCTGGCTCGGCCAGAGCGGAGTGATCAGCATTAGTGATGTTTGGTGTTTCCGTATCTTGTGCAGGGCCCTCGCCAACATGGAGAAGGGGGGAAATGCGGCGGCCCCTTGGTTCAGCCACGTCTGAAGAAACACATCCACTGCCTCACATTCACGGTCCAGAAGCCAGCTGAAGAATCTGGGAAGTTGACGGTTCGTCCCTGAAGCAAAGAGGTCTATCCGTAGAGGACCCCTGTGCAGTGCCAAAGTCTCGAAGACCTCTACATTCAGTCGCCAATCGCTTTTGTCCCTCCAGTGCCGGGAGGACCAATCTGCCGTGAGGTTGGAGGTCCCTGGAAGGTATTGCGCTCTTAATGTGATATTCCTGGAGAGGCAAAAGGTGTAAATAAAGTGCAAACAGAAGTAGAACCAAATATAAGGATCTATCAGTGAAAAGCTGCCATCTATAGACACACCCCAATAGCCTATAAAAGCAAATGCAAAAAAGAGATGCATTTGGTGGGTACATACCCATCTATTTTTTGTAAAAGATGTAAATGGTTGCCTCTGAGAGTGCCTGAGATCGATCTCTGCCCAGGCGATTGATATACTGCACCCAGTGGTGTATCCTGGTTGTGTGCTGCCCTAGGCATGACAATACACAGGCACCCCACACCCCACCTTCTAAATATACATACGCACTCACTGACAGACACACATACACTCAGTGTAAGACACACATACACACTCACTAACAGACATACACACTCACTAAAAGACACATACAGTCACTAGCCGACACAGTCACTTACAGACACGCATACACTCACTAACAGACATGCATACACATTGACTAACAGACACACATACTAACACACTCACTAACAGAGACAGACACGCATACACTCTCACTAACAGACATGCATACACACTCACTAACAGACACACACACACACACACACTAACAGACACACACACTCACTATAAAGAAAGTGTTCTGTGTACAAGAGGTGCTTAGTGAGTTATCAGGATAACTGTGGATGGGTGAACAGCAGCTCTACACATGTGTAAATACCCCCAAAATTACACACACATAGTATTGACGAACAGGTGACCCAGGTGGAACAAACCACCAAAAGAGTACACTTTGTGAAGCGCTATAACAAAAGTGGACTTACCCCTATACAATATGGGGGAGTATATGAATACACAATTCCCTACAAGGGAATAAAATATACAATAGTGAAGTATATCGAACCAAACAGAGTGGTAAAAGAGAATATGGACTACAAATATATATGGTCCTCCTTCTCCGCAAGTGATTTGAGCCTATCAATATGTGGCTCTGGACCATGTGAGTCGAATTCTGATCAAATTCTGGTGTCACTGCCATCTTCCGCTCTTCCGAAATGCATGAATTGTACTAGGTGGTTTGGTAGGCTCCAGTCTGAGGATCTCGGATGCCTAAAGGTTCGAGGGTCGAACAAAGGACAACCGTGGGTGTCCAGACACAGGCCATTTGCCTCCTGGGAAGAGAGGTTGTGTTATATCCCCTGTGGTGAGGGGTTACCTGCAAAAGACTCCTTCACATATTTGGAGTCATGTGGGGGTAAGTCTTGCCAATCATCCCCATCATTAGATGCTGAGTCATCCACCTTCCACTCATCTAGTATATCTGGTGTATGAGAATAGTTATCGTCTTCCCCGGAGGAGAGCATTGGGGGAGGAGGTTTAGGTCTCGCCACCCATTTGGTGCTTTTGACTGGTTCCTTTCCTTAGACCTGACCGAGGTCGGTGCACCCGTTCTGTGGCGTTTAGGTATGGAAAATGGCTCCTTAGTGGACCTACTTGTGTTTAGAGCAGATACCACTGGAGGAGGTTGAGTGAGGATTTTTGATAGGGCTTTCTCCACCGATGCTGCCACTGTAGCGTTAATCGTGGACAGAAATTCCTGGGTTTGTGGTGGCGTGTCACTCATCCCAGTTTTAGGGTAACCCTGCAGAGTAGAGGACATAAATTAGCATCCATGCAGGCAGACCAGCCTGATGGGGATTCCCCTGTTAGTACAATCGGGTATGCCCAATAGGCCACAACGCTCACACAGGTGATAGTGTCAGTAGGATATTGTCAGGGATTGGCACCCTGAAGTAGGGGGAGGAAACCTCCAGTAGTGCAGGGGTTAACCCTGTGTGTCCCCTGTGGGGAGGTACCAGATAAGCGGAGCTAGTCCTTCCAACGTAATAGTAGGGGTTCCCAATAAGGGTTATGGTACCTAGTAATGCCCTGGCCACCTTAGTAATAAGGGCTCACCCAGATAGTACTGCAGGGTCCACCCCTAAACCTATGTAGTAAGCTTAATCTATACAAATACATATACTGACAGATGGCAAGTATAATACAGTTAATCCAAATCCTTACTTATGGTAAAGTGTACAGTCTTATGGCAGTATAACTCCTGTGGAGAGTAGAGGAGTCCCTGATGGCAGCGCAGAGTAAACCCACAGGCAGGTCTGGTAATTTTCGGTAGCGCTGTCAGACCGCATGAAATGAGATGAGGAGATGGCTGCCGTGAGTATCGCGGTCTCCGAGATTTTAAAATGGCCACTGCACACGAGGACCCGCAAGGAACAACTCCTGCGGGCCCGTGCGAGCGGTGGAAAAAAATACCCGATATCCCTGCCACCCAGCCATCCACCCACCCCACATTTGAAACCTGTACAAATTAAAACAACTGATCTGGAAAATCCGCCACGTGTGCGGGTGAACCGACCTTGGGGTGAAGTGCCAGACCACACAGACAGACAGGCAGGGGCAGAGAGGCCGTTAGAAACAGAGTTTTAGCTGGAGCAGGGACAGTGGGAAAGGTGAGAGTAACACAAGGAATAGAAATAGCAGTGATAATTAAAATAAAACGGTTGTGATTTAGCGTTTAGTAACAAATAGGAGATTCAATACTCTGACCTGTACTCTAGCAGGAGCAGCAAAGAAAGAGGGAGAGGCAAGTACCACATTACTATATGTATAAATGATTCTTGATTCTGATTGGTTTAAACTTTTGATTGATCTGTGCTGCTGGAGTTTAAAGGGACACTATAGTCACCAGAACAACTACAGCTTATTGGATTAGTTCTGGTGAGTAGAATCCTTACTTTCAGGCTTTTTGCTGTAAACAGTGTCTTTTCAGAGAAAATGCAGTGTTTACATTACAGCCTAGTGATAACTTCACTGGCCACTCTTTAGATGGCTGTTGGAGATCCTTCCTGGGTCATGGCTGCCTAAAATGCATCCAAGCATCCAGTATCTCCTCCCTCTGCATGCAGACACTGAACTTTCCTCATAGAGATTCATTGATTCAATTCATCTCTATGAGGAGATGCTGATTGGCCAGGGCTGTGTTTGAATCATGCTGGCTCTGCCTCTGATCTGCCTCCTTGTCAGTCTCAGCCAATCCTATGGGGAAGCACTGTGATTGGATCAGGCTACCACTTCTGATGATGTCAGCAGACTGCTTGTTTTTCTGAGTCTAACAGCATGCAGAGTTACAGCTTCAGGCTTGAATACAGTAAGATTTGTACTATATTCAGGGAGGCATGAGGGGCCCAGGGGGGCTAGATGGTGGTTTTAACACTATAGGGTCAGGAATACATGTTTGTGTTCCTAACCCTATAGGGATCCTTTAAAGTAAAGAAAGTTTATGCAAATACAGGGAGTGCAGAATTATTAGGCAAGTTGGATTTTTGAGGATTAATTTTATTATTGAACAACAACCATGTTCTCAATGAACCCAAAAAACTCATTAATATCAAAGCTGAATATTTTTGGAAGTAGTTTTTAGTTTGTTTTTAGTTATAGCTATTTTAGGGGGACATCTGTGTGTGCAGGTGACTATTACTGTGCATAATTATTAGGCAACTTAACAAAAAACAAATATATACCCATTTAAATTATTTA
This sequence comes from Pelobates fuscus, assembly GCF_036172605.1. Lineage (NCBI taxonomy): Eukaryota > Metazoa > Chordata > Amphibia > Anura > Pelobatidae > Pelobates > Pelobates fuscus. The sequence continues at coordinate 18,461,801 of NC_086327.1, read as the reverse complement.
TTTTTCCAGTGAAACTAATATAACATCTCAACATTCACAAATATACATTTCTGACATTCAAAAACATAACAAAAACAAATCAGTGACCAATATAGCCACCTTTCTTTGCAAGGACACTCAAAAGCCTGCCATCCATGGATTCTGTCAGCGTTTTGATCTGTTCACCATCAACATTGCGTGCAGCAGCAACCACAGCCTCCCAGACACTGTTTAGAGAGGTGTACTGTTTTCCCTCCTTGTAAATCTCACATTTGATGATGGACCACAGGTTCTCAATGGGGTTCAGATCAGGTGAACAAGGAGGCCATGTCATTAGATTTTCTTCTTTTATACCCTTTCTTGCCAGCCACGCTGTGGAGTACTTGGACGCGTGTGATGGAGCATTGTCCTGCATGAAAATCATGTTTTTCTTGAAGGATGCAGACTTCTTCCTGTACCACTGCTTGAAGAAGGTGTCTTCCAGAAACTGGGAGTTGAGCTTGACTCCATCCTCAACCCGAAAAGGCCCCACAAGCTCATCTTTGATGATACCAGCCCAAACCAGTACTCCACCTCCACCTTGCTGGCGTCTGAGTCAGACTGGAGCTCTCTGCCCTTTACCAATCCATCCATCTGGCCCATCAAGACTCACTCTCATTTCATCAGTCCATAAAACCTTAGAAAAATCAGTCTTGAGATATTTCTTGGCCCAGTCTTGATGTTTTAGCTTGTGTGTCTTGTTCAGTGGTGGTCGTCTTTCAGCCTTTCTTACCTTGGCCATGTCTCTGAGTATTGCACACCTTGTGCTTTCGGGCACTCCAGTGATGTTGCAGCTCTGAAATATGGCCAAACTGGTGGCAAGTGGCATCTTGGCAGCTGCACGCTTGACTTTTCTCAGTTCATGGGCAGTTATTTTGCGCCTTGGTTTCTCCACACGCTTCTTGCGACCCTGTTGACTATTTTGAATGAAACGCTTGATTGTTCGATGATCACGCTTCAGAAGCTTTGCAATTTTAAGAGTGCTGCATCCCTCTGCAAGATATCTCACTATTTTTAACTTTTCTGAGCCTGTCAAGTCCTTCTTTTGACCCATTTTGCCAAAGGAAAGGAGGTTGCCTAATAATTATGCACACCTGATATAGGGTGTTGATGTAATTAGACCACACCCCTTCTCATTACAGAGATGCACATCACCTAATATGCTTAATTGGTAGTAGGCTTTCGAGCCTATACAGCTTGGAGTAAGACAACATGCATAAAGAGGATGATGTGGTCAAAATACTCATTTGCCTAATAATTCTGCACGCAGTGTATGAAGCCTTCTGTCATGTGGTAAAATTAAATACACTATGTAATAAGCTAAAACATTAAGAAAATACTTATAATTGCATTTTGTGAGCTCCTAGTATAAAAGTGTTTGCGGACAAGTAGTGGGCATTAGGCAACTCCATGCTTATATGATTCTACTGTAATGAGTGACATTCCTTGTTGTCGCCATACTGGTGCCATCACTGATATCATGAAAGCACTATTTAGGATAGGGGGTAATGCTTTCATGTCCCTTGCAGTGTCTGATGTGTGGGGGGGCATTGCTCTCCACCTTACCACTAAAATGTTTTTAAAGATATTAAGTCATACTTACAAGGTCTTTCATGTGTAAAAGTGATCTAGATCTAGAAGACATTAAAGCAGATTTGGTTACAAAAAAAAACTTACGTTAACGCTTTGAGCTCTAGAGGTGTACGCAAATCATAATATATGTTTAATATGTGTTGGGTACACCTCTGACACCTAAATACTTAAATTCGTAAATATGTGGTGGTGGGGATTGAGAAAAAGTTTACTAATTGTTCCAAAGTTTTAATTAATTTCTAAATATGATTTCCGCCAAATAACTCAAAAAACAATGACGTCAAATAGGGGTGCCTCTGACGCCCTCATTTCTGCACCAGAACTAAATGACGCAGAGACATGTACGAAGACTAGCCATTCAGGAAGAGATGGCTAGACTTCATGCTGGGAAACTGCATTTTTTTGAAAGAGCTGAGCTTTTTAAAAAAAAAAATCTAAAACATATTTTTGTAAGTTTTTTATGACAAGTAATTTCCAGTATGACGACAATGATTTAACATCATTTCACAACATAGAGAGCCAGATCATGTCAATAACTTTTAAAGTAGTTTGGTGGCAAAATGAAATTACAATCGATATCATTTTAATAAGTGGCCTGCAATATCTGGTGGGGAAGGACGAGGAACCATTTAGCATATTTCAAATATGAGGCTATTTGGCTATATTCATTATTTATAGACTGGGGGGAGGGGTTGAGGCTGGAAAGTCCAAACTAAAGAAATATGAAACATGTATCCTAAAAATACAATAATCCCATTGGCCTCTCGCACTGTTTATATAGAGAGCCACACTATAAAAATAAATCTTATATTAACCCTAATAGTGATTGAGGGTAGAATTCTGCATCCTTAAAAAGAAAATGATCACTCTGCACCATCACTGAAAAGTACCAAGGACGCAGTTGGTATGCTATATATCTTTTCTATATATCTACCCATCGAAAATATATCCACCAATCTGTCCTTTTACCCACCTACATATCCACCCACCAATCCATCAACTCACCACCCAGATGTCCATCCATCAGTCAGTCTATCCATCCATTAATCCATCCATCTTTTTTCCCTGTTGCCCAATCATACAAATGTGTGTTTGTTGTCAAATAGATTGTGAAAAATTCCACCTTATGGCTTCCACAAGATAAAAAAAAAAAAGAAAATTGTTTGCCTTTTAGCAAATGTTTAACACAGAACACACAGAAATCCCTCTTCGTACTCTGCTCGTTGTAAAACATACAAAATGCAGCCCAAAACAGTAACCTGTGATAACATAAAAAGAGCATGGCAATCAGTAAATGTTTGAGCCTATTATAGGTTAAAATATTTTCTGTATTCTTTTGTATGCGTGCATTTGTATATGTAAAAAAAAAACGCAGCATTTTACATCGAAACCCTTTCACATTCTACATTCTAAAATTTTTCCTTCAACAGAATGGGACAAAATTCCGAGTAGAATTTAACAGGTAAATAACTTATTTGTTAGGTGTTTTTTGTTGTTGCAGGTACATATTATAACTGAGACTTATGAGATTTATCATGGTTATTTTCACAAAGAAACACCGAGTAAAAATAGTGGAATTTTATTTTCAAAATGGCAAGTCCATTATTTTTGACGCAAAGAGAAAATCCTCCTGAAATGTGGTTTCAACAAGATGGGGCTATTGCCCATACAAGCCAAGGTCACAATGGGCCTCCTGAGACAATTGTTTGGAAGCGGTTCATTTCAAGTAATTCCTAGATTAATTGGTTCCTAAGCTTGCCTGATTTTTTTTCAGCTCCTGATTACTTCCTGTGAGGATATCGGAAGGAGTGTGTGTACAGGAACAAACCGCGTACCCATGAGCAGCTCATCGAGAATATCTATGCAGAAATTCGAGTGCTAGAGCCCCAAACATTAACTAATGTTATGAACAATGCTCTCAAAAGTGCCCGACTTTAAAAGGCGGAAAATGGAGCTCATTTAAAAGATATCAGCTTCCATACGTACAAATAGATCTCCATACGTTAAGCATTCATTGTATGTAATATCATTTGAATTAATTCATTAAGAAAAAAGTTATTGACTCCTCAAACCCTACTCTGAATTTTAGTCCAACTTGTAAGTAGCTCGACTCTTACTTGATATAACAATCCCATTGTGTCAATGTCCTACTCTCCACCAATTTCAAACACTAGCTGTGCAATCGGTTTTATTTCGATAAAGGGGAACTTCTGGAACCCAAGCTTATCATTTATTTACTGTCAATCTATTGTTCCTCTGTTTCCCTGTTTTGTTTTCTTGTTTTTCCCTTTTCTTATTTATCCATTTTTTTCTTCTTCGCTTGTATTCTACCAATTACCTTAACAGTTCTCTACTTCTACTTTGATCGCTGTTATTCATCATCCTATGACATTTTGCTCTGATATATCATGTTTCATAGCAACCTATCTTTTCCTTCTAATGCTAATATTAAAAAAAAAAAGAAAAAGAAATTATGTTGATATGAAAAATTACGGATTTCATGGTAAGTCTGATATCTAAACCCACCAGAGCTTTGTCACAGACAATCTATATATTAAAGCAACTCTGTATCCTGAGTCACCAAAATAGCATTTCTTCAAACTTATCCCTGCACTTAACCCCTTAAGGACACATGACATGTGTGACATGTCATGATTCCCTTTTATTCCAGAAGTTTGGTCCTTAAGGGGTTAAATCAAACCTTGTGAACTAAATACTTAAAATAAAAAGTATTGGGCCCACATTTCTGGATATTTCCACATCATAAGAGGACAGGTTTTGCTTTGTAAATTCTTCAAACACATCGGCATCAATTCCCCTTCTTTGCATATTATAGCTTCTGGTTGAACTATGGAAAATCGAGGATGAATCAGTTAGCGATCTTGTAGACAAATTGACAGCAACCGGCTTAAAGACCCCTGAAGCACTTCAGCTTACTTTATGTGAGACAAGTGTGTTCTCTTTTTTTTCTATTTAAAAAAAAAAAGTGCACATTTCAATAGATTTAGTTCTTTAATAAATTAACCTGGTTGCTCTTAATCAGACATATGATCCTGTTACTTCTGGGTTTGTTTAACTCAGTGGAGCAAAACTCAAGAGGCAGCAATTGCCCAGAGCACCTGTCTTGCAAAGTTCTCATTGAACTGCATTGGGGAGTTCTTGATTGGACAGCCACAGAAAGTCTGGGCGGGGTTAGAAGGGGAGGCCTTGCAAAGACGGCAGGCAAGAGATATGTAGCTTTTTCAGACAGTTTTTTACATAAACCCCCAATGAAAAAAAATGCATAATGAAATGAATGCATGTTTTGGTTGAAGTTGTATATACTAAACAGTGTATTTACTTATTTTGTATTTGGGCAGTGTCCCTTTAAGGAGTGTAGAGGGTAGATGGGATGCTATCTTAAGGTGTAGGGATGCACACAGGTGGCAAAGGTATAACACTGTACAATGCAGAAAGAAAAATCTTTCTACAAGAATTGGCCACGTTCACAAATATTCACAAGGTCGCGTTTAACAGTATTTTGTCTTTATGTTAAGCATTGGCTGACTTACACGTAAGGTTTTAACTTTAACACAAAGTGTCACCAGCATTCACTCCATCCATAAAGGACCCATTACTTGCATCAAAAGCAATAAATACTGTGTTATTGAATACATTGTGACCTGAGTATTCCTTCTTCATTAATGCCACTTGTTCTTCTAAAATGGTACAAAACACTTTTATCATACAAGGCACTTATGGTGTAATAATATGCTTTAAACATTGATACTTTCAGTAGCGTTAAACAAATGCAGATAAGTAAAGGACATGAAAGAAAAAGAACAAACCACAGTGTAGTATTTTTATACTATAAATATAATTGTTTTTTTATAATTTATTTTATAATTTATTTTTATACTATAAATATAATTGTTTTTTTATAATTCATTTTATAATTTATTTTTATACTATAAATATAATTGTAAAGTAAAATATGTGCACGCTAGTAAGAGTTTTTTTTTTTATCTTAGATGAGATTTAAAGGGTTAAATACTAAAGTGAAAATTCTAAGTGAATTTCAAAATGAAAGCCAGAATATCCAAACTGATAGCTGACTTGAATAATTCCATTTTGGCTATTTTGACTTGAATTTGAAACTCTTAAATTTGAACTCACTCGGAATTCTCATGTAGTAAGTAACTCTGTCAGTGTCTCTTGCAGAAAAACAACAGGATGTTTTACTGTATCTGGTAAAGATTAAATACTACTTCCTGTAGATACAATAAGTTAGTTTTTTTTTGATGGAAAGCATTAGTGAGAAAATTCATCTATTTGTAGTCAAGAAACTTAGTATTAATATTCTGTCTATGTTCCCGATTTTGTCCCCCAAAATATATATTGTTTTAAAATGTGCCAGTCATGCAGCTACGACTTGGTGGCACTCGGCAGGTAATATATTTTACATCCGTGTTGTGATATCAAATAGATATCATATGGTTGTCACTTTAAGCATTTGCATCATACCACGTCTGTGCTCAGGGAAATAAAATATGGTGTCTGCAGTGTACCCACAATTCTTAGCGTGCTGGCATGCTAGACGCAGCATGCTGCTAGATGGCATTTTTAAGACGAAAATAATAAAGTTAAAAACAAAAAAAAAGTATGATGCAAGCGAATTATTAGAAGAGTGACCAGCAGATGGCAGCATAACATACTTTCTAGTTTCACACCCTACGGTTTGCTCAAGGAAAGATCTAGAATAATCGTGGAGTAGCTGCTACGAACGTCCCGTAGCCCGCAGTGTGGTTAATGGTTTTAGACGCAGGAGTCGTGTACTTTTTGTTGCTCACGATAATAACTGCCAGTGAAGTGAAAAAAGTAATGGTAGAAGACACAGTATTAAAAAAAGAAAGTTTTCACCTGCCCTTGAAACAAAGGACACGCAGGCAATTTAAAGACAATAAAACCTAATTTTATAAATTTCTCTAGACAAATTGGCAGCAAATCGATAGATTTCACTTTATATCACATTTAATCATCGCCCTAGGTCATGTTCATAACATGGGGATTAAGCCAGATGTCACAAGCGGGTAGATGTGTGCTCAGTTCACCGAAGACATCCAAAAGACAACTTCACACAGAGATATCTTATGTAATGTACGTTTGCTGGGGATTTCACGGCCCCAGGGTATATATTGCAACTTAATTAATGATGGACAGAACTTTTCAAGGTGGGATCCTTCGAATTGGGGACAGGCTAAAACCAAAACCTATACACACACAAGTGATTTCAGCTGAGTGTAATGTTTTCATCAATTTTCACTTGTATTCAATCGATTAAGCCAGTTGCAATTTCAGTATCATTTGTTTTCTTTTTCTTTTTTTTTTCTCACGTACCAGGTATAGCATAAAGAATTTTATTGTGCTTCCTTAAGACTTATTAGTTTACAAAATGTATCTATGTGCCTCGCAACTGTTAGTTTGTTTACAGTAAACATTGTTCTCAGTGTGATGACTACATTGTGCACTGGTATCGGGACACCAAAACTATTTAGCTGAAAGTTCTTGAAATCAGTAAACCATTCATATTTCAATCAGACATATTATATTTCTGGTTAAAAATACTGAATAATTAATACAATAATATTTCTCAGAACATGTGCTGGATGCTCCATCATCCTGACTTGTTACAGCATTATTCTTTTGTTTAGAAGACTTTGTAGGGAGTCTACTTGCCAAAATAAAAAAAGCCCTCTCACCTTTCCCATACATTTTAAACATTCCTCTTAGACTGACCATTCTCTAAGTGAGTCCTGTTCACAGTCTCACCCATATGTTGGATTTGGCATGCAACAACCGACTTTCTATAGCGTGTTGAGCATGTGGCATTCACAAAATTAAGAGAAGGAAGATTAAATTATCAGGATAAAATTTAATCAACAAAAACAAGGAATGTATGTAATACAATGTGTACAGCGCAGCAGCAAAAATCCCTGTTGCAATCCTTATTACTCTGATGCCTTCAATAATGTATATACATGATATGGGTCACCAGTGTCATCTACAAAATATCAACAAAACCTACTGGAAATCTGTTAGATTGGTTTTACAGTTTGTATATGATTCGATAGAGAACAAAATTCAAACAAGCGGCTTCACTTCTGAATAAAATTGAAAACTGGCTAAAAGACAGAGTGCACTGAGAGTTGTTAATAATAAATATTTATGTAGGACAAAAGTGGTTAGTTGGTAAAGTACATTTAAAGTTGTGTCCTGAGTTCTCTTTGCTCTAATCTGTTTATTAATGATGCAAATACATTAGGGGTTATATTTGTGTGTTGGTGCGGTTCCTAGCGCTTGTTATATCCAGGTATGGCAGCTGGTACTTCCCAAACCAGAGTCTCTTCTATCTGTCAGTAACTAGGTATAGGTCAGAAAAGGGTACATGGAAGCAGTGCTTTCTGGGTGTCCTCAAGCTCGTATGGTGGTGAGTCAGTATGGAAAACATAAAGACAGAAAACAGAATATAGTGTATTATATTCTATAGGTGATGAGGTTAAAAAAAAAGAAGAATGCCACCTTTAATGTTCAGCTCCAGATATATGCGCCTGGAAGGTATGGAGTATACCTCCATTTATTTTGATTTTTTTAACAACAAAACAGAGAGCACTATATTTCTGTTTTTATTCTCATTTTATGTATTTGCTGAATATATGTGACACTGCAATTTGGAGGGAAATACCTGCGAACGCTCGACATTATAACTGACGCTTGACCCTGACCTACCATTTACAAGGTATCAAGGTATTTACAAGGTATCAGGCAGGGATCATAACACCCTGGCGCATATATCTGGAGCTGAACATAACCTCCAGAAAATTGTAAGTGGCATTTTTCTTTTTTTTCCTTCACCACCTATAGAATATACTACACTATATTCTGTTTTCTGTCTTCATAGTTTCCATACTGACTCGCCACCATACGAGTTTGAGCACACCCATTATATGGGGTTATATGTCAGTCTGTCTTCGTAATGTAAAATTAGTTAGGAGGTTTGGATAATAAGGGGACTTAAAAGGCAGGTATCATATAAGATTCAGTGTGTACAAATGTATTTTTATGACAAAGAAAAAAAACAAAACAACAAAAAATACCCATCTTATACTTTATACATTTAGAACGTGGGAATAATTATAGACAGCTGGCTATGTAATGAATTCAACTGTTTAGTGCTGTGAAACTAATAAAAAGAAAAAGAGAAACATTAATTTACTTGATAAAATTATAATGTGGAATCTGAATAATTAAGTAGTGAGACCCCACCTTGGAAAAGGGGTGCTATTTAGGATACTGCTTTTTTCGAACAGGGCATTATGGAACTTCAAAATATGATGCACTAGCCAGAAGAGGATTGGGCAATTTTTGTTATGAAAATAAGTCTAGGAAAGTTGCCATTATTTACAAAAATGTAATCTGATTGTCAAGAAATATTGCGTGGCCTATTTGTGATACAACTGGAAATGTATTAAATTTGGACTGGCATCTTCTTTGGCATCAACAGCAGAAAGAGGTGTGTGTGAATGTTTGATCTTTATAGACAACACTTTTCGTCCACTTTTTTTTTTTTTTTTTTTTACGGCCATGCCGCTATAATATTATAATATGGGAAATGTGGTTTTAATATAGACATCCGTGACTTACAGTACTTGCTACAAGTTATCTATGCTCAGTTTTAGTTATCTTACTAAAACAAACAAAATGCAGTTTAGTCATTAAACACTAGATGGCTACAAACTCCAGTGAATCTATTGAGCTACTGTATAGTTAATATTTTTTAACCCCCTTGAGCAAATCAACACATTAGCAGGTAGATCATTTCTGCAAGCTGTGTGCCGAGAATACAAATTGCAATGCCTCATATTCTGGTTATTCCCACAGACAGCAGAGTGTTCTTGCAAAAAAATCTCAGTAGGATGTGAGGATGAAAGGAACATAATTTTCGGAATTTAGGGCCTACTATCTTTTGCTTAAAAGGGACAGCAGTGAATTTCTTTACACTATTTCTGTTTATTCTTTCATAACTAGATTTTCTCATAATACATAATTGCATAGAATTAATTAATGGGGTTATAAATACAATAACATAAAGAGAAACCCCAAAAATGAATGGACATATAAATACACACTTATAACAAGCTGATGTCCGTTCAGTCACTACTAGTTGTAAGTACAATTAATTTAATTTAATGTGGGGACACGGAGCTGGCCACTGACTCAGACGGTGACGTGCAAATTGCTCTCTGTGCAGATCAGAGTTAAAATACCCCCATTGCACAGGAAATTTCCATTTTTGGGAGCTATATCATTTTGAAACGATTCTTCATTGAAATCGATTACAAAAGCAAAACAAAATGGTTGGTAAAGCTCCCTCATAACCTTCATTTTGTGGATCTTTTGAGGCTCTCATAGTGAGATTTGAGACCCAATACGGCATCTCGTGCAGAGGATTACATGGCATCCTTGGGTGAGCAGTTGTTTTGTCATATATAATATAAAAATGAAGACACTTTCATTACTCTAGGTAAAATCCCTTTGTGTTCGGTTTAATTATTTGTTTCTTCTGAGCCATATCATTCCTCTCTTAAAGAAAGACAAATGTGTTTTTCCAAGTGAATGCGTGGAGGCTGAATTACTTCAAATTAACCAGAAGGGGCTCAAAGGGGGACTTACTCTAACCTGCATGTAGGGTGAGGAAGAGGCTCAGCAATTACTCACTATTCTGTGTGGTGGGGTAGTGACAGGAGTAAAGGGTTACCTGGTTACTGGGCGGTTCTGGCAACACCCAAAGAATGCACTAATCTCAGGTCTGGTAATATAGGGGTCCTGTGGTCCTCCTACATCCTCGTACACTATATGTGTGCATTGGTGTGTAGACAGAGTGATGATTTTAAGGTAATGTTAGATAGACAAGGTTATTCACCAAGGTCATAATTTAAGGTGAATTCCAAGTACATTTTAAATTGAAGGTCAAAATATCCAAACTGGAAAAATTCTGCAAGACAGTCATGCTTTCTAATCAGCTACTCTGGCCATGCATGTTAAAATTCACTTTGAATTAAGTGTGAATTCTCACTTTAGTAAATAGGGAAGGTGTTCAACTGCGAACAAAATGAGCGAAATACTAACTTCTCCGCTCCATTCGCACTTTGTTTGTTGGGCCTCTGCTCTTACTGGCTGTTTGATCAGTGGAGACATTATAACAACTCAGAGATTTTTTCCATATTGGACGCTTTTATGTCCACAGTTCGAAAAAAATTTCCTAAACTACACTAATACGACTTTCTTCTTTTAGAACCTGCTGTCACCTGACCTGTCCCCTGTTGGTAATCATTGTAGACATGTATCTAGATATATTGGGATTGTTCACTAAACAGTAAATATTAGTGAATTGAAAATCAAATTGTAAAGTTTAGGCCAAAATAGATAATTTGTAAAATAATTCTTTAACTCACTTATAGTCACATCTTTGCTATATTTAGATGAAATTTTGCAACTGATTTTCTCAATATGCCACCATTCTTTGTTCAGTGAATACATCTTTCAATGTAGCACAACTGCACTATTTTAGTCACAATGACAAAGTATTTCTTTTTTAGTCAGAAGAATGTTATTCTTTGCCGTCATGAAAGTCAAAAACTTGCTAAACTTGTGATGTAAGTCTGTCTCGGCATTTGATCTTCTTTCTAGAACTTTTACGTTTTTTTTTAATAATTATTAACATAATTACACTTTACAAAGTCATAGTTTAGTTACTAAAAACAAATGTTACCTTTTAACCCCTTAAGGACACATGACATGTGTGACATGTCATGATTACCTTTGATTCCAGAAGTTTGGTCCTTAAGGGTTTAAAATAAATGCTTTAGTGTATGAGTGTTTAAATATTGTAACAGAGATCTCCCATTTGTGATTGAGCTTAGCTTAAAACTAAAATATCAATTTGATAAATGGTAGAACTAAATACTATGATTGTAGTGTGGATCTGTGTATATCCAAAGAAAGTGGTAAATAAAATTACATGTATATATTATCTTTATTGTGTGTTATGTGCATATAATGAACTTCTTCAGGACTTTGCAAGTTGCAAGAAGTGCGGGTATCATTTCTTGTAGCACTTAGTCAAAGACATTAGAGCAAATCACTATAATTGAAGATCTCGGTATGTAAATATGACAAGAGTTAAGCATGGGAGCAGGGGATCTGGGTGGAAGTTAAAACATTTTTTAATCTAAGTTTGAACTTAATTTTGAAATTGGCTGCTAATGGTGGAAGGTTAAACAGTCGAAATGGAGCGTGACACCTATTCATGCAGCTGCCCAGTCCTTTGTTTGCATTTATTATTATTATTATTATTTATTATTTTATTTTTTATATAGCACCATCAGACTCCGTAGCGCTGTACAATGGGTGGAGTAACAGACATGTAATTGTTACTAGACAACTGGATGTACAGGAACAGAGAGGTGGAAGGCCCTGCTCAATGAGCTTACATTCTAGAGGGAGTGGGGTATCGTGACACAAAGGGTAAAAGTAGGGGTACGAAGAAGGTTGTTAGAAAAGTATTCACTGACTAAAACCCAGACAGAGATAATTGGAGCTTGGATCTTGATTCTACAAGCAAATGTTGATATATATATATATATATATATATAATAGCGTTTTAACATTTTAAGATGCCTAGTAGACCAAGACCCCATTGACTTTGGCAAATAGTTGACGAAACTTGCTGAGTATAATGAGCTTTAGTCTAGAGGTAAAGCCATTCTGTAGAACGTCCAGACATGCTGGAGAACGCAAAGAGAAAAAAAAAATGTTGTAGTGTAATAGGTATAGTGTGGAGTGAATATAATATCTTCACTCTAGGGAAATAAGCATTCACTCTGCCAAATCACACATGGTGTCAATCACTAGCTGTTTTAAGAGAGGGAGAAAATTACGGTTATATAGATCGGCAAAATGTCTATGTACAAACCCTATCCAGATACCTATGATTTTCCGACTACTTTATAAATTCTGTATGACAGGGTTTCTGCTGATTCCAATTTTACTGAAAGATCTCTCATAGGCTTAATATAAACTCAGTAGGATCCACATTCCATAGGAATACAGTAGACGTAATTGATAATAATGCTGCTAGCTTGCATTAAGGCAAGGGCTCTCTAAACTCTGGCCCTTGAGATGTTGCAGAACTACAACTCCCATGATTCTTTGAACAGAATAGATAGCCAGAGAATCTTGGGACTTGTAGTTTGGCAACATATGGAGGGTCCGAGTTTGGAGAACCCTGCATTAAGTAATTAACAGTTTGTCAAGAGATATAGTAGAGTTACTTTTTCAGGAATAGTTAACTAGCTTAGTAAATACTGTATTGGGTTATATGTCTAAAGAGAAATCATGGGGCAACATTTGGAAATTGGAACAATCAACAAGAACATTCCATTGGTTTCCAAGTTGATTGATTCACTTTTAGAACTGATTTTTTGTGTATTTACTGACTTCAAGGACTGCTATAGCAGGAAATCACTCCACTAATACGTCAAACGTGATTAGATAATAACCTCTTCTCTGTGACATTTCCATTTATGAATGCACCTGTGGAAGACTAGTAGCAGTGAAAGGTACTGTCCACATACCTTTCTTTTTGCAAAAAAACTGCTGTCGTAGCCACCAACTTGTAAGAGATCAATAACTTGCTTTTGCAGTTGTTGTAATTTGTATATATCATCAAAATTGTGAAAGGAATGCACTGGTCAGAAATTCATATTCTCTACATTGTTAATGCACCATAAAGATAATGCAATGCATATAGTATGCAAAATAAATAAATAAATGATAATATAATAAATAAAATATAAGAACAATATAAAAAAACGTCTACTGTCAGTAACAGGCAGAACATTCCCGAAACAGGATGAAGAAGAAGAGAGAGAGAGTCCCTCTAGTGTACATAATTACAATTACAATTATCTATATAGTGCCAACATATTCCGCAGTGCTGTACAATAGGCAAACAAGACGAGCACAAAGTCCTAACAAAATACGGCTGATATGCTGCCCAAACGAGCTTGCAATCTAAAAGTGCACGCAAGAACAAGTTGGACAAAATTGATGTAGACAGCCCAGATCTGAGAATTCCAGCGACCCGATTGAGAGCTCGGGAGGGACGTTCTAATAGTTGCAGAGATTTTCACAAATTGTTGCAATTACATGCCACTCTCATCAGTGAGAAAATACAATATATTATCTGCACCAAAAGCTTCGCTATAATGCAAAGTTGTTATGGTGCATAGAGTGACAATATGAATAGACCAGACACATTTTAAATCTTTGTTTCTTTAGCTGAAGTAAAGGTTTAAGTAAGGTTCTCACCTCTTCTGAGCAGAGCAGGATAAACCGAAAGGCGATGCTAGGCAGCTGCCTCGTGCCAGCAGTTAGACTGGACTCCTGAAACCATGACTTCTCTTTGCCCTATTAACCATCCCTACGTGAAGAATGAAGGACGGGACACACTGGTAAAATGCTCATGGCCTATAATGGGTTCATAATCCTTCTTTGCTTCTGAGAACAAGGAAACATGCAGTTTTTTAAGTCAGTGTCTGGATATTGCAAAAAGTTACAAAAAAAAAAAAAAAAGTAAATTAGGAATTTGTAGCTAATTGCAAGTACTTTTTATTAACGAATGAATGGCAATTCACTTGAGAATAATTGTTTCCTGTTCTACTAGCGCCCTCTAGTGATGAATTGTAAAAGAAGAATTAAACACTGTTCAGAGCCCTGCATTTACTTCACTCTAGCAGGTGGGAGTTGATTGTACAATCACTGTTATTAACACTCTCAGAGCAAGGTCAACGATAAAAACGACACCAGTTTCAACAATACATCACTTTATAAAAACTGCCTTTTATGATGTCTATTTGAAAAAAAACAGATATATTCTCTCTTTAGGCTATAACTTACAATTAAATATATATTTTTTCTATTAGTAAATTACATACACTTGAAGGGAAACTATAGCTTCCCTCTGTCAAGGCCTCCCCCCCACCTGTGGTACAGAATGGGTTAATAACCCAACAATATACAGGTAGCACCAAGAAAAATACTCCAAACACAATAGTATATAATAATAAGAGCAATAAAAAAACATACAGGATATAAAAGGAGTCCACAATAAAACTTAAAAGAATAAAAAATACCAAATGGTACTGCACAGTCTCAAAGGTGGCAATAGATCTTCTAGTCCTGGTATGGGACTTTTTTGGTAAAGACTCTACATTTCACTACCTTATCCCTATCATTTAATACCTCTAGTGTTAGTTCAGAACAAACTCCTACTACTTTGAAACCTCACCTGAAACCTCAATCCAAATTTTACCCATCTAGTTACAAGTCAGGCCCTTTAGAGGTTTTTGAAAAACTAGTTTTAAAAGATCTTAAAGGGCCACTATAGTGCCAGGAAAGCAAACTAGTTTTCCTGGCACTATAGGGTCTTTAGGTTCCATCCACCCTCAAGGTCCCACTCGCGCTGGGCTGAAGGGGTTAAACACTTACCTTTCTCCAGAGCCGGGCTCCCTCAGTGCTGGGAAACTCTCCTCCCTCTGCCGACGTCAGCGCCGAATGCGCATTCAAACAGTCCATAGAAAAGCATTTCTCAATGCTTTCCTATGGACGTCCAGCGTCTTCTCACTGTGATTTTCACAATGAGAAGCGCTGAAGCGCCTCTAGCGGCTGTAAGTGAGACAACCACTAGAGGCTGGATTAACCCTAGTGTAAACATTGTAGTTTCTCTGAAACTGCTATGTTTACAGCTGCAGGGTTAACACTAGATGGACCTGGCACCCAGACCACTTCATTGAGCTGAAGTGGTCTGGGTGCCTATAGTTGTCCTTTAACATAAAAAAGCAAAAAAAATGTACAGTTTTCAAATTAAGTACCAAGAGAGACTAGCCCTAAAACAACTCCAAGAAGATGATACTATCATTATAAAACCAGCGGACAAAGGGGGAGGTTTAGTTGTACTTTCAAAGGATATGTATACTCGGGAAGCCTTAAAACAATTAAATTACATTAATATCTATGAAAAATTAACCCATGATCTAACCCCTCAGATAAAAAGTTGTTTTAAAAGAATTCTTAGATAAAGGTATTACCTCTAATATTCTTAGTAAATGAGAATTTAGCTATTTGAATATTATACATCCAATAATCCTGGTAATTTAATTGTAACCTATAGTTTCAGGGATTAATTCTATCTTATCTAATTTATCTGAATATATAGATATCTTATTACAACCTTCAGTGAAAAAATGCAATCCTACCTCAAATCCCTTTACACCATTATCCCCCATGATAGGGGATGTGAAGCAGTTATCAGGATATTAACTAATGAAAAAAGTCTTCCTGAACAGCAAATCCTTTTTTATTAAAGATGGTATAGAGATCATTTTAAAAAATATATTTTTTCTGGTTTTTAGACTCTTTTTATCTTCAAAGACAGGGTACAACTATGGGAACTAGGTCCGCCCCCAGTTATGCCAACCTCTTCATGACTTACTAGGAATCAGAGGCCGTTTGGGGTTGCAATGACTGGGGGGCGAATCTGCTCTCATATTTTCTTTACATAGACAACTTTTTTATATGTCATGGATCCAAAGGTTCTCTTAATTTTTTTTAGATCATTTCAATTCAAATGACAGATGCATAATTTTAACTCATGAATACAGTAAAGAAATTATAAACTTTTTAGATCTCTGCATTTTTATTAAAGATGGTAATATTAATACTAGAACCTCCCAAAAGCCAATTTTTAAAGTTAAAAAATAAATTGCTCCAAGCCAGAGGATTGTGAACAACAAACTACAGTCTTAAAAAATAAAAACTAGATAATATTATTAAAAAAAGTCAAATCAAAAGAAAGAAACAACCTTCTAAGATATAAAGAAATAAACAAAACTGCACCATCTGTTCCAATCACATTTGATTTTAATAACAAAAATGAAGAAGTTAAAAGAATAATTAATAAGCACTGGTATATTTTACAACAAGATGAATTTTTTTTAAAAAATTCCTCCCACCAAATCAAATACTATATTTATAGGTGCCCCCAATTTGAAAAATATTCTCCCAAATTTTTTTTACTAAGAAAAATACTTCTGGGTCCCCTACGTTATCAAATGTCAAAGTTTTTTTAAATGCAGAAAGTGCATTGTATTTAAAACTACCCAGGGGCTAGTGTAAAATAAAACCCACTAACTTCACTTCAAACATCACAAAAAAAAAAACCGGTAAGATAAATTATTTTATTACATGTAATTCTAGTAAAGTATCTATTGAAGTGCCCATGTGGCCTCCAATACGTAGGCATGACCTCTACAAGTTTAAAAACGTGAATATCAGAACATTGCCAAAACATAACAAAAGGATACCTTAACCCCTTAAGGACAGAGCTTCAGAAGCTTGTCGTTCACTTAATGACAACGGCATTTTTTGCATTTTTTGCTATTTGCGTTCAACTGCAATTTGCATTTTACTAATTTATTGCACCGACACATATTATATACCGTTTTTTAAAGGACAGAAAGGGCTTTAATTTGATGTAACACACATATATATAAATGCTTATTTATTATAAAAAAAATACAGAAATATGCAAAAAAATGAATTTTTGTGTGTTTTTTTTACAGTTTTTGCAATAATAATGTGTACATAATTAGTGCAGGTTAAGGAAAGTAATTAAAAATAAATTCATTTAGTTGTTCTGAATTACAGAATTCTTTTACCGTTTGCAGTTGTTCTGAATTACAGAATATATAATGTGTCTGGGATTTTACGTTTTTTTTGGTAGTTACAGGTCACAAAGCACAAGGAGTAAAATAAACTTTTTATGTGGAGCGATTTTAGAATATGGTATGTTTGTCTTGTAAGCCTAATAGCCATAAAAGAAAACAAAATTGCCACACAAAAGTATATATTTATATAAAGTAGACACCACAGGCTATTTACCTAAGGTTGTTTTGACACTTTCTACGTAGCCATTTAACCGCCAAGCTAAATATTGGAGTAAAATTGTGTTTTGGGGGGTTTTTCGCACACAAACTTATAACAAAGAACTTCTCATGTGTATTTTGTAAAGTTGGTGTGTGCTATTCCTGTACAAAGTTTTATTATGTGTTCAGTTACTTCTGCTGAGTACAACGGTACCCCCATTGTATGTCTTTGGCACTATTTCGTGAAGCTACAGTGCCATGTAGGAGACCTGTCCTTTTCAGTATTCACAGTAGAATTTTGAGAGACGGATTTAATGAGCCTATGCTACCATTTGGGGTATTATAACAGTTTGACTGTTCAAAAAAAACCCACAAAGGCCTACCATTTGTAAAAGTAGACACTCCAGGGTATCTCATAAGGTGCATATTGTGCCTTAACATGCCCCCATTTTTTTACCATTACATGCCAAAGTATGTGGTAAAAAATAATTTTGTGCATTTTTTACATACGGATTGCATTTTTGCTGGGCATTTTGTATATTTCATATGTGCCACTAAGTTCAAACCCCCCAAATTATGCTCAGCTAAGTCTTCTGAGTAAAAGGACACCCCCATTGTATGTCTATGGCACTATTTCGTGAAGCTACAGTGCCATACAGGAGACCTGTACTTTTCAGTATTCACAGTAGAACTTTGAGAGACGGATTTAATGAGCCTATGCTTCCATTTGGGGTATTATAACAGTTTGACTGTTCAAAAACACCCCACAAAGGCCTACCATTTGTAAAAGTAGACACTCCAGGGTATCTCATAAGGTGCATATTGTGCCTTAACATGCCCCCATTTTTTTACCATTACATGCCAAAGTATGTGGTAAAAAATAATTTTGTGCATTTTTTACATACGGATTGCATTTTTGCTGGGCATTTTGTATATTTCATGTGTGCCACTAAGTTCAAACCCCCCAAATTATGCTCAGCTAAGTCTTCTGAGTAAAAGGACACCCCCATTGTATGTCTATGGCACTATTTTGTGAAGCTACAGTGCCATATAGGAGACCAAGCCATATCAGTTTTGACCGAACTTTGAATTTTGACGCCGGGCCTATGTGCAATTTCCAAGCATCTTTGCAGGTTTTAAATTCAAACTACCCCACAAAGGCCTACCATTTCTTAAAGTAGACACCCCAGGGTATTTCAAAGGGCATATTTTGAACCTTAGCGTGGGATCATTTTTCCGCTAGCGTGTACCAGGTGAAGTGGTTATAAGCGTTTTTTTCTGCCTTTTTGACACACAAAGTGAGTTTGCACAGTATATTTTGCAAACCATATGTGTACTACCACTGTATAATACTTCATATTTTGTTTAGCTATGTCTGCTGAGTACAAAAATACCCCCGTATGTACCTTTGCCAGGTATATATGGACATCGGAGGGGCACATTTGGGACACAGCCGTTCCATTTTTTTTCAAACTTTAAATTTTTACGCTGTGCCCATGTCCCATTTTAGAGTATTTTACCAGGCTATATAATCCAAATACCCCATAAAGCCATACCATTTCTTAAAGAAGACATCCCAGGGTATTTCAAAAGGCATATTTTGAACCTTAGCGTGGGATCATTTTTCCGCTAGCTTGTATCAGGTGTTGTGGTAATAAGCGTTTTTTCTGCCTTTTTGACACACAAAGTGAGTTTGCACAGTATATTTTGCAAACCTTATGTGTACTACCACTGTATAATGCTTCATATGTTGCTCAGCTATGTCTGCTGAGTACAAAAATACCCCCGTATGTACCTTTGCCAGGTATATGTGGACATCGGAGGGGCACATTTGGGACACAGCCATTCCATTTTTTTTCAAACTTTAAATTTTTACGCTGTGCCTATATCCCATTTTAGAGTATTTTACCAGGCTATATAAACCAAATACCCCATAAAGCCATAACATTTCTTAAAGAAGACATCCCAGGGTATTTCAAAAGGCATATTTTGAACCTTAGCGTGGGGCCATTTTTCCGCTAGCTTGTACCAGGTGTAGTGGTAAT
The DNA here is from genome assembly GCF_036172605.1 of Pelobates fuscus. Lineage (NCBI taxonomy): Eukaryota > Metazoa > Chordata > Amphibia > Anura > Pelobatidae > Pelobates > Pelobates fuscus. The sequence continues at coordinate 18,442,123 of NC_086327.1, read as the reverse complement.
GAGCGTTATTAAATGTATTTTTTTACTTTTTAAAACTTTTTTTACTTTTTAAAACTATTTTTTAAACTTTTGTTTTGCTTATTAATTTTTTTAAAGTTTCCAAAACTTTCGTAAAACTTTTTTTTACAGATTTAACATTTTTCTAAGCTTTTTTTTTTACGTTAACCCCTAACTAGCAGTAAGCAGCACTAACAGTAAATTCCCCAATTCCCCACTAACTTCCACCCTCCCCAGCTAGCTAAATTTATAATTTTAAAATATTTAAATTAATTAATAAAATAAATTGAACCCCTGAGGGTTAAAAAAAAAAAGAATTAACCCTCAGGGGTTAAAAAAAAAATCAGATCATAGTAAAATGTAATCCCTGCCAATTGATCACTGTAGTCAGTGATCAATTGGCAGGGAAGGGGTTAATTTTTTATTAAAATGGGTAAAGGGGGGGTAAAGGGGGGTGGGATTTTAAATAAACCTAATTTTTTTGTCACCAGGGGGCAGGATCAACACTGATCCGTCTCCCTGCACTTCACACCGAACCCGGAAGTGCAGGGAGGCGGAGGTGAGTATACACAGCACATGTGCCCGCTCTGGCATGCTGTCAGAGCGGGCACATGTACTGGGGCAGCCGGATCCGGTGCTCCCGGTCTGCCTCTAATGCAGAGGCAGACCGGAGCACCATTAACCCCACGATCGCCACGATTGCGGCGATCTGGGGTTAATTTTAACGGGTGACGGACGAGGTCCGTCACTCGTCATTAACGCATTCCCCTGAGTGACGGACCTCGTCGTTAAGGGGTTAATCGCACTGTTTCAAAACATCAAACAAATCCAGGATGTTTAAAATTTTAAAAATGTACTGTGCCGTGGCATGAAGGTAACATGAAAAAAATTCTGGGAAAGAATGAGATGCAGTGGGTTTTTAACTTGAGAACTTTGGTACCAGAAGTCTGATTTTGATCTTACATTTTCTGTAGAATCCGTTTTTAATGTCTTTAATTATGTCACTGGTTAGCAGATATGCCTAAAGGCCGTGTTTCTTTTTATTAATTTTCTATCAATTGTTGTTTCTCTTGTCTAAAAATGCTACTTATGTTTTCCCTTTCCAAAATGGCTGCCATATGCAGCCATTATGCCATGCAATCTTTCTTCCTTATAGGCTAAGACCTTTCCTACAAGTTCAGCCTTCTCCCTCTCTCTGTAGCTCACTTGAGCATCATTCTCTTACATCCCATCCAAGCAATAATCATGAAATCTCGCGATATTGCGATTGCCCGTATTTTAAACTACATGTCCTATAAAAACCCTCGTTTTTAAAATCTAATTATACAGCCTACACTGCCATACACACTATATTGTTTAGACCCGTTTGAGGATGCCCCACAGATGCTCAATAGGCTTTAGGTCTGGAGACATGCTTGGCCAGTCCATCACCTTTACCTTCAGCTTCTTTAGCAAAGCAGTGGTCGTCTTGGAGGTGTGTTTGGGGTCGTTGTCATGTTGCATTGTGGTTTTTATGCTGTTGTTAAATAAAGTATTTTGGCTACCTCACTAACTGCCTTTTAGCCATAAATTTTTAGAACTTATTATTATTTATTTTTATACTTTAACCTGATGGCATCTGGACCAATTACCTACTGCGGACAACCAACCAAAGAAATCCTTGGTGGGGATTATACCACCCAGGCTTGACACATAGAGCGGTTAGTCTGTTCACTCTATTGTAAGTATATTTTTTTATTTACCTTATTGATACTTACCTATCCATATAGAGAGCACTATTGGCTGCTTTTTTGACATTCCATATGATCTACAAAAAAGAGAGGTCCTGCGCTCACTCCCATCACTACTGGGCCGGCAGCAAGGACTACAGTACACATCAGCCACAATATATAGTAAAAACCAAAGAAAAGAAAAAGTTACCTGCGCTCTCTCCTTAATCCCTATGTATATTTAGACAAATGGAGGTCATTTAGTTGCTCCAATGGCCATTGGAGGGAATGCCCGCCTGCCAACATCAGGGCAGACCCCCCTAAGTGGGTCCTAACACTGACCCTTCAGCCTGCTTCCTTGAGCTTCTGGCAAAGATCTTTAATGAGACAGATAGGGGCATTTTTTATATACACCCCTATATACTTATTAACCCTTAGTAGGGAACACATGGGATGGGCGGCACCATGTGTTCCCTACTAAGGGTTAATAAGTATATAGGGGTGTATATAAAAAATACCCCTCTCTGTCTCATTAGAGATATCTTTGCCAGAAGCTCAAGGAAGCAGGCTGAAGGGTCAGTGTTAGGACCCGCTTAGGGGGGTCTGCCTTGACGTTGGCAGGCGGGCATTCCCTCCAATGGCCATTGGAGCAACTAAATGACCTCCATTTGTCTAAATATACATAGGGATTAAGGAAAGAGCGCAGGTAACTTTTTCTTTTCTTTGGTTTTTATTCCATATGGTCTACCTCATCGTTATCCAGTTGTGATTTACCATCATTCTACTGTGTACCAAAACCAGAGGGATATCCTGCAAGTGGGGATTGTATACCACTGCATGCTGTTTTACCTCGAGCTGGTTATAGCTCTACCATATGTGAGTTGACATCTTATATAAGTGTCGTTTGTCCTACCACGTGCTACCATATTGCACTATTGGTTTGCCTCCGTTTTTGCTTCCTTTTCATATTCTGCTATTAAACGAAGCTACCAATAAAGTCCCATACCAGGACTAGAAGATCTATTGCCACCTTTGAGACTGTGCCGTACCATTTGGTATTTTTTATTCTTTTAAGTTTTATTGTGTACTCCTTTTATATCCTGTGTGTTTTTTATTGCTCTTATTGCTTTTCTTGCTCTTATTATTATATACTATTGTGTTTGGAGTATTTTTCTTGGCGCTACCGGTATATTGTTGTTTGACTTGTTCTAGTTTTCTTGGGGGGTTGGAGGGATTCCCCTATTATCAGGTGTGCTGCCTCCCATCCCAGTGTTCTTAGTTTGTTAGGGCTGCTCTATTCCTTGTTCAGTTTTGTGCCTTCTGTCACTTACCTGGGTCCAGCGCCGATGTCCCTCAGCATTGCTCAGCACCGCCCACACTCCTCCTCTGGTGACGTCAGCCAGCGGGGGAGACCTAATGCGCATGCGTGGCAATGGCCACGCTGGCATTAGGATTTCCCCATAGAATAGCATTATTCAATGCTTTCATATGGGAATTCTTGTGACACTGGAGGTCCTAATGTATAGTGTGAGGACGCCCAGCATCGTTAAGGCCACCAAAAGTCATCTAAGCACCCGAAAGTCCCCCTAGTGGCGTTCTGGTAGACATCCACTATAGGAGGAGTTAAACCTAGCAGGTAATTATTGCAGTTTATAGAAACTGCAATAATTACATGCTCAGTGTTAAGGGTGATGGGAGTTTGCACCCAGCCCACTTCAATGAGCTGACATGGTCTGGGTACCTACAGTGTCCAATTAAGGGTTTCTCACTAGACAGTCAATTCAGAACTCAAAGTTTACAGTTAATTCAGAATCAAAGGTTAAAGCAGAGTTTTCACTTTTCTGTAACTGATAATTGTAGATTATGCTAGCCTTAGTGTACCTATAATCTTAATTTTATTAATGACAGGAGGCGAGTATTTGCTTTAGTCTCTCTTTACTAGAACTCCACAGCAGCAAAGAAAAACAACCAATCAGAAAAAAGTTAGGTACTATAAAACTCCCCTTCCCATGCATCATTTCCTCTTTCAAGCTGCGACAAGACAGAAACAAATACAGAAAATACAATGGGGAGAAACGAAGTCCTAGATACAATGAAGTCCACCTTCCGAGAAGAACTGCCACACCAGATAGTGTTGATGAACTGTAAACTGAAACGAGAGAAAAACAGAATCGAACAGGTTGATTATCCAATGAAATGTACTCTGAACAAACATGTAGGTACCCAATGAAGCAATTAAAATTACACTAATATGCAGAATATCCCAGCCCTACTTATGAAAAAAAAATAGATATAAGAAACAATTGACAGGTAGCAGAGACAACAAGCAGAGTTGCATACGTACCTGATGAACTCAAACTATAAAATTAAACAAGGGAGGGATAAGAATGGGTGGGAAATACTCGCCTCCTGTCATTAATAAAATTAAGATTATAGGTACACTAAAGCTAGCATAATCTACAATTTTATAACATGACAGGAGGCTTCGTATTAGCTGTTTCCACGCCCAGTTCACCAATCCAACGCTGTTTGTGTCGCTGGTACCCATTCCAGGAGATATCAGAGCAATCCTAATAGGACTTACCAACTGCGATAAACAACAGAAGATGGATCAATGAAGATGCCAGTCGACGCAGCATCTCAAACACGGAAAAAAACACCATCCGCCGATAGATCCATTGTACGTGGTGTTGCGACCAGTTTCCAAGCAGACGTTCCATGAGCTGGCAAGCTGACCTATCAGCCAGCTTCCTTTAGTTGTAAAATATCGAAGGCTGTTTGCGGACCTAGGGTCGCGAGAAGAAACTGCCACCATGTCTCAACTCTTGATCTGTAAGGAAGCACCTCCAATCGTGCCAGGGTCATCCGGCGATGTGGCCTTGCAGGTACACCTCCACTCTCAAGGGATGTGCCCAAGTCCATCACCAAGTCGCAATAGAACCGAGTAGGATCTTTCGTTCCCTCCTGACCTACCCGGTGAGATGTCTCATCCGAGAATAAATTTATAATGCAGGCAAGAGTGTGGTCAGACTAGTCGTATCCTAAGTGATTCCAATATTCCAAATGGACTGTTTAATCCTCGGACGTGGTAGAGAAAAGACTCCAAAAGGACGTCCATTCAGGGTTCCAAACTGAACTTGGGTGGAGGAATGGTGGTCGACTATTCAGGGAATAGTGAATCCCAGAAATATTCAAAGGGATGGGAAGTGTAAACCGGAGCGCAGATTTCCATCCGGATTTGTCCTCGTCTAAGAGTGAAATATGTTTGTGTAGGAGTCTCGTAGGTCTCCTCGACGGTAGTTGAAAAGTAGGTAGGGATAAATAGAGTATAGATGGAGGGTCCACCATCTCCAACCCTGTTCACCAGGTATGCGCTCCGAGGAGACGGGGCAGTCCTGCCATCTTATCCCAAGATCGTAATGACTGGGGAAGTCAAGACAACCGGGGTTTCCGGTCTTACCATGTGATCCATACGTACGGTTTACCTTCAGACCGGGTAATAGGCCTTCCTTAATCTTGTTATCCGAGCAAGGCAGTGCCCATTTGCTCCATGAAGGTCTCCGTATCTCCTGACATCTTGACATGGGAGAAACTGTCTGTGCAGTTTGCTCGCAATGGTCTGGATATCCAAAACAGAAAGCAATTCTCTGTATTATATGGTGCAGAATATACCAAAACCTGCACTCTCGTAATACCGGAGATCCATCCGTTAGCCGTACCATCTCCGGGAGTGTGTGTAAATAAGTGGGAATCTCCCCCTGTTATATCTCTGTGAGTATTTCTCTCGTGTGTTACAGCGGTCCGGATCCAGTAGATCCATTACAGGAGATAGAATAGAGGGATCCAGTCTAAATATGTATAACTTGCATGGCCAGACAGTCCTCTATAATGAAATCAGTAGCATGGATGTCAGCTCTAATTGAATGCAGGAGGGACGCCCCTCTATGTAGTCATCAATGTCTTGCACAGGTACAAGCCTGTGTGATGAACAAATGCTGTCGAGTGTCGAGTGTATGAGAGAGCCGCGCTCTCTACTAATGTGATCGCATACCGTGATAGCGTCCGACTGCTAGCCTGACCAGGCCACACCCGTTAAAAACCAACAGCAGAGTCTACATCCGTGACCGGTTCTCTCTATGAGAATGTGTCCTCCAAACCTGTCCTCTGTATCCAGCCAAGTATCTGGTTGAGGTCGAGGGAGGGGCTGCACCCTCTAATAACAAATCAGTATCCCAGTTCTGTATATGAGAGGGGTTCGCCCTCTGTTCCTGAAAATAAATATACTCAGATCGAGGTGATGGGGGACCGCACCCTCCTTTGATCTAAACTAGAGTCCCTAGAGACTCAGGGTGACCAACTGCAGGGCACACCACTTAATAATGTCAGCATAAGGCTCAGGGCAATCTTCGGAAACAACGATGGAAAACTATTAACCGACTATCCGGATCCCGTGCACGCGCACGGGGTCCAGGAAGACCGTTGGTAGTCTGAGGAAAGCTGGAGACGTTCTCCGCAATCCACGAGTGCCCGGGAGGTCGGAAAAGGTCAAGTCAGGCCTCTCGACGACCCGAGCGAAAAGGAAAAGGAAGTCATGAAAGAACAAAAAGGCAACAATTAATGTAGATAAGAGTAAATACACCAATTCTATCTCAGATAGAAGGCAAATAGCAGGCTGGAAGGTAATAAAAGTAAGCCCCACTGGACAGAGCCAGGAGCTAACCTAACGCGGGAAAAAAGTACTGAAACCTGTAATGATTCCGGGAAACAGATATGGAGTAGATGTTAAAGACAAAGAAAAACACCACTTTCTCCTGTAGGTGTCTGAGTACCGGTCCTTGCCTGTGCAAAGTTCTCCTTGGAGATGTGCCATCGCCGGTTTGGAGTAAACCGTGGATGTGTCCAGGGTCTTCATAAGAAACCTTGCCCTTCAGGCATGAGGTTTAGGGCCTTCACCCTTTCAAACCATATTCAGATGGCCATATACTGGTGTCCTCTTGGATAGTATGGCAATGGTGCTTGTCTGGACACTTGTCTATCTCCATGTCACTGGTAGGCACTGGGTTTTCCTCAGTGATATTCCCCCAGGCCTGCGGCCAAAAAGGGGTTTCGGCACCAATAGTGCAGGCCCGTCAGTAGGGTACAGGCCCAGCAGGCAAACGAATGGACACAGAATAGTTGGCCAAGCAAATAGGCACAGACATAGCAGGCCGTTAAAATAGGCAGAGACATAGCAGGCCGTCTAGATGGGCACAGACATAGCAGGCCGTCTAGATGGGCACAGACATAGCAGGCCATTTTAATGGGCACAGACACAGCAGGCCGTTCTAATGGGCACAGACATAGCATGCTGTCTAGATGGGCACAGAAATAGCAGGCCGTTTTAATGGGCACAGACACAGCAGGCCGTTCTAATGTGCACAGACATAGCAGGCCGTTCTAATGGGCACAGACATAGCAGGCCGTTCTAGTAGGCACAGACATGGCAGGGCAATCAATGGGGCACAGACATAGCAGGCCAATTAATGGGGCACAGACATAGCAGGCCAATCAATGGGGCACAGACATAGCAGGCCAATCCATGGGGTACCGTGAAATCCCCCACAGTATCCAAATCCCCGTAAACTTTCTAGGCTCGCGGCCGAAGGGGATTTATGTACGTCCAGGAGTCGGCTTTTCAATAGAGCACTGGTAAGGCAGGCCAGACAGAGGGCACAGACCTAGAAGGCTAGGTCATATATAAATGTAGTAAGAGAATAGCCCTAAGGGTCAGTGCTAGGGAAGCTTTCCCTATATGTGAAATATAACTCCTGGTAATATATAATGTCCAATGATCCGAATCCCTGTGAATCAGGTATATCATGTATAGTGCAGCACACTATGTGGGACGGTCCCAATCTGTCCAGTAATGTAGAGATAAAGGGACAGCATCCAGGTAACGATAAAATGTAAAGTGCAGCACACTATGTGGGACAGACCCCAAACTGTCACAGCATGTAATACTGATATAATGTATAATGCAGCACACTATATGAGACAGTGTCAAGCTGTTCAGCAATGCCGATCAATGTCACAGCATGTAATACTGACATAATGCATAGTGCAGCACACTATATAAGACAGACTGAAAACTGTCCAGCAATGCAGAGTTATGGCACAGCATGTAATATTGATATAATGGAAATATAAATAATAAGGGGACAGACAGAGGAAAGAGCCCCAAAGGGAAAAGGGAGCCAGAAGGAAAACAAAACTCCCCACCAAGCCCAGTGCCACATAAGGCAGTGGGGCAAGCTATTGTAAAACACAGAAATAATAATAAATCCCAAAGCCACCCACTATAAGCAGGAGGCAGTGGTACTCTGACCTGTACTGTCTGCGGAGCAGCAAAGAAAGAGGAAATGATGCATGGGGAGGGGAGTTTTATAGTACCTAACTTTTTTCTGATTGGTTGTTCTTTCTGTGCTGCTGTGGAGTTCTAGTAAAGAGAGACTAAAGCAAATACGAAGCCTCCTGTCATGTTATAAAATTCCGAGTTCCCTCAACCCACTAGGTGCAATTAAAGTGCTAATCGGAGTGTATAATGTAGTGTAGGACAATGCACTTACCTACTGACTGAGTAATGACTCAACAATGAAGATGCGAAAGGAGAGAGAAGAGGCTGTCTCTAAATCGTGTATGGAAAATCGTTAAAAAAATCATTAGAAAAAATATGTTATTTAATAAAATACTAAAGACACACACAATGACTGACGAAGTTGCTAGTCACTCCTGACTCAGTAGTGGATACCTGAGGCAGACACGGTGGCTGCAGCTAGACAAACTACGTGAAGATGGGTACAGACGGGAAGACAATAGACAGAACATAAATGGACAAGAGACAGGGCAAGAACCACACTACACTAGTAAGTTAGTCCCCACCGTAGGAGTAGTACAATGCATACGATATGATTGCCTTGTTACAATTGACTGGCAAGATCGTAATGTGTGAATGCAGAGTAACTAAAGTCTCGAACAGAAATGCCAGTATGGCTGCAATATGCCAGAAATACCCCTACCTCTGAGAGGATAGGGGAAATCTGTAGTCAATACCGGGTATAGGGTGGGAACTTAGTTATAGGTGGGTGCGCTGTGCAACATATAAAGGTTAAAAAACTAATATCCTCTAAGGGAAAGTAACGTTAGTGATCAACTCTGGCGTTCCTATATTAATAGAGGGTATAGTGACATATAGCGGTGTCTGTATATAAATATACAATTAAGGTGCTCGTGGTTACAGTGTCGTCTTATACCAGTATCATGAGCTTTGCCTCAAAGGGCACGAGGCTTCTCGTAAGGTTATGGTAGTGCTCGATGTACTGGGCACACATAAGCGCCTTGTAGACTTTGCCAATGAGAAGCATTCGAGTGGTTAGTGAATTAACCAAAGATATCCTGTGCCTACGTGGGCACCTAAATGGTTGGCCGAAATAATATTTGTTGTAACGGGCTATTCGCGGCTATGCCTTGGTGGGCACCTAGCTCTTGCCGTGCCGATTACCAAACCATATAGTTAACGAAAGATATCACCTGTGCCTTCGTGGGCACCTAAACGATAAACAATATTCTGCTAACAGTTTCGCCAGACATATAGGTTGACAAAAGATATCACCTGTGCCTTCGTGGGCACCTAAATGGTTAACAATATTCTGCTACCAATATTAGCAGACACATAAGTTGACGAAGGGTATCACCTGTGCCTACAGGGGCACAACAAACCATATAGTAAACGGTAGATATCACCTGTGCCTTCGTGGGCACCTAAATGGTTAACAGAATTCTGCTGCCTATATTGACAGACAAATAAGTTCACGGAGTGCATTACCTGTGCCTCCGTGGGCACCGAACTGGTTAACAGAAAGCTGTATATTAACAGACCCTCCAGATAGCAAAAGAGAACGAAAACTCCTGTATCTAAGTCGGTACCTAAACGGTTAACAAAGCGGCCGGGAGGGAAGGGGGGCGAGCCCCCAGCCCCCCAGGGATGCGTGCATTTATCAGACCAAAACCCATCCGGGTCGGGGCTGGGGGCTCGCCCCCCTTCCCTCCCGGCCGCTTTGTTAACCGTTTAGGTACCGACTTAGATACAGGAGTTTTCGTTCTCTTTTGCTATCTGGAGGGTCTGTTAATATACAGCTTTCTGTTAACCAGTTCGGTGCCCACGGAGGCACAGGTAATGCACTCCGTGAACTTATTTGTCTGTCAATATAGGCAGCAGAATTCTGTTAACCATTTAGGTGCCCACGAAGGCACAGGTGATATCTACCGTTTACTATATGGTTTGTTGTGCCCCTGTAGGCACAGGTGATACCCTTCGTCAACTTATGTGTCTGCTAATATTGGTAGCAGAATATTGTTAACCATTTAGGTGCCCACGAAGGCACAGGTGATATCTTTTGTCAACCTATATGTCTGGCGAAACTGTTAGCAGAATATTGTTTATCGTTTAGGTGCCCACGAAGGCACAGGTGATATCTTTCGTTAACTATATGGTTTGGTAATCGGCACGGCAAGAGCTAGGTGCCCACCAAGGCATAGCCGCGAATAGCCCGTTACAACAAATATTATTTCGGCCAACCATTTAGGTGCCCACGTAGGCACAGGATATCTTTGGTTAATTCACTAACCACTCGAATGCTTCTCATTGGCAAAGTCTACAAGGCGCTTATGTGTGCCCAGTACATCGAGCACTACCATAACCTTACAAGAAGCCTCGTGCCCTTTGAGGCAAAGCTCATGATACTGGTATAAGACGACACTGTAACCACGAGCACCTTAATTGTATATTTATATACAGACACCGCTATATGTCACTATACCCTCTATTAATATAGGAACGCCAGAGTTGATCACTAACGTTACTTTCCCTTAGAGGATATTAGTTTTTTAACCTTTATATGTTGCACAGCGCACCCACCTATAACTAAGTTCCCACCCTATACCCGGTATTGACTACAGATTTCCCCTATCCTCTCAGAGGTAGGGGTATTTCTGGCATATTGCAGCCATACTGGCATTTCTGTTCGAGACTTTAGTTACTCTGCATTCACACATTACGATCTTGCCAGTCAATTGTAACAAGGCAATCATATCGTATGCATTGTACTACTCCTACGGTGGGGACTAACTTACTAGTGTAGTGTGGTTCTTGCCCTGTCTCTTTTCCATTTATGTTCTGTCTATTGTCTTCCCGTCTGTACCCATCTTCACGTAGTTTGTCTAGCTGCAGCCACCGTGTCTGCCTCAGGTATCCACTACTGAGTCAGGAGTGACTAGCAACTTCGTCAGTCATTGTGTGTGTCTTTAGTATTTTATTAAATAACATATTTTTTCTAATGATTTTTTTAACGATTTTCCATACACGATTTAGAGACAGCCTCTTCTCTCTCCTTTCGTATTTATCTACTTAGGGTTACCCCCTGTGCTGTCACTTTATATAGGACCAACCCCTTTAATAAACAATGAAGATGCACTTGGGTATTCCTTCCCTAGTACAATATTTACATATGGCACTAAATAAAATAATTGACATGATGTGCTTTATATTTAATCTACTTGATATGCTATTTATAAGGTATGTCATAAAGCGCCAACAAATTCCATAGCAATGTATAATGGGTGGAATAATAGACATGTAATTGTAACCAGAGGGGTTGGAAACACAGTAAATGAGAGGTTGAGTGTCCTGTCACTTCAGTTAATAACCCCGAATAGAAATGCTTAGGGATGGTTCATGAGTGCTTGGGATACACTTACTATTGTCAGAAGCAATTATGAGTAAAGGGCGCTCTCTGGTGTTCTGAAATGGTATACTTTGTAAAAGAAAGTATCCGTGTAATGAATAGCATGTGTTCACTACACAGTATGATTTTCTGCATAGTTTAATTGATTATGATAATGAGCAAATAATAAACAGAAAAGCATCTTTATTTTATTGAAGAAATGCAGATGCTGAGAGAGGATAAAAGCCAATTGGTTTGTTAATCCCCCATTTCGAAAGCACAGACCATGTCTTAATTCCATACCCTATTGAATCATTCTGCCTTGTTAGTCTCTACCACCTCTGCTGGAAGGTGTTTCTGTTTGTACTCCTTTTATGGATTAACTGCTCCAGAAAGTACAACCTTGGTGCATGTTCCAAACACATTGCTGTTGGATCAATATGGGTGCTTGTAATGTATATCTTGAATATAAACAGAAAAAAAAACACATAAACTTATTTAATTACTTTTACATGTCTTCTAAGTTTAACTCATGCAACTTACTTGTCATTATCACTATAGTCACTGTTTAGTAAATAACCCCCTATGGTGTTAATAAAGATAGGATAGCTCCATTTACCTACACTGGGCTTCCAGTACCTTTTAACATCCAGATAGTATGTTAATGCTCTTTGTCAATGCCGGGCTTGCTCACCCTTCAATACACTCACTGTATACAGTTGTGCTCAAAAGTTTGCATACCTTGGCAGAAATCGTGGAATTTGGGGATTGATTTTGAAAATATGACTGATCATGCATTTTTTTTTTTATTTTACTGAAGGATAGTGATCATAAGAAGCCATTTATTATCACATTGGCGTTTGGCTCCTTTTAAATCATAATGATAACAGAAATCACCCAAATGACCCTGATCAAAAGTTTACATACACTTGAATGTTTGACCTTGTTACAGACACACAGGGTAACACACACAGGTTAAAATGCCAATTAAAGGTTCATTTCCGACACCTGTGGTTTTTTCAATTGCAATTAGTCTATGTGTATAAATAGCAGGCCCAGACTGGCCATTGGGCAAACCGGACAAATGCCCGGTGGGCCGCGATGGCCATGGGCCTAGGCCGGCAGGGGAGATCACAGGAGTGCCGGCCATTAAACTGCACAGAAGTAGCCATGTATTTAACCCCTTAAGGACACATGACATGTGTGACATGTCATGATTCCCTTTTATTCCAGAAGTTTGGTCCTTAAGGGGTTAAATACAAGGTTTATTTATTAAAAACACACACACACACACACTGCCCCATAGACATACACAGTGCACCCTTCACAGACACACTACACCACACAGTTCACCCTTCACACACACACACACACACACACACACACACACACACACTGCACCCCTCTCTCTTTCTCTCTCTCTCTCTCTCTCTCTCTCTCTCTCTCTCTCTCTCACACACACACACTGCACCACACACAAATACAGTGCATCCTTCACACACACGCACACACTGCCTCACTGCTTCTCATGCTTCTTTCGCTCTTTTTGCATACGCGTTAAAAATGCAAATATGAAGTCTCCTGTCATGTGGTAAAATTATAGATTATGCTAACGTAGTGCTACTATAATCTTAATTTTAGTAATGACAGGAGGCGTATTCCCCCCACTCCCCCTTTCTTCCTCTCCCTATACTGGTTTTATCTATTTTCTGTTTGTTTACTGTCATACTACTGCTTACGATAATTTTCCTAGCTGTTTGCAGGAAAACAGGGGGTACAAAATTTTATTATTATACAATTTCTGGTCCAGATATGAATACGTTATTTCATACTCAATAATAGTATTGAAAAACTACGGTCTGCCTACACACACACACACAGTGCCCACATGCACACAGCACCCTCACACACAGCGCCCTTACACACACACAGCGCACACACACACTGCACCCATCACACACATTGCTCCTCTCACACACACTCTGTACCACACACAAACACAGTGCATCCTTCACACACACTGCACCCATCACACACTGCATACTTCACACACAAACTGCACCACACACAAACACAGTAGAGCATCCTTTTATACACACTGCACCCCTCACAGTGCTCAACACACACACAGTACCCATCACACACGCACACTGCACCCCTCACACACACATTATGCCTTATACACACTACACCGCTTACACACACTACATTCCTTGTAAACACTCTGCATCCTCTACACACATACTAGATCCCCTATACACACTCTGGATTCTCTACACATACAAAAGATCCCCTATAGACACAGTGCACCCCTCACACCCCTCACACTAAATGCTCTACACATGCACACTACATTCCCTGAACACACACTCTCTACAATTCATACACACACTACATCACCTACACACACACATTTATTACAGTCCCTTTGCACACACTCGTTACACCCAATATACACACACTCTTTCACACTCTTCATTGCCTAGCCACACATATTACACCACATACACATCACAACTGAAACCGACCAATTTACACAAAACACAAAACCACAATGAGCTCATTCTACAAACACGCAATCCCACAAACAGCCTCCAAACACATGCAAAATTGTGAAAATTGATGGCAAGATAATTGCAGCATGTTATCGGAAAATACTGGCACTCAATTTGTATTCTTCTGCACAAAGGCTGCGCATGGGACACTCTTGGACTTTCCAGCATGACAATGACCCTAAGCACAAGGTCAAGTTGACACTCTAGTGGTTACAGCAGAAAAAAGTGAGGGTTCTGGAGTGGCCATCACAGTCCCCTGACCTTAATATCATCAAGCCACTCTAGAGAGGTTTCAAACGTGCAGTTCATGCAAGACGACCAAAGACTTTGCATGACATGGAGACATTTTGCCAAGACAAATGGGCAGCTATAGCACCTGCAAGAATTAAGGGCCTCATAGACAACTTTTGCAAAAGACTACATGCTGTCATTGATGCTAAATGGGTCAATACACAGTATTAAGAACTAAGGGTACACAGACTTTTTTTGTAAATATATTTTTATTAGTTTTTTGTTTTCTTTTTAACTTAGTTTGTTCTCCAGTATAGGTTTAATACATTTCGGTGACTCGCAGGTCAACTCAAACATTAGTGCGCATCATTTCATTAAGAGACTTGCAGGTCTCGGAGTGAAAAAAGAAAGACATTTGTAGTCTGACGGACACGCAGGTCCCGGTTCATACATGTTATTAAACTATAACAAGCATCAATGAAGATTGGGTGAGGCTTTTCTCTTGTGTTCTTTGTTTAGCTTTAATGGCAGTGCCATCGTATGGATATGCCTTTGAGTCTAGACCAGGTGGAAAGTCTTTGTTGTATGTCAGTGGGAGTTGGGGGTAGGGGTAGGCCACTTTTCCCTGAGGTCCCTTGCCACACTCTCAGAGTGTGGCGTGTAGAGGGAGAGCTCCTGTCCCTCCAGGTCTCCTGGGCTCCAAGGCTGTCTCCTCCACTGCTTTACAAAGCTTGAGGACCTAGCTTTTTGTCCATTTCATTACGCATTGGAGGTGGGTAGCCGCGTAGTAGAGGTGGAAGTCTGGCAGCGCCAGGTCTCCCCTGTCTTTGGATTGCATGAGTATTTTCCCATTCCATATATAGTTACCCATAGTAGGAGTTAGGGATCGAAATGGGAATGGCTTGGAGCAAGCTGAGGAGGCGCGGAAGGAAGTTAATTTTTATAATCTAGACCAGGGGTAGGCAACCTTTTAGCAGCACTATGCCAATATAGGATTGTGATGTCCCGTAGCATGCCGGTTCTATTTTTTTACATTGAGGTGTGTATGCTGCCGTATTCTGCTTGTGTTATTTATACTGTAATTGCTTTGTATCGTTGGATTTGTGCGTATATGAGCTATTATATTGTATATGTTCAGGAGTAGTTTGTGGTCTCGTGTATGATACATATGAATGTGGGCTGTGTATGAGGGCTGCTTGTGGAATTGTGTGTGTGGATGGATATGTCACATTACATAGTTACATATTACATAGTTACATAGCTGAAAAGAGACTTGCGTCCATCAAGTTCAGCCTTCCTCACATATGTTTTTGCTGTTGATCCAAAAGAAGGCAAAAAACCCAGTCAAAAAGAAGGCAAAAAACATTGTGTGTTAGGTAGTGTGTGTATGTGTAGGGGCTGTTTGTGGTATTGCATGTGAGAGGCTGCATGTGGGGTTGTGTGCATGTATGTGGATTGTTAGCGGGTTACGTTTGTGCGGATTGTATGTATGTTTGTTTGTGGGCTGTTCGGATTATTTGTATGAGCATAGGGTTATTGTGCATTTCTGTGTATATCTAGCAGTGTGTGTGGCTTCCCTGGGTTCCAGTGGGGACCAGGCTGGCCAGGTACAGGTCAAGGACAGGAGCTGCAACAGCAGCTGCGGGCTGCTCTACTACAGTGTGAATTCCCATTCACAAGTGCTGGGAGGAAGTGATCTGAGATCACTTCCTCTACATGCTGCAATGCATAAATTGAGGATTGTCCTTCCCCACCTTTTCGTATTAGCAGATATCTGAAGTTTCACTGGGACTTCTGATAGGCCAGACCCTGTTTGGCTCTAGCAGCCTTGAGTGCCGTGCAAAGACACCTTGAGTGCCGTGCACGGCACTAGTGCCGTATGTTGCCTAACCCTGATCTAGACCCTCCCCATCCATGAAATGTGTGTGTATGCCCATTCCAACATTTCCCAATGAAATGTCGCCAGCATGGGAGTGAAGTTTTCCATAAATAGGTCCCCTCTCCTTTTGGTCAGCAAGGTACCTAAGTACCGAATCCTATGTTAGGTTCATTGTAATGGAAAGCTCTGGCGTAAGGGGTCGACGCGAATGCTTGGCACATTAACGTTCAATATGTAAGATTTAGAGAAGTTTATCTTTAAGTTGTCGATGTCTACAAACTCCTTTAAGACTTTTAGGATGTTGGGTAGGGTTATTTCTGGTTTAGAGAAAAAGAAGAAAAGTTCGTCGGCAAATACAGCCACTTTGTGGTGGACATTTCTGTCCTGTCTGATGTGTGTCATTAATGGTTCGAGGGCAAGGATGAAGATCAAGGGCGATAGGGGGCAGCCCTGCCTGGTGCCATTGTGGATAGAGAATTCTGTAGGTAGCACCCAAAGGCCTTCTTTGCATCTGCTGATAGCAGGAGATGGCCCCAGGTCCCCAAGGTTTTGAAGAGGTATTCCCTTGGAACCCTGTCGGAGGCCTTCTCCACATCTGTTGATAGCAGGAGAAGGCCCCCGGCTTCCCCCCTACTGCCGTGCATGAGGGTGAGTGCCCGAATAGTGTTGTCTGTAGCCTCACTCTCCATCACAAACCCCACCTGGTCAGGGTGAACCAGCAAGGGGATATGTGTCTGGAGTCGCGTGCCAGGATCTTAGCTACTAGTTTAAAATCACATTTAATGAGCGACATGGGTCTGTAGTTCCTGCCCTCTTTGGGTATGATGGTGATATGGGCCATCAGCGCTTGTTTAGGTACACAACAGTGGCGGGTACAGACTGTCAGAGAAGCTTTTGTAATAGTGCAGTGGGAGTCCACCTGGGCCAGGGCTTTTGCCCGGTTTGATCACCAGTGCTAGTTCCTCTAGGGAGATTGGTTGACCCAGTAGGTTCGACACATCCATATCTATAGATGGTAGTGGGTGTGCTGTCAGGTATGAATGGATAGAGTCGTGTAAGTGTGCTCTCGCCACTTTGGTTTGGGGTTGTGGCAGCTAATATAGGTCAGAGTAGTAGGTCCGCACCGCTTCCAGGATTTTAGTCGGAAGGAGGTGTAGGGTGCCCTGCCTGTCTCTGATTTTGTCGATATATATGTCAACTATCTCTTCTTGGCCAACATTCTGGCTAGAAGTTTGCCGCTCTTATTCCCATGTAGTGAGAAGAAGGCCCTGTGTCTAACTAGGTAGTAGTAAGGTGAGGTCGCCTTCTCATTTGCAAAGGTTTTGTCTGGTGTGTTGGATGTTGCAAGCTTTTGTTCAGTTGCTCTGTGTTGTGTATGTCTGCAGGGAGTTCGGTCAGCTGGGATTCTTTTTGTCTTTTAAGTTCTGCGCCTTGTTATATGAAACACTCCCTAACTACACTTTTATGGGCCTCCCATCTGATCATTGGGGATGTCTGCTCTGGGATATTGGTTTCAAAGTATTCCCTGAGGACGTTCCCTATGGTTGCCATCAGGTCTGATCTGGGCAGCAGGTAATTGTTGAGTCTTCACTTAGATGTTGTGGCCTGGAAAGGGGGGGATTTATGTTTGACCGTTACTGGGGTGTGGTCCGACCATGTCGCCACCCCGTGTTCAGCGTCAATCACTAGGGGAAGGTTGTAGTGCATTGTGTAGAAGTAGTCTAATCGGTTGTAAGAATTGTGTGGGTGGGAGAAGAAGGTGGGTATACAGATTTTTGATGTCATTGTTGAGGGGAACATTATTAAGAGCAATCCCCATAAAAGGAATAACCGTTGATTTTTGTGATTACATTTATTGAAAATATTACTATACAAGGTTATAACAAAATAGCAAAGGAGAAAAGGGCGATAATTAGTCATGTTTTTTAGCAGGACAAGAAAATTTTTTGGCAAAGAAAAGAAAGAAGAAAAAAAAGAAAGAAGGGGGAGAAGAAGTAGAAGAAGATATGGGGAAGGAAAGAACTCCACATTTTGGTGTAAGCAAGAACAAGGTGCTATGTATGTTGTTGTGGCTGAATTGACTTATCCAGTCACTAGTTTCCAACAAACTTTTCATGTGAAGGCTTGGAGTGTGTGCGGCCAGATACACTGTGGCAGCCAAGGGAGGAAGCTGAAACACTTGCTGGCATTTGTCTCAGTGGACCCCACCCTTCTCTTAAGGATGAGACATTATAAGGCAATGCAGTCACTTAGAGGTTAAATGTCATACAGTCTAGTAGAAACTGAATCACAGTGCTCAGCCATAAAGAAATAGTAAATCTGGTTCTTATTCAATAGTCTTGTAGGAGCCAGGAACTACCAGATATTCAAAAGGGTGTTTCCTTTCATTTTTGTGGTGGTTAATGGAGTACTAACAGATGGCCCAAAAGTGCAGGGACCATGAGGCTTGTGCTAGTCTGCTTTTATTAAGTGCATCATTCACAAGTTACAGCTTTATAGCAATAAAGCAAAAATGGGTATATTAGCGAACAGAACATAACCATAGGTAATAAAGATTATAAATCATTTCTATGGTTAATAGATACAGAAGATACACATCATATTAAAACTTCAAATTCACTGATAATCCAACACATTTTCCCAACTTGGTTTCTTACAAAAAAAAAAAAAAATGGCATAAAAGAAAAAATAATACCAGCTATACAATTTAAAAAAAATTAACAAATTTAATGGCAGGTTTCAAACCTAGAAATTTGGATTTATAACGGTATAAAAACGATCTCTAACCTAATACGAGGAAATATTTTTTAATCTTTCGACTAACTCCAAGATGAATACAGCTTACCATCCACGGAATGGTTCAATTAAATAAGATTAATCTCTTTTCTAAAAAGTTATTTAAAATTCAACTTTCTTGAGCCCCCAGTCAAAAACTAATTTATAAAATACAGGTAAAACCAGCTCCCCTGGCAATTACAAGATGGAATCATGATCTGAATATAAATATTGGTATGAAAGAGTGGAACAATTCTCTTACGACTTTTTACTTTTGATAAAGCTTGTCATTGTTCGAACATGCATGATACGCGTTATAAGATATTAAATAGATGGTAAAGAACTCCTCAGAAAATTGCAAAAAATGTATCCCACAACTTGCTCAGCATGTTGGCATGTTGAAGAATGAATAACAGGTTTTGAACATATATGGTGGGATTGCCTGATAATCCAATATCTTTGGCAAGTAACGAGTCAGTATTTGTCTGCTTTATTAAAAAAGAGGCTAATGCTGACTCTGCATATGGCTTTGTTACATATGGATATGAAGGCAATCGATAGAAGTCTTGGACTGGTTGCCCTCCATATATCAATGGCTGTCAAATTATCAATAGCCAGGAATTGGAAGTCTCCTTTGGTGGAAAGCTGGCCCAAGATTCCTTCACAAAATTATTATACGATGTAAGATGGAACGAGCTGTTACTAGACGATCCGCTTTGTTATTCAACCAATATAGTTACTGGGACAGATGGATTAAAAGATTAACAGCTTAATAATTCTAGGTGTCTTTATTAGTCCCTAGCTATAAAATCACTATTATTAATGTATAATATTCTTTGTTGCACCCGTTCCGGCGGCTGCCCCTGCCCCGAGTCCCCTCTATAGCAACAACTTGACTTTTTCATGTTTTTTTCTTTTTCTTCTTTTATTTTCTCTTAATTTGTATTTGTTTTCTTTCTTTCTTCTTTTTATTTATGTTTTCGTAGTTTAAATTTGTATGTTCTAATCAACAATTCAAACTGTAATTAGATTAAATTAACGAAAAAGAAAAGACAACGTTTGAACAACAAATGATGATTTGGTATTGGATTATGCTGATAACAAAGTTTAAGGTCAAATATGTAATAATTAAAGGACCACTATAGGCACCCAGACCACTTCAGCCCAATGAAGTGGTCTGGGTGCCAGGTCCATCAAGGGTTAACCCTGCAGCTGTAAACATAGCAGTTTCAGAGAAATGCTTTCCTATGGACTTATTCAATGCGTGCGTGACTCTTGCCGCGCATGCGCATTCAGCGATGACGTCGGAAGAGGGAGGAGATTTCCCCAGTGCCGAAGGAGCCCATCGCTGGAGAAAGGTAAGTGAATAACCCCTTCCTCCCCCTTCAGCCCGGCGGGAGTGGGACCATGCGGGCGGTGGGGACCCAAAGACCCTATAGTGCCGGGAGAACGATACCAATTTTGGATGTTATAAAAAACAAAAAACAAACAGAAAATCAGGGAGGGGGGGGGGGAGGGGAAAGAACAGAAAAATCAACAAAAGAAAATGACACTTTCAAGGAATATAAACAATCAAAATATTAATAAGCAAGTACCATCTAGAGCAAATATTCCAAATATGCTAATGAGTTCAGATTTGCTAAATAATTCCTATTTATGAATGATTCTGGATTGTCTGATTAATCTGGATTTTCTTGCGATTTCCGGATTGGTTGCCAAATCTAGATGTGCTCATAAGTCTGAAGGCAGTGATGATTCTAGATTTGCTGATGATTCTAGAATGCTGATGATTCTAAATTTGATAATGTATACACATTTTCTGATCAATCGCTAACTGTTGACGAATCTGTAAAAACTTTTCTGAAATTGTATTCCACATTATCCCATGCTTATTTAACCCCTTCAGGACCGGCCTGTTTTTGCGATGTTTGTACGTTAAGGACCAGAGCAGTTTTAACACTTTTGTGGTGTTTGTGTTTAGCTGTAATTTTCCGCTCTCTCATTTACGGTTCCCATACAAGTTATATACTGTTTTTTTCACGACAAGAAGGGCTTTCTTTACATACCAGTATATATATTATGTCATATATTGTATTTAAAAAAAATAATAAAATATGGTGAAAAATAAAAAAAAAAACATGTTTTTGGACTTTTACTTGAAAAATCTTTTACTTATCTACAAAAGCTAATGAAAAAAACTGCTAAATAGATTCAAAATTTTGTCCCGAGTTTAAAAACACCCAGTGTTTACATGCTTTATTGCTTTTTTTTGCAAGTTATAGGCCTATAAATACAAGTAGGAAATTGCTGTTTCAATATATATATATTTTAAATGTATCAATAGTGACATTGTTACACCGTTATCTGTCATAAATCCCCGAAACACACCTAACATGTACATATTTTTTAAAGTAGACAACCCAGGGTATTCAAAATGGGGTATGTCCAGTTTTTTTTAGTAGCCACCTAGTCACAAACACTGGCCAAAGTTAGCATTTATATTTGTTTGTGTGTTAAAAATGCAAAAAACGCTAACTTTGGCCGGTGTTTGTGACTAAGTGGCTACTAAAAAAAGCTGAACATACCCCATTTGCAATACCTTGGGTTGTCTTCTTTCGCAAATGGTATGCCATCATGGGGCTAATTCTCATTCCTTGGCTACCATACGCTCTCAAAGGCAACCTAACCAATCTGACAAATTTCAATAAAAAAAAAAAAAGTAAAATCAAGCCTTATATTTGACCCTGTAACTTTCACAAACACTATAAAACCTCTACATGTGGGGTACTGTTATACTCAGGAGACTTCGCTGAACACAAATATTAGTGTATCAGAACAGTAAAATATATCACAGCAATAATATCCTCAGTGAAAGAGCTGTTTGTGTGTGAAAAATGCAAAAAACTTCACTTTCACTGACAATATCATCGCTGTGATATGTTTTACTGTTTTGAAACACTAATATTTGTGTTCAGCGAAGTCTCCCGAGTAAAACAGTACCCCCATGTACAGGATTTAGGGTGTCATAGAAAGTTACAGGGTTAAATATTGTGCTAGCAAATTAAATTATCTGGACTTTTGGCCTGGGTTGGCAGGCAGGTCCCTCAAATTGCAATCATTAAAATTACTTAATTAGGTAAAAATATTACATAAATATGCACGTAGAATTTTAATATATATACATATTTATATATTTGACGTCTACGTGTATATTTATGAAATTATTTATGTAATTATGTATGTGGACATATGTATATTTCGTATTATTTTTATTTATTTATTTATACATAGATATATATATCATTACATTCTAAGTATATTTTGATATAAATATATATATATCAATATCAAAATACTGTTAGAATAAAACTGAATATATATATAATTTTTTTTAATTATTAAAAATTATTTTTATTTTTTGTTATTTATTTTTATTAACATATTATTTGTATTTTATAATAATATATATACCATATATATAGTTATTATATATATTGTATATATTCGTGTGTAATTTAAATATAAGTGTATTTTTATAATTGTATACGTATATATAAATATAAAAATACACTTAGTGTGACATTATATATATGATATATATACATATATTATATATAGGTATATATAGATATAATACATGTATATATAGCATATATATACACATATTATTTTTTTTTTTTTACACAGATTTTTTTTTTACACTTTATTTTGGATTTTTCACTTGCAGGGAGACTGCCTGTCAGCACAGACAGTCCCCCTGCAGGCAGACACATGGACACCTATTGCGGTCATGTGATCGAGTGATCACATGGCCGTGGGGTCCTGATCTGCCGAAGGGGGACTGCCTGGGCAGACAGGCAACCCCCCTGGACCGGGTGGAGCACTGATCGCCGCCGTGGGACCGACGGCGATCAGGTAAGTAGCCCAAAACCGTTATGACGGTTCAGGACCGTCAGCGGTCCAAACGCACGTTTTACCGCTGACGGTCCTGAACCGTCAGCGGTCGTTAAGGGGTTAAACAAAGGCATGAAAACAGAATGGAATTTGTCTCTCAATCTTTAATTAAGAGTTATATCCATTTATTCTTACCTATGATAACACACATTGTGAATGTGAAATGCGTAAGGGTTAAAGAGGATTACTCTAATAGGAGATAATTAAATTAAATAACTAAGTAATTACTCATTCAAAATTCAAACTTTTTGCCTTAACCCCTTAAGGACACATGACATGTGTGACATGTCATGATTCCCTTTTATTCCAGAAGTTTGGTCCTTAAGGGGTTAATGGTAGACCATGGTATTAACTTTATTATAATTATTATAATAGAAAATAGAAGAAAAATCAAGAAATCACTACTCATATGAGAAGTACAGTAAATGTCAAAATGTGATAAGAACTTAGAGCTAAAACACGGAAATAAGGCAAAAAAGGCAGTAAACACTGTGATTAGGTTTCCCCTCCAAGCCCAAACACAGATGACAGAGAATATAGCGAAGGAAAACCGGGTTGCGCCTGAAGGAATATATGCAACCAATATACTCTTATACGCAGACTTTGTAGACTTGTGAGACGTACGGGGTATTTTTGTGTGAAACATTTTTGGAATCCACAAAAAACATGCATAGTTACATAGAATTATATCCTGAAAAATACTCGTGTCTATCAAGTTTAACCTTTCACATATACCTGATTGTTTGTTGTTGTTTTAAAAGAAGGCAAAAAAAAAATCCAATTGCTCCACAAAACAGGAAAAAGATCACTAATTCCAAAATGGCAGCCATTTTCCTTTAAATCTAAATAGGCAACTTTTTGTCCTTTGCACAGCCATGTTACCAGCGATATGTTGATAATGAATGTTTATACATTTTAAAAGCTATTGCACACTAACATATTGTGGGGTTGCTTTCGGCACTGCAAATGTGACAAACAAGGACGTTCTTGTCCAATTGTACTTGTAAGTTTAGAAAGATGGAAACATCCAAAGTGAAAGCAGATAAGAACCATTCGGCCCATCTAGTCTGCCCAATTTTCTAAATACTTTCATTAGTCCCTGGCCTTATCTTATAGTTAGGATAGCCTCATGCCTATCTCACGCATGCTTAAACTCCTTTACTGTGTTAACCTCTACCACTTCAGCAGGAAGGCTATTCCATGCATCCACTACTCTCTCAGTAAAGTAATACTTCCTGATATTATTTTTAAACCTTTGTCCCTCTAAGTTAAGACCATGTCCTCTTGTTGTGGTAGTTTTTTTTTCTTTTATTTTAGAATCTAGAATAATGAAGGATGTTGGAGATTAAGTAAAGAATGTACCTGAGATTGTGGAAAAAGCTGCATTGGAGACACAAGATACCTTTAACCCTTTAAGGACTTAACCCCTTAAGGACCAAACTTCTGGAATAAAAGGGAATCATGACATGTCACACATGTCATGTGTCCTTAAAGGGAAACTCCAGTGCCAGAAAAACGATCTGTTTTTCTGGCACTGGAGGGTCCCTCTCCCTCCCACCCACCAATCCCCGGTTACTGAAGGGGTGAAAACCCCTTCAGTGACTTACCTGGGACAGCGGCGATGTCCCTCGCCGCTGTCTCCGCCTCCGCGACGCTCCTCCTAGTGATTACGTCGGCTGGTGGGCGAGACTAATCTCGCTCACCGGCCGAGGAGACCTAATGCGCATGCGCGGAAATTCCGCGCATGCGCATTACGTCTCCCCATAGGAAAGCATTGAAAAATAATTTCAATGCTTTCCTATGGGGTTTTGAACGACGCTGGAGGTCCTCACACAGCGTGAGGACGTCCAGCGACGCTCTAGCACAGGAAACCTGTGCTAGAACCCAGGAAGTGACCTCTAGTGGCTGTCTAATAGACAGCCACTAGAGGTGGAGTTAACCCTGCAATGTAAATATTGCAGTTTATGAAAAACTGCAATAATTACACTTGCAGGGTTATGGGTAGTGGGAGTTGGCACCCAGACCACTCCAATGAGCAGAAGTGGTCTGGGTGCCTGGAGTGTCCCTTTAAGGGGTTAATACGTTTTTTTTTTTGTTTTTTTTTTTATATCATCCAAATCTGCGTTATGAAAATCACATTGAATATTCCTCCAATTTAGCTTCTCTACACAGCCCTCCTGTTATTAAATGAATCAGATGTTGCATTTTGTAATACGAGTGCAGAGTGCTATGAGGGCTAAATCACCAAGGAGTTAAACTTCCAAGTGCCATTGCCAGTTTCACAGAAACATCCGATTGCATGCGCTTTATATATTTTTAATGGTTCGCTTGTAATTTTGTCTCCCATGTGATGACTCTTCATTTTTCCAGCCTTTATTAATAAATGTTTCCGTAGTGTAACTCTTTCTTTGCATTCCAAGCTGTGCTAGAACATCTCAAACGCACATTCTATGTTAAAGATACTTAAACAAATAACAACGTCACATGGTCCTTTCCCTTAAGTGCATTACTCAGAAATGAGTTGTACATGATATCCCTCCCTATTACAGAAAAGTGAACATATCTACCGTAACAAGCTTATAGGATTTATTAAAATAACCAGTCGATGGCCAAGGTCCAGAATTATAAATACGAGGAACTCTAGAGGTGGATGTTATAGAATGTGTCCATCAGCTTTTTGGTTGTTCCGCTTGATGTTTTGCTGAGTTGGACAACAATCTTAGGGGTTACCAGAGGAACCCACCCAGTGAGTTGGGACAAACTTGACACGTCCAGGCTGTGATCTAATGTCTACGGAGGAAGTAATTAGACAAATGATTTCTCTCCAGCCCTGCTTTTTTTACAAGATCACCCAGCCTAAAGCCTAAACGATGCCTGGCATTCATCAACAAGCTGGTTATGGAGTTTATTGCAGGAGTGGCATCTAGTTTGAGATTGTGTTGGCTACAATAATGGGCAACTCTGTGATTCCATTAACCAGTTTCACATCTTTGTTTGGATCAGGTCAAAGATGTTTAAAATTCACAGCTGCAGACATATTTCAGAACCATGTAATTAGTTTCTGCTCGTTTGGAAGTAAACATGATAATGCAGATGCTTATACAGTGAAAAGCAGTGTTTGCAGATCCTGATATCCCTTTGTATAAGTGGTTCCAAAACCAATCTCCATGGACCAGCAATAGTCCAGGACTTTTTTTCCCTTTTCTATTCCAATGGAGATATGGACAAAATCTGCACTGTTGCTAGACCATTTTCTCTGAAAATACAGTGTTTACTGCAAAAAGCTTGCATGGACTTACTATGCTCACCAGAACAACTACATTAAGCTGTAGTTGTTCTGGGGATTGTAGTGTCCCTTTAAATATTGGTCAAAGCCATAATTCCTTACATATTTCTATAAAATAAGCATCATGATGCAGCCTAATTTCAGGCTGTAAATTGACCTCTTTTGGAGATAATTATCATGCTCTTTACTTATCAAAACATATTTTAGCACATGTGACAAGATCCTGTCATAAACATAATTGACACCCTTCATCAAATATAATTGTAGATTATGCTAATGGAGTGTACCTATAATCTTGATTTTAGTAATGACAGGGGGCGAATATTTGCATAACTCTCTTGAAAACTCCCAGCAGCACAGATCATAACAGAATAACCAATCAGAAAACATGTCAACATTCCACGAAAGGCCCTGTCAGACTAGTCACTTCCTCTTTCTTTGTAGCGAACTCAAAACGATAAAGCCCAAATATAAAGTCAAACATCAACCAAGCCAAACTGTAATCCTGAAACGAACATGGCAATCCAGACTACGACAGTGAAAACATTCATATTAACCATAGAATCCAGAATAAAGGTATTAGGTGTCGATCACACTGAAAAGAAACAGAAAGAAGTGAAAGGCATCTGAAATGATATGTTGTCCATCATTCATACATCATTTGTGAAATTATTTCGCAATGCTAACGACAGTTATTGTATGGAACAGTAGCATGATCTAAACAGAAGAACAAATGTTAGTGAATATGTAAACTAAGGCCAGTCGAGAACAATCAACCAAGGAACAGAAAAACCCAGGATCGGAAGAAAGAAGGGTGGGAAATATTCGCCTCCTGTCATTTCTAAAATTAAGATTATGGGTACAATCCGTTAGCATAATCTACAATTTTATCACATGCCAGGAGGCTGCATATTTGCAGTTTTAACGCTGAGGATTGAGAAAGTTAAAAGGAGCGCAACATGATTGTCTAAAGTAAAACACGCAGAAAGTAGGCTCCCGTGACCAGTCTGCACATCACATGATATCGACTACAGATGTGCCTGCCAGAAAAACCCTTGCAACGCTGCAGCCCCGCGTACCCAATGGGCCCTGAAGTGGAATCTATTCAATCCAAAGACAAAGACAAAAGCCAGCGAGACCATCTTGTGGGGCATAATAAAACACATCAAAAGTTCAAGGGAGCCTTGCACTTAGTCTTGGTTCTTGTTGGGGAACTGGAAACCCTCTAGTGTTGCTAAGGCCCTATCTGGCTCCGTAGAGTCATATGGTATCTGGGGGTTCACCCAGGGTGGTATGTTTTGTGTAGCAGAGGACACTCACTATGTTAACAGTAACATTTGGCACAATATGTATGAATTCAATGGTCTTCAGTGAAATATTCGATATATTAAATAGTTAAGGTACCATGCCAAAAAGAGGGGGTCATCCCTGCAGGGTCTGCTTAAGCAGTGTCAGATCCTGGGGTGGTATTAGCTCTTGCGACCCCACCTCTTGTGTATGGGGTAGGACCCGTAGTAGGGCCATTTAAACTGAGTCCATGATTACGGCATTAATCGTTGCCTGGAAATCCCGTGTTGGTGGGGTAGTGTTGTCCATGGTGTCTTGGTCTGTCCTGTAAAGAACAGTGACAATCAGTGGTTGCAGGATAAGCGGAGGCGCATGCAAGGTGCCAACCTCCTTGCACAACTTGGGCTCACCCAGGAACCGGCTGTACAGTACAGTATAGTCGTGAAATGTAGTAGTGAAATGGGAGACGTGGAAGTCTCATAATTGTGGGGATGACCCCAAATTGGTATCAAGGAGGGGCTCACCTTCATAAGCGTTGCCAATGCAATTATAACTGTACAGTGTAAGCATAATAGTTCTGCATAATTCTACATATGTCATGGTGCCATGAAAAGAAAGGGGGAACACCCCTGTAAAGAGCAAACAGAACACCTGACATGATATCTGGGGGCTCACCCCAGGTGTTGTGCCTTGTACAACAGAGGACACCCACTGAGGGCAACTGGTATATTCAGAACTGGCACAGTAAGTATGGCTCATGAAGCTAGGCTTTTAGCCTGCGATATTACTCACACATCAGTATATGTTAAATTTTCTATTTTAATAATAAGCACTCCAAGGCTTTGGATTGTATTGGCATACATGCAGCAGAGATGGACAGGGTATATGGCTCATGAAGCTAGGCTTTTAGCCTCAGATACTAATCACACATCAGTGCATGTTACATTTCCTCTTTTTACTAATAAGCACTCCTTAGCTTTGAATGGGTATAGCATACATGTAGCAGATGGTATCTTAGACATATGTGGAGCTACAAGTACAGCTTTTTAGCAGGTAATTATATAAGAAGTTGGTCCAGATCAAGGTAATACCGATCTGGAAATAGAAAGAAAATGACAGTCGTGAATCTCCCAAGATGGGCCGCCGCACGCACAATGGTCGGTGAGGTCCACAGCTTCACGGGCCTGCTTGCGAGTGAGCAGATAGAGTTGGGAGCCCCTACTACCCCTACACCTCCCCACAGTAAGCCCCAAGAGGTTGGAAAGGCAAAAAAAAGAAGCGCGATCTTGGCATTCGCCGGCCACGGCATGTGAGGGCTAGAGAGGCAGGACAGACCCTGGCTTCAGTGCAAGAAGGGGGAGAGGAGGCCTCAGGTGGTTAAATTTGAAATAGTCAGAAAAACAAAGTACATCTAGGTCATCTAGGTCGAAGTACATCTGCCCTGAGAGTAATGGGGCAGCAGAATAAGTAGATTACGTAGATTAGTATTCAGAAATCAGCAAACAGCTAGTTTTATAAGCAATATACAAATGGAATCATGAGGACAAAATACTCTGACCTGTGCTTGGCTGGAGCAGCAAAGAAAGAGTCTGATAGGGCCTTTTGTGCAATGTTGGTTATTCTGTTATGATCTGTGTTGTTGGGAGTTTTCAGTAAAGAGACTTATGCAAATATGAAGCCTCCTGTCATGTGGTAAAATTACACTCAAACATAAAATGTAACATTTTCTCAGTTTTATTAGGAAAATAAAAAAATAAATAAAATGAGTAGTTAGTGTCATTACCAATGAAGGTGTTGGGAATTGACTTATAGAAATGGGGTTTAAAATGTCTCCACATAAAAGTTTGAATTAGTATGATTGTCTAATATATTATAGTGCCTTTACTTTTCAATCCCTCCTCTTCTCCTTTTGTATGGTGGCTTTTATTTCAATAAATGTGGAGTGCAAGGGGAGAACATGGCACAGAAAGTTATACCTACAAAGGTCAGACCTTCTACTTCACTCAATAGACCAGGGTTAGGTAACCTTTGGCATTCCAAATATTGTGGACTATGCCATAATCCTGGCAAAGCATGAAGGGAGATGTAGTGCACAACATCTGGAGTGATGAAAGATGCTACCCCTGCACTAGACTATAAAGGTCTCAAAAAAGATATTTAGGAATTTTTATAAATCTTTTTGATTCAGGCAGCTGTATTTTCCTACAGATGTATATCAAATTACTTATCTGTTGCAATATAACAAATGAAGGCAAAGAGTGTGTAAAAGGCAATAAAAATACCATAAGAGTTGGATAAAACTTTGGGAAGATTTGTGATTATCTATTTGTGATAACCTAATAGAATGAAGTGGATGTTGTCAAGGAAAGACAATAGAAAGGGGAGATAAATATGGTCACGACCATATTTTTTTTTGACACTGCAATATTTCCAACATAGTATGATTAACAACATACTGCGCATACTACTCGTGGTGTTCCCACGATGATGTAAAGGCTGCAGCCATGAACCAAGAGAAAGATTGCCAGATCTCTCAAGCAAGCTTGGCAAATGATATATGGTTTGTATCATGGCTTGGAATGAGCATTGCATTCCAGCACCCTTTATTCAGCTCAGCAGAACCTTGGTGAACACCTAGTTGACCTCTCTTTGTCTGGATTTCCTGGTGTTCTTTTATGGCATTTTGACAGCTTTCTGTCAAATTTGTGGAAGGTCAATTTGTAATGTTAAATATACCTCCCTCTCAATTCACACAAAGTATGTGTTTACTAAAGAGCAATAATGAAACCTGAAAGAACAAAATGCACGTCCAGAACTCTGTCAGTAGTCTCTCAAACCTACTTCTAGACACATGGTGTGAGGGGCAATATGGGCAGTAGTGTAAGGCAAGGGGAAGATAAACAAATGGAAGGAGATGAGCAGAGACACAAGTAGAAGTACCAGTAGGAGGTCCAAAAGAGTACAAGTAGGAGTTCCTAGTGGACAGGATACTAATATATAGAGAATCAGGTGTAGGGAAATGTAATGAGACACAAATGAGTGGAAATGGAAAACTCTTGATGGGGGATGTGATAAGATGGACACAAGTGTGATAAACATAAAAACATGGAATGTGACGACAGGTAAGTACCATCTAGTTTGTACAATCTATACTTTCATTAATCACTGGCCTTATCTTATATCTAGGATATCCTTATGCCTATCTCAGGCATGTTTAAGCTTCCTCATTGTCTACTACTTCAGCTGGATTGCTATTCCATGCATCTACTACCCTCTCTGCACAGTAATACTTCCTGACAGTATTTTTTAAACTTTTGCCCCACTAATTTAAGACTATGTCTTCTTGTTGTAGTAGTTTTACTTCTTTTAAAGATACTCTCCTCCTCAACATAACTGAGAAGATGAGAATGGGAACACAAGTATTGGAAGATGTGGGGAAAATAGTGAATATGGGGAGAGGCACATGGGTGGGAGACAGGGAATATGGGGGAGATGTACCCAAGTGTGGAATGACGATATGGAGAAGAAGTAGTCATGTGGGAGAAGAAATGAATATTGGTAGAGAGACTACTGGGTGTGAAAGTGTGGTGGGGAGATGGGGAGAGGTTTACGAGTAGGCGGAGGATATGGATAGGGAGATATGAGCAGATGGAATATTTTTAGACAGGTACTGGCTTGCTGTAGATAGGGGGAAAGAGAGACTTTATTGGGGGAGGGTTAGCATTACAGAATCGCTTCCTGTACAAATTAGAGCACACCATGGAAGTTTAGGATTGTGGTGGATAGCACATTTTGGAATTTAGCCATCTAGAAATTGTTCTGCTCTTTTAGTTGGAATTTAGATGCCTCTAGTCTCCATATATGGTACAGCAGGCCTTTTTTTTTTAATTTCAAATTGCATACCAGGGTAAATTTAAAACAAACAAAAAAACTATTTGTAAAGTGTTTGCATGATGTATTAATAAAAATAAATAAATGAATAAATAACCCAACAAAATAAAACTCTGAACTACTTTCTTTAGCAGAACATCTCCAGCAGATCATCAGCTCCAGTAAGTCTTCTGCAACCAGGAAATTGCTGAGATGTTTCCACTAATCCTTATTCTCCAGGATCCAGGAATAGATATATAGGACAGGGAGAAATGAAGGGGTTTTTGAGTGTCACTGGTGATGTGGTCGGGGGGATTCTGCTGAAAAAGATTGGGTGCAAAGGTGGCGTGCACAAACGCAAAACTCGGTAACTGGCTTAAGACTCTCTGAATTTATCTTGGTATTCTGCGTGCAACTAGGAACACTCATAGTTCAAATCTAGAAGATTGCATACTTTCTACAGATTTATGCTTAAATACCTGTTTTTTTACATCTTTTGTAAACAGGGATATTTGATTGCTGCTGACTGCGCACGTAACTAAATCAGTCAGGTTTTACTGCATTCTGTACATAAAAATATATACATACACAGACTTAAAGAGCTGACAGATTTTGAGGTGAGACAATGCATATAGATGGAACTGTAGGTGTGAGCGTAAGGTGTGCAAGAACTGCATTTTTTTTTCTGACCCTCCTTTTGATTCCTACACAAACATTACACCATTTTGAGCTAGCACACACTGATTTTACACACACTGACAGATTCACACTTACTGACAGGCACAATGACACACACTCTCAAAGACAGACACAATCTTACTGATTTGAACACTCATTGACAAACACTGACAGACACACACATACACTGACAGACACACTCTAAATGACAGACTCCTTCTAAATGACAGACACACTCTAAATGACAGACACACACTCTCACTAATTTAAAAGACTCACTGACAGACACTCACTGGCAGACACTAACACTGACAGACAGAGACAGGTCCGGCCTTAGACCGTTAGGAGCTCTGTACAACAAATCCTCACAGTGCCCCTCTCCGGCCAAAACCTTTTCCTTGCCCTGTTAAAGAGTAAAGGTATTGCAACATCTAAGCCAAAACGGTATATCTTGGGCAGTATAGCTGATCTGAAAAGAAATGAATTGGATTATTTTTCCACTTCATTTGGAAACACACACTTACAGACACACTTACTGACAAACACACTCACTGACAGACACACACACATATACACACACACACATTTACACATTCTTGCACCCATGCTCCCAAATTAATTTTATTTCTTGTTGATTTATTTTATTGTATTAGGCCCATTAGGACTCCCTACCTTTATTAGTCCTCTGGGTCCTCTCCCTGGGGTCCAGCGTCATTGATGCTCTTCCTGCTACTCACTGCTGCCTCACGCTATTTAGTGATGCAGGGCCGGAGTGACTTCATATTCTGGCTCCCAGCATCACCACAGAGGGCATGCAAGTGAGCAGTAAGAAGCAGGAAGAGCCTCAGTGAGGACAGTGCTCCCTTGTTGCTGCTGCCTCCCTCTCGCAATATGGCCCGTTATATCTTGGCCATCTGTGCAAAGCAGGTGCCTACTCTGCCTAACTGATGAAGCACGCTCCCGGGGCTCCCTTAGGTGACCAGCCAGCAACCTCCTGGCACCTGGGCAAATTGGTTTGACAAAAAAACAAGGGTCTTCACCCATATAGTCTTAACACCATAACCACAAAAAAAAATGTACGGTTGCACTCCAAACATCAACATATGTGTTTACAGTTAGTTATGTTGGGTATGTTATTAATTTTCTTGAAATATTGCTCAATTACCTAATAGGTTTTGTGCTTCCTTGCCCACATGAAATGTGTCCATATTTCTCCACAAATATTATAGTATGTGATGTCATTTCTATATTATAAGGTTTCTGGTGAAGTTGTAATTCAGCTGACACTTGAACTACAACTTTCAATAACACTTGGACTTTTTAATATATTTTACAATTTAAAAAAACTTTTTTTATTACAATAGGTAGTAAGAAAGTAGTGGTGGACGATGTGATGCATGTAAACCAGGCTGAAGTTTTGTATTTGAGATCTCGCTTGTTTAAGCCATGTGTTCCTGATTTGGGGGGCAAAGTGACACATTTACCTCTAGACAACAAAATAAAAATGTTACAATCATCTGCCAACCCACCACCCAAAAATGACTGAGAGTCACCATTAACAAAAATACCATATTTATTAACATCATCAAACACATCTGTAATAAAATACATATAAACATTTTGTTAAACATACATTATAAACCTTTATCTGGCATTTCCACAAAACATAAATAAATAATGCTAATATTGCGCACTTTATCTCTGCATTTCTATAAATCAGAATTTGTTATCTTTATATTAACTCAGGTTTTAGTGCAAAGAGTTATCTAAAGATAACAGTACTTATATTTTTCCAAAAATTGGGTAAGCGTTTGTGATCTGCATCCTGTGTCCCCCAAAAATGGCATTATCGCCACTAGGCTTTCTGGATGAGTGTTAACATTCCGTTAATGGTTTCAATGAAATGATTTGAGAATACATTTAGAAGTGAACACATAATTACGGCTTTCCCAATTTTAACACTCAGTCCTCCATCCCTTATAACAAGGATGCACAGCCAGTCTGGCTAGAGCCAAATAGATTTGGCCTTTTCATGGGATTGAAAAAAAAGCTAGACTCATCTATATATTTTGGACTTTCACAGTTTGTGATATAAATATCCAGTAATACTTAATTACTGACATATCTTTTGATATTTGCTTTTGATGAACACGATGGGAAACCAAGATGATGTGGACATCAATCCTGATTTTTCTGTTGCCTCCAAAAGCTATCTGTGTCTTTTTGATCAGTTTCCACCCTTAAGAGCGTCTTCTTTAGCCTTGTATATCATAATAATCAGATCTCTTCCTACAGAGTCGCCTAATCCATAACCAGTAGAGACATATCATAAACAACCAGTAACTTACGTAGGCAGTGGAACCATAAATTAGATAGTTTAGCTCAACGTCAAGAATGGCACAACCTGCATTTGTGAATGTCATTACAAGAGTGTATATGAGACCTGCTAACAGAATGGACCCCCATATGGACAATGGAAGAAGGGGCATGTAGTTCCCTACTACCTTCTTACGCCCCGAAGTCCCCCAACTGCTCTTATTCATGGTGATAATGGCAAAGTATTTTGTAGGTAGAAGACCAACCATGTACAGGACAGCATATAGTGACATGAATATCATGACCATGTTGCCTCGGAGGAAACAAGCATACAAGGCTTTGATGGTGGCAATGAGCTGAATTGTGATAAGGACCCATATGATGTCCCACAAATGGCAGCTGAAGAAAAGCTTTATCACTGTGATTGTGACAAAAAATGGGAAAATACCAGCAATTATAGACTCATAGGTCATCCAGAGGTGGTGCTTGTGCCACCAAAGGGAATTGTAGAGCCACTCTCGGAAATAAGACTTGGTCCAACGTGTCTGTTGACTCAGCCATCGCAAGAACTGGGCAGGAGTCTCTGAGTAGCATTTTGACCGTGCAGTGTATCTAAAAGGATAAAGATCTCAGTTATACATTTGTTGCATTTCACTGACACATTTTAGTAATGTAATACAAACATTCCATTTATCAACTGTGAGTAGCATGTTTTCTCTCATTGGCATTTTTTTCAAAGATTGGATAGCTACATCTTAATTAATTCAATTGTTGTAGTGTATATTTTACATATGGGAATCTAGTCTGATAAAAGGTTTGGTAATATTTTATTATAAATGCATTTTATATCAAACTACATACTGAGAAAAGTATCAATATTTATGTAAACTTTATGGAGATTGTCTACCCCTACATGCCCTGCAGGAAGGAACAGGGAAATCAATGCCCTATTTTGATTGGCTGTATACATTTAAATGATGGGTAAGGGAACTATAAATGATGGGCATAGGAATGGGAGGTGGTACACAACAAAGTTTCAAACAAGATGAGGGGCTGGTACATGACATCATTAATACCATATCAATTGATACATGATTAGGGACAGACATCTTCTGCTTCTACAGATTCTGTGTTGTACAACTATTTTAGTGATTGAACAGATGACAGGCCAAGGGAGGACCAGTAAAGAAGACACCTGTAATAACTGGAATGAGCAAAGAGCCAAGCCTTAAAATTAAGCTACCCGAATTTCTTAAAAATGTATAACTTAAACCAAAATTATATATAAAATTGACAGCCCACTACCCTCCTTGGCATCATCGGGATGAATTTATATTTATTATTTGATCCCATGCAAGCCTGTTCAAATTGGGGTGGTGGAGCTGCTATCTTTTTTTCTAAATTTCCCTTTTGCAAAGTGAAGAACAGCATATTTTATAAATATCACAAAGAGGTTTGAAATGAGCGGTAGAGACATTGTCTCATTATACATACTTGGTTGCATAACCAATACTGAGCATTCGATTGGTAAGATGACGATCATCTCCAAATGTGCAGTGCGTTCCAAGAAACTTTTGATTGTACCATGATTCAAGAAATGTCTGGAGAAGGTCATTCCGATATAGACCTAAAGTGTTAAAAAAATTATTTATTAATTCCACATAACATATATCAATTTCATGTCTTAGCAACAATCAGCTAACAAGCAGACAATTACAAATATTCTTCCATCAACTCATACACATATATTTTAATATTTATTTAAAGACACACTATAGTCCCCAGAACAACTACAACTTATTGTATTTGTTTTGGTGAGTATACTGCAGGACTGTAGTAAACACTGTCTTTTCAGAGAAAAGGCAGTGTTTTCATTAGCCTAGGGACACCTCCAGTGGCCACTCCTCAGAGCTACTCCACAGTGTGCAGCACTGACATGCAGAACTTTCTGCATAGAGATAAATTGATTTAACGTATCTCTATAAGGAGATACTGATTGGCCAGGGTTGTGTTTGGCTCCCACCTTCCAGCCCGCCTCCTTGGCTGAGATCATCAGAATTGACAATCTCAGCCAATCCAATGTTTTCCTGTAGGAAAGCATTGTGATTGGCTGCAATCTTCACTTTTGATGAAGTGAAGTGAAGCCAAGGAGTGATAGCCAAGTAGTGATATCAGGGGCAGAGCCAATACCAGCATACTGGAATAAAGATACAAGTTTACTATATTTAGCAGGGCAACGGGGGGGATAGGGTAACTTTATAGTATTAACACTATAGTGTCAGGAATACATATTTGTGTTTCTGACCCTATAGTATTTATTTAACTTCCAAAGAAGTCATATCATTATTCATCTTTATCAATGTAATGTGTCCCTTCAGACACAAGCTTGCAACTCATTGTGGTCCTTATAGATCTTTAAGAGGTAGTAAGAAAGTAGTGGTGGATGACAGGATGGAATACAAGTACAGATATCCAGCTGAAGTTTTGTGTTTGAAATTGAAAAGTACTCTAGTTGAATGATATTTAATGGCACAGGTTGGTCAACCAGTGTCTCCTTGGTCTTTTCTGTTCATTAAAGCCTCACTTTCTCTTTAGTAAATGACTGGGCAGCTAAGCTAGACTTAAAGGTAGCTGTACATTATCTAATTCTTAGCGAAATGTATATTTTCTCTGAATATCTCCAAATGTATCCGTGGTTGCCAGAGTTGAGTTTCTACCAGTGTAAATAAAATACCCTGCTCAGTAGATCTACTAATTGTTGGACCTCTCCCAAGTTTAGAGAATTAAAACAATTCTCATCTTTCAGTATATCGTATATCTTGACCTTCTATTACAGTTCCTGTAGGCCTAAATGCACGTCAACCACGCTTATGTCAAATGTTACATCCAAAGTTGGAAGCATGCGCAAAGAAGGGATAAATTGTAAGTATTTTATGTATTATAGTATTTAGTGAATTTACTTAAAATTATAATTTATAATAATAATAAAATGTAACATTCTAATTATTTTAATATACAAACATGCACTAAAAATATAAAATTTACATTTGTTTTAAATAATAATATAGCTCATAATAAATACATTTTAAGTTAGTTGCTATGCTTTAACATTAAAAAAAGGTCATACCAAGAGGTCCACTTATACAGGAAACACAATCAAAGTAGGATTGGCAGGCTCGTTCCACGTTGAAGGCAATCCAGTATCTCAAGCTACTCATGAAACTGATATAGGAATCTTGGAGGTTCAAAATTCGCACATCTCCTCCTACTGCACCATACCGATCATTCGATTCCAAAACCTTTACTAGTTCGAGTGTGGCAAGTGGATCAAGCTTGGTGTCTGAGTCACAAACCTGTAACAAGAAATCATGTAGTTTATCATCAAGAAAATGTAAAAATCCCAACTCCCAATTTAGATATTCAAAATTATATTTAAACACATTTTTGTCCCTGTCATAACTGTGTTTGTTTGTTTACCTGGACATAATCCACCGTGTCTCCAAGAGCCTTAAAAGCTGTGTACATAACTTCTCTCTTTCCTCCCCATTTTTGCATAATGCACACACACCGCTTGGTTTTGATCAGCTGTTCGACTTCATATCTACCTGGATCTTCACTAACAATATCAGTGTACACGGGCAAATCTGCCTCCTTAATGTCCTCATATATTTGTTCATTAGAATTATCATACATTGCTCCAGAGCGCTTTTCAGTTGCCCCTTGGATTGTCCAAACACTGTCTAAAACCCCTTCTGGATTATCCTCAGCAATGAAACTTTGTGCTCCTTGAGCCATGTCCCAAGAATGATAGTTGTATTTCCAGTTATATGTTCCTACATCCTCATTTACAAACACCTCCTTGAACATGTCCATCATATATTGGTCCTCTTCTTTGTTACCATCTATAACCATGATAATTTTTAACTTATCGGGAGGATACTCAGTATTCTTGACAGACTCCAGACATTCTCGTAGGTAGTTTGGATCCTCCTGATAAGCTGAGATTGTCAAGGCCACAGTCCTGCTATAAGAGCATGCCTGACCACCTCTCCGCATCTTCCTGTGTTCCAGGAATGCAAATAAGCTCTGGATAATGAGGTGGAAAGCAAGAAAAGCTCCATAGATCCCAAAAGCCAAGATACGGTACTCATCCGTTGCCAAGGGAATGCTGTCTGCAAAAGCCCAAGTCACCCCGCCTAACACCAAAAAGGCAAACGAAATAGTTACTATCCGGCGTATGACACCAACCCAGGCTCGTTCTTTATTTTCTTCTACAGCCATCTTACTGTATAGCTGTCTTTAAATCAAGACGGGTTTGAAAATTTTGTTTGTCACCTAGGAACCAAAAAAAAGTAACATTTATTTTTTTGATAATGAAAACTAAAACTGTGTAGTGAGTAAATGAAGAGAGCTAATTAACTGATAATAGTAACATTCAATAACTATAAAAAACTAGGTAGTAAACACAGATTCCATTTTAGTCAATAAAATCCACAAAATACTTTTTCCGATGTTTTACTCTGACAATCCGAATGTCAAAATGTAGCGAATGACAATCCAAATTGTAGGAAACATTGTTGGTATCGGGATAATTTTCCAAATCACCTTTTTTAGCCTCTTTTTTGCCAATCGGTTTTCAATTTGTTGCATTACTGAGATTACCGAATAAATCCAGTGGTGACACAAATATCTTTTGGGAAGAGATAATCTTGTTTTAAAGATAACAGACTACCTCATTTGGTAATGTTAGCAGTTACATCATATATTTATAGTATTTTATGTTCACACTATATTTTCTTTATATTCCTAAACTTCTTTTATGTTCTATATATTCACGATTGTAAAAACACAGGGCTGTTCACCGAATGGTGAACTGTGGTGATTTGAAATTTAAGTTAAAATTTTAGGTAAAAAACAAACGAACGTGGAGAATGTTTCCAATTCAGCTATTGTTTCCTCAAATGTGAAATCCACTTTGAATTTAGTTTGAATTCAAAACTCAACAATTCCCACTTGAGTAATAACACTGTGAAAACAAATGACAATATATTTCAATGTATACTTTTCCCATTACAATTAGGCACATGATTATCTTAAAATCTCTTTCTATTTTTTTATAAGTACAATATATGCTTCGTAGGTAATTATTGCAATCCATTAACGTACTGGTGGGTCCGCCTGCCTACCACCCTGTCTTTCTTTCAATTTTCTTCCATTCTTGCCTTTATTGTGAATTATTTCTACAAATAAATCTGCGTATATTTTAATTTGAGCTGCACTAATTTTCATAGACCACTTTTTGGTAACAATCCAACCAAAGCAAAGTTTTAAAATGCATTTTTGTTTTAGCTGTTGTGACATACTAACGTTAACTTATTGTGCTAGGCATCGCAGACAGAATTATTCGCGACATGAACAGACAGTGAATATCTGGTCAAACAAGATAAGTCAGTCGTTTTCCCATAGTTGAAAACTGCTAAAGAAATGTGTGTTTTTAGAAGCCGTCGTCTCAATAATTTTTGCCGAAGGGTGGAATCGAAAATATCAATTATGTCGTCATATTACGCAGCTGCTGCTGGACAAAATGTTCTCGTGGCAGTTAAACAAACTGTACAATTTGGACGTAGTCCGTTCATGTGTATTTGAGACAATTCGGTGCTATATAAAAGTTTTTTGTTTTTTTTTATATTGTCATTTTTTTTATATCTCTATGCCAACTGCCTTATATATATATATATGCTTAGAGTGCTCACAGAACAGGGTTATTCATTATGTGAGTATTGATAGATATTCAAAGTGATTTCAAAGTGGATTTCAAATTAAAGGCCAGCATAATTGAACTGGAAAAATTGACCTTGTCTTCTCTACTTCCAGATCGGCTACTTCGGCTTTAAGCGTGAAATTAACACTGAATTCACAACAGTTCTCACTTTAGTGAATAACAAAGTATCTGTCCCTATTCCTGCTCCTCTGGATTATCATAGCAGAGAAACGGTTTATTCCAGCTACGGAATGGGGTCTGTTAACTCATCATTGATTTTCAGTCCGGTTTCCAATATTCAATGTAAAACAGGTGATTTGGGAAAAAATATTTGTAAATAAAGCACAGCTATAAATTGGTTTGTTCTGCCTTCACCCAGAAGCGCAGTTCATGTCATTCTAAAATAGGCTACGGAGCCCAAAACTGTGTCTAGATATTTTGGTGAATGTGCATAAGAACGCAAAGTATTATTTAAAAAAAAAAATACAAAAAAATTGCAGCATATTTAATATTTAGTTGGCAGTCTATTGATTCATTTCTACATTTTAAATTTGACCTAGGCTATCCAAAAGTGCTTGCATTTTATTACATAAAATCATCGTTTTTTTTCTGCCAAGATTAAGAATGATCAATGGATTTCCCTCGAAACAATGGGGCTTATTCACTAAACAGAATTATTTTTAAACGTAGTGACTTGAAAACAGGTTGCGAAAATTTAGGCTAAAATAAACAAGCTGGGGCTATAGCTGAGTTTGAGAACTTATCCAAATCATCAATTTTGGGGCAAATTTTGAAACTCGCTTTTCAATTCTGTGTTCAGAGAAAAAAAAAAAACATAATATTTTAATCTAATCTGATATTTTCCACATATTTTGCACATTTTAAATACATCACAAGAAAATCACTATCATGTCCACCCAGTGCCTGTCTGCAAAGGATGAACTAAAATATGCATTCTGTTTGCATCTGCTCTACAGCACAATGAGAAAACAAAGTGTTACAATTATATCAGAGGACCTGATTAATATAATAAATAATGGTTATTACAAGTATAATAATCTATTAACTCAACAATTTGAAAAGTCATATACTAGAACTAAAAGTATGGAGCAAGTTAATCATATTATATATATATATATATATATATATATATATATATATATATATATATATATATATATATATAATCATATTAACCTTGCAATATAATCATATTAACCTTGTAATTTAAGTATAACATATCTATTTTATGCAAAGATTTTGCGTAGTTTGCACAGTTTATCTTTTAATATAAAATTATCTGAAAGTACGTAACTATTCTGCAAAATCCATTAAGCCCCTAAAAATTTAACTTTTTTTCTAAAAGCAAAATACATATTTTGTTGTTGCTTTTATATATATATATTAAATAGAAAACATTAAATAAAGGAGATAAATGAGATGTAAAAAAAAACTTACCAGGCAGCTGATGTAAAATCAGGGTTTCCTAGGATCTAATAGAGCATGGTGTGTGTTCTGTGTGTGAGTGTAAGTTGTGTGATGAGGCTATTAATCTGTGTCAGTCTTTTTAAAGGCTCTAGGCTTAGAGTCAGATGTTACACCCATTGACAAAGCAATGCCACACGTAGATTCAAGGACATACCTTAAAACACATTCCAGTACAATTTTTTCTACAGATTCACATCATGTATAGTATTCATAACGTGTAAAAGAACTGTTTGGGCTGTTCACACAGTTAACAAAGAGCAAACTCTGACAAGGTTATTCAATAAACTTTTTGTGAATTATATACCAATGGAAAAACTGAGACAAGCATTGCTGATCTTGTGATGCTTCAACTCAGCCATTTTCTAAACTGTTTATATTTTTGCCTCCATTTTTTCATTTAATGAACATTCTGAGTTTATTGAATAACCCTGGCAGTGCATTTCACATATTTAGAAAAACTATTCATGTGGCAGATGCATGTGCCGGCTAAGACTCCTCAGTGAGCTGTACGACAGCACATTGAGAAGTGTGAATGAACAACTGTGCGCATGAGTGTCTACATCACGGGGGCTTCTCAATGAAAATGTGGCAACAAAGACTTTTTGGAGGGAAAGATGGCAGGACGGGCAGTAGCTTATGGAGCTTGCATTTCTAAGAATACGGAGTGATTTGTTTGTCTGGAGTCTGTCATATTTGTGATCATTTGTAAATGTGCTGATTTCAATAGAAATTGTTGCTTTTATAATTAGGGACAGAAAGACCTCCCTGGCTGTCATGCAAACACTTCAATTAGGTCTACAGAGCTAACAGAAGTGTCTGGCGTGCTAAGCTAGCTTGTACCTGCCTTACATAGTTTATAATAAGCTGTATGACAGCTGTTTGAGAAGCATAGAAAGCTGTGATCTTGTGTGCATGCGTTCTCAATGAGAAGCATCTGATTGTTGTATTCCCCAGCACAGAATGAAAGTCTATCTCAGAGTCGAAGTACAGGCCTGGCAAATGCTGCAGACAGTAGGTCTGCTGTTTTTTTAAGCTATTTTTTCATATACAGTGGGACCTCGGTTTACAAACGCCTCTGTTAACATAATTTTCGGTTTACAAATGAAAATCCATGGAAAATAATACCTCGGTTTACAATTTTGTTTCGCAATACAAAGCAAGTTTCCCCAGGATGCATTACACCTGGGAGGTTTATAGCACCGCCTCCTGCATGCTGGAGCCTGTGGGTAGCACATGGCGTCGAGTGTGGAGGTGTTGGAGCGGCTTTTGCATCGAGTTTTGGAGCCATTCTGGAAATTGTTTGCAGTTGTTTTGGGACTTTTTGGTGCATTTCTCAAGCTGTGGAAAGGTAGGGAGCTGAGCTTCGTCGTTTGCATGCCTTTTATTGTGTGTTCTACATTGTGGGTTGGTTTCCATGCTAGACTTTTTTGACTTTTTTCTGACCTCCAGAACGGATTAATTGGTTTTCAATGCATTTCTATTGGAAACTGCGTTTCGGTTTACAAATTTTTCGCAATAAGAAACGTCCTGAGAACGCATTAAATCCATAAATCGAGGTCCCACTGTACGACCAAAGAAAAGATGCACAAATAGTATATCTACTAAATTGTTAAACAAAAAAATCAGTTGACTGTTCCTCTATTGAAATTCTGCATATTGAAATGCTCACTAATTCTCCAAACTTTGGGGGAATGTGAGCTCAAAGAT
This sequence comes from Pelobates fuscus, assembly GCF_036172605.1. Classification (NCBI taxonomy): domain Eukaryota; kingdom Metazoa; phylum Chordata; class Amphibia; order Anura; family Pelobatidae; genus Pelobates; species Pelobates fuscus. The sequence continues at coordinate 18,398,872 of NC_086327.1, read as the reverse complement.
TGTCCGTCACATTGTATTCCTTCAAAACCGAAGTTTTTAAATGCCTATGCTGCTTTTTTAATGCATTATTACATTGTGCGTTAAAATTTGGTGGTAAATGTGAGAATTGCACTGTGAGAGGTGGCAGGAAAACGCTAACGTATTCTAATACCCAGTGATATTGTCACTCTCCAACAACAATGAAAAAAATTGATTTCAAGATTGACTAATATTGATTTTAACAAATTTCCATGAACATTATCCTCTGAAAGATGGATAGTTTTTACTGTTGAATTACACATTACTGGATGATCACACAACACCTTTAGACGTAATGTACCAAATTAATCACACCTAAAAATATGCCTTTCTTGGGCAAAGTGCTGAATGTTTAGATACACTCAGCAGGTCCCCATGGTGATTGCTCCATATGTAGCATGCTGCCATAGAATAGCACCTGTATTTGCCTTGTAAAACATGGTTCTATGGGAAAATTTATTGAGGCTAAATAAATTCTGTTTTGTGAGGAGAGTGTTAAATGTTGAGAGACATTCTATTCGTTACCATGGTGATTGGTCCTTATATAAAATTGTATACCTAAAATGTTGGCTCAATAAATCACCCCTTATATTTACTAACATGAGCACGTCCACATGTCTCCTGGTCCTGGCTGTTGAACATGATAGTTTAGGGGCAGTTGAACTCTGCTGAAACTAGTGTTGAATCTATAGACTTCTATAGACAGTTTATCCTACAAGTTTAAACAAGTATCTAATGTATTGAAACTAAAACAGCTTTATTTTTCTATTCTTTACTAATCCAGGGATTGGTCTGTGTTTAACATGAGCCCATAGCATCTGGGGTGACAAAACCTGTAGCATTTTAGATCTGATAATAAGACACGTCCCCAAGACATCCATTGTAAAAGACTACAAACTCATCTTCTGTCATTATGTAAAAATAAACATTGTGAAAGGTCAAATTAAATATGGGAGAGATATAATTTTCATTGAAATAACAGTGCCATGGCTTCTAAAATGACAACCATTTGTTACTGTGGATTAATATTTGTGCTCTCTAGTTTAGGCTTCATCACATCGAAAAATCCCTAATTCTTCCAAGGTTGTTCTGAAGCAGGTGAAGTATGTTACAATGAAGTAGAGAAGGTCAGATTTTACGTTTCATAAAATAATCTGCTGATGTATAACTACTTTCCCCTTCTAAATTTAAAACATTGTAGTTTGGTCCAGGGTGGAGACATCATTTACACGCATCACATGACGTGCAACTTCAGTTGGGCCGCATGCATGCTATGGCTATGTGATTAGCCATTGCAGGAGTGTGGCAACTCACATGACCAGGCATGTTAGCTAGAGTTAATGATTATTGTGAGACATATGATTATTGTGTACATACACTGTAACATGTTAGAGGTTTTTATGTGTAGCTGATTATAGAAATGAGTGTCACCCGGTCTGTGTGCAACCTTTTGACCAATAGAGACTGTGGAGGCTGGACTTGATTGCCCTTAAATTATCTCATTAGTAAGATGGCCGATATGTACCTAACTTCCTGATGTAGTTGACAGGCAAATCGCGTTGACGTAATACGCACTGACGTCATCAGTGGGCGGCACTGTGAATTCCGCAAACTTCAATCTGATACTGCTTCACGAACTGCTGCGGGCAATGCTGTATCCGGCAAGGCGTTAATATCGAGGGAAATAGGATTCATCCATCGGATTCACCCATCTCCAATATAACCTCTGCGGATTTTATACACACAAGCGCTTGTGAGTAGCGCAGCATTGCACCCACATACACTCACCTACTGCCATCTTATCAGCAGCTATACCTCTATTTCCTTATATTTGATTTTTATGTGTGCAATACATTTATTGTTATATATCTATTATACACAGTTAAGCTTTTTATTAAAGTTTTTTCTTAAGCAATTGCAAGCAATCTTTTAGATATACTGCACGATTATTTGGTATTTGTGCTTTTTGTTTTACATGAGATTTACATGGATTTACCAAGAGCCACCTAAGTATACTATTTTCATTGTTGTATCTGCAGTAATCAGTGTATACAGGGGCTCATTAATATTATATATCCTGTTTGCGCTACACTTATATATTTGTTATTTGTTTGTATTTTAAGCGTGCTGGAGTTGGTATATGGAGGTACAGCACTTAAGTGTGTAGAAGCATTTTCACTCACTGGTATATACCATTGTGCACGTTTGCTGATTTTCTGCACTTTTAAAGGAGATATTTGGGGTTTTTTTTTAACCCATTTTTCTCTGCTCCTTTAATTGCCTTTTTTTTTTGCGCTTTTTAATGTTAGCTAGGATACTTGCAGGGGGTGAATTGAGAATTTCCCAGCAGATATACGCAATGGAACAATTTTAAGGTCATTGTCCCTATAGGCCCTCTGTGAATCTGTGGCTCAATGTAGATGTTTACTAGCCATTTGCTTCAAGCCATATGAAGGGACTCATTCAACGACAACTATCATCACATTTTCACTTTTCATTTTTTTTTTAAGTTTATTACTTTTGATAAAACTTGACGATTTAACCCCTTAAGGACCAAACTTCTGGAATAAAAGGGAATCATGACATGTCACACATGTAATGTGTCCTTAAGGGGTTAAAAAAAAATATGTATAGTGATTTTTTTTGGAGAAAGTTTCACTTTTTTAACCTTAACATCTATGTTGGGTCTGATTCTACTGTTATCCGACCAACTGCTGCTCAACCTAACATGGCTGCTGCTGTGATTGCTTTGTGTGAACCTGAAGTAGGCAAATTAGAGAGGGCAGCATTTGGTCAGAAAACCATAGAATCTACCCAAACATGGCTGCTCAGTCAGATAAAAAAGTGACATTTCCTAAAGAAAAAAAATTGAAATAAATACACATAATTAAAAAAAAGTGTACATGTATAAGTATAAGTAGTGCAATTAAATATAATATATACATTTAACAAGCAAGAAGAACATTTGATGACACTTGTCCTTTAAATCTAATGTAACTAATAGTCCACTTTGTGGGTTTAGAAACCTTCCAACTTTGGTAAGCAGAGATTTGGGAATTTTAGGATCTGCCAATGCAAATTTTGTAAATAAGACAAAATAAATATCCTGTCTGATGAAGCTGTTCAGTAGACCTGTATTCTAATTATCAGGTATTTGATGAAACCTTTTAGTATTCCCAGTTAACCTGTTACCTAGAAATGTCCTCACACTCTTCAAATTTGAGGCCAAAGCAGCCAAAGTGAACGCATAGTTAACTTAATTTTTTTTTTTTCTCCCAATTTGGCTATTTAAATCTTGAATTTTCAATTCACTTTGAATTCACACCCAGTGAATATACCTATGTATTCACATGATCCAGATTTACCCCATAAGGACTAATGAAAGTTCATGTGGTCTTAACGCTTTGATGTATAAATATCTCACTCCAAATTAAACATCTTACTCATTCAGTGATAGCAGGACTATATCGAGGTCCCACTGCTAAATGTGTAGGACATTCCATGCTGGCGTTGGCTCATTAAAGACCAGATTGTGATGACAACATTGTCAAGTGTAATAGCAAACACACTTGGTTTAACAAAGACCATTATTGTTTGAAAAAGAAATATGTGTTGAAACTGTAACAATAGTTTAACCTAGTAATGCAATATAGAACACACACTAGTAACACTGGTGAAACATTGCTAGTTTGTGGCTCTGTCTTATCTTCATAGGACACGGTCACCTTGTATATTTGTATACTAGTTCATAATAACAGGTTTTCTGAAAAAGTGCTGGTGTTAAATAGGAGCCACAAACTACAAGAAGATTCACAATGCCCCGCTGTGATTGTCCAGACCAAGTTGTAAGAGTTATGGTACCTGTCACTCAGGCCTCCATCTCCTCCAGGAATCTCGGCACATTGAACGCCGGCCACGATAGCTCCGCCCCCATTTATGACATGGCACAATCCCGCCGACGTCATAACGTCGATGACGTCACGACCCGCCGGAAAACTCAAACCCGGACGTTTTGGGGGCGTGGTTATCAATTAGAGAGGCAGGGTATATAAGGTACTCACTTACAGTGAGTCATTGCCCTGTCGTGGTTTCAGCTTGTCTGTCCCTCAGTGCGTTCTTTGTGATTGATTTTTGGTTATTGTCTTGACTTGTATTCTGACTTTGTTACTCTCTCCTTCCGTTGAACTCGGCTTGGCCTTCGCTTACCTGTCTTCTCATTTCCTCGACCTCGGCTTGTCCCTGACCATTCTTTGTTTATGTGACGTTAGTCCGGCCACTCTAAGGTCTGGTATACGTCTTCATAGTTGTCTGTATACTGCGTGTTGGATCCCTGTCTTGATCCTGACACTGCGTCTGGAAATGATGACGGATACAGAAGGTCAGAATAAGTGGCAATGTTCCAAATATTAAGAGATTTGAATAAATTCAGAAGTAATGTCCATAAATGCAAACATTATAACTAGTTATAGGTAGGTTGTCTTAAAAAACAAAAAAGAATCATTCTGTCATTAGGATGAGATGATAGTAGGAAAACAAGAAGCACTTATCTGGAGATTAGGACTTCTTTGTAGTTGTTTTTAGCCTCAGTGCATGGCTTTGCCTATGGAAAATTTTTTTCACAGGTTTGCTTAGAAGAAGTAGGTATTATAACAGTTTTTTTCTTCATTCATATAAATTAGCAAATCCACATTCGCCTGCCTTGCTTACTCAGGGATTTAACATGCAAAATATACGCTGTATGTGATGCCTTAGTAAATGTTACTTGTAACTTAAAATAAATTTAATTTGTGTGTGGGCCCTACTAAAATGGACTGTGTTGGACTATCGTCATACACACAGACACATATACATATTATTCATTCATGCCTCTGAGGAAAATAGAGAAAGAAATAGACATTTTATTTCAGTACTGCTCTCTGAGGTAAAAACATAATTGTGGGGAAATGTTACACTATAACTGTATAAATAATTGTTATTAGAATTATCCCTATAAGTGTGAAGGTGTTAATAAAGTGCCGCCTATGCCATCAAACTTCCGCCCATTTCGCTTTAAAAAATTATCACCTCATTATATTATTTGTTAATTAAATATGTCATGATGAAACATTAATCACGGCATGTTTTTGGGAGAGAACTGGATGCTGTTTTGTACGCAGTATGCGGTTATTTCTTCAATAAATTAGAAGTGTGTAGGCAGATATTGCAAATTATTCTCAGAACACTTTAGTATCTAATTACAATAGCACAATGACTCTTCACTGCTCCAGCAAAATGGAAAAAATGTGTACTTTGGGCCCTGGAAAATAAAGCTGCAAATCGGAAATTTCGATACGGATCTCGATCAATGTTTTGTTTTTTCCCGATCCTCAAGCACACCAATTTTTCAGGGCCTATTATATTGTTATTTACGTAAGTGTAAATTAAAAGTGAATTCAAAGTGAATTTCAAATGTAAGGCCAGAGAACTGAAAGTGTAGTTGTCTTTCTCCAGTTTGGCTGTTTTGACTACTGAACGCTCACTTTTGGTAAATAACTCAGTTAGTATCCCCGGAACAGAATTGACAATAAATGCCTAAATAAGGATTATTTACATTGAATTGGGTTGGGAACCTCTGATCTACATTAAGTAGGTTTTACAGCAAATTTAACATCATCTGCACCGCAAACCCACCATCATAAACGTAATACATTGTATAATGAATTCTGCCGCTTTGTATGTACCACAGAATGTACCGTCTTTTCCCGTAAAACGCACTAGGGCTTATTTTCGGGGGATGTCTTATTCTGAAGAAAAACGGTAACAAGCATGTGCTTGAAAGCAGGTCTATATTCAGGGGAATTTGCCCGAACATAGACCAGTTCACAAGGACATGGAAACCCCGAATCTATGTTCGGGAAACTTTCCCGAACACAGATTAGCGTACTTGCGAATGGAATCCCACTAATCTATACAACCAGGTGTGTATGCAGCACTTATAGATTTATTTAACTGGTGAAAAAAGCTCTGAAAAACTTGTGTTGGAATACCCCCTTCCCACACCTAAATAACAATATACAAATGTGTCATATAGGTATTCAGCCTATATGTGAAGTGGAGCGCTTATAATAAAAAAATTAGAATGCATGAATAGCTTGCTCCTCTATAGTGTAATAAAGCAGAAGATATACAAGAAAATGGAACATAAAATAAAAAAAAAACACAAGAGGAGAAACAATAGTGCAGATGGCAGAATCCTTATGGTTTAGTGGATGATAATTGTAACAACTCACATGTTCCTGAGCCTATAAGGAACTGGCTTAGTAAGTAGTGCCTTTATGCTCTTCTTAACGCTCTTAGAGGCAGCACCACACCTCTCCTTGGACAAGGATAGAAGTACTCCAAATGTGAGGAAGAAAGAAAACATACAATAGTGTAGATTGTCTAGGGCTTATTTACTTGGCAAGTAATTAGATGTTAAGCTCACCTTTAACAGAGCCTTAAAATCCTGGCTCTGAGGTGGGAAGGCTTAGTGACACTTTATGGGTAGACACATCCACTGGAGATACATATAGAAGCTGTAGTACCAAACTCTTAGGGCGTAGAGATACATATAGTGTTTGATTTCCTTTTTATCAAATATTGTTTTTATTATTTATTTTCATTGCTGCTACACAACCATTCCTGAAGAACCTTATCCAGACCCAGGTCCAGGAAAAGAGTGAAATATTGATGTGCCTGACTTTGTCTTTTATCCTGTGAGTGCAACTTTCATAAAGCTGTTAATTGTGTTTATATTGCTAAACTATGTGTTTGTCTCTCTCAGTTTGTCTCTTCAGTATGTACTGAATGGGAGGGAAGAGAAAGAGGATCATAAACAATAATGGTTTTATGTGCCTACTATCAATTGTACCTTTGTGAGTACAATAATCACACCATCCCTTTTCTGGTGACATACAGTGTTCCACTTTTGCGTTCTTCATTCTTTTAGATTGTATATATGTTTTGGAAATTACTTAAACCCACCATTTGAATCCCGACGCACTCTTCATCTTCTGTTTAAAGGCTTTTTTTGGGAAGCTCCCATCCTACCTGAGTCGCATGCTCTTCCCAGCTGTTCCAACTTCCTATACCCTACAATATAGTACCATCACTTTATTTGGCATACTGCAAATCAAAAATAAAGTGGTCTGATCTTCATTTTCCTACACTGCATTGCAATTATGTAATAACCTCACGGACACAGACAAATCTTCATTCAATCTAAAATCCTTTAAGAGATCTATGGCAACATAGCTCATTACAAAAAGCACCTGTCATGGTTGACTATATTTATTACCTATTATGTGTTAAATTTATATATGTATATACCGGACTTTACATAGGACACGGGGTCATGTGTTTAGACTGGAAGAAAGAAGATTTTGTCTAAGGCAAAGGAAAGGTTTTTTTACTGTAAGAACAATAACAATTTGGAATTCTCTGCCTGAAGAAGTAGTTTTATAAGAGTCCATACAGATGTTCAAACAGCCTGCTAGATGCATATTTGCAAAAACAGAATATTCAAGGATATAATCTTTCAATGTAGGGTAATAACTGCTTGATCCAAGGATAAATCTGACTGCCATTCTGGGGTCAAGAAGGAATCTTTTTCCTAGCTTGTTGCTAAATTATGCTTCAAACTGGGTTGTTTGCCTTCTTTTGGATCAACAGCAAAAAAACAAATGTGAGGAAGGCTGAACTTGATGGACGCAAGTCTCTTTTCAGCTATGTAACTATGTAACTATGTAACTATATATATATATATATATATATATATATATTGTATGTTATATTATTTTTTGTAATATTATATTGTACCCTATAGTAACAATGCAGTGTTAGTGGACCCAGGACAGACTTGAAAACGAGAGAAATCGCGATGTATCCTTCCTGGTAAAATATTTTATAAATAAATAAATCCCGACAACTAAAGTGTTATAATTCTCCGAATATTATGTTGTTGCATTGTTACCATGTAGTTTATTAAAAAATAAATTACTTACAAATGTGCTATTATATGCTATGTCAGAATTATTTAGAGGTACTATCCCAGTTTTTCTGATTCACGTAACATTCTATTAATATACACTACTATTTTTCTTGACTGCCCAATCACTGCTCAGAAATGTGCTAAGTGTGTCAGGCTTTGTTCCCTTTGTACTTTTTCCAGGTCGTTAACCCAGCAGTCATGGTACATAGGCGTAAGCACCTGATATGTCGAAAGGTGTTGTTGTTATAGCATCTAGAAAATAACTTATAAAACATTTCTTCACTGTTTTATGTTCTTTTATAACCATTGATGACTTTACAACACGAAACATTAAATAAGAACTATTACCTTTTATTTTGCTATTTAAGTCTTGTGTGATATGTGCAGTTGATACAGATTTCCCATTGTTTACCCATTTGATACCTATGTAAAAAACAGAAAGTTTCATATGCACCGTTCATTTTTTTTTAGTGCTGTTTAAAATTCAGGTGTTACTAGAGGGGTACATTTAAAAAAAAAAAAAAATAGACGCTCACTGTAGTATAACACAGGATGAGTATGGGCTGCAGTAACTATTACAAGGATTCCCAAACCTTGTGGATAGTGAAAATTGGAGATATAGAAAGAAACTTCTGACACTTCTGAAGACGCTTTGGAGCGGCGAAACGTGTAAAGTGGGACTACTAAAGCTATTTTACATCGTTTTTTTTTTGTATGGTAAATAAATAGTATAATTTATATTAACCCTTTAAGTCCGGAGGGCGTACATTTACGTCCTTTTTAAAGCGGCTCTAAACGCCGCAGGACGTATTTACTTACCCGGTCGCCGGTGATCCCGCGCCGGCGATCACGGTTGGGGGGACTCCGAGGGAGCCCCCCATGGCACGTCCATCCTCCTGCAGCCCTCCCGGCCATGTGAGAGTGAGGTCCTTGCGAGGACCTCACAATCACATGGCCTACCGGCATTGCCAGCAGGGGGACTAACTGTAATGACAGTTAGTCCCCCTGCTGGCTGAAATCAAATAAAAATAAAATAAAATAAGTGTAAAAAAAATATATATACTTAGATCATATATATATATTATATATATATGATCTAAGTATATATATACACATATACATACACACACATACACTGTCTAGGTGTATTTTAATATTAAGATATATATAATTATATATATATATATATATTAATATCAAATTACACATAGACTGATAATGATTAAATATATATATAATTATTGTTATATATATATTTATATATAATATAAAAAAAAATATGTAAATACGTAAAAAAATAAAATAAAAAAAATTATTGAAAATAAAATATTAAAAAATATATAGATGTGTTTTATTTCGTTCTAACTGTATTGTGATATTAATATATATATTTATATCAAAATAAACGTAGAACAAAATAATATATATATATCTATATACATAAATATATACGTATATATCACTATATATATACCTATATATAAATAAAAATATTTAAAAAAAATTATATATATATATATACGTATATATACACATATGTATATATATATACATATATTAATTCTACACATATATTTATGTAATAATTTTACATAATTAGGTATCCTAATTAATTACAATTAGCCAGACCTGCCTGACAACCCATGCCGAAAGTATAGGGAATTTAATTTGCTAGCACTATATTTAACCCTATAACTTTCCAAGACACCATAAAACCTGTACATGGGGGGTACTGTTTTACTCAGGAGACTTCGCTGAACACAAATATTAGTGTTTCAAAACAGTAAAATGTATTACAACGATGATATCACCAGTAAAAGTTACGTTTTTTGCATTTTTCACGCACAAACAGCACTTATATTATTTTACTGTTTTGAAACACAAATATTTGTATTCAGCGAAGTCTCCCGAGTACAACAGTACCCCTCATGTACATGTTTTATGGTGTTTTAAAAAATTACAGCGTCAAATATAAGGCTTGTGTTTCATTTTTTTCACATTAAAATTCGACATATATCTTACGTTGCCTTTATGACCCCATGGTAGCCCAAGAATGAAAATTACCCCTATGATGGCATACTATTTGCAATAGTAGACAACCCAAGGTATTGCAAATGGGGTATGTCCAGTCTTTTTTAGTAGCCACTTAGTCACAAACACTTGCCAAAATTGGCATTTTTTGCATTTTTCACACACAAACAAATACTAACGCTAACTTTGGCCAGTGTTTGTGACCAAATGGCTACTAAAAAAGACTGGACATACCCCATTTGCAATACCTTGGGTCGTCTACTATTGCAAATGGTATGCCATTATGGGTGTAAATTTATTTCCTGGGCTACTATACAGTCTCAAAGGCAACGTAACCAATCTGGCGAATTTTAATTTCAAATGTAACACGCTATATCTGACCCTGTAACTTCCCAAAACACCATAAAACCTGTACATAGGGGGTACTGTTTTACACGTGAGACTTTGCTGAATACAAATATGTGTATTTTACTGCAGTAAAAGCAAACAGTATTATGACATTGACAGTTAAAATGTCATGAAGAACTAAAAAAAATAAAACAAATCTTATTTTATCCCATTTTTTTCATATTAAATTATGTTTCATAGCTAAATATTTGATATTAAATGAAAGCCCTGTTTCCCCTGAATAAAATGATATATAATAAGAGGGGGTGCATTTAATATGAAAGAGGTGAATTACGGTTGGACAGACATATAGCGCAAATGCCAGGTTTTGTTTACATTTTGTTTCGTTCACAACTTGTACATTTGGCTGCGGTCTTAAGGGGTTAATATTTGGACTTTTATTTTTCCATCTACTACTTCCTGGCATTATCCTATTCCTAGGTGGGGATTATACCACCCATGCTATAGCAAGTTCTGCTCTGGTAAATGTAAGTACATTACCTCACTTTTCACTTTATATTCACTAGTACTTACTTCACCATTGGAGTATCTTTTTTGTACTTACTCATATATATGTCCTGCATATTGCACTTCATCTGAGACATTTGGGACACCCATACCATCACATATCCTTAGATGGGGATTGTTCCGTCCATGCACAATAACAGCTGAGCTCTGAATTAGCTCAATTAAATGTGAGTGAAATCACACAAGATTACACACCACTTATTCATGGTACATACTGCACTATTATTATTTATTCTGCTCTTTATCTTTGAGGTCAGATGTGTATACAACCTTAAAAGACCTGTGTACGTATTAATGTCTGTACATAATGTTTGGGTGCGGATACCACAGGGGATTTCATAATTTCATTTTAAAACCCACGCTGAATAATATTTATGTCCAATATAAATAATGTAACATTTTATTTGTGCCCTAACTATTACTAGTCCTTCTTTGTCCTCAATGATTCTATCTGTATCTAATCCATTTGATAAAGTTTAGAATCTGTCTCTTAGATGGTCTCTTCCACCATTCTGGCCAATTTGTTAAGTCTGTTGCTGGAAATATAGACTGGTAGAAGACGGTGTTAAAAATTCAATCAGGTCTGGTCTTACTTCCCATCAGTTCAACTTTCCTTCATTTACGATGACATTATGTGCCACTTATATGTTTATTAACAATTAGGGTTATTTGCTAAATTCAAAGTGAATTTCAAATTTAAGGTCAAAATAGTCAAACTAAAACAATACTGTTTATTCAAGACAGGCAAATCCATAAAACTCACATAAAGTACAACAAAATCTCTACTGATAATTAGAATTATATTTATATGTAACAAGTTCAGGCAGAATAGTTTTATGAATACATTTTGAAAAAACACCGATTTTTTTTCAAAACACAATTTTTTTTATTTTTGCCAATGATAATTTGTAATAGAAGATCAAGAATTTTAAAGAATAATGGAGTAACCCACACTAACGTAATTTACACAACAAATATATATTTTAATGTTTATTATCTTGCCATGCTGTGTCGATAAACCATAATATTTTGGCATCTTAATAATTTAGATTAAGATAAAAGTTTAGATACAAGCTTATGCAAATCCACTTTAATTTAGCAGTAGAGGAAAAATTCTTAAGTGGTGATGGACAGGACACATCCTCCCCTTCTTAAATCTGACCCGGCCAAAATCTTCGGTAATAGCATATACCCTGACAGCATAGTACAAAAAGAAAATATAAAATGTGCAAATGTGTTTGTCTTCCAAGCAGGGATGTTTTAGACCTATCTAAAGAACATACACCCATATTTGGAATGCATAATCTCTGGGTTTGTGGCTCCTTGACCCTTTTTGTGACTAGTCTAGGAAATGATTAGGGAAATCAAACATTAGAAAGGAGAGGAAAGACTTTGGAGGTTGGTGACTAGATAGATCAGAGGTAGGCAACCTTTGTAGGCACTTCAGTGGACTACATCTCCCATAATGCTCTTGCAGCTATAATGCTAGCAAAGCATCGGAGGTAATGAAGTCCAGAACATTTGAAGGTTCAAAAGTTGCCTACCCCTGGGATAGATAATTGCTTAATATAAAGATAATAACAATGTATAATGAAAACCAGAAGTACTTCGTACTTCGTACTTCGTACACTGCTGTTCCCAGCTCTTTCCCCTCCAGCCGTAACCTTAGATATTTTACTTCTTTTTTTCATGAATAGAAAGAGTTGATACATTTGAATTGTTGCCCTTTCCCCCAGTTTATTGCGAAAAAACCCCAAAGAATCTGTCTGTATGTACAGACAGAGACATACACGCACATATTTTACATTATGCATTGACATACTCAGCCAGTGCGCTCCTTAGCAGTACTTTACATTTTTGTCTGACTGCAGAAAGCAGCATGAGACACATAGTGTAAGGGTTTGGGAACTAATCATTTGCAATGAACTAAAATGATGTCATAGCCTCTCCCAAAACAAGCCCTGTTCATGCGTCACCATTCACAGAACGACAGTAATCTGATTTCAGAACTTTCTAAGTTAACTGATTCACAGTGTAACTGGCCGTGATGAAATGGGAGAAAAACTCAGAAATTCACCATGGTATTAGCTGTAAGTCAGTTTGGGAATATATCTGCATGTGTTTTAGATAATAATAATCCTTGATTAGCCACACTTTTCTACTTAACTATTCACACTCACTCAATTAGCCTCCAGTTCTCACACAAACACAACTACAAAAAAAAATCACACACACACACACACACACACACACTCTCACACTCACACACACACACACACACACACACACACAACTATTATGCTAGTAACTGCTTAAGTTATATTTTTTTATAGTAACCCATACTGAAGGGACATGTGTCTGTGATGCCACCTGTGTCTCTAGTGAGTGTCCTAAATTCCAGTTCCCACTCAGGGAAAATCATACAGTACATGAAAGGGAACAGCACCTACCATCATGAGCTCGCCAAAGACTGTTACAACATTTTGATTTGAAACTTAGGACACTTTTAAAAAATGGGCACAGGATTACCAAGGGCATGTTGAAAGGCTTTTTATCCCTAGTATTACCAGGAATAATAAGAAGCTTGTCAGCTTGGCCACACTCTGGGATGACCATGCAGAACATTCTGTTGAAAAGCTCTCTGCATGGTCCTTGTGCCCTCAGCAAAGTGTGAGTATGTCTAATGATGCAGGACAATTGGACAGTCCAGACAGAATCAAGCTGTTTGGGGGGCATGCTTAAATTGCTGTTAGTAGTTCTGACAATGTACTTACTGGCTGCCTGGCACCAGAGTAAACATGTAGAGAAGAGTTCGGCACGGGGACCCCTGCACTAGGGTGGTGCAGCAGAGGTGCTGCTCTCTGCTCATATAATGTGACTCGGCATCATTTGGCATTCTATAAATAGTGGGTGCACTGTGATTTTCAGGAACACCTGAGGTCCACCTGGCACAAAGAGGGGGGATAAGGAGGAGTTGACCACAGACAAGTCCACTCAGTTCTTTACTGTGTTTCACACCCCATCACTTATGCGTTATAGAAAGGAACCTGTGCCTATCTTACAGCTGGATCCACAGAAGAACATAACACATAGAGATATGTTGAACCTTATTTATTATTTTGTTATCCCTTGCCTTCTCCACATGCATGAAGCACATGCTTTCCTAATGCGGATTCTGCATCACTTGACCAAGGTCTACTGCTGCAGAAGTGCCTCTAGAGGCTGTCACTGGAGGTGTGCTTAACCATGGTCAATATTACTGTTTCTGCAGAGCTGCAATGTTTACCTAGAATGGTTACATTCACAGAACCACTGCACCCAGACCTCTTCTTAAGGTTAAGTAGCCTGGGTGACCATTAATGGTCCTTTAAGCAGGTGTTTTGTGGGACATAAGGTATCCAACTGAACTTTTTACTAATTCAAAAGTCCCCAAGCTGCACAAGGGCACTTCAAAGGGGAGATTACTGAGAAGCTACTCCATAGGGTGGTCCAACAGACACCTGATTAAAGGAACTAGCTGTCACATAAGCATTCTCATCTTGGGATATCTTCAATAGTAATTGCCTTCATGACAATAACGGAAGTGCCGCTCAGAAGCCCTGCTCCAGTATACCTGACTCCTGCAACATGTTGATGGACATCGGCCGCTGCGGATCCACGCCATGTTATAGCCCCACGTCTGCCCACGGTAATGATGACGTCAACATGCGTGTGACGTCACGCAAAAGACGCAAGTTCTGGGGTCAAAGGCCGGTTGCGCCCAATCGGATCTGTAGACACATTTTTACCTTTTCTCATTGCCCTGTCATGGTTTCCCTTAGATGGTTATCCGAAAGTGCGTTCCTGATCGTGTGTTTCTGGTTATTGACTTAGGCTTCGTTTTGACTTCCCTGACTTCTGGTATCCTTGATTATTGGCTTTCACTTATCGCTGTGTCCCATTCTGTGTTTATTTTGTTTTTTTAACCCCTTGCATACTTGTTGCTTGTGTAACCAGAGAGTTAATGGTTAACTCCGTTCACCTGCAAAAAAGACAGGGAAATGCAATTCTCCTGGCATGTTTTTAAAATGCTAAATGTGGAGCTAATTCGAAACTAGCTTAGTGTTTTGTGAATATTAGTGACTTTTTGTCAAATGGTCTTATTGGAGTTAGCAGTAAAATAGATTATCTGGAGGCTGCAACTTTTTCTTTTGGAGGCTTGGTAGACTCAGAGAGTCTACACATGTTTTTTGCTGATACATACATAGTTTTGTTACATAGAATCCTGATCTACACAAAATAAACATAGTTACAGAGTAGAACTATTGCTGTGTTGAAATCAGGTTTGCCAAGTCCTGTTCAACGCCAAAGAAAAAAAAGAAAAATCTTGAAAAACGAGTATTAAGGTGTTAGTTCAGACAATCTCAAGTGAAGAAATTTAAATTTCATGGACGTTTAGAGGAATACAAATTGCACAGGGCAACATGCCCTAGCACTCTAACAGGGTTATTCAATAAAACAAAAATTCAAAGTGAATTTCAAATTTAAGGTCAAAATAGCCAAAATAGCTCAAACTTCTCAAATTAAAAAAAAAAAAACTTAAATTTGAAATTGACTTTGAATTCTCACATTAGTGAATGTCGTGTTAAAGTGACTAAGAGCAAGCCCATGATAGAGACGGAGAAGAGAGAATTCGGCTCTGATTTCATGCTCGATTGCAATACATCTCACCAACATGTCCCAAATAAATACTTTAACTTTAAACGTTATTGAAATAAATAGATTAAGGATCCCCAAAACTGTTAGAACACGTGACCAATTTTTAACAGATGTATTTTGGAGAAGGAGATATACAATCTATCATACACAAGGTGAATTGACCATGTCCCTTTATTTTTACTGTTCAATTCTCTTCCATTTAGGAGTTTAACAGCTTAATTTTGACATTTGCATCAGACCCTACCTATTCTCACCCTGTACATAGTACAGCACTTTTTGTACTTTCCCTAGGGCCAATCAGTGCAATGAATCAGCAGTGTAAGGTATTTTGCTAAAACATACCTTTGGGTTATTATGAGAAAATATAGGAGGCCTTAGCTTGCAGTTTGACAAAGACATCAAAAGCTTCTGATGTCATTGAAGGCTTAACCTCGGGTTATTGGAAAATAGCTACGCCTACCATGCTGAAATAGCACAGATCAGACTAATTTCTATAAGATGGAATAAGCTGTCATCCAACTACAAGATATAAGCATATCCAGTCTGATAGAATCCAGTCCTTAAAGGGATACAATAGGCATCAAATTAATTTTATCTTAATGAAGCATTTTGAGTGTATAGATAATTCACCTAGCCACATTTCCTCTGGCTGTGACTGATACAGCCTCTATGCAAAACAGTTTCATTTTCAATCAGATGTTGAAATTTGCTTTGCTCTGTAAATTGAGCGTTAATCACTCACAGGAGAGTCCTGCAGGGTTTTAGAATGCTATTAACAGAGGAGGAGATGCTGAAATCTCAATTAAACAGAATATAGAATAAAGGAAGTGTAAACATTAGATCTCTCATAGCTTGGTTCCTTCATCTAAGTGCTGCTTCTAAGGGTGTGGTTGGGGATATTCTGGAGAGTTTTACAGAAGCTTCAACTGTCTAAGATTTTGCTAAGAGTTTTCTTTTTTACTGTTACAGGTAAGATTCATAAGATTTATCTGTAGGAAAAGGTTACTGATTGTACAAGGTTTGATTCCCTGTTGGTAATTTGGTAAGGCATTTGATTTGATTAAGCTAGTTACCTGCTATTGATTGCTGGTTAATTAGCTATTGTTTGCAAATAAGCAGAGGCCTACCCAGGTGTTAAACATTCCTAGTGGGTGGTGATTTTAGGAGTTGTATAAGGGTTGTTGTCATAAGCTTGGCTAATATAGCTTGGTCGCTTCATCTAAGTGCTGCTTCTAAGTGTGTGGTTGGAGATATTCTGGAGAGTGCTACTTCTAAGTGTGTGGTTGGAGATATTCTGGAGAGTGCTGCTTCTAAGTGTGTGGTTGGAGATATTCTGGAGAGTACTACTTCTAAGTGTGTGGTTGGAGATATTCTGGAGATCAACTGGAGGTAATCTGAGGTATTCAGGAGAGCAAAAAATTTAAGATTTGTTTGATTTAAATTATTCACCTCATTGAAATGGCAGACTTAGTTCAGTGTAATAGTTGTTATGCATTTGTTTCACGTTACACTTTTTGGAGATTTGGATGCTGTCTAATCTGTAGACAGTTCTCTATATTGCGGCAGGAGATTGTATTTTTGAAATCTGAGATTTGTAAATTATCTGGTAAACAAACTCAGGATAGAACTGCTGCAAAGCCACTGCCGCAGAGACGTACTAGGAATGGCAGATGGATCACTGTAGGATCTGGTAGACTCAGAGTTGTGGATAAAAGGCATATTGCACAATCTGTTGCTCTCCATAATTCATTTTCTGCAATTTCAGAGTGTAATGGTGTTATGGAAACATTCTCAGGCACCAGGTGTAGTGGTGTTATGGAGACAGGCACTGAGGGTAGTGGTGTTCTGGAGACAGGCTTGGAGACTATGGTGAGGCCTAATAGAAAGCAGTTGTTGTTGGGGGATTCCATCATAAGAGGCGTGATGATGGACAATGGTGGTCTTGTGAGATATCTTCCCGGAGCTACTGCTCATAGAGACAGGAGACGTATTTGTAATATTGTTAAGCGAGCAAAGCAGGAAGGGGAATTGGATGTACTTGTCCATCTAGGGACAAATGACTTGGCTTGCAATGAGGTTTCAGAGGTTAAGGAAGTTTTTAGTGTTTATGCCAATGATATACGGCAGGTTGCTTACACACTGTCATTCTCCGAAGTTCTGCATGTGCATAACACTCGAACGACAGGCTGATGCGTATTAGGGACTTTAACTTGTGACTTGGTGAATGGTGTCCGGAGCAAGGATTTGGCTTTATTTCTCATGGTAGCTCTGTTTGGAATGGAAATAAACTGTACAAAAAAGATGGTTTGCATCTTTCTCAAAATGGAACAAATGTTCTCAGTGAGCAGTTCAGAGGTTTTGCTAGGATGTATTTGAACTAGGGGGGGGGGCAAAAGGGTGATAAAACATCAATCCAATTGCCCCCCAAAACAAGGACATAAGGTGCGTGTAGCAAGTGTGTTAAAAAATGATACATTTAGAGTCATGTCTACAAATGCTCACAGTTTAGGGAATAAGATCCATGAACTTGTGGCAATAATGGCAACTGATAATGTAGATTTAATCGCTGTTACTGAGATATGGTATAATGAGAAAAATGACAGGGACATAGCAATACCAGGGTACTCTTTATATAGAAAATACAGGGAAGGCAAGAAAGAGGGAGGTGTGAAAGATAGCATAAAATCTAGCCTAATAAAAGTTAGTGAAGCGAACATAGAGTCCGTTTGGTTTACGTTAGAATTTGGTAATCACACAGTAACTCGTGTAGGTGTTATTTATAGGCCCTCTGGACGAAATAGCTAAAATGACAATGAAGGGGGAAGTTATCATCATGAGTGATTTTAATCTAACTGATGTGAACTGGAAAACCAAAATAGCTGCTGTTGCCAGGAGCCCACATATTCTAAACTCCCTACTGGGATTGTCTCTAAAACAAGTCATTGAGGAGTCAACTCGTAAAGAGGCCATACTAGATTTAGTGGTAACAAATAGAGATTTGGTATCAGATATCACTGTAGGTGAAAGTTTAGGATCCAGTGATCATCAGTCAGTGTGGTTTAATATAAGAACAGTGACTGAGTCACACCACACAAAAACAAAAATTTTAGACTTTAAAAAAACAGACTTTTCTAAAATTAGAATATGTGTAAAGGAGTCATTATCAGATTGGAGCAATTTAAATGGAGTCAAAGAGAGATGGGATTATTTAAAAGTTGCACTGCTGAAGGCAACAGAAAATTGCATTAGGCTTGTCAGTAAAAGCAAAAAAAGTCAAAAAACCACTGTGGTACTCCGCAGATGTGGCCAAAATAGTAAAAAACAAAAGGTTAGCATTTAGTAATTATAAAAAAACCAGAGTGAGGAAGACAGAATGAACTATAAGATTAAGCAGAAGGAGGCTAAGCAAGTTATAAGAGCTTCCAAATCATACACAGAAGAGAAAATAGCACAGTCAGTAAAAAAAGGGGACAAAGCATTTTTAGATACATAAATGAGAAAAGGAAAGTAAAACAAGGATTAGTTAGATTAAAAACAAAAGAAGGAAGGTATGTAGAAGAGGATAAAGGTCCAGCTGACTGCCTCAATAAATATTTTTGTTCGGTATTTACAGATGAAAATGAAGGAAAGGGACCTCAGTTAAGAAAAAGGATAAATGAGTCATTTATTACACGTGAGTTTACAGAGGAAGAGGTTCTCTTTCAACTCTCAAAAGTAAAGACAAATAAGTCAATGGAACCTGATGGAATACACCCAAAGCTATTAAAATAACTTAGTGGTGTACTAGCAAAACCATTAACAGATTTATTTAACCAATCATTGATAACAGGAGTAGTCCCAGAAGATTGGAAGTTGACGAATGTTGTGCCCATTCACAAGAAAGGTAATAGGGAGGAGTCAGGCAACTATAGGCCAGTAAGCCTTACTTCAGTAGTGGGGAAAGTGATGGAAACCATGTTAAAGGATAGGATTGTTGAACATCTAAAAACACATGGATTTCAAGATCAGAGACAACATGGATTTACTTCAGGGAGATCATGCCAAACTAATCTTATTGATTTGTTTGATTGGGTAACTAAAAGTATAGATCAGGGTGGTGCAGTAGACATTGCTTACCTAGATTTCCATAAGGCTTTTGACACTGTAGAAAACTTATCAATAAATTGCAATCTTTAAGTTTGGATTCCAATATTGTTGAATGGGTAAGGCAGTGGATGAGTGACAGGCAACAGAGGGTTGTAGTCAATGGAGTATATTCGAAGCTTGGGCTTGTCAGCAGTGGGGTACCTCAGGGATCTGTACTTGGACCCATTCTCTTTAATATTTTTATTAGTTATATTGCAGACGGTCTTGATGGTAAGGTATGTCTTTTTGCTGATGATACTAAGATATGTAATAGGGTTGATGTTCCAGGAGGGATAAGCCAAATGGCTAATGATTTAGGTAAACTAGAAAAATGGTCAGAGTTGTGGCAACTGACATTTAATGTGGATAAGTGCAAGATAATGCATCTTGGACGTAAAAACCCAAGGGCAGAGTACAGAATATTTGATAGAGTCCTAACATCTGAGGAAAGGGATTTAGTAGTGATTATTTCTGATGACTTAAAGGTAGGCAGACAATGTAATAGAACAGCAGGAAATGCTAGCAGAATGCTTAGTTGTATAGGGAGAGGTATTAGCAGTAGAAAGAGGGAGGTGCTCATGCCATTGTACAGAACACTGGTGAGACCTCACTTGGAGTATTGTACGCAGTACTGGAGACCGTATCTTCAGAAGGATATTGATACCTTAGAGAGAGTTCAGAGAAGGGCTACTAAACTGGTTCATGGATTGCAGGATAAAACTTACCAGGAAAGGTTAAAGGATCTTAACATGTATAGCTTGGAGGATAGACGAGACAGGGGGGATATGATAGAAACATTTAAATACATACAGGGAATCAACACAGTAATTGAGGAGACTATATTTAAAAGAAGATACACTACCACAACAAGAGGACATAGTCTTAAATTAGAGGGACAAAGGTTTAAAAATAATATCAGGAAATATTACTTTACTGAGAGGGTAGTGGATGCATGGAATAGCCTTCCAGCTGAAGTGGTAGAGATTAACACAGTAAAAGAGTTTAAGCATGCGTGGGATAGGCATAAGGCTATCCTAACTATACGATAAGGCCAGGTACTAATGAAAATATTTAGAAAATTGGGCAGACTAGATGGGCCGAATAGTTCTTATCTGCCGTCACATTCTATGTTTCTATGTTTCTATATGTTTCCCTCTTGACTAGTGTCTCTGACTGCCTCTCTGCTGTTTATAACTGGATGACTGCCCACTTCCTTAAACTAAACTTGACCAAAACTGAAATTCTGGTCTTTCCTCCCTCAAGTGTTGTTACTCCTGTGTCTGTCTCCCTCCTAGTCAATGGTGCTACCATCAGCGCCACCACGCAGGCTCGCTGCCTAGGTGTTCTCTTTGACTCCGACCTCTCCTTCAAGCCTCATGTTCAATCTATCGCCAAATCCTGTCATTTCCATCTCAAAAACATTGCGTGCATCCGCCCCTACTTAGCGCCAGATGCGACTAAGGTGTTGGTCCATTCCACTGTCCTTTCTCGCCTGGACTACTGTAATCCACTTCTCAGTGGTCTTACGTGCTCCCAACTTGCGCCATTACAGTCCATAATGAATGCGGCGGCGAGGCTCATCTTCCTGTCCAATTATGAATACATAACAGTGCCAGTCTCCACACAGTTATATGCTATGTTGTTTTGTTTTATTTGTATTTAGCAGATTGTCCCCTATCCTATTTGCATATACCTATTTAAGACAAGAGGAAGTCTTCGGGGATCTACCTGGATACTCCACCTATGATATAGGGGAAGTCCTGGTTTGCTTTCATTTATATTTTCTTTTCACTGGGTTGTGTTCACACATCTTGTTGTTTTTGTTTGTATATCATCTTCCTGTCCACCCGCACCTCCCATGCCTCACCCTTCTGTCAGTCCCTACATTGGCTTCCTATAAAATATAGAGCTCAATTTAAAATTCTGGTTCTTGCTTTCAAATCTCTACATAATGCTGCTCCCACCTATCTTTCCTCCCTTATACACAAGTATGTCCCGTCTAGGCCCTTACGATCTGCTGAAGACTTACGTCTATCTTCTGTCCGTACTCCAACCTCTGATGCTTGCCTTCAAGATTTCTCGAGGGCTGCACCATTCCTGTGGAACTCGCTTCCCTCCTCCGTTAGATGCTCACCCAGTCTCCACTCCTTAAAAAAATCGTTAAAAACCCACTTCTTCATAAAAGCATATCAATTAAACTCTTAATAGCTCCCAACTGATTCCTCTTCTGCAACTGTCACTAGTCTAATACTATCCTTACCTTTTGTGTCATTTTACCCCACTCCCTCTAGCATGTAAGCTCATTGAGCAGGGCACTCAACCCCTCTGTTCCTGTGTGTCCAACTTGTCTGGTTACAGCTACATGTCTGTTCGTCCACCCATTGTAAAGCGCTGCGGAATTTGACGGCGCTCTATAAATATCATAATAATAATAACAATTAGACTTAAAAAACAAAACAAACCCATCAGAGAGATAGCAAAACCATTAGGTGTGGCCAAATCAACTGTTTGGAGCATCCTTAAAAAAAAATGAACGCACCGGTGAGCTCAGCAACACCAAAAGACCCGGAAGACCACGGAAAACAACTGTGGTGTATGACCGAAGAATTCTTTCCCTGGTGAAGAAAACACCCTTCGCAACAGTTGGCCAGATCAAGAACACTCTCCAGGAGGTAGGTGTATGTGTGTCAAAGTTAACAATCAAGAGAAGACTTCACCAGAGTGAATACAGAGGGTTCACCACAAGATGTAAACCATTGGTGAGCCTCAAAAACAGGAAGGCCAGATTAGAGTTTGCCATACCACCTCATCAGTGAAGCATGGTGGTGGTAGTGTCATGGCGTGGGCATGTATGGCTGCCAATGGAACTGGTTCTCTTGTATTTATTGATGTAACTGCTGACAAAAGCAGCAGGATGAATTCTGAAGTGTTTCGGGCAATATTATCTGCTCATATTCAGCCAAATGCTTCAGAACTCATTGGACGGCGCTTCACAGTACATATGGACAATGACCCGAAGCATACTGCAAAAGCAACCAAAGAGTTTTTTAAGGGAAAGAAGTGGAATGTTATGCAATGGCCAAGTCAATCACCTGACCTGAATCCGATTGAGCATGCATTTCACTTGATGAAGACAAAACTTAAGGGAAAATGCCCCAAGAACAAGCAGGAACTGAAGACAGTTGCAGTAGAGGCCTGGCAGAGCATCACCAGGGATGAAACCCAGCGTCTGGTGATGTCTATGCATTCCAGACTTCAGGCTGTAATTGACTGCAAAGGATTTTCAACCATGTATTAAAAATTGAAAGTTTGATTTATGACTGTTAATCTGTCCCATTACTTTTGGTCCCTTAAAAAGTGGGAGGTACATATACAAACTGTTGTAATTCCTACACCGTTCACCTGATTTGGATGTAAATACCCTCAAATTAAAGCTGAAAGTCTGCAGTTAAAGCACATCTTGTTTGTTTCATTTCAAACCCATTGTGTTGGTGTACAGAGCCAAAAAGATTAGAATTGTGTCGATGTCCCAATATTTATGGACCTGACTGTATCTATTCAGATCTTTAAAAAAATAACATTTATCTTACTAATTACTAAATCCAATTAGCTACCCCTATTGTTTCTATTGAGATGTTCAAGGAATGGGTTGAGGAACTTCACTTCTCCATTCCAAATGAAGAGAATGTTATCTATGTAGCGTTTATAAACGACCAGGTTTTGCGACCAACCACCTGAACCAAAAATAAGCTGGGATTTACCAAATGCCATGAACAGGTTCACCTTACTGGGTGCAAACTTGGTCCCCGAAGCAGTCCCATTCAGTTGGAAGAGAAAATGTCCATCAAAACAAAAATAGTTCTATATAATGTGACAATTTGCTCGTGGTGGAATCTATACACAAAATGATTGGACAACCTGATGGATGATGGATATTTTTATTACTTTTTGGCAACTGGTAGAAGACTGAGATTCTTAGGTGTTGATTATATCGACTCATATTTATTTGGGATATTGAGTTATTTGCCTTTATCAAGGAACTCACAGAACATGCTCTGAATATGATGGATAGGGTTCTTAATTCCTTTTTGATATGTTTCTTTGTCTAACAAAAGTCTATTTACCTCTTGATGATATTGAGATTTGGTCAGAACAGCTATACCTCCCCACTTGTCCACTGGTTTTATTACGATATTGTCATTATTTTGTAGGTTTTTGAGGGCTGATCTATATTTAAATGTGAGTTTATCACATTATTTGTTTTTGAAATTCCTTTCTCAAATTCAGATAATACAAGGCATTCAAAATGTCTAAACATAGATTTAATTTTTAGGTTAATATGAAGGAAATCATCATTCTTACCTTGTTTATGTTTTATAAGAAGATTTTAAGAAAGTTTTTCATTAGAATAATTTACATTTAAACTTTTGTAAGTCAATGTATAGACTAAATCTGTCCACACTCTGACTAGGGGTGAATTTAAGACCTTTGCTTTATACAGTACAGCAATCTTATGTTTATTCAAAGGAATTTAGCTTAAATGAAAAATACCATACTTATGTACTTTTTGCTTGTTTTTTTTTCTGTAATTGAATTTTCCCCTCTCTTTTCTCCCTTATTTCCAACTCCACTCTTCTTTTGTTTGTATGTCTAATCTGGTCCGGCCAGATCTTGCCTCTGAGTCCACCCACCTGGCCTGCCCCCGAGTCCACCCAAAAAGCCCATCCTGAGTCCACCCACATGGATGAAGTGTATGTGTACTGAATGGAGTGTGTGTAGTGGATATAGAATGTGTGTGGTGGATGCGGTGTTTGTCGTGGATGCGGTATGTGTCATGGATGCAGTGTGTATAGTGAATGTAGTGTGTGTGTTTGTGTAGTAAATGCAGTTTGTGCAGTGGATGATGTGTGTGTGTGTTTCTGTGGTGGATGCTGTGTGTGTTTTTGTAGTGGATGCTGTGTGTGTTTGTGTAGTGGATGCTGTGTGTGTTTGTGTAGTGGATGTGTCTTTATGTTAGACAAATGCTGTGGGGGGGGTAATTTTTTTATATAATTATTTTTTCATTACTTCTTTCCCCCTTTTTGCCTCTTACCTGTAGCCAAGGTGGAGGGACACAGGATTCCCTGGTGGTCCGATGGCTCAACTGGTTTTAGAACAAAAAGTCTCCATCTTCCCCTTTCGGCAGCCAGTCCTCTACTTCTTTTGCGAACATGCAGAGCATGCTGTGGAGTGTTACCACCAGGGCCGGATTAACATAGGGGCTGATGGAGCTGCAGCTCCAGGCCCAGGCCCATTTTTAAAAGAAAAAGAAAAAAAAATATTCTTTCTTTTTTTTTTTTACACACTACTCTTAGGTTTGCCACCTGACTGGTATTTTACTGGCACAGCTGGTATTTGAGGCTGCCTGTCTGTGCAGGTATTGCAATCATTCCGGAAATACAAATGCAGGTATGTTTCTCAGTATAAACGGAAATTACTCTGCAATACCAGCACCGGCCAGTAGGGGTCACTGTGTGTGTAGAGAGGCAGGGATAGGAAGTTACAGCATATCCCTGCCTCTCTCTACTACTCACTGATCCATGGGGGAGCAGCTACACAGCATAGAGAGTCCAGACAGCAGCTCAGGTAAGTGAGGGATGGGGAAAAGGCAGCAGGGAGACATGGGGACACTGAGACACTAGGGGACACAGACACTAGGGGACACAGGGAGACCTGGGGACACAGATACTTGTGGACACTGGAAAACATGGGGACACTGAGACACTAGGGGACACTGTGAGACATGGGGATGCTGAGACACATGGGGACGCTGTGAGACACAGGGAGACACTGAGACATTGGGACATCGAGACACTAGGGACACAGTGTCCCCATGTCTACCAGTGTCCCCATGTCCCCAGCTAGTGTCCCTAGTGTCCCAGTGTCCACATGGATCTCAATTTCCACTAGTCTCCTAGTGTCTGTGTCCCCATGTCTCTCAGTGTCCCTAGTGTCTCAGAGTCCCCATGTCTCCCAGCGTCCCCATGTCTCCCAGCCAGTGTCCTCAGTGTCCCTTTTCACATACTCTTGCTTAAAGGAACACTATAGGGTCAGGAACACAATCATGTATTTCTGACCCTATTATGTAAAAAAAAAAAACACCATCTAGCCCCCCTTGCCTCCCTAAATATAATAAAATCTTACTTGTATTCAAGTCTGCAGATGCTGGTTCTGCCTCTGAACTGACATCATCAGAAGTGGTGGTCTGAGCAAATTACAATGCTTCCCCCAAAGATTGGCTGAGACTGTCAACTAGGCAGATCAGGGGCAGAGCCAGCACAAGTCAAACATAGCCCTTGCCAATCAGCATCTCTATGAGGAAACTTCAGTGTCTGCATGAAGAGGGTGGAGACACTGAGTGGCAGTGCTGCACACTGGACAGTACTGCCCCAGGAAGCACCTCTAGCAGCCATATAAGGAGGGGCTAGTGGAGTTATTTTTTCTGAAAAGACAGTGTATAATGCAAAAAGCCTGAAGGGAATGATTCTACTTACCAGAACAAATACAATAAGCTGTAGTTGTTCTGGTGACTATAAGGTCCCTTTAAGTTTGGAAGCTTAAGAGGGATGTATGGCAACAAAACTTGTGCGGGCTGGCTGACAATAAAATTAGTTTAGGTAATGCAGACTTTGATTTCTTTAACACTGTGGCATGTCCCCTTTCTTCTACACTCACTACCTACACATTTACTCTGTCCCAGACTATATACCAGGAACTTCTGCCTGCTAGTAAGATGATAAGGAGACAAGTGGACATGTGAGTGCTAGGGGACAGTCCTTAGAAAGCGTGGAGTAGGCGCATCATTTGATGCATTTATGTCAAGCTCAGGGTGCTGCCTGCATAGTAAGCCCTTAGTTGGACAGCCTGCCTGATTGGCTGGCAACCTGACATATACTCCATTGAGTACAACCCTCTGTTGCCTGTCACTCATCCACTGCCTTACCCATTCAACAATATTGGAATCCAAACTTAAAGATTGCAATTTATTGATAAGTTTTCTACAGTGTCAAAAGCCTTATGGAAATCTAGGTAAGCAATGTCTACTGCACCACCCTGATCTATTATTTTAGTTACCCAATCAAAAAAATCAGTAAGATTAGTTTGGCATGATCTCCCTGAAGTAAACCCATGTTGTCTCTGATCTTGAAATCCATGTGTTTTTAGATGTTCAACAATCCTATCCTTTAACATGGTTTCCATCACTTTCCCAACTACTGAAGTAAGGCTTACTGGCCTATAGTTGCCCGACTCCTCCCTATTACCTTTCTTGTGAATGGGCACAACATTCGCTAACTTCCAATCTTCTGGGACTACTCCTGTTAACAATGATTGGTTAAATAAATCTGTCTATACCTATTCACCAACCACTTCTCAGCTTTATGGCTTTCATCACATCTTGTGAAGGGGCACAACATCTGGGACGACTACTGTTAACAATGATTGGTTAAATAAATCTGTTAATTGTTATGCTAGTACACCACTAAGCTCTTTTAATAACTTTGGGTGTATTCCATCAGGTCCCATTGACTCATTTGTCTTTACTTTTGACAGTTGAAATAGAACCTCTTTCTCTGTAAACTCACAGATATCAAAAGACTAATTTGTCCTTTACTAACTGAGGCCCCTTTCCTTCATTTTCATCAGTAAATACTGAACAAAAATATTCATTGAGGCAGTCAACTGGACGTTTATCCTCTTCTAAATACCTTCCTTCTTTTGTTTTTAATCTAAGTAATCTTTGTTTTTCTCATGTATGTATCTAAAAAATGTTTTGTCCCTTTTTTTTTTTTTACTGACTGTGCTATTTTCTCTTCTGTGTGTGATTTGGAAGCTCTTATAACTTGCTTAGCCTCTTTCTGCCTAATCTTATAGATCTGTCTATGTTCCTCACTCTGGTTCTTTTTATAATTACTAAATTATAACTTTTAGTTTTTTACTATTTTGGCCACATCTGCAGAGTACCACAGTGGTTTCTTGAATCTTTTGCTTTTACTGAGTAGCCTAATGCAATTTTCTGTTTCCTTCAGCAGTGCAACTTTAAAATAATCCCATTTCTCTTGGACTCCATTTAAATTGCTCCAGTCTGATATTCGCTCCTTTACACATATTCTAATTTTAGAAAAGTCTGTTTTTCTAAAGTCTAAGTGATTTTACGTGATGTGACTCAGTCACTGTGCTTATATTAAACCACACTGACTGATGATCACTGGATCCTAAACTTTCACCTACAGTAATATCTGATACCAAAATCCATTTGTTAACACTAAATCTAGTATGGCCTCTTTACGAGTTGGCTCCTCAACGACTTGTTTTAGAGACAATACGAGTAGGGAGTTTTGAATATGTATGCTCCTGGCACAAGCAGCTATTTTGGTTTTCCAGTTCACATCAGGAATATTAAAGTCAACCATGATGATAACTTCCCCCTTCATTGTCATTTTAGCTATTTCCTCAACTAGTAAATTATCTAACTCTTCTATTTGTCCTGGGGCCTATAAATCACACCTACACGAGTTACTGTGTAATTACCAAATTGTAACGAAACCCAAACGGACTCTATGTTAACCTAGCTAACTTTTATTAGGCTAGATTTTATGCTATCCTTCACATACAGGGCCACCCCTCCTCCTTTCTTGCCTTCCCTGTCTTTTCTACATAAAGAGTATCCTGGTATTGCTATGTCCCAGTCATTTTTCTCATTATACCATGTCTTAGCAGCAACTAAATCTACATTATCAGTTGCCATTATTGCCACAAGTTCATGGATCTTATTCCCTAAACTGCAAGCATTTGTAGACATTACTTTTAAGCGTATCATTTTTTAAAACACATTTTCTACAGGCACCTTCTGTCCTTGTTTTGGGGGGCAATTGGATTGATGTTTATCACCCTTTTGCCCCCCCTCCTAGTTTAAATACATCCTAGCAAAACCTCTGAACTGCTCACTGAGAACATTTGTTCCCTTTTGAGAAAGATGCAAACCATCTTCTTTGTACAGTTTATTTCCATTCCAAACAGAGCTACTGTGAGAAATGAAACCAAATCCTTGCTCCCGACACCATTCACCAAGCCACAAGTTAAAGTCCCTAATACGCATCCGCCTGTCATTCTGAGTGTTATGCACAGGCAGAACTTCAGAGAATGACAGTGTGGAAGCAATCATAGGCAAAAACACAAAAAACTTCCTTTACGTTAACCTTAACCTTTAATTTCCTAATTTGAGGTTTCTTCATTTTTTTTTTTGTTGAGTGATCTTCTAATAGTGACATTTCAGGGGTGCAGCAACTTTGTACAGAAGACTATGACATTCCCCTCTGTCAGAGAATGAGTTAATCTCCAAGATCTGAAAACCCAAAGGATTATCTAAAACCGCAAATAAGCTGCCAGACCCTCAAGCCAGTTATTGTTATAGAAGGCAAGGAAAGTTCAGGAGCAACATTTCTACTCTGTATGTTGAGGTGCAGTGTGTGAAAGGTAAGCTTCCGTCAGGTTAACACAATTAGAAATGTGTGAGGCAGAGGCAGGAATGTCTATGGTCGACCTGTCAGCCAACTTCTCAGATCTGTAGAAACTGTGATTTGTTTTTATTTCAAATGGTTTTAGTGAGGACGACGAGGATATTACATAGACAATTTAATGACAGATACTTACTCTGCAAACAACGCAAATTACAAAAGAGATAGTTATATGGTTAAAAAAAAAAAAAAAAAAGATTCTTGTAGTAACCGCATACATTGGATACATCTCACAGGGTCTATAATAGAGAGAATGATTGTTTAGACATACCAACATGTCACTTTATTGTTTTAGATACCACGATTATTTCTATTATTTTAAATCACCACTGCTTCTAAAATGTATTTTTTTTTTTTTCGAAGGAGGGAGTTACCGGGTCCTTAAAATGAAGTAAAAAAAAAAAAAAAATATGAAAAAGTTATAGTAAACAGTAAAAAAAAAAACTTATAAAAGAAAACTAGAGCATTGCCCTCTACATAGCAATATGTAATAAACGAGGGGCCAAACGCTAACCTTGGCGTAATATTTATTAAATAAACATTTGTAAAAACCATATCTGTTTAAATTCTCTTTTGTAATTTATGTCCTTTGAAGAATGTGTCGTTATAATGTGATATCCTTTTTGCCCTCCCAAAATAACATTAAAGAGTATGATAAACAGTGACTCAAAATAGAACCATTTAAAATTAGAATTTCTCTTAAAAAATTAGAAATCTCTCCAGGACTCAAAATTTTTTAGTGTTTAAATAAGATAGTTGTTTATATCGGGATTTAAACTTAATGCAAAAGGTATATTGTCACACCTTGTCTGCCTTTGTGCCTTTGGCAAGGATTCTTGTTAAACCAGACAACACCTTAGAGCTCTTCATGTTGTGGAATGTA
This sequence comes from Pelobates fuscus, assembly GCF_036172605.1. NCBI lineage: Eukaryota > Metazoa > Chordata > Amphibia > Anura > Pelobatidae > Pelobates > Pelobates fuscus. The sequence goes on along the minus strand of NC_086327.1, from coordinate 18,368,640 downwards.
CAGCTGCAAACATCAGAACTGTGAATCTGTACAATGCAACAAATGTCACCCAGTTTACCAAATATACATGTGACTAATGAAATGTAGCTACGATGGTCTGTATCTAACACTGTTATGAATGGTTACAGGATCCCCGTGAGTAGTATGAATAATAATAGATACTCTGACACCTTAGTGAGTTTCCCTTAAGTCTCACAACATACATAAATATACATATAAGGTGGAGTGTCTTTCTTATTTATGTTTAGACAATTCTTAGACGAATATCGTCCTAAAAATAAAATATAAAAAGGCAAACAATAGTGCTATTTTGTCAGTTGTACATAGTAATGTGCAAATAGTGGGTGTAAATACACTCACAAGCTTGGAGCCCATGATTAAGGCTCACAATTCCAGCTCTGTGGGATATGAAGCAGCAACTGAGGAAGCCTCTTGGAGAGACGAAACGCGTTTTGCACTACAAAAGACTTACAGATACCTTACCAAGGACTACCCTTTTAACTGTAAGGTTAAAAAGGATAATTTTGTTGTCTATATAACGAAATAGACAGTTTAACTGACAGACAGATAATTCATTTTCGGATCACATACCTAATAAAAAAAGAACAAAAAAAATTATACTAAATACAAAACGGCTTTTTTCCAACATTTTCAAACAATACCCACATTTATTAAACATGTTGATTCTTTTTATGATAACCGTGATTTTTTGAGTGTTTTATCATTACTTGTGTGTATGTAATTATATAAATTAGGGTAGATTGGATTAGTCGTATTAGTCCAGTAGATTGATCAGTATTGCTTCAGACCTGAAAAAATGAGGAAAACTCTTGAAAGCGTGTCTTTGAAATATTATGTTATCCAATAAAAAAGTTATCATTGCATACTGCAATACTCTGGTATTTTGGCATTTTTTACTGCTCTTAAAGAAACACTCTTGGATGCATTATACAGATGTTTATAAATATACCTGTATGCAAGAAAATTAAGAAGAATGGCAAACTGTCTACTTATGGGTCATCTCCAATACTGCTGCTTATGTCATTTGCAGCCAATCAGTGGTCTGCATGGTCCGACTTATGGGGTAATGCTGCTAAAAAAAGTAAAAGGCAAAAACCACGGCCTGATTACTCCTCATTAACCAATATAGATAAGCTGATAGCCTCATTAGCCAATATAGATAAGCTGATAGCCTCATTAGCCAACATAGATACGCTAATAGTCTCATTAGCCAACATAGATAAGGTAATCGTCTCGTAATCCAACATAGATAAGCTGATAGCCTCATTAGCCAACAAAGATAAGCTAATAGTCTCATAATCCAACATAGATAAGATGATAGCCTCATCAGCCAACAAGGATAAGCTGGTAGCCTCATTAGCCAATATAGATAAGCGTATAGCCTCATCAGCCAACAAAGATAAGCTGATAGCCTCATTAACCAACGTAGATAAGCGGATAGCCTAATTAGCCAATATAGATAAGCTGATAGCCTCATTAGCCAACATAGATAAGCTGATAGCCTCATTAGCCAACATAGATAAGCTGATAGCCTCATTAGCCAACATATATAAGCGAATAGTCTCATTAGCCAACATAGATAAGCTGATAGCCTCATTAGCCAACATAGATAAGCTGATAGCCTCATTAGCCAACATAGATAAGCTGATAGCCTCGTTAGCCAACATAGATAAGCTGATAGCCTCATTAGCCAACATAGATAAGCTGATAGCCTCATTAACCAACGTAGATAAGCGGATAGCCTAATTAGCCAATATAGATAAGATGATAGCGGCACACACCAGTTGCAGAGTCTACTCCCTGTTGCTAAGCTTTGCCACAAAGTAGTATTAACCATAAGGGGACCAACCTTAGGCAGCTGCCTAGTATCCTGTGATTAGACAGTGGCCTTAAAAACATGAATTTATTTAACCAAATTTACTACTACAATGTAACCCGCTTAGGGCTCTGTGGGCCTTTTCTGCCCTACCAACTGTAAGTCTAAGTTCCAAAATGGAGGAAGCAAACTTAGGTATGACAAACTCTAGAATGTAATGTAAGGTATATCAGACTTCGAAAATGTAAATGTAATAAAACCTAGTCATTTTATCACACAATCTATAACCCATACAGAAACTATTCAGGACATGTGGCCCACCATGGCACACAAGATAAAACATACTGCTGTAAACATGATCATATTATAATGAGAATGCAGACATAAATAATTAGATCCAGTTTTTTGTAGAAGAGATGAGAACCTAGAGTCATGCATGACAAATCACACAAAAACATTGTTTGAATTTTTACATACATTACTCTTTACTAGGTGTACTGTTTACTAGGCTGGGAGTATAAACTTTAATACAGCAGTGGCCTGTGTTTATGTTTTCTTTCAGTTTCCCTTTCTTTATGCCCTTTTTTATTTATCTTAACCCCTTAAGGACTGAGCCAAATATACACGTTGTGATCAAAACAAAACAAACAAAATTTGGAATTTGCGCAAAAACAGTACCCCCTATGTACAGGTTTTATGGTGTTTTGGGTAATTACAGGGTCAAATCTTGCATGTTACATTTTTCTGTTTTTTCACATTGAAATACGCCAGATTGGTTACATTGCCTTTGAGACCGTGTGGTAGCCCAGGAATGAGAATTACCCCAAGATGGCATACCATTTGCAATAGTATAAAACTCAAGGTATTGCAAATAGGGTATGTCCAGTCTTTTTAGTAGCCACTTGATCACAAACACTGGCCAAACTTAGTGTTAATATTTGTGTGTGAAAAATGCAAAAAACTAATCTGAACGCCAATTTTGGCCAGTGTTTGTGACTAAGTGGCTTCTAAAAAAGACTGGACATTTGCAATACCTTGGGTTGTCTACTTTTGCAAATGGTATGCCATCATTATTATTATTATTATTTTATTATTTATATAGCGCCATCAGATTCCGTAGCGCTGTACAATGGGTGGATTAACAGACATGTAATTGTAACCAGACAACTCGACGTACAGGAACAGAGAGGTGGAGGGCCCTGCTCAATGAGCTTACATTCTAGAGGGTGTGGGGTATAGTGACACAAAGGGTAAAAAGTAGGGGTACGAAGTAAGTTGTTAGAAAAGTATTCGCTGAGGGCTTAATAGGTCATTTTTGACAGTTGCAGGAGAGGAGTAATGGAGGGTGGGGGATGAAAACCTGCTAACAGTTTAATTGATATGCTTTTTTGAAGAAGTGAGTTTTCAATGATTTTTTGAATGAGTGGAGACTGGGTGAAATTCTTACGGAGGAGGGAAGGGAGTTCCATGTATGAGGTGCAGCCCTGGAAAAGTCTTGGAGGCGAGCGTTAGAGGTGGGAGTACGGACAGAGGATATACGTAGGTCTTTGGCAGAGCGTAGGGGCCTCGAGGGACATACTTGTGTATTAGGGAGGATAGGTAGGTTGGAGCAGCATTATGTAGTGACTTGTGAGCGAGCACCAGAATTTTAAATTGAGCCCTATATCTAACTGGGAGCCAATGCAGGGAATGACAGAGCGGGGAGGCGTGGGAGGTGCGAGCGGACATGGGGGGTAATTCTCATTCCTGGGCTACCATACGGTCTCAAAGGTAACGTAACCAACCTGGCGAATTTCAATGTGAAAAAACTGAAACGCAAGCCTTATATTTGACTCTCTAACTTTTGAAAACACCATAAAACCTGTACATGAGGAGTACTGACTTCGCTGAACACAAATATTAGTGTTTCAAAACAGTAAAACGTATCACAACAATTATATCAGTGTAAGTGACAAAACATGTCGCTCTCACTGACGATATCATCGTTGTAATACATTTTAATGTTTTGAAACAATAATATTCAGCAAAGTCTTTCGAGTAAAACAGTACCCCCCATGTACAGGTTTTATTGTGTCTTGGAAAGTTACAGGGTTAAATATAGTGCTAGCAAATTAAATTCCCTGGACTTTCAGCCTGGGTTGTCATGACCCAAATATGTAAAATTATTACATAAATATATATATACGAATATATATAAATATATTTTAAACGAAATATTGACCCGATGCATCCAGCTAGATGCACATTTGCAAACTATCGCTATGAAAGTGAATGATAGATTCACGTAGTGCAGAACTGTCCCAGAAAGCACCTCTAGTGGCCGCTTGAGTGACTACCACTGAAGGTGTCCCTAGGCAGCAATGTAAACACAGTATTTTCTCTAAAAAGGAGGTGTTTATGTTAAAATACCTGCAGCTTTTTATAACAGCTACAGCTCACTATAGAACAGCCACAGTACGCTGTAGATGTTATGATGACTTTAGTGTCCCTGTGAATAAGATACTTGTGCTCTTGTACTAAATAAAAGAATGACCAGATTGAGCAATTCATTATAATCTGATATCACAATCCAAGTTGTGTATTATGCAGAGGCGGCTCTAGACTTTATGAGGCCTTAGGCGAAACTCAAACACGAGGCCCCACTAACAAAAAAGTGTCACATACACACATTGATGCACAGTTTACCTGTGTATGTGCCTGAGAGTGTGTCTGACAGAGAGTATCCCTGTGTGTGTGTGTGTGTATGTCTCTGTGAGCATGTTTGCATTTTTGTCTGAGACCCTATGTGTATGGGGTAGCTGCTTGAAGTGTGTTGTGTGCAGAGGCGGCTCTAGACTTTATGAGGCCTTAGGCGAAACTCAAACATGAGGTCCCACTAACAAAAAAGTGTCACATACACACATTGATGCACAGTTTACCTGTGTATGTGCCTGAGAGTGTGTCTGACAGAGAGTATCCCTGTGTGTGTGTGTGTGTGTGTATGTCTCTGTGAGCATGTTTGCATTTTTGTCTGAGACCCTATGTGTATGGGGTAGCTGCTTGAAGTGTGTTGTGTGTATGGGAGGGTGATGGTGAGAGGGAGGGGGGATGATGATGTGAGGGGGGTGATGGTGAAAGGGAGTGGGGGGTGATGGTGAGAGGGAGTGATGGTGACAGGGAGGTGATGGTGTGTGGGTGATGGTGAGAGGGAGAGGGGGTGATGGTGAGAGGGGGAGGGGGTGATGGTAATGTGAGTGTGAGAGGGAGGGGGGGTAATGTGAGTGTGAGAGGGAGGGGGGGTAATGTGAGAGTGAAAGGGGGGTAATGTGAGAGGGTGGGGGGTCATGTGAGAGGGAGGGGGGGTAATCTGAGAGGGAGGGGTTTGATGGTGAGGGAGGGCGGTTGATGGTGTGGGTGGTGAGGGGGTGATGCTGAGGGTGGTGAGGTGGGTAATGCTGAGGGTGGTGTGGGGGTGTGATGCCGAGGGTGGTGTGGGGTGGTGATGCTGAGGGTGGTGGGGGGGTGATGCTGATGGTGGTGAGGTGGGGTGATGCTGAGGGTGGTCTGGGGTGGCGAAGCTGATGGTGGTGGGGGGTGAAGCTGAGGGTGGTGAGGGGGTGATGCTGAGGGTGGTGAGGTGGGGTGAGGCTGAGGGTGGTGGGGGGAGTGAAGCTGAGGGTGGTGTGGGTGGTGATGCTGAGGGTTGTGGGGGAGTGAATCTGAGGGTGGTGAGGCTGAGGGTGGTGTGGGGTGGTGAGGCTGAGGGTGGTGGGGGGGGGTGATGCTGAGGGGGGTGTGGGGTGGTGAGGCTGAGGGTGGTGTGGTGTGGTGAGGCTGAGGGTGGTGGGGGTGGTGAGGCTGAGGGTGGTGGTGGTGGTGGTGAGGCTGAGGGTGGTGGTGAGGCTGAGGGTGGTGGGGGTGGTGATGCTGAGGGTGGTGTGGGGTGGTGAGGCTGAGGGTGGTGTGGGGTGGTGAGGCTGAGGGTGGTGTGGGGAGGAGAGGCTGAAGATGGTAGGGGTGAGGCTGATGGTGGTGGGGGGTGAGGCTGAGGGTTGTGGTGAGGCTGAGGGTGGGGGGGGTGGTGAGGCTGAGGGTGGTGAGGCCGAGGGTGGGGGGTGGTGAGGCTGAGGGTGGTGAGAGATAACCTACCTTTACTCCCTGGTGGTCCAGTGGGCTCCCTGGTGGTCCGGTGGCCATTGCTTCCGGTGACCATGTAATCTTGTGAGACCATCAGAGCGTTGCCGTGGGTTCTCTGATTGGCCAGTTCTCGCGAGACACATGGTCTGCAGCTCTGCTCACTGCGGAGCTGCAAACCGGTGTCTGCGGTGGCTGGCCGGGCAGCCAAGAGGGGCCTGACACAGTCTGCCCACAGGTGGTTTAGGTGGCTGCGAGGCCCCAGTCAGCGCGAGGCCTTAGGCAGCTGCCTAAACCGCCTAATTAGAGAGCCGCCTCTGGTATTATGTAAACTGTAGAAAGGAAGAACTATAGAATTGATAAAGGAATTTAACATTTCCATTTCTTTAAACATGTTATAGTTATATATATTCACCCCCGTAGGCTTTAAAAAAAAAAAAAAGGTATTGATTTTTTTTAAGTGGCAGCTGGTTCGTATGTGTGTGCACACTACCACACAATTAATCCTCACGCTGCAGAGAAATTATAAACGATGTGCATGACCGGTGCTAGCACTGCCAGAGGGCAAATATTACTTTAATGTATTATTCACCTTCATAAGAGTGAGCTATAGTTTATAAGAGTGAGCTATAGCTATCCAGCTTAATGCAGCCGCTCTCTATTTAGTTGAAGATCGATGCTTTGTACATATTCCGTATCATATACTTTGTATAGGGTTAAGATGCGAAAACAACTAATTTTAAACCAGACACTGAATGCATTGGCTGATTGTTGCCAATTCCATTGTTATCTAAATTCAGGCCAGAATTAACTTTAGTAAATATGAAAATTGCTATTCAAGTCAAAATGTGGCTATTTGCATTAGATATCAGGAAAAAATCGGTTGAAAATCTCTGAAAATGTTAGGTGAAAGCAAAGAATGGACAGGAATATAAAAAATATTTAGACAATTGACAATAACTGTCTATACTTTTTTACATTTTGAAGTAAATTAAGGAAGAGAGTTTTTGTGCTTCAATTTTAATTTTTTTTGTTTTTTTTCTATTATCCTTTGTCTTGCTTTGACTGCATACACTGCAGATGTCTTGCAAAGGTGGTTTTCAGGAAAGAGATAGAATTCATAATTACATGCTTTCAGGGATATTCATTTAAAATGAGCATTATCGGGAAGTCAAATTGAATTACTGACAGTAACAGATCCTCCAGCCAATCAGCAGCAGACCCTCCCTCCCAGAATGTGTCAGCTGACTGTGAGGTACCGGGTCAAAGTTTACTCAATGATGACGTCATAGGGGGCGGACCGACACATCGCGCGTGTTCGTGGCGAACACGTTCGCGAACGTTTCATGTTCGCCAGCAAACGGTTCCCGGGGAACTGTTCGCGACATCTCTACATGCTACACCAATATGAGATTAGCGTTTTGAGAAACTTTATTGGCACTTCTCAAACAGGTTAAAAATGCATTTCTTTGGCTGTCCCCTTGTAATGCTGTCTTTATGCCTGTTTGAGAAGTGCCAATAGCGTTTTTGTCATTGCTGATCTCATATTGTTGGTTGAACTCCTACATGCCTTGACAACCCTTACTGGAGCAAGTTATGTTCTGTAAAGCAATGTTATTGACTGACTATAAAGCAAACCAATAAAAAAGGCAAGTGACCACCAACAAAGGTGCGTAAATCCACTCTCATACTGACGTTCTTAATTTTTGAACTCTCTAACTTCAGAGTTAACAGTGTATATTAATTCTTACCTGTTATAGAAAACTGCTCCCCTCGGCATGGGTTTACAGAGTTCAAGAACAATAGTTGCCTCAGTATAGGGGGTTCTAGAGGAGGTATGGTTACTGCTTTAGGGCCAAGGACAGCTGACATAGACGTTTTTTCTTTTGAAAAAGGCACTTACTTGTCCAGCACCTACTTTATCTGAGGGAAGGTCACTCTCTGCTTTCTGCCAGCTCACTATAATACATTACATTATTTTATGTAGTTACATAGCTGAAAAGAGACAAACAAGTTTAGCCTTTCTCATATTTGTTTTAGCTGTTGATCCAAAAGAAGGCAAGACAAAAAACAGTCTAATTCTCTTACAGTTGTGCAACAAACTAGGAAGAAAATTCCTTCTTGACCCCAGAATGGCAGTCAGATATCACCTTGGATCTAGAAGCTATTAGCCCACTAATTAGAAATTATATCCCTGTATGTTATGTTTTTGCAAGTATTTATCCAATTGCAGTTTAAACATCTGATAAAAGAACCTTTTCAGGCAGAGAATTCCACATCCTTATTGTTCTTACTGTTTAAAAAAAAAAAAAAAAAACCTTTCCTTTGCCTTAGTCTAAATCTCCTCTCTTCTAGTCTAAATTTGTGGCAGTCCTGGGGCGGCCTGGGACGGGGGACAATTTCCCCCCAGGCTACCCTAAACCCAGGTCCTCCCGCATCCAGCAAAAAAAAAAAAGGAAAAACCCTCTGGCTGCTGTCAGGAAGAGGGAGCGTGGCTATCACTGCTCTTCTCCCAGGACTGCTGCAGAGTCTGGGAGTGGCCTGCCGACTCCACTGGATGCTGGCTCCTGCCTGCTGCTCCTGGCTCCTGCCCACCCCTCACTGGCCTAAGGTAAAACTCAGGGAGGGGAGGAATACACTTTGTTTTTTTTGTTTCTTTTATCCCCTTCCTCAGCCCCTAGCCCCCTACTACAACCCTGTCCCCTTACTCAGCCCCTGTCTACTGGCTTTAAAAGTGTAAAGTGTTTATTTGTGTGTGTATGAGTATGTCTGTGTCAGTATGTCTGTCTGTGTGCCAGTATGTATGTCTGTGTGTGTGTCAGTATGTCTGTCTATGTGTGTTCAAGTATGTCTCTGTGTGTGTACCAATATGCCTTTGTGTGCGTGTGCGTGTGTCAGTATGTCTCTTTGCGTGTGCCAGTATGTCTGTGTGTGTGTCAATATATCTGTCTGTGTGTGTGCCAGTATGTCTGTGTGTGTGTGTCAGTATGTCTGTCTATGTGTGTTCAAGTATGTCTCTGTGTGTGTTCCAATATGCCTTTGTGTGCGTGTGTCAGTATATCTGTCTGTGTGTGTGTCAGTATGTCTGTCTATGTGTGTTCAAGTATGTCTCTGTGTGTGTGCCAATATGCCTTTGTGTATGTGTGTGTGTCAGTATGTATCTGTGTGTGTGCCAGTATGTCTGTGTGTGTGTTAATATCTCTGTCTGTGTGTGTGCCAGTATGTCTGTCTGTGTGTGTGCAAGTATGTCTCTGTGTGTGTACCAGTAAGCCTTTGTGTGTGTCAGTATGTCTCTGTGTGTGCCAGTATGTCTGTGTGTGTGTCAATATGTCTGTCTGTGTGTGTGTCAGTATGTCTGTCTATGTGTGTGCAAGTATGTCTCTGTGTGTGTGCCAGTATGTCTGTCTGTGTGTCAATATGTCTGTCTGTGTGTGTGTCAGTATGTCTGTCTATGTGTGTGCAAGTATGTCTCTGTGTGTGTGCCAGTAAGCCTGTGTGTGTGTGTGTCATGTTGAATTCATCTCGATCGGCATTATCTGTATGACTTCCGGCTTTCGCCGATCAGTCTCCACCCATGTGTCTGACATCACGTACTTCCCTTCCAAAGGAAGCCGCGACCGCATCTAAAATGCTCAATCAATCTTGTGGTTTGATGTGCTCTTGCTACTTGCTACTTTGTTGCTGTTTCGCTGCAGAAAACTACTAAACTGATTTCCTGTCTACCAAACCTCTGGCTTTGATTCTACTCTACTCTCCCTCTGAAGGAACAGACTTAACTTTGGATTCATGCATCTCTTCATTTACTTAAGGGGACCATAATTCATTCTACTCTGGAAAGGACTTCAACTCCCATTATTCATGAAAGGAAAGATACGTTCTCCAGTGATTGCAATTCTTAATTGGTTCTTACCTTTAGTTATCTGGGAAGGATAAGGATTAGTAAAGTCTGCCCACTGGGATTACTCTTGCTATGTTGAATGTCATTTGCCAAACTACTACAAAAGTTAAATATTGTTATTTGAGTCCATTGACTACAACCACCTCTCATACCAGGACATTTCGTTATAAAGTTTTTTTTCTCCAAGTTAAAAGACTGTTTCTTTGTACTAGAGGAATCACCTGCTCTGTCAACTTTCTATTGACGTCTAATGGACAATACTGCTTGTTGCTAATTAAGCATTCCTTATTTTCCATTTACAACCAATTACTATTTATTGTGATGTTATACTTAAACAAGATTCCTAATCTTCGTGCATTATAATTTTAAAACATTATTGCTGCAGAAGACTGCCCAGGTTCAATTTCTTTTTTTAAATAAAATATATATTTTTTTAAAGTGACAGCATCCGATTTGTTTTTTTTACCTGCGGCTGTGTTCCAAATAATTTTCTCACGAGAGTATTACACATACTGAGAAATGTACCTTTCTAAAATGTGTTTGAAGGTATTCCATTCATCCTCATTGTTTTATGCCAGTCAGTATCTTGTAGAACTGACCTTATCTTTTTGAAATTGGCATTTTTAATACACACTTTTATACGCGCTGACTGTTTGACATACAGCTTCACTCGTGGGCTCCTAAATGAAAAGTACACACAAAAATCCATAAATCTTCACTAAATCCACTGCCCCCACGTTAAACCAACATATACAGTTATTTCTGAAATGGAAACACTGAATCAAAACTTGACGAGGGAGATTATTAAGATATTATGAAACTGACGTCTGATTCCTCTACATCTCCACTCACACCCACAGATTAACTTGGAGTTCTGCAGCTGTTGTACCCATGTGTCTGTACCTAAAAAACACTAGCCTGATTAGCCAGGAATTATTAACCCCTTCTATGTAGAGAGTGCTACTAAGGTTGTGTAAGTAATGCATGAATATGTAATGCAATTAAATGTCCATGTTGTGGGCATTAAAAAATCATGATGCCTTGCGAATCCCCACACATAATATGTGAATCGAGGTGTCGATCTACTGCATGGTCATAGAGATGTTTTAGTAATGAAATGTGTTAAGTGTAATTTCAGATTGTTTTATCTAATTTTTAACCTTGCTATTGTTTTTTTTTTTAACATTAAAGTATTTTTGTTTTGGACCTGTTGCTGCTGGATCATTTGGGCTACGTCCTTGGTGGGGATAATACCACCTACGCGTATTGGATTGAGCAAACCGCATTTTGCTCTTAAGCATGTGAGTAGGTCTTTTATATTTTTTACTGTGTGTTTTACACTACATATTACGGTGTGCACTATTGTGATTTTATTTGTTGCTTCCTATATATATCCATGGAGAACAATTATCTACACACATATCCTTGAGTGGGGATTATACTACTTCATTCGCTATCCTTGGAGCCATATCTATGGATCCATCATATGTGAGTGCACATTTTATATTTATACATACACCTGCTCCATAGCTCAATATACTACATCATATACGATTTTTATACTTTTTATTTCTATGAAGATACCTACTACAATCCACAACAACACGAAGAATCAACCTTGCAGTTGATCCTTATGCGGGTATATTCTGTCCAGGTGCATACGTTGGAGCTGCATTGAAAGCTCCAAAAAAGTGTGAGTGGACATTTTTAAACTAATTTATACCAACTACATTTTTAAATACTACACTATTGTGTTCGTCTTTTTTCTTTTCCTTGTCATTACATATACCCTAGTGAGAACTATTTAGGCGCTGCACCTAACTTCTGTTTTTTACCCAGTTTTCAATCGGAAGACTGTTCTTGGTGTTTGAGCTGCCATTGGACTGTAATCATTTTACTTAACTGCTGAATTATATATTTTTGTGTTACTCAGAGATTTTTATTTACTCAAGACTACGGACTGGACATACCCTGGTGCCTATTGGGTTGGGGTGATGCAGGTTATTTTATTTGGACCAAATGACAAACTGTGTTGCTGACTATAAACATTCATCCTCATTTCTTCCCAAACATACTATATACATTCCCATAAAAGTATTCAAATCTTTGGTCACCAAGAAAATTATGCAAATAAAGTTCTGAAATAGGTCACAAAACTATTTAAAATCACAAGTAAAAGGTTTCATGGAACATAAAGAAACACTGGTGTAGTTATAAACTATGCACATGAGGGGTGAAGGATTGAGTGCTTACCTAAAGAAACATATTATAAGGAAATTTATACACTCTTAAATGATACCAACACATATAAAAAATAAATTACAATCCCACTCCTTCTGTTGAAAAATATTATTCTAAAACTATTTACAGAGGCAAAATGTTTAATACAATGTTTAATAATAGGCCATCCCAATCACCTGATGCCATGGGCATCACAAAAGATAATGCATTCAATTAATTGAATTGTGTGTAGAGTATTCAAGGAACTCTCATTAAACATTTTTTACTATGTTGCAGTTAGTGATTATCAATATCAAATCGTTGTATGTTGTTACATGATCGTTTACCTTTTATATATAAAGCCATCACTTTCAAGTCTGGCTTAAATCAATAGAGTGCCCGTTGTGACTTTATTCACAGCACAGTTTCATGTTTTGAGAAAGCTAACAGGGTTATTCCTAAAGTGATAATTGTCAGGAATTCAAACTGAATTCATAGTGAATTTCACATTTAACCCCTTAAGGACACATGACATGTGTGACATGTCATGATTCCCTTTTATTCCAGAAGTTTGGTCCTTAAGGGGTTAAGAGCAAGAAAGTCGAACTGGGAAAGTTCTCGTAGTTAGTTCCCAGTTCAGCTGCTATGACATTTAACTTGAAATTCACTTTACATTTACTTTAGATTCCCAAAAGTTCTCACTTTGGTAAATAATCCTGCGTGATGAAGTGAGAGGTATGACTATATTAGGAAATGGGGTGAAGACATTTTTTTGGAAGTGACACGACGAGAGAGGAATTTGGAGAGGTATGTGTAAAGGATAAGACAGGGACAGGTATGATAGATGTGAAGAAAGCCATAAAGCTGAGAAGTGGTTGGTGAATACTTATAGACAGATTTATTTAACCAATCATTGTTAACAGGAGTAGTCCCAGAAGATTGGAAATTAGCGAATGTTGTGCCCATTCACAAGAAAGCTAGTAGGGAGGAGTCAGGCAACTATAGGCCAGTAAGCCTTACTTCAGTAGTGGGGAAAGTAATGGAAACCATGTTAAAGGATAGGATTGTTGAACATCTTAAAACACATGGATTTCAAGATCAGAGACAACATGGGTTTACTTCATGGAGATCATGCCAAACTAATCTTATTGATTTTTTTTTGATTGGGTAACTAAAATAATAGATCAGGGTGGTGCAGTAGACATTGCTTACCTAGATTTCAGTAAGGCTTTTGACACTGTTGCACATAGAAGGCTTATCAATAAATTGCAATCTTTGAGTTTGGATTCCAATATTGTTGAATGGGTAAGGCAGTGGCTGAGTGACAGGCAACAGAGGGTTGTAGTCAATGGAGTATATTCGAAGCTTGGGCTTGTCACCAGTGGGGTACCTCAGGGATCTGTACTTGGACCCATTCTCTTTAATATTTTTATTAGTGATATTGCAGAAGTTCTTGATGGTAAGGTATGTATTTTTGCTGATGATACTAAGATATGTAACAGGGTTGATGTTCCAGGAGGGATAAGCCAAATGGCTAATGATTTAGGTAAACTAGAAAAATGGTCAGAGTTGTGGCAACTGACATTTAATGTGGATAAGTGCAAGATAATGCATCTTGGATGTAAAAACCCAATGGCAGAGTAAAGAATATTTGATAGAGTCCTAACCTCAACATCTGAGGAAAGGGATTTAGGGGTAATTATTTCTGATGACTTAAAGGTAGGCAGACAATGTAATAGAGCAGCAGGAAATGCTAGCAGAATGCTTGGTTGTATAGGGAGCGGTATTAGCAGTAGAAAGAGGGAAGTTCTCATGCCATTGTACAGAACACTGGTGAGACCATATCTCCAGAAGGATATTGATACTTTAGAGAGAGTTCAGAGAAGGGCTACTAAACTGGTTCATGGATTGCAGGATAGAACTTACCAGGAAAGGTTAAATGATCTTAACATGTATAGCTTGGAGGAAAGACAAGACATGGCAGATATGATAGAAACATTTAAATACATAAAGGGAATCAACACAGTTAAGGAGGAGACCATATTCAAAAGAAGAAAAACTACCACAACAAGAGGACATAGTCTTAAATTAGAGGGGCAAAGGTTTAAAAATAATATCAGGAAGCATTACTTTACTGAGAGGATAGTAGATGCATGGAATAGCCTTCCAGCTGAAGTGGTAGAGGTTAATACAGTGAAGGAGTTTAAGCATGCGTGGGATAGACATAAGGCTATATTAGATATAAGAGACTAATGAAAGTATTTTAGAAAATTGGGCAGACTGGATGGGCCGAATGGTTCTTATCTGCCGTCACATTCTATGTTTCTATGTTTCTATGTATAGAAACACTATTTTATGTTGATGCTTTCTAATTAACATTCCCAGAATCACAACTGGAACTGGTTTTAGCATTATCATAACCTGACCAGAATTCTGGACAACTGATGTCCTTGGTCCTTGAGAACCGACTAGAGAGTCACTGTTTTAGATTATGATACTATAATGTCTAGTGGCTAATCAGATAAAAATTTATTCTAGAATTTCAAATATTCATTCTATTTTTTATCTTAAATTATTTTATTTTTTTCACATCGTGATCATTTGGAGAGAAATCAGTTATAGTCATCAAATCTATCTTGTTTTCCGAAATGGTTAACTTTAGACTTTCTTAGTGATTTCTGTGCTGCTTGATAGACAGTCACATTCAGAGCTGGTGATCTCAAACGTTCCTGAACAAACGTTTAAACACCATCTTCTATTTGTATAAAAGTCTGTGATTGTGTAATTACTTAAATTGTCAATTCTTCAAACTGAGAACTTTTACTCAAGCGCAGCCCTGTATGTATAAATACCTTGGCATGAATACAACCTCTTACCACACTTTAAAAACAATCTTTGCTGCAGTTATGTATTGGACATGGGAGAGGACATTTATTTTTTTAAGAAGCAAGATTCTTTGAATAGAGATAAGAATGACTCTAAGATATGAATTGCACTGCAGTTTTAGAGTGCAATCCTGATTAAATACACTAGACTTTTTTAAATGTATTTTAATTTTTTTCGGGATGGACACATTTCGGCCATATGAAAGTTTGACTCGGCAGATTTTCGTTAACAAAAAAAATACATTCTGTATACAAATCAGATGAACCAAAAGGGAGTGAAAATGGTCAAATCAGTGTAAATATATTATATATTATAATAAATATTTTTGCAATATTTTAAATGGCATTTTCCAACTATTTGGCTTGCATATCAAGTGAGAAAAAGCAACTAATACAGGGAAAAAGAGGAAGAGCAGTAAAAACAAAAATCTATATTTCTATAATAAATATAATGGCTGTCCATTAGCCATCAATCATCTGTTTTCCCATCAATCATCATTGGTGCTGTGGGTGGAAGGAATTTAGAATTAATTCATGAATTAAAACGAACATGCTTGGTCACTGCATGAATCATTGAGTTTGGGAATTCGAACTATCACCTAATCTGTCCACCTAATTGGACCAACTGCAGTTCATGACAAAACTAATCTACAAGTCTACTTTATATCTATATAACTCCTAATTATATATACCTACAATCTGGGATAACCTTCAGAGGGTCTAGAGAAAGTGCAAGCTCTGTCTGTTTAGGTAATGAATTCATGTGAAGTGGCACAAAGTGTAATGCTTCTGGGTCGGGACCCAAGAGTCCCTGCTTCATTTTTGTGACTGTCCTTTGGTTGCTGATAGTATTGGTTTTCCTGAGGGTCAAGTAGTAGTGACGGCATAGATTGGCAACTGATCACGAGTATAGGTTTATTAAAATAGACAGAACCAAACATGCACATGAAGGTTTACTCATTATACAGCTAATTGTGCTGAAATTAAAAATGAACTGAAAGATAAAGACAAAAAGTCTGTTTTTCTGACAAGTCATACCGTGTCTATGCTAGCCAAATTTTTAGAAATTCAGTTTACAACTCACTGCAATTCTGTGTTCAGTGAATAAACTAGAATACACTGTCAACTGGGCAGGTTAAATGCCATCAATAAAACTCACCCTTCATAAAAGGATTTGATAAAAAAAAAAATTAAAGAAGTGGCTTAAAATATGTTTTTCTGTTTTTCTTGTAAATTAATTTATCCAACATTTTAATAATTTTCAGTAATCAAAATAAAAAAAGAAAATGTGTACGAAAAAAATTATTAATATAGATATGAGAGAACTGATATGCGTGACTAAAAAAAACCACTCTCTAAATCAAGCATGTCAATCTCAAAGGCTAGCAAGGGACAAATAAACAAGGTTTAAGTTTAAGTTGGCCACAAAAAATTTTAAAAAAAATAAAAAAAATTTCATAGAAACTTAGGCTTATTTGGAAAAGTATAGTATTTAAAAATAAAAAAAAACAGTGACCCCCTCTACTAAATCCCATCCATGCACACACACAGACAGGAATACACACAGACAGACAGGAATACACACACACACACACACACACACACACACACAGACAGGAATACACACACACACAGACAGCAATACACACACAGACAGGAATACACACACAGACAGGAATACACACACATATAGCCATACACACAGACAGCCATACACACACAGACAGCCAAATACACAGACAGCCACACACACAGACAGCCATTCACCCATACACGCAAACACACATTTCCCCCAACACTTAAAAAAAATATATATGTTTAATAGAAGCGGTCCCAAAACAGAACCCTGAGGGACACCACTTATCACTTTTGTCCAGCCTGACAATTTACCATTAATGACAACTCGTTGTACTCTATCCTTAAGTCAATGTTCTACCCAAGAACAAGAATATTCATCTAGACATATTTAATTTAGTTTGAACACTAACCTATTGTGAGGAACCATATCAAATGCCTTGGCAAAATCCAAGTAGATCACATCCACTGCAACACCCTGATCTACTTACTTCTTCGTAGAATGCAATTAGGCTAGTTTGACATGACCTATGTTTCATAAAACCATGTTGATTATTGCTAATAATAAAGTTCTTACCAATGAATTCCTGAATGTTAGCCCTCAATAGCCCATCAAATATTGTCCCAGTCACAGAAGTTAAGCTCACAGGTCTGTAATTTCCAGGCAAGGATTTTGAACCCTTTTTCAATATAGGAACGGAATCTGCCTTCCTCCAATCCTCCGGTACAATATCTGAAACAAAAGAATCTTGAAAAATTAAATACAGAGGTTCACTTATTTCCCCACTTAGCTCCTTAAGTACTTGTGGGTGAATACCATCAGGCCCCGGAGCTTTATTTACATTAATTTTCTTTAACTGTTGTAGCACCTTGTCTCGATTCACCCAATCACAAGTTGTCTGCAAGTTTTTTGCAGCAATCATTTGCACATTTCTTGCCAGAGGAGCCTCATTAATATATACTGAAGAAAAATAGTTATTTAAAGTTTTTGCCTTTTCCTGGTCTTTATTAGCTAACAGACACATCTCTGTTTCAAGTGTACCTACACTTTGATTTTTTTTTTTTTTTTAGAATTGATGTACTTGAAAAGAAAATTGGGATTGGTTTTGCATTCTTTGGCTATCAATTTCTCATTTTCTAGTTTAGCCACTTTAATTGCCTTTTTGCAAGCATTATTGGTTTCCTTATATCTTATATAGGATGCCTCTGATTGCTTTAAATGCAATTTTCTTATTTTTAATAGCTTGTTTTACTTCTCTACTAAGCTACATTGGTTTCAATGCGTTTCTTTTATATTTATTACACAATGGTACATACTGAAATGTGCCATTCTAATATTTGTTTGAATAGTTTCCATTTATCCTCAGTGTTTTTTTCACTAAGGAGTTTATGCCAGTCGATATGTTGTAGAGCTGCCCTAATCTTATTGAAATTGGCTTTTTTATCTACCCAAAAGCTTCCACATTTTCCTTGTCACACTCCACATGCGTAAAATTCGACTTTAACTCATGGTTGACATACAAACATACCCCACCACCTTTTTTTAATTTTCCAATCCTTCTTAAATAACGTGTACCCATTTAAGTTAACTGCCCAGTCATGTGTCTCATCCCACCATGTTTCTGTTATGCCTATTATATCATATTGTTTAGTGTATGCTATTGCCTCTAGTTCCCCCATTTTGTTATATAGGCTCCTTGCATTAGTAAGCATTCATTTAATATCATCATGAGTCATTTGTACGTTTTGTGAATTTTTATCACTATTACATACCTCCTCTGTTCTGAGCTTTCCCCTCCCCCCATCTCCACTCCCCTAATACTGAGCTAAATATATATCTCTTAATACAAACAAAATATATAAAAAAATCTATATATAAATGTGATATATATATATATATATATATATATATCAAAGTGTCCAAATATTCCTGCACTCCTCACCTTATATTATTTCGTTACAGGTGTTTGTCCTGATGGAAGTTTAGGGGACAAACTGAAACGTCATTTTGTTTTAATCTAAGCTATAAAAGTTATTTTACTGTATTTGAAGACTTTGGAGTGCGATCTGACTGTTTTTTTTTTCTCTCTCTCTTTCTCCCCCTCTCTCCCTCTCTCTCTCTCTATATATATATATATTTTTTTTTTAATTATTATTTTTTAAAACTTTTTTTTTTGTACTATCTGCCGAACATCTTTGTAAACAATTCTTGATAATTTGATTTGTATAAAGTTTAAGGAACATTGTGTGACAAAGTCTGGGGCATAGGAGTCCATGCTTTGCAAACATTGCTTGAGGATAAAAAACACATAAAGCAGGCACATTTCTCTTGCCGTCAGTATGTTAGTGACACCCAGCCACTCCCAGAACTTGTGGGTAACAGTTTAAAACTATTGATGCAGTCATCATGATTTCCTTTTAACAACACTCCCAGCAATCTTTTTGCATCAATAGCTGTCTGGCCAATGAGTGATCAGTGTCCTTACCTCTAATAATACATAAGTTATCCTTTTAGATTCCTGAATGATGAATTACAGAACTCTTGTGAACTAATTTCTGTGCTGAATGAAGGAGTTTCCTTTCTTTTTATTTTTTTAATCAGGGGTGAGAGGGGAAATCCTTTAACCCCTTAAGGACCGGACTTTTTTTGCGATGTTGTACATTTGCGACCAGGCATCTTTTTGACACTTTTGTGGTGTTTGTGTTTAGCTGTAATTTTCCGCTCTCTCATTTACTGTTCCCATACAAATTATATATTGTTTTTTTCAGGACAAAAGGGGCTTTCTTTACATACCATTATTTATATAATCTCATGTAATTTAATTTTAAAAAAATGAAAAAAATATGATGACAAATTGAAAAAAATACACGTTTTTTGAATTTTATGTGAAAAATCTTTTACTCATCTACAAAAGCGAATGAAAAAAACTGCTAAATAGATTCAAAATGTTGTCCTGAGTTCAAAAATACCCAGTGTTTACATGCTTTTTGCAATTTTTTTGCATGTTATAGGGCTATAAGTACAAGTAGGATATTGCGGTTTCAAAACATACATTTTTAAAATGTATCAATAGTGACATTGTAACACTATTATCTGTCATAAATTGCTAAATAACACCCCACATGTACATATTTTTTTTAAAAGTAACAACCCAGGGTATTCAATATGGGGTATGTCCAGACTTTTTTAGTAGCCACTTAGTCGCAAACACTGGCCAAAGTTAGCGTTCATATTTGTTTATGTGTGAAAAAAGTAAAAAACTAAATTGAACGCTAATTTTGGCCAGTGTTTGTGACTAAGTGGTTACTAAAAAGACTGGACATACCCCATTTGCAATACCTTGGGTTGTCTTCTTTTGCAAATGGTATGCCATCATTGTGGTAATTCTCATTCCTGGGCTACCATACGCTCTCAAAGGCAACGTAACCAACCTGGCCATTTTCAATGTAAAAATATTTGACCCATATATTTGACCCTGTAACTTTCAAAAACGCTATAAAACCTGTACATGGGGGGTCCTGTTCTACTCAGGAGACTTTGCTGAACACAAATATTAGTGTTTCAAAACTGGAAAATGTATCACAACAATTATATCATCAGTAAAAGTGCTGTTTGTGTGTGAAAAATGCAAAAAAAAGTCACTTTCACTGATAATATCATCGCTGTGATATGTTTTACTGTTTTGAATCACTAATATTTGTGTTCAGCGAAGTCTCCCGAGTAAAACAGTACCCCCCATGTACAGGTTTTAGGGTGTCGTAGAACGTTACAGGGTAAAATACAGTGATAGCAAATTAAATTCTCTGGACTTTCGGCCTGGGTTGGCAGGCAGGTCCCTTAAATTGCAATCAATAAAATAACTTAATTATGTAAAAATATTACATAAATACGCACGTAGAATTTAAATATATATGCATATTTATATATTTGAAGTCTACGTGTATATTTATATAATTATTTATGTAATTTTGTATATGGACATATGAATAGTTCGCATTCTTTTTATTTATTTATATATACATAGATATATATATATATATATATATATATACAATTTCATTCTAAGTGTATTTTGATATAAATATATGTGGCAAACCTAGCCACTTCTGGACTATAGTTACTAAAGGTTGTCCGTAGGCTGAATGTGTGCTGTGTATGTTAAACTGTGTATTATGTATTATGGCCGTTCGCATGCTGGCAGCCGTACGCTGCCAGCATACAAAACCTTTCGTTCGACGAAACACGGCTATCCGGGCCGCTCACCATACGAATGCGGGCTCCCCAGGTAGACCACCCACTCACAAGTCGTGTGGCACCAATTAACCGATTGCAACAATGTTGCAATCAGTAATTAAGGGCTCTCCTAGGTGGCCGTCGTTCGGCTACCGACCATGCGGCGGTCGGCCATCTTGGATCCTTTGTCTCTGCAGCGGTGTTCGGTCGTCGAGAGCCTGGAACTGAAAACGGCTACTCAATGATCCGAACACCGCTGGACTTCCAGAGCGTTCGGGAGTTCCGCGTTCGGCACATTCTGTTCCCCATCAATGTTCGGTACTTTTAAACCGAACTCGATGTTTTAATGTATTTAGTGCGGCGTTCGGTTAGTTTAGCTGGGATCGGAGCGGTATTCTCACTAAATGTGCCCGCCGACCCCAGCTATCTACCGAACGGTCATTCGTCTAAAAGCGAGTAAAATTGTGTAAAATATAGATTTCTGTATAAATTGCCGGTTTTGCTGCACGAGGGGATAATCCACTTAATCGTCCATTTTAGTGGGAGTATCCCTTTCGTGCAGCAATGCCTGTTGGGATAATCCTGTTGCCTGATGGGAGAAATCCCCTGTACTATCTGTAAGGAAACCCCTTGCAAGGGGAACTGCATAAATATGGAAGTCTGTGAATAAAGCAAGTTAGTTGACTCCCAGACTGTGTTTCGTCCGGTTATTGGGAGGATTGGGGAACTTGTCTTACTTTTCAGCGCTGACTGTGGATGTACCTATGTAACCAGCGGATATCGGGGATTTTACTATTGCCCTCCGCTACAATTGGTGGCAAGCGACGGGATCCGAACTTACAGCCGAAAGCGCAATTCGTGCAAATTGCAACTGCCGAATGAGAAAAGGGAATGGCAAGCAGAATCCAACGAAAGAACCGACTGCCGAAGTGAATGGAAACGGAGTACTCTAAACTAAAGAAACAGACATTAAAGGAAACATAGAAACATAGAAACATAGAATGTGACGGCAGATAAGAACCATTCGGCCCATCTAGTCTGCCCAGTTTTCTAAATACTTTCATTAGTCCCTGGCCTTATCTTATAGTTAGGATAGCCTTATGCCTATCCCACGCATGCTTAAACTCCTTTACTGTGTTAACCTCTACCACTTCAGCTGGAAGGCTATTCCATGCATCCACTACCCTCTCAGTAAAGTAATACTTCCTGGTATTATTTTTAAACCTTTGTCCCTCTAATTTAAGACTATGTCCTCTTGTTGTGGTAGTTTTTCTTCTTTTAAATATAGTCTCCTCCTTTACTGTGTTGATTCCCTTTATGTATTTAAATGTTTCTATCATATCCCCCCTGTCTCGTCTTTCCTCCAAGCTATACATGTTAAGATCCTTCAACCTTTCCTGGTAAGTTTTATCCTGCAATCCATGAACCAGTTTAGTAGCCCTTCTTTGAACTCTCTCTAAGGTATCAATATCCTTCTGAAGATAGGGTCTCCAGTACTGTGTACAGTACTCCAAGTGAGGTCTCACCAGTGTTCTGTACAATGGCATGAGCACTTCCCTCTTTCTACTGCTAATACCTCTCCCTATACAACCAAGCATTCTGCTAGCATTTCCTGCTGCTCTATTACATTGTCTGCCTACCTTTAAGTCATCAGAAATAATCACCCCTAAATCCCTTTCCTCAGATGTTGAGGTTAGGACTCTATCAAATATTTTGTACTCTACCCTTGGGTTTTTACGTCCAAGATGCATTATCTTGCACTTATCCACATTAAATGTCAGTTGCCACAACTCTGACCATTTTTCTAGTTTACCTAAATCATTTTCCATTTGGCTTATCCCTCCTGGAACATCAACCCTGTTACATATCTTAGTATCATCCGCAAAAAGACACACCTTACCATCAAGACCTTCTGCAATATCACTAATAAAAATATTAAAGAGAATGGGTCCAAGTACAGATCCCTGAGGTACCCCACTGGTGACAAGCCCAAGCTTCGAATATACTCCATTGACTACAACCCTCTGTTGCCTGTCACTCAGCCACTGCCTTACCCATTCAACAATATTCGAATCCAAACTCAAAGATTGTAGTTTATTGATAAGCCTTCTATGTGCAACAGTGTCAAAAGCCTTACTGAAATCTAAGTAAGCAATGTCTACTGCACCACCCTGATCTATAATTTTAGTTACCCAATCAAAAAAATCAATAAGATTAGTTTGGCATGATCTCCCTGAAGTAAACCCATGTTGTCTCTGGTCTTGAAATCCATGTGTTTTTAGATGTTCAACAATCCTATCCTTTAACATGGTTTCCATCACTTTCCCCACTACTGAAGTAAGGCTTACTGGCCTATAGTTGCCCGACTCCTCCCTATTACCTTTCTTGTGAATGGGCACAACATTCGCTAACTTCCAATCTTCTGGGACTACTCCTGTTTTCAATGATTGGTTAAATAAATCTGTTAATGGTTTTGCTAGTACACCACTAAGCTCTTTTAATAGCTTTGGGTGTATTCCATCAGGTCCCATTGACTTATTTGTCTTTACTTTTGACAGTTGAAATAGAACCTCTTCCTCTGTAAACTCACGTGTAATAAATGACTCATTTATCCTTTTTGTTAACAGAGGTCCCTTTCCTTCATTTTCATCTGTAAATACCGAACAAAAATATTCATTGAGGCAGTCAGCTAGACCTTTATCCTCATCTACATACCTTCCTTCTTTTGTTTTTAATCTAACTAATCCTTGTTTTACTTTTCTTTTCTCATTTATGTATCTAAAAAAAGTTTTGTCCCCCTTTTTTACTGACTGTGCTATTTTCTCTTCTGTGTGGGATTTGGAAGCTCTTATAACTTGCTTAGCCTCTTTCTGCCTAATCTTATAGGTCATTCTGTCTTCCTCACTCTGGTTTTTTTTATAATTACTAAATGCTAACTTTTTGTTTTTTACTATTTTGGCCACATCTGCGGAGTACCACAGTGGTTTCTTGAATTTTTTGCTTTTACTGACAAGCCTAATGCAATTTTCTGTTGCCTTCAGTAGTGCAACTTTTAAATAATCCCATTTATTTTGGACTCCATATAAATTGCTCCAGTCTGATAATGACTCCTTTACACATATTCTAATTTTAGAAAAGTCTGTTTTTCTAAAGTCTAAAACTTTTGTTTTTGTGTGGTGTGACTCAGTCACTGTTCTTATATTAAACCACACTGACTGATGATCACTGGATCCTAAACTTTCACCTACAGTAATATCTGATACCAAATCTCCATTTGTTAACACTAAATCTAGTATGGCCTCTTTACGAGTTGGCTCCTCAACGACTTGTTTTAGAGACAATCCCAGTAGGGAGTTTAGAATATGTGTGCTCCTGGCACAAGTAGCTATTTTTGTTTTCCAATTCACATCAGGAAGATTAAAGTCACCCATGATGATAACTTCCCCCTTCATTGTCATTTTAGCTATTTCTTCAACTAGTAGATTATCTAACTCTTCAATTTGTCCTGGGGGCCTATAAATCACACCTACACGAGTTACTGTGTGATTACCAAATTCTAACGTAACCCAAACGGACTCTATGTTCGCCTCACTAACCTTTATTAGGCTAGATTTTATGCTATCCTTTACATACAGGGCCACCCCTCCCCCTTTCTTGCCTTCCCTGTCTTTTCTATATAAAGAGTACCCTGGTATTGCTATGTCCCAGTCATTTTTCTCATTATACCATGTCTCGGTAACAGCGACTAAATCTACACTATCAGTTGCCATTATTGCCACAAGTTCATGTATCTTATTCCCTAAACTGCGAGCATTTGTAGACATGACTCTACTGGAAGCCAGGGGTAAAGTAGCCAGCAGCAAAACCAAGGCGGTACTAATTGCCGAGCTGATGGAGGGAGACCAAGCCCGCAGCGCTACACCCCCAGCAGTCATGGAAGAAACGCTCTATGAAAGAGAGATGAGGACCAGGCTAGCATTTCTGCCGCAGCCTATATCGGAGGCCATGATGCATATGGTAATGGCAAATGTGCAGGAATACATAATGGCACACAGCCCGCAGCACACCCTGACTCGAACCGAGTCCAACACAACCCGGTAAAGCCCAAGATCCCGTACCAGGCCTTCAAAGCATTTTGCGAGGAAAAAGATGAGATCGATGGGTACTTGCAGGACTTTGAGAGACTGTGTGATCTACATGAGTTAGAGCGGACAGTATGGGTGCAACTGCTAGCAAGCAAGCTAGCAGGTCGGGCAGCCGAAGCTTACCGTGCTGTGCCCAGTGAGGACAGCAAAGATTATGAAAAGGTGAAGTGAGCAATCTTGGAGAGGTATGCCATTACTCCAGAGGCGTACCGGCGCAAGTTCAGACACTTGCGCAAACCAGAGCGAGATTCACACGCAGAATGGGCACACAAACTAGATCAAGCCTCCCAAGGGTGGATACAGGCCAGCAAAGCCACCACCATGGAGGAATTGCGCCAGCTGATGTTGCTGGAGCAGTTTTTTAATGGACTATCCCCGGAGACACAAGAATGGGTGAGAGACAGGAAACCCCTTACCCTAACTGAAGCGGCTAGATTGGCCGACCAACACTTCGATGCACGGAGGCACCAGGGACCTATAGCCAAAAGCTACTCCCGACCCACAGGACTACCTAGCGCTACACCACCTCCAGCGCCCACCGCCGCCCCGTTCCGTCCTTCACAAGGGAATGTACCTCCACCTTCCAGATACAACGGGCGGGCCAACATCCAATGCCACTCCTGTAAACAATGGGGGCACATGGCCCGAGAATGTACCCAAAATCGTGGCAAGCCCACCTGGAATCAGGGGCGTCCAAACCCAGTGCACAGGGCGGCTGCTCACCATTACCAGAGGGAACCAGCCACTCAGGAGTTGTGGAGTGTTCATGCGGAGGAACCCCTGGGCATATTGCATGAGGTAATGTCGGTCCGAGCCACCGATAACCGGCAGCATCACCGGCAGCTGGTAACTCTTGAGGGGAACGAGGTTCAGGGACTGCGGGATTCGGGAGCTACCTTAACCCTGATAGCACCCCATTTGGTATCTGAGGGCACGCATACTGGCGGATCTGTGGCCGTTCGGGTAGCCGGGGGAGCTGTATACCGACTACCCACGGCGAAAGTACATTTGAACTGGGGTGCGGGAGAGGGGACAGTAGAAGTGGGACTAATGCAGAACTTACCGGCAGATGTTGTTCTAGGGAATGATTTGGGCCAGATGACCTCTTCCTTTGTTCCACAGGCTCCCTACCAGGAGGCACACCCTGTAACCACCCGGCAACAGGCTCGCACCACGGCTACACCGATACACTCTGAGGCTCAGGTAAGAGACCATGACCCCCACCTGACTCCCATGTCTTGGGATACCCCGACTACCTTTGTGACCGAAGTACAGACAGACCCTACCTTACAAGTATATAGGGACCGGGCACACACTGACCAGGCAGGGCTAGAGGGGGAGCAATACACGTGGGAGAAAGGGTTATTATACCGTGGCACGGCAAAAGACGTGGGGGGGTCTGTCACCTTGACCAATAAACAGTTAGTGGTACCGCAGAAATATAGGCAGGAGTTGCTTAGAATCGCTCATGATATTCCCTTGTCAGGACACCTAGGGATGACCCGCACCCGATATCGCTTAACGCATGCGTTTTTCTGGCCCGGGATTTCTCAGGACGTGCGCCAGTATTGCACCTCCTGCGACGTCTGCCAGCGAGTAGGTAAACGAGGGGATCGCCACAAGGCCAAGCTATGTCCCCTACCCATTATTGCCGAGCCCTTCAGCAGGGTAGCTGTAGACATAGTAGGGCCCCTGCCAAAACCCAGTCCCTCTGGCAAAAAGTAAATTTTAACCATAGTGGACTACGCCACCAGGTACCCCGAGGCTGTGGCCCTCACTAACATTCATGCTGAGACCGTAGCTGAAGCCTTGATGAAAGTGTTTTCCAGGGTAGGGTTTCCCCAAGAAATAATATCGGACCGGGGCACCCAATTTACTGCCGAGGTCACCCAACATATGTGGAAGGTATGTGGCATTAAGCCAATAGTCAATTCTGCCTACCATCCCCAGTCCAATGGACTATGTGAAAGGTTCAACGGGACGCTGAAGCAGATGCTTCGGACGTTCGGGGAAACCCACAAAGACTGGGAGAGGTTCCTGCCTCACCTACTCTTTGCGTATAGAGAGGTCCCCCAGGAGTCGACCGGATTCTCCCCGTTTGAACTACTGTTTGGAAGGAGAGTGCGAGGACCCTTGAACTTGATTAGGGAACACTGGGAGGGAGAGAGTACTACTAACGAAACCCCTATCGTATCATACGTACTGGAGTTCAGAGACCGTCTGGAGGCGCTAACTCAGGCTGTACACACCAACCTCCAGGCGGCGCAGCAACGCCAGCGACGCTGGTACGATAGAGGAGCCAGAGACCGCAGCTTTCAGGTGGGACAGAAGGTTTTAATTTTAAAACCCGTCCGCACAGACAAGCTGCAGGCCATCTGGCAAGGCCCATACCAGGTAGTAGAGCCGCGATGCGACACTACCTATGTGATTGGCCCCTGCTCAGGGGTAGGGAAGAGACGCATGCTCCACGTGAACATGCTCAAACCCTACCATGAGAGGATAGAGGATGTGACGGCGATCTGTGCCTCCGCCTTAGAAGATCAGGAGAATCTACCTCTACCTGACTTGCTAGAACCGGAGGAACCGATAGAGCCCTCCCGGGGAGTTCAGCTGGGGGAGCGGCTAAGCCCTCACGAGCGTGCCCAGGTACAAGCGCTGATTGTAGCTAAAGGGGCTACCTTCTCCAATTTACCTGGGTACACTCCACTAGCCACCCACCGAGTCGAAACCCCGGGACAGCTACCTATGCGACAGGCTCCATATAGGGTTCCGGAATCAGTCCGGACCCATATGAAGGCAGAATTAGACGAAATGTTACAGCTAGGGGTTATCGAACCCTCCGATAGCCCCTGGGCATCGCCGGTAGTCCTGGTGCCTAAAAAGGACAGCACCACCCGATTCTGCGTCGACTACCGGAGGCTAAATGACAAAACGGTGTCTGATGCCTACCCGATGCCTCGGATAGACGAGCTGCTAGATAAGATGGCACGGGGTCAGTATCTCACTACCATTGACTTGTGTAAGGGATACTGGCAAATTCCTCTAGCCGATGACGCCATCCCCAAGTTGGCGTTTGTCACTCCGTTTGGCCTGTACCAGTTCAAGGTCATGCCCTTCGGAATGAAAAACGCTCCGGCTACCTTTCAGCGGATGGTAGATCGGCTACTGGACGGCTTTCAGGAGTATGCCTGTGCCTACTTAGATGACATAGCCATCTTTAGCCAGACCTGGGAAGACCACCTACGCCATATAGGGGCGATCTTAGACCGTATTGGGGAAGCCGGGTTAACGTTAAAACCTAGTAAGTGCCACATAGGTATGGCCGAGGTGCAGTATCTGGGACACCGAGTAGGGTGTGGGCAGCAGAGACCCGAGCCAGCCAAGATTGAGGCCGTAGCTAAGTGGCCTACCCCAAGGACTAAAACTCAAGTGCTAGCGTTCCTAGGGACTGCCGGATATTATAGAAAATTTGTTCCCGACTACAGCACCCTGGCCAAACCCCTGACGGACCTGACCAAAAAGAACCTTCCCCGACTGGTTGTCTGGGCCCCAGAGTGTGAACAGGCATTCCAACAACTCAAGACAGCTCTGACTAATGCTCCCGTATTAACTGCTCCTGATCCAACTAAAAGATTTCTTGTCCACACAGACGCTTCAATGTTTGGATTGGGGGCAGTGCTGAGCCAAGTGGGAGCCAATGGCGGAGAGCATCCCGTAGCCTACTTAAGCCGAAAGTTGTTGCCCCGTGAAGTGAGCTACGCCGCCATTGAGAAAGAATGCCTGGCCGTGGTGTGGGCCCTTAAAAAGTTACAGCCGTATTTGTATGGACAACCTTTTTCCTTACTCACAGATCACAACCCGTTGGTGTGGCTGAACCGTGTGTCTGGGGACAATGCCAGGCTGCTGCGCTGGAGTTTGGCGCTGCAGCCCTTTGACTTCACCATCCATTACCGCCCAGGAAAACAAAACGGTAACGCCGACGGGTTATCCAGACAGACTGAACTCGAGAAGTGATCTGTGAGTACTCTCCCGGACATCCCCAAGCCGATCCGTTGGGATCAGACTGTGTATGCCGGCTTGGTTCTGGGGGAGCATTGTGGCAAACCTAGCCACTTCTGGACTATAGTTACTAAAGGTTGTCCGTAGGCTGAATGTGTACTGTGTATGTTAAACTGTGTATGTGATGTATTATGGCCGTTCGCATGCTGGCAGCCGTACGCTGCCAGCATACAAAACCTTTCGTTCGACGAAACACGGCTATCCGGGCCGTTCAGCATACGAATGCGGGCTCCCCAGGTAGACCACCCACTCACAAGTCGTGTGGCACCAATTAACCGATTGTAACAATGTTGCAATCGGTAATTAAGGGCTCTCCTAGGTGGCCGTCGTTCGGCTACCGACCATGCGGCGGTCGGCCATCTTGGATCCTTTGTCTCTGCAGCGGTGTTCGGTCGTCGAGAGCCTGGAACTGAAAACGGCTACTCAATGATCCGAACACCGCTGGACTTCCAGAGCGTTCGGGAGTTCCGCGTTCGGCACATTCTGTTCCCCATCGATGTTCGGTACTTTTAAACCGAACTCGATGTTTTAATGTATTTAGTGCGGCGTTCAGTTAGTTTAGCTGGGATCGGAGCGGTATTCTCACTAAATGTGCCCGCCGACCCCAGCTATCTACCGAACGGTCATTCGTCTAAAAGCGAGTAAAATTGTGTAAAATATAGATTTCTGTATAAATTGCCGGTTTTGCTGCACGAGGGGATAATCCACTTAATCGTCCATTTTAGTGGGAGTATCCCTCTCGTGCAGCAATGCCTGTTGGGATAATCCTGTTGCCTGATGGGAGAAATCCCCTGTACTATCTGTAAGGAAACCCCTTGCAAGGGGAACTGCATAAATATGGAAGTCTGTGAATAAAGCAAGTTAGTTGACTCCCAGACTGTGTTTCGTCCGGTTATTGGGAGGATTGGGGAACTTGTCTTACTTTTCAGCGCTGACTGTGGATGTACCTATGTAACCAGCGGATATCGGGGATTTTACTATTGCCCTCCGCTACAATATATATATATTAATATCAAAATACAGTTAGAATAAAATTTTGTATAGATATATAATTTTTTTTTATTTTTTATTATTATTTTTAATTTTTTTAATTTAATTTAAATTATTTATTATTCGTATTTTATAATAATATATATATACAATATATATAGTTATTATATTATATATATATACGTGTGTAAATTAATTATAAGTGTATTTTTATATTAATATATGTACATATTAATATAAAAATACACTTAGCATGACATTATATATATGATATATAGACATATATTATATAGGTATAATATATGTCTATATATCATATACATACACATATATAATTATTATTTTTTTTTTATTAACTTTCACTTTAAATTTTTTTTTATTTTACACATGCAGGGAGACTGCCTTTCAGCACAGACAGTCCCCCTGCAGGCAGAGACTAGGACACCTATTGTGACCATGTGGTCACCCTGTTGGGCGATCACATGGCCACAGGGGTCCTAATCCGCCATGGGGAGACTGTCTGGGCTGCAGGCAGTCTCCCCACACCGGGACCAACGCCGATCGCCGCCGGGGGAACGACGGCGATCAGGTAAGTACATTGGACGGTTAGGACGGCTCAGGATCGTCACCGGTCGGCAACGCAAAAATGCCGATGACGGTCCTGAACCGTCCTCCGTCCTTAAGGGGTTAAATTAAAACTATCACCATCTTTTGATTATTGTAAATAAAAAATATTGTAATAAATATGTCATATATCCTTTTTTGTATATTCTTTTTTAATATAATTTTTTTTTTTATTAATTTTTGTTTAAAACAGGAAGACAGCCTGTTATGACAATACATGACTTTTGACAATTAAAATGACAAAAAGAAAAGAAAATGAAAAAACAACATAATTAACAAATCAGTTAAATGTTGCGTAATGTCAGATTAGAAGTGTCCAATTCTGCTGTTAACATCATTAATAGGTGGTATCAACAAGTATGTAAGCAGATATTGTACTAGTACGTTCAAATCCAGATCGTATTACTGTGAATATCGCAATTAAACTACCACTGTATATAATAATTCTAGTCTATTGTTAACCATTAGTAGACTGTGCTATTTATTTCAAATCTGCCAAAAAAGACCATTACTATGAAAAAAGTATAACTATTAGGCATGTGCATGGGGAAAACTTTCGGTTCGGTTCGGCATTCCGAAATTCGGGACTTTCGCAATTCGGGACTTCGGCAATTCGGCACTTTAACACTTCGGAAATTCAGCAACTTCGGCACTTCAGCACTTCGACACTTCGGCACTTCGGAAATTCGGCAAATTCGGCAACTTTGGCACTTCAGCACTTCGGAACTTCAGCACTTCGGCACTCCGACACTCCGAGACTTTGGAAATTCAGGAACTTCGGCACTTCAGAATTTCAGAACCTCGGAATTTCGGGACTTTGGCACTTCAGGACCTC
The DNA here is from genome assembly GCF_036172605.1 of Pelobates fuscus. Taxonomy (NCBI): domain Eukaryota; kingdom Metazoa; phylum Chordata; class Amphibia; order Anura; family Pelobatidae; genus Pelobates; species Pelobates fuscus. Next base: position 18,337,225 of record NC_086327.1, on the reverse strand, counting down.
TTTTGCAGCCGCTTAGTAGATAACTCCCTAATTCCCACGGAATTAGGGAGTTATCTACCAAAAGGCTGAAAGACCTAAATTGGTCTTTCAGCCAAATTTACTAATACTAAGTAAAAATTACTTAGTATTAGTACATTTTGCCCCTACTCGCTATACCGCGAGTAGGGGCATGTCTAGTAAACAGTGAACAGCCTGTTTAATAGACTTGCACCTGATCGCGGTATAGCGAGTAGGGGCATAATTTACTAATACTAAGTATGTTTTACTTAGTATTAGTAAATTTGGCTGAAAGACCAATTCAGGTCTTTCAGCCTTTTAGTAGATAGCTCCCTTATACCGTGGGAATTAGGGAGTTATCTACTTATTCATCCCTGTCATTACATTGACTATCTAAGTAACTTACATTTTATATGAATGTATGTTGCATGATTGTTGCAAGTGTTGCAAATGCTTACAGCAGAATCCTGTAATATGTTTGTATACTTTTTATTTAAAATTGTATACAATGTAACATTCTTTTTCTTTCGCTGGGTAAGTATATTAGTACTTAGCCAATACTGTGCTTCGGAACTTCGGCACTTCGGCTCTTTGGCACTTCGGAACTTTGGTAACTTCGTAACTTTGGCACTTCGGCACTTCGGCACTTCGGCACTTCAAGACTTCGAGACTTCGAGACTTCGGAAATTCGGTAATTTCGCAACTTCGGGACCTCGGCAACTTTGGCAATTTTGCACTTCGGCAATTCGGACATTATATAATATAATATATATATTATATAATGCATACATTTATGTCAATGCATCTCTTGGCTTACTTGTGCTCTGTGAAAGAAGCCATCTTGAATTACTCTTTGGTGAGAAGAAAACACCTATTGTCAAGATCATTTTCGGTTTGAACAAATGAAGTTGGCTTAGAACATGTTTAGAGATGCCTGCCTTTCATGAATTTGTATTAGCTCTCAGAGTATAGCCTGTAATGGTAGATACATGGTGCCTCAGACCAAAGAGGACTTAAAGATAGCTGCTTTATCAAGCGGAAGCACTAACAATTGGTGTTTACATATATGTATGCGTATAAAATTATATACACCGGGTCTATGGTATATGCCATTTTTTTTATTAACCATAGTAAAACTAAATCATGTCACCCAGGAATGGTGGGAGTTTGAGCAGAGGGCTTCATTTTGTATTTTTGTGAATTGTTGCCTACACTTGAATGGCCATCGGAGTGATGCTAAAGAATCCAGTAATTTAAATATGAATAGGGATTTGGGATAATGAGCAAAACTAGCTGGTACCTTATGGGATAATGATGTGATTAGGACAAGGTGCATTGTAATCATATATTCCCACATAACTTTGAACCAGAACTCATGTTACAACATGACTACAATAAATTCTGGACTATTTGGGAAAATTTGTGTTTGTGTATTTCATATATTTATATACATTCTTAAATGATATGAAGAGCAATTTACTCTGGAATCACTGAGCTCTAGAACATGCACCAGCGTCTGGTCTATAACTTCCTAAATGTATTGATTTGGTTCTGTTTAACCATTTTACATGATTACTGCAATTGCTTATGCTGATAAGCTTGTCAATAATGTATTTTTCAAAAATAAATTTTTACATTAAACCACAACAAATATAGACTTCTAATGTCACGTAAATGGAAAGACAATCTTCTAGTACATGGATGGTAACAACACCCATGCAATTATTCATAGATAATAAATGGAACATTTTCTCCTCTAAGTACCGATGGTAGAACTGACAGACCATGGGCAGAAAGGTTAGTGGGAGCCTTTTTCTGAGCAGAATCAGTGGCAACAGCGAAAATAGTTTCCATCTATGAGTTTAACTCCCACTAATCTCAGGAAGCATCAGGACTTGGGGCTGCCCTAACATTAAACGCTGTCCCTTAACCGTTTGGGTCTAGAGTGCCATGGAGGAGGGGGAACAGGATGATACTAGGTACTAGGCAGCAAGAGGTTAACAATACGGATGACACTTAGATGCATTAAGTAACCCCTTGCTGTCCATGCTGTTGTTTTACTGTGCTTCAGGCAACATGTTATGAAAGAGGGCTGCACTCATCTGAACATGCATACATTATAGGGAGCTGCTGGGGCCAATTCATACAACATACAAGATCCAAAGCACTCACTCATTCACTAAACAGCTATTTCAGATCTCACAGAATGTAATAGTTTTATTTAAAAGCTCCTCACCTAGGCAAAAATAATGGGGGTTTAGTTACATTATATGATCACACATTGCATAAGCCTGTCACAACGTCAATGTACCCCATTCTTGGCAGGTCCTACTCTAGCAGCCTAATGAGCTCTTTACTACTGTAATCTGCTTCTCAGTGGTCTTACGTGCTCCCAACTTGCACCGTTACAGTCCATAATGAATGCGGCAGCGAGGCTCATCTTCCTCGCATGCCTTACCCTTCTGTCAGTCCCTACATTGGCTTCCTGTAAGATATAGGGCTCAACTTATTCTGGTTCTTGCTTTCAAATCTCTACATAATGCTGCTCCCACCTATCTATCCTCCCTAATCCACAAGTATGTCCTGTCTAGGACCTTACGCTCTGCTGAAGACTTACGTCTATCTTCTGTCCGTACTCCCACCTCTCATGCTCGCCTTCAAGACTTCTCGAGGGCTGCACCGTTCCTGTGGAGCTCACTTCCCTCCCCCGTTAGATGCTCACCCAGTCTCCACTCCTTCAAAAAATCATTAAAAACCCACTTCTTCTTCTTAAAAGTGTATCAATTAAACTGTTAATAGCTCCCGACTGATTCCTCTCTTGCAACTGTCATTAGTCTAATACAATCCTTACCTTTTGTGTAATTTTACCCCACTCCCTCTAACATGTAAGCTCTTTGAGCAGGTCCCTCAACCCCTCTGTTCCTTTGTGTCCACCTTGTCTGGTTACAACTACATGTCTGTTCATCCACCCACTGTAACGTGCTGCGGAATCTGTTGGCGCTATATAAATAATAACATAATAATAATAATAATAATAATAATAATAATAATAATAATAATAATAATAATAATGAGATTAATCCACTTACATGGGAAAGACTTCCTCCTGGGACTCTCGCAGGATAAGGTGAAATACACCCCTATTTTGGCACACAATTTCTAGTTTGGTGAGATAAAAGTTGATATTATACAAACAATTTCCCAGAATTTGTCATAGTAACAGAGATCCATTGTTTGTATTACTAACATTTGTTCCATTATTCTGACTATAGTGATCATCAGACCAGATATTTGAAATATACATCCTGTTAATTGTATAACCTATTGTAATCTGCCATGTAACACACCCTGCCATGTAATCTGTGAGACAGTGATGTAATAATGAGAAATTCTAGGTTGGAGCAGCTAAATGGAAGCTATACCATTATTGCTAAATTTAATCCCATATTTCCGTAAGAATCATTTAGTTTAATCAGTGGCGTGGTTGTTGATAAAAAAAAAAAACTGTAGAGTTTTCTTTTGGCTATATTGTCAGCAGTTTAATGAATAATTACTCTGGAGTTCTTAATGGCTTGTCCTCGGTGAATGAAATTTTGCAAATCGTAAGGAAATCCCTCACTTGACAAATTATGTGCAATGGCCTTTTTTATGTGATCAATAGTAAGGTGTGTCTCTAGGAGGCAGCAGGGCCACCATCTAGTGGCAACTAGTGGGATTGCTTTCCCTCAGAGAAAGCCTTTATGAACTTGACAATCAATTTGACACGCACAAGTATATGCAGTGGTGTATTTTTAAATGGAGCAGCCCTAGGGATGACAGATCTCGGGCAGAGATTGTTGCAGGATTGCTATGAAGAAGCTGACACCTTACCATCCTTATCCAGGACCTTTACACAGCAGCACATCAAGCTTCACAGCAATCCTGTAACATCAAACCGCTTGAAACCACTCAGGACTTCAAGAATACTTATTAGGCCTGAGTCATAGGATTTTTTGTATCGTTCTTCAACAAACAACAGACTAACAATCTACTAACTAGATACACATTGTTACTATGTACTCCTTCTGTGTTTCGTAACTGGAAAGACAGCAAGCACAATTTTTTTTTTTTGTATTCTTTATTTTTTCGTGCATATAGGTTTAACAGACATGCTCGTGGTACCCCAAAGGCATTCCACTCGCTTATACCAATAACATTAGTAACAGTGGGGTATACAGTGTCACGTGCACTTTTTGTATTTAAAATGAGAGCAAGTAATAAGAAAACATGAGTACATCGAGTTAATCTTTGTCAAGGTGACCTCCAATGCTTACTAAGCAGTGTGCGTTTGCGCTTCCTGCGCATTCTAGACATTATACATGGAAACACACACTAGTCATTGTGCACTTATGCACGCTATCCATGCTTAACATTTAACGTTTTAGAGCTTATATGCATAACAGACATGTGCACAAACATTTTTGGAAAACAAATAGCTTGTCTAGGGAGGTCTGTCAAACAAGGTAAAGTAGAGTAGATTAAATGAAAGTAAAGTATAGTAGAGTAGAGTACCACCAGGCAGATTTCGGCATGTTGGGTCATCGTTTGCAAAAGTCAGGATGTTGACGGCCGTTATGTATTGCCAGTTTGAGTGTGACTTTACTGACTTAAATGTCCGTGTAGCGGTGAGTGCCGCCAGAGTGTCTGTTGGAGGGGGTGTCTGCAGTGAGTTCCGCGGCTTGTGCCCTTCATGTATTCCTTCGTGAGGAGTTGGAGCTGCCAACAGGTCTTGTGCCATGGATGCTGTTGCTGGGCATGCTCTTCTTGGACGTGGGGATAAACCCTGCAGATCATCCAGGGTCTGTCGGGTCCCAACGGGCCGTTACAGGGCATAGGGCCGGTGCAGCCACACCACCCTGCCGCGGAGCGAGCACGACTACAACACCCGCACCCACCCCACGGCCGAGCAACACGACCACACCAACCCCACGCTGCACAGACCTCATTATCCGGGTGTGGGTAGCGGTATCGTAGTGCGTTTATGAGTGGACCGCCCAGTGAGGGTCTGCGGACCCGGTGGCAGGAGGCTGAGGTAAGATGTTCTCAAGTAGGGCACATATTGGGCTTGTCGCTTGAATGGGCGGCAGGTTTGTGGACCGCCGTCTTCTCCTCTTTACCACCTTTGCTGTCAAGGGATGTGCATGGATACAGCTGCGTGGTGTGTGAGGTCTGCCTGTGATTCATCCCCAGCCGTCTGTAAGGTAGTTACATCGCTTTCGGACATTTTGTTAGGGCCGCGTGGTGGCTGCCGGTGGTCGGCCTCGAGCCGCCCAGGAGTGCCTTGAAGGTTTTTGCTTGCCTGGTGGGGACCGGGATAACCCCCACCGGTCCAAAGGGGGGGGTGAACGGGGCCGGGAGGGCTCCAGCCGCGTTGTGGGTCTCTTTAGTCGGGGCGGAAAGCGAGGCAGCGGCCGTCCGCTCCAATTCCCCCCCCCGGGTAGGCCTCAGTCCCCAAGCCCCAGAGCATCTCACTGGGACCCAGAATCACCCGGTTTCAGGCGCTCTAGCTGCACCAGGACACTCCGAGCTCTTGAAACACCTCTAGTGGCTGTTATGAGACTTGTGTTAACCCTGCAATAAAAACATTTCAATTTCTACAAAAGGTCAATGGTTTACTTTGGAGGGTTAAAACGACAGTGGAACTGCGCCCAGACCACTTCATTGAGATGAAGTCACCTGGGTACTTTTAAGGTCTCCTAAACTTTTTTGGCCTTAAATTTGAAACTTTCCAGCAATTCTAGGTTAAGTGAATAATTATGATTCATCCATCCATCATCTACCTAATCTATCTTCTGTCTTAAATAATGTTTTATGAGTATGTCAAAACTGTCCAGCCCTTTTTGTATCAGTAAAAAAATCTCCGTTAGCAGTGACACATTGGCAACTTTTAGGCTGTCTTGCAACCTTCATCAAACCTTGACAAAGTCGCTTTTAGCTGAAATTTTTTTTGAACTGATAAAAGGAAATCCATATTTTTCTGGAACCTTTGGCCAGTTGGAGCAGGGCCAAGTGACCTTTCATCCCAGGATGGGCACTGCTGACGTCTATAGTTGGGTGGATCTTGCTATACATTTACTGTTTGTTTTCAAGTATTTATTTATCTTCTCATCTCGTTTTACAGTTCCTCGCAAGATCTGATGTCTTTGTCAACTCCTTTACAGATAACCGAACTGTAAGAGTAGGCTACAGATGTACTTAAAATTAAACCGAGAGAGGTAATGTCATGATTATTAGGGGCAGATTACCTCCTGAAAGATAGAAGAATGAAAGTGGTATTTTTGGATCATCCTACACGTTTTGTGCTTTTGATGTTTAGGTAAGGTTTAAAAACATGCTGAAATTTCCCTCTTGCCCAGAGCCGTTAGACCTGTTCACAATGTCCAAATTTTTAACATATACACTATGACAGGGTGAAGGACAATTATTATATAATAAAAAGAATAGAAAGGGTGTTTTTTGTTTTTTTAAAAAAAGGACAAACCAGGTTGGCTGAACAAGCAGGTTGAGCTGCTCCCAGTTCAGGTCATAAAGCAGAGGTGTCATGATGTCACAATGACACACTTTGTCTGAGTTAGAATTCCACTGGAGAGGTTTGCAAGGGACTTAACAGATTCCATCTCATTATCTCATGAACTTTGCTTGTATTGACCTAGGGAAAGAGGGATTCCATTACGTAAAGTCTCGTAGAACCAACACCTAAGCAAATCTATAAATCACGACATAACTATAATATATATAATTCATCACAGAATATAGTAGGATTACATAGCAACAAGGTACGATTCTAAAATTCTTGAACCTACTGTGTCCTAAAACAGCTCCCAAGACATTAAATATATATAAAGGTAATGACACTATATATATATATATACATTTTTTACATTGGGAACTGTTAGTACTTATTAGTACTTATCTGCTGAATTTAGCCCCATCACTGCCATTTCAGATGGTATGGTTGTTACAGTACTGTAACACTCACCATCATTCCTCTCTGCTTTTCAAATGGACAAAGAGGGACAACATGATGGAAAAGATGGAGAGAAGATTTTATGATCAAAATAGGGACTGTGCCTCCTAAATAGGGACACTTGGAAGGTATGCATTCTTCCACAAGCAAAGAAATATATTGCTTTGCTGCAGACGGATTTGGATAGATTGGGGGACTGGGCACTAAAATGGCAGATTAAATTTAATGTAGAGAAATGCAAATTTATGCACTTCGGGGTCAAGAATGCACAAGCAACTTATAACCTAAATGGTAGTGAATTAAGGATAACCACACACGAGAAGGATTTGGGAATTGTTATAGACAACAAATTAGGCAGAAATGTCCAATGTCAATCTGCAGTTGCTAAACCCAGTAAGGTTTTGTCATGTATAAATAGGGGCATAAATTCTCGGGATAAAAATACAATTTTGCCTCTTTATAAATCGCTGGTAAGACCACACCTTGAATATGCTGTGCAATTTTGGGCACCTGTTCTAAAGAAGGATATCATGGCACTAGAAAAAGTGCAGAGATGAGCTACAAAATTGATAAAAGGAATGGAGCATTTTAGTTACGAAGAAAGGTTAAAAAGTGTAAATCTCTTTAGTTTGGAAAAACAGCGCCTCATAGGGGATATGATAACATTATACAAATATATTCGGGGCCAGTACAAACCATTATCTGGAAATCTATTCATAAACAGAGATATACAGCGGACACAAGGTCACGCATTTATGCTGGAAGAAAGGAAATTTCATCTAAGGTAAAGAAAATGTATTTTTTACAGTAAGAGCAATACGGATATGGAATTCTCTGCCTGAAAAGGTGGTTTTATCAGAGTCTATACAGATGTTTAACCCCTTAAGGACCAAACTTCTGGAATAAAAGGGAATCATGACATGTCACACATGTCATGTGTCCTCAAGGGGTTAAACAACAATTGGATAAATACTTGCAAAAACATAACATACAAGGATATTATGTCGAATTAGTGGGGTAATAGCTGCTTGATCCAATGAGACATCTGACTGCTATTTTTTCCTAGTTTGTTGCAAAATTGGAAGTGCTTCAGACTAGGTTTTTTTTGCCTTTTTTGGGATCAACAGCAAAAACATATGTGAGGAAGGCTGAACTTGATGGACCAAGTCTCTTTTCAGCATGTAACTATGTAACTATGTAAAATACTACTTGTTAGCACATCTGTGTCACTGTATCTTATCCTCATGCTTCCTGGGTTCTAGCATTGTGACAAGGGGCAGAAAACTGCATTAAGGAAGTTTTCCTTTGCTCGCCTTGTTACTCAGTCATAAGTATTAGAGTGTTATGCCACCGACAGGCAGGTCTGATGCTAAAGATTAACAGGAGACCAAAACTTTTAAATGTTTGATATAAAAATCTGTACACATGCTTGCATTTCATTTATCTTTTCTTTTTTTGCCATTCTTTATTTTTGTTGTGCAAGTGGTAACAAATATGCTGAATACGCCACGACAGCGATAACAAATATGGAAAAAAAACAGACAATACAAAATAGTAACATGGCATATAGATAGGTTGCACATTTTTTGTATATTGGTAACAGGCTAGTAAAAGTGAAGGTCTCTACTTAAGTAGAACTCAACATTCTAGTGATCAGGCTAAACTGACGGTGTGATCAGTAGTAGACAGCACAATAGTACTGTGGACTGATAAGTTACAGATGATTAAGTTACAAGATGAAAAGACAAGACTAGGCTTAAATTAAGACTTAGAGCAGTGAATAACAGTAAATTCGCATTACAACCCAGTAATGTAGTGAGTAAACAAGATAAATGGCATATAAGTGTGGCTTGATAAACTGAAACAGAATACTAGTAAAGAAACATCCCTTCAGGTCACAGGAAAGATTAGAGACTGTAGTGACACAGTGCTAGAGTTGGTAGTCCCAAGGAAAGCTGTATAGGTGGGGGACCATGGATTAGACAGGGCACTCAGCCAATGCCTCCTAGTGAGGTCGATGTAGACAGCCTTCAGGTGTTCTGGAGGGACAGCTTGCAGGGGTTCTGTGGAGATGTCAAGGTGTATGAAGAGACTTGTCCCAGAATACTGCTCTGTTCTGCGTCTGACAGCTTCAAGTCGGTTGGAGGGTCATAGTGAAGTGGAGGACTCTTCTCACCACCTGGATGCTTAGGTCGTCTGCTAGACACTGCTGGGTGTTCAGCATCTGAAAGCTTAAAGTCGGCACATTTCTCATTGCAGCAGCCACACATGCACATACATGGTCAAATAATGCCATTAGGCCACTGTTAGGCTGCATAGGTCCTGTGGAGTAGTGATCCGTCGCCATTTTGAGGTGTCAGAATTAGGCCCCTTGATTCGAGCATGGTGTGCTCGGGCTAGTCTCAGATGATCGTAAGTAGCTAGAGGTGCCGGGATAATCCTCACTGATGGGGGAGAGAAACGGTGTAGTCCATCATGGGTTCGATTGGAACTTGAGTTTAGGGATCAGCCGCCTCCCCTATAGCCAGGTCGCAGTTAGGCTGCAAGTTCGACTTGGTTGGACGCCCAGCGGCTTAAGCTGTGTTGGCTTCCAAAGGTACGGAGAAGGGGTCTCAGGTGTGCTGTAGCTCAGCAGAGTTAGATAAAATTCACTTTGTGGTGGGAGAGCTATCAAAAATGCCTATATTAGAAAGAATTCACTTAGAACCCATGAGATGTGAAACCTCTCACCATGCTGGCCAGACTCTATCTCCCCACCCCCCCCCCCCCTCCCCCCTCCCCCCATGCTTGCATTTCTTATTCTGATAAATTGATATTTATTGAAGGAAATAAAACCATTTAACCCCTTAAAACCAGAGGGCGTACTGTTACGCCCTATTCTAAGCGTGTGTAAATGCCGCAGGGCATCATAGTACGTCCTCCGTTTTTTTTTTTTTACTTACCTGATCACCGGCGATCCCACGCCGTAGATCACAGATGGGGGGACTCCCAGGGAGTCCCCGCGGCGGATCCTGCCTCCTGCAGCCCCTCCGGCCATGTGAGAGTGAGGTCCTTGTGAGGACCTCACAATCACATGGCCGGGTTAGCTGGCTACTGCATTGCCAGCAGGGGGACTGCCTGTAATGACAGTTAGTCCCTCTGCTGGCTGGAAATTAAAATAAAATAACAGTTAATCAGTGTAAAAAAAAAAAATATATACTTAGATCATATATACCGTATTTTATCGGCGTATAACACGCACTTTTTCCCCCTGAAAATAGGGGAAAAATCGTGGGTGCGTGTTATACGCCGATATCCCATAATTACTTACCTGTGCACACTTCCTTTCAGTCCCGCCGGAAACCGGAACCTGAAATTAAAGTTCCTGTACCGCGGTGCGCCTGTGAAGCCGGCCCACGCTTCAGGACAGGTAAGTAATTATGGGAGGGGAAGTACACTATGGGAGGTGTGGGGGGGAAAGTACACTATGGGAGGGGAGGGGGGGGAATACACTATGGGAGGGGAGGGGGAATACACTATGGGGAGGGGAGGGGGGAGAATACTATGGGAGGGGAGGGGGGGAGAATACTATGTGAGGGGGGAGAATACTATGGGAGGGGAGGGAGGGAGAATACTATGGGAGGGGAGGGGGGAGAATACTATGGGAGGGAGGGGAAGGGGGAGAATACAATGGGAGGGGAGGGGGGAGAATACTATGGGAGGGGAGGGGAGGGGGAGAATACTATGGGAGGGGAGGGGGGAGAATACTATGGGAGGGGGGAGAATACTATGGGAGGGGGGGAGAATACTATGGGAGGGGAGGGGGGAGAATACTATGGAGGGGAGGGGGGAGAATACTATGGGAGGGGAGGGGGGAGAATACTATGGGAGGGGATGGGAAGGGGGAGAATACAATGGGAGGGGAGGGGGGAGAATACTATGGGAGGGGAGGGAGGGGGGAGAATACTATGGGAGGGGAGGGGGGAGAATACTATGGGAGGGGGGAGAATACTATGGGAGGGGGAGAATACTATGGAGGGGAGGGGGAGAATACATGGGAGGGGAGGGGGGAGAATACTATTGAGGGGAGGGGGGAGAATACTATGGAGGGGGGGGGAGAATACTATGGGAGGGGAGGGGGGGGAGAATACTATGGGAGGGGAGGGGGAGAATAATTGGGAGTGGGAGGGGGGGAGGGGGGAAATACTATGGGAGGGGAGGGGGGAGAATACTATGGGAGGGAGGGGGAAATACTATGGGAGGGGGAGAATACTATGGGAGGGGAGGGGGAGAATACTATGGGAGTGGAGGGGGGAGAATACTATGGGAGGGGGGAGAATACTTGAGGGGAGGGAGGGGGGAGAATACTATGGGAGGGAGGGGGGGAGAATAATATGGGAGGGGAGGGGGAGAATACTATGGGGGGGAGAATACTATGGTAGGGTGGAGAATACTATGGGAGGGGAGGGGGAGAATACTATGGGAGGGGAGGGGGTAGAATACTATGGGAGGGGAGGGGGAGAATACTATGGGAGAGGGGGGGAGAATACTATGGGAGGGGAGGGGGGAGAATACTATGGGAGGGGAGGGGGGAGAATACTATGGGAGGGGGGGGGAGAATACTATGGGGGGGAGAATACTATGGGAGGGGAGGGGGGGAGAATACTATGGGAGGGGAGGGGGGAGAATACTATGGGAGGGGAGGGGGGAGAATACTATGGGAGGGGAGGGGGGAGAATACTATGGGAGGGGAGGGGGGAGAATACTATGGAAAGGGGGGGAGAATACTATGGAAAGGGGGAACACTATGGGATGAGGGGGGAACACTATGGGATGAGGGGGGAATACTATGGGATGAGGGGGGGGAATACTATGGGAGGGGGGGAAATTTCCTGGAATTTCTTTCTAAAATGAGGTGCGTGTTATACGCCGGTGCGTGTTATACGCCGATAAATACGGTATATATTATATATATTTGATCTAAGTATATATATACACATTTACATACACACACATACACTGTCTAGTTGTATCTTACTATTAATATATATATAATTATATATATATATATATATATATATATATATATATATTAACATCAAATTACACGTAGACTGATACTGATTAAATATATATATATAATTATTGTTATATATATATTTATATATAATATAAAAAAAATAAAATGAAAAAAATAATTAAAAATAAATAATTAAGAAATATATAGATGTGTGTTATTTCGTTCTAACTGTATTGTGATATTAATATATATATATATATTTTTGTAAATATGTTTTTTATTGAAGAAACCGTTCAATAACACAAGATAACGACAGTGTAGGTCACGCAGGACCTAAAACAGCTATTGTCAAGGAGGGGTGACGCGCAGGTCTCTATAATAATCGAATAAAAGCATAAACAAGTATGTGAACATACAATAAGTTAATCATGAGAGGAGAAATGTGACCACCATCCCCAGGCTTAACAACGTGACCGTGTACCCATATTTTTACGTGTTAAACTGGTGCCTTCCCTCCCAGGCACGTATACCTTCATACCAAGAACAATATTTGTGTATCGTGTGCTAAATTTCGCAACCTCGGGCAAGTACGTTTAGTGAATTGCTTTAGGAGGCATGAGTATAAATTTTCAGTTACACAGCCGTACCATTCATTGTCATTGTATAAATGAACATATGAGTTGCACGCAGTATCATCATCAACAGGATTGGGTTCGATATATGCAAAAATTATCTGGGTGTGGCAGCAAGACACCTAAGTCTCCATTATTATAGAACATGAACAGTCCGGTGATACACTATTTGTAGAGGTTGAACTGAAATCAAAGTGATTGTAAGTGAGGCGTGTCACAGGGCCGCGGTGTGGACTGGTTTCGCGATCCATCTTGGAGTTGTCCCGCACCCTTTACTGTATGGGAGTGGTGTAATGTGATCGAGACATGAATCGTTGCTAAAGTCGCAGTCATCAGGTATGCTATCGTGTATCTATGCATCGAGATTTGTATTGAAATCCCCCTCTGGGCTACAGTCGTGCGGACTAGTTTCCGAGCAGTGGTCATGAGCTCGTGTGAGGGATGTCCCTGACCCTTTCTTGCTGGTATGTTCGGCCAAGGGTGAGGGTGCTAGCTCGTTCGGCAGGATACCCGGTTCGCGAGTGGCCCTGGCCATGCGGTAAATTGTATTGTTGCTGACAGTGGCATTGTCTGGTGTAGGTTTCTCCTTTAGGTCCTTAATGTGTGTAGTAGTGTTAGCGCAAGGTGTGTATGGTGTAGGTCTGTGAGGTGTAGAGCTGTTTGCTGGAGGTATGTGTCGTCTCTCATATCTATGTGTTCGGTGTAGGAGCGTGTATCAAAGTCAATCTCAAGTTTCTAAGAATACGGGTAACCATCGGCGACCCATGAGGGATGGGTGCCTGTCCGGAGTCAGAGTATGGTTGTACAGATGTCTAGTGAAGTTTCTCTCCGGTCTCGACCCCATTCCCCCAGGCTCTGGGACCCATTAGCTCAATAGTAGAAGAATTGGGAGGGGGAAGCAGGAATTAGGTTCAAGAGAGGGTGAAGGATGGGTTGATCCGCGTCAAGTGGGGTTTGCAACCAAGGCTACACTGTTGACGGGTCCAGAAGCATTTTTCGTTTGTCGATACTGAGAAATGTACAGAAACCACGGGAGCCACATCTCTGTATGTTTCGTTTCACGCCCTGTCAAGGAGGCATGGATGCCTTCCGCTCCATGTATGTCTTCCACCCTACGGATCCATTCCTTCTTTGTTGGTATGTCACGTTGTTTCCAGTGTGCAGGTGTGTTAGCTTTGGCAGCATTTAGCAGGTGACGGAGTATAGATTTTTTGTACATCCGGATGGGTTGCGATAAGATGTGTAGCAGGGCCAGCTCTGCGTTCCATTCCGGTATGTCTCCCAAGATGGTGGCCACGGTATCCTTGATCATTACCCAGTATGGAACAATGTCCCTGCAGTCCCACCATATATGTATCAGGGTGCCACGTTCCGCCTGACATCTCCAATACATTGGGGTGATCGACGTGAAGATTCTGTGTAGCAAGGTCGGCGTTCTGTACCATAAAGAGAGCAGTTTGTAGTTTACCTCCTGATAGTACGAGCTCATAGAACTTTTCTGCTGCCATAGCAAAGCCATATCCCACTGCGAGGATGTTAGTGACTTACCGAGTTGCCCTTCCCATTGGCGATGGAAGGTGGATGCTTGGGTGGTATTTTCTATAATTAGGTGTTGGTACAGGGCCGAGATCACGTGGTCCAGTGGGATGCCACGATCGCATAGGCCCTCAAACCAGGTAAGATCGCGATGCAAGTGGTCTTTATGTGGCATTGTTTCGTACTAATGCTTCAGTTGTAGGTATCTGAGTACTGTGAGGGGGTTTCTAGGCTCAATATATATATTTATATCAAAATACACGTAGAACGAAATAATATATATATCTATATACATAAATGTATACGTATATATCACTATACATATACCTATTTATAAATAAAAATATTTTAAAAAAATTATATATATATGTATATATGTATATAAAAATTATATATATATGTTCCATTATTCCATTCCATTATTAATTCTACATATATATATTTATGTAATATTTTTACATAATTAGGTATTTTAATGAATTACAATTAGCGGGACCTGCCTGACAACCCATGCCGAAAGTATAGGGAATTTAATTTGCTAGCACTATATTTAACCCTATAACTTTCCAAGACACCATAAAACCTGTACATGGGGGGGACTGTTTTACTCTGGAGACTTCGCTGAACACAAATATTGTTTTTTCAAAACAGTAAAATGTATTACAACGATATCGCCAGTAAAAGTGACGGTTTTTGCATTTTCACAAACAGCACTTAAATATTTGTGCACGGACGATATTTTTGTGTTCAGCGAAGTCTCCCAAGTACAACAGTACCCCTCATGTACAGGTTTTATGGTGTTTTCAAAAGTTACAGCATCATATATAAGGCTTGTGTTTAATTTATTTCACAATAAAATTCGCCAGATTGGTTATGTTGCCTTTGAGACCCTATGTTAGCTCAAGAATGAAAATTACCCCTATGATGGCATACCATTTGCAATAGTAGACAACCCAAGGTATTGCAAATGGGGTGTGTCCAGTCTTTTTTTAGTAGCCACTTATTCACAAACACTGGCCAAAATGGGCTTTTTTTGCATTTTTCACACACAAATACTAACGCTAACTTTGGCCCGTGTTTGTGACCAAATGGCTACTAAAAAAGACTGGACATACCCCATTTGCAATACCTTGGGTTGTCTACTATTGCAAAATTGCAAATGGTATGCCATTATGGGTGTAAATTTAATTCCTGGGCTACTGTACAGTCTCAAAGGCAACGGAACCAATCTGGCGAATTTCAATTTCAAATGTAACATGCTATATTTGACCCTGTAACTTCCCAAAACACCATAAAAGCTGTACATAGGGAGTACTATTTTACATGTGAGACTTTGCTGAATACAAATATGTGTATTTTATTGCAGTAAAAGCAAACAGTATTATGACATTGACAGTTAAAATGTAATGTAGAACTAAAAAAATTACAACATTTCTTATTTTCTCCCATTTTCTTCATATTAAATTATGTTTCATAGCTAAATATTTGATATTAAATGAAAGCCCTGTTTCCCCTGAATAAAATGATATATAATAAGGGGGGGTGCATTTAATATGAAAGAGGTGAATTACGGTTGGACAGACATAGAGCGCAAATGCCAGGTTTTGTTTACGTTTTGTTTTGTTCACAAAGTGTACATTTGGCTCAGTCCTTAAAGGGTTAAAGAAGTGAAAGAAAGTAAAAATGAATAACTAAAAAATACAAAACACTGTGACAGGTGCTCAGAACCAAACAATGATATGTATCTACATCTTGTGTTTATGTGTGCTGTCGTTTTAAATAGTGCAACACAATTAAAAGCAGCAGCCACCAAACTGGGCAAACTCAGATGATCCTTAATACCCCAAAATCATTGTTGCGCTATAAATACTTAGCAAGTATTCTTTACTGACATCTTTTTCATTTGTTAATAATAACACAAAACTAGATTTGCCTACAATCTATACACCATAAATATAAACACAACTTAAACTTAACCCCTTAAGGACAGAGCTTCAGAAGCTTGTCTTTCACTTAATGACAACGGCATTTTTTGCATTTTTTGCTATTTGCGTTCAACTGCAATTTGCTTTTTACTTATTCATTGCACCGACACATATTATATACCGTTTTTTAAAGGACAGAAAGGGCTTTAATTTGATGTAACACATATATAAATGCTTATTTATTATTAAAAAAATACAGAAATATGCAAAAAAATTAATTTTTGTGTGTTTTTTTTACAGTTTTTGCAATAATAATGTGTACATAATTAGTGCAGGTTAAGGAAAGTAATTAAAAATAAATTCATTTAGTTGTTCTGAATTACAGAATATATAATGTGTCTGGGATTTTCAGTTTTTTTTGGTAGTTACAGGTCACAAAGCACAAGGAGTAAAATACACTTTTTATGTGGAGCGATTTTAGAATTTGGTATATTTGTCTTGTAAGCCTAATAGCCATAAAAGAAAACAAAATTGCCACACAAAAGTATATATTTATATAAAGTAGACACCACAGGCTATATACCTAAGGTTGTTTTGACACTTTCTACGTAGCCATTTTACCGCCAACCTCTGCTAAATATTGGAGTAAAATTGTGTTTTTTGGGGGTTTTCGCACACAAACTTATAACAAAGAACTTCTCATGTGTATTTTGTAAAGTTGGTGTGTGCTATTCCTGTACAAAGTTTTATTATGTGTTCAGTTACTTCTGCTGAGTACAACGGTACCCCCATTGTATGTCTTTGGCACTATTTCGTGAAGCTACAGTGCCATATAGGAGACCTGTCCTTTTCAGTATTCACAGTAGAATTTTGAGAGACGGATTTAATGAGCCTATGCTTCCATTTGGGGTATTATAACAGTTTGACTGTTCAAAAAAAACCCACAAAGGCCTACCATTTGTAAAAGTAGACACCCCAGGGTATGTCATAAGGTGCATATTGTGCCTTAACATGCCCCCATTTTTTTTACCATTACATGCCAAAGTATGTGGTAAAAAATAATTTTGTGCATTTTTTACATACGGATTGCATTTTTGCTGGGCATTTTGTATATTTCATATGTGCCACTAAGTTCAAACCCCCCAAATTATGCTCAGATAAGTCTTCTGAGTAAAAGGACACCCCCATTGTATGTCTATGGCACTATTTCGTGAAGCTACAGTGCCATATAGGAGACCTGTCCTTTTCAGTATTCACAGTAGAATTTTGAGAGACGGATTTAATGAGCCTATGCTTCCATTTGGGGTATTATAACAGTTTGACTGTTCAAAAAAACCCCACAAAGGCCTATCATTTGTAAAAGTAGACACCCCAGGGTATGTCATAAGGTGCATATTGTGCCTTAACATGCCCCCATTTTTTTACCATTACATGCCAAAGTATGTGGTAAAAAATAATTTTGTGCATTTTTTACATACGGATTGCATTTTTGCTGGGCATTTTGTATATTTCATATGTGCCACTAAGCTCAAACCCCCCAAATTATGCTCAGCTAAGTCTTCTGAGTAAAAGGACACCCCCATTGTATGTCTATGGCACTATTTCGTGAAGCTACAGTGCCATATAGGAGACCAAGCCATATCAGTTTTTACCGAACTTTGAATTTTGACGCCGGGCCTAAGTGCAATTTCCAAGCATCTTCGCAGGTTTTAAATTCAAACTACCCCACAAAGGCCTACCATTTCTTAAAGTAGACACCCCAGGGTATTTCAAAAGGCATATTTTGAACCTTAGCGTGGGATCATTTTTCCGCTAGCGTGTACCAGGTGTAGTGGTAATAAGCGTTTTTTTCTGCCTTTTTGACACACAAAGTGAGTTTGCACAGTATATTTTGCAAACCATATGTGTACTACCACTGTATAATACTTCATATGTTGCTCAGCTATGTCTGCTGAGTACAAAAACACCCCCGTATGTACCTTTGCCAGGTATATGTGGACATCGGAGGGGCACATTTGGGACACAGCCATTCCATTTTTTTTTCCAACTTTCCATTTTTACGCTGTGCCCATGTCCCATTTTAGAGTATTTTACCAGGCTATATAATCCAAATACCCCATAAAGCCATACCATTTCTTAAAGAAGACATCCCAGGGTATTTCAAAAGGCATATTTTGAACCTTAGCGTGGGATCATTTTTCCGCTAGCTTGTACCAGGTGTAGTGGTAATAAGCGTTTTTTCTGCCTTTTTGACACACAAAGTGAGTTTGCACAGTATATTTTGCAAACCTTATGTGTACTACCACTGTATAATACTTCATATGTTGCTCAGCTATGTCTGCTGAGTACAAAAATACCCCCGTATGTACCTTTGCCAGGTATATGTGGACATCGGAGGGGCACATTTGGGACACAGCCATTCCATTTTTTTTCAAACTTTACATTTTTACGCTGTGCCCATGTCCCATTTTAGAGTATTTTACCAGGCTATATAATCCAAATACCCCATAAAGCCATACCATTTCTTAAAGAAGACATCCCAGGGTATTTTAAAAGGAATATTTTGAACCTTAGCGTGGGATCATTTTTCCGCTAGCTTGTACCAGGTGTAGTGGTAATGAGCGTTATTAAATGTATTTTTTTACTTTTTAAAACTTTTTTTACTTTTTAAAACTATTTTTTAAACTTTTGTTTTGCTTATTAATTTTGTTAAAGTTTCCTAAACTTTCGTAAAACTTTTTTTTACAGATTTAACATTTTTCTAAGCTTTTTTTTTACGTTAACCCCTAACTAGCAGTAAGCAGCACTAACAGTAAATTCCCCATTTTCCCATAACTCCCACCCACCCCAGCTAGCAAAATATTTAATTATACAATATTTAAATTAGTTAATTAAATAAATTTAACCCCTGAGGGTTAAAAAATAAATAAAAGTTAATCGTCAGGGGATAAAAAAAAATTAGATCACAGTATAATACTGTGATCTGTATTTTGATCACTGTAGGCAGTGATCGACTGGCAGGGAAGGGGTTAATTTTTATTTGGACTGGGTAAAGGGTTTATTTTTTTACATTTTTTACTTAAACGTTATTAAAACTTTTTTTTTACTTAATTTTTTAACTTTTTAAAGCTTATTTTTAAACTTTTTTTAACGTTAACCCCTAGTTAGCCTAATACTAAATCCCCCAATTCCCCACTAACTTCCACCCTCCCCAGCTAGCTAAATTTATAACTTTAAAATTTTTTAATTAATTAATAAAATAAATTTAACCCCTGAGGGTTAAAAAAAATAATAATTAACCCTCAGGGGTTAAAAAAAAATCAGATCATAGTAAAATGTAATCCCTGCCAATTGATCACTGTAGTCAGTGATCAATTGGCAGGGAAGGGGTTAATTTTATATTAAAATGGGTAAAGGGGGGGTAAAGGGGGGTGGGATTTTAATTTGACTTTATTGTTTTGTCACCAGGGGGCAGGATCACTGAAGATCCGGCTCCCTGCACTTCACACAGAACCAGGAAGTGCAGGGAGGCGGAGGTGAGTATAGAGAGCCCATGTGCCCGCTCTGGCATGCTGTCAGAGCGGGCACATGTACTCTGACAGCCCGATCCGGTGCTCCCGGTCTGCCTCTAATGCAGAGGCAGACCGGAGCACCATTAACCCCACGATCGCCGCGATTGCGGCGATCTGGGGTTAATTTTAACGGGTGACGGACGAGGTCCGTCACTCGTCGTTAAGGCAATCCCCAGAGTGACGGACCTCGTCCGTCACTCGTCGTTAAGGGGTTAAGAACCACACTCACATATAACAGAGCCCCTTGTGGGTTTAAACAGCCCCAAATGAGAGTATCCCACACACCACGAGGTAGTCTGACACTCAATGTTTTCTTTCTTCTATACTTCAAAGGGGAGAACAAAAGAGACCAGAAACCCAACTGTGCAATATCTCAATATTTTATTTAAAAAAATAAGGTTAAAAACACTTACTTTGCAAGTGGTGAGTTCTCCACTTAAGGTAGCTCACAACAACGGTAAACGAGGCACACAGGCCCTGTTACAAAAACAGAGAATATGAAAACTCTGAAAATGGCCAAAAGCTTAGAGAAACTCAATAGTTTGCCCTTCGGTAAATCCTCACTTAGGTCTCAAAATATTTTTTGCTCACTTGAGCCATTACAGAGTTAACCCATACTATTTGCATATCAGACTGATCCCACCCATAAGAATAGGCCAGAGCTGAAATGCCGGCAAGTTCTCTCTGCACGAGAGATTCAGCAGCTCCAGACTATCGTGTCGACCACCTTTGAGCCTCATCAGCGACTTGTAGCTAAAATCTCTCTAGGCACAGTGACCGTGGAGTCCAAGTCTGGATTACCCTTTTAAATTGGGGAGAGTCAAGTTAATCCATTGCAACAAAAACAGAGAATATGAAAACTCTGAGAATGGACAAAAGCTTAGCCATCGCCCTGGAACACAGTCTCTTCCAGGTCCCAAAATTCCTGATAGTATGGGAATACCTGGTCTGCCTCTTCTTGAGGTGTAATGGTTGGATGAAGCCTGAGGGAGGCTACATTAGAAATAAAAGTCTCCACTCAGATAAACAATCAAATATAAATGTAATATGAGACTTGCAGGGCCCAATGAAAAACCATTTCGGTCATGAGACGCGCAGCTCTCAATAATTACTAAAGTTTCATAGAATATATATAACACAGTTTAAAAGCCGTACCAGATGGCATATTGATGTGGTAGCTAACATGTTAATTAAAACTCTAAGAACAGTTGCTTATCCAGCTAGTGAATAATTATCTTAAATAGGGTAAAACAGAACAATGAGGGAAGGGTAGTATGAAAATGGGAAGGGGGAGTATCTTGTAATCACATCAGCCATACTCAATGATTAGGAAAAAGGGGAATTGGGAACACAAGCGGAACATACATTTCTAACACCAAAATATATAGGAAATACAGATTAAGGAACACCTCACACACACAAAAATACCGTTTTAATTCCACAAGCTATTTAAAATCACCTATCATTGCAAACAAATATAGGAATTCTACTACATATCATGTAAAGCCCACCATTACCTCACAATGCCCCAAAATCAGTGGGTCCTAAACTAACTTTAACATGGAAGATTAACACGCTAGCTTCAATATTTACCACTTAAACAGCTTCCAGAAACTGTCCTCAAGTTTAAGATTTCATGTGGTCACTTCCAAAGGGGCACCTATAGTGGATGGATGAGGTGAAAAATTGGAACTGGGGGTACACTCCGAACATGAATTTTGAATTAGTGGTGAGAGACCAAAACCTATATACAGATTAGGGGAGAGCGCAATTAGGGAATTAGTTTAGGACTGTGTATTGGATAGTGTATTGGGGTACTGTGACATAGTGCTGTGGTTTACACAGCATGGCCATATGGTGGATTTTAAGTAACCGTGTAAAATGTAAACTGTATTTTTTATTTGGTGTGTGCGCTATTCCTTAATTTATATTTTATATATACATATTTTTTGTGTGCGCTAGTCCTTAATCTATATTATATATATATATTTTGTGTGCGCTAGTCCTTAATCCATATTATATATCTGTATATATTTTTTTTTTCTGCGCTAGTCCTTAATCTATATTATATATATATATTTTTTTAATTTTTTTTTGTGCGCTAGTCCTTAATCTATATTATATATATATATATATATTTATTTATTTATTGTTTTTTTTTTGTGTGTGCGCTAGTCCTTAATCTATATTATGTATACATGCTGGTCTTTACAGCAGCGTCACTAAGAGATGCATGTTCTGGGTATTTTAATAGCAGTTCGTGTTGATGTCCATTAAATGGCAGTAAAATATTATAAAAATGTAAAGGTTTACATTCCATAATTTCATATGTAACATTTTTAAGTTTGTTTTAATTTTTTTTTACATATTGTTACTTCTAATTTCATTATTTAAATATATATTGGACTGTCTTAATGTTTATTCCACTACTACTACTTCTGAACCTTTCACGATCCAATACTGTACAGAAACAGGCCCTTTTATAATGAAATATCGCGTCTGGCATATTAATCCCCATCACAAATAATTGTCCTATGCTGAAATTGTCCTTTAATTATGCCCCATTTTCTCCATTCATGTTTTGCTGGTACAGATTAATTATAATGTGTAGTCTTATGACAGTGAAGAGTTATTGCATGGGTTACTAATGGGGGTAAAACATTTCTTAAAGTGACAGTGTAATTTTTTTTTACCCGTTTTTCTCTCCTTATTTCGTGTGTTTCTTAATGGTGATAATCCTCCCCGCACCTTTATTTTTATTCAGTATTTCCTCTTTCTTGCACCAGATCTCAGTTTGTGGACGCTGCCATTTTGCTCTCCTCTGTCCATGATGTCTGTAGTTTGCCCTTCTGTAGGATTCATTTGATTAATAAATTAGCTTAGCAAGTAAAAAGGAACTTTGCTTAAACTCCACAGATTTATAGATCACGCTGCCAACAAGAAAAAGTAGTCCTTACTTTCCTTTTCTTAAGCACATACAGGATAACACTTACCAGGAAAGGTTAAAGAATCTTAACATGTATAGCTTGGAGGAAATACGAGGCAGGGGGGATATGATAGAAACATTTAAATACATAAAGGGAATCAACAAAGTAAAGGAGGAGACTATATTTAAAAGAAGAAAAACTACCACAACAAGAGGACATAGTCTTAAATTAGAGGGACAAAGGTTTAAAAATAATATCAGGAAGTATTACTTTACTGAGAGGGTAGTGGATGCATGGAATAGCCTTCCAGCTGAAGTGGTAGAGGTTAACACAGTAAAGGAGTTTAAGCATGCGTGGGATAGGCATAAGGCTATCCTAACTATAAGATAAGGACAGGGACTAATGAAAGTATTTATAAAACTGGGCAGACTAGATGGGCCGAATGGTTCTTATCTGCCGTCACATTCTATGTTTCTAACTAAGGGGAATTAAAAAAAAATATGATGAAAAAGTGGGACAAAAAAATATCAATTCTATAGCGAAACAGCAATTGTTCAAAAGAGACAGAGCATTTTAAAAACCCCCCCTTATTAAAATCGACTGTTCCACTATTGAAACAGGACAATTGTTTAACTTTGTTTTAAAGATGGAATGATAGTCTTTTTTTCCCCCAAATGTAAGTTTATGAAACAGCGCATGCAAAATGCAAAGGACTGTAATAAGAAAAAGGGGGAGTGAAAAACAATAACATCTCGTAAAAGATAGAAAAGAAGAGAAAACTATAAAGGAAGGAGATAATTGAGACAGTGAGAGAAAATTACGTTTTAAACTTAAATTCTTATACTTTCAATATTTGTGACATGTAAAATCAGTACCTAACTATAGCCACAAGGTGGCATCAAAATGCAATCCTACAATATCTATATTTATACATTTGCTGTTACTTCCTCAATGTAGCATAGTTTTAGTGGCCAAACAACAAAAAGGACAGATGTGGTCAGATTCAAGAAATCAAATGAAACTAACCGCATCTCTGGAAATAACTATAGCGGAAGTGTCTAGGATTATAATGCTGGCTGTCGGTAACAGGTGTAGCTGTGAACCGCTAAGGGTGTCACTATAGACCCATGAGCAGAAAAAATGCCATTAAATACCAAAATGAAGTATATACAAAAAGTTACTGCTAAATGCAAAAAATAAATAAAGTATATACAGTGGTACTAGGATTCCACGCCTGTCAATAGAAGGATATGTATAGGTAGGGATATAATGAGCCAAATGGCAACAGCAACTCACCCCTAATTATCAGCTTTAATATAGTGCACTATAAGGAGATGAGAAAAATCCCCAAGTCCCAACCATAAATACCTCCTATAGAGATAGTAGTAGATACAGGGTAAACAGAGGCTCCAAATGAGGCTAGTACAGGGGTGAAGGGAGATTGAGGAGGGTATGCAGTGTTAATAGCAGTCAAATTCGGACTGCTAGTTTTAAATTTAAACAACCTCTCTCCCTGTAAATCCTGTACAAAAAGGATTATAGGTCCCCAAATCACAACCATAAATACCTCTTACAAAAAAATACTAATGATAGGTAACAGGTGTAGCTGTGAACCGCTAAGGGTGTCACTATAGACCCATGAGCAGAAAAAATGCTACTAAATACCAAAATGAAGTATATACAAAAAGTTACTGCTAAATGCAAAAAATAATAAATAAAGTATATACAGTGGTACTAGGATTCCACGCCTGTCAATAGAAGGATATGTATAGGTAGGGATATAATGAGCCAAATGGCAACAGCAACTCACCCCTAATTATCAGCTTTAATATAGTGCACTATAAGGAGATGAGAAAAATCCCCAAGTCCCAACCATAAATACCTCCTGACGAAGGTGCTCCTTTTTAGCACCGAAACGTACGTTGGGCAATTTGTTTTTTCCTCATATCACGGATATGAGCACTGGGCACTGGTGGTTTTAGCACCATGTTAATCACTTAATGTATATTTGATTTACTCTTTCTTTTCTATGCCTGTCTAGCTAGATTAACAGGGAGAGAGGCTTTATAAATTAAACCAGCAGTCCGAATTTGACTGTTATTATGACTGTCTACCGTCCTCAATCTCCCTTTACCTCTGTACTAGCTCCAATTGGAGCCTCTGTCTACTCTGTATCTATCATTAGTATTTTTTTGTAAGAGGTATTTATGGTTGTGATTTGGGGACCTATAATCCTTTTTGTACAGGATTTACAGGGAGAGAGGTTGTTTAAATTTAAAACTAGCAGTCCGAATTTGACTGCTATTAACACTGCATACCCTCCTCAATCTCCCTTCACCCCTGTACTAGCCTCATTTGGAGCCTCTGTTTACCCTGTATCTACTACTATCTCTATAGGAGGTATTTATGGTTGGGACTTGGGGATTTTTCTCATCTCCTTATAGTGCACTATATTAAAGCTGATAATTAGGGGTGAGTTGCTGTTGCCATTTGGCTCATTATATCCCTACCTATACATATCCTTCTATTGACAGGCGTGGAATCCTAGTACCACTGTATATACTTTATTTATTATTTTTTGCATTTAGCAGTAACTTTTTGTATATACTTCATTTTGGTATTTAGTAGCATTTTTTCTGCTCATGGGTCTATAGTGACACCCTTAGCGGTTCACAGCTACACCTGTTACCTATCATTAGTATTTTTTTGTAAGAGGTATTTATGGTTGTGATTTGGGGACCTATAATCCTTTTTGTACAGGATTTACAGGGAGAGAGGTTGTTTAAATTTAAAACTAGCAGTCCGAATTTGACTGCTATTAACACTGCATACCCTCCTCAATCTCCCTTCACCCCTGTACTAGCCTCATTTGGAGCCTCTGTTTAC
Organism: Pelobates fuscus; assembly: GCF_036172605.1. Classification (NCBI taxonomy): domain Eukaryota; kingdom Metazoa; phylum Chordata; class Amphibia; order Anura; family Pelobatidae; genus Pelobates; species Pelobates fuscus. Next base: position 18,311,745 of record NC_086327.1, on the reverse strand, counting down.
CCTGTATCTACTACTATCTCTATAGGAGGTATTTATGGTTGGGACTTGGGGATTTTTCTCATCTCCTTATAGTGCACTATATTAAAGCTGATAATTAGGGGTGAGTTGCTGTTGCCATTTGGCTCATTATATCCCTACCTATACATATCCTTCTATTGACAGGCGTGGAATCCTAGTACCACTGTATATACTTTATTTATTTTTTGCATTTAGCAGTAACTTTTTGTATATACTTCATTTTGGTATTTAATAGCATTTTTTCTGCTCATGGGTCTATAGTGACACCCTTAGCGGTTCACAGCTACACCTGTTACCGACAGCCAGCATTATAATCCTAGACACTGCCGCTATAGTTATTTCCAGAGATGCGGTTAGTTTCATTTGATTTCTTGAATCTGACCACATCTGTCCTTTTTGTTGTTTGATTTTGTATATATGGGGTTATGCCCCTTCTTGAGACATCTGGAGTCTCTAATTGGTACACCAGTCTCTGAGTAGACACTCGGCATTACTTCCTCGGGTTATCCGGGGTTGTCGGCACAGGTGTACACCCAGAGACACTGAACTTTTTGTTCTCTGTTTTCCTAGTTTTAGTGGCCCTATGCTTGTTGCTCACAGATTTTTTTTTTTTTTTTTTAAACATCAAAAATTGGAATTTATTATTGCCTACTTCCGCTTAAAATTCTGGAATCGCAAAGACCAATACCAAATCATCATCTGTTGTTATTGCTTTCCTCTTTTTCCCTTAATGTAATTAATTTGACAATTACATGTAAGGACAAACAAACTTGGACAAACGGTTATTCATATCTTAATATTTGGGAGCGTTGGTATAGGTGTTGTTAATGATATAAATAGAACTCTTCTCCCATATAATTAAGAAGATAACAAAAATTATAAAACAAATTATATGAAATATGGCTGTGAGGCAGAGGGTATCCAGAGGGTTGGGTGCTGTATAGTAGATCGATATTAGGTGTTTGGAGTCAAGGTCTAGAGGGCACTATTAATCCGGGTAATTTTTAATCTATCTATCCCAGAAACTGTATTGATGATTTAGCAAGGGGGAGCGCCTGGCAATGGCATGCTCCATCTTACATTGTGTAATACTTTGTGAGTAAATCTTGGACCAGCTATCCACCTGCTGAGAATTAGTGTTCCTGGCTATTGATGTTTGGACAGCCTTTAGAATGTGGATGATAACCGGTCTAAGGTTTCTATTAATCATCTTCCTATTCATATGTAGCAAAGCCATGCTCGGGGTCAGTTTAAACTTCTTTTCTAATAAAGTTGATAAATAATGGTTTGTTTAAACCACAGTGGAAAAAAGGGAAACATTGATTGAATGCTCAAAATCACCAAGTGTGAGTCACTCCAAATCACACAGAAAGCATTCAACAAAATAAAACAAATGGTATGTTGAGAGCAAAATATATCAACAAAATAAAACAAATGGTATGTTGAGAGCAATATATATATATTTTGCTCTCACCATACCATTTGTTAAATAATGGTTTGTTGTCTCCCAGGGGTGTCTGATTGCCAGACTGTCCCACCAGATGTGTTTAAAATCTACTGTTGACTCAGAGCATCACCAACTAGTGGCGGAGGCTGTAGTGGCGGAGGCATGTGCATTCGTTTTCTTACGAACAGGATTTCGTACGAAAATTCAGTTATTTTTGTATTTGTTTACCTGAAAGGTAAACGAAAGTCCAACATACAAAAAAGAAACAAAACAAAAGGGTAAATGCAGAATGCATTGCCTTTTCATTTCAGTTCAGTTCTTTCATTTATTGAACACACTGCGCATGCGCAAAAAACAAAACAAAATGCAAGAATGGAACCAGCAGCGCTACCAGCTCCCTCCTTGTAATAAACATTCTACATTCTACCCCCCTGCATTAACGTATAGGGGTAACTTTGACCCCCAAACTAATAAAAGGGAGGATAAATCCTCCTGCATGCCCCTACTAGCAGCATGTCGCGAGTAGGGGCATGTTGCCTAAACAGCGAGCAGCCAGTGGCACCAGTGAAATTTTCATTTCGTACAAATGATTTCGTACTAAAAAAAAATGTATTTCGTCAATGCTGAATTTCGTCCACAAGCCATTCGTTTTCAAACGAAATTTGTTAAAAAAATAATTTGTTTTCGTCCATATGGATGAAAACAGCACTGCACATGAGCAAAAAAAAAAGCAAGGAGGGAGCCGGCAGCACTTTAGTTTTTTGATCTTTGTCCATTGACACTTACTTATTTCCAACATGGAGGGACACTTTTGGGGTGTGATTGGGGGTGTGGCCAGTGGTCGGCTGTTTGAGAAATTTTAGATGACTTGCTAATAACAATTTATACAACTAAACTGTTATTTAATAGAACAAGAACAATGTAGCCTATTCGCGTAGAATGATTTATAAACACATTTATTGTAGTTTAAAGACATTACTGGGAGTATTATTGCTGTGGAGCTCTGTTATACACTCAGACACATTACTGGGAGTATTATTACTGTGGAGCTCTGTGATACACTCAGACACATTACTGGGAGTATTATTACTGTGGAGCTCTGTGATACACTCAGACACATTACTGGGAGTATTATTACTGTGGAGCTCTGTTATACACTCAGACACGAACAATATGGAGCTCCTACAAAGAGGGACGTTAGGATAGAAAATAGGGACAGAGAGAAATGGGCCAAGAATAGGGACTGCCCCTGCTAAATCACTTGGGAGGTATGCTGATGAAGTGAGTGCATGCTTACAAAACACGTAGGATTGTTGTGATCTCACTTCCCAGCTGCTCAGGTTGATTCACACTGGAGTGTTGCCAAGTAGAAAAGGGTACTCTGTATATTGATTTTTAGATAAAGGTCATTTTGTGAGTCCTCTTGTCATACGATCCTCATGATATTGGTGATCGTCTAGCGCTATAGAAAATTTCAATTAATTTTACACAGAGAAATGGATAATCAAGCACTCTACGATCCATATAATGTAAGATTTTTTGATCGGGTTCTTTTTCATTTGTTTTTGTTTTATTGTTATGCCAAATGCAAATATTGTATTTCTCAAACTGTGTACTTTGTCTTTAAGAGATATTGCAAACTGACAAGGTGTTAGAAATGGAACATATTGTTTTTCATACATGTCTCTTTAAGGAAGAACCCTTTACCTACTTTCAGTGCATAATATATTTATGCCAAATTGTCTTAGCCTAATACAAAACAAGTAATGCAATAATATCTTCAAGGCTATGCTACGTCATCCTGACTTACGCCATTTTGTCCTGGGATAATGGAAATTTAGTATAAACAATAAATTAGATGTCTAGGTCATGAAAATTAAACAATAGATAAGACGTTCAGATGTTAAGACGCCATCTTGTCCTAAGTCAGAGAATGTTCAAGTTAAGGGAGGTCCTAAAATGAATAAAGTAAAAGTAGTTTGACTTTTTCATATATGAATTACGGTAACCCTAAAATAAAAAAAAAAAGGTATACATATGTGTACCTTTTAAAAGTTAACACACAGAGGAGAGATTTGGAGACAGACAATGTCGCTCCATATTATAATGACTGAGAGATGTTGACATGTTCAAGAGGTTATGCTATTCTATTCAAAATGATATTTTATATGTCTATATTTATTTAATAAAATATCTAAAAGACAAAACTTTATTGCTTCCAAGACAATCCTTATTTTATATTGTATTCTCAATTATTTATATATGTTAAATAGAGGATCTCTTACACTAACTCTATAAATTTATGGCTGAAGATATCTGTATGATTAGCTCTGAGCTCTAAGTTCTATGCTTTAAGACATTATAGTGGTAAATAAGGGAACCAGCCGCGGTTACAATATTATGTATACATATAACATGTTGTAAGATATCCTCTTTCTATAATTGCAAAGCACTGCAGCTTTAAATAAATGCTGATAATAATAACTGATATTGTGCACCGCAGCCTGTAGGTGAAGTTACTTCCTTTTCTTTATCTCACTTCCCCCTAATACACGTTTCTCATTTAACACTGGTTTACCACAATGTCAATGTGTGATCCAGATGATGGTTTGTATGGTTCACGTTTCTATATGTTCATAAATGTATAATTATTCACAAATCAAGAAGGAAGTGACCAAGAGAGAAAAAAAAGATAAAGAGTAGTAAAAAAAACAAAAAAAAAAAAAAACCCTTTACACATTATATATTAATATAATATATAATAATATAATAATATAATGTATAAATATTTACATATAGATTTATTTTACTGTTTCTCCTGTTTTTCTTACTTGATCTATGAATCAAGTAGCGCGAAAATGCACCTTTCAGTGAACGGAAAAATATATACATAATATTGTAAAATATATACATAATACGGTAAAACATATACATAATATTGTAAAACATATAAATAATATTGTAAAATATATACATGATATTGTAAAATATATACATAATACAGTAAAACATATACATAATATTGTAAAATATATACATGATATTGCATACATAATATTGTAAAATATATACATAACACTGTAAAACATATACATAATATTGTAAAACATATAAATAATATTGTAAACTGTATACATGATATTGCATACATAATATTGTAAAATATATACATAATACAGTAAAACATATACATAATATTGTAAAATATATACATGATATTGCATACATAATATTGTAAAATATATACATAATACAGTAAAACATATACATAATATTGTAAAACATATAAATAATATTGTAAAATATATACATGATATTGTAAAATATATACATAATACAGTAAAACATATACATAATATTGTAAAACATATAAATAATATTGTAAAATATATACATGATATTGTAAAATATATACATAATACAGTAAAACATATACATAATATTGTAAAATATATACATGATATTGCATACATAATATTGTAAAATATATACATAATACAGTAAAACATATACATAATATTGTAAAACATATAAATAATATTGTAAACTATATACATGATATTGCATACATAATATTGTAAAATATATACATAATACAGTAAAACATATACATAATATTGTAAAATATATACATGATATTGCATACATAATATTGTAAAATATATACATAATACAGTAAAACATATACATAATATTGTAAAATATATACATGATATTGCATACATAATATTGTAAAATATATACATAATACAGTAAAACATATACATAATATTGTAAAACATATAAATAATATTGTAAAATATATACATGATATTGCACTGAGGCTTTATTGCTGCTTTTATACACATTTTCCAACAAGGTTACCACCCACGTGGACCTTGTTGGATACTGAAAAAATAAACATAACAACCAATCATAAACAGACACACAGTTAAACACTCCCATTCATTACATCAAACTCCTCCCCTCTGCCTGTGATATAATTACTGAACACAATTGGCTAACGTAATTACCACAGGCAGGAAAATATATTGTTTTTATCCAATTCTTATAACTTTAAAATTATACATGCAATATTATTAAAAGTTAATTTTTTAGAAACAGCATAACTAGGGAACTCCCGTTCGGGAGTTAGCTGGTAGTCTCTTTTGACCAACCTCACGCACATTTTCATGCCCAAAACAGTTCCAGATATTTGAGCTGTGCAGCCGGTCTATTCATTATAGTTCAAATGCAGTTTGGATGCACGAACGGGTGCCGTTTCGGGCAAATAGCAATATTACTGTGGCGTTTAAATAGTCGAATGCTGTTCAACTCCATTTGAATGTAATAGTTCCAGGGAAGGTAAAACTTCAGCTGTGATCATGCCGTCGAGTAGCCAATTTCAGTTCCATGAACTCGACGGCAAAACACAGCTGACCGCGTTCGGCTGAATTAAAATGGCTTCCGCCACGTGTTCGTTTGTTGAATGGCAGCCACTACGACTACTTCGGCACTTCGGCTGCATCCAAAGGGCCATAACAAAAGTGTAGATCCCTTTCCAAAGTATTTAAAGGGGTACAAACAGTACAATAAAATCCAATATGCCCAAATAACGTGTTTAAGGGGCAATCCATCCCAGGGGCCATAGTCACAAGGCAAGAGGCTGGCAACCAGCCCTCTCCAGGCACAAGTGGCGAAGGGCACTTCGTCACAATATACATAATATTGTAAAATATATACATAATACGGTAAAATATATACATGATATTGCATATATAATATTGTAAAATATATACATAATACTGTAAAATATATATACATAATATTATATATATTTTGCTGTACTATGCATGTCCCACGTTTGCCTTTTTGTTCATCTGATTCTTTTTCCTGGATATTGTTACGTTAATGAAATTTGGCCAAGCCAAACCTCTATATGGACCATTTCAGCTTACACACACCAACACACATACAGATTCACAGAAAAAAACACTAATACACATAACGACACACACATACACACCAACAAACATACATATACACAGAAAAACACACTAATATACATAACGATACACACAAACACACTCACAACACGCATACAGATACACAGGAAAACACACTAATACACATAACAATACACACACACACTAACACACATGCAGATACAAACACTATTACATTTACAGATAAACAGGCACACACTGACACACACACAGATACATAGATAAACACAATGACACTCATACAAATACTGAGACACAGATACAGACACACACAGATACTCAGGAGTATGCATACCGACACACAAATGTACAGACAAACACTTTGATGAAATCAGGATGAGCTAAATATCCACATGGCTCTAATTCAGCTTTCCAGAATTTTTTGTTAATTCATGGGCAAAGTGATTCAACTGAAATAATAGTTTTTCACTTTGTTCACTTTGAAAAAGCCCCTTTGGGTGAAACGGGTTAGTGTTTTTGTCATTGGTTTTATTATCTTTGTGTGGCAAACCTAGCCACTTCTGGACTCTAATATGGGAAGGTTGTCTGTAGGCTGTACTGTGTGCTATGTATATTTTGCTGTATGTGTATTGTGCTATAGAGATTCGCATGCTGGCAGCCGTAAGCTACCAGCATACAAGTACTTCGTTCGGCGAACAGCGGCTATCACGGGCCCCCCTGATAGATCACACACTTAGGGTCGTGTGGCGCTTGTTGCAATCGGTAATTAGAGACTCTCCTGGGTGGCCGTCGTTAGACTACCGACCATGCGGCGGTCGGCCATCTTGGATCGTCTATTCTGCAGCGGTGTTTGGTCATCGAGCGCCTGGAACTAAAAACGGCTACTCGATGATGCGAACACCGCTGCACTTCCAGGCCGTTCGGGAGCCCGGTTTTTGGTAGATTCGTTCCCCTAAATACAATCGACAGATTGAGAGGAACTTTCAAACAGAACAGTATTTGTTGCGGCGTTCGGTCATTTCAGCTGGGATCTGAGCGGTATTCGCACAAAAGGTGCGCTCAGACCCCAGCTATCTACCGAATGTTCGGTTACCTCAATGTACCGAATATTGTCTAAAATATGTATTTTAAAGTAAATTGTCAGTTTTGCTGCACGAGGGGATAATCCACTTAATCGTCCATTTTAGTGGGAGTATCCATCTCGTGCAGCAATGCCTGTTGGGAGAATTACAATGCCTGATGGGATAAATCCCCTGAATTATCTGTAAGGAAACTCCTTGCATGGGGGGCTGTTTAAATATGCCAGCTTGTGAATAAAGCAAGTTAGTTGACTCCCAAACTGTGTTTCGTCCGGTTATTGGGAGGATTTGGGGACTTTCATTACTTTTCAGCGCTGACTGTGGATTTACCTGTGAAACCAGCGGAGATTGTGAATTCTAATACTGCCCTCCGCTACAATTGGTGGCAAGCGACGGGATCCGACCTTACAACCGAAAAGCGCAATTCGTGCAAATTGTAACTGCCGAATAAGAAAAGGGAATGGCAAGCAGAATACAGCGAAAGAACCGACTACCGAAGTGAATGGAGACGGATTATTCTAAGCTAAAAAGACAAACGTTAAAGGAACTGCTGGAAGCCAGAGGAAAGATAGCCAGCAGCAAACCCAAGGCTGTACTAATTGCCGAGCTGATGGAGGGAGACCGAGCCCGCAGCGCTACACCCCCAACAGTCATGGAAGAAACTCTCTATCAGAGAGAAATGAGGGCCAGGTTGGCATTTCTGCCACAGCCTATATCAGCGGACATGCTGAACCTGGTGATGGCAAATGTGCAGGAGTACGTGATGGCACACAGCCCACAGCATACACAGGCTCGAGCAGAACTCCCGACTGGGTCACCCTACAGCCAAGTAAAACCCAAAATTCCCTATCATGCATTTAAAGTATTTTGCGAGGAGAAGGATGAGATCGATGGGTTTTTACAAGATTTTGAAAGGCTGTGTGATTTACATGACTTAGAACGGGCAGTATGGGTCCCACTGCTAGCAGGCAGGCTGACAGGGCGGGCAGCCGAAGCATATCGTGCTGTACCCAGCGAGGACAGCAAAGACTATGAGAAAGTGAAGCGGGCGATATTAGAGAGGTATGCCATTACCCCAGAGGCATACCGGCGGAAATTTAGAAACCTGCGAAAACCAGAGAAAGATTCTCATGCGGAGTGGGCACACAAGCTGGATCAAGCATCCCAAGGGTGGATACAAGCGAGCCAGGCCACTACCATGGAAGGATTACGACAGTTAATGCTGTTGGAGCAATTCTTCGACGGTTTGGCTCCAGTGACACAAGAATGGGTGCGGGACAGGAAGCCTCTCACCCTAACAGAGGCCGCACGCTTAGCCGACCAGCATTTTGATGCAAGAAGGCATCAGATAACCCTTTCCAAGAGTTACCCACGACCCACAGGGTCACCCAGCGTGCCAACCCCCCACACTCCCACTGCACCCCCTTTTCGTCCATCCCCAGGGACTGTACCACCCCCCTCCCGGTATAATGGGAATGCACCCAAAATCGGGGCAGGCCCACCTGGAACCAAGCCCGACCGAATCCAGCACCAAGGGCTGCTGCCCACTATTATCAGCGGGAACCAGCTGCCCAAGAAATGTGGAGCGTTCAACCCGAGGAACCTCTAGGGGTATTACACGAGGTGATGTCAGTTCGAGCCACCGACAACCGGCAGCATCATCACCAACTGGTGACCCTGGAGGGGAAAGAAGTACAAGGGCTCCGAGATTCCGGAGCCACGCTCACCTTGATCGCACCCCATCTAGTTCCAGGTTCCGCTCACACTGGCGGATCAGTGGCCGTAAGGGTGGCAGGGGGAGCAGTGTACCGTTTACCCACTGCTAAAGTACATTTGGATTAGGGTGTGGGAGAGGGGGTTGTGGAAGTAGGTCTCATGCAAAACCTACCAGCGGATGTTGTACTGGGGAATGACTTGGGCCAGATGACCTCTGCTTTTGTCCCACAGGCTCCCTACCAAGAAGCCCATCCAGTCACCACACGGCAACAGGCTCGCACCACGGCTCAACCAACACACTCTGAGGCTCAGGTAAGAGACCAAGACCCCCACCCGACACGTATATCCTGGGATACCCCAGCTAAGTTTGAAGCCGAGGTGAAGGCAGATCCCACATTACAGGTGTACAGAGACAGGGTACGCACTGACCAGGGGGGGCTAGAGGGGGAGCGGTACACTTGGGAGAAAGGGCTACTATATCGCATTGCGGAACGGGGAGTGGGAGGGTCAGTCACAGTGACCACCAAACAGTTAGTGGTTCCCCAGAAATATCGTCCCGAGCTACTTAAGATTGCTCACGATATCCCCTTGTCCGGACATCTAGGAATGACCCGTACCCGATATAGGTTAACCCATGCATTTTTCTGGCCAGGAATTTCTAAAGATGTGAGACAATACTGCACCTCATGTGATATATGCCAGCGAGTAGGCAAACAAGGCGACCGTCACAAAGCTAAATTATGTCCCCTCCCGATTATATCAGAACCTTTCAGTAGGGTGGCCGTTGACATAGTGGGACCCTTACCCAAACCCAGTCCCTCCGGAAAACGGTTCATCTTAACGGTAGTAGACTATGCCACCCGATACCCAGAGGCCGTAGCACTCTCGAATATCAATGCAGAGACGGTGGCCGAGGCGTTAATGAAAATATTCTCCCGGGTAGGGTTTCCCCAAGAAATAATATCCGATAGGGGCACCCAATTCACCGCCGAGGTCACCCAGCAACTGTGGAAAATATGTGGCATTAAGCCCATAGTAAATTCTGCGTACCACCCCCAGTCCAATGGCTTATGCGAGAGATTTAATGGTACGCTCAAGCAGATGCTCCGTACGTTTGGAGAGGCACACAGAGACTGGGAGCGTTTTCTGCCCCATTTGCTCTTCGCATATAGAGAGGTACCTCAAGAATCCACAGGGTTCTCCCCTTTTGAATTGCTGTTTGGGAGAAGGAGAGAGTAGCCCTGATGGAACCCCTATTGTATCGTACGTACTGGAATTCAGGGACCGTCTGGAGGCGCTAACTCAGGAAGTGCGCAACAACCTCCAGGCGGCCCAACAACGCCAGCGCCGCTGGTATGATAGGGGAGCCAGAGACTGCAGCTTTCAAGTGGGACAGAAGGTTTTGATTTTAAAACCGGTCCGCACAGACAAGCTGCAGGCCATCTGGCAAGGCCCATACCAGGTGGTGGAACAGAGGTGTGACACCACCTATGTGATTGGCCCATGCTCAGGGGCAGGGAAGAGGCGCATGCTCCATGTGAACATGCTCAAACCCTATCATGAGAGGACAGAGGACGTGGCGGCGATATGCACCTCAGCCTCTGAGGATCAGGAGAATCTGCCCCTACCTGACCTATTAGAACAGGAAGAACCAGTGGCGGATCCAGAGCCTGATCTCGGGAGGGGCACTTGTAGATTATTTAAAAAAAATAATCCTAGCACAATAACCACTACAGCTCAGTGTAGTAGTTATGGTGCCAGTAGTGCCAGGATCCCACCCCAGAGTAAGTAGTCATACCGTTTAAGAACAGTTTGACAACTTACCTGGGGTCTGCTGGGATATAGGGCATAGGAGAAGTGGTGTGTGTTAATGGTGAAGTGTGTGTGAAAGGTGCAGTGTGTGTGAGCGGTGAAGTGAGTGTGAGTGCGTAAGGGTGGCAGTGTGTGTTTTAGGGGGCAGTGTGTGTATGGGGGCACTGTATGTCTGTGTGGGGCAGTGTGTGTATGGGGGGCACTGTGTGTATGTGTTTGGGGCAATGTGTGTATGGGGGGCAGCAGTGTGTGTAGGGCACTGTGTGTGTATAGGTGTGCAGTGTGTGCGGGGCAGTATGTTTATGGGGCAGTGTGTATGGGGACAGTGTTTGTGGGACAGTGTTGTATGGGGACAGTGTTGTATGGGGACAGTGTTTGTGGGACAGTGTTGTATGGGGACAGTGTTGTATGGGGACAGTGTTGTTTGTGGGCAGTGTGTGTTTGTGGGCAGTGTGTGTTTGTGGGCAGTGTGTGTTTGTGGGCAGTGTGTGTATGGGGGGCAGTATGTGTATGGGGGGCAGTGTTTGTATGGGGGGCAGTGTTTGTATGTGGGGGCAGTGTGTGTAGTGTTTGTATGTGGGGCAGTGTTTGTGGGTCAGTGTGTGTATGGGGTCAGTGTGTGTATGGGGACAGTGTGTGTATGGGGACAGTGTTTATATGGGGACAGTGTGTACATGGGGACAGTGTGCATGTGGGGACAGTGTGTATATGGGGACAGTGTGTATATGGGGACAGTGTGTGTGTGTATGGGGGCAGTGTTTGTGTGTATGGGGGCAGTGTTTGTGTGTATGGGGGCAGTGTTTGTGTGTATGGGGGCAGTGTTTGTGTGTATGGGGGCAGTGTTTGTGTGTACGGGGGCAGTGTTTGTGTGTATGGGGGCAGTGTTTGTGTGTATGGGGCAGTGTTTGTGTGTGTGGGGTCAGTGTGTGTATGGGGTCAGTGTGTGTGGGGTCAGTGTGTGTATGGGGTCAGTGTGTGTATGGGGTCAGTGTGTGTATGGGGTCAGTGTGTGTAGTGTGTGTATGGGGTCAGTGTGTGTAGTGTGTGTATGGGGTCAGTGTGTGTAGTGTGTGTATGGGGTCAGTGTGGGTATGGGGTCAGTGTGTGTAGTGTGTGTATGGGGTCAGTGTGTGTAGTGTGTGTATGGGGTCAGTGTGTGTAGTGTGTGTATGGGGTCAGTGTGTGTAGTGTGTGTATGGGGTCAGTGTGAGTATGGGGTCAGTGTGTGTATGGGGTCAGTGTGTGTAGTGTGTGTATGGGGTCAGTGTGTGTATGGGGTCAGTGTGTGTAGTGTGTGTAAGGGGTCAGTGTGTGTAGTGTGTGTATGGGGCCAGTGTGTGTAGTGTGTGTATGGGGTCAGTGTGTGTAGTGTGTGTATGGGGTCAGTGTGTGTATGGGGTCAGTGTGTGTAGTGTGTATGGGGTCAGTGTGTGTATGGGGGCAGTGTATGTGGGGCAGTGTATGTGGGGCAGTGTGTATGGGGGGAAGGGGAGGAGGGAAGGGAGGCTTTTTCATTAAAAAAAAAAAAAAATGTATTTAATAAAATATATTTATGTCCCCCCTCCCTTCTTACCTTTATTGAGGAGGAGGGGGGATATTTATGGATCCCTGGTGGTCCCAGTGGGGAATCCCTGGTGGTCTAGTGGTTCCAGTGAACTCTAGCCTGTGCTCCAGGGCTAGAGTTCACTCTCGCGAGATTTGGAGCGTTGCCGTGGTAACCGCGGCAACGCTCCAAATCTCGCGAGAGGAGGACCCGGAGGAGCTGCTGGTAACAGCTCCCGGGTCCTCTCTCCCTCCCCTTCCGGTCGGCTGTCAGTAATGTGCCTGCGGACCAGGGAGGGAGATCACTGATCTCCCTCCCGGTCTGCAGGCACAATGCAGGGCTGGCACTTGGGCAATGTCAGCCCTGCATTAGCCGGCAGGGGAGAATCTCGGGGGGGGCAATTGCCCCGTTGCCCCCCCCCCTGGATCCGCCAATGGGAAGAACAGACCGAGCCCTCCAAGGGGGTTCAGCTGGGGGAGCGGCTAAGCCCTCAGGAACGTGCCCAGGTACAAGAGCTGATTGTAGCTAAAGGGGCTACTTTCTCCAATTTGCCTGGGTACACTCCGCTAGCCACCCACCGAGTTGAAACCCCAGGACAGCTACCTATGCGGCAGACTCCATATCGCGTCCCTGAAGCAGTCAGGACGCATATGAAAATGGAAATAGATGAGATGTTGCAGCTAGGGGTTATCGAACCTTCCGATAGCCCCTGGGCATCGCCGGTAGTGCTGGTACCCAAGAAAGACGGCAAGACACGTTTCTGTGTCGACTACCGGAGGCTAAATGACAAAACGGTGTCTGATGCCTATCCGATGCCCCGGATAGACGAGTTGCTGGATAAGATGGCACGGGGCCAGTATCTCACTACCATAGATTTATGTAAGGGATACTGGCAGATTCCACTAGCCGAGGATGCCATCCCCAAGTCGGCGTTTGCCACCCCGTTTGGCTTATATCAATTTCGAGTCATGCCATTCGGGATGAAAAACGCTCCGGCGACGTTTCAGCGGATGGTAGATCGGTTACTGGACGGATTCCAGGAATACGCCTGTGCCTACTTAGACGACATCGCCATATTCAGCCAGACCTGGGCAGAGCACCTACAACACATAGGGGCCATACTAGATCGCATTGGAGAGGCAGGGTTAACGCTGAAACGCAGCAAGTGCCATATAGGGATGGCAGAAGTGCAGTACTTGGGCCACCGGGTGGGAAGCGGGCAACAGAAACCTGAACCAGCTAAAGTGGAAGCTGTAGCTAAATGGCCCACCCCTAGGACAAAAACCCAGGTGCTAGCGTTTCTGGGGACTGCAGAGTATTATAGAAAATTTGTGCCCAACTATAGTGCCCTGGCCAAACCCCTGACTGACTTGACACGTAAGAATCTCCCTCGACAGGTTGTCTGGGCCCCAGAGTGTGAGCAGGCATTCCAACAACTAAAGACTGCTCTAACTAATGCTCCCGTACTTGCTGCTCCTGATCCAACTAAAAGATTTTTTGTTCACACAGACGCTTCAATGTTTGGATTGGGAGCAGTGCTGAGCCAAGTTGGAACCGATGGCGGGGAACATCCCGTAGCTTACTTGAGCCGAAAATTATTGCCACGAGAAGTAAGCTACGCCGCTATTGAGAAGGAGGGCCTGACCGTGGTGTGGGCCCTTAAGAAATTACAGCCTTATTTATATGGACAACCTTTTTCCCTACTCACAGATCACAACCCGTTGGTGTGGCTGAACCGTGTAGCTGGGGACAACGCCAGGCTGCTGCGCTGGAGTTTGGCGCTGCAGCCCTTCGATTTTACAATCCATTATCGCCCAGGGAAACAAAACGGTAACGCCGACGGGTTATCTAGACAGACTGAACTTGAAAAGTGATCTGTGACTACTCTCCCGGACCTCCCCAAGCCGATCCGTTGGGATGAGACTGTGTATGCCGGCTTGGTTCTGGGGGAGCATTGTGGCAAACCTAGCCACTTCTGGATATGGGAAGGTTGTCTGTAGGCTGTACTGTGTGCTATGTATATTTTGCTGTATGTGTATTGTGCTATAGAGATTCGCATGCTGGCAGCCGTAAGCTACCAGCATACAAGTACTTCGTTCGGCGAACAGCGGCTATCCGGGCTGTTCGCCAAACGAACACGGGCCCCCCTGATAGATCACACACTTAGGGTCGTGTGGCGCTTGTTAACCGATTGCAACAATGTTGCAATCGGTAATTAGAGACTCTCCTGGCTGGCCGTCGTTCGACTACCGACCATGCAGCGGTCGGCCATCTTGGATCGTCTATTCTGCAGCGGTGTTTGGTCATCGAGTGCCTGGAACTAAAAACGGCTACTCGATGATGCGAACACCGCTGCACTTCCAGGCCGTTCGAGAGCCCGAGTTTTCGGTAGATTCGTTCCCCTAAATACAATCGACAGATTGAGAGGAACTTTCAAACAGAACAGTATTTGTTGCGGCGTTCGGTCATTTCAGCTGGGATCTGAGCGGTATTCGCACAAAAGGTGCGCTCAGACCCCAGCTATCTACCGAATGTTCGGTTACCTCAATGTACCGAATATTGTCTAAAATATGTATTTTAAAGTAAATTGTCGGTTTTGCTGCAGGAGGGGATAATCCACTTAATCGTCCATTTTAGTGGGAGTATCCATCTCGTGCAGCAATGCCTGTTGGGAGAATTACAATGCCTGATGGGATAAATCCCCTGAATTATCTGTAAGGAAACCCCTTGCATGGGGAACTGTTTAAATATGCCAGCTTGTGAATAAAGCGAGTTAGTTGACTCCCAAACTGTGTTTCGTCCGGTTATTGGGAGGATTTGGGGACTTGCATTACTTTTCAGCGCTGACTGTGGATTTACCTGTGAAACCAGCGGAGATTGTGAATTCTAATACTGCCCTCCGCTACACTTTGTATTAAATACAACTAGTGTTTTGCCTTACCTGGACCTTACTGATTTTATCCCTGAAGATTTTATCCGGAGGTGCCACACCTTTTACCTCCTTAGTGTGGAGGAAACCACCTGTGCTACACAGGATTGAACAAAAACCTAATTTTCTGCTCTACGTATGTGAGTAAACCTCCTTTTATTTTTCTGTTTTTATTCTCATTTTATGTAATCGGTGAATATCTGTGACTTCAATTTGAAGTGAAATACCCATGAATGCTCAACACGTCAACTGACCCTTGACCCTGATCTACCATCTACAAGGAACCAAGCTGAGCGACATATCATACCGCCCAGGTGCATATATCTGGAGATGAACATAAGCTCCAGAAAATTGTGAGTTTCATTTCCCTTATTTTAACTCACCACCTATAGGATATGCTACACTATATTCTGTTTTCTGTCCTCATATTCTCCACATTTATGCACCACCATACAAATTTGAGGACACCACGAAGGTGCTGCTTCCCTTTGCCCTTTCCTGATCTTTGCAGCAACGCAAATATTTAAATATATGGATGTGTGTGGTTTTTCTGTATCTCTATTGGTTGGCCACAGAAATACAGAATTACGGAAGTGGGAAATGTCAAGAAATTAAAATGAATTCCAAATTGGAAAAGATTCTCCATATCAGCTACAAATGTATTAAACTTTGAATTTCACTGTGGATTGTGGATGTTGAATTCCTGACAATCCACGTTCTATGCCATCCTGTGGAAGCCAGGGCTTTAACACTGCATGGTGGCATAGAATGCCCTGCAAGTTCGGTGACCCCCCCCCCCCTGCGATCAATACTCACCTACCAACACGATTCTGGGCTGGGGGACTGCATGTCCGACTCTTTCAGGCCCGTGCAGGCCATGTGATTACTTTTGCTGTGCCTGCAGGGGCACTGTCGGGGGTGTCAGGCAGTATCCCTGCTGTTGAAAAATAATAATATGTTATAATAATAAATTAAGGGGCCTGTCTGGCAGAAATTCCAGAGAATTTAATTTGTAGGCCCTATAGTTTAACCTGTTACTTTCCAAGACATCATAAAATCTGTACACATGGGATACTGTTTTACTTGGCAGTCTTCGTTGAACACAAACATAGTTAAAATGCCATGCAGAACTAAGAAAATTACTTAATTTCTTAATTTCTCACGCTTTTTCAGTTTTAATTGCTATAAATTTAAGTTTTATATTTAAATATTTGATGTGAAATAAAAGCTCTGTTTATCCTGAACAAAATGATATATAAGTGTGGGTGCACTTAATATGAAAGGTGTTGAAGTATGGTTGAATAGACATATAGTCAAATTAAATCTCTTGTTTACCTATTGTTTTCATCAGAACGTGCACAATTGCCTCCATCCTTATAGGGGTTAATCAGTCACTTATCTTTTTTATAAGTGCAAGATCATACTTTAAAGGAACACTATAGGGTCAGAAACACAATCATGTATTCCTGACCCTATAGTGTTGAAAACCCCAATTTAGGCCCCCCCCACCCCCTCTGTGTCCCCCTGAATATAGCAAATTCTTACTTTTAGTTAAGTCTGCTGCTGCTGGCTCTGTCCCTGATCTGCCTGCTTGACTGATATCATCAGAAGTGATTATTTAGGCCAATCACAATGATTTCCCATAGGAAAGCACTGGATTGGCCGAGACTGTCAAGGAGGCAGTTCGGGGGCAGAGCCAACACAAGCAAAACACAGCCCTGGTCAATCAGCATCTCCTCATAGATATGCACTGAATCAATGCCTTTCTATGAGGCTATGAGGAAAGTTCAGTGTCTCCATGCTGAGGGTGGAGACACTGAATGTCAGTCACACTGTGCAGCACTTCCCCAGGAAGCATTTCTCGTAACCATGTGAGGAGTGGCCAGTTGAGGTATCACTAGGCTGTAATGTAAACACTGGATTTTCTCTGAAAAGACAGTGTTTACCGCAAAAAGCCTGAAGGGAATGATTATACTCACCAGAACAAATACAATATGCCGTAGTTGTTCTGGAGACTATAGTGTCCTTTTAATTACAGATAACGTAATTTTATTGAGAGAATTTCTTTCAATTTAGCTATTGTTCCCTATATTTTGCATTTCAGTTTTATTAAATAACGTTAATTCTGAGATTAGTAATAAGACCCAAAGTGAAAGTTTTTTTTCTGTTAAAATCTTGACACATTAATTTTCAGGCAAAGCAATTTCTGGATTTATTTCCTGCTGATTTTAACAAAATTGGATTCCACATGCTTGTCTTTCTCTGATATAGTCGTGCTGCCACAAAAATAAAATGAATATATTTACAGTGGTAACAGCTGTATCAACACATGTGTTTTGGAATATGCTATAAAAAAAACCTGGAGGAACGTTTATTTTTTTTTTCGAAGACCCTGGAATGTGTGCATAAAGAAGATAATTAGACCAATTCACTGCCTGTGGTTGGGGAAATATCCGATGAGTACGACGGTCTGAAAGGTCAGCCAGAATTCTCTAAATATATTTTACTGTTTTCTTAAAACCTCAGTACATCAATTATAATGGCTCACAATTGATGACAGGTTTGGATTTAATGTAATTATATAAATATCAGTATTATGTGTTATAAATGACTTGTGAGATCCAATTAAATTTTAATTGTTTTTTTTACGAAAACCTTAAAATCTGAACTCTTGAAAACAGAAAATAAATCAATCACCTTTGTTTTTTTTTTTCTTATTTAAGTTACCATTACACATTACCCAAACAGAGTGTTTTGAACATTTTAAAATGCGTTATAATACATTTCAGGATGTATTCATTTACCCAGTTTTTTTCGGCATCCCTGTGCCGTTTGTGGTGAATACGACATTTGCTAACTTTTTAATCCGTTGAGAATGATTTCTACGCTTTAATTTTCATGAAAATCAAAGGAGACATCTCTTACTGCACTTTAAAATATAACAAAATTGAACACAGACACACATTTCAGTTTAACAAGGGGTACAGCGAAAAGACAAAACGTTTAAACACATTGTATAGTTTTGTTTCATGTGAGATTTAGATTTAATCTAAATAATATATAGCTAACCCATTCATTTCGCATATCATCAATAAAACTACTAAGTACAACCTTAAAAACCTAATTCGCAGTGAGAATTTTTACCAAATCAGAGTTATTTACTAAAGTGAGAATTGTTGGGAATTCAAAGTGAATACAGACTGGATTTTAAATTTAAGGTCGAAGTAGCTAGACTGGAAACATAGTTTATTTTTTTTTTCCAATTCTGCTACTTTGACCTTAAATTCACTAAATTCACTGCACATAGTCTTAGCCTTAAACAATTATCTCCAAAAGGGATACTCAGTGGCTGTGTATCCCTGCAAACAAAGTGATTATGGTAAGACAAGGGAGGCCAGATCTTGACAGAAAACCAGGGCTGAGCGATTACAGGGCGCCACGAAAACCCACTGTCTTATAATTATGTCTGTCATAACGTCCGCTCCTTGAATCAGAGGAAATTAAGGGAATTGTTTCTCTGATACAAACAAAAAAGTGATGAGTATTCTAGTCTGTGGTCTGTGCCTTTAACTTTTTATTTTTTTTCTTACCATTACAATGCATTTTATTAGAGAAGATTTGGCTTTATTTAATTTAAAGGAAAAAGATCATCCAAGCATATATAATAACTTCAGAGGTATTTTACCAGTTAGAAATACTCATTCACAAGTTTCATTACAATATTTATACATGGAACACTACAGTAAGTGCCGTTATTATACAGTGTATGTATATCTGTTTATATAGCACTGACAGGTGTACTTGGCACTTTACAGGTTTTCTTTATAGCGGGAGGTACACTAAGTGCAGTAAGCATACAGCAGGCACATAACTACGGACGGTGCAGTCAGTGTGACCGCACCATTTCCCCAGCAGTCAGAGAGCGAGGAGAGCATGCATATATTTATGTGTGTGTTGTGTACATATTTGTCAGTGTTTGTGGATCAGCATGTGTATCAGTGTGTATATGTGCATGTGTACTTTGGTGTGTCAATGTATCTGTTAATGTGAGTCAATCTCTGTGTGTCAGTGTGCTATAGGAACTCAAGGCTAAGAAGCACATGAACGAATGGACACGGATTCCAGGAAGCAAACATTGATTTATTTGCAGCTGCAAATGTCTCAGTCAGACAATAGTCTTGGAATAGCCGACTGAGCACACGTTTCCAAGAGAACAAAGAATATATACCACAAATGACGTATTCCATATGTATACAGAGAATAGAAAAATGACATCCAATTATTAAACTTAAACTTATCTCTTACATATGTTATCTAAGAATGGGCGTTCCTGACATTCCAAACATGCGCCCTGGTCCAAGATAGTTGCACAGTAGTTTTAACCATAGACATAGAATACGTAGACGCCGCGTGCTGAGCGGCGAGAAATGCGGGCGCCATCTTGGACCGGGCGCCGCTCTACTCAAGCTATTGAAGAACACTTGGAAAGTCCATCTCACAAAAGGAAAGTGAAGGACTTGGGGCACTTATAGTCCTTAATACCCCTGCACACATAGTCCTTAATACCCCTACCCCTGCACATAGTCCTTAATACCCCTACCCCTGCACATAGTCCTTAATACCCCTACACATAGTCCTTAATACCCCTACACATAGTGTTAATACCTCTACCCCTGCACACATAGTGTTAATACCCCTATCCCAGCACACATAGTGTGCAGGGGTAGGGGTATTAACACTATGTGTAGGGGTATTAAGGACTATGTGTGCAGGGGTAGGGGTATTAAGGACTATGTGTGCAGGGGTAGGGGTATGAAGGACTATGTGTGCAGGGGTAGGGGTATTAAGGACTATGTGCAGGGGTAGGGGTATTAAGGACTATGTGTGCAGGGGTAGGGGTATGAAGGACTATGTGTGCAGGGGTAGGGGTATTAAGGACTATGTGCAGGGGTAGGGGTATTAAGGACTATGTGTGCAGGGGTAGGGGTATGAAGGACTATGTGTGCAGGGGTAGGGGTATGAAGGACTATGTGCAGGGGTAGGGGTATTAAGGACTATGTGCAGGGGTAGGGGTATTAAGGACTATGTGTGCAGGGGTAGAGGTATGAAGGACTGTGTGTGCAGGGGTAGAGGTATTAAGGACTATGTGTGCAGGGGTAGAGGTATTAAGGACTATGTGTGCAGGGGTAGAGGTATGAAGGACTGTGTGTGCAGGGGTAGAGGTATTAAGGACTATGTGTGCAGGGGTAGAGGTATTAAGGACTATGTGTGCAGGGGTAGAGGTATTAAGGACTATGTGTGCAGGGGTAGAGGTATTAAGGACTATGTGTGCAGGGGTAGAGGTATTAAGGACTATGTGTGCAGGGGTAGAGGTAGTAAGGACTATGTGTGCAGGGGTAGAGGTAGTAAGGACTGTGTGTGCAGGGGAAGAGGTATTAAGGACTATGTGTGCAGGGGTAGAGGTAGTAAGGACTATGTGTGCAGGGGTAGGGGTATTAAGGACTATGTGTGCAGGGGTAGAGGTATTAAGGACTATGTGTGCAGGGGTAGGGGTATTAAGGACTATGTGTGCAGGGGTAGGGGTATGAAGGACTATGTGCAGGGGTAGGGGTATTAAGGACTATGTGCAGGGGTAGGGGTATTAAGGACTATAAGTGCCCCAAGTCCTTCACTTACCTTTTGTGAGATGGACTTTCCAAGTGTTCTTCAATAGCTTGAGTAGAGCGGCGCCCGGTCCAAGATGGCGCCCGCATTTCTCGCCGCTCAGCATGCAATGCCATAGATGTGCGGCGTCTATGTATTCCATGTCTATGGTTTTAACCATGTGAGTACTGAACTTTACTTAAACATCCTGTAGCTTCTACCACAAGTGTGTATCTCTTAGAGTGCATCTGTCTTGCGCATCTGTGTGTGGTAGTGCATGTGTTTGTGTCTTTGTGTGGCAGTTTCTGTGAGTTACAATGTTCATCTGTGTATGTGAACATGTACCTGCATGCAAACACCAAAATCACAAACACATTCCTGCATTCAAACCCTAATACTACACACAAACACACCTCTGAATTCAAACACTGACACTACAACAAACACACCCCTGCATTCAAATGCCAACGCTAGACAGAAACACACTTCAGCATTTAAACACTGTACACAAAAACAGTCTTGCCTGCAAACGCCAACACGGCACACAAACAAACCCTGCATTTAAATGCTAACACTACAAAAAGACACCCCCTATTTTTAAACACCAACACTATGCACAAATAAACCCCTGCACACAAATGCACAAACATTCACACGCATTCCATACAAAAATATGCCAACATTCATATACAAGCACTGCACAAGACTTGAAATCTACATTTTGGCAACACCTGCACTATGGAAGGGGGGCAAACGTTTTGTTCTTTCTTTGCACCAGCCCTACATTAGTTCTGCAACTGGTATTTAGTTTATGTATGTTTTATTTATATAGCGCTAACAGGTGTACTTAGCATTTTACAGCTTACATTACAGTAGCGAGAGCTACAGTAAGTGCAGTTTGCACACAATGCATGATTATTGTATTAATTTAGTACCAATGGGTGTATTAGCACTCAACAGGTTACATTACAGTAGGGTTATGTACAATAAGTGCAGCAGGTATACAGTGTGTGTGTATTTTACTTCTAAACTATTCCTGTGTATATGTGTGTTTGTGTATAGGTGAATGTAGATATATGTGTTTGTGCATATTTAAGTGCAACTCAAATACACATTGTAAGAGTCTATATATGTTAACGTAGTTGTTCCAACATTAACATAAACTCAGACTGTTATAATTAATCTCTTTGTAACAGAAACCTCCCCACATATAAATAGGATTTCATATATAAAAGGCAAGACATAGAAAAAGGAACACTATCTGAACAAGGCCCTCACAATACTAAACAATAAACAAGTCTATTCTGGATTGTGTGATATGTGTTAGTAATGTCTACAAATACAGCCAACTTGTAATATTTTTCTCAAGCTCGGACCAGACCAAGGGTTAATGAAGTGGGTCGCTCGTGTTGTTAACTTCCAAACACCCAGTTCACTTGGAAGAAGAAGACAAAATGCAGGTCCTTTCATTTGTGTTTGGTCTGAATGGTTTCTGCCTTGTGGCTTCATGTTCCCTTCTCGCAGTAAAAGCTGACCACAGATTCTCTAGGGGCCACGGCCAACCAGAGTGCTATTTTAGAATTTGTTTTTTATCATGTACTAAAATCTGATTCATCAAAAATTAACCCTGTTTTTGCTTTAGCAACTCCCAGGAGTCACTGGCTATCTGTTTCATTCAAATAATAATAGGAGTTGTAGTTTCGCAACATCTGGGGAGGGAGGGGCTCAGGTTTGACAATCCTGTTCTAGAAAGTTGTAATTCTGAAAATAATTAAAACATACTTTGTTTCAAGATAGGTCAATTGCACTTTGCAATTCTCACAGGGTCACTTACTAAAGCTAGAATTAAAACACTATATAGTCACCATCATCTAGACCCCCGACCTACCTTAACTCCTTAAATGTAGTAGAATCTTACTTGTATTCAAGTCTGAATCTACTGACTCTGCCCCTGAACTGCCTGCTTGTCTGACTTCATCATAAGTGTTGAACAAAAGCCAATCACAATGCTTTGCCATAGGATTGGCTGAGACTGTCAAGGAGCCAGATCAGGGGCAGAGCCAGCACAAGTTAAACACAACCCTGGCCAATCAGCATCTCCTCATAGAGATACATTGAATCATGCATCTCTACGAGGAAAGCTCAGTGTCTGCATGCAGAGGGCGCAGACACTGAATGGCAGTGTTGCACACTGAGTAGCACTGCCCCAGGAAGCACTTCTAGTAGCCATCTGAGGAGTGGCCAGTGGAGGTATCCCTAGGTTTTAATGTAAAATTCCCAGACAGATGCCATAGAAAAAAAACTGCTATTCCGTAAGCAGAGTTAAAGTTTAGAATCCAGTCAATATATCTGTGCAGTTAACATAAATGATATAATTATTTACATTAAATCAGATTATTTTATACTATATATGTATATTACTTCTGATCATGTGAGTTTGCTGGGGAAGTATCAGGATCCTATCATAACAAACATGACTTTATGTTCTGTTTATTCTGTTCCTTTAAAAACCAAGTTCCTGCACTGATTTTATTTGCCACTAGTGGCCTCCCTAACCACTAGCACAGAGGTTTCCATCTCATCCTTACCTGCGTGGACTAATTCAGATTCTATAAAAGGTTACACCCAACTCACCTCATGGCCTTGACATTGAAGTTGACGATTGCCTGAAAGACTTCAAATCCTGGCTCCTGTGTTATAACCTGGCTCCTGTGTTATAACCTGGCTCCTGTGTTATAACCTGTGGACTTACCTTATTGGCTTCATAACCCGCTTTACTCACCAACCTGCTCCAGACTTGGCCGAACGACTCTACCTTCCTGCTTTATCTACAAACTTGCATAATACCAGCCTGAACAACCCTACATTCCTGATTGACTTCAAACCTGCTTAATTCTATACTGGACTTTAATTTGTTATTGCTTTGTGGCTAACTGTGTTACTCCTGCATTGGATTTACATATATTCCATATTATATTGACATCTTAAATAATAAAAAATATTTAAGATGGTATCATTATCTCAGATGGGAATCCTTGCTGAAATCCATGTTGAGAAGTACAATAGGATCAACATTTGAACTAATAGATACTTGAATTACTGTTAATTAGATTAGCCAAATCTAATACTTATCAACATGGATTTCAGCAAGGATTCCCATCTGAGATAATGATACCCTCTTAAATAATTTTTTTATTATTTAAGATAATTAAGATCCCCCATATACGAGAAAACAACCTTTTTGGTCCGGAGCTGAAAAGGTTAACATCCACTTATGTGGCGAAACATTTGCTAGTCCACCAACTACTAGTTATTTTGATATCGATATATATTTCTTATATCTAGCCAATATATCTCTTGCTCGCATTCTTAGCAATTCCAAGATAACATTTCCTGAACATAATATAGTGTTGGAGCCCTTTCTCTCTAGCATTATAAACTAATGTTACAAAAAGGTTGGATTACATCTATTTAAAAGTAGTGATAAAATAGTAACTCGTTCACAATCTAACATTGGAATGGCAACACTCATGGTTGCATCTATGAGAACTCCGTTTATTCAATTTCATACAATAGATTCAAACATTTAGTTGCTCTATCATCAGTATATGTGCGATTTAATTTTGAGTTACGATTACATTTGAACACACATTATTTTTATTAATATATGTTGTAAAACATTTACAAGTTCGTAATTTATTTTATCAAACTCTTATTCTTCATGAGGCATTTTACAAGACAACAGATTACACACACATATATTGTCAAAGATGTAAGAGTAAAATGACTCGTCCTTCTTCATGACACTATCTTTTATAACCATTTAAGATTTAAGATAGACTTTTCTTAACAATTTATTTAATCAAAGTTCACGGCCCTTTATTAGGGCTGCCTATCAGCACATCTAAGGGTTAAAAAACCCTCTAAACCATTCTCTGGTGGTAATTCTAATCAGCCAACGACATCATCCCTTTGAATGTTTGTGATTGGCTCTTACCAAAATGACGACGTTCAAATTCAACCAATAGTGACCTGACATCTCATTTTAAAACTTCGGTTTTTCCCGCACATCGGTTCCCCTTTGATGAGCTGTGGGCGAAACGCGCGCGTCCTTAGTTTTAGCTAAGCATACCTAGTGAAGGGTTCTGCAAATGTCCCATTAGAAACCTTCCTTACATTATGTATATACCTTAGTTTTTCTTCTTCTTTATTTTTTTTTTTTTTTTAGGTATCTGGAAATTTACAACTGAACCCAGTTATTCCTGTATCAATTATTTATTCTTCAATACAGGACATTTTTCACATATTTTCTTATTTAGATGGACACTTATTAGAGTGTATGTACATCTCAATATATTATGTAGCATTTTTCTTGATTATGGATATTTCATATTAGTTTTTATTAATACTATTAAAGGTTACATTTTACATTCACTTAGGACACTCATCTCTCTTTTATTTTTAAGTAATCTTTATATTTCTGTTTAGTTGTTTGTTTTCCTGTAACGTATGATCTCATTAATAGGTTTTCATTCTCTTGCTTTATCTTTCTCTCTTCTAGGTTTCCCTGTTTCTTTATATCCTGTTTTCCCTCAAGATTTGTACCCATAATTTCTCTTTTAGGTTTATCTGCAATCTGCTACCTATAACTTAATTTATAGGTTTATCTAACTTCCACTTTGGTCTTATTGTCTATATTCTTTTTTTTTTTTTTTTTAAAGCCTAGTTACTTCCCTGTAATTTCAGATATTCGGTTCTGTTTACTATCTCTCCCATTCCTATAACTTCTATTATAGGATTTCCTGTTAATACTATAATGTATAGTCTAAGATCTCAAATAAAGTCCCCGACATTAAACCCAGTTTCAGTCTCATCACTGACCTGCACAAGATCATGACAGGAAGGTGGTTAAGGACTGTTTAGTACTCCATCCCTTCAGGGTCAAATTGTCATCTGCCCCTTTAGTACTAGTCACCATACCTTCACCGTCAAATTGTCATCTGCCCCTTCAGTACTAGTCACCATACCTTCACCCATCTATGCAGGAGTTGCTTTTGATGGATTCTGAGTTTTGGGCGCATGAGGCGTCCTAATAATACGCTGGAAGAAGGACCCTTCAGCTGGTGATCTTATGCTACCAACTCGCCCACCAAGGTAAAATTAGCCTTGATAAAGTCTTCACACCGAAACGTTGGGAGTATTTTCTTTTTTTTTGCCTTGTATATCTCCATCTTTTCATTATTCCAGCAGTTGTTCAGTCTATTTGTTTATGTGGTATGTATTACTCTATTGATACTTTTCTTGCCTTGATATACCTTTTTTATATGAAGCTGCATGTTTACTTCATATGAGCATTTATTGCATGTTGTCTATTGTATATTACTTGTATATTGTATGACAGGTGTTATTCCTGGCACCAGTATTGAGGTATATTGTGATTCTTTCTTGCAGATCAATTATTAGGTTATCACCATCACTGATAACTGTATTCTTATAGAGTAATATATTTGCATTGAGTTTGTTTGTAATAATAATAATATATATATATATATATATGGAACATGGGGGAGGGGGGGGGGTGACAGGTGCCAGGTGCCTCATCTCAGGTCCCTATTTAGTCTTGTACTGCAGAGAGCCTCAGATGGATTTTTTTTCCCCAAGTAAGTGGGTTAATCTCATAAGAGCAGACATTAGACTGTGAGAGTAGGACCTGCCAAAGATGGGGTACATTGACGTTGTTGCAGGCTTATGCAATGTATGATCATATAATGTAACTAAATCCCCATTATTTTTTGCCTAGATAAGGTTTTTGCCTGTGACAGGTGCCTCATCTCAGGTCCCTATTTAGTCTTGTACTGCAGAGAGCCTCAGATGGAATTTTTTTCCCCAAGTAAGTGGGTTAATCTCATAAGAGCAGACATTAGACTGTGAGAGTAGGACCTGCCAAAGATGGGGTACATTGACGTTGTGGCAGGCTTATGCAATGTATGATCATATAATGTAACTAAATCCCCATTATTTTTTGCCAAGATAAGGTTTTTGCCTGTGACAGGTGCCTCATCTCAGGTCCCTATTTAGTCTTGTACTGCAGAGAGCCTCAGATGGAATTTTTTTCCCCAAGTAAGTGGGTTAATCTCATAAGAGCAGACATTAGACTGTGAGAGTATGACCTGCCAAAGATGGGGTACATTGACGTTGTGGCAGGCTTATGCAATGTATGATCATATAATGTAACTAAATCCCCATTATTTTTTGCCTAGATAAGGTGTTTTTTAAAAAAAACCTTTTAAAAACTAATAAAATCTGTCAACGTTGGGGTTGCTGTTTAGTGGATAGGAGAGTGCGCTGGATCTTGTGTATTGTTTATTGTATAATATGGCCCCCAGCAGCACCCCATTTAAGCATGTTCAGGTGAGTGCAACCCCCCCCCCCCCCATGTTCCATATATATATTTGGGAGTCTAGCCAGCTCCTTGGTTTTGCACCCCTCCCTGTCATAGGTGCCTCATCTCAGGTCCCTATTTAGTCTTGTACTGCAGAGAGCCTCAGATGGAATTTTTTTTCCCCCAAGTAAGTGGGTTAATCTCATAAGAGCAGACATTAGACTGTGAGAGTAGGACCTGCCAAAGATGGGGTACATTGACGTTGTGGCAGGCTTATGCAATGTATGATCATATAATGTAACTAAATCCCCATTATTTTTTGCCTAGATAAGGTGTTTTTTAAAAAAAAACCTTTTAAAAACTAATAACATCTGTCAACGTTGGGGTTGCTGTTTAGTGGATAGGAGAGTGCGCTGGATCTTGTGTATTGTTTATTGTATAATATGGCCCCCAGCAGCACCCCATTTAAGCATGTTCAGGTGAGTGCAACTTCCCCCCCCCCCCCCCCATGTTCCATATATATATTTGGGAGTCTAGCCAGCTCCTTGGTTTTGCACCCCTCCCTGTCACAGGTGCCTCATCTCAGGTCCCTATTTAGTCTTGTACTGCAGAGAGCCTCAGATGGAATTTTTTTCCCCAAGTAAGTGGGTTAATCTCATAAGAGCAGACATTAGACTGTGAGAGTAGGACCTGCCAAAGATGGGGTACATTGACGTTGTGGCAGGCTTATGCAATGTATGATCATATAATGTAACTAAATCCCCATTATTTTTTGCCTAGATAAGGTGTTTTTAAAAAAAAAAACCTTTTAAAAACTAATAAAATCTGTCAACGTTGGGGTTGCTGTTTAGTGGATAGGAGAGTGCGCTGGATCTTGTGTATTGTTTATTATATATATATATATATATATATATATATATATATATAATTTATAATTTTTTTTTTTTTGAGTGTGCTCCTTTCTTGTCTTGTCTTGTGTGAATCTATGGGAAATAGGATCTGTTATTAAGCACCCCTACATAAGTGGCCGGTTGATGAATGTATGTATTTTTATCTTGTTTTTTTTTTTTTACCTTGTTTTGATAGCACAGTGTGCGATCCTAGCTGACAATTTTTTCATGATTAGTATTTAAATCAAAATGGAACAAGCACATAGCATAATTGGTGAAATGGGGATGGAACATAAGTTGACTCTGGCATAATGAGATGATGACAACAGGGTAGGAAAATGGGTGACACCGGGGTGTGGTCATATAGTGATTTCTGAGGTTAGTGGGGCAGTGAAAGAGGTATAGGAGAGAATGGTTACACTGGAGCAGTGATGGGGAGATGATGGCACTGGTTTTTGCATGGGATGTTTAACAGGAAGGACAAGACATTTTGAGTATAAGCTGGGGTCAGTTGGGATGGAGTCTAATTGGCTAAGAGGTGGAGGATGCACAGTTTAGTAATCAAAGGCAGAAATTTAGAAGAGGGGTTTTGGAGTATTTTTTGGGAGGTCATTTCCCAGACATGTTGGTGTTTTTTGAGCCAAACAACTATCTGACCATATCATGATTTATAATGCTGTCAGAAGTGATGGATGTGTAACCTTCCACAGATGGGGGAAAGTCTACACCGCTAATCTTTGTAACTCTAGACTAGTAGAATCACTTTTTTGCACTTGATCTGTTAAGGGGAAATGATAACCACAATTCCTATTAAGCAATAAGTACCCTTTTTAAATGTTCAGTGTGTTCTTCTTTTATTTTTGTGAATGTTGCAACACTTTATTATGTAGAAGTAAAAAAAAATAAACAAAACCGGCTCAAAACAGTTGCTATTTTGATCTAAAATACGAAATTCACATTAAATTCCTAACAATTGTCAGTTTAGTGAATACGCCTGTATGCTGTGTATGAGATTCGCGTGGACAACTATGTCCCTAAGCAGCCCATTCATGGATTTAATGTGTTGCGTTATTAGAAGATATTTTGCCAGGAGCAGCAAAGTTATCACTTTATTAATTGAGGATCGCAGCAATAAAAATATAACAGCAACTCTGGCTGAGTTATTCACTAAAATGCGAATTCAAGATGAATTCATAGTGAATTTCAAATTTAAGGACAATATAGCCAAATGGTACACATTCTCCCAGTCAGCTATTCTTCCAGTTTAGGTTAAATTTGAAATTTCATGTTAGAGAATAACTCTGTAGGTCAAGTGCTTCATGTGAACTTCCCATCTTGCAGGTTCAACATCTTAAACAATATTCTGCCTAACCACAACCTTTCATCCATCGATGGATGGTTGGTTGGATGACTGAGTGGAAGGATGAATAGATAGATATGGACTGGAAGACAGATATATTTTAATTGAGCTTACTGAGAACACTGACCTGGTTAATCCTCCTAACATAGTTCCAGGGATGCTTATGAAATGTATTCGACAGAGAAATGTTTAAATACAAAAAGAGTTGCCAAGTTCTTAAATGTTCCTTCCTGTATGTAACCTGAGTATAGAACATACAGCTAGCACTTTAACCATTTAGTACATTATTTCTCAACAAGCAGTGGCTTTATGTGAAACGTCTAATAATCTACTGATTAAAAAAGATTGCCATATTAAAGTTATTTAGAGGAAGTCGTATTTTGGTTTGTTAAGCTGCATAAGTGAGCTCAATCAGCATTTCCTGCAATGTCCAGGACTTTTGAATTCTCAGCATTTATCCAAGTATTTCTTTGTTTCCTTGACAGCTCGGACATAACATTTTGATTAGCGATCCGATATTAGAAACATGCTGCTTGTTCTTTATGCAGTGCGCTGCGGGGCATAAAGTATAATTTTGTATCAGGCCACTAGAATTGCAAGCTGAGCGGACAGATCACGATAGAAATCTCCTGTATATGTGCTTTTGCCATTTCCTACTTCCTGTACATCCGTATCTGGTATCCTACCAGACATATTCACTTTTGCAATAGGAAATGTAAATGTGCATGCCGCGGGTTGACATAATAAATATGGGACAGAGCCAAAAAAAAGGGGCAAAATCTGTGCTTGACTACATTTCATTTAAAGGGAATTGATATAATTTTGCCACAGCTGGACTGAGATGGCACATTTCCCAGACCAAAAATATTTGACTTCCTAAAAAGGACACTCTTAGCATGGTAAAGACTAGAGTTTATCGATTACATTCATATTTCACCATGACTGGGGAGGGTTTTTTTTTCTTCCTGAGAGGACATCACCCATCTGGAAAAGGGCAGCCTACCCACTTAGGAGGCACGATAGCATGCCCCTTATCAATAGGACCATGCAGAGAGCTCTGCTGAACAGGAAAAGCACCTCTGATGATGCCATGACCCTTGTGGGTCATTGAAGGGGCAGGTTAGCTTGGTGTCACAAACAAGGCCATGCGGACTGTGCACGGCACACAGCACGAGGCATCTAATGATGCGCTTGCACTGTGCTGCTTGGAGACAGTTCCCTGGATGTGGGGCGGCATGGAGGGACAAAACCCCCAAAATTGGGACTGTTCAACCAAAAGCAGGTCTGTTGGGAGGCACGTGGTTTGGGGACTGTTGGGAGGCATGTGGTTCTAGGGTCACTGTTCAACTTTTTTTAATCAAACTGTTTTGGAGAATTTTAATTAAATATAATGCTTTAAAATGCTGGTTGCTCCTTCTATCTTCCATTGCTTTCCAAGTAGGATGGATTTGCACATGATAAAGCAGAAGTATAGATTCCCTATTATCAGTACAGCTGCAGAGAGCAAGACTTTACCTGCTCATTTTTGTCAAGACGCTCTCAAAAAATTAAATAAAAAATAAAAATGGTTATTAAACAAGCTTTAATGGTTATTGTACTAGTAATTCCCATTTAGAAGTTTAAAAACAGTTTTTAATGCACTTAATTACAGTGGGTGAAATAATTACATAGCATGTGTTGTGATCATCTTTTATTTAATCCACAATTTATTCTTTATTTGTTTTCATCTGGATGACGTAGAGCCATCACACAACATAAACCACATATTTTTAATTAAATTTAGTTGACACTCTCTGTACATACCTTTACAAATGTGCATTAAAAAGCAAAACAAAAGAGTTTAGCCCTCTTGGGACTTTTGGTGTGGATGTAATTTAACTAAATACCTTCCACACAATAGGACTTACCTGCAGTGGTAGTAAGTGCAGGCCATATTTCTATTAGCTCAAGGTAAATGTTACAATCTACATATCAAATGACAGATGGAATTTAATGTAGTAAAATGCAAGGTTATGTACTTTGGGGTAAAGAATGCACTAGCAACCTACACCCTAAATGGTAGTGTATTAGGGATAACCACACACGAGTAGGATTTGAGAATTGTTATAGTCAACAAATTAGTCAACAATGTGCAATGTCAATCTGCAGTTGCTAAGGCCAGTAAGGTGTCATGTAAAAATAGGAGCAATAATTCTCGGGATGAAAATATAATTTTGCCTCTTTATAAATCACTGGTAAGACCACGCCTTGAATACGCTGTGCAATTCTCGGCACCTGTTCTAAAGAAGGATATCATTACACTAGAAAAAGTATAGAGGTGGGCTACAAAACTGATCAAAGGAATGGAACATTTTAGTTATGAAGAAAGGTTAATAAATGTTAATTTCTAGTTTGGAAAAACGGCGCCTCGGAGGGCATGTGATAGCATTATACAAATGTAATTGAGGCCAATACAAAAGCATTGTCTGGGAATCTATTCATATTCTATACATAGGACACAAGGAATAAGACTGGAAGAAAGGAGATTTAGTCTAAAGCAAAGGAAAGGTTTTTTTTACAGTAAAGATGTGGAATTCTTTGCAGGAAGAGGTGGTTGTGTCAGAGCCTATACAGATGTTTCAACAGCAATTGCATAAATACTTGCAAAAATAGGGGTATACTTTTTAATTAGTTGGGTAATAGCTTCTTGATGCAAGGAGATATCTGACTGCTATCCTGTGTAAAAAAATTAAAAATGGTATATAAACTGACTGACAACTGCAGATGCTGAGGACTGCAACTACCATCATTCAGGCCCTTTCTGACAATGTCACTTGCATTCCATTGCATCTGGAGTGCAAACCGCTTCCCTACACACATCATTAGGGATTGGAATCTAATTTCTGTGGGTTCCATTGGATGTTTAACGGGAGTTGTGGTAAGATTTAGGATTATGAGAGTAATGGGGTTTTGCACTTTAGATCCTGTTCTCCATCTGGTTGAGAATAATTGCAATTGTTGACAACAGAATCTAAAAATCACTTGCTTCTAGGTTCAATGACATTTACCCATCATATACTTATACAGAAAAATAAGTCCTGCGCTCACTCCCATCACTCCTGGGCGGCAGCAACGACCACAGTACACACCAGCCCCAATACATACAGCAAAAACCAAAGAAAAAGTTACCTGTGCTCTCTCCTAAATCCTTATGTATATTTAGACAAATGGAGGTCATTTAGTTACTCCAATGGCCACTGGAGGGAATGCCCGCCTGCCAACGTCAAGGCAGACCCCCCTAGGCAGGTCCTACACTGACCTTCACCTTGCTTCCTCAACCTTCTGGCATAAATATCTCTAATGAGACAGACAGGAGTATGTTTTATATACACCCCTATATACTTATTAACCCTTAATAGGGAACACATGGGATGGGCGCCAGCATTGTAACCTAGCTGTGTGATACAAAGTAAATACAAATACAAAGAAACAAGTCCTACACTCACTCCCATCACTCCAGGGCGGCAGCAACGACCACAGTACACATCAGCCCATCATATACTTACCAATGTTTTCTTTCAATGTGTTCACCTGAAGGCTAACGCACCACTATTATTCACTCACTGTGAAGTCAGTCTCCGTATGTAGCAGTTCTGTTCACAAAACACTGATGTAGCACATCATTAAATAGTATCTAATTTATAGAATGCTTAGAATAGTTTCTGTCAAGGAGTTCAGAAGGGGTTACAGAGGGAAGAGTTAGCATGGCTCTGAGTCACAAAAGTAATTGGTTCGTGGCTATATCCTCAGATCCAGACAGCAAAAACCGCATTCACAGAGAGGAAAGAATTCAGAAAGGGAGCCTGAACCAGCAGGTACTCTAACTGCATGCTTGCTCACAGACACAAACACACACACTGCAAACACACACATAGAACTGATCAGGGTACCGGCTGCATGACACTCACATTATTTAACAATTTAATAGAGATATGCTGGAGGTAATCCAAGTTTCCCAATGGGAATATTGATTGGGAGAGCTGGAGTGGTTACATAGTGTCTATGTTTAGAAGACATAATTAAATTAATCTTTGATATTGCAAATGCATTTCGCAATTATTACCATTACTATCAGTTTTTATATATAACATATTTATAAATCTGTGCAATTAAAATAAGTCTTCACTAGTATCTTTGTAAAACAATTGCATAAAAACTTTCCTAAAGGGACACTAGACACCTAATTGAAGTAGTTATGGTGATTAACCCCTTAAGGACACATGACATGTGTGACATGTCATGATTCCCTTTTATTCCAGAAGTTTGGTCCTTAAGGGGTTAAAGACCTAGCCACTCTTTAGTGTTAAACTGTGCCCCATTGTTTGGACATTGCATGAGGGCTCCTCAGGCTCCTGTAGCTTGACTCCTCTTTGCTGCAGAGATGGACTGCAGTGATAGCCTCCCTCACCCCCCTCACCCCCACCCCACCCTCCCCCTCTCCCACACTGGTCTTGAATGTGTGTATTTGTTTTCGTTTTTTTGTGTTTTTATAAGCTTTTCAAATGATGTAATAATTTATAATAAACTTTTAAAAATAATTAAATTTTTAAAAAAGTTTTAATATTTTCACATTTTGATAACTTTTTATATTTGATATAATTTTTTTTATATATGACATATCTTTTTATTATTTTGAAAAAAAATATATTTTAAAAGTTTACCCAAACATACTAAATCATTTTAAAAGTTTTTAGAAAAATATTACGTTGAGGTAATTGTCGGAATAACCCTACAACAAAGCAAAACATGTGAGAATAGTTTCCCTCCCTAAAAAACGCAAAACAAACCAAAAAGAAAGAAAATCTCTCAAACTGTAAATTAGTGATTTAAAGTTCATGTTAAGTGACAGTGACCACTAGATATAGCTACAGCATACCGCATTACAAATTAACCAAAACGGCTTGCTTATTTTGCTATCTGGTTGATTTGGAATTTGGGTAATGTTTGTTTCTGAATTTGGTAATTCTACTCAATAACTGATTGCTCTAAATTCGGCCGAATTTCAATTTGAACCAAACCAAATCTCCAAGTCTAATAGAAACATCACTCACAATTGCAAGTCATAGTAAATTAGCTCCACTTGTTGAATAGCTAGTGTTTTAGGAATCATCTTACCCAAGAAACTCAAAATGGTGCAGCTTTCTACTTGATTCACGAAACTATTCCCTAACGTTTACATTTATCAGGCTTTCAAAACAAATGCTAAAATTTAGGTTACAATAGTACAATTGACAAAAATCTTCAGATTAGCTACATTTTTAGTTTGGCTTTTTCTAGCACAAATTTGAAATATACTGTGAATTCCTCACAATTCAAATTGTGTAAAGAAATACAATTATAAAAACAGAACAAAATATGTAGCACTTCCTCTTAAAATATCAACAGTGAGCAATTCATTATTTTGAGATTTGGATATAATTAACCAGTTAGTTCCCAGTGGGTTATTAATCAGATGTTTTTTTCTTCTTCATATTTTACATGATTTATTTTATGTTAAGTAAACTGAACAAAAACATTACTATTTCTTTCAACTATAGTAATTATGAATAACTGACAAGATGACTAGTATAATATGTGCACGCTGAATAGCTGCTGACGTTTCTGCTTCACCAAATTGATATTAAAGGAACACTATAGGGTCAGAAACACAAACGTGTATTCCTGACCCTATAGTGTTAAAACCACCATCTAGCCCCCCTGCCTCCCTTAATATTAAAATCTTAGTTGTATTCAAGTCTGCAGCTGCTGGCCGTACCTCTGTGTGCCTCTGACCTGTCTGCTGACATCATCACAAGTGGTGGTCAGAGACAATCACAATGCTTCCCCATAGGATTGGCTGCGACTCTTCGGAGACAGATCAGGAGCAGAGCCAGCACAAGTAAAACAAAGCATTGGCCAATCAGCATCTCCACATAGTGATGCATTGAATTAATGCATCTCTATGAGGAAAGTTCAGTGTCTCCATGCAGAGGGTGGAGACGCTGAATGGCAGGAGTGGCCATTGGAGATACCACTAGGCTGTAATGTAAACACTGCATTTTCTCCGAAAAGACAGTCTTTACAGCAAAGAGCCTGAACGGAATGATTATCCTCTCCAGAACAAATACAATAAGCTGTAGTTGTTCTGGTGACTGTAGTGTCCCTTTAACATTTTCAGTTAATGACAATTTGGTAGGTTAGGAAGATGTGCTGAGTTACTACCAAATTCCATCATACCTCAGTGCTCACAGCCTATCATGGCACAGTTTGAGCACACCAATATTTGAATGGTTACTGAAAAAGAGAAATTCCTCACACCAGAGGTTGGGGTGCCTAGAGAGTCCCATGTGTCCAGTTTATTGAGCTCCCACTTGTTCTCATTGATTTTGTGCAAG
Source organism: Pelobates fuscus (assembly GCF_036172605.1). Lineage (NCBI taxonomy): Eukaryota > Metazoa > Chordata > Amphibia > Anura > Pelobatidae > Pelobates > Pelobates fuscus. The sequence goes on along the minus strand of NC_086327.1, from coordinate 18,275,567 downwards.
GGTTGCACTACTATGTCTTCGTTTATATTACACGATTTGTTGTGTAAAGATTTCATCCTCATCTCAAGTATAGGATATATGCAAGTCCTTTTTATTTTGGGTTGAAAACCTTTCCTTTACGTGTTAACATGTAGAGATTAGCATGAGCATTTAGCTGCATGAAAACATGTACATTGCATTATATATATATTTTTTATTATCTATATATTGTTTAGTTGAGCCACTCCTGATAATTTACATATTAGGCAAATGACCAAAGACGTTTGTCAACAAAACATGATATAGTTCAGATTACACCTTCACACTATCCTTTCTAATTAATATTTTACAATTTTTAAAGGATTGATAAATATGGAAAGTTCCACTCCCACATTCTTCTCATCAGATTCTCCTTCGTTGGACTGGGAGGAGGATGAAAACAAACTGTCTATTGATGAGATACCTTCGGAACTTGAAGCTGTCCTTCGTTATCTTTCTATTATTATTTACAGCATTGCCTTTCTGCTGGGTACAGTTGGTAATGGTCTTGTCATTTGGATTGCTGGCTTTCGGATGAAAAGGACGGTTAATACTGTATGGTTCTTGAACTTGGCAATTGCTGACTTCATCTTCACGTTCTTTTTGCCTCTCAGCATTGCCTACACAGCTCTTGGATTTGACTGGCCTTTTGGAACCCTACTGTGCAAGTTAAACAGCACTGTTGCATTCCTCAACTTGTTTGCCAGTGTTTTCTTGCTCACTGTTATCAGTGCTGACCGGTGTGTCTCTGTGGTAAGGCCAGTGTGGTCTCAAAACCACAGAACTCCAAGATTGGCTTCCATGATTGCACTTGTTGTATGGATGGCAGCGTTTTTCCTTTGCTCCCCTTATTTGGCTTTCCGAGACACCATTAGAGATGATGAAGCCAATGTCACTCACTGTTACAACAATTATGCCTTCTCAAATGACTTTAGTGACATAGATGTGGTAGCTTTAAGGTCCATGAGACACCAGATCATGATTTCAGTTCGTTTTCTGTTTGGATTTCTGTTCCCATTTGGTCTTATCCTTGTTTTTTACTCTTTGATGGCTTTGAAACTGAGGAGAAGTCATCTATCATGGTCTAGTAGGCCTTTCAGAGTCATGGCTTCAGTTGTGGTTGCCTTCTTTCTATGTTGGTTTCCTTATCACATCCTTTCGGTCCTGGAGGTGGTCATGCACCACTGTGAGAGCAAGACTCTAAACATTGCTGTTCTTATTGGAAGTCCCTTGGCTACTAGTCTTGCATTTTTCAACAGTTGCCTAAACCCCTTCCTGTATGTGTTCCTGGGTAGAGATTTCAAAGAATCATTAAGAAGATCCATACTTTCTGCTTTTGAAAGTGCCTTCTCTGAGGAACCTGGAAAAACAAGTGATTATCGGTTAAAGTCTAGATCTCTGACTGACCAGGAGTTTCAGTTTACCTGATTAAACCTGGACAAAAAAAAAACACACCCATCTAAATAAGAGAATATTTGTAATCAGAACTCATGTATCACAATCTGTATTATCTGTTACAGCAGTTAGAATTAACACGTATTATTTTTCTTCTTAAGTCCTACTATAGGATTTCAGGAGAAAAGCAGATTTAACAAGAAATTCTGTCTTTATGTTTCAGTGGACTGTAATTGGTAGAAACATCCTCTAGGTGGAGCACTTTGTGAATATGCCCACTCTATACATTTATTTTATTTGTACGTTTGACAAAGCAATATTAGCACTGAATGAATTAAGCAGTATGCTAATTTTGGCAATCATAATAATTTATCCAATTGAGTCCTGGTATGGTAAGCAACAAATGTTTCATTCACTTCCACTAGCTATAATAACTATTATACCTATTATTAAATGATCTAAATTGTAATTTTCAGGTCAATTGAGTATATTTTTAAGTCATGAAATTTTACAAAACTGACCAGGGTACTGCAAAGTTTAGGCCATAATGGCTGAAGTGGGAAAACATATTTTTACAAAGTTAATTTGTTGCACAGCCCAACATTTGTAATTTAATTGTCCGATGTCCAGAATTCAAAGTTTACAGAATGAGTTCCAATGTCTCAATAATATATGTATTTGAATTTTCATTCAATTGTATTTGCAAACCAAGATTAGTGCATTTAATACAAAATAGGTATGTTGAATATAAAAATTAATAAACCAGTTAGCTGCATTGCGGAACTAGCTATTTTTGCCAAAATTCTTACAAACTCAGTCTTCTGTTTATCACACTCAGAAATTCACTGTAGATCAAATTTGAATTCCAAAAAAAAGTACAAAATTAAAAAAAATGTAATCTGCTAAACAAATGTCCACATTCAACATTGTAAAGTTACGTAAAAATGACATTTGCCTGTAGAGAGCTAGCACTTAAAAATGAGAACCCCCAAGACCAAATTGACACCCTCCTCAGCCCCATCACCCTAGCCAGAATCATAGAGGTGATCCAGAAACTACCACTGGGCAAATCACCAGGGGCATAGGGCATGCCGAATTTCTTTTATACATTACCGATAACCATACAGCACACCTATTTCGCTATGATACAGATAGACCTAACTCGCTTTGTCTGGGCGAGAGGGAGACCAAGAGTGGCCCGTAAGCTGTTACAAATGCCAGTAAAATAGGGAGGATTTGCCTTTCCCGATGTAAAAATGGATTTATAAAATATTTTTTATTTATAAAATATTTTACGAGGAAGGATACATTGAGATTTCTCTTGTTTTCAAGTATGTCCTGGGGTTTTCATGATGCACTATCATGCCTCTTTATTGGCCTCCTCCATGCAACACTTTCTCCCTGTTCTAGGGTAGCCCTAGAACAACCACTGACTCAACCGTTCACCACAACACACTTACTTTGGTTACCGAAACAGTTGAGACCACCCATCCACTTGGCACCTGCACAAGTGAAACTAGCGATCCAAATATGGGACATGAAACCAAACCAAATTGACCAATGCCACTCCCCTCTCTATGGCAACCCCAATCATGGCACTCATACACTGCTTACCTACCTTACGCTAAACCATGGAGGGACTGCGGGATTACATATCTAAGCCAAGCCTAGGAAGGAAACGAATTGGCAGACTTCACAGTCCCATCATCTACACATAACCTACCCTACATATCGCTATACGCGCACCTTCAGCTACTTTCATTCCTGTGGCAAACACAAACCTCAAGACACTCCTATAGCAGATGACACTAAAGGCCTATCCAAATGGGAAGAAATCTGTGAATCAAAAGTTACCTTACAAATGTAAACTGATCTCCATGTGCTATAGCTCACTGGCATCGTACACTCCTTATTTTGCATTGAAACAGGCTAATCAACGGTCTACTGACCTGCAATGCACAATCTCCCACAAACAATGGGAGGCACTGATCACTAACCCTAAAGAATTGCTAAAATCAATGACTCTTATTGAACAACATAAAAATAAATTGTATAGATGGTACATGGTCCCAGCACGGCTACATTCGACAATCCCAACCACGTCCCCACCGTGCTGGAGATGTGGCCAGATAGATGGCACTATGTTACACATCTGGTGGCAATGTCCAGTACTTACCTGATACTGGAAATTAGTCCACCAATTGGTGTTGGATGCGGCCACCTGCACAGTACATTTCAGTTCACTAACATACCTTCTTCTAGGCCTGTCTGGGGACCTACCAGCGCACAAGAGGAAATTAATATCTTATAATATTTTGACAGCCCAATGGTCTATAGCGAGAGCATGGAACATCTACATCCCCCCCAAATTTTCCCTCCCTTCCTGGGGAAATAAACACGCAATGTATATATGAATGCTGTTAGAAAGGCATCTTTCCACTTACGAAGACCACTATGGCTGCTTGGGAGCTTTGGCAATCATGGATATTGGGGCAAACGGGTTGAAATATTGCCAAAAATATGTATGTGTAACACACTTTACTAGCAGCTCTTGCCCGTGGGGTTTACCTTGAAGTACGCCTAATATAATTTAACATGTACTTTACCCAGCAGGACTCAAGGAATGTTATAACCATTGCATTGTGTGGACTCACTGATTGACGATGTATGTAAAAGGTGATCTTTGAGCCAGGGTAAGTAGTTAAACTGTCATATTGTTTCAGTATGGTTGAAAAACTTACCTGGGTCCCCGGTTGCCTGTCCTGCTTATGTTTTTCCCTATAGATGAAAACATGGACGATCTCGGAATGTGCCCAGTGGATGAGAGTGTTCAGTTGACGCTCTCTACCAGAGAGGGGAGGATTCTGCATGGCACTGGTTGGGTTGTATTAAAGGAGATAACTGGAAACAGTGGGTGCCAAGTGAGACTCAGGTAGGTTGTCAGACTGTGCAAAAACAGTTTGACTATTTACTGTAGAATGGCACCAGGGCACTCCTGACACCATAACCACTCCAGTGAGTTGTAGTGGTTATGGTGCTTGCACTTGCACCTTTAAACTATGAGTTATAATGAACTGTTAAACAGCTTGTATAAATGTATGCTAAAATAGCTGGGCTGGAAAAATTCCACTCAGCAGTCATGACCTATTTGTTGAATGTCAGATGTCAATGAGAACTCACACATCTATGAGGAAGTACTGTTTGGTTCAAACCGCGTCACAAGCTTCCATTATAGGCTGTGCCAGCAAATGATGATTAAAGAGGAATAAGTCTACTATTTTTACTGCATTTTTCCAGTTGAGAATCATTTCTAGCATTACACAAGTGGACCCAGTGTTAATTTATCATGTTGCTTTTGTTTGTTAATTATTTTCTGTTTCTGCCTATCAGTCTGCAGAATATATTGCCACTATATAAATAATATAAAAATAATGACTCGGTCATCACAGTGCCCTGTTTTGTGATAAAGAGTCAGACCACCTCCTAATTTAGCAAATTACATTATAATCCAGTTCAATCTAGGTACGGCGAGGGCATATATTGCAGATGAGGAGAAACAGACACATTGTTTGATTTCTATTTTTCTCTGCATGCATATTCTTTGACTGCTAGGTGCAATGTACAGAGCATATAACAATAAATGACTGAGAGATAAGATGGATAAACAGATACATGTGTCTGCCATTCTGGGTCAAATGTTTTTTTCAGCCTTTGTAAAAAAGAGACACACGTCCATCAAGAGACACACGTCCATCAAGAGACATGCGTCCATCAAGGTCCCCGAAAATAAGCCCTAGATAAGCCCTACTGCGAAAATAAGCCCTAGTTCGCTAATCTATGTTTGGGGAATTTTCCACGAACATAAATTTGCAGGATTCCATGAGTTAGTGAAATGGTCTATGTTCGGGGGAATTCCGCCAAATGTAGACATGCTTTCTTGCACATGCTTGTTACCGATTTTCCCGAAAATAAAGACACCCAACGAAAGCCCTAGTGCATTTTTCAGGGCAAAAAGTAATAACACACTACATTCATTATATACAATCTGCACTCACTACAAACACACTGCATTCATTATACACACTCTGCACTCACTACAAACACACTACATTTATTATACACACTGCACTCACTACACACACTACATTCATTATACACATTCTGCACTCACTACAAACACACTACATTTATTATACACACTGCACTCACTACAAACACACTACATTTATTATACACACTGCACTCACTACAAATAGACTACATTTATTATACACACTGCACTCACTACAAATAGACTGCATTCATTATACACACTCTGCACTCACTACAAACACACTACATTCATTATACACAATCTGCACTCACTACAAACACACTGCATTCATTATACACACTCTGCACTCACTACAAACACACTTCATTCATTATACACACTGCACTCACTACACACACTACATTCATTATACACATTCTGCGCTCACTACAAACACACTACATTTGTTATACACACTGCGCTCACTACAAATAGACTACATTCATTATACACACTCTGCACTCACTACAAACACACTACATTTATTATACACAATCTACACTCACTACAAACACACTGCATTGATTATACACACTCTGCATTCACTACAAACACACTACATTTATTATACACACTGCACTCACTACAAACACACTACATTCATTCTACACCCCCTGCACTGCACTATATGCATAGGAGTGTATTTTTTTTATTATTTTTTTTTAAGGGGGGGCGGGAATCTTGGGTGAGTTCCCACACTTTTTTCCCCAGGACTTGACCCGTGGCTGGTTCATTAGCGAAAGTTGATTTGGTGACTATAGTATCCCTTTAATGAATGTAATATGTTTGTGATCTAAATACTTAAAAGGTTCACATTTTTTTCAATGTGCATCTTTTATTAGGTTTTATAATAGGAAGTAAATGTGCTATAAAACATAACACATCTTCAAGAGAAAACACAACAGCTTATATCGTACCTCATATCTGTGAGAGAGGCAGATGGATATCATATGCAGGTCATATCAAAGAACAGAAAGAAAACAGAAAAATCTACCAGTAGGTGTCTCCTGATTCAGTATAGTGTGACAATCTGGATGGTTATCGTCACAGTTAGGGAGGGAATTAAAACATAACTTTTGAAAGATTCTAAAAAAAGGTAAAGGTAAAAATAAGAACAAAGACTGGGATATTCAGTCCTGTGTGAAATGTATAGTCTTGCTGTGACAGCACAAAACTCTCTATCTACCTATCAAGCAGAGAGGTATGGTGTCAGCAATAGGACAAAATGGTACAAAGTATCTATTTACACATATATACAGTGCAAATTGGTGGAGAGGCTATGAGCGTCTCAGAAAGTTAGGCTCTCCTGCAGAAAGAGTCTAATCAAATGTTTAAACTGCCTTTATTAGGCAGAATATCTATCTATATAAATATAAATATATATACACACACACATCCCCTAGCCCCTCCAAAAATAGAAGCAGAAGCACAATTTGCCAGAGAAGAGTGCTGTGGCAATGGAGGTCGCTAAAAACTATATATAGCGATCTGTAGCAGTAAGGAGTGAAGCACGTCCTATACCTAGACTTGTCCAATGTATACAAATCTAACGTGCCTTTGTGAGCACCCCATAACAAATGCCTACACTACCAACAGGTCCCCCCACCAAACAGCGAGAAAGAATGATCGGTATAACACAGAGGACTGAAAATCTCTGTTACAGGATGCCTATTAAGAATGTGGTTTCTGACAACATATCGGCAGTGTTGATGGAACACTTAGAGATTGCTGACTAGGCGTCCTGAGCCCCTGACATGCGCATTTCGCCCAGGTTGCTCATCAGAGGGGAACTGAAAACCGGTAAGTGTCAGGTTTAAATATGTAAAGATCGTACTTGATTTGTCAGGGTAAAAGGATAATTAGCCAATAGGGCGAAGGAAGAGGTGTGTCTCCTTCGCTGCTAATTAACCCTGTGGGTACGAAACTGGAAAATATTGTGACAACAATAAAAATAATCTTTAACCCCTTAAGGACTAAGTCAAATGTAACAAAAAAACGTAAACAAAACCTGGCATTTGCGCTATGTGTCTGTCCAACCGTAATTCACCTCTTTCATATTAAATGCACCCACCCATATTATATATCAGTGATGGCGAACCTATGGCACGCGTGCCACAGATGGCACGCCGGGCCCTTTCTGTGGGCACGCGGCCATAGGTTCGCCAATAATGCAGAGTAGGCACCTGCCTGCCCGAAACGGCAGGCGCCTACTCTGCTTCCGGGTCGGGAGGCAGGGGAGGGATCTTTGCAGCAGCTCCCCTGTCCTCCCGTGAGCAAGCTGTGTGGAGCGTTGCCGCGCGTTACCATGGTAATGCTCCACACAGCATCGCGCGGGAGGACAGGGGAGCTGCTGCAAAGATCCCTCCCCTGCCTCCCGACCAAGACTGCTTGCCACCACCGGACCACCAGGGATGGCTGTGTCCCCCCCTTCCTTTATTAGAGGTAAGAAGGAGGAAGGGGGGGGGGACTAATTTAATATACTTTTTTTTATTTTATTACTTAAATACCCCCCACAGAGTACCCCTACCCCCACACACAGAGTACCCCTACCCCCCCACACACAATACCCCTACCCCCCCATACAGCAACCCTACCCCCCCAGAGTACCCCTACCCCACACACAGTACCCCTACCCCCCACACAGCACCCCTACCCCCCCCACACAGTACCCCTACCCCCCCACACAGTACCCCTACCCCCCATACAGCACCCCTACCCCCCATACAGCACCCCTACCCCCCCATACAGTACCCCTACCCCCCACACACAGTACACCTAACCCCCACACAGTACCCCTACCCCCACACAGCACCCCTACCCCCCACAAAGTACCCCTAACCCCACACACACAGTACCCCTACCCCCCCACACAGTACCCCTACCCCCACACAGTACCCCTACCCCCCACACAGTACCCCTACCCCCACACAGTACCCCTACCCACACACACCGTACCCCTACCCCCACAAACGCAGTACCCCTACCCCCACAAACACAGTACCCCTACCCCCACACACACAGTATCCCTACCCCCCACACACAGTACCCCTACCCCACACACACAGTACCCCTACCCTCCCACACACAGTACCCCTACCCCCCATACAGCACCCCTTCCCCCCCAGAGTACCCCTACCCCCCACACACAGTACCCCTACCCCCCACACAGTACCCCTACCCCCCACACAGTACCCCTACCCCCCACAAAGCACCCCTACCCCCCACACACAGTACCCCTACCCCCCGACACAGTACCTCTACCCCCATACAGCACCCCTACCCCCCCATACAGCACCCCTACCCCCCATACAATACCCCTACCCCCCACACACACAGTACCGCTACCCCCACACAGCACCCCTACCCCCCACAGTACCCCTACCCCCCCACACACAGTACCCCTACCCCCGCACACAGTACCCCTACCCCCCACACAGCACCCCTACCCCACACACAGCTCCCCTACCCCACACACAGCACCCCTACCCCACACACAGCTCCCCTACCCCACACACAGCTCCCCTACCCCCCACACACAGCAACCCTACCCCCCACACACAGCACTCCTACCCCCCACACACAGCACCCCTACCCCCCACACACAGTACCCCTACCCCCCACACACAGTATCCCTACCCCCGCAGCACCCCTACCCCCCACAGCACCCCTACACCCCACAGCACCCCTACCCCCACACACAGCACCCATACCCCGCACACAGAGCACCCCTACCCTCCTACCCCCCACAGTACCCCTACCCCCCCACACAGTACCCCAACCCCCCACACAGCACCCCTGCCCCCCACACAGCACCCCTCCACAGCACCCCTGCCCCCCACACAGCACCCCTCCACAGCACCCCTCTCCCCCAGCATCCCTCCCCTCCCCCACACCCAGCATCCCACCCCTCCCCACACACAGCTTCCCTCCCCTCTCCTACACCCAGCATCACTCCCCACTCCTACCTCCCATACACAGCACCCCTACCCCCCACACACAGCAGCCCTACCCCGCACATAGCACCCCCACAACACACACAGCACCCTTACTCCCCACAGCACAGCACCCCTACCCCTGCACAGCAGCCATACCCCCCACACAGCACAGCACCCCTGTCTCACTCACACACACACACACACACACACACACCACCCCTCACACACACACACACACACACACACACACACCACCACTTATACACACAGCACCCCTCACACACACACACACACACCACCCCTCACACACACACACACCACCCCTCACACACACCCCGCACACACACATCACCCCTCATACATACACACACACACACACAGCACCCCTCACACACACACACACACACAGCACCCCACACACACACACACACAGCACCCATCACACACACACACACAGCAGCCCTCACACACACACACAGCACACACAGAAACCCTCAGACACACACAGCACCCCACACACAGCACACACACAGCACCCCTCAATGCCCCTTAAACTACACCCCTCAATGCAGTATGTGTGTGTATTCAGCAGTCTGTGTGTGTGCGTGTATTCAGTAGTCTGTGTGTGTGTATTCAGCAGTCTGTGTGTGTGTACTCAGCGGACTGTATGTGTGTGTATTCAGCGGACTGTATGTGTGTGTATTCAGCGGACTGTGTGTATGTATTCAGCAGTCTGTGTATGTATTCAGCAGTCTGTGTGTGTGTACTCAGCAGTCTGTGTGTGTGTACTCAGCAGTCTGTCTGTATGTGTATTCAGCAGACTGTCTGTATGTGTATTCAGCAGACTGTGTGTGTGTGTATTCAGCAGTCTCTGTATTCAGCAGTCTTGTGTGTGTATATTCAGCAGACTGTGTGTATGTATTCAGCAGTCTCTGTGTGTATGTATTGCAATTGTTGGAGATACTAATAAATATAAGCTTAGTTTGATCTATTTATATCATTATTTAAAATTTGTATTATTGAACTCTCTGCTGTTGTGTTCTTTTAAAACAAAAGTTGTTAATTAGTTTGGACAACAGTACGAGTTGTTTTTTCTAAACTTAAACCTCAGTATTGAGGTTTAATTGCCGTGTTGACACTTTAAGGAAAAAAAAGTTGGCATGTATTGCGGTTTGGGCACTCGGGCTCAAAAAGGTTCGCCATTACTGTTATATATCATTTTATTCAGGGGAAACAGGGCTTTCATTTAATATCAAATATTTAGCTATGAAACATAATTTAATGTGAACAAAATGGGAGAAAATAAGAAATGTTGTTATTTTTTTAGTTCTACATGACATTTTAACTGTCAATGTCATATTACTGTTTGCTTTTACTGCAATAAAATACACATATTTGCATTCAGCAAAGTCTCACGTGTAAAACAGTACCCCCTATGTACAGGTTTTATGGTGTTTTGGGAAGTTACGGGGTCAAATATAGCACGTTACATTTTAAATGAAAATACGCCAGATTGGTTACGTTGCCTTTGAGACTGTATAGTAGCCCAGGAATTAAATTTACACCCATAATGGTATACCATTTGCAATAGTAGACAACCCAAGGTATTGCAAATGGGGTATGTCCAGTCTTTTTTAGTAGCCATTTGGTCACAAACACTGGCTAAAGTTAGCGTTAGTATTTGTTTGTGTGTGAAAAATTCAAAAAACGCCAATTTTGGCCAGTGTTTGTGACTAAGTGGCTACTAAAAAAGACTGTACATACCTCATTTGCAATACCTTGGGTTGTCTACTATTGCAAATGGTATGCCATCATAGGGGTAATTTTCATTCTTGGGCTACCATAAGGTCTCAAAGGCAACGTAACCAATCTGGCGAATTTTAATGTGAAAAAAATGAAACGCAAGCCTTATATTTGACTCTGTAACTTTTGAAAACACCATAAAACCTGTACATGAGGGGCACTGTTGTACTCAGGAGACTTCGCTGAACACAAATATTTGTGTTTCAAAACAGTAAAAAGTATCACAGCAATAATATTGTCCGTGTAAGTGCTGTTTGTGCGTGAAAAATGCAAAAGCCTTCCCTTTTACTGGCGATATCATCTTTGTAATACATTTTACTGTTTTGAAACACTAATATGTGTGTTCAGCGGAGTCTCCTGAGTAAAACAGTACCCCCTATGTACAGGTTTTATGGTGTCTTGGAAAGTTATAGGGTTAAATATAGTGCTAGCAAATTAAATTCCCTATACTTATGTATGTATATAGATATATATATTATTTTGTTCTACATGTATTTTGATATAAATCTATATATATTAATATCACAATACAGTTATGGAGAGCAAAAAACAGGGCGCAAGAGAACAGGCAGCAGCAGAAATAGCCTGCCCTTCGGTGGGTCCCCGCTCAGTTCTCAAGCTGGTGCCTAGAGAGATATCAGCTATGCCTCACTGATGATGCCTAACAAGGCTGAAACGATCGTCTGGGGTTGCTGTGTCTCTCGTACAGAGAGAATTTGCTGGCATTTCGGATCTGGACTGCCCGTATGGGTGGGACCAGTCTGATATGCTTCAGATATGTTCTCTCTGTAATGGCACAAGATGAGCTAAAACCAGCTTGAGTTCTGAGCGGGGACCCACCGAAGAGCAGGCTATTTCAGCTGCTGTACGTTCTCAGAATACTCTTGCGACTCGTTTTTTGCTCCCCAATTAACTAGAACAGTTTTTTAAATAAACGTGCAACTGGATATCCAAAAGGCTATGAGTGCGTAATTACAGGAAACAGACGTAACAGAAACATAGAAACACAGAATGTGACGGCAGATAAGAACCATCCGGACCATCTAGTCTGCCCAATTTTCTAAATACTTTCATTAGTCCCTGGCCTTATCTTATAGCGAGGATATCGTAGATATACGGCTGTCAGTAAAGTCTATTATACCTGAAGGGAGCCATAGTGGCCTATATTGAAGAGCCTGAAAACCAACAGCTTATACCCAAGTTACATTTTTATTCAAAGCAAATGAGCCTTTTATATGTATCCGTGGGATGTATACAGCAGAACCCGATCATGTTTGTGTAAACTTTTTGGAAAACATTTGGTACCTACAGACTCATTGAACAAAGCACTAATTAAAATTATTGGGCTAATCTTGTTTAAAATTTGCTTTGCTGAACTGCTATGGTGGCTTATGTACCTATCCTGAAAAAAACATCTCTTGACCCATCCTCCCCTTCTAACTATCGTCCAATATCCCTGCTCCCTTTCTCAAAGCTTTTGAAAAGACTTGTCTTTACCCGTGTGTCTCGCTTCCTCAATTCCAACTCTCTCCTTGACCCTCTTCAGTCTGGCTTCCACCCTCTCCACTCTACAGAGACTGCTCTCATCAAAGTCACTAATGACCTAATCGCAGCTAAATATATAAATTCTCCTTGACCTCTCTGCTGCCTTTGACGTTGATCATGCTATCCTCCTTCAAACTCTTCAATCGCTCGGTCTCTGTGACTCTGTCCTCTCTTGGTTTTCCTCCTATCTCTCCCAACACTCATTCAGTGTCTCCTTTTCCAAGCATACCTCCTCCCCTCGTACTGTCTCGGTTGGAGTTCCCCAAGGCTCTGTCCTTGGTCCCCTTCTATATTCTCTTTATATTGCCTCTCTTGGCAAGCTTATTGCCTCTTTTGGATTCCACTACCACCTGTACGCTGATGACACTCAGATATACCTCTCCTCCCCAGACCTCTCCCCTGCCGTCCTGCAACGTGTCACTGCTTGCCTTTCTTCCATCTCTGACTGGATGTCCTCACGCTTTCTGAAACTCAATCTCTCTAAAACTGAGCTCCTTGTCTTTCCTCCTCCTAATACTGATCTTCCTCTCTCGCTCTCCCTTCAAGTCAGTGATATCCACATAAGTCCATCCTTGCAAGCACGCTGTCTTGGCGTCATACTTGACTCTGGCCCACCATTGAGCCTCACATCCAGTTTGTTGCCAAATCCTGTAGGTTCCAACTCAAAAACATAGCCCGCATCTGCCCCTTTCTTACGCAAGATGCGACCAAAGAACTTGTCCATGCTCTAGTAATTTCCCGCATGGATTACTGTAACCTTTCCCTGATTGGTGTCCCCAAAAGCCGTATTGCCCCGCTACAGTCTGTAATGAATGCTGCAGCTAGACTGATTTTCCTCTCTAGTCGGTCCTCTCACACATCACCCCTCTGCCAGTCCTTACATTGGCTCCCTGTATCCTATAGGAGTCAATTCAAAGTGCTAACCCATACATTTAAAACAATGACCAATCCCAGCCCCACTTATATCACCTCAATGATCCATAGGTATGATCCTCCTCGTTCCCTCCGCTCTGCCCGTGACCACCTCCTGACCGCTGCTTGCACCTGTACGGCCAACTCGTACTTGCAGAACCTCTTGCGGGTGGCTCCTTTCCTATGGAATAGCCTGCCTACCGCCATCAGACTCTCCCCATGTCATTTAAGAAGGGCCTTAAGACCCATCTCTTCAGGAAGGCTTATGGCTTCACTCCCACCTTATTTGACTGCTATTTCCTGTCCTAACGTGTCTTATAGACTGTAAGCTCATTTGAGCAGGGTCCTTTTCAACCTATTGTTCCTGTAAGTTTTCTTGTAATTGTCCTATTTATAGTTACATCCCCCCCTCTCATAATATTGTAAAGCGCTACGGAATCCGTTGGCGCTATATAAATGGCAATAATAATAATAATAATAATAATAATAAAGTATTTAAAACTAACTAAATATGTTTATGTAGCAATGATGATTAATGGGGTTAATTACTAATGTGAGAATTCACAGTGAATTCAAATTGACTTTCAAATTTAAGCTCAATATATCCAAACGGGGAAGCAATGGGGAAGCACTGTGATTGAAAGCAATTCTGATAATGTCAGCCAAGGAGGTGGATCGTGGCGGGGCACGCGTGGGCGGATCCAGGTGGCCCTAGAATATGGGTAAGTAAAATATAGTTTTTTTAAGGTGGATAACAGGGGCCGGGGGGCTACATAGTTAATGTAACACCATAGCGTCCGGAATACACCTTTGTGTTCCTGACCCTAGAATGGTCCTTTACGAATTTGCAAATATTTTATTTCAAAAACTTGGTACTATTATTTTAGGCAACTATCCAAAGTCACACAAGGTCAGAGAAAGGATGAGACAAACATAGGTTCTGTTAGATTGCTGTTATGGAATCATGTTAAGGAAAAGAAAGATAAACAGGAAGCAAAGATTACAAAACTGTGGGTACAGCAAAAAACTTGTCTTGTCCTAGCTGTAGATGGAAATGATTGTCAAAGAGCAATTCTTTTTGTGTGTAGCAAGGAGGTACTCAGACTCCGACAGAAATGATGGCAGGGTGTATACTTACAATTTAGTAAATAATGATACATCATTACGGCAGATGATTTTAGGGAACTCTACTATAATTACTGGAAGGGAAAATATCACTGGAAATTGCTGCAGATGTTTTGTTGTATTGGATTTTTCTTTTGTGTAGATTACATTACTGAAGTTGGTAGGTTATACTGGGCTTTGAGAGGAAACTGAGGACATTGTAAGTTATCTTGTAATTAGGACCATATTGCTCCAATGTTCGATGTTACTAATCATTTGCCAGAAGTTAGGCTTGGCGAGAAATGGTTGGTAAAAAAAAAAACGTAACTGACAGATCTAAGAGAAAAGAAAATCTAAGGAGTGTGACAAATCCTTGGCAGGGTTTATCTGTACTTGGGGTGTGTTACAAGCTATTTATAAAATTAACGTGTTAGTAGATTTTCTTGATGAAGCATTTAATTTTCACCAGTGCTGTCATTCTGAAGCTCTCTGCCGACTAGGAGCAAATTAAAATTTCCGCTTTGCCAAACCACATGGCTTTTAATTACTTGACGGCTTCAAAGAGTGGTGGTAGACGAGTTGTGGACCAAATTGAGAGAAGCACATGATACTAAATGGGATTGGGGCTAAGATTAAACGTTTGGTTTTAGTTCTCATAGTTTAAGTCGGAATATTTTGCAAGGTATAATTTTGTTTGTGGTTATCATTGTGTTTCTGTATGTTGCAGTGAATGTTTTGTAGTGTCTGTGTGGGCAAATCATGCAGAATTATTTCCTTCTACCCCATCGACATGTGTCCTTCATGATGATATAATAGAAACACAATGCCCTGTAAAGCATTATGAAGTCCATGGTGACTGCTCACCTATCGTAAACAAATGCTTTTTTCTTTTGGAAATGCCTGTCTAATCTAAAGGCTCACCAAGACATCACTAGGAGGAAATTGCAACTCTGCTATAATGGATATTTGTTATCATTTTCTTTTACAACATCCATATTGTTGTTTAATGCTTAAAGGGATACTACAACCTCCAAAATAAATATAGCTTAATGAAGCTGTTTTGGTATGAAGCAGCGTATATCCCAGCAGTCTCACTGCTCAATTCTCTGCCATTCAAAATTGACTTACCACCTAAATGGCAGATAATTGAGTAGTAAGGCTGCGGGTGCATTATATACACACCCAAACTGCTTCATTAAGCTAAAGTTGTTTTGATGCATATAGTATTCATTTAAGAATTCATTAACTGCGCTCTGTTCCCTTTTCCTTGAGAACAGTCACCGGTGGGGGGGAGTGCAGAGAGGGGTGATGGAGGAAGCAGGTGTGTGTGAGCCGTATGTGTGAAGGACACACCCTGCGGCAATTATTGGGAAACTGTGCTGGTTCCTGCGTAGTTCTCACAGAAACAGATTAAACTGTGATAAGAATAAAATGTTATAATGTAGTTAATAAAATTAAATGTATACAGCACACTGTGACTAATATGTAATCTTGATTATGTATATGAATAGTGCTTTTTCAGAATTGTGTTTTGAATATTCCAGTTCAGGAGAAGTATAGCTTTCACTTCACACCAAATATTTACATATGAAATATAATTTAATATGAATAATATTAATAAAACTGTGAGAAATTAAGAAATGATGTTTTCTTAGTTCTGCATGGCATTTTAACTGTGAATGTCATAATAATTTTAGTTTTTCCTGCAATAGAATACACATATTTGTGTTCAGTGATGTCTCACGAATATAGCAGTACCTGCCCCTTGCAGGAAGATCCATAGCCTGCTATTGTGGCCATTTAGAGTGATCAAATGGCCCTCGGGGCCCTGATTTGCCGGGGAAGAAGTCTTGAGGTCAAAGCCGTTACGGCGTTCCATGCCGTCACAATGGCTTTTAAGTCCATTAAAATGCAAATGGGATGAAACGCAGTAACGGCATTATGGGGTTAAGGACTTCCGGCAGTCATTAGTTACCATAACAATCTGTTCTTTAGGGACCATATTGCAAAACGGATTGAGTCACACAGATGATGAGTGCTTCCCGTCTCTGTTGGAAGTGTTCTTCTTCACTGATTTGTGCCCCAGCACAAAGCAGATGTGAGGGTACATTGGTTTTAACGATTCTTTATAAGATGCATTGTGGGTGTATAATTCAATTGCTGTGAATGCGCTGTGCTTCATAATGCAGGAACATCTGGCTCTCACAGCTCCTCGGTGTGTCTCCAGAAGAGTCAAGAATAGGTGCCCAGGTAAGAAGGTCATAATGCTGCAAATGAGAAGTTGAATGTTTTTTTCAGTACAAGAACGTATTCAACTCATTTATTCACTGAGAACGGCAGACTGGTCTACTTTGGCATCTGGCTTCTCTTGCTTGAGTGCATGGTGGATTCAGCTAAGTGTGAAACTGTGGTTTAACCCCTTAAGGACCAAACTTCTGGAATAAAAGGGAATCATGACATGTCACACATGTCATGTGTCCTTAAGGGGTTAAAGGGACACTATAGTCACCTGAACAACTTTAGCTTAATGAAGCAGTTTTGGTGTATAGAACATGCCCCTGCAGCCTCACTACTCAATCCTCTGCCATTTAGGAGTTAAATCCCTTTGTTTATGAACCCTAGTCACACCTCCCTGCATGTGACTTGCACAGCCTTCCATAAACACTTCCTGTAAAGAGAGCCCAATTTAGGCTTTCTTTATTGCAAGTTCTGTTTAATTAATATTTTCTTATCCCCTGCTATGTTAATAGCTTGCTAGCCCCTGCAAGAGCCTCCTGTATGTGATTAAAGTTCAATTTAGAGATTGAGATACAATTATTTAAGGTAAATTACATCTGTTTGAAAGTGAAACCAGTTTTTGTTTTCATGCAGGCTCTGTCAATCATAGCCAGGGGAGGTGTGGCTAGGGCTGCATAAACAGAAACAAAGTGATTTAACTCCTAAATGACAGTGAATTGAGCAGTGAAATTGCAGGGGAATGATCTATACACTAAAACTGCTTTATTTAGCTAAAGTAATTTAGGTGACTATAGGGTTCCTTTAACAATTTGATGGATTATGCTAAAACAGTACCAGGTCACTCCGGGCACCACAACCACGACAGCACCGTGTAGTGGCTCACTGCAGAATTAAGGGGGCCAGTACCTTTATTTGGTGTCACTCTACCCATATAGTGCAGAAAGTTAAGTTTAACCTTATAGTTCATAACCTGTTATTATGTTTAAAAATGTTTCAAAGTTAATCTCAACAACAATCTTTTACTTCCTGTTATGGTTTTTGCTAGATAACAGATCATGTCATGTTTAGTCATCATAAATGAACAAACAAAATTCAAAGAAATAAATGAAATAGTACAGATATCATGAGGATCTCTGACACAAGCTGCATAACAGATCCGAAGTGTTATTAATTAATTAAAGAGAAGGATGGGTGGTGTAAAAAATCCACCCACAAACGATGCTGCAACTCCAAAATAAATACTATGATAGCTTATATTATGTATCTAGTAAATCCATCCTAGTATTTTGGCACATATAAGATAAATTGAGGAGCTGGACTTTTCGCACATGTAGAGCAATTCACAAAAAAACAAATAGTATAGTCCGCACTCAGGAATAAATCTTAAGACCCCTACTGCAGGGCAGGTGCAAGGATTTTTGGCCACACAGGTGAAGATGCATTTTGCCACACCCCCTCCCAATGCATCTTCACCTGTGTGTCTCTTAACTCCTTTTTTATTGTCTTGCACTCTTTTGTGTTTCTCATTCTCTCTTTTGAACATCTTACCAACTTCAGTGTATCTTTTTCCTCTTTTTGTGTTTTACACCCCATTGTGTGTCTCACACTCCCCCCTTTGTGTGTCTCTTACTCCTCCCTTGTTGTGTGTCTCTTACTTCGACCGAGCTCCTTTGTGTGTCTCTTTCATCCCCCAGCCCCTTTTGTTTGTCTCTTCCCCCCCGATATGTTGTGTGTCTCCCCCAGTCCCTTTTCTGTGTCTCTTTCTTCCGTCCCCAGCTCCTCTGTTTGTCTCTTTCTCCCTTTCCCTACTGTGTGACTCTTTCCTCCCTCCAGTCTCTGTGTCTCTTTTTCCTCTTCACTTCCCTGTGCCTCTTACTCCCCATTCCCAGCCACTGTGTGTCTCTTTCCACCCGGCCCCTTTGTATACCTATTTTCCTTTTCACCTGCTCAGCTCTTTCTCTCCACCACCTAGTCACTCTGTGTATCTCTTTCTCCCCAAGGCCTTTATGTGGGTCTCTTTCTCCCATTCCGCAGCTCCTCTGTGTGTCTCCCCCATCTCCTCTGTATCTTTTTCTCCCCTTACCCTCTATGTATCTCATTGTCTCCCCCAGTCCCTTTTGTTTGTCTCCCCACCCCCTTATTCTCTTTGTGGTATCTTCCACCCTCTTGTGCCTGTTGACCTTCCTTCTTATAGGGTGGCCGCCTTGACCGAGTTAGACAATTTTCTGGGACCTCTATCCAATCTTACAGGAAGCTGTTCATTGTGCTCAGTGTGCACGTCCTCTCAGATTTGGTAGGGGATACAGAAGATTCTCAACTGCACATGTAGTGACTGGCAGAAGGCTGGAGTGCCCTGAGGTGCCTGCCTGTGTCAGCTTATGGTTGCACTGGACACGTCCCACTAAACTCTATAATGGTGGGAACTCCTTCCTATTTCCCCCTGTGATAGGTGGTTTCTGTCTTCCTGCATTGTCTCTTCTGAGCACAGGGAGAAATAGATGGGATTTCACTTGCTTCAATTGTGGCCATACATGAGAAGAGGCTTTACCTTATAGCTCCATATCCCTTTGTCCCACCCAGTGCCATTCACATACAAATACTACACACAAAAGTACACCTACACAAATACACCCCCTACATGCACACATATACTCTATACAAAAACATGCTTACATTCAAACACACAAACTGCTCACAAATACAACCCAGCAAGGATCGTCAGATAGTAAAACCCCAGCTGGCATAGCTTCATTGGAGCTATACAACAGATGGGATCGACCTTTTGGTCATTCTTGCACTAGAGGGGGGCCCAAAAAAACTTTCTTGCACCAGGCCCCTCTCTACATTATTTCTGCCACTGTCTAATAATATCAAGTGATTGACACGTTTCGATAAATGCTAACTTACAATTATAGTTTAGCAAAGATGTATTACCTGTTGACAAGGAGGGACGAATACTTTTTCTCACAGCTTATCTGCAAAAATAGTTTTGTGACTAATCTAGGTTGCAACTTTTCTTTACAGTGAGTGCTGTAAAACAGGGATGGGCAAACGTAGATACCGGCTGTTGCAACAGAACCTAACCTCCCAAAATGCTTTGCCAGCCTTATCCCAGCTGTTATGGACCACTTCTCTTTAATATGCTCAACCAGTTGATACTTTGTTCAGAATGTGATTAGCAAGAGTTATATTAATTCAAGCCCCCTCACCATCAAAAAATTTATTTACCCTGCATGTGTGTCTTTTTTTTTCTTTTTTTTTTATAAAAAATCAACTATGCATAGCCATCCTATTTTAATAAAGTGGAGTTTAGGTATTTCACCAACTTCAGATCACTTTCCAGAGATAAGACTAAGAGAACAGATAAGTGCTTAAAGACAACACCCTCTATATTTATCACAGCATAAGCCTACAGAGACTTTCAATAAATTGTTAACAAGTAAATAACAGCTCAGTATAATGTATTTATCGCTATAGTGCAGACTTCCCCAAACTCCAGCCCTCCAGATGTTGCTGAATTAGAACTCCCATGATTCTCAGCCTATCATCATAGAATCATGGGAGTTGTAGTTCAGCAACATCTGGGGGGCCGGAGTTTGGGGAAGCCTGCTATAATGTTTTGATGTTCCAAGTGTAGTGCTTTGTCTGCACATTTTATTTACTCCTAAGGGCTATCAAAATTCAAACACATAACAAAATAGTGTGATTATACTAGGGGTAAAATGCATAGTTCAAACATCAAACTGGACAGCTATTATCTGCGCATTTTGTTTTACAACTAAATCAATAAATAAATGGGATTGCAGGTCCATAAATCCCCACCGCCTCAAAAAAGCAAAAAGGGGAGAGGCTACGGTAAATTTAAAGAGGTATTGAACCACAATGTATAACAATATTTAACACTATCCCAAACTAAGATAAAGTAAGCATCTTTCTTATGTAGCTTCAATCCAGCCATGGTTACACCTTAAAAACCTCAATTAGGCTGTAATTAGGTAAAATGTCATGAAATATGGGGGGCGTGGCCGACAGCCAGCGGGAATGGACGCATAGTGCTATGCACCTACCTGACCGGCGCTAAGCGATGAATTTTAGCGACTTAAACTGCACGAAACAAGCGGCAAATTTCTCCCGCCGACCCCTGACAGGCTACCCTACCAGATGGCAGCAAAAAACAAGGCAAAAATGGATAAAGCAGCATTTTTTGCCCAGAAGGCGCCCAGTCAAAAAAAGCAGCCGGAGAGGGAACAAGATGGCGCCGAAGACGGAGCGGATGCTCACATGTCGGAGACAGACAATGATGTGCAGATGGGGAACGAGGGTCCTATAACGGAGACAAGAATAAAGTCCCTGATGGAAATCCTGAATAACTCACTAATGCACCAATTTAAAGAGGTAATTGCTAACTTAGCTAAAGACGTGTCGGATCTGGGGGACCGCACCTCCCATATAGAAAATAAGATGGCGGAGCATGCAGAGGCCCACAATAGTATGGCGGACGCCATGCAGGAGCTGGAACATAAAATCGAAGCCCATGAAGACAAACTGACAGATCTAGGAGAAACAATGTCAGAATTAGGGGCATCTCGGAGGAGGTGGAAGGCAAACAACTGCTTCAGTATACCATATCCTTCTTCGCCAAACTTATACCAGAGGTATACCCAGATCTAATTATTATAGACCGCATACACAGGGTCGGAAGACCGAAACATATACCGTTATCATCACCAAGGGATGTACTAATGCGGATCCATTACTTCCACGTAAAGGACTTAATTATGAAAGCAAGTCGAAAACAACGCCCGACAGAGGAATACAAAGCCTTACAAATATATGCAGACCTGTCATCGGCAACACTACAACAGCGCCGGAACCTGGCGAATATCACAGCCTCTCTGCGAGCGCAAAATGTGCCTTACTGCTGGGGATACCCCAAAAGGATTCAAGTGATGAAAAATGGGACTCTCCACGCAATCAGAACAGTGGAAGAAGGTCAGCAAAAGCTGAAAGACTGGGACATACCTATACATAACGCAAAGCGTCCAAAAGATTCTAGCACTGGGAGACTAAACCCAGAATGGCAGAAAGCACCCTGACCCAGTCAGAAGGGACAGTGCACACATTATTCCAGACGGAGGTGTTGAACTTCTATGGGTAACGTAAAACCAATATGCAAGTTGTTAAAAACAGTCTGACCGGACCACTTCTTCTAAGAAGCGGGCAAACATTGAACCAAAATAAAAAGAAGAAAAAAAAGGGGGGGGTTTATATAGAGCAAAGGAAGTTTAGATAGAGCAAAGGGAGTTTATATAGAGCAATGTGTATATATAATATATATATATATATATATATATATATATACATGGGTGGGAATTATACACAGGGGAGTAAGCCAAGGGAAAAGCAAGGATTGCAGTTCAGAGTAAAACCAATGCCAAAGGGACGTTTGCTCTCAATTGGCAGAGGATATTTTCGCCACATCCACAAGTGGTTGCCAAGGCCCACAAAGAGGCAACCACAGACCCCAAGGGGTCAGTTCTTGGGCCAATATGTTTAAATGTATTGTTACAATGTAGGTTATGTATTCTATGTTATGTTGCTTTACCACCCTACCCCTTCCCACCTTCCCACGCCTTCCACCAGGGACACCGAAGCTCAGTCAACATAAGATAATCAAGAGGCCCATAGACCCCCCCCCCCCCCCCCCCCTGAGTACAAAACATGAAAATAGTCACATACAATGTTAAGGGGTTGAATACCCAACACAAGCGTAACCTTATATGTAGAGATCTGTCCAAATGGAAATGTGACATAGTGTGCCTTCAGGAAACACATTTTAACAAACAGCCGAACAAGCCCCTATACTCCCAGACATATAGCAGACAATATCACTCCATCGCAGGCACAAAAGCAAGAGGGGTATCTATCCTGGTACATGATAATGTAGCATTCACCCTCCTGCGCAAGATCTCGGATCCTAAAGGGAGATATCTGATTATGGTTTTCATAGTGAACGAAGTGACCTACACACTAACGAATGCATATTTTCCCAACTCCAACCAAGCCCAGTTCTTAGAGACGTTATGCAACAAGATAGATAAATTAAAACAAGGTACCTTAGTGTTATGTGGGGATTTTAACTTTATAGCGGAACCAACATTGGACTCATCGTCCAGGTTCACAAACCAAAGACTACGAGCACTACAAGGCTCTTGCAAATCACTCAGATCCCGACTACAGTTCCACAACCTGTTAGATGTGTGGCGTACCATGCATGACCAAGAAAGGGACTATACATTCCATTCAGCGGTTCATAACTCCTACACGAGACTAGACCAATACTACACACTTCCTGTAGACCTGATTCAAATAGAGAAATGTGTGATAGGGCAGATCACATGGTCTGATCATGCACCAGTATTTCTGCACATACGAGACACACACACATACAAAGGGAAAGGGTTCTGTAGGCTCAACGAATCCTTACTACATGACCTAGACTTTATCAAAAAAGTTAGAGTGGAACTGACAGAATATTTTACCAGGAACAACTCAGAGGAGACGTCCCTAGATACCTTGTGGCTAGCCAAAAAGGCGGTAGTTAGGGGACTATTCATACAGAGGGCGAGCTACCTAAAGCAACAACGGGAACAACATATGACAGAAAGACTTCACAGATTGGAACTTTTGACAAAACAAAACATGCTAAAATCATCCAACGAGCTGGCCACACAAATTAAAACACTCAAATCCCAAATAGATGAGGCTAATTTACTTAAAACCAATTACCAACTACAGAAATTACAAGCTAAGTTCTACCATCAAGGCAATAAAGCAGGCAAGGTACTGGCCAATCTCCTTAAACACAAACAAGCGAAACAACGCATAACGTCTATACGCATAAATAACTCGGTGCATAATAATAAGACGGTGCATAAACCCCAAGACATAAGCGAAGCATTCGCCACATTCTATGAAACTTTATATAACATAGAGACAGACCAACCCAACTCCATACCAACTGGGGAACAGATCAAAACCTTCGTAGACAAGATAAATGTATGTGGACGCGAAGATTTACGCTAAAATACTGGCAGTTAGACTTTCCGCAGTCCTACCCACCATAGTACAGGGAGACCAAGTGGGTTTTGTAGCGGGGCGACAAGGGGCGGATAATTCTCGTAGGGTGGTGGACTTGCTGGGACACATGAGAAGGGCCGGGGCTGAGGGACACTGAAAAAGCGTTTGACCGGCTGGGCTGGGGGTTCTTGGCCGCGGCCCTGGACAAATTCGGGATTCCGCACAAGTTTACCTCTCAGATTATGGCCCTGTATAATGGACCGACAGCGGTGGTGTCCACGGGTGGGTATACATCTACTAGATTTAAATTGACCAATGGCACGCGACAGGGCTGCCCCTTGTCGCCGAGCCTGTACATTTTAGCACTCGAACCCTTGGCGGAACTTATCCGATCAACACCGAGCATACACGGCATTAACGCTGGAGGCAGGGAACATAAACTTAGCCTATTTGCGGATGATGCCCTCATCACTCTGACACAGCCGCTGACGTCTGTACCAGAGGTCCACAAAATATTGATGGAATATGGGGCGGTGTCCTATTATAAACTCAACAAATCCAAATCCCAGGCTATGGGGATCAATCTTGAAGGGACAACAACTCAATACCTAAAATTAAGGTTTAAATTTGAATGGTCGGACACACATATTCAGTTCTTGGGCCTGTGGCTCTCCCGTAATCCCAACAACCTCCTTGAAGACAACTATGTTAGGATCTGGAGGGAAATCGCACACACCATGAGAGAATGGAGGGACAAATACATTTCGTGGATGGGGAGAGCGGCAGCTTTTAAAATAATGCTATTGCCTAAGATACAATATATCTTTAGTATGCTGCCAATAACGGCGCCAATGTCCTTCTTTAAGAAGGCACAACAGGATCTAACAAAATTTATCTGGGCAGGGAAAAGACCTAGAGTAGC
Organism: Pelobates fuscus; assembly: GCF_036172605.1. Taxonomy (NCBI): domain Eukaryota; kingdom Metazoa; phylum Chordata; class Amphibia; order Anura; family Pelobatidae; genus Pelobates; species Pelobates fuscus. The sequence continues at coordinate 18,250,522 of NC_086327.1, read as the reverse complement.
CATGAAGCAACTGCACAGAAGCTACACTGAGGGAGGCATAGGAGTCCCAAATCTTCTTTTATACCACAAGGAGGCAGTGCTGGCACCACTGACACAAGTGATGGGGGACAGAGTAAGGCCACAATGGGTCACAATAGAAGAGGAGGCCCTGCAAACTCAATTAGCGACAATTTGTTGGGCGCCGAAGGAGCAAAGACCCAAGGTGCCAGACTTGTTGCCGATTACGCAGTTTATGCTGCAAACATGGGACAAACACAAACACCAACGTATTAGGACACACATAATTTCCAAGGCCACACCAATATCAGCCCTACCGTACTGGATCCCACACTTCAACGCAGCTGCATGGCAGTGTGCGGGAATCCACCACGTCCACTGCTTTTACGATAGGGACAAAAGGATACCCTTCTCGCAGCTAGCGACTAATTACAACATCCCCCAGTCCATGCTATCCGCATATCTCCAAGTCACACACTTTTTAGACTCCAAAAAAGAACAAAAACCACAGGCGGGCCAGGAAGGGTTCATAACCCGATTTGAAAAATTATGTACGGGGCTTACTCCACAGAGGGGACAGCTGTCAGTGTGCTACCAAGCAATTAACACCCATCAGCCCTTTGCACATTGCAGATATGCAGTGGAATGGGCAAGGGACTGAAGGGGGCCCATTTCCAGAACACAATGGGATCACGTGCCTACGGGCACTAAAAGGAATCACACATTGTGCAGCGCACGTAGAACTGCACAGAAAATTTTTATTGAGATGGTATATGGTCCCAGCTAGACTGGCGCGCGTATACCCAGATAGCTCTCCTCGGTGCTGGAGGTGTGGCACGCAAAACGGACCAATGATCCATGTCTGGTGGACCTGTGCGGTCCTCCTCCCGATGTGGACAAAGATACACGCCATGGTGGGAGCAAAATAGATTACAAAAATAGACATACCAAAAGACCCTCTGCACCTACTGCTACTGGGTCTGCCAATGAATATACCATGGGAAAACAAAGTGGTAATAACCCACGTTCTACTCACTACCTTCTATGTCATTGCAAGACACTGGAAACAGGATAGACCCCTGACAATTAAAGGTATCATGGACACAGTGGAAAAAAAACAAAAAATATGAAATAGCACACGCAGAATCAGAGGGGAAAAAACAGAAAATGGAACTGGCCTGGGCCGGGTGGGATCAATTCAAGACTGGGTATAGAGGATAACATGAATTACAACCCGGAGGGGCGGTAGTCATAGGACTTAAAGAATGAGAAGGAGATGTCACACATATAGGCATCAACAGCCATTGAACTTACTTGGTGCCCAGGAGTCACACGAATAACCGTGAGGAAAGCGGGGAGGTAACCCAATTCCCCTCCCCCCCCACCCCCCGTCCTTCTAAACCTATAACCCCTCTCCCCCCCATCCAATCCCACCTCATGGAGGGGATTCCTTCGTTTCTACTTCAAGTTTTTTTTTTTTTTTTGGTTATTGTTGTACCCCATGAGGGGGGAAGGGAGGAGTGGAACACAGAAACTAACTTAGGGATTGAGACAGGGCATGTAAAGGTGACTGTACATATTTGAATTTGACTATGTATCTCCAAAGTAAATGTGCAAAATCTGACTATGTACCAATCTCCAACACATGAATGTTATCCTATTGAATATGGGACTAATTGTCCAAGGTCAAATGTGTCCCTGCTCCCTTTCTCTTCTGTATCCTCCACAAGACACACTTGAGACTTTCAAAATAAAAATTGTCAAATTTAAAAAAAAAAATGTCATGAAATATACATTGAAGGAAAAGTGATAGCATACATTGTGTAGTAGTACAAATCCACAGATATCACAAAGTAGGGTGTAAGCCCCCAAAAATAGTTTTATTATATTCAAGGGACCAAAAAAAAAATACAATGTTTCGGCCAGAGGCGTCTCAGGTTTTCTCAGGAATGGTACACATGATTTAAATTGTGTGCGATACTCAAAAAGTAAGGTATTTAGGTTATAAGATTTTGGGCATTCTCATTTCTTATAAATTCTCTTTAGGCTGATGCCCTCCAATTATTAATGTTGTGAAGTAAATCCAAAAATAATTCACATTTAGGCATCACATTGCAAAGTTCTTGTGAAGTGTTGATGCTTAAAATGTTTCCCACCCCTTATACACATTTCTTTTCAGATGATAAGATTACAGTTTTCCCTATATGTATAGTTTTTGAGATTATATTGTAACAAGCAGCATATTTTAAAGGTTTTATTTTCTGAAAGGAAGTGGTTGAGATCTGTGGTTTTAGACTCATTCCTCATTTCAAAACAGTTTAGTTATTTTATGTTGAAACTGGGATATTGGGTAAAAAATTATGTGGAATATTTGTCTTTCTTTTTCAATTTTAGCTTCACATATGAAGCAATCACAGTTTGTTTTGAACACATTGCTGCAATAAACAAAATAAAGTTGGTTTTGAGACGTGCAGAGTGGGACTTTTGCAGGAAATTGGTTTATTTCATTATTTTGAGAATCAATGTTTATTTTACTTTATTTTTATGATTTATTCACCCATATGATATCTCCTAGTTTCCGTGCATTTGTGTTATAAACGTTTTTCTGTTTGCTTGTTTTAAATAGTGTGCTTGTTCTAATAGCTGTTTGTTTGTTCTAATAGCTGTGTGCTTGTTCTAATAGCTGTTTGCTTGTTCTAATAGCTGTGTGCTTGTTCTAATAGCTGTTTGCTTGTTCTAATAGCTGTGTGCTTGTTCTAATAGCTGTTTGCTTGTTCTAATAGCTGTGTGCTTGTTCTAATAGCTGTTTGCTTGTTCTAATAGCTGTGTGCTTGCTCTAATATCTGTTTGCTTGTTCTAATAGCTGTGAGCTTGTTCTTGCTCTAACATACTTTACTAATATTATGTATAGAATATGTATAGCTACAGGACAGTATATATGTTCCATATGCGTATTTGAATTATACAGACACAAGATCACTACACACAAACTCACTGACACACACACACACTCACCACATGCACACTCAAGATCACTTTCATTTTACTGATTCTCATTGCCAGGATTTTCCAGTCAACAAGGCAAGATGGAAGGGGCTGTGGGACGGTGAGGTCTAGGTGTTGGGACTGGCTCCTACAGTATGTGCTTGTCATGTTGCTCTTGGAAAAACTATTTTAAACTAAGATACCTGATTTTTATAATTGCTTAAATTGCTAAAGGAGATGTGTGACGGTACTCACTATCACCTGGGATTTCATACGGACATTTTATGCAGGGCCCTGGACTATTCCTATGTTTAAGTTACCCTGTGCCCATTGTGGGTGCAGGTTGTGTGCTTAATGTGGTTGTTTGGGGTTAAATGTTAGTGTGCTCTCTGTCTTGCTAATGCTTGCAATCAACTAGGTGGATTTGGCCGTGGAGCCTGTACAGCGCCACCTGTTGGTTGCAAGGATCTAGCAACAGCGATATGCACTACCTAAATGGCAAGACTTGCTAATTTGCATATTCAGGTAGATTTCCATATTGCTAATTCTGCAGGCAGGAGTGTATTTTCTGTTAATTATTGCCTTTCCCACCCCTTTATAAATATGTCATTGTGTTATGTTAAGTTGCTGTATGTTGTCTGCTATGATTTGACTGTTTGCATTGTTATTGAGTTGTCACAGCAATCTTTATGTATTAATCATATTGGCTAGTCCTAAGTAATAATAATGTTTTGTATGTCTGATCCTTTTGGAACTTGTGTCCTGTGTAGAATTTTAGGAGTCCCAATGACAAAGTCTTCTGACCTGTTTGCTGGCTGATGGATCTCTCTGCCCCTGGGATAAGTCAAGAGAGCTAGACCTGAGAGCTGCAAGTGTCTTTTTAAGACAGGTGGTGAAGGGATCCAGCTGGGGTACAGAAAGCTCCATCACAAGATTTATTAATCAGAAATACTTCCAAACAATCATGAAAGACTCAATTAAGTTTCCTGGTAAAGGCAAAACCACAATGAAATTAGCATTCCTGCTTATTAAGCAGCTCCCCAGTGTTAAAAATGAATACCTTCGATTCTAATGCCAGAATGTTGAAAACCTGATTTATATACATTCCATTCACTCCACAGTACATAACCAAATATGTGACCTATCTCCTATCCAGTGACAGGACAATCTCCTCACAGCAGCTCTGCCTCCAGGAGATCCTCACATGAGAAGAAGCAGGGTCCTATTGTACATGCGCAGCTACTGAGAATCCACAACTGAATCCAATATGAAAAGCCCTCAGATACTGTAGAAAATATATTATGAAATAATAATACTTGATACTTCATTTGTATTTCAGAAATATATCACCACAAATTAAAAAAAAAACTTTTTAAGCAAGTGGAGTATATGCGGCAGCCTTCCCAGAGATTTATTATCTTTGGTCACAAACAATAGTGTAAGAACGTTAAGTAAATGTACCCCTATGCAGATTAAAATTAAACTCACAGGTTCATCCAAACCCGTAGACAGACTGAACAAATACAACCAAAAACTGCTCAACATGATAAACCTAGCAGCATGCAGGGCGATAGCACAACACTGGACACACACAGAGTTGCCCCCGATGTACCTGGTGCTCACGAAACTCTGGGATAACTACCTTATGGACAAACTAACAGCACAAGTCAGAAACACAATGGGAGCATTTTAAAGGGTCTGGGAGTTTTGGGAGGAATACGACACCTAGGTACACACCAATCCAGGAACTGTGCCTCCTGACCCCTACACTACAGAAACACTTGCTGGTCAACCCACCCACACTCCTGAAGATTGGGTACCATAGAAAGGTCTGGGGGGAACTCACAGCAACCCCAGGAGTCGCAACAGTGAGGGCGCGCATGGGGGCTGTCGGCTGAGACCAAGGCTCACAGCCAAAAGGAGAGCTCCGGTGGGTGGCACCCAGGGGTGCACCCGGCATACGGAAACAGATAGGGGGAAGGGGCCCGGGGTTGAAGGGGCTAAAGAATATAGCAACCACATTAGACCAATACAATACCTACGAACTAAGATCAAAAGGAAGGTATACATCTCACACACATATGCAAAGACGAGAAAAATGCGACTGAAGTGCAACATAGTTACTGTTAATGTTCAAAATTATGTTTTTTTATGTATATATATTATCGTAAATACGTTGACATCTTGTACCACTGTAGCACCGAAATGCTAGTCATGTACATTTGATTTAACCCCCATTTCCTGTCTGTAAAAAACAATCAAGCTTGTGTACATTGTTGATAAGCCTTTGCGAAGACATACTGTCACAGCTTATACATACAATGCTGAAACGCTGTACCCAGGGCCGGCCTTAGGCCTTCAGGTGCCCTGTGCGAAAAATCTTAACAGCGCCCCTGCCTCCTCCATGTGTATAGGGGATTTATTAAATGAAAATTTAAAAACAAACATTTATCCCCTCTTCCTTGTCATTACCTTGCATGGAGGGGGGCATGCTGATCTCTGGTGATCCAATTTGCTGGGAATCTGGTCGGTACCTTCACTGGATGGAGAGTGCAGACCATCAGTAACTGTCTCATGTGTTCAGGCACTGACAGTATCAGAGCTTTCCTGTGGTAATCCGCGGCAATGTTCTGATTGGTGGAACTCAGAAGACATTTATCATGTGTGTGTGTCAGACGTGATGGTGTGATGTGTTGGCTGTGTGCCATATTTGTAATGGGTGTATTGACTGTGTCTGATATATGTGCGGATTGATCGTTTGTGTTTTTTTGTGCCCGATAGCAGTAGATAGGGGGAGCAGGGGCACTGGGGTAGATGGGGAGCAGGGGCGCTACAGCAGTATATGGGGGAGCAGGTGCACTGGGGTAGATGGGGCACTATAGCAGTAGATGGGGAAGCAGGGGCACTATAGCAGTAGATAAGGGGGAAGTGGCACTAGGGTAGATGGGGAACAATGGCAATATAGGGATAGATGGGGCACTATATGGGTAGATGGGGGTACAGGGGCACTATATTGATAGATGCATGGGCACTATAGAAGTAGATGGGGAGCAGGGACACTATAGGGGTATATGGTGAGCAGGGGCACTATAGGGGTATATGGAGGGAGCAGGTACACTATAGGGATAGACCAAGAGCAGGGGCACTATAGGGGTAGACCGGGAGCAGGGGCACTATAGGGGTAGACGGGGGAGCAGAGAAATTATAGGGGTAGATCGGGGTCAGGGGCAGTTTAGGGGTAGATGGGGGAGCAGGAGGAATATAGGGGTAGATGGGGGAGTTGGGGCATTATAATGACCCAGCAAGCTGGGTCATTATAGTGGTACATGGAGAGCAGGGGCATTATAGGGGTAGATGGGGAGCAGGTGGCACTATAGGTGTAGACGGGGGGACTATAAGGGGAGTTGGGGAGCAGGGGCACTATAGGGGTAGATGGGGGTACTATAGGGGTAGAGGGGGGCACTATAGAGGTAGATAGGGGCACTATAGGGATAGATGGGGAACAGGGGTACTATAGGGGGAGTAGGGGCACCATAGGGGTAGAGGGGGGCACTATAGGGATAGATGAGGGCACTGTAGGAGTAGATGGGGAACATGGGTGTTATAGGGGTGGAGGGGGCACTATAGGGGTAGAGGGGGGCACTATAGGATAGATGAGGCACTATAGGGATAGATGGGGGCACTATAGGGGAAGCAGGGGCACCATAGGGGTAGAAGGGGGCACCATAGGGGTAGATGGATAACAGGGGTACTATAGGGGGAGCAGGGTCACTATAGGGGTAGAAGGGGGGCACTATAGGATAATTGGGGGCACTATAAGGATAGATGGGGCACTATAGGGATTGATGGGGAAAGGGGTACTATAGGGGGAGCAGGGGCACCATAGGGGTAGAGGGGTGCACTATAGGATAGATGGGGGCACTATAGGGATAGATGGGGAACATGGGTACTATAGGGGGAGCAGGGGCAATATAGGGGTAGAGGGGGGCACTATAGGGAGAGTAGGGGCACCATAGGGGTAGAGGGGGGCACCATAGGGGTAGATGGTCTCACCAGGGAGCAGATTCGGGTCTCGGTTAGCCCCGCCCCGACGCTTAGCTCCGCCGCCGCCGCCCGCTTAGCTCCGCCGCCGCCGTCCGCTTAGCTCCGCCGCCGCCGTCCGCTTAGCTCCGCCTCCTAGTCTCTCTCTGCTAAGCTCTCTCTGCTAGATGATAGGGAGGGCAGGGAGTGTGCAAGCTGTGTCAGCCACATGGCGCCCCCTGCTTCCATGGCGCCCTGTGCAACCGCACAGCTCGCACACCCCTAAGGACGGCCCTGGCTGTACCATTGCCATTCTGTTATGCTGGTCAAGTTGTACAATTTACCTAACCAAGTCTTTCGTTCTGTAAAAACATATCCTGTTCCAACACACTATCGCCTCTGCGCAGACCCAATGTGAGTTATTATGCAGCACATTACGTCAATGCAAAAATAAAGATTTAAAAAATAAATAAATTAAACTCACAGGTTCGCCAAACACGCTTCCTAGCTATCGTCGGGACACCATCAGCACTTCAGCCCCTAGCCTCCACCGCTTGGCCGGGATCCAGGAGCGGACTGAGAACCCTCAGGGCCCCCGGGCAAAATAAATCAAGGGCCCCCTTACAGGCCCCACCCATACTCCGCAGCAAGCGCCACTCTTGTCCCGCCTCCATGCACCACCTCCAGACACACCCTACACAATCTTTAGACACAAGGAACAAAAGTGCAATAATCCCTTTGAGGCCCCAGTAGAGACTACAATTGAGGGCTAATGGGCCATGGAGGGGGGGGGTCATTCTAGCAGAGGCTATCTCAGTGTCCTTTAGAGAGTGTGTTAGAAAGAATTTCCTCTTGGTCCCATTAGAGACTACAATGAAGTCTAATGGGGCCTGGAGGGGGGTCTCTCCAACACTCTGGTTCCTATTCACAATATAGCAACACAACATAGCTCGCTGATACCTAGGCCAAGTTGGCTCCTCTTACCTTAATTACTGTTGCTGGCTGGCAGTCTGTGGGCTTGCTGGAAGGCTGTGGGCTTACTGGCTGTGGCTGGCAGGCTGTGGGCTTGCTGGCAGCGGCTGGCAGGCTGTGGGCTTGCTGGCTGCGGCTGGCAGGCTGTGGCTTGCTGGATGTGGCTTGCTGGCTGGCAGGCTGTGGCTTGCTGGCTGGCAGGCTGTGGCTTGCTGGCTGCGGCTGGCAGGCTGTGGGATTGCTGGCTGTAAGTCTGTGGCTTGCTGTAGGCCTGTGGGCTGGCTACTGGCCTGTGGGCTAACTGGTGGCCTGTGGGCTGGCTGGCTTGCTGGCTACTGGGGCACTTGTAGATTATTTAAAGAAATAATCCATGCACAATAACCACTACTACTCTGTGTAGTGGCTATGGTGCCAGGAGGGCCGGGCCCCCCTCCCAGAGTAAGTAGTCAAACCGTTTAAGAACAGTTTGACAACTTACCGGGGGTCTGCTGGGATATGAGCCTGTAGTAGGGTTTAGGAGCAGTGGTGCAATGTGTGAGGGGTGCAGTGTGTGTGAAAGGTTCAGTGTGTGTGAGGGGGTGTAGTGTGTGAATGTGTAGGGTGTGTGGGGCAATGTGTGTATGAGGGGGATGTGTATGTGTGTGGAAATGTTAGTATGGGGGGCTGTGTGTGTATGGGTGGGCAGTTTATGTGTGTGTGTGTGAGGCAATGTGTGTAAATGTGTATGCTGTGTGTGGGGGCAGTGTGTGTGTATGGGGGGCAGTGTGTGAATGTATATTGTGTGTGGGGGCAGTGTGTGAATGTGTATGGTGTGTGTGTGGGGGCAGTGTGTTTATGGGGCTAGAGTTCACTCTCACCACTGCGACCACCAGGAATCCCTGGTGGTCACAGTGTTGAGAGTGAACTCTAGCCCGTAGCTCCAGGGCTAGAGTTTACTCTCGCAAGAGCCGTAACGTTGCCGTGGTAACCGCGGCAACGATCTGTGCTCGCGCAAGAAGGACCCAGAGGAGCTGCAGGATGAGCTCCCGGGTCCTCTCTTCCTCCCTCCCCTGCCGGCTGCCCTCACGGTGCCTGCGGACAGGAGAGGAGAGGAGAAGGGAGGGGAGGAGAGGGGAGGGGTTGCAATTGCCCTCGTCTTACTCCCCCTCCCCTCTTATTACCCCCTTCTTACTCCCCCCTCCCCCTCTTCTTACCCCCGTCTTACTCCCCCCTCCCTCTCTTCTTACCCCCTCCCCTTCTTCTTACTCCCCCCTCCCCCCTCTTCTTACCCTCTCCCCCCTCTTCTTACCCCCCTCTTCTTATTCCCCTCCCCCTCCTCTTTTCTTACCCCCGTTCCCCCTCCTCTTTTCTTACCCCCTCCCCCTCTTCTTACCCCTTCTTACTCCCCCCTCCCCCTCTTCTTACTCCCCCTCCCCCTCTTCTTACTCCCCCCTCTTCTTACTCCTCCCTCCCTCTCTTCTTACCCCCCTTCTTACTCCCCCCTCTTCTTACTCCTCCCTCCCACTCTTCTTACTCCCCCCTCCCCATCTTCTTACTCCCACCTTCCCCTCTTCTTACTCCTCCCTCTTCTTACTCCCCCCTCCCCCTCGTCTTACTTCCCCTCCCCTTCTTCTTACTCCGCCCTCCCTCTCTTCTTTCTCCCCCTCTTCTTACTCCCCCCTCCCTCTCTTCTTACTCCCCCCTCCCTCTCTTCTTACTCCCCCCTCTTCTTCTTACCCCCCTCCCCCCTCTTCTTACTCTCCCCTCCCCCTCTTCTTACCCCCTTCTTACTCCCTTCTCCCTCTCTTCTTACTCCCCCCTCCTTCTCTTCTTACCCCCCTCTCTTCTTACCCCCCTTCTTACTCCCCCCTCCCCCTCTTCTTACTTCCCCTCCCTCTCTTCTTACTCCCCCCTCCCTCTCTTCTTACTCCCCCCCTCTTCTTCTTACCCCCTCCCCCTCTTCTTACTCTCCCTTCCCCCTCTTATTAACCCCTCCCTCTCTTCTTACTCCCCCTCCCTCTCTTCTTACCCCCTCCCTCTCTTCTTACCCCCCTTTCTTCTTACTCCCCCCTCCTTGTAGCGTGGCCGAGCTGCTCTGCTATCCGCAGTGCCCGGCTGGAGTGATAGGAAGGTGCACACTGAGTGTGCACTTCCTGTGAGTCCGGCCGGGTACAGGAAACAGTAACTCCGTGCGGAACAGGAGTTTCTGTTTCCTGTACCGGGCCGGACTCACAGGAAGTGCACACTCAGTGTGCACCTTCCTATCACTCCGGCCGGGCACCGCGGACAGCAGAGCAGCTCGGCCACGCTACAGGGGAGGTGAGAAGCAACTGCAGCCGCCTGAGCGCTATTAACAGAGCGCTCAGGCGGCTGCAGCATTTAAAGGGCCCTGAACGTGGCCGGCCCCCTCAGAGTGTGCCGCCGGGCCCCTTGATGGCGAGCCCCCCTCCCGGCCGGGCCCTTGGACCATGCCTGAAGTGCCCGACCGGTCAGTCCGCCCCTGCCGGGATCTCGCTGTTGCTTCCCACCCTGAATCAGGGTCCTAGGTCCAGCTTCCAGTGGTCAAAGCTCTCCTTTCAGGCAGGTATTGTCCCCTTTACCTATCCCCCTTTACCTAAGATTGCTGTGACAACTCAATAAAAATACAAACAGTCAAATCACATTAGACAACATACAGGAACTTATAATAGCATAAAAACATATTTATAAAGGGGTAGAAAAGACAATAATTAACATAAAACATCTATCCTGCCAGCAGAAATAGCAATATGCAAGTCTAGCTGAATATGCAAATTAACCAGCCTTGCTATTCAGGTAGTGCATATTGCTGTTGCTACCAGCAGAGGTTAGTTGCAAAATCCACCTAGTTGCTAGCAATCCTCAGTAGTACAGGAGAGCAGGCAAAACATTTAACAGTATACACACACACACATTATAAACAATGACATTACACACCTATAATGGGTACAGGGTGACTAAAACATAAGAGAAGTCCAACAACCTACATAAATAGTGTGTCTGAAGGTCTAGGTGATGGTGACTACTGTCACAATACTTATTCAAAATAATTTATCAAAGAAATAAAGTGCTAATATTTATAAAAAATAAAATGCACTGATAATAGTTGAATCCGTCCAACGCGTTTTGTACACCCTCGCAGACTTCCTCAGGGACCTTACTTTAAAATAAAATAAACTATTCCTCTCTATCAACCTATTCATTTAGAAATATTTTAGCATTAATTTCCTTAAATTAGACAGCATTTATTTTCTTGTCCATAATATTAATAATTTCCTAGTTACTTTATTTTCATTCACCATCATGACACAGATAGTATATTTGTGGGTGGTTACCACTGTACATAAACCTCTTTTTGTATTGTTTACGATGGCACGGGTAGCTTTAATATTAGAGTAGTCAGTCACAAACACACTTTGTCCTGCAATATCTAGTTGTCTGTTTCTTTTCCTGTGTTCGTTACAGTGTTGACCATAGTATATTGTCATAGTATATTATTCAAATACTGTCATTTTTTGTGAAACCCACTATTTTCCAAATAACTCCATCATCTGGGATGCTGCAGATACCTCAACATATATTAAAAGAGCTGTTTAAACATGTAAAGTACAAATAGAATTTCAAATTCAGAATGGCAACACTTTAAAGTGGAAGGTGCACCATAATTTTTTATAAGTAATGCAAACTCTGAAAAGTAACCATTCAATTTAAAAAAAAATAATCTTAGAAATTACTCACATTTAATACAGAAAGGGGCAGTTTATTATTTTAAACAGATATCAAACAGCACAGTTTGTGGCATTCTACTGTGTTAGATTGACCAAACGTTCTCACCGAACGTTCACTGAATGAGTTGAATGAGTTGTTATATTGAACAAACTGACTTCTAGCATCTCCGACTCTGACAAGACATAGGTTAGTGTCAAACTGTTCTAGAACAGGTTGATAGATTGCATTGAGATGACATTAGGGCACTGCTCGCACCAAAACCACTACAGTGAGCTGTTATACTTTATTATACTTTAATTAACCCTTTTTCCTTCATGGGCACTACTTTTTGTGAACTCACACAAAAGATGGAAAATGCAACAATGTAATATAAAAATAAAATAAAAAATAAATTTGACTGATGTACATAGTGCAAATTAATCAAACATACAGGAAAACATAAAAATGAATGAAATGGAATGTACTATGAAACAGCATTATATTAAAGACAAAATTATGTATATGCTTAAAAGAAAATGTAAAGAAGATTTTATTTTTTATTTTCATTTTAATTTTTTTTTCAAAAATATATATATAAATATATTTATCAAATGTCAAAAGGCTAAGCCCATTAATGAATGTGACATAGTAGATATTTACAGTTAAATACAATATTTGAATGCCCAAAACTTTAAATTCATTTTCCAGCACCCACCTCGGTTCTCCAGCAACCAGGCATCAGGACCCCATTAAGGTGTTACCACCACTAGCTCCTGTTTGCATATCTAGACCCTATATCAGAGTAATATTGCTCCCTGATAATGATCAAACAACAGTGTGCAAGAGAATACTGAAAATGGACAACAGTTCAATTAGCTTGCCCGTCGGTGGGTCCCCACTCCGATCTCAAGCTGGTTTTAGCTCATCTTGTGCCATTACAGAAAGAACCAGGCCATTTATATATCATGCAAAAAGATAAAAGAGGTCAGCACTGATATTAAAAAAGAAAGTGTATAGGCAGCGGCCCAGCAGAGGGTAACCCTCTAACCCTCTAGAAGGAAAATATGAGACATAAGAAACAATAGTTGCTTCTTGTGTCTCACATTTATATCATACTGATCCCACACAAAGGGTGGTCAAGACCCAAAATGCATGCCGGCTTTCTCTGCACGAGAGATACAGCAAACCTAGCTGATCGTTTTGGCCTTGTTAGGCCTTGTCAGTGAGCTATAGCCAATATCCCACCAGGCACTGTGAGCAAGGATTTTCATATCTGGATTACCCTTTAAACTTCGGGAGAGCAAAAACTGGGTGCAAGAGACCTGCATGGAGATTTGCCCAAGGGCAAGCTATTGAGTTTCTCTAAGCTTTTGTCCATTCTCATAGTTCTCATATTCTCTGTTTCCTGATAATGATGCCTGACCAAAGAATGACCCACTCAAATACAATGTATTATATGTAGGGACACTTGAATGTTAAACAAACAAGTGTACTCATGGAAAATGGGAAGCCAGTGGTTTGTTATACTTAACAAGTTAAGGTTATGAATGTGATGAATTCCAGCTTATGCATTCTTCTTCTTTATTCTTTCATTGTATAAATGTAATGTATTTAATTTACTTTAATTATAAAAATTTCATTGTCTGCCACATGTCTAAATTCATCAGCAGTGTTTACTAATATAGATTTCTTAAAGGTGATCTAGCTAGTACTAATACTCCTGAAAACAGTAGATCTCATAGACAAAAATGTGTATCATTTACTTATAATCTCATTAAATAATAATGGAAAATATTTATAACTATTAGACTTAGTAAATTCTTTAAGAAAGGGGAGGCGATCGATAAGCCTAATATCATTGTCCTTAATACTTGTTAATCATTGAAACCTTGGAATCAATTTTCAGTTATTTACGTATCAAAACAGATGATTATTTTATTGGACTTTGCCTACCAAAAACGTTATAATTAATATATTGCTACATATGATGTACGTGTGCTGCATTGCCCTAAGAAGCTTTTTAATGAATTGGCTGTTCCAGTTATTATACTTGTTGATTTAAGACGGTAACTCCAATATCTCGTTCTCCATTCACCCAGTGGTCTTCTCAAAATGTTTTAGTTTTTGTCTACCTAAAGTAGCAGCTTTGAGTTTTATTGGGATGGGAGTGATAGTCGTATCATCAGACCGGATCATATTGTCATGGCAGCAATGTAATAGGGATGTTTAATACCAATCCCAATAAATCAATGAATGGATCGCTGGGGGGGAGGGGCAAGGTCAAAGTGTAGCTGTCAATGAGTTATTTAAGGAGTCGAACATTTACTGGATAGATGCATTAATGTTAACCATTATTGTGATCTGGGATGTATTGAAAGAGTAAACAATTCAGAAGTCCAAGTGATGCCCTGTCTCATTGCTAAAAATAATAGAAATGACAAAGTAACTGATCATTGCTTATAGAGTACCCATCTGCGTGTCAACAGTAATCATAAGACATAATGCATCAAACCCATGCTATTAGGAATAGGAAGTTAGTCATTGGCAACGAGGAAGGACGTACATCAATAGAAACACAGTTTTTTATTTTTAAATGTACTTTAAAGAGCTTGCCTACAGAGTCTCCTTACAGTTTTTAATTGGTTTTAACCTTTAAATACATTAATGATAAGGTCACTGCCAGATAAAAAACAATAGAAATTCACTCCCAAACAAGGGGAGATATAAAGACAATAGTTTCGTACACCAATTGTAACAGTAACTGAATGTATAAAAAACAGTTGAAGTTTCAGGGGCTACAATTTAGCTACAGTTATTGTTAAATAGACATTAATGAGTGTCCCTACAGACTTTATTCAATGCAGTGTCAATAGGACACTATTTCAACACAGTTGCCGCTAACTAAATAGTGAACAATTGGAAGAAGAGAGTATTTAAAATGCTGTTACTCCATTAAATCTAAATAAATATTTGTAGAATTAAATGAAAATTTGAGAAGAAAAAGGAAGTCTTATAAAAAAATACAATATTGGATATACTACTCAATTAGATCATTCAATTGAATTTATTAGTGTCGGGTTCCCGCGGGTGGCTGCGAGGGGAGGCTGCACTCCGCTCGCAGTACTCACCCTCCAGCCGTCCGCGGTCCCCTCCTCCTCCTGGGCTCGGCGAGCGGCATCCTTCCAGTCTCGGATGCCGCCCGCGTCTTCCTCCACGTCCCCCAGCGGCAGCATGAATGACGCTGCACGCTGGGAGACCGCCCAAGATATTACACGCAGGGGTCAGTCACCTGACCCGGCATTAATGGCACAGTGCCTCAATCACAGTGGGAGGTTTAGATATCTCCCACGTGTGATTGTTAATTCTGATTGGAAATTATCCAATCAGAATTAACCTTTTGGTATAAATACTTACCTTTCCTGTTCCTCCCTGCCCTGTTGTGGTCTTTGCTTTATAGTATTGATTCTGATCTTGTGATTTCTGGTTACGTACTCTCTGGCTTGTTAAACTGACTTTGTGACTTTCTCCTACCCTTTGACCTCGGCTTGTTTCTCGTTATTCTGTCTTCTGGTTCCCCTTACTCGGCTTGTCTCCTGACTATTCTGTGTGTGCTTAGCCCGGCCACTCTAAGGTCCGGTACTGCACCTTTTCTGTGTGTGTGTGTTAGCGTGTTGGGTTCCCTGAATCGTGACAATTAGGAAGTAGGTGATATGATAAAAAGAAAGCCCTATTGCTCAGTTCTAATATCAAAGTAAAGGAATTCCTATTTATACTCAAAAGAAAGGATGTAATATATCCCCTGGTTTCCTAAAATCCATCAGATAAATAAGATAAAGACAGCATAAATCTAAGAAAAAAGATAAAAAAAAGTAAGAAATGGTACTGGAGAGAAAGGTAAAGGTAATACAGATAATAATAACCTAATTGTGCTCTTATTACTAAAAATATATACCCCTCTCACTTCCCTAATCTAAAGGCTGACCCCCATGCCTCAGTTGCCTAATCTATAGGCTGCCCCCCATGCCTCACATGCCTATTCTATAGGCTGCCCCCCATGCCTCACTTGCCTAATCTATAGGCTGCCCCCATGCCTCACTTGCCTAATCTATAGGCTGCCCCCCCATGCCTCACTTGCCTAATCTATAGGCTGCCCCCACACCTCACTTGCCTAATCTATAGGCTATCTATCCCCCCCATCCCTCACTTCCCTAATCTATAGGCTATTTTAAACCCCCCACACCATCCCTCACTTACCGTATCTGTAGGCTATATCTGCTGGCTGCATGTGCTGCTCCCCTGCGGTTTCAATCAGCAGAGCGAAGAAGGGATAGATCTAGCTTCCTATCCCTGTCTCTCCCCATACACAGCGCCACAGCCATTTTGTTTTCCTCTGCCTTGATGTCTGCCGTTTGCTCTTGTGTGGGATTGATTTTGCTGATAGATTCTGGGTAAATGTGATTGGAACTGAAACAGAACCTTCAAAAAGCCAGATGAAGTAAAGACCTGACCAGACAGAACTTCAATCGATGCCTACATGCCTTCGAATCTAAAAAAACATCCATCAAAATAAGAGTAAAATAGAAAAAATGAAGGGAATAGTGAATTGTGAGAAAAAAACATACACCAGCTAAACTGCAACCATATACCACGTATCTGGGTACCATAACCCCGCCGTCCCCATATATGGTTTCAATGTAGCTGGTGTTGTTTTTCTCACAATTCAATACTCACTTCATTGATTTTTGTTTTATTTTTATTTTTTATGGATATTTTTTAATTCGACTGATAAAGTGACATTTAAACTAGACATTGATTGAAGTTCTGCCCGATCAGGGCTTTGTTTCATTTTGTTCTTGAACTTACTAATATTTCTCGGTCAAGTCCATCTTTTCGCCTATATCAACCAATAGTTTGACACCTAATTTTTACGTGCCAAATGCTTGCTTTTTTTACTAACATGAAACAGAACCTTGCTTTAAGCTCCAGCCTTTGTCAAGTTTGTCAAGTTGACTGTTGCACATTCCTACTTTTTTTGATGTGTTTTATAAAAGTGCACTCAGGAAAAAAAAAAAAAGCGATTTATGCACAGGGAGCTATATAGAAGTAGATCACATAATGTTTATTGCTGAGCAATAGAACATGTTCTATCCTAAAATATGTCCTATATATGTCATTTGATAATCTACTAGCCCTATCTTTAAACAGAACTGTAATATTTACAGAACTATATATATATATATTTATTTTTTGAACAGTTGTCACTTATTTTTATTTTTTTTAATCTACACTGTCTGCCTACCTGTCCTGGCACCCTGTACCTTATAAATGTGATATTTAACCCCATACGGTGCCAAGTCTGCATATGGCATTACAGGAAAAAAAATAAACCTTAGCACGAGCTTGTTTTGTAATTTCTTGTAGATGCCCAAATGTACATGAGTGCACTCAGAGTGTCTTGGGACCATGAGGAAGCCACGAAGGTTTACTACATCCCAGTAAAAACTTACAGGTTAATTTGCTAAAGTAAAAATGCAAAGTTTATTCAAAGTGTTTTTACATTTTAATGTCAAAATAGCTGAACTGGAAAAAGTAATGGTTTTAGTTTGGCTATTCTGGCCTTACATTTGAAATTCTATTTGAGTTCACTTTGAATTATCACTTTAGTAAATAATCCCGTTAAGTGAGGGAATGAGCAATTTTCACTTCAAAAGTAGGAATAATGACGTGAAAATGTTTGAGAGATTATGTGTTACCACCGGCAAAACAATATCATAAACAGGGCCTGATATATTAGCATAGAAACAAGTGTCATATTTGGAAAATACAGTAGGCTTGACCAAAACAAATAATAAATAATGGTTGCTTATAGGAATTAGTAAGGAATATGATTGCACTGTTAGGAGCAAAGTTTTCTAAAATATCACAACAGAATTTTAAAAACATATATCTAATATTGGAAAATACATACATACACTTGGTAGAGTGGCAATTTGTATTATAGCTTTCTGTACATAAACCTTTTTTTCCAGAATGAACAGTGTACTGTCATTTCTTTTTTTGTTGTTTTTGTTTTATTATATATTATATATTTTTAGAGGAAGTATGGTGCCAAAAAATATTACTGGATACTTGCCTAAATTCTATTTAATGTCCAAATGCAATTTTATTTCAAAGTAACTGAGAGTCAGAAGTGGATTTACTTTTACTCCTGAAATCTGATTGAGGAAGGTCCTCACTGAATGCTCTCTCAAAAATAGCCTGGACTGAGGTCCTGAATTTCGTCTTGAAGTCTCGACCTATGAATACATAGAGGAACGGGTTGACACAGCTGTTAAGGAAGGCCAAACTGGAGGTAACTGGAATTCCAATATATAAGACTTTTTGTAGCAAAGGATCACCATTGTCATTTGCATACAGTTCCAAAAAAGATAGAACATGATATGGTGACCAACAGAAAAAGAAGAAAAGCAGAACAGCTACAATTACTTTAAAGGGTTTGGTAGATTTCGCCATACGATTTCTATGGAGGTGTAAAGTGATCACTACATAACACATGGTAATAATTGTAAAAGGTATGACAAAGCCAACAACAAATCTTGTAATCAATGTAGCTCTGTGCCTCAGACCTCGCAAATATTCATCTTCTTCATGAAAGTTATTGAAACAGTACATCCTTCCATCATCCCTTTTAACTGTGTCACGGAATATAAAATATGTTAAACTGAAACTCAGTGCAAAAAGCCAAATAACAAGGGATATTATGGAAGCCATACGGGGTGTCCGATGGTTCTGGGCCCATACAGGGAACACAACAGAGATCCAGCGATCTATACTGATGATTGTGAGTGTGAATATACTGGCAAACATATTGAGGAATGCTATTGCACTAGTTAGCTTGCACATGAAGGTACCAAAAGGCCAGTGGAATCCAAGAGCAAGGTAGGCAATACTCAGAGGCAAGAAGAATGTAAAGATAAAATCTGCAATGGCCAAATTAAGGAACCACACTACATTGACTGTTTTCTTCATTTTGAAACCAGCGATCCAGATGACTAAGCCATTTCCTGTTGTCCCCAGCAAGAAGGCCACAGCATAGACCACAATAGAAAATACATGGAGGCTGTCCATACCTCTGTGATCTTCTTCATCAGTTGAATACTCAGAACGATCATCCATGGTGTAGAGGGACAGAGTAAAGGTTGTAATGTTCTCCATTCTCCTAACTGGAAAAAACAAGAATGCATTAGGACTATCAGCACGACTCTGTAGAATCCATGAAAAAAGACTAGAACATTCTACTCCATTCTACTCCCCCCAAAAAAGATGTTTTGTAGTTCTGAATATTTACAGTTTAGCAACTATAAGAGTACTTATCAAAATATAACCAATGAATTATTGAAATGCTGTTAATAGGGTAGGACACAGGTTATCCTCAGACAGCTGAGTGATATGGGAGATGCACAAAAAAATGGGTGCATTCCAGAAATAACAAACATTATAGCGTTATTGTTTTATAATGGACTTATTACTATTGTCTTATGCTCACATGATTTTTACTTCTTCTTTTTGCGTTAGTTGTATTGGAAGTCCTCTCAGTGAACACACATGACTAGTGTGGCCATTCTAGGCATTTCACCTGTTAGTAGATATCCTTAAGGTGGGCTAAGCATTATGGGATATGTAGCACTCACACAACTGAAAACTTAAAGCAACACTCCATTCCTTAAAGAAATACTCAAAGAAAATTTTTGTTTAACAATTTTGTCGATAAACCCTCATAGAAAACGTCAGTGCAATTATTTTTGCGTGTTGTCTTAGGACATATATAAAAACTTAACGTGCAATAGCTGCAGATTTAGTATTTGCAGCTACTAAATGCCATCCCCATTGAGAAAATATGTGTTGGGGAATGACCAGTCATAGCCTTCTGAGTAGCCTTAAAGGTCAGCCACACAGGCATCTCAGTAAGATGTATGAGAGCAAAGGAAATTACAGTTTTTAATGTGATTCTATTAAATCGGGGGAAACACATAATGTGCTCCTAACTTTGTTTTTAAAGCACCAGGAGCAGAAGGTTCCCTTAACCCTGCAATGGTAATATTTGCAGAGTTAAAGGGACACTATATTCACCAGAAGAACTACAGCTTGTTGTAATTTTTCTGGTGAGTAGAATCTCACACATTGCATGAGGACATCTACTATCATTGAAATTAGGTATCATTAGGTAATTCATCACTTTGATAAGAGCGGTCTCAGTAGAGTGGAGAGGGCTACTATCATTGAAAACCCCAATGATTAAATGCTTTCCTATGGGGGAAGCCACAAATGCTCTAAGGATTCCCCCCATCGGCTGATGTCGGCAGCGGAGGAGCATGACCCCATGCCAAAGGACATCGGCTCTAAATCAGGTAGGGGAGCCATGAAGGAGGGGGAGGTAGAGGGCACTATAGTGTTAAGAATACAGCACTATAGTTTCCCTTTAAGACTACATAATAAATATTCATTGCTATTTCTGTACAATGCAACAGAATAGGATGGCAGATTCCTGTACTTTTTATCTTCTGAAGAACACAAGCTTCAAAATACAATGTGAGGACAGAAAAGGTTAGAAAAAAATGCTGCACTGACAGACAGAGGTGAAAGAGCAAAACACAGAGAGATACACCTAAAAAATATCTGATAAGGAGAGGATGTGTTAACAAAGCAGGACACGGACAAGCAAGGCTGAAAAAACAAGGTAGGGTATTGCAAGGTAAAAGATAGGAAGGGATTGGCAGGAGTAGAAAAAACTCTAAATATGGAAACGTATGGGTAAATAAACTCTGTGAAAAGACGGTTATGTAGGTACGGTGTAGGTACGGTGTGAGCTGTGAGTGAGAAACAGGTATTATAGGGGTGTAGAGTGTGTGAAATATGGGGGATATTAGCTACATGGTCAATTACAGAATAGTTGTATTAGGGCTGGATATGTTTGGCCTTGAGAACTATTATAATGAATGGCCTTTTTTGCACACAAAACTCACAGATCTCTGTATGAATGTTACTAATCAATGCAAATATGGTCTGACAGAGATACTGTATCAAAATGTCTGACTCATTTAGTGATGGCAAAGCTGTGTAGATCCATGATATCAGCAGAATATGCTGAACCAGGATAGGGTCCGAAGTGTGATAATATCATAAAATAGCATTGATCCTTAAGTGTTTAAATCATTTTGCTTCAGGGCTTAAATAACTGAAAAGAGTGATTTGAATCTAAGCTCATACACCACACTTAAAAAAATCTCCAATTGATCTATTCCAAGATATTTGCCAACTCTGACAGGCAAACATTAGGAAGTCAAGTCAGCAAAAATCACTATCTGACACACCCAAAAACATATTTTTCACAATCATTTTTCCTCATTTTATGACTTACTACTTAGTCTGTTTTTACTTTTCTATGTTTAAGGTCAGTTATTGTGCGTTGCAGATACATAACATATAAAGGAGGCTTGCTTTTTGTATCAGGGTTTCTGAAGAATTCAATTGCACATTTGAAGGGTCCAAAAGTAAAAATGCCCCCAAAACTTTTTTTTCTTTGAAATTCAACCTTTTGTTTGACTGAATCCCACAGAGCTATTTTGGTGAATGAACGTATTTGTGTTTGATATGCTAAGACAATTCCCCTTATGGAAATACACTTTGATAAACCTCATGTTTTTTTTTTTTTATTATTATTATTATATCTCTATGCCTGAGCTAGTAAGATGTGTGTAGTGCTCATGAGGTGCATAATACAATACTAAGTAGTTAGTTAGCAAGTTCACAGGCATTGCTTAGCTTCTTCTGCTGAACACACTGGGGCAAATTCGTAAGGAGTATGTGACAAAAAAAATATCAATCCGCAGGAAAGGTCGATTTGTTGCCATGGTTACTGCTCCACATTTTAGAATTACTTCCCACATTTTTACCTGTAGATAACTCCCTTTTATCTATCAATCGAAAAGAAATGTAAATTTCCACTTGAAAGGTTTTAACATGAGTGAATTCCTAAAAGGGATCATGTTATCGCATGATAGTAAATCTCTCATAAACAAAACGCATCTTTCTTCTGTTACCTATTTCTACCCAAGCATTTAAAAATCCTGAATATAACAGCATTTGCCATCTTACAATACACCATGCCTTAGGACCATTCTAAAGGATACGGTGTCTGTTAAATCTATTAAAAGACGCTTCAGTCTTACCCCGATATAACTTAACCAGGACCCGGTCCACAACCATACCTCTTTATTTAACCCCTTAAGGACCAAACTTCTGGAATAAAAGGGAATCATGACATGTCACACATGTCATGTGTCCTTAAGGGGTTAAAAAAAATTGCCTTTTTTAAACAGACTTGGAATAAAACGTTTTGTATTACCCACCATGTTACAGTGCTGCTGCCCACCCTATGGGTGCTCTATTAAGGGTTAATGGTTTGCAAGAATACCCTTTTCTGTCTCATGAGAGATTTTGCCTCTTAGCTGAAAGCAGTGAGGTGAATTGTTAGTGTAGCAGGTGAGCTCACACTCTAATGGTGCTATCAGTGATAATAAAAACCTCTGATATTTAAATGTGCATATTTTGGATTTGGGATAGAGCGAAAGTAACTCTTTTTCATTGAAGACTTAATAAACACAATCCCCAAATATGAATTATTTTCATATTTTCTGTACTTTGTATTTCACTGCAATACAGTATATTATCTCCGACAGATATCTGAACGTCTGCAAGTTTTGTAGTATGTGCCTGAATGCAATACATGAGGTTAGTAATTGTGTAGAAATATCATTACTTACTGTATCTGGATGTCTGTGTTGATCTGACCCACACTTCCCCTTCTGTCCCAGTTCTGAGTTTTCTGTTTGTGCCAGTTGTTTTATATTTGTTAACTGCTGACGTCACAGACTGATCTCTAGTGTAACTGTAGAAGATTTTAACCCCTTAAGGAGGGAGGCAATTGTACACATTCTGACCAAAAAAAAACCTGGAATTTTACTATATGTCTGTTCAACCATAATTTACCTCTTTTATATTAAATGCTCCCACACTTATTATATATCATATTGTTCAGGAGAAACAGGGATTTAATTTCACAACAAATATTTATATATGAAACATAATTTAATATTAATAAAATCTAAAAAAGTGGTCTGCGCAACATTTTAACTGTGAATATCCTAATACTGTCAGCTTTTACTGCAATAAAATACACATATTTTGGTTCAGCAATGTTTCACAAGTACAACTGTATCCCTCATGTACAGGTTTTATGGGTTTTTGGAAAGTTACAGGGTCAAATATAGGTGTACACATTGCAATGGGCCAGATTGGTTTGCTGAGCCTATGTTGCCTTTGAAATCATATTGCAGCCCAAGAATGGCATACCATTTGCAAAAGTAGAAAACCATCATTTTCAAAATGGGATATCTTAAGTCTTTTTAAGTAGCCACTGGGTCACAAACCCTGGCCAAATTTAGTATTCAGCGTACCAACTGTGGTCATAGGGGTTGTGTGCTACTACCACCAGGGCTGCGCATTCAGGGACTCATCTGGTGGCCCATACTCTTAGGGCCAGCCAACAGCAATCTATTTTCAGGGGTCCAAACAGCGCTACAGCCCTTTGATAGCATGAACGGCCCCCTTCTGATGATGCCAGCCTGGTCACTTCCAGTCACTTCCTCCCAGCAATAACCGAGCCACGCGGGAGGAGGAGTGGAGGAGGCAGAGTGGGAGCTCTGACTCCCAAGAACCTCAGCTATCCACTGGACTCCAGGGAAGTCACCCTCCTGCATCTAAAGGGTATGAAATAGGAGGGTGGCTAACAAAAATGCCAATATTTCCTGTGTGTGTCTATGTATCTGTGTCTCTATGTGCATCTTTATCTGTATGTGTGTCTGTCCGTGTATCTGTGTACCTGTTTGTTTATCTGTCTTTATCTGTGTGTCTGTATGTTTATCTGTGTGTCTGTATGTGTGTATGTATGTATGTGTATCTTTCTGTCTTTGTACCTGTGTTTCTGTATGTGTATCTGTGTGTCTCTATGTGTATCTGTGTGTCTGTATATATGTCTGTATGTGTATGTGTATGTGTATATGTGTGTCTGTCTGTGTATCTGTCTGTCCTTGTATCTTTGTGTCTGTATGTGTATATGTGTGTCTGCATGTGTATATGTGGGTATCTGTGTCTGTATAAGTATCTGTATGTGTATCTGTTTGTCTTTGTATCTGTGTGTCTATCTGTGTATCTGTGTGTATGTATGTGTATCTGTGTCTGAATGTGTATATGTGTATCTGTGTTTGTGTCTGTATATGTATGTGTATGTGTATCTGTCTGTCTTTGTATCTGTGTGCCTGTATATGTATCTGTGTGTCTGTATATGTTTGTCTGTATGTGTATCTGTGTGTCTGTATATGTATCTGTGTCAGGGCCGCCATCAGAAATTTTGGGGCCCCTAACACAGCTCAAGGTCTGGGCCCCCGAAGGCCCACCTTCAAGCCCGCCCACAGACACAAACGGACACAGACACACACAGAAAGATACACACATACTAACAGATACAAATACTGAAACAGACATACAGGCATACTGACACACACATACTGAGAAACACACACATGCATAAGGAGATACAGATACACACACACACTGACATACATACATACTCACATACACACATACTGACACACACACACATATACATGCAGACATACATACTGACAGACATACATACATACATACACACACACACATACATACTGATATATACATACATACTGACAGACATGGGCGTCCGCAGGAATTTTTCCAGGGGGGGGTGGGCATAAATGTAATGACATCCATGCTTGGCCCCTTTTTGACAGTGTCATGAAGGGGAGGAGCATAGTCATTATCACATAAAGCCAGGGTGAATAGCGTTTTGACAACTATGGTATTAGGAATACATGTTTGTATTCCTGACACTATAGTGTTCCTTTAACCCCTTAAGGACACATGACGTGTGACATGTCATGATTCCCTTTTATTCCAGAAGTTTGGTCCTTAAAGGGTTAAGCAAATTAAAGGAACATTCTGGTCACCATAACAACTTCATCTAAATGAAAATGCTATGATGCCAGGAAGCCCATGGGTGCTCTCTTTCCTTTAAGGGGTTAAACCGCTCTCAAATAGTTTAACCCCAAAGGCTTCCTCCAGCTCCAGGTCGCTCAGTGGTATTCGACATCTGAAACGGAGTGTCAGGAAGTGCAGATTGACGTCAGGCAAGGGTGCCGCTGATTGGCTAGAGTGGACAGTTGACGCTCTAAGCCAATCGCTAGTTCTCGGTTCATAAAAGTTTTTTACTTTTTTATGAATGGGGAGCTATTGATGGGTTTAGAGTGCCAGCTGACCGCTCTAGCCAATCAGCAACACCCCTACCCAGCTGCACTCTGTGCTTCCTGACACTCAGTAAATAAAAGTGAACACATTAACACTGATATTTTTTTTTTTACCTGGCGAGATGAGAAGGTCCAGAGTTTCCCTGCCAGGCCCAGGTACCAAAGCCTTATGATGTGGTGTCCAGAATAATGTGGAGTGTTCACGTCATTTTTCCTTCCAGCTCGAATCTCCTTTTCTTCTCTGTAACGGATCAACTGGCACCCCGACTTGGTACCTCCGTTAATGGATGCTCCTAGTGCTTCCTGAGGACTCCAAGCACTCTGGCAGACACCATAATCACCGAATCCGAGAAACCTTTAAATTCTCCCAAGCGTATGAATGCTGTAGACCATTGAATAGGAACCATACGAATAGGCTTGTACTCCTAGCAGTCAACTGGAACAGCATACAATAAATCCTTCCCCCAATAATGAGACGACACATCACTTTGAGGGTAAAACAGGAACTCTCGACTGTCTCATCCAGCCTGGCTTTTATTACAATAATACACATACAGGCCACACCCAGGGGGAGGCATAAAATAACCAATCACATACATGGTTCAGCCCACACATCCCCTCCCCTCAGATAACATTAAACCCAATTATCCGGTACACCTTTTCAGCCAAGTTCTGGATGTACCCCAAAAACAGGGGGTACACCTTTAAATCCAGCATCGCTGGATAGCCCTTATTCAGGGGGGAAACATATCCAAAATTCAAGTCATTCGGATGAACAGTTCGGGAGATATGGGGTTCCAAAGATTTGACCGACCGCATGGGTAAAGTATCCGAAAACAGTTCCATGCATTTTGGCCCTGCGGTCGGTCACAAACAAGGGAATGAAAACAGGCGAATTGCCTGTGTTATAGAGCCTGGAGAGGGTTTGAATGAATTCCCTTGTTTATGGGGCTCTTTCTACCGAACGGCGGGTCATTCGGTAGTTTCCATACGAATTTCTGAAAGTATGGAGGTCTCAGCGGTGTTTGCCTAGTCAAGTGTCCGATTTTAGTTCCAGACACTCGACGGCAAAACACCGCTGTTCGGTAGTTTAAGATGGCCGCCGCCACGTGTTTGTTTCCCGAATGGCGGCCACCCAGAGGACAAAGACCACACTGCACTGATTGCCAATTACCTGTTTGCAACATTGTTGCAAACGGTAATTGGAGGCACACTCATTCCTGGGTGGTCTGGTTGTTCGGTAGTTTCACTCAATATACTGAATGGAGTGATTCTACCGAACAATCAGAATGCTGCATACAAATCACCCAGGATAAACTTAACACATCTATAAATACATATATAATATTACAGGCAGTACACTTGAATATGCTTCACAATCTTAAAGGGACAGTAGTCCCAAAAGTCCCAATATGTCCATAGATGCTGTTAAAAGGGCCAGTAGCAGCAATATACAGTACAATATGCCCTAAATAACCCAGGGGCCATAGTCAGTAGGTAGGAGGCTAGCAAACAGGCTTCTCCAGGGCCCAGTGGCGAGGTTGGTTTCGCCACATTTCTCCCCTTTTCCAAACAGACTAACAGGGTACCTGACCTCTTGCCGGTCAGTGCCCTTGTTAGTCCAGCAGCCCACCCACAAAACAGAAACAGCAGTACAGCCCACCCACAATAAATGGTTACTACACCTGAGTAATGGAAAAACTTGTCCAGGTCCAGGTGCCTCACCCCGGCTGTGTGGGGGACTGGTAGGCTGTTTTGGTGGGTTGCTGAGTGGGCAGAGACCAGCGGTACTCTGCCCTGGTGCCAGCACTACTACAGGAGTAGTCTGGTTGGAGCCTGGTTGCTGGAGACCGACTGTCTCCCCTTTGGCTAAACAGCCCTGTTGTGGGGGGGCAGGACCGACCGTCCCTACCCCCTGTGCTGGAAGTGCAGAGACCACGGTCCCATCTGCACAGGTGTGGGGCTTACAGTCTCCCCCTGGTACATTAAGCTGCCGCTGGGGAGAGGTGGTAACCAGCTCCTCTCCCATTAGAACACTCTGCCCATTGATGATCTGCCGCTGGGGAGAGGTGGTAACAATCTCCTCTCCCATTAGAACACTCTGCCCATTGATGATCTGCCGCTGGGGAGAGGAGGTAACAATCTCCTCTCCCATGCCTACTTTCAGTCTTTGTGGAGGGAGACCGACTGTCTCTCCTCCCAATTCAGTGTCCTGCTGCTGGGGAATAGAGACTGGGCTCTCTATTCCCAAAAAATCACGCTGCTGCTGGGGGGTAGGACCAACTACCTCTGCCCCCTGTAACTCAGCCTTCCGCTGGGGAGGGAGGATGCTGCTCTCCTCTCCCTGCACTTCACACTGCCTTCCCGGCATATCACTCTGCTGCTGGGGGGTAGGACCAACTACCTCTGCCCCCTGTAACTCAGCCTGCCGCTGGGGAATGGAGACTGGGCTCCCAATTCCCTGCAATTCACACTGCCGCTGGGGAATGGAGACTGGGCTCCCAATTCCCAACAAATCACACTGCCGCTGGGGAGGGAGGACGGCCCCTTCAGCTCCCTGTAACTTGGGCGCAGAGACCACGGTCCCATCTGCGCTGGTGAGGGGTTTACTGTCTCCCCTTGGTGGGTTAGGTTGTCGGTGGGGAGAGGGGGTAACAAACTCCTCTCCCTTACACACCTTCAACCGCTGGGGAGAGGGGATAACAGGCTCCTCTCCCTGCACCGTAGACTGCCGCTGGGGAGCAAGAACGGCACTTTCAGCTCCCTGTAACGCACACTGCCGCTGGGGATCTGGGCCGACTGCCCAGCATCCCTGTAGGGCCGGTAGAGAGACCGCAGTCCCATCTCCACCTGCCATCTGTGGGTCTTCCCAGGACCAATCCGTGAGGCCCCTCAACATTTGTGAGTAAGGGCCACCTGCTTCCCCACCTGGCAACTCTGGCTGCTGCTGGGGATTTGGGCCGGCTGCCCAGCATCCCGGTGGGCCCGGTGGAGAGACCTTGGTCCCATCTCTACCTGCCTGTTGTGGTTCCTCACAGGACCAGTCTATGAGGACCCCCACTTCGGGTTCCTCCCGCCGCCTCAGGGAAAGACGGCTAACCTCCTCGGATGCAGCCTCTACTCGGCTGCTGTAACGCTCCTGCTGCTGAGCATACTTCCTCTCTTTCGCCAACCGGAATTCTCGGTCCAGCCTTGTGTTTCGCTCAGCCATGACCTGGTTCCAGATCACCCGGCGTGTCTCCATGGGTATATCATCCCCATACTCGGCCACTCGCTGCCTCACCTCGGCCAGCCAATCATCTCCAGAGCCAGAACCTTCCATACTTGTCTGCTCCCAGGGGCGCTGCACGACTGCTAGCGTTGCCCTCAATTTGTAAATCCAAACAGTGTCTCTGAGCTGCTTTACCTCACACTAGGACGCCATCCCACCGCTGCCACCAATGTAACGGATCAACTGGCACCCCGACTTGGTACCTCCGTTAATGGATGCTCCTAGTGCTTCCTGAGGACTCCAAGCACTCTGGCAGACACCATAATCACCGAATCCGAGAAACCTTTAAATTCTCCCAAGCGTATGAATGCTGTAGACCATTGAATAGGAACCATACGAATAGGCTTGTACTCCTAGCAGTCAACTGGAACAGCATACAATAAATCCTTCCCCCAATAATGAGACGACACATCACTTTGAGGGTAAAACAGGAACTCTCGACTGTCTCATCCAGCCTGGCTTTTATTACAATAATACACATACAGGCCACACCCAGGGGGAGGCATAAAATAACCAATCACATACATGGTTCAGCCCACACATCCCCTCCCCTCAGATAACATTAAACCCAATTATCCGGTACACCTTTTCAGCCAAGTTCTGGATGTACCCCAAAAACAGGGGGTACACCTTTAAATCCAGCATCGCTGGATAGCCCTTATTCAGGGGGGAAACATATCCAAAATTCAAGTCATTCGGATGAACAGTTCGGGAGATATGGGGTTCCAAAGATTTGACCGACCGCATGGGTAAAGTATCCGAAAACAGTTCCATGCATTTTGGCCCTGCGGTCGGTCACAAACAAGGGAATGAAAACAGGCGAATTGCCTGTGTTATAGAGCCTGGAGAGGGTTTGAATGAATTCCCTTGTTTATGGGGCTCTTTCTACCGAACGGCGGGTCATTCGGTAGTTTCCATACGAATTTCTGAAAGTATGGAGGTCTCAGCGGTGTTTGCCTAGTCAAGTGTCCGATTTTAGTTCCAGACACTCGACGGCAAAACACCGCTGTTCGGTAGTTTAAGATGGCCGCCGCCACGTGTTTGTTTCCCGAATGGCGGCCACCCAGAGGACAAAGACCACACTGCACTGATTGCCAATTACCTGTTTGCAACATTGTTGCAAACGGTAATTGGAGGCACACTCATTCCTGGGTGGTCTGGTTGTTCGGTAGTTTCACTCAATATACTGAATGGAGTGATTCTACCGAACAATCAGAATGCTGCATACAAATCACCCAGGATAAACTTAACACATCTATAAATACATATATAATATTACAGGCAGTACACTTGAATATGCTTCACAATCTTAAAGGGACAGTAGTCCCAAAAGTCCCAATATGTCCATAGATGCTGTTAAAAGGGCCAGTAGCAGCAATATACAGTACAATATGCCCTAAATAACCCAGGGGCCATAGTCAGTAGGTAGGAGGCTAGCAAACAGGCTTCTCCAGGGCCCAGTGGCGAGGTTGGTTTCGCCACATTCTCCTTCATTTTTTTTTTTTTATTGTTATTTTTTTATTTCTTACACACACAGAAAAAACAACACAAGCCATAAACAACACAAAACACAATAACATAAAATGAAATAAAATAAAAATACATAAACAAAATAAATTCAATTTTACTTTTCTTTGCTATTACCTTGATTTAATTTATAATCCTTATATTCAACTTATACCAGTATGCAAAGTAAAAATAATTGACATTGACAATTAGTTCTTACTCACAAGCGGAATGCTCAGCATATTCGTCCTGTTTTAACAGTTTTAACACTATTTTACCTAAATCTTTCAGCTTTGCAGTCATACCCTATCAATTATTCATTAATATGCAATAATGTACATGCTTTAACCTCATATCTGTTTTAGGCTATTCCTCCTTTTGCTATAACCTCTATTTATACCTTACACCTATATGCTAACCAATCTTGCCATGCTTTTTCATGGCCACCTTCTCTTCCTTCTATTTTATTTACTATTCTCTCATATTCATACGTCTTATCTACTCTTTCCTGCACTTCCAAAATATATGGTGGGATTGTTTTTTTCCAATTTTGAGCAATGCTTATTTTTGCAGCGATTAATATATGAATAATAACTACATTATTTTTTATTCGACTCCACTCTTGGTATATATGTAAAAGATAGAACTCAGGGAAATTTGGTATCACTGTATCCATTAAAATTTGAATTACTAATTTAACATCGTTCCAAAACTGTACAAGACGAGAGCATCCCCCAAAAATATGTAATAAAGTTCCCTTCTCCCTTTGACACCTCCAGCACCTGTCAGAGGCAGCTTCATACATTCGAGACACTTTTGCGGGAACTAAGTACCAACGCATTAATATTTTGCTATAAGCTTCCCAATATGTAAGGCTGTGAGATATTTGTTTAGTAATTTTTATAGTTTGATACCAATGGGATAGATCAAAGGTTTTTGATAGGTCTCGTTCCCATAATATCATATAAGGCAACTTTTCTTCCCTATTTACATATAAAAGGCTTTTGTAGCATATTGAAAGAGGCTTACTCTCCATATTAGGGTTCAAACAGAATTTACCCAACCAAGTCACTAAGGCCATATCTAATTTTAACAGCTTATTTTCTAACAAAAAATTATTGATCCTTAAATACGAAAATACCTCTTTATTCGGAAGGGCAAACTCTGCCTGCAAACTAGGATATGATTTGAGCCCTGCCTCATTATATAACATATGCACTTTACTAATGCCATTAGTTTCCCAAGTATTCAAATTTAAATCTTGTATAAAGTACTTTATTACATATAATGGTGCTAAGACTAATAGCTTTACACCTTTTAGCAATTTAGGAGTCCATTTTGACCAATGATAGAGCATTAATTTTGTCGTGGAAAGCATGTTTTTGCCTATTGACCCATTCATTAAGGTCTCCCATAAAAGCTTTTCTATTAAATAGGGTTTAGCGCAAGCTTGTTCCAGTTTTAACCATACTGGTGAATTTAAACGGAAAAGTACTGCCAAAGCATAGGACAACATAGATGCCTGATAATATTTAATAATGTTAGGAATACCCAATCCGCCTTGTAGATATGGAAGCTCTGTAAGCCTAGCTGCCACCCTTGGCGTTTTTTTTTTCCATATGTATGAGTTAAACATAAGTTGAAATTTTTTTAATAAATTTTTTGGCACAGCCATAGGAATAGTTCGAAAAAGATACAATATATGGGGTAAGGCCATCATTTTAATTGTGTGTACACGCCCTAACCAAGATGTCCCCAAAGTCCCCCAATTTTCTAACTGATCTTTTAATTTATGTAATACAGGAATATGATTATGCTTAATTAAAAGAGAGCTCGTTTTAGTAAGTTTTATCCCCAGGTATGTTAGAAAATCTTTGCGCCAATCGAACGAGTAAGTACCTGCTAATTGATTTATCTCCGTTTTAGGTACACCCAACGGTAACGCCTGGGTTTTTTTAACATTATTTTTATAATAGGAGATCATACTAAATCTTTCCAACAGTTTAACTAAATACGGTAATGATTCTTTAGGTTTTGATACAAATAAAAGTGCATCATCAGCAAAAAGAGCTAATTTTTGTTCCCCAACCGGGGTATTTAACCCACATATACCAGCATGTTGTTTTATGTGTCTAATCAAGGGCTCTAAGGTTATTATAAAAATTATTGGGGAAAGTGGGCACCCCTGGCGTGTTCCATTTGAGATCTCAAATTTAGAGGATATAAAGCCAGTATTCATAACCTTCGCTGATGGTTTTGAGTATAATGCCATAATATTGTTCACAAAGGATTGTGGAAAATTGTATTTCTGGAGGACATGCTCCATATAACCCCAATTCAAACGATCAAACGCTTTTTCAGCGTCCAAAGCAAGCAAAATCCCCTGATAATTATTAATACTTGCCCATTCTATAAGATTAATATAATGTCTTGTATTGTCCTCTACTTGTCTACCTGAAACAAAACCAGCTTGCTCCTCTGAAATAAGCCCCAATAGGATCGGTTTTATTCTAGATGCCAATACTTTAGCATATATTTTTATATCTACATTTAAGAGTGAAATGGGCCTGAGGTTAGCGCATTCTGTTGGTGGTTTACCAGGCTTAGGAAGGGTTACTATAAATGCCTCTAACATTTCCGGCGGTATCGCATTTGGTGTTTTAAAGCTATTAAAAAGCTTCGTAAGAAATGGTGTCAAGATCGGTTCCATTTTGATATAATAATAGTTAGAAAAACCATCTGGCCCTGGTGCTTTATGTTTGGGAAGAGCCAATATAGCTTTGCTTATTTCATCTTCTATAAATGGCTCCACCAACATCTGTTGTTGACTCACTAAAATTTTAGGAAGATCTATTTCCTCCAAAAATTTCTCTATTTCAGAGCCAGAAGGCTGTAATATATTTGAGTCTTCCTGTTAAATTATACAGTTTCCTATAATAACCTGCTAATTCAGCTACAATATCTTTTGGGTTAAATAATTTACAATTATTCGTCGAGATCATATAGGGGATTTTTGTTTGAAGATACTTTGTTTTTAGCATATTAGCTAACATTTTTCCTGCTTTATTGCCATGAATATAAAATTTCAATTTTAATGCTCTCATATATTTTTCTGTTTCTGCTAATGCCAATACATCGAGTTCCTTTCTTACTTTAGCTATTTGACTACCATACAATCTATTTGGTTTAATTTTATTTTCCTCTTCCAATTTGGATAGTACCTGAAGTAATCTTAAACGTTCAGCATCCATTTTCTTTTTACTACTAGCCTCTGATTTTATAAAAAAAGCCCCTCATTACAGCCTTTTGTGCCAACCATAACGAGGAGGCTGCTATATCATCCTTGTCATTTTCCTGAAAATATTTAATGAGAGCCTCCTTAGCTTCTAAAAAAAATTTTTCATCGTCCAACACTGCCTCGTTCATTCTCCACGACCCCATTCCCCATCCTGGGTATTTAGCTTGAAATGTAACTATAACCGGTGAATGGTCTGACCAAGTTCTAAGGCCGATGTGCACTTCTAATATATTATTCAAAGTAGGTTTATCTACTATGCACATATCTAACCTTGAATATGTCATATGTGCAGAAGAATAAAACGTATAATCTTTACCCGATGGATACAGACATCGCCAGGTGTCATATAGGTCGTAATTATTGATCAATTTCCTTAATTTCTCACTATTACTAACGGCCAAGGGATGAGGGCTTTTTTCTTCTGTTCTAGAGATATCCAGTGTTGGATCTAGGGTTGTGTTATAATCGCCACATATTATCAAATGGCCCACACGCAACTCCAAATTTTTTTTTAATGCTGCCTTTATAAATTTTATCTGGAAAGTATTTGGGGCATATAAAGAAACCAATGTAATTTCAATCCCGTTCAAGGAGCCTACTAATATTAATAACCGTCCCGCCTCATCTGTATATTGTATATTCACTTGAAAACCCCAATCTGCATGAACTAAAATTGCTACTCCTTTAGTTTTATTGGCTGAATATGCATGAAATTCCTGTGGGTATTGTCTTATTTTTAATCTAAAGGCCTCTTGAGATCTGAAGTGTGTTTCCTGTAAACATATTACAGCTGCCTTAGATTTCCTCAATTCCTGATGCACCAACCGTCTCTTATGTGGACTATTTAATCCATTAACATTCATGGTAAATATTCTAAATCTTGTATCCATAGTTACTTTTTATGTGTTTTTATTTTTCAATTACATCTTTATAACCCTTAAAAATGTCGCCATATTTGGGCCTAAGTCACTATTAATTACCTGTGTATTCCTAATATTTATGCTGTGCTTCAGTTTGAGAGAAAGAAAACTAAAATAACCAGCAATTCTCTCTAACTTCAAATAATAAAAAAAAAATGAAAAATAAAACACAATAAATAAAAAAATAAAAAGAATCACAACCAAGAAAGAAAAACCACCAAAAAAAAAAACATCAAATACATATACACCCTTATTGAAAAGGATAAATTAATGGCCTGTTCAGGAATACCCATATTTCCTGTAACGGCCAGGGGGCGTGAGTAAAACGACCCACTCAATGCGAGGCCAAGCTAATAGCAAATGGCAAAACCAAAAACAAGCTATCATACTCATTCCCCTCTCCCCCCTCCTCCCCTCTCTCACTTTTTTAATTATAATTAATCTATTACTAAATATACCTAATTTTTATTTTTTCCATTTTGTTTTACCCAAGCTATTGTTTTAGATTTGTATTTGTAACTGTTACCCAAGGGTTACCCAAGGTTTACTATAAATCTACATTTGTAACTGTTACATTTATTTACATCAATCTTAATAATCTTAATCTCCTTCATTTGACAGTCTTCTTTTTCTTCGGCCCTGCAGATGTTTTGGACTACACATCCCATGATGCTTTGCCAACATTATGGCTGTAAGAGCATTGTGGGAAATGTAGTCCACAACATCTGAAGTGCCGAAGGTTGCCTAGCCCTGTCCTAGAGCATGGGTCCTCAAACTCCGGCCCCCCAGATGTTGCTGAACTACAACTCCCATGATTCCTTGAATTACATAGATAGCCAGAGAATCATGGGAGTTGTAGTTCAGCAACATCTGGTGGGACGGAGTTTGAAGACCCATGTCCTAGAGCCTAGGAGTTAGACATCATCCCTACAGCCATGAAGTTGCTTGGCCTCAGCCACCACCTGTATGTGAAAAATGGAGGGGAGCCTAAAGCAGCAAGTTGCCCAGGACCCTGGGGGATCATTCTTTTTCTCTATATATAAAATACTAAACATGGTAAATAAAGATTAATAAAATGATCACATTCACCACTTTCTCTCATTCTTTCTTTTTACTCTCTACGCTATATTGTTTGCTGAAAGGGACACTCTGGGCACCAACAGAATTTAAATGTATTTGATGCATTTGTCCTGATTAATATTCTGTAGTTTTTTGCATTCTCAAATCTTTATGGCTTTTGCATAAAAAATTCAATAAAAAAAATATTTGCAGAAGGCTGCACAATAAGCCCAAGGGGCGTGGCTAAGGAGGCAGGCTTATGGTACGGAATTCTGCAATAATTTTTATGCAAAAACTCTAAAGAGTTTAACATGCATTAACTGTTGTATCGGTACCCCAAGTGTCCCTTTAATACATACATGTTTTGTGGTGTTCTCATCAGATTTGTATTAATAGTTTTCCTTATTTTTACATTTTCACCATGGTTCATTGTGTTTTTGCTTATACTCGTGTAGAAAAAAAAATGGAGAGGAGAGTGAAGTCTGGAACACAATCTGCACAGACTTGAAAAGTAAAAATCTAAATATCTTATCGATCAAGTCTTTTGTTTAGCGTAATTTTCGGCAACAGATTTCACGTAAACTTCATAACTTTGTTTCCAAGTAATTTAGTGTTTTGTGCAATATCCCACACTCAGTTTCACAGAAAGCAGCAATCAAGAAATTACTTAGAAATGTGGTTTGAGTAATGCTGCTCTACGTCGCAAAGGATAACAAAGGACCACTGTATAATGATATTATATTAAATGTTGCTATTGCAGAAAAAAGAAAACAAAGAGGGAAAGTAAGACAATATTAATGTTGTTGCTTTTTTTTTACAATAAAAGAGTATATATATTTTTACTTTTGCTCCTGTGTTCTTTCTTTTTTTCAGTAATATTAAAATTCCGAGGGATGTTGGTTAATTTAGATGTTCTCTTTGGATTTAGTTTATTACCTTTAGATTTTTTGTATAGTAAAGAGACACTCCCCATCCCTAAAGCAATGTTTTAGATCGGTAAGCTGTATGATGACGATGATATCATCTGTGAAAGGGCAGTTTTTGTGTCATTTTTTTTTTATAAAAAACAAATATGAACACTAATTTGGGCCGGGGTTTGTGGCTAAGTGGCTACTAAAATGACTGGACATACCCCATTTTGAATACCCAGTGTTGTCTACTTTTTCAAACAGTCTGCCTTGATAGGCTTTATTTTCATTTCTGGGCTGCCATATGGTCTCAAAGGCAAGATAGGCTCAGCAAACCAATCTGGCAAATTTCAATGTGTAAAAAATGAAGTGAAAGTGAAAAGCCCTATATTTGACGCTGTAACTTTCCAAAAGAACATAAAACCTGTACATGGATGTTTATACAAGAAACCTGTGTGTCTTGTAACCAACCCTTTGTATTTCTTACCCCTTTAGTGTTTTATATCCCATCTTTTCAATGTCTTACCCCCCTTTCCCCTTTGTGTGTCTTACACCACCTTTGCTGCATTTTATCCGTCGTGCATCCCTTACAACCCCTCTCGTGTATATTTTCCTTCCCCGAGCCCCTTTCTGTGTCTCTTTCTCCCCCTAGCTCCTTTGTGTGGCTCTTTCACCCCAATACCTTTGTGTGTCTTTCTCTCCCCTGCACCTTTGTGAGTCGTGTTCTCCCCCTGACCTCTTTCTCCCCATCAGCCCCTTTGTGTGTCTCTTTTTCCCCCAGTTCCTCTGTGCGTCTCTTCCCTTTGCTCCTTTATGTGTCTCATTCTACCCCCAGTTCCTTTGTGTGTCTCTTTCTCCCCCCAACCCCTCGGTGTGTCACTTTCTCCCCCCCCTCAGCCCAGCCCATCTGTTTATCTCTTTGACCCACTTTTTGTGTCTTTGACCCCCTCAGTCCCTCTGTGGGTCTCTTTGATCCATTAGCCCCTCTTTGTGTCCCCCCTCCCTTTCTGTTCCTTTCATTGTCCTCCCTCCCTTCCTGCACCTTTTACTGCCCCCTACACTCCTGTACCATTCATTGTCCCTCCTCCCCTCCTGTAACTTTCATTGCCCCCTTCCCCTTCTGTACCTTTCATTGTCCCCTTCCCTTCCTGTACCTTTTATTGCCCCTCCCTCTCCTCCTGTATATTTTATTGCCCCCCTCCCCCGCTACATTTTATTGTCCCCCCTCCACAATTTAAGTGCAATAAGGCTTTCTGGGGATATGGGGCAATTTTTCATCCTACAATTTCGGAAATTATTTGTTTTTATCAAACTGATATATCTTCTCACATTTCCGCCAAATATGCACCCATGAACTCTGTCCTCTCCCACACCTCCAGCAAATATTTTCTATCGATAGGTCTATTTTACTCATGATTTGTGGAACCATATACCATCTGTTAACCAGTTTGAAGTATACCTCCTGCAGGTTTAAGCGGTGGATATGTTTTATAACTCCATTCCATTCCGTACAATCGTGCGTGGCAAAATTGCAGATCTTAGACTAAAGTTACTGGGCTACAATAAAACAGGACATTCCATACAAGTCTATGGCTTTTATGAAAATATTGTGATGATATTTTTTTTTTATTGTAAATCTTTATTTTTGTCGTGCATAAGTGATCACAGCATCCTGCATTGTCACAACAACACATGCAGGAATATGCAGAAGACATAATGAAACGTATTACACGTGGATATTAACATTGAAAGATATCACTGTGTTTCATTTCGGGGAGACAGCACTTTTTTTTTTGTTAAGGTCATATGAGCTGCAGGCAAGTACGTCTGTATGCACTATATTAGTGTGGCATTTAAACATGAAGTTACTGCTATTCATATGGGTAGTCAAGAGCGGGTTTTGTATTATTAGCATGGATTACTCGTATGGGCTTAACATGCCTACAGTATACCCTGTTAATGTAAAACAGAATAGTGGAATTAAAATTTAAAGTAAATTTGAACACGTAAAGAAAAACAGTAAAGCTCCCCAAGATTATATCCCACTGTGTGACCTAATAGAACAGGTAAGGTGTAGTGGCTGTGTAACATAAGAGTGATCACTGGACGTTTAGCTGGGGTAGCTTGAAAAGTGAACCACTGTGGCCCTTTGCATTTTCAGTAGTGGGCAGACTGTTGAGGCCTGCTTAAAGTGCCCGGGGTAGCCAAGTAAGTGTGAAGGCCAGGTAGCGTCATGATGGGCTCGGGCTATGGTGACAGGCATGTATGTGTAAGGTCCTATTAGGCCATCTCTCTGGGAAATCGCAACAACGCTTAAGTCATATGAGTACAGCATGAAACAAAGGATCAACTAAAATTAAACTAAAATGAAAAGATAATGGGTAAGCACTGGCCATGATCAAACCATGTGTGTCAAGCCTTGGATCCAGATGATATTGTGATGATTTTATAACATATAATTATACTTCTTGAAGCTTTACATATTTGTGTTATGTTTACTTGTTTAACTTTGTTTCAAACATATATTGATAGTCTTTTTTTCAAAGGTAAGTTGTAAAATATTCTAATTTTTTTAAATGTGTTCGCATGTATTTTATACTGATGTGTGGTTGATCTTGAGTGACATGAACAGATGACAATCAGCATTGAAAGCTCGTTTCTATTTCTCAGTGTCCATGGAACATGGGATGACATGGTAGGGTTATTAGAATTGCCAACAAACATATTGTATCAATAGCATTGATTGTGTAATGCTTGCACATACACATTGGTGTGTATATATACAATG
The DNA here is from genome assembly GCF_036172605.1 of Pelobates fuscus. NCBI lineage: Eukaryota > Metazoa > Chordata > Amphibia > Anura > Pelobatidae > Pelobates > Pelobates fuscus. Next base: position 18,211,693 of record NC_086327.1, on the reverse strand, counting down.
TAGGGCCGTCTTTAACGCAGGGCAAACGGGGCAGCTGCCCCGGACAGAGTTGCTCCTGGGGGGCCCCAGAGAAGCTGCTTCGTGGGCCCCACGATTTGCGCAGCCCCTATGGTCCTGGCGGTGTGCCTGCACACTAAGGAGGCCCCCCGGGTGGCCCATGCAGTAAGGGCCATCGGTGAACATGTGTCAGCAGGCGCCCGGTCGGGCGCTGTGATGCTTAAAAACCGCGACCGGACCCCTTCCTGTTTTCGAGCCAGCTGGGAGGAAGTGAGTGCCGCGCATCACTTCCTCCCACCGGAGATAAGAGCCATGCGGAAGGAGGAAGGAAGGGAGGAGTGGAGTTTCAGAAGATAACTCCCAACCTGCCACTGGACTAAGGTAAGAACCTGGAAGGTGGCTAAATGTAGCATGTGTGTCAGTATGTCTGTGTGTGTGTGTGTGTGTGTGTCAGTGTGCCTGTGTGTGTCAGTATGTCTGTGTGTGTGTGTCAGTGTGCCTGTGTGTCAGTATGTCTGTGTGTGTGTGTCAGTGTGTCGGTGTATGTCAGTATGTCTGTGTATGTCAGTATGCCTGTGTGTGTCAGTGTATATCAGTATGCCTGTGTGTGTCAGTATGTCTGTATGTGTGTGTCAGTGTGTCAGTGTATGTCAGTATGCCTGTGTGTGTCAGTATGCCTGTGTGTGAGTGTTTGTGTATTTGTGTGTGTCAGTGTGTCTGTGTATGTCACTTCACTGACAAGATCTCAACAATCAGAGAAGAGATCTCTCATCTTTCTTCTTCCCCTTACAATACTTCCCCTAATTTCACTCCCTCTGCTGTTCTATGTTTGTTTGCACGCGCTACATTGGAAGAGGTTTCTGCTCTGCTCCAGTCCTCCCGCCCCTCCACCTGCTCCCTAGATCCAATTCTCTCGCATCTTATCCGTACTCTGTCTTCTTCTCTTTCTCCACCTCTTACTAAAATTCTCAATCTCTCTCTCTCCTCTGGTATATTTCCATCACCCTTCAAACATGCAACTGTAAACCCAATTCTAAAGAAGCCCAATCTTGACCCTAACTACCCATCCAACTTTCGTCCTATCTCGCTACTGCCTTTTGCATCCAAGATCCTTGAAATAATTCTGTATGCAAGATTGACAGACTTCCTAAAGTCCAACTCTCTGCTAGACCCGCTTCAGTCTGGTTTCCGCGCTAAGCACTCTGTGGAAACGGCACTGACCAAAGTTTCCAATGATCTACTCGCTGCAAAATCTCGTGGTCACTACTCTATCCTAATTCTGCTTGACCTGTCTGCGGCTTTTGACACTGTTGATCATCAACAGCTTCTTCTCATCCTCCGTAATATCGGTCTACAAGATATTGCTCTCTCCTGGTGCTCCTCCTACCTCTCCCAGCGCTCTTTCAGTGTTTCTTTCGCTGGCTCTGTTTCTTCTCCCCAACTCCTCTCTGTTGGTGTCCCTCAAGGTTCAGTCCTTGGTCCCCTACTGTTCTCCATCTATACTGCCTCCCTTGGTAAACTCATTAGCTCCTTTGCCTTCCAATATCATTTCTATGCAGCTGACATGCAAATCTACCTGTCCTCTCCTGATCTCTCCCCGTTCCTCTTGACTAGTGTCTCTCACTGCCTCTCTGCTATTTCTAACTGGATGGCTGCCCACTTCCTTAAACTAAACTTGACCAAAACTGAAATTCTGGTCTTTCCTCCCTCAAGTGTTGTTACTCCTGTGTCTGTCTCCCTCCAAGTCAACTGTGCTACCATCAGCTCCACCATGCAGGCTCGCTGCCTAGGTGTTCTCTTTAACTCCGACCTTTCCTTCAAGCCTCATGTTCAATCTATCACCAAATCTTGTCATTTCCATCTCAAAAACATTGCGCGCATCTGCCCCTATTTAACGCCAGATGCGACTAAGTTGTTGGTCCATTCCACTGTCTTTTCTCGCCTTGACTACTGTAATACGCTTCTCATGGTCTTAAGTGCTCCCAACTTGCGCTTCTACAAAATAAAGCGGTCACAATTTTGGGGACATCTCCTGTACGGGCTGTAAGAGACATATCACTCTGAATTATCTTTTGTATGTACATCTTTCAATAAACCAATTCTAAAGGTTGAATCTGCTGCTTTATGGATCCTAAAGGTCTCTAAGTCCTGAGAAAAGAGGACTCATGCCAACTAAGTTAGAGCAGACTTTCACTGCTCTACCATTGTGAGTGTTACTCTTTTATATCCAAGTCTTTTATATCTTGTACTACATATTTGTCAGGATCGGGACAGGGATCCAACACGCAGGGTACAAACAGTAGCCAGATACGTATACCGGACCTTAGAATGGCCGGACTAACGTAAGTAGTACAGTATAGAATGGTCAAAGACAAGCCGAGGTCGAGGGTAACAGAAGACAGGTAAGCGAGAGACAAGCCGAATCAAGGGTAACAGAGATAAGCAGAGTAAGGTAAACAAGCCGGGTCAAAACCAAAAGGGATAATAGAATACACAAGCACTGAGTGACTAGAACAAGCTAGAACCACGACAGGGCAATGAGCTAATGAAAGAAGCTCTGTTAAATACCCTGTTCAGAGCAATAACCACGCCTCCGAGGCGTCCTGATTAGTCCTGCAGCAATTGACTGACAGGTCGTTCCGGGGGAGTGTCCTGATGACTACTTCCTGCCTAGATGCTGTAAAAGGCAGTCACTCCCTCGCGGCCGGCCTAGCATGACCGGATAGACCGCGGGGAAGGGAGCCATCAGACCGTCTGGATGGAGGAACAGCTAAGTCTCTACCTCTTTCGGAGGTAGAGACCACAGGTACCCTGACAGTACCCCCCCTCTCAGATACGCCCACCGGGCGGAATGAACCGGGACGAGATGGGAAGCGAGATTGATACGCCCTGCGGAGACGGGGAGCATGAACATCCTCCTGAGGTACCCAACTCCTCTCCTCAGGACCATATCCCTTCCAATCAACCAGATATTGTACTCTCCCCCGGGAGATTCGAGAATCAATAATAGAGTTAACCTCATACTCCTCCTGACCCTCCACCTGAACGGAGCGAGGAGGGGCTATTGTGGAGGAAAATCTGTTACATATGAGTGGTTTCAGCAATGAAACGACGAGTTCGGGATGCGTAAGGTATTAGGAAGAGCTAAACGATACGCAACTGGATTGATACGGGTCAGCACCCTGTAGGGTCCAATATAACGAGGAGCGAACTTCATGGAGGGCACTTTTAAACGGATGTTCCTCATGCTCAGCCATACCCTATCACCTGGAACAAAGACCGGAGCCGCCCTTCTACGTTTATCAGCGTGTTTCTTGACCAACATAGAGTTGTGCACAAGGATTTGTCGAGTTTGATCCCACAACTTCCTCAAATTGGCAACATGAACATCAACCGACGGCACCCCCTGGGAAGGAGAATCCGAAGGAAGAATAGACGGATGAAAACCATAATTCATGAAGAAGGGGCTTGAATGAGTAGAATCGCAAACGAGATTGTTGTGTGTAAACTCCGCCCAAGGAATCAAACCGACCCAATCATCCTGGTGTTCAGAAACAAAGCATCGTAAATATTGTTCAATTTTCTGGTTGGTACGTTCAGCAGCTCCGTTAGACTGAGGATGATAGGCAGAAGAAAAGTTTAATTTAATACCAAGTTGAGAGCAGAAGGACCTCCAAAAGCGGGAAACAAATTGGGAGCCTCTGTCCGATACAATTTGAGAGGGTATCCCATGTAGGTGAAAAATCTCCTTAGCGAATATCTCTGCCAATTCGGGAGAAGACGGGAGTTTAGGCAGGGGAATGAAGTGTGCCATCTTAGTAAACCTGTCAACCACGGTGAGGATAGCAGTCTGTCTTTTAGAGATAGGTAGATCGACAATAAAGTCCATGGCCAAACAGGACCATGGTTTTTCTGGAACCTCCAAGGGGTGCAGGAATCCACATGGAAGCGTATGGGGTTGTTTGGTTTTAGTACAAACTTCACATGCAGCGATGAACTCCTCAATATCCCTCCGTAAAGCAGGCCACCAGAAGTCCTTAGAGATCAACGCGTAAGTTTTGCGAATACCAGGATGTCCCGCCATCTTGCTATTATGTAAACACTGTAAAAGTTCCAGTTGAAGAGCAGGAGGAACGAAATGACGGCCCGCAGGAGTCTGTTTAGGTGCTAGATGTTGCAACTTAATGATCTCGGCCAGTAATGGAGAATGAATCCTGAGATTCGTATTAGCAATGATATTGCATTTCGGAACTATAGAAGAAAGAACTGGTTCAGGTACAGTAGAAGGTTCATATTGGCGAGATAATGCATCGGCTTTAGAGTTTTTAGAACCAGGTCTGTAAGTCAGTACATAATTGAAGTGAGTCAGGAATAAGGACCAACGAGCTTGTCTAGAGGATAAGCGCTTAGCCTCCCCAATATAGGACAAGTTTTTGTGGTCCGTCAAAATTGTAATAGGGTGTAGGGTCCCCTCCAACAAATGTCTCCACTCCTTTAAGGCTTTAATGACTGCTAACAGTTCCCTTTCCCCAATGTCATATCTGCTCTCAGGCCCAGAAAATTTCTTAGAGAAGAAACCACAAGGGTGTAACGGTTTATCCACCCCTAACCTTTGAGACAGAACAGCCCCAACTGCTGTCTCAGAGGCATCGACCTCGAGCAAGAAAGGCAGAGTCGTATCAGGATGGACTAGAATGGGAGCCGAGGCAAAAAGTTCCTTGAGAGTCTTGAAAGCACCAAGAGCTTCCTTAGACCAGAACTTAGTATCAGCCCCTTGTTTGGTCATATTGGTAATAGGCGCAATGATAGAGGAGTATCCTTTAATGAAGCGCCTATAGTAGTTGGAAAAACCAATAAACCTTTGGATAGCCTTGAGTCCTTTGGGCAAGGGCCAGTCTAAAATAGATTGGAGTTTTACAGGATCCATTTTAAAACCTTCCCCAGAAATCACGTATCCAAGAAAGTCTACCTGAGACTGATCAAAACTGCACTTCTCCAATTTGCAATATAGACCATGTTGCAGCAGCTTGTGTAATACCTTTCTGACCTGTCTATGGTGAGTCTCAATCTCCTTAGAGTGTATTAGTATGTCGTCCAGGTAAACAATAACACAATCGTGCTGAAACTCCCTAAGTACCTCATTAATCAAATCTTGAAATACTGCAGGAGCATTGCATAGTCCAAATGGCATAACAGTGTATTCGTAATGGCCATACCGGGTATTGAATGCCGTCATCCACTCGTGACCTTGCTGGATTCTCACCAAATTGTAAGCCCCTCTGAGATATAACTTGGTGAAGATTTTGGAGCCATTAAGACGATCAAATAACTCGGTAATCAGTGGGATAGGATAGGCATTTCTGACAGTTATTTTATTCAAGCCTCGGTAATCGATACAAGGTCTCAGCGTGCCATCCTTCTTCTTAATGAAAAAGAACCCAGCCCCGGCCGGAGAAGAAGACCTCCTGATGAATCCCTTTTCTAAATTCTCCCGAATATACTCCTCTAGAACCGAGTTTTCCTGAACAGACAAAGGATATACATGGCCCCTCGGAGGCATAGTGCCGGGTAAAAGCTTAATCTTACAGTCAAATGACCTGTGTGGAGGCAAAGAATCGGCATTCTTCTTGTCAAACACTGCCCTTAAGTCTAGGTAAAGGTCTGGTATTGGTCTTTCTGTGGACTGAGTAGGATTCTCCGGTATGTTAATATTAGCTAATGGAGAAACCTTGCACAAACACCGATCCTGGCAGCCCTGGCCCCATGAGAGTATCTCTCCTAACTCCCAATCGATAATAGGGTTATGTTTTTTCAACCATGGGTACCCCAGAACTATGGGAACGGAAGGAGACGAAATGAGCATAAGAGATAAATTCTCCACGTGTAGGATACCAACATTTAAATCAATGGGTATGGGCTCACGAAAGATAACAGGGTCTAGTAGTGGTCTACCATCTATGGCCTCAACGGCCAAAGGTGTCTCCGTTAGCTGGGATGGGAAATTGTTCTTACTAGCAAAGGCTTGGTCGATAAAATTCTCAGCAGCACCGGAATCTATCAATGCCATAGCCCTTACTACTTCCTTCCCCCAAGTTAAGGAAACTGGTAGCAGAAGCCTGTGATCTTTATAATTAGGAGTAGAGGACAAAATAGAAACACCCAAGGCCTGTCCTCTAGAGAGACTTCGGTGCGAGCGTTTCCCGGGCGGTTAGAACAGTTCGAGAGTAAATGACCCTTGGCTCCACAATACATACACAAACCCTCTCTTCTCCTGTGCTGTCTTTCCTCCTCAGAGAGGCGGGTATACCCTATCTGCATAGGTTCAGTAAGCAAAGATATCGTGGAGTCAGGACTTGGAAAAGCGGGAGCTAACCTAAAAGAAGGTCTCTGGTTCCTCTCTCGAGTGTTCTGTCTCTCTCTTAGACGTTCATCTATACGAGAGATGAACAAAATTAAATCCTCTAAATTCTCAGGGAGTTCTCTGGTAGCAACCTCATCAAGGATTACATCAGATAGGCCATTCAAAAATACATCCATATACGCCTGCTCATTCCACTTGATTTCTGCCGCCAGAGACCTGAACTCTAGTGCATAATCCACCAGTGTTCGGTTCTCCTGTCTCAGGCGCAACAGTAATCTGGCTGCATTAACCTTTCTACCTGGAGGGTCAAATGTTCTTCTAAAAGCAGCTACAAATGCGTTATAGTTATAAACTAATGGGTTATCGTTCTCCCATAGTGGGTTGGCCCATCTCAGAGCTTTCTCAATTAGTAGGGTGATAATAAATCCTACTTTTGCCCTATCTGTAGGATAAGAGCGAGGTTGCAATTCAAAGTGGATACTAATTTGGTTTAAAAAACCACGACACTTCTCAGGAGCCCCACCATAGCGTACTGGGGGGGGTAATGCGAGAAGAAGCACCCACTGTGGCTACCTCTAGACCTGAACCAACAGGAGAAACAGGGGTATTACGTATCTCCTCTGGTGGGTTATTGGCACAAGCTAATAGAGCCTGTAGCGCAAGCGCCATCTGATCCATTCTGTGATCCATGGCTTCAAACCTAGGATCAGGAGCAGCCAGGCGACTGTTTGTACTTGCAGGATCCATTGGCCCTGTCGTAATGTCAGGATCGGGACAGGGATCCAACACGCAGGGTACAAACAGTAGCTAGATACGTATACCGGACCTTAGAATGGCCGGACTAACGTAAGTAGTACAGTATAGAATGGTCAAAGACAAGCCGAGGTCGAGGGTAACAGAAGACAGGTAAGCGAGAGACAAGCCGAATCAAGGGTAACAGAGATAAGCAGAGTAAGGTAAACAAGCCGGGTCAAAACCAAAAGGGATAATAGAATACACAAGCACTGAGTGACTAGAACAAGCTAGAACCACGACAGGGCAGTGAGCTAATGAAAGAAGCTCTGTTAAATACCCTGTTCAGAGCAATAACCACGCCTCCGAGGCGTCCTGATTGGTCCTGCAGCAATTGACTGACAGGTCGTTCCGGCGGAGTGTCTTGATGACTACTTCCTGCCTAGATGCTGTAAAAGGCAGTCACTCCCTCGCGGCCGGCCTAGCATGACCGGATAGACCGCGGGGAAGGGAGCCATCAGACCGTCTGGATGGAGGAACAGCTAAGTCTCTACCTCTTTCGGAGGTAGAGACCACAGGTACCCTGACAATATTATCCTATGAGTTTTTCTTTTTGTGTTTATTTTATATATTACCCTGAGGGACATACTGAATTATATGTTCCAGTTGCCATTTGAAAGTGTGCTTTATACTTATTGAAGGTACCCTCACGTGTTGCACATTGCACTTGCACTTTAAATTATTTATGCACTACTTATTTATATTTTTAAAGGTACAGCGCACCTTATTCGTTTTTCTATTGTATGTTCAGTGATGTTGAGCTATTTTTCACTTTGAGGTGCAGCTTTTATAGTAATACATAGTGTTTCACTGATTTGAAAGTTATTATATTATTACTTATATCACTTAGCGCCTTTTTTTGCTTGTATATATATATTGTTTACAGTATGCCTGTGTGTGTCTGTATGTCTGTATGTGTGTGTCAGTGTGTGTCAGTATGCTTATGTGTGTCAGTGTATGTCAGTATGTCTGTGTGTGTCAGTATGTCTGTATGTGTGTGTCAGTGTGTCTGTGTATGTCAGTATGCCTATGTGTGTCAGTGTATGGCAGTATGCCTGTGTTTGTCAGTATGTCTGTATGGGTGTGTCAGTGTGTATGTGTATGTCAGTGTTCATGTGTGTGTCAGTATGCCTGTGTGTGTGTTTGTGTGTCAGTGTGTCTGTGTATGTCAGTATGCCTGTGTGTGTCAGTGTATGTCAGTATGCCTCTGTGTGTGTCAGTATGACTGTATGTGTGTGTCAGTGTGTCTGTGTATGTCAGTATGCCTGTGTGTGTGTGTGTCTGTGTATGTCAGTATGCATGTGTGTGTGCATGTGTGTGTCAGTGTGTCTGTGTGTCAGTATGCATGTGTGTGTCAGCATGCCTGTGTGTGTGTCAGTGTGTGTGTGTGTCAGTGTGTGTATGTCAGCATGCCTGTGTGTGTGTCAGTATGTCTGTGTGTGTGTGTCAGTGTGTCTATGTATGTCAGTGTGCCTGTGTATATCAGTATGCCTGTGAGTGTCAGTATGCCTGTGTGTGTGTGTCAGTGTGTCTTTGTATGTCAGTATGCCTGTGTGTGTCAGTATGCATGTGTGTGTCAGTGTGTCTGTGTATGTCAGTATGTCTGTGTGTATATCAGTATGTGTGTGTGTCAGTGTGTCTATGTATGTCAGTGTGCCTGTGTGTGTCAGTATGCCTGTGTGTGTCAGTGTGTCTGTGTATGTCAGTATGCCTGCATGTGTGTCAGTATGCCTGTGTGTGTGTCAGTATATATGTGTGTGTGTCAGTATGTCTGTCTGTGTCAGTATGTCTGTGTGTGTGACAGTCTGCGTGTGTCAGTGCATCTGTGCATGTGTGTGTGTCAATACATCTGTCAGTGTATGTGTCTGTGTGTGTTTCAGTATTTCTGTTAGTATATGTCTGTGTGTGTGTCAGTATATGTGCCTGTGTGTGTATGTATGTATGTGTGTCAATATGTCTGCCAGTAAATATTTGTGTGTCAGTGTATGTGTGTATCAGTATGTATCTGCAAATGTGTCAATATGTCTGTCTGTGTATGTGTCGGGATGTCTATCAGTTTCTCAACTTTAGTTCTCCCACTGCATTGGGGTGAAAAGTGTGATTGGGAGTTGGATTTATGTCATTGGGGTGAGGGGCAGGGCCCAGAGGGCCCAAGGAAATGGTTTGTCCAGGGTCCTATTCATATTACAGACGACCCTGATGCAATGTATTATCTGTATAAGGAAAAACTAAGAGACAATGGGACACAGATACTGAGAGACAGAACATCAAGGCCAGAGTGTCTTCGTACTTTGAATGTCCAGCATATACCATCAGCTGTTGACTACCGTATATACTCGTGTATAAGTCGATCTCATGTAAGTCGAGTGCAGTTTTGTGACCAACAATTGTGAAATATGCTATGCCTCGTGGATAAGTCGAGGGTAAAACTTAGGGCTATGAAATTCTGTGTTTTTCATAATTATATACACACACACTCATACAAACACACACACTGCATTATATACACACGCACTCATACAAACACACAGTATGCATTACACAAACACACTCATACAAACACACACTCTGCATTACACACACACTCATACAATCTGCATTATACACACACACACACTCATACAAACACACACACTGCATTATATACACACGCACTCATACAAACACACAGTATGCATTACACACACACACTCATACAAACACACACTCTGCATTACACACACACTCATACAATCTGCATTATACACACACACACACTCATACAAACACACACTCTGCATTACACACACACTCATACAAACAATCTGCATTATACACACACACACACTCTGCATTATATACACACACACTCATACAAACACACACTCTGCATTATATACACACACACTGATACAAACACACACACACACACTCTGCATTATATATGCACACTGTGTGTATATATTGCAGAGTGTGTGTTTGTGTGAATGCAGTGTGTGTGTGTGTGTATAATGCAGAGTGTGTGTTTGTATGAGTGTGTGTATATATAATGCAGTGTGTGTTTGTATGAGTGTGTGTGTGTGTATATAATGCAGTGTGTGTGTTTGTATGAGTTTGTGTGTGTATATAATTCAGTTGGTGTGTTTGTATGAGTGTGTGTGTATGAGTGTGTGTGTGTGTGTGTGTGTGTGTTTGTATGAGTGTGTGTATGTGTGTGTATAATGCAGTGTGTGTATTTGTATGAGTTTGTGTGTCTATATAATGCAGTGGGTGTGTTTGTATGAGTGTGTGTATGAGTGTGTGTGTGTATGAGTGTGTTTGTATGAGTGTGTGTTTGTGTTTGTGTCTGTGTGTGTGTGAACTGGGTGGGGGGAGGGCATTTTTATCATTTTTATTTTAATATTTAAAAAAAATTATTTATTCATTTTTTTGTTGTTTTTTTAATAATTTCTTTTTATTATTATTTGTTTTCGTCCCCCCTCCCTGCTTGTTAGCTGGCCAGGGAGGGGGGGCTCTAACTCCCTGGTTGTCCAGTCGCTGTTTAGGAGGGGGCAGTCAGAGAGCGCTTACTTACCTTTCCTGCAGCTCCTGTCAGCTCCCTTCTCCTCCGCGCTGGTCCGGTCAGCTCCTCTGTCAGCTTTCACTGCAAGTCTCGCGGTCTCTCGCGGCTCTCGCGAGACTTGTAGGGGAGCTGACCGGGGAGCTGACCGGACCGGCGCGGAGGAGAAGGGAGCCGACAGGAGCTGCTGTGAAGGTAAGTAAGCGCTCTCTGCCAGCCCCCAACAGGACCGCCGGGCTTGTAATGAGCCCGGCGGTCCTGCTCTGTATTATGGCAATGTAAATTGCCATAATACAGATATTAACTCGAGTATAAGTCGAGTGGGGGTTTTTCAGCACAAAAAATTTGCTGAAAAACTCGACTTATACTCGAGTATATACGGTAGTTGAACATCATTGACGTAAGTACTGACTCTGTATTTGCAAAGCAAGAAGTATAAATCTGTTTTATATGAAAAGTCAGAAAACTCTGATTGCATTATATTTTTATGTGACACAGAAATATTATAATAAATATCGAGGCAAGCCACCAAACAACAAGAAATAAGAACAATGATATTATTATTTGAAGATTTTAAATGTATTACATGAGTTTGTTAAACATTGTATGCAAACTGCGGAGGATGGTGAGAAGAAAAAGAAGATTAAAGGGGATGTGAAGAACAATACAATCTGGAAAAAGAAAAGAAGGAAAAAATAGTAAAGGAAGGAGACATTGGAGCTTCTGAGAAAAGCAATTATGCTGAAGGATATAATGTTTTAAACTTAAATTCTTCTAGCTTCAATATTTGTGACATGTAAAATCAGTACCTAATTATAGCCACAAGGTGGCAGCAAAAAATAGTCCCACCATATCTATATTAAGACATTTGCTGTTAGTTCCTCAATGAAGCATAGTTTTCTTGGCCTTGCGCTTATTGCTCACAGATTTTATTTCATGATGTCAGAATAATTGGCTTTGTGTATCTTTGCCTACTATTTCCCAAGATGCATGGCTACAGGTTACACAGGCCTAGCGCTATTTCATAATATGATAATGATTGTTATTAAAAAATATCCTGCATTCGAAGACCATTAACCAGATGCATTTTACCATTTTTGTTGATAAAACATTATTTTCCTTTAAATAATTCCTGTTCTATTCCCGTTCTATGCTGAGATAACACGCTCGGGTTTATTCACTATATTGAGATTTCAGCATGAAGTTAATTTCAATTTTTAGGACAAAGCAGCTGAACAGCATAGCTGATTTATAGAACTTTTGATTGTTTAGCCTTATTAATTATTATTATTATTATTATTATTTTATTATTTATTATTATTATTATTTTATTATTATTTTATTATTATTTAAATAGCACCAACAATATTCTGCAACATGTTACTATGTACTGCAAAATATATACATATTATAGTGTAAAATATGTAAATAATATTGTAAAATATGTATATTATATTGTATATATTTTACAGTTCTCTGCTTGGCCCACTTTTGCAACCTTTTTGTTCATCTGATTAGTTTTCCCGAACCGCCATATGGCCCAAATGCACTTTTTTACCTTTTTTTTTTTTTATGCACGTGCAAAGTGAATTGACTTAATTTTTTTTTGCTTGTGCACAAGTTTAATGCACAGGACCAGGGACATATGACAGGAAGGTTGACAGGCTTCATATTCCTCTAACCCATAAAACGAATGCAGTTTGAGTGTTTTAAGACTGTAAAAGTGCCAAGGGTTTACCAGGAAACTGTCAGTTCTCAAGGACAAAACGGGGACTGCCGTCTGGGAAACTCTGTACTTTTTTTTATTGCCCTATTCTATTATACTTTTCTAGAATCTGTTGACAGAAAGGAACACCTGTTCATCAGACGGTATAAAAAGTTTTAAATTTTTGATAATTCTTATTGCTCTGTATAAGACTTTTTTATTTTTTTTATTCGTTCTTTATTGTAAGGTATTTTCATAGATGTAGGGATACAGAAAAAAAGAGTAGGGTTTGGGAACAATTCAATTCATGCACATCTTGGCATGTTAGCATTACATAATTTGTCTTAATATTCTCAGTACCACTTTACACATTCTATACAATCTCCAGAAGCTTGCTTTAAGGCACTTTCACCAGGGTTGCGGTGTCAGAGAGGTTATTGCTGTTCTGAGGGGATGTTACTTATGTCTGTACTTCTCTCTGCTATGACTCCTGTAGGCATGGGAGTGTCGCCATGCTTAGTCTGCCTATGCCTGTGTCAGTGGCTCTGCGATGTCTCGGCCGTGTTGTTGCAGATGTGTAATTTTCTGTGTTAGCAGAGAAAAGCTGCCTGTCCAGGAGGGTTAGGGGAGGAAGACAAAAAAGAATGGGGGTGGGGGAACCAGGAGAGGGTTTAGTACCAAATAGTGGGAAATAGTGGGTAGTGGTATGTCATCTCTTTGCATAACTCTTTTTTTTTTTTGTTATATGGGTCAACGATGGTTGGTTACCCAGGGTGCCCATGTCTCCTCCCATTGTTTAATTTTGTTTAACTTTGTTGTGTAGTGGAATCGTGATTTTTTCGTAAAGGTAATATTGATGTATTTTCCTGTGCAACTTCGCTGTTGAGGGGCAAGTTTGTTTTTTCCAATTTAATGCCACCAGATTCCTAGCCGCCAACACTACTATAGCTGCAATTTTTTTAGCGTTCCTTTGCCAACCGGTCAGGTATAGTAAAAATAGTCCTAACTCTGGGGTCATGGGTGTATCTAGGATCTTAAATGAGTATAGTATTTTCTGCACCTCCTCTCATAATGGCTGTATTGTTTGGCATTCGTACGAATTGTGTATCATATTCCCCCTAGCAACCCCACATCTCCAGTAATTCGGCCTTACCAACGGGTAGATTTTATGGAGTTGAGTGGGTGTCAGATACCATCGGTAGACCAATTTCTTATGTGCTTCAACGTGGGAATAACATGAGGTTACACATTTTCATGCGTTAAAGGATTCTGTGTCAAAAAGGTTTGGTATGTCCTCTTTTTGCCACTGTGCCTTGTATGCAAAGGGTTTGGCCTGTGTGTTAGCCATTATAGCTTCATAGCATTAGGATAGCGTTTTAGGTTTTAGGTCTGTGTTCTATCCAAATGCAGAGCAGGGTCTGAGAGATCAGGCACCAGTGCTTTAAACATCTCTATTGTAAATGTTTGCAGCTCCTGTGCTGTGATGTCTTCTGAAATACCTCTCAGCCAGACATTACTCCTTCTGTCTTTATCTTCCTGATCCAGTAACTTGGCGAAGATAGAGTTGATTTTCCCATCCATGTTTTCATATGCGTCTGCCAGGGTATTGTGAGCTGATATGATTTCTTCTGTTTTTGTTTCTAATTAAGCGGTTTGCTACCCCAGTGCCTGGATGTCGGAATGTATATCATTTGCTAGTTTTGAAAAATCGGTTTGCAGAGATGCTTGTAGGTCTTTCAGCATTTTTGGGATGGAGGAATCTGTGGCTGGTGCTTGTGTGGACACCGAGGTAATGTCGCTCTTGTCCGAGTTGCAGGCCGGTGAGGTAGGCCTTTCAGCGCCATTTTGCTCAGGGCATGGCGCGATGTTAAGGCCACTATTCTCAGTGAAGTCTGCCTTTTTTTACCGATCTGTGTGCCATCGTTTTCCCAGGGTTATCCCCAATATCTGAGGTAAAGTAAGTCGGGAAATCTCTCTTCTAATCGCTGTAGTTTAAGAACCCTTTGGAGGAGCCGATCGCTCACGCGTTCATTACTGTGAGGAGTCCGGCCACACCTCTTCTGTAAAATACTTTTTAACAGACAATAATCAGTAATTACAAATGGCTTTCAGAACAATTGACAAAATTCCCTCATAAACCCCTTCACTAGCCTCGGATACCTTGAGATCTAACTTGTTCATTTTAGAAGAAATGACAAATAGCATGGATGAAGATAGAAATGCAATATCAAAGGTATGTCTGGGGCACTGAGCCATAAGGATAGGTGACCCAGGTGCAGACTGCTGGAAATGAAGCAAAAAAATACTAAAGGTGTGCTTTATGATTGCTCTCCATTTAGCATTTTGTTCCAAAATTATGTTTTAAACATGGGGAAGGGAAAAGAGGAAGAAAAGAGGAGGAAAAGAGAGAGAGAGAGAGAGAGAGAGGAAAAGAAGAAAAGAGGAAAAGAGAGAGAAAGAGAGAGAGAGAGGGAGAGAGGGAGAGAGAGAGAAAGAGAGATAGAGAAAGAGAGAAAGAGAGAAAGAGAATTGAATGGAATAATTGCTACAAAAACAATGGAATGTTTTGCTGATTCTCTTTCCATAGTAATGGTTATAGTCATCCCACTTTTCTGTTGCAACACTTTTATAAACTCCCCAACATTATCTGATGGGTATACATTATTCTGTACCCCAGTTATCCCCGTAATGGCTGTAAAATGAATGGTGGTACACTACTCAAAGGTTTGATGTCTTCTGTCGCTAACAGGGTTAATGGACACAGCATTCTATGACAAGATCCCTGCAGACTCTTGGGGATTTCCAATCATTGATGTTTGCAAGAGCAGATGACACACGGTGGTTAATAATATGTTCCTTACAGCGGCCGGGGTAGACTGCGTGACAATTAATCTTGTTTGTGGTCTTTAAAGCAAAGCAGATATTTCAATATAGGTATTTGTGTGGTTTTTCTGCATCTCAATTGGTTGGGCACAGAAACATTTTGCATTGCAGAACACGGTACCATCATGATTCACTGAATTGTGAAATGTCAAAATGAAAGTGAATTCAAAGATAATTTAAAATGTAGGCCAAAAGATCCAGATCAGCTACAAATGAGACCAAACTTTGAAGTTCACTGTGAATTTACTTTGTTTTTCTGACAACCCACACTTCATCTTTTACTCTTTTCTTAAAACCTCAGTACATCAATTATAACGGCTCGCAGTTGATGACAGGTTTGGCTTTAGAAGTAATTATATAAATATCAGTATTATGTGTTATAAATGACCCGTCAGATCCAAATGAATATCTTTAATTACGTAACGTAAACCCTAAAATCGGAACTTTTGAAAACAGAAAATAAATTAGTCACCATCATTTTTCTTTTTCTTATTAAAGTTACCATTACAGATTACGCATACGCGGTGCTTTGGACATTTTAAAATGCCTTATAATACATTTGAAGATCTATTAACTTACCCAGTTTAGCTCTCCAAAAGTAGTTTGGCATCCCTGTGCCGTTTGTGGTGAATACTGCATACTTATTTGCTAACTTTTTAATGAGTTCAGAATGATTTCCATTCTGAATTATTTTTTAAATTTTCATGAAGATCACAGGAGACATCTCTTATTGCACTTTAAATTATAACAAAATTGAACACAGACACACATTTCAGATTAACAAGGGGTACAGCGAAAAAACAAAACGTTTAAACACATTGTATAGTTTTGTTTCATGTGGGATTTAGAGTTTATCTAAATAATATATAGCTAACCCATTCATTTCGCATATCATCAATAAAACTACTAAGTACAACTTTAAAAACCTAATTCGCAGTGAGAATTTTTACCAAATCAGAGTTATTTACTAAAGCGAGAATTGTTGGGAATTCAAAGTGAATGCAGACTGGATTTTGAATTTAAGGTCGAAGTAGCTAGACTGGAAACATAGTTGACTTGAATTTTTTTTACAGTTCTGCTTCCTTGGCCCCTAAAGGGACACTATAGTCCTTGAGCTGAAGTGGTCTGGGTGCCAGGTCCCTCACGTTTTAACCCTTCAGATGTAAACATAGCAGTTTCAGGGAAACTGCTATTTTTACATTGCAGTGCTAATCCAACCTCTAGTGGCTGTCTTCCTGACAGCCGCTAGAGGCGCATCTGCGACGCTGGATGCAAAATTTGCATCCAGCGTGCAGAACGTCTATAGGAAAGCATTGCGAAATGTTTGAATGCGCGCGTGTCTCTTGCTGTGCATGCTCATTCCGCTTCACTCGGGAGCTGACGTCAGCGGGAGAGGAGAGGTCACCAGCGGGGGAGGAGAGCCCGGCGCTGGATAAAGGTAAGTAGCTGAAGGGGTTCTAACCCCTTCAGCGCCAAGGGAGGGGGACCCTGAGGGTGAGGGGGACCTAAGGATGCTATAGTGTCAGGAAAACAAGTGTGTTTTCCTGACACTATAGTGATCCTTTAAATTCTAAATTCACTTTGAAGTCTTGAGAATTTCCCACTTTAGTGACCGACCGTACATATAGTCTTGGCCTTAAACTATTATCTCCAAAAGGGATTCTCAGTGGAGGATTTTCCTGAAAACAAAGTGATTATGGTAAAACAAGGGAGGCCAGATCTTGACAGAAAACCAGGGCTTAGCGATTACAGGGCGCCACGAAAACCCACTGTCTTATAATTATGTCTGTCATAACGTCCGCTCCCTGAATCAGAGGAAATTAAGGGAATTGTTTCTCTGATACAAAACAAGAAAGCGATGAGTATTCTAGTCTGTAATCTGTGCCTTTAACTTTTTACTTATTTTTTACCATTACAATGCATTTTTTGGCTTTATTTAAATTAAAGGGCAAAGATCATCCCAGCATATATAATAAATACAGAGGTCTTTTACCAGTTAGAAATACTCATTCACACGTTTCATTATTATTACTATTATTATTATCATTTATATAGTGCCAACAGATACCGCAGCGCTTATACATGGAACACTACAGTAAGTGCAGTTATTATACAGTGTATGTATATTTGTTTATATAGCACTGACAGGTGTACTTAGAACTTTACAGGTTACATTATAGAGGGAGGTACAGTAAGTGCAGTAAGCATACAGCAGGTATGGGACTATGGGCACTTTAACCAATGTGACCACAACATTGCCCCAGCAGTCAGAGAACAAGGAGAGCATGAGTATATTTATGGGTGCGTCATGTGTAAACAACAAAACCAAAAATGCACTCCTACATTAAAACACTAATACTACACTAAAGCCAACCTCTGCAGTCAAACACTGACATTACAATAAACACACGCCTGCATTCAAATGCCAATATTAAACAGAAACACACCCGTGCATTCAAACACTAACACTGTACACAAAAACAGCCTTGCATGCACACACCAACACTACACACAAACACATTCTGCATTTAAATACTAACACCACAAAAACACAGCCCTCTATTCAAACACCAAAACTACACACAAACACACCCTGCATTTACATAATAACACCACAAAAACACAACTTTGTATTCAAACAACAACACTGTATACAAATACACTCTTGCATTCTAACATCAGCTATACACACAAATACACAAACATACAAACACATATATTCTATACAAATATATGCCAACATGCATACGCAGGCACTGCGCACACATACTTGCCCAAGGATGGGCAAAAGGTAGATCAATAGCTAAAAAATCACATTCAGTCTTGTACAATTTGTACAACAATTGAGATCTATAATTTGTCAACACCAACAGGCGCGCCCCGCGTCCGACACAGCCTGCATCCACTACGGGAGTGAGAAAATTACTATGGGAGTAAGAAATGACATTATTGATAGATGCTTAACACTTTTTACTGGGTGGAAAGTTTTGGATGAAGTGGTGTGGCCACGGAGGGGCACTGTGAAGAATTTTCACTCTGAGAACCTAAAGGCCTAAGGCCAGCCATGTGTATATTTTAGTTTCATAGCACTAACAGGTGTACTTAGCACTTTACAGGTTGCATTACAGTAGAGGACGCTACAGTAAGTGCAGTATTTTCACAGAGAATGTTTATTTTATTTATGTAGTGAAAATGGGTGTACTTAGCACTTTACAGCTCACATTACAGCTTTTGGCGAACCGTAAGTGCAGTAGGTATAAAATGTAAAATATAAATGTTATTTCTAAAAATGGGTGTCCTTAGCATTTTACAGGTTACATTTCAGTATGGTCATGCACAGTATGTGCAGCAGGTATACTGTGTGCATATATTTTATTTCTAAATAGCTCACGTGTGTGTATGGTGTGTGTGTATAGTGTGTGTGTATAGGTGAATGTAGATCTATGTGTTTGTGTATATTTAAGTGCAACTCAAATACACATATAAGAGTCTATGTATGTTACCGTAGTTGTGCCAACATTAACATATACCCAGAATGTTATAATTAATCTCTTTCCCAGATATAAATAGGATTTCATATTTAAAAGGCAAGACATAGAAAAAGGAACAATATCTGAACAATATCTTAACAAGGACCTCACAGTAATAAACAATAAACGAGTCTATTCTGGATTGTGTGATATGTGTTAGTAATGTCTACAAATACAGCCAACTTGTAATATTTGTCTCAAGCTCGGAGCGGAGCAAGGGTTAATGGAGTGGGTCGCTCGTGTTGTTAACTTCCAAACACCCAGTTCACTTGGAAGTAGAAGACAAAATGCAGGTCCTTGCATTTGTGTTTGGTCTGAATGGTTTCTGCCTTGTGGCTTCATGTTCCCTTCTCGCAAGCCGACCACAGATTCCCTAGGGGCCCAGCCAACCAGAGTGCTGTTTTAGAATCTGTTTTCTCCAAAATCTGATTCATCAAAATGTAACCCTGTTTTTGCTTACTATTTGGAATATATACATTAACCTACTATATATATATATGTTATACAATGTAGCATTATTTAATATTTTATATAGTTACAATTCTGAAAATATTCAAAACACTTCAAGGTAGATACATTGCACCCTGCAACTCTAGAATTCAAAGTGAATATCAAATGTAAGGTCTCAGCAGCCCACCTGAAAGAATACTTAACTTAGATAACGTATTCAGTTCACCTATTTTTAACGTACATTTTAAATTCCCTTTAAATTCTCACTTTAGTAAGTAAACCCTTTAGTCTATAACATTAAGTCCCAAATTCCCCGTATAAATAATTATTAATTCACAGGTGGAAGAGGGTAATACACACAATTAAAGTGACTACTCCCACAAAGGTGCCCCAAATCAGGAGGGCCAAAGTCCCAGCAAATCCAATAGAAGTAGCACCAATATCTGGGCACACCTGGACGTTTTTTAAAGGCATACTATATTTGAAGTGCAGAATTGAAGAGCAAGACTTCTAGTCATCATACCTACACCCACCTACACAGGAGTTGCTTTTGATGAATTCTAAGGTTTGGGAGCAAGGGGTGACCTCTGATAACATGTTGGAAGGAGGACACTATAGCTGGTGATCCCACCCTACCAACTCATACACCAAGGTGATAGAATTAAAATCAGAATGGAACAAGCGTAAAGCAGAGTTGGTGACATGGGGACGGAGTATAAGGTGACACTGGCATAATGAGATGATGGCAACGGGGGGAAAGTCAGTGACACTGGGGTGTAATCAGATAGTGACTTTGAGGTGAGTGGGAAGTGACTGATGGACAGGAGAGAATGGTGACATCAGAGCAGTGATGAGGTAGATGATGGTACTTTTTTTTTTTTAAATGTGATATTTAAGCAAGACATTTTTTGTAAAAGTTAGGGTCAGTTGGGATGGAGTCTAATTGGCCATCAGATGATGCATGCACAGTTTAGTAGTGTATTTACAATCAACCAAAGTCAGCTTTGATTCTGGCTTGGCTAGTTCGGCATTAAATTAGAAATTTCACTGTAGGTCACATGTATCATGTGAACTTCATTTCTTGCCAGGTCCAACATCTTAAAAAATATTCTGCTTAATCACAACCTTTCATCCCTCGATTGATTGATGCATGGATGGATGGAAGGATGGATTGATTGATAGAGGGATAGATGGAAGGATGGATGGATGGACTGGAAGACAGATTTATTTTAATTAAACTTACTGAGAACACTGACCTGGTTAATCCTCCTAATATAGTTCCAGGGATGCTTATGAAATGTATTCGACAGAGAAATGTTTAAATACAAAAAGAGTTGCCAAGTTCTTAAATGTTCCTTCCTGTATGTAACCTGAGTATAGAACATACAGCTAGCTATTCGAGTGCTAAACCACTTTAACCATTTAGTACATTATTTCTCAACAAGCAGTGGCTTTATGTGAAATTTCTAATAATCCACTGATTAAAAAAGATTGCCATATTAAAGTTATTTAGAGGAAGTCGTATTTTGGTTTGTTAAGCTGCATAAGTGAGCTTATTCAGCATTTCCTGCAATGTCCAGGACTTTTGAATTCTCAGCATTTATCCAAGTATTTCTTTGTTTCCTTTACAGCACGGACCTAAAATTCTGATTAGTGATCCGATATTAGAAACATGCTGCTTGTTCTTTATGCAGTGCGCTACGGGGCATAAAGTATAATGTTGTATCAGGCCAGTAGAATTGCAAGCTGAGCAGACAGATCACAATAAAAATCTCCTGTATATGTGCTTTTGCCACTTCCTACTTCCTGTACATCTGTATCTGGCATCCTACCAGACATATTAACTTTTGCAATAGGAAATGTAAATGTGCATGCCGCGGGTTGACATAATAAATATGGGACAGAGCCAAAAAAGGCAAGATTTGTGCTCAATTACATTTTCTTTAACCCCTTAAGGACCAAACCTCTGGAATAAAAGGGAATCATGACATGTCAGACATGTCATGTGTCCTTAAGGGGTTAATGAAATCAATATATTTTGCTACAACTAGTCTGAGATGGCACATTTCTCAGACAAAATTTATTTTCTTTACTTAAAAGGACACTCTACACACTAAAAACACAGAGAGTTCATTGGTTACATACATATGTAGCCATGACAGAGGAGGGGTGGTAATCCTGAGGGTGGGGATCGCCCACCTGGAAAGGTGCAGCCTTCGATTTAAGAATATTTTCATTAAGTCTCCAATTTATTATTTTGTATTTTTATACAAATCTCAGTAATATTGATCTGTCCAGGTTCTTTAACCTATATCTATATTTTCTACCAACCATAAATATCTATGCAAAAGGTAAAAATTATCTATTCTTGTATATCTTTTATGAGGTATTGAAAAAAAGTATAATCCTTGGTGAGTGGATTTAAAACTTGCCAAATGTCTATAAGTTGTAGATTATTTAACTTGTTTTTAATATGTTTAAGTTTAGAATATTTAAGAGTTGTATCTAGCAATGGGTCTAAAGAAACATTTCATTCCCCCCTCTAGGATGATAATGCCCTCCACGAATTCAGTTAATTTATTTAATATTGAACAGATAAAAAAAAACATCTTCAACCATGGAAGGTGCAGTGGAGAATGAACTCCGCCGGACGGGGAAAGTCTTATAAAGCCTTGCCCCGCCCTGCAATTAGGCTCAGAGCAATCTGATTGGTGGGTTTAAGCCATCCAATCAGAGTGCTCTGACAGTTAAATGAAGATATTGACAGGTAAGTCTCTACATTTACCTTGCACGGCACTCTGATTGGTTGGCTTGCAATCCAACCAATCCGAGGGCTCTGTGTCATTTTACTCAGCGTGGGAAAGTTCTTTGGAATTTTCCCATGCTGTGTAATTTGACTCATAACCCTCTGATTGGTTGTTTTCAATATGAAAAGCAACTAACCACTGGCGGGTTTATTGCCCCCCCCCCCCTTGGGGAGGGGAGGGACTAGGGGCTTGTGTACCCCTAGTCACTTAATTATTAGGACCCCCCATGTATTTATTTAGGGTACCCACCTGCCACTCATGGGTGGGGACCAGGGGGGACATTTTTAATTAGGGTTCCCTCCAACCAGTCATGGGTGGGGACCTGGGGGGGACATTAGGTCCCCCCTATAATTTATTTAGGGTCCCCACCCACCACTCATCTTGTCGCATCCTAATGGACGAAAACAAATTGTTTTTTAACAAATTTTGTTCAAAAATGAATGGTTTGCGGACGAAGTTCGGGATTGACAAATTACATTTTTATTTAATACGAAATAATTTGTACGAAACAAAAATTTCACTGGTGCACATGTCTTCATCTGTGATTGCCAACAATGGTTTTGCCACAAGTACTAATTTAAAAGGGTCAAATACTTATTTCACATTCAAATCAATTTATAACTTTTTCGACATGCATTTTTCAGGATTTTTTTTTTTGTTATTCTCTCTCTCACTGTTAAAATACACCTACCATTAAAATTATGGACTGATAATTTCTTTGTCAGTGGGCAAATGTTCAAAATCAGCAGGGGAACATTATCATCATCATCATCATCAATATTTTTTTTCCCTCACTGTATATTTTTTTTATATATGATATACTTTTTGATATTTTGTCATTTTGAAAATTTAATTTCAAAAGTTCATCCAAAAATATAAAATAATATTAAGAGCTTATCCAAAAAATTTAAATGGAGGCCATTATCTGAGTAGCCCTACAATGAAGGAAATAAGGTGTGAATAGTGTTTCTAAAGCAATAAAAAAAAACCACTCTCAAACTGTAAATTAGTGATTCACTTTGAATTCCCCACAATTCAAATTGTGCTTTTGATTTAATGCTTCTAAACACTACAATACCATTTATTTATATGATAAAATACAAACAGAACAAATATATATATATATATATATCACTTCCTCTTAAGATATCAGGAAACAGTGAGCAATTCATTATTTTGAGGTTTGAATCATGGCATTAGCCAGTTCATCAGTGGGTTAGTAATAGGTTATTTTTTTTCCTTCACAATTTAATTTTATATTATTAAGTAAACCTAAACAAAAATATAAACATTTTGGTTATTATGAATAAATGATACGATAACTAGTATAACATGTGCTTGGTGGATAGCTGCATCCATATTTGATCCACCAAATTGATATTAACATTTTCAGTCAATGACAATTTGTTGTAGGTTCAGACGATGTGCTGAGTTACTACCACATTCTGCCATACCTCAGTGCTCACAACCTTTCACAGTTTGAGCACATACATATTAGGAAATTTAATAAAAAAGTTAAATTCCTATTTATCAGCCCAGAGGTTAGGAGGAGGATCTTTTAAAAATGATTTAAGAAAGAGAGGGGCTTCCATATACTAACACAGCCATAAAAACTACAATAAGCTATGGTGCTTAGAGGGTCCCTCCATGTGTCCAGTGTATTGAGTTTCCACATGGTGGTATTAGGGTTGCACCATGCGATGTCTTCTTTCTATTTTATGATTTGTTGTGTAAAGATTTAATCCTCATCTCAAGTAGGACCCCAGGTAAGTAGGTCATACTGTTACAAATGTATTCAGACAAGAGAAGTTAAATGTTAGTTTGTTCAGCACAAGAATTTATTGAACACATTTATTGGCTGAGAACTCCAGGCTGGCCTACATGGGCATCCGGCATCTCATGCTTGGACGCATGGTGGATTCAGGTCAGTGTGAAACTGTGCTAAAACAATTTGATGGATTATGCTGAGACACCACAACCACTATAGCACTCTGGGGTGGCTCAGTGCAAAATTAAGGGGCCCAGTACCTTTATTTGCTGTCACTACTCAAATAGCACAGAAGGTTAAGTTTGACCAGATAGTGCATAACCTCTTATGTTTAAAAGTTAATCTCTATAGCAATCTTGCACTTCCTGTTGTGGTTTTTGCTAGCTATCACCATAACAGATATATCATGTTTAGTCATCATAAAAATGAACAAACACAAATTCAAAGAAATAAATGAAATAATACAGAATATTGTGAAGATCTGTAACACAAGCTTCATAACAGAACCGAAGTGCTAGCCCAAAAGCTACAAACTCACGGTCTCGTAAAGTATAAGCATTTTACCAGACAGTCTGCTGGAAGACCTTTTGAAATGCTAATCCAAACAAATTAAATCGAAGGTCTGTAAGTGATTGACAAATTAAACTGGGGATAGTTCACCTTTCAATAAATTCATAATCGCCTGTCTATGAATTTCTAATGGTATATAACAAAAGCAGCTTAGAACTGTTAAACCAATCTAAAAAGCTAATATTCCAAATATAAAATGTTCATCTGGTTGCGAATATAAAACTGTGAGTGTGTAAAAATCATTATTACAATCGAGTCTTGGTATTATAGGCTTCGAAAAAGTGATTTTGTTGGGATAAATCATATGTCTATTAAAACTAGGAGCAAGGTTCTACAAGCAGTGAAACTTAAGTAAGGTTACAAAGTGCAGTTTGACTGGAAATGTACCCTCTTGTTCAAATTAAATCTATTAGACTTGCACGAGAAAAGTGGCGATGCAATGCAATGTTTTGTGGTTTTGAAAGGGCAAAAATATTACATAATAAAAAAAACAGGTTTGAGGTCACTGAGACCACATCATGTAACTTTAGAGAGTTGACTGGAATGTTCAATAAGACTTGCTGCATGTTTAATGAGCTTTTAAGAATGAAAAAAGTGATGTAGGGTTTCATGGATTACCTGTGAAAGGCTTGGCAAATGCTGTACAGGTGATTCTGCCTCCCAGTAAATCATCTATTGTTTGTCAGGAACTCAGCAGCATTCAGTTCGATTTAAGGCAGGTGAATATTTATTATATATGTGGAGGCAGAAATCCATAACATTTGGTGTATCAAACCATTACAGATATACTATGAAGTTGAACTGTGAAATCCGACTGATTTATTCACTAAAGTGAGAATTCAAAGTGAATTTGAAATTTGAAAGGGACACTATAGTCACCAGAACCACTAGAGCTTATTGTATTTGTTCTGGTGAGTATAGCATGTCCCGCCAAGCTTTTTAATGTAAACACTGTCTTTTCAGAGAAAAGCATGTCCCGCCAAGCTTTTTAATGTAAACACTGTTTTTTTTTCAGAGAAAAGGCAGTGTTCACATTACAGCCTAGGGACACCTTTAGTGGGCACTCCTCGGATGTCTACTAGAGGTGCTTCCTGGGGCACTGCTGCACAGTGTGACTGACATGCATTATCTCCACTCTCTGCATGGAAACATTGAAGTTTCCTCATAGAGATGTATTTATTCAATACATCTCTATGAGTATATGCTGATTAGCCAGGGCAGAATTTGGCTCCTCCCTACCTGCCTCATTGGCTGAGATCATCAGAATTGGCAATCTCAGCCAATCCAATGCAGTCCAAAGCACCAGCAGATTGGAATAAAGGTAAGCTTTTACTTAGTGGGGAAAGGGGGGGGAGGAGGGGCAGATAGTGTTTTTAACACTATAGGGTCAGGAATACATGTTTGTGTTCCTGACCCTATAGTGTTCCTTTAGGCCATAGCAGCCAAATTGAAGCATACTTGAGGATTTTTCCAGTTTGGTTATTTAAATTTGAAATGGACTCTGAATTCACCTTGAATTCTCACTTTAGTGAATAACCTAGCTCATAATTTTTACTTTCCAAGCAGAAGCATGGAAACACATTGCTCCAGTAATCCCGAATCAATTGCTAAATGAAATATTTCATACAGTGTTTAACAAGCTTGTTCTGAGTCTTTATCTTATGCACAATGTGTCACTAAACTAGACGTGTAATTAATGGGCTAAATTCAGTGAATGATAAAAAGCTTTTATATATATTTAACAATAATATTAAAGTAACATTTGAAGCATCATAGCTACTAAAGTTAAAATGTAAAATATTTTATATTGGCCACCTCCTTGTTTATTCATTAAATTGTCTCTAATATCTTAAATCGGACATATTTTTTTAATTCACTTGATTTTCCTCTGTATTTTAATTATTATTTCTGTGTATTGTTTTTATTAAATAGATTGTTTTGTAGCCAAACACCCAATTTACAACATTTGTCTATTTGACAATCTCGTATGAGTACAAGGACCATAAAATCCAGGATTACCTTAAAAAGCAGATGCATACCAGAAGTGGAAGTACAAGCAATGGAACGCATACGCAATCAGCAAATGAAAACAAAAACAAGGCTTGGAACACGACAGACCAACATTTATTACTGGTGGACAAGCAACTCAGTGGACTGGCTGATGGCAATCTGAGGAAAGGACACACTAGATTTAAATTTTACATAGAATAGGCTGTTCTTCCACAAAGAGGAGGAAACTTTTTCCACTGAAGAAGTTCAAGTATATTGAACGAAATGCGTAGGGCCATGAGAGCTCCATTATTTATGCAGTTATGTTTACTTTATGTTTGATGATTATTTTTATTTTCATTCATTATCAGTGGAGGGAGAAAATATTTCCGGTTTATGCCAATACTTACTATAGTACCCTATGACCTGTTTTATTATATCCCTGTAGATATACCTGGTTTTTAAAGTTTCATATTAAGGGCATAGACAAGTCTTCATATTTAGAGAATAACAGTGTCTAAGAGTAAATATTATTTATATTTCTTCACATTTATTTCCTACGCATTTATGTGGGTGTTGTGTTTGTTCTGACAGATCTGATCTAGTATTCTCATTGGATTAACACAGTTTACCGTTATATGACAATTTTAGTTTAGATGCTTAGTTTAGAATGGGATTAGTAATAGTTATATTAATTCAAGCTTATTGCATCAAATTAGCCTAACTCAAGAAATCCACATTAATGTAAAAGTTATTTAATTGCTTTTAATAACCCTGTATGTTAGAGATGTAGAGCAGATAATGAGAACAGCAAAATAAAATTAAAAAATGCCCATTTGATTGACTGCTTGATGCTTCCACCCAGTCACAATATAGCAGCAAATATTTTGTGCCATGCACAGACAATAGACAGGTAAGAATGAAGCGATGACAATTCCCCCATCAAAATTTAGCTTAACACTCCATGTGTTGCCTTTATTTTTTCTAAGGAATCAATGTATGTATATGCACAGCTGTCCTGTTTTTTTAAAAAGTGGATTTTGTTATTTCACCTACTTCAGATTACCGCACTTTCCAGATATAATACTCTGAGGTCAGATATGTGTTTTAGAGACAGTGCCTCCTATATTTATCACAGCATCAACCTAAAGAGACTTTCAGAATTTTTTTTATCTCTATAGTGTGTTGATGTTCCAAATGTAGTGTTTTGTCCAGTATTAGGTAAACAGGAACAGCCAATAATATAAAATCCACATATTTTATTTACCTCCTAGAGCTAATAAAAGCCCAGTTCTTTGTCCAGTATTGCCATACTTTCTTAATCCCAGGTAGGTCCTAGTCTGGTGGATTCTATCACCTGTACCTGTACATATAGACGTATTTGGAAGAAGAACTAATTTCAAATGCATGCACGCTTTCTCTATGCCTATGCCACTTCTATATTATGGTGCATGGAGATTCCCTTCTCTTCCTGCCTTTCTTGGTGTGTGTGTGTGTGTGTGTGTGTTTTCATGATGTTCACTGATGTGTGCTTGAATCTTTGATTGTACCATATGCCTTTGTTTCTAATGTACATTTTCACTATGTGTGAATGTCTCTTTTATACTTGATTTTCTATATCCTTGTAAATCTCTCTTTCTATATGTATTACGTGTGCTTTTCTGTGTATATAGGTGCCAATTAGTGTTCTTTTCTGTGCATATACATGTCAGATTGTAGAGTGTGTAGTGGGATATGGGATCCCACAAACAGAGGCTTGCACAGAGCCACACTGTTTTTTAAGACAGCCTTGCACCAAAGACATCACATCTGCTTCCAATTGCCCATCAAAGAACTTTTGCGGCAGGAACTTGAAAACAGGACATATGTTATACTAATCCCCTCCTCCAACAGGCTGTAATAAAATGTTTCAGATTCACAATAATTGGTCCAAAAGTAAACACTTCCACTAATGTGACAAAGGAACACCTTGTGTATGTCATGGAATAAGGTGTGGTATCTTAATTAAGGGTCATCCTGAACTACCCGAAAATAAAACACAGAGTGCAAATCATGTATATTGTATCACTAGAAATGTTTTGCAGAGATTCCCTGGCAACCTGAAGCCCAGCATCCGATCACAATATGACAGAGGTGGAGTTATGCTTTGTTTCAGAGGATACCATGAGCGGCTAGCGGCTAGTGATTGATTGGCACTCTCAGTCAACCACTGCCCCTATCCCTTGTATGTTTTGGTTTGCTTCAATGTTCATCTGGTCTCTTTCAGTGAAAGGTGAAATCCAAATTACTTGCATAGCTATTCCTAGAGACCCAAAGATTGTTGAAACAATCATTTTTGGTTACTTTATATCTCCAACATTGGGGACGTGCCTTGTGCTTCAGAACTAGGCTTAGACTGATCTAAATATTGAATAGATTTTCTCAGGAATGGCACACATGACATAAAGCAAGCTATTTAGATAAATGTCCATTCTCGTTTCTTATAAATTCTCTTTAGGCTGATGTCCTACATTAACTTATGAACACAAAGATGCAACAGAGAAAACCAACAGATGTGAAGTAAGTCCAAAAAAACGTCAAATTTGGGCACTGCAAAGCTCTTGTGAATTGTTGATGTTTAAATTTTTTCCCACCCCTCACACGTATTACTTTTCAACCGAGATAAGATTAACATCTGAAGACGTTCATTGTTTTACCTTTTCACAACTGATTTCCTTCTAGGTATAGTTTATGAGATTATAATGTAACAAGCAGCATATTTTACACAGGTACTGTGATCGTGATCTATGGTTTTAAACTCATCTCTCGTTTCACAACAGTTCCGTTATTTTATGTTGAAACTGGGATATTGGGTAAATATTATGCAGAATATTTGAGTCTTCTTTTTAATGTTAGCTTCACGAATGTAGCAATCACGGCTTTTTTAGCAATAAAATAAATAAAGTTGGTTTTGAGAACTGCATAGTGGGAACTTTTCAGTGAATTGGTTTATTTAGGTAATTTGAGAATCAATGTTTATTTTATTTTATTTTGAGAATCAATGTTGTTTTATGATTTATTCACCCATATGATTTTTCCTAGTTTTCGTGCATTTGAGTTATAAACTTTTTGCTGTGTGCTTGTTTTAATTGCTGTGTGCTTGCTCTAAAATACTTTACTAATATTATATATAGAATATGTATACCTACAGTATAAATGTTCCCTATGTGTATGGGCATTATAAAGACACAAGGTCACCACACACACTCAAGATCACTGACATTTTCCTGATTATCTTCCCCAGTCTTTTCTGGTCAGCAATGAAAGATAAAAGGGACTGGGGAGGGATGGGGAGGGGTGGGGAGGGTGGAGTGTAGATGTCGGGATTGGCTCCTATAGTACTCGTCATGCTGCTCTTGAGAGGATTACTTTAAAGGAAAATTCCAGGCACCATAACAACTTAATCTAAACTAACTTCTTGAACGATTTAACCCCAAAGTTACCTCCAGCGCCAATCTTGACTCCATTTGTCTTCTGAAATTTCGCTTTCAGGAAGTGCGGAGTGCCAACGGGCAGAAGTGATGATGATTGGTCAGCTGACGCTTTTAGCCAATCAGTGATTCCCCTTTCACAAAACTGGCTTGGAAAAAAATGCACCTTGAAATGTCTGAAATTTCAGAAGTCGGATGCTATCTGGGAGGAAGTAGATATCAACACTGGAGGCAAATTTGATTAAAGTTTAGCCCCCTAAAGGTAAGAATGCGCTTGGGGTCCTCATTGCAGCATAACAACTTCATGTAGATTTAGTTGTTATGGTGTCCATAGGTACCTAAACTGTCCCTTTAAACTAATATACCTGATTTGTGCTAAAATGTGCATATATACTTGAATCTTTATAACTGCCTAAATTCCTTTAAAAAGTATGCATTAATCAGCACTAACAAGCATTTATAAGAAACTGAATTATGTTTACTGTAAAGGTAAAAAAACACAATGTAATGTAAACCTGTCATCACTTCTGCTCTCTAAAGGCTGAATGGCATTCATCAATTCTCCAGTGTTAAAAAGAAATACATGCTGGAATGTTGAAAAATAGATTTATATACAGTCACCCCAAGATTTGCTACCTTCTTTCTATCCAGTGAGAGGACAACCTCCTCACTGCAGCTTGGCTTTGCATCCAGGAAATCGTCACCAGGGAAGAAGTTGGGTCCTATTGTGCGTGCGCAGCCACACTGCAAATCCACTGCTGAATCAAGTATGAGAAGCTCTCACACACTGTATGAAAATATAAGACAATAATAATATTTGGTACGTCATATGTCTAGCACAAATATATCATCACAAATGATATTACAAATAAAAACAAAAAAAACTAAACCTTTAAAAGTACTCAGAGAACTCTTCTCTATGGTGCCGAACACAGCAAAATGTACAAAAATAGATAGGGAAATGGCTATAATATGAAGAAAATATAAAACAAACAATAGCGTAACACCTCTAAGTTAATGTACTCCTATGCAAATTAAATTGCACTCACAAAAGGTAGGTAACTATGCAGGTTCAAGGGTGCCTCCCTGATAATTGGGGGCTAAATTGCTTGGTCCAACAGATGCAGGATCCCAGCATCTTCAAAGTAGAAAATTCAGCCTGATGAATAATTATTAAAAATAATTTATTCCACAAATAAAGTGCAGCTATATAAAAAAAACAAAGTGCACATACAATAGTGCATTGAGTCCAACGCGTTTTGTCCACCCTTGTGGACTTCCTCAGGGACTTTACTTTAAAAGAAACCAGATTATTCCTCTCTATCAACCTATTCATTGTGAAATATTCGAACCCTTGTCTTTCATAGCATTACATTTTATTCACCATCACGAAACAGATTATAATTTTTTGGGGTGGTTACCACTGAATATAAACTTCCCTTTCTAATGTTTACGATGGCACGCGTAGCTCTAATATTAGAGAAGTCAGTCACAAACACACTTTGTCCTGCAATATCTCGTTGCCTGATTCTTTTCTTATTTTAGTTACTGTTTTAGCCACATTCTTGTGAAACCCACTATTTCCAAGTAACTCTATTATCGCTGGTGCTGCAGAGATGTACAAATATATTAAAAAAAGAGCTGAGTTGATAAAAAAAAATGTAAAGTGCAAATAGAATGTCAAATTCAAAATGGCAGCTACTTAAAGAGGCAGGTGCATCATAATTATTTTATCAATAAAGCAAATTATTAAAAATAACATATTCTAAAAATAAACATAAAAATGGCTCACATTTAATACAGAAAGGGGCAGTTTATTATTTTAAACAGATATCAAACAGCACAGTTAGTGGCATTCTACTGTGTCAGATCCACCGAATGTTCTCAGCCACTGAATGAGTGGAATGAGTTGTTATATTGAACAAACTGACTTCCAGCTTATTCGATTCTGACAAGACACAGGTTAGTGTCAAATTCTAAAACAGATTGACAGATTGCATTGGGATGACATTAAGGCACTACTAGCACCATAACCACTACTGTGGGCTGTAGCGGTTATAATGCTTGCAATTATGTTTGTTTAACCTTCTTTTTTTTTCATGGGCAGGACTTTTTTGTAGACTCACACAAACGATGGAAAACACAACCATGTAATAATATAAAAAAAAACAAAAAAACTGGTGTATATGTCATAAATTTAACAAACACACAGAAAAATATAAAAATTAATGGAATGGAATGTACTAGCAAATTATATTAAAGATCAAACCATTTATATACTTAAAAGAATATGTATTATTTTTTTTCTAAATATCAAAAAAATATATATTGAAATGATAAAAGGGATAGTTTAGTCACCTTTAAGCACCATATAACTTAATCCAAATTAAGTTGTTATGGTGCCAGGAGGCCCCCAGGATTCTTACCTTTAGGGGTTAAACCATTCTCAAACAGTTTAACCCCAACATTGGCTTTCACTCAATTTTCAACTCCCCCTCTGGCAGTATCCTGCAATTAGAATTTGAGTTTTGTGAAGCGCGGAGTGCCACCAGTCAGGCAGGGGTGCGGCTGACTGGCTGAGAGTGATCAGCTGACATTCTTAGCCAGTCAGTGACTCCCCAGTCACAAAACTGGTTTGAAAATGGTGCATTTCTTTTTAAGCGAGTATTGTGAATGAGGAGTTATGGTGCCTCTTGGAACCATGACAACTTCATTCAGATGAAGTTGTTATGTGCTCGGAGTGTTTCTTTAACATACAATGCTATCTGTTCAAGTAAAATTAAGCTGAAACTTTTTTAAAATATATCTATGGTAACTTCTCTTTTATCTGGAACACGTGCAAACATCCATGTGGTACAACATGAATGTTAAGCTAAGAAGTATTCTAATGAAATTGTGTAGCAACTGTTGTGGTTTTCCTTTCTGCATCTATATTTCTCGCGTTGACTATTGTGTGGTTTAGGTGTTCTCAGGGCCGGCGCTACCATTAAGGCGGACTAGGCAGCCGCCTAGGGCGCCCCTTAGGAAGGGGCGCCGCCAGGAGCGCCGGCCCCCCTAATGCTGCAGCCGCCCGAGCGCTCTGCAGAGAGCCTCAGGCAGCTGCAGCTTCGCCCGGGCTGGTGCGTCCATGAGGGCGCACCGCCCGGGCGCAGCATGAAGAGAGGAGCTGACAGGAGGGAAGCGCTCAGCGCTCCCTCCTGTCACTCCCTCACTGTAGCGTGGCCAGCCCTGTATGATCCGCCGGTACAGGGAGCATTTGTCTCCTGTACCCGGACGGACTAACAGGAAGTGAACACTGAGTGTTCACTTCCTTTTAGTCCGGCCGGGTACAGGAAACAAATGATCACTGTACCCGCGGACAGTACAGAGCTCGGCCACGCTACAACATAGGTAGGGGAGGGTGGGGGGAATAAAGTGGGGGGGGGGGAAGACATAAATGGAGAGGGAGGGAGGGGGGGGGAATAAAGGGAGGGGAGAGAAATAAATGGAGAAGGAGGGAGGGGGGAAATAAATGGAGAGGGAGGGAGGGGGGGGAAATAAATGGAGAGGGAGGGAGGGGGGGGGGGGGAAATAAATGGAGAGGGAGGGGGGGGGGGAAATAAATGGAGAGAGAGTGGGGGGGAGGAGAAATAAATGGAGAGGGAGGGGGGAGAAATAAATGGAGAGGGAGGGAGGGGGGGAAATAAATGGAGAGGGAGGGGGAGGAGAAATAAATGGAGAGAGTGGGGGGGAGGAGAAATAAATGGAGAGGGAGGGGGGGAGAAATAAATGGAGAGGGAGGGGGGGAGAAATAAATGGACAGGGGGGGGGAATAAATGGACAGGGAGAATAAATGGACAGGGAGGGGGGGAATAAATGGACAGGGAGGGGGGGAATAAATGGACAGGGAGAATAAATGGACAGGGAGGGGGGGGAAATAAATGGACAGGGGGGAATAAATGGACAGGGAGGGGGGGGAATAAATGGACAGGGAGGGGGGGGGATAAGTGGACAGGGAGGGAGGGATACATGGACAGGGAGGGTGGGGGAATAAATGGACAGGCAGGGTGGGGGAATAAATTGAAAGGGAGGGGAAATAAATTGACAAGGTGGGGGGAAGTAATTGACAGGGAGTGGAATTGACGGGGTTAGGAGGGGGAATGAGAGTGGGGAGGGGAGAAGAGAGTGACAAGGGAGGGGGGAGAAGAGAGGGACACGCAGGGGAGAAGAGAGTGACAAGGGAGGGGGGAGAAGAGAGGGACAAGAGGGTGGAGAAGAGAGGGACAAGGGGGGAGAAGAGAGGGACAAGGGGGGGAGAGAAGAGAGGGACAAGGGGGGGAGAGAAGAGAGGGACAAGGGGGGGAGAGAGAAGAGAGTGACGAGGGAGGGAGAGGGGGAGAAGAGAGTGACAAGGGAGGAGGGAGAGATCGACGTCCATCACACACACACAATGCACCCCTTGCACACAGAAAAACACACAATGCATTACACACACAGACACACACACACAAGCAATTCAACCCTTACATACAATGCATCCCTTACACACACAGAAACACACAATGCATTCCTTACACACACTCAATGCACCCCTTACAGACGCACACACTGCATCCCGTACATACACAGAAACACACATTGCAGCCCTTACACATACAAACACAGATTCACACAATGCATTCCTTACACACATATCAGGACATCCCCTACTCCTGTGAACAAACTATTTGGTGGAACATGAAGGTGGACCCTGGGGCCCAGACCATGAGCTGTGTAAAGGGCCTTTAAAAAAATGGAGCTGCTTTCCGTTCTCCCAGAACACAAACAGCCTCCAGAGAGCCTGTTATACACTAGACGAGTGGAGCCAGACTGCAGCTAGAGCCCATCGCCATCCTCATCTGATTGTAAGTAGGCAATCTAGTATATTATTCGTGGCACTAATCTCTAATTTACCTCACATTAAAGGGACACTTTAGTCCCCAGAACCACTGCAGCTTAATGTAGTGGCTCTGGTGTCTATAGCCTGTCCCTGCAGGCCTTTTAATGTAAACACGGCGGCACTGCAGCACTTGCGTTAGTTAACATGGGGCATTGTGATGTCATATGGGGGCGGGGGGGGGGGGCGGCAAACTTTACTTTTGCCTAGGGCGGCAAAAATCCTTGCACCGGCCCTGGGTGTTCTAAATATATAACTCACACTTTAGAAATTAAAGTTAGTACAGATTTCAGTGTAGCTCGTTGTGATGAATTCCAGCTTATGTATTCTTCTATGAGACATCGCCGTGACAACACCACCAAAGGTTTTTCTAGTTTGACTATATTGTAGTGTAATTTACTTTAATTAACAAAAATGACATTGTCTGCCAAATATCTAAATGAATCAGCAGTATCTAACCATATAGATTTTATAGGGTGAAGTAGCAAGATTTCATGTCACAATACTCCCGAAAACAGTTGATCCTACAGACAAAAATGTTTATTTTACTCACAAATGAGTATTAAGGCATTTAATAATATTGGCGAATATTTATAACCATTAGACTTGAATTTAGTAAATTCATTAATAAAGGGAACCCGATCAAAAAGCCAAATGCCATTGTCTTCATACTTGTTAATCAACGAAACCTTGAAATCGATTTTCAGTTCTTACATATCCAAACATAATCAAACAATGTAGATTAATTTATTGTTCTTCATCTACTGAAAGCTACATAATTAATATATATTTACTTATGATGCCCAGACTGATGCACACATGTGCTCTTTTGCTCCAGGCTACTTTTTAATGAATTGCTTGTTCCAGTTATTACATATGTTGATTTAAGACAGTAGCTCCACTTTCCATATCTTGCTCTCCATTCACCCAGTGGTCTTCTCAAATTGTTTAAGTTTTGTCTAGCTAAAGCAGGAGCTTTGAGTTTTATTGCGATAGGAGTAAAAGTCGTATCGTCAGATCGAATTGTATCACCATTGCAGTATCCCTGCTAGTGATGTAATAGGGATCTTTAATACCAATCCCTATGATTGGATAATTTACCTTGGAAATTAAGTTTGCCAAGATCCAAGTATAGCCGACAATGATCTCAGTTATTCTTTTCAAGGAGACCAACATTTACTGGATAGATGCATTAATGTTAACCATTACTGTGATTTGAGATGTATTGAAAGAGTAAACAAATCACAAGTTCAAATGATGCCTTGTCTCATTGCTAAAAATAATAGATATGACACAGTTACTGATCTATACTTATATATTAATCGTTTGCGTGTCAACAGTAATCATAAGACATGATACACAGAACCCATGCTAATACGAATATGAAGTTAGTCATTGGCAGCAAGAAAGGACATATGTCAGTATAAACACATTTTATTTAATTTAACATTTTAAAGAGTCAACAGAGTCTCCTTACAGTTTTTCATTGGGTTTTAACCTTTAAATACGTTTGGGATAAAGTCACTGCCAGGCAGGGGAAAGTTGTTTGTGTCATGAGCCATGAGGCTTCCTGGGCTCCTTGACATTGCATGGTTTAAAATTTAGGCCCCAATTTAATATTTTTAGACAAGTTTTTCAAATTATTTCATATTTTTTTGGATATACTTTTTTTAAATTATTTCATATTTTGAAACATATTTTAATATTTTAGTATTTTTTTGATATATATGATTTTTTTTTATATATATATGTGTATAATATGTTTTTTTGAAACTTTACTATTTTGAAAAAAAATATTTTAAAAGTTTATCCAAAATTATTAAATCATATGAAAAGGTTATTCAAAAATATTAAATCTAGGCCTAGATTACATTCCTGAGAGACTGTGACACCTCACAATGGATGATTGCATTTGGACATTAAACAGAATTTAGACGAGTATTCATTAAAACGTTTTGGCACCATATTTCCTCTCGTAATAAATAAATAAATACATTTAAGAAAGCAATTACAGTAAATTGTTCATGATGGAAACAGGTTCATGTACAGGATGCTGTAATACAAATTGCAGCTCTATCAAAT
Source organism: Pelobates fuscus (assembly GCF_036172605.1). Lineage (NCBI taxonomy): Eukaryota > Metazoa > Chordata > Amphibia > Anura > Pelobatidae > Pelobates > Pelobates fuscus. The sequence goes on along the minus strand of NC_086327.1, from coordinate 18,174,836 downwards.
GTTGTTATTTTTCAATATAAAGATATAGATTTTTAAAATTCTGTTGTCAGAATTAATTTAAAACATTCAATCATATTCCTTGCCAATACCCATAAGCAATATATATCGACGGAAGGTTAAATGGCGCACAAGGAGGAAAATATATGTATAGCGAGCATACACAATATAAATCGAAACAAATAGCTGCAACTCACTGGGAGTCCTGGTGAGATCTCCTAAGTGCTAAATAGGTAATAAGGAATAGTGAGTGCGCTTACAATAAATAAAATACAGTGTTAATCACACCTAAAAAATCTGAAGGGCATATAACACATTTGATTACAATGCAATAATACCAAAGTGCTATAGTGCTTTAAGAAATTTACACAATATGTGGAGTGCCAAAGTGCATATATGTGCAGACAAGGGATATCCAATATAAATAAAAAAAGGACTGATATACTTGTATTATTTGTATTACAGAGCCGTGTATTTTTTGTTCCAGAAGCTCTGCAAGTATATCAGTCCTTTTTTTATTTATATTGGATATCCCTTGTCTGCACATATATGCACTTTGGCACTCCACATATTGTGTAAATTTCTTAAAGCACTATAGCACTTTGGTATTATTGCATTGTAATCAAATGTGTTATATGCCCTTCAGATTTTTTAGGTGTGATTAACACTGTATTTTATTTATTGTAAGCGCACTCACTATTCCTTATTACCTAATACCCATAAGCAGCGTTTATGCAACCACGTTTATTAATGTGTTTTGGTCAAGCCTACTGTATTTACCAAATAGGACACTCCCTTTTTATGATATTGTTTAGCCGGTGGTAACACATAATCTCACAAACATTTTATCATCTTTATTCCTACTTTTGAAGTGAAAATTGCTCATTCTATCATCCCAGTAAAATCACTTAACAGGTTTAATCACTAAAAGAACAATTCAAAGTGAATTCATATATAAATTCACATGCAAGGCCAGAGTAACCAAACTGAAAGAATAACTCAATTTTTCCAGTCCAGCTATGTTAACCTTAAAATTAAAATTCACTTTGAATTCACTTTGAATGTGTGTGTGAATGCATGTGCATGTATTAGAGCAGGGGTCCTCACACTCCGGCCCCACAGATGTTGCTGAACTACTACTCCCATGATTCTTTGAATTACATAGATAGCCAGAGAATCATGGAAGTTGTAGTTCAGCAACATCCGGGGGGCCGGAGCTTGAGGACCCCTGTATTAGAGTCTGTATGTGTGGGCATGTATTAGTGATTGTCTATGTTGGCAATGTGAACGTGGTATGGTATGGGTAATGCAAAAGTGAAGTGGTAAGCAACATATAAATTATATACATACATATACAATACATGAGAAACACATATGTGATAATAAATATGCAAAGGATTGTAGAACATAATGTATATGACACTGATTTCTTATCTGTAACTTTATTAATTGTTAAAAAAAAAAAAAATCTGTTTTGCCCAACCCAAATGTTCATAAACTGGCACTTATGTATGTATGTAGGTATGAATGCCAGGCTATGCAACCATACCCCGCAATCGTGTATAAATGATTAGCATAATTGCAAATTAAATTTGTTTATTGCAAATTATGCCATAGCTACAGTCAAGAGCTCACAACGCAGTGGCACAAGGAGCCGCAGCACTGCAAGCCTCTGAACAATGAATATAGCAACTAGCTCTCTGTTACACCCTTGTGTGTTCTATTCCAGAAAACGTACAAAATAGGGAATAGAAAGTTACTCGTCATGATTGTTGCACTGAAAGAATGGAGGCATCTCCTAGAAGGATCTAAATATCCTATAACAGTTTTGACCGACCGTAAGAACCTGTTTATAGTTTCCCGGCAAGCTATATGGTCTCTTTTCCTCTCATGGTTTAATTTTCTTATTACATATAGACCCAGACCATGTAATGCTAACCACGAAAAGATACTCAAAGAGTTTAAGGTGTCTAGGCGCTTCAGAATATTTATAGGGTGTGTATAGGTATAGGTGTTCCCAATCAGCTTACAACACCCAGTGTAACACTCATAGGGTGGGACATATATATATATACTTCCCGATAGTCACTTTCTGTAGATAAAACATGGCATCTTCCATAGAATCTATAAAAAACAAATATAACCACACATAGTGTATTCTGTATAGTAGCAATATAGAGGAAATAAGATATAAAGTTTCCACTCACAAATATAGAGCCGTGCCAGGATCTATAAGATCAGCATAAGGGTGCCAATGATTGGCTACGGAGATATCTCAGAGGAAAATCCACAGCAATTCAGGAAAAAAAACATTTATTGGAATAAAATAGTAAAATCAGGACATATATAAGCAGTGTGTCACGAAAAACTTACACTAACGCAATGTGCAATACGTCCTTCATAAAAGTACAAATACAAAATGCAGACGCAATGCAAGATTTAATGCTAAAGCTGATGCTCTGTCTAAGCAATTTGATATTGTTGAAGAAGGCAAAATTGAGGAAAGTCTTATCATTACTCTAGAAAGGATTATAACTATGACTATTTTTTCGGTCTCATCTTCCTTGGTAAAACATATAGCTAAACATTAGGCATGTGCATGGGGAAAATTTTCCGTTCGGTTCGGCATTCAGAAATTCGGGACTTTCGCAATTCGGGACTTCGGCAATTCGGCACTTCAACTCTTCGGCACTTTGACACTTCGGAAATTCTGCAACTTCGGCACTTTGGCACTTAAGCACTTCGGGACTTCGGCACTTCGACACTTCGGAAGTTCGGCAACTTCGGCACTTCGACACTTCGGAAATTCTGAACTTCGGAACTTCTGAGTTTCGGGACTTTGGCACGTCGGGACTTCTTTTGCAGCCGCTTAGTAGATAACTCCCTAATTCCCACGGTATTAGGGAGTTATCTACCAAAAGGCTGAAAGACCTAAATTGGTCTTTCAGCCAAATTTACTAATACTAAGTAAAAATTACTTAGTATTAGTAAATGTTGCCCCTACTCGCTATACCGCGAGTATGGGCATGTCTAGTAAACAGTGAGCGGCTTGTGGCTGCTCACTGTTAATAAAAAATAAAAATAGGGTCCCCCCTTTAATCTAAAGGGGGGTCCTATTTCCCCCCCCCACCCCCACCCGGCCCCAACCCCTGAGCGGCGGTTGGGGGCCCTACAGTAAAATAAGAGGGGAACTAATGTCCTCCCCCTGGCCCCCATCCCTGAGCGGTGGGTGGGGGCCCTAAATTATAATAAGAGGGGAGAACCTAATGTCCTCCCCTCTGGCCCCCACCCCTGAGCAGCGGGAGGGGGCCCAAAATACTAATTAGGGGGGACCTTATGTCCTCCCCCCGGACCCCCACCCCTGAGCGGCGGGTGGGGGCCCTAAATACTAATAGGGGGGACCTAATGTCCTCCCCCCTGGCCCCTCTCCTGAGCGGTGGGTGGGGGCCCTACAGAAAACTATGGGGGGGGGACCTAATGTCCACCCCCATGGCCCCCACGCCTGAGTGGTTGGTGGGGGCCCTAAATACTAATAAGGGAGGACCTAATGGCCTCCCCCCTGGCCCCCACCCCTGAGCGGTGGGTGGGGGCCCCAAATACTAATAAGGGGGACCTAATGTCCTCCCCCTGGCCCCAGCCCCTGAGCTGTGGGTGGGGGTCCTAAATACTAATAAGGGGGGACCTAATGTCCTCCCCCCTGGCCCCCAACCCTGAGCGGTGGGTGCGGGACCTAAATACCAGTAGGGGGGGACCTATTGTCCTCCCCCCCGCCAACACCCCTGAGCGGCGGGTGGGGGACCTAAAAAAATGGTAACAAAAATGTAACACTATGTGCACGATTGTAAATAAGAACTTGAAAATACCTGTTACATCAGTAATATTGTACCAATAATGATTGCTATGTAATTTTAAAAGTTTGAAACACTATCCATTACTAAGTGCAAAACGAAAGGCAGACACCGCTATAAAAGCGGCAACTACCTGAAAGTCCGCATCCATTGATAAAGCCGTCGGAACGGAGAAACGCGTTTGGAAGGACTCAACTCTCATCGTAGAAAGCCAGCGCCTGGGGAGCATTCACCTTTATTGTAACCAGCAAAACTAACATCTGAACTGCTGAATTCGGGACGCCGAGAACAGTATAAGGTCTGCACCCAGTATGCACTTTCTGAATTGATTTGTAGGCATATAATAACGAAGCCTCAGTATTACTTATTCAAAGATATCTGGAATTTGTTTTAATTTCAATTTTTATTTATTTTGAACCTTTTAAATAGTGACACTTAGCTTTGAGCTAAGACTTTAATAAAGTCAGTTTATTTTTAAACATATACGGATTGCTTTTTTGAATTTAAGCAGAAAGCTACTAATTTACCTTTTTCTTTGTATTTTTATATCTATTTTGGTCATGGAGTGACACTATCAAAGAAAACACCCGGAATAAAGGGATTTGCACAGACCATTATCGGACTTTATTATTTAGTCTGTTGCATTTATTATATGAGATATTCAATTGACTTTTATTTGTGTTTTTCTGCTGAGTATGCTATACCACTGTCTAACTATTTTATAGTTACAGTTTAGGTGGAAGAATCAGAATCATTAATTTTAGAGGTAAAGGGTATACTTTTTTCTATTAGAACTAAAATAATAGACCAGGGTGGTGCAGTAGACATTGCTTAACTAGATTTCAGTAAGGCTTTTGACACTGTTGCACATAGAAGGCTTATCAATGAGTTTGGATTCCAATATTGTTGAATAGGTAAGGCCGTGGCTGAGTGACAGGCAGCAGAGGGTTGTAGTCAATGGAGTATATTCAAAGTATGGGCTTGTTACCAGTGGGGTACCTCAGGGATTTGTAATTGAACACATTCTCTAATATATTTATTAGTGATATTGCAGAAGGTCTTGATGGCAAGGTATGTCTTTTTGCTGATGATACTGAGATATGTAACAGGGTTGATATTCCAGGAGGTATAAGCCAAATCTTAAATGATTTAGGTAAACTAGAAAAATGCTCAGAGTTGTGGCAACTGACATTTAATGTGGATAAGTGCAAGATAATGCATCTTGGACGTAAGAACCCAAGGGCAGAGTACAGCCTATTTGATAGAGTCCTAACCTCAACATCTGAGGAAAGGGATTTATTTCTGATGACTTAAAGGTAGGCAGACAATGTAATAGAGCAGCAGGAAATGCTAGCAGAATGCTTGGTTGTACAGGGAGAGGTATTAGCAGTAGAAAGAGGTAAGTGCTCATGCCATTGTACAGAACACTGGTGTCGGGCCATGTAAGCCAAACCTGTACATGAGGGATACTGTTATAACTGTGAGACCTCTCTGAACACAAATATGTGTATTTTTTGTTGTTAAATCTAACAGTATTAAAACATTCTCAGTGAAAATTACATACAGAACTTGCAAAAAAAAATTCTTAATTTCTTACACTTTTTTTTAGATTTTATTCATATTAAATTATGTTTCATATATACATATTTGATGTAAAATGTAAGCCATCTTTCTCCTGAACAAAATAATACATGATAAGTATGAGTGCACTTAATATAAAAGTGCTATATTATGGTTGAACTAATATATAGCTCTAATTCTAGGTTTGGTTTTGGTCAGATTTGGTACAATTGCTGCCGTTCGTAAGGGGTTACAATCTTCTACAGTTAAACTAGCGATCCATCTGTGATGTCAGCAGTGAGAATATAAAAAACAACAGTCACAAACAGAAAGCTTAGAACTGGTAGAGAAGGGGAAGTGTCGGTCAGACCATCACAGACATCCAGATACAGTAAGTATTGATTTCACTATACAGATATTAACATTATGTATTGCATTCAGACACATAATATAAAACTTGCAGATGTTCAGATATCTGTCTGAGGTTTGAGCTAAAGTAAAACTGTGTATACTCTGGGATGTGTTTTTGTGTTTTAGTCAGATATATGTGCAAATCAATATATTGTATTGCAGTGAAACACAAAGGACAGAGAATATTCGTTTTTGGGGCTTGTGTTCATGAAGTCTTTGATAAAAAAAGAGTTACTTTTGCTCTATCCCAAATCCCTATGCACATTTTAATAATAGAAAACAGTTTTTTTGTAGCACTCATTTAACATTTAAAGTGTAAGCTCACCTACTGTGTCAAGACAATTCAATTCAATAACAATTCACTTTGCCACTTTCATCTAAAAGGCAAAATCTCTTAAGAGGCAGAGAGGGGCATTCTTAGAACCCCTGCAAACTATTAAACTTTAATAGAGCAGCCATAGAGCGGGCAGCAGCACTGTAACATGGCTGTGTAATACAAATATTTTATTCTAAGTCTGTTTAAAAAAGCACATTCTGTTTAAATATAGAAGCAGGGTTGAGGATCGGGTCCTGGCTGAAATATATAGGGGTAAGGCTGAATCATCTCTTGATAGATCTAACAGTATCCTTTTTAATGGTTGTAAGGCATGATATATAGTTAGTTGGTGAAATAATGCTGCTATACTTGGGATTTTTTAATATTTTGATAGAAATATGTAACAGAAGAAAGATACGTTTTGATTATGAGTAATTTACTATCATACAATGATAACACGATTCCTGGTAGGAATTCACTCATTTTAAACCATTCATATTGTTATTTAGATTGCTATTTGAACTATAGATAAAAGGGAGTTCTTTACAGGTAAAAATGTGGGGCAATATGAGAACAAACATATAACGTTTGTAATTAAAGGACCACTCTAGGCACCCAGACCACTTCAGCTTAATGAAGTGGTCTGGGTGCCTGGTCCAGCTAGGTTTAACCCTTTTTTATATAAACATAGCAGTTTCAGAGAAACTGCTATGTTTATATAAGGGTTAAGCCAGCCTCTAAATCCTCAAGTGGCTTTCTCACTGACAGCCGCTAGAGGCGCTTGCGTGATTCTCACTGTGAAAATCACAGTGAGAGCACGCACGCGTCCATAGGAAAGCATTGTAAATATAAGGAAATTAGTGTAATTGTTTGCTACATGTGTAGAAAATAATACAATTAAGTATCCATGTTAACACATATAACAAGGATACCAGTGTCATTGTTATGTTGAACAGCACCTGAGGAAGACCATATGTAAATGGTTGAAACGCATTGTGCATATTTTATTTAATTTTATATGTAATAAATCTTTGACTACACATCTTCTACTCCTGACTCCAAATTTCTACTAAATGGTCACTACAACACCTGGATCCATTTGAGAGGAGGAAGGTTTGCTGAATGTCTTTGAAAGTGACATAAAGGCGTTATAAGTTCTGAGTCAACTTCCAAACGGCTCAAAAAAGTGTGAGTGGTTTCAGCTCATAATTTTTCCTATTATTGTAAATTTTGTACAGATCACACTATGTTTTGTTATATATTTCTTGTATAGGAAATCTGTACCGTACAAAAGGGATGAATATTTACTAAATAGTTATCAGTTACCATATCAAACTACAGGTAAGCAACTCTCATCTTTTTGGTGTGCGCTTTTACCCTTTCGAATTTCTCTTGCTGTATCTTTTTTAAGTATATGTGGTGGCAATATACTTGGGTATAGCAGCACCCAAGATTGTATATATCCTGAAGCTCCATCTCTATCTCTTCTTTTTTTGCAAAAAGTCTCCTGTTTTAGCTTAAATTGATCCCAAACTGTCTTTTCAGTTATTTAAACCCTAAGCAAAATTATTTAAGCCCTTACAAACCAATGATATTCTATGATGTCATCATACTGTGGCTCCCATGCTGGTCCAGTATGTTCTGCTCTTTTTAAAGATCTACACAGCCTTGTCATCACTAAATGAGTCAGACATTATGATACAGTATCTTTGTCAAGCCATATTTGGATTGATTAGTACCATTCACACAGAGATCTGTGAGTTTTGTGCGCATTCATTATAATAGTCCTCAAGGACAAAAGTATCCAGCCCTAATAAAACTATACTGTAATTTACCATGTTGTAGCTAATATTCCCCATAATTCACACACTCTATACTCCTATAATACATAGAACCTATTTCTCACTCACAACTCACAGAGTATCAACATAATGCTACTAGCTTAGTTAACCCTAATTTTCCCAGAGTTTATATAACCATACATATCCATATTTTATTTTATTAATCCTATCAACCCCTTCCTGACTATTACCTAACCAAATCCTACCTTGTTTTTTTTAGTCTTGCTTATCTGTGCCTTGCTTTGTCAATACTACCTCTCCTTACCGTGTATTTTTTTGGTGTTCCTCTCTGTATTTTGCTCTTTAAACTCTGTCTGTCAGTGCAGATTTTTTTTCTAACCCTGTCTATCCTCACATTGTATTTTGAAGCCTGCTTACTTTGGAAGATAAAAAGTGCAGCGATATAACGTCCTATTCTGTCGCATTGTACAGATACAGCTATCGATAACTGGTGTCCTACCTCATTAATAGCATCTCAGAATTAATTGTTTATATTTTGATAAGGTATCTTGTAGTTACTAAACTGTAAGTATACAGTGTAATGTTCCAAAACATCCTTTTTCGGTGGAGTAGAATGGAATACAAGGCTAGGGTAAGTTGGCAAATTTATGGCAAGCAGAAATATATAAGGAAGGGACTTAAAACGAAGAGGAAAGAGAAAGGGAGAAATGAGGGATGAAGGGAGAAGAAAAGGAAAAAAGGAAAGAGAAAGGAAAAGGAAAGGGCCCTTAGAATTTATTACATATATTTAACTTCTTCCTCTTTGGTCTGAAAACTTCCAAACTATGATTGAACTGTAATAATTTTATACATACCCCATGTCATTTTATTCCTATTGTCTAAATGTTTAATGTTTAATCTATGTTTTCTTTTCTGTTTTCTGTTTGTAATAATGTATGTAAAAAGAAAGAAAAGAGAAAAAAGAAAAGGAAAACTTTTCAATAAAGATTATATACATAAAAAAAAAGAATGGAATAGAATGTTCAGGGTCTTCTTTCATGGATTCTACAGAGGCTGGTGTTGATTTTCCTAACGCATTCTTTTATTTTTCCAGTGAGGAGAATGGAGAACATTACAACCTCTACTCTGCCTCCCTACACCATGGATGATCTTCTTGAGAATTTAATTTGTGAAGAAGAATACTATGAACTCAGAGGTATGGACAACTTCCATGTATTTTCTATTGTGGTCTATGCTGTGGCCTTCTTACTGGGGGCAACAGGAAATGGCTTAGTCATCTGGATCGCTGGTTTCAAAATGAAGAAAACAGTCAATGTAGTGTGGTTCCTTAATTTGTCCATTGCAGATTTTATCTTTACATTCTTCTTGCCTCTGAGTATTGCCTACACTGCTCTTGGATTCCACTGGCCTTTTGGTACCTTCATGTGCAAGCTAAATAGCGCAATAGCATTCCTCAATATGTTTTCCAGTATATTCACACTCACAATCATCAGTATAGACCGCTGGATCTCTGTTGTGTTCCCTGTATGAGCCCAGAACAATCGGACAACCCCTATGGCTTCCATAGTATCTCTTTTTATTTGTTTTTTTGCACTGAGTTTCAGTTTAACATATTTTATATTTCGTGACACATATGAAGAAGATGATGGAATGATCATCTGTTTCAATAACTTTCATGAAGAAGATGAATATTTGCGAGGTCTGAGGCACAAAGCTACAGTGATAACAAGATTTGTCATTGGCTTCTTCATCCCTTTCACAATTATTACCGTTTGTTACGTGGTGATCACTTTACACCTCCAAAGAAATCGTATGGTGACATCTACCAAACCTTTTAAAATAATTGTAGCTGTTCTGTTTTTCTTCTTTTTCTGTTGGTTCCCATATCATATTCTATCATTTTTGGAACTGTATGCAACTGATAACGGTGATACGTTACTACATAATGTCTTATATATTGGAATTCCAACCCCTTCCTCTATGTATTCATAGGTCGAGATTGCAAGTCGAAATGCAGGACTTCAATCAAGGCTATTTTTGAGAGAGCCTTCAGTGAGGACCTTCCTCAATCAGATTTCAGGAGTAAAAGTAAATTCACCTCTGACTCTGAGTTACTATGAAATGTAATAATTTTAGAAAGAGATATTATGGTCTGTTGCTGAAAAAATTGCAGAGTTTCAACTTAAATAAATGCCAGATCATTTTTATGACAGAAGACATCTGTTTGTAATGACACTTACGGGAAACAAAAGATTAAAAACAATCACAAACAGACATCATTCTCTCAGTTACAAACCGGGAATGATGCAGAAAACATTATGGACAAAAGAAACGATATATTGCCAAAAGATAAAACTTTGTACATGTGCACAATTCAATCATTAGGTGAAAATGATGTATATATTTGATCAGGTAATTCAGAGATATATACAAAGTATTGACTGCCTGAGCTATGTATATAAACATAACAGGATTCACCATGCAGTGACCATAGGCAATCCCCTAGTGCCCAGAAGTTAGATATCAGTTCTACAACCATTAACCCTTTAAGGACACACATGATGGAAATATTCCGTCAAGATTCCATTTTATTTCTGAAGTTGTGTCCTTATGGCGTTAAGTTGCTTGGCATAAACGTCCATCCATATGTTAAAAATGAATGGAGGTCCCCAAACCACTACTTTCTCTTGTTCTTTCTTATTACTCTCTACGCTATATTGTTTGATGAAAAGAGGCACTATGGGCACCAACACAACTTAGATGCAATTGATCCATGTTTTCTGATTAATATGCTGTAGTTTTTGCATGCTCGTATCTTAGCTTTTGCACAAATAAATAAATAAATATTTGCACAATGCTGCACCATAAACCTGCCTCCTTAACAATGCCCCCTCACTCTAGAACAATTCTTATTTTTCCAGGGCTGCATTAACATAGGGGCTGATGGAGCTGAAGCTCAAAAAGCCCATGCCATTGAAATAGGCCCAGTGATTAAAAAAGTAATAATGTATATATTCTTTACTACTTTTCAGATGCTCTTTCTTTGCGCGGAGGAAATTAAGTATGGGAAGTTAGGAGGGATGCAGGGGAACAAAGCTTGTATGGATTGGCTGACTATAAATTAGTTAACGTAAAGCTGACTGCATACTGCGTACTATGTATTCATAGGTCGAGACTTCAGAGCAAAATTTTGGACCTCGATCCAGGCTATTTTTGAGAGAGCTTTCCACGAGGAGCTTCCTCAGTCAGATTTTAGGAGTAAAAGTAAATCCACCTCTGACTCTCAGCTACTTTGAAATGAAATTGTTTTAGAAGCAGATATCATTCTCTTTTGTAATATTTGCTTAATTGCAGCCTACTTAAATGCCAGATTATTTTATGACAGAAGACAACCTATCTGGTTACAATGAATCTTAGGGAAACTAAAGATTAAAACCAATCACAAACAGACATTATTCAGAATGCAAAACATCTCTCAATTACAAAATGGGAACAATGCAGAAAAAATAATGGACAAATTAACAGATAAATTGCCAAAAGACAAACTCACATGGCAGAACAGAGTGTTTACTTCTTTATATCATGAGTATCATCACCTTACTTATTGAAAAGGAATTTGAATACAAAATATGGAAAATATTATTTTACATTATATTCACAGATTGAGCAGATAAATATATTAATACCTTTTGTATATATGCACAATTCAGTCACAATTCCTTATCCATACCCCCTAACTCCCTCACACCAAACAAATACTTTGTTTTACCATTTGTAGATCCGGATTAACATAGCGGCTAATGAAGGTGAAGCTCCAGGCCCATGTCAATGCAATAGGCCTATTGATTTAAAAAAATAATAAAAAAAATAAATAATAATAATAATAATAATAATAATTCTTATTATATATACACTACTCTTCACATGCTCTTTCTTTGTGCAGAGGGAATTACACATGGAAAGTTAGGAGGGATGCAGGGGAACAAAAGCTTGTGTGTACTGGCTGACTATAAATTAGTTCAATTTGGTAAAGGTGAAGCTGACTGTGTATTGTGCAAATGCTCTTGCTGCTTTTGTCGCTCTAATGGTGTGGCATATTCCCTTTCTACTACACTCACTACATCCACCTTTTTTCCATCTCAGATGGCATAAGAAGAAAAAGAGAGGTGTGGAAAAGTGAGTGCTTGGGGACACCAGGGAACTCAGGTTTATTAAACAGGTTTACACCAACCTTAAAGTGCGGAAACAGACCTATCTGCATAGTCTGCTTAGTTGGCCGGCCTGTATGATTGACAGGGTGACCTTCCAACTTTTTTGGACTAACCCACCCTTTGTCTGGGTTGGTCCACCCCTTTGGGTGTTGCCAGTAAAGTGATTTGCATCACTGGCCCAACTCCTTTTACCCTCCCACCCACCCACCCACCCACCAACATCCCGCTTTACAGGACGCTGATGTTGGGGGATATAAGCTTGGTTGAGAGATGAAGGCGGGAGATTAGAGGTTTGACTGTTTTAGTGTTTTCTGTCGATAGGATTCTGCAATAACACCCATAATTTTTGACACCACCAAGCCCAATGGTTTTGTAAACTGGCCCTGTCCTTTTCAAATGTATGCTCACAGCTCAGTCACCAACTGCGCTGAAAGATCTGAACAACAAATCAGCCTGCATCATAAGGAGAGGACACCCAGGGAGACATATTGTAAAGATATCACTACCTGTTTGTAGTTTATCTGACGGTCTGCAGCCAGGTTGTGAATTAAAAGCCGCTTACAATTGTGGCTGAGCTGTGTACATACATTTGATAAGGAAGGATTTTACTGGAGTGAGGGGGTGTGGCTAAGGAGGCAGGATTATAGTGCAGCATTCTACAAAACTTTTACTTATTTTTATGCAAAACCTATAAAGATTTGAGCATGCAACAAATGTTGTATTGGTACCCAGAGTGTCTCTTTAATACAAATATGTTTTGTGGTATTCTCATCAGATTTGTATTATTATTTTTACTTACTTTAATTTTTGCCATGGTTCATGGTGATTTTATTTATACTTCTGTAGAAAAAAAAAATAATGAGGAGAATGGTGTCTGGAACACACTCCAATCTACACAGACCTGAGATGTAATCTGTATCTAAATATAAATTACTTTTTTGTTCTTTGTTGTGATGCCTCACCTTGTGTTCTATTTATCCAATACACCTCCTACACTCCTTGGCACACAGGTGCCAAGAGCAGATTAACAGCCCTGTCCTCTAGGTGATAGATAATGATTTCATTAATCAGCCACAGATTTACATATACTGTCATGGTCCTGGCAAACTTTATCTAATCTATTAAACTAATGTATTATATTTGTATTTGTACATTCTAAAGCATTATATTGGAAAACCTTATACGAAGATATTTTAGCAAAAAGAACCAGAAGAGGATATGAATTCCCATACGTGCCTGTTCGCGGCCCGAATGTTTGGCAACGTCCGTATGCACCTGTTGATGGCCTCAGTGAAGAAACGTTCAGAACAGGCGACGCTGATCATACTAAGTTTCACAGAAAAGAGCTATCATGAAATGATTTAGAAATTTCCATGCTCTATGTCTCAATCACTTCACTAGTATTTATAATGTGGCCTCCATCCTTAAGGGGTTAAAATCTTCTATAGTTACACTAGAGATCCGTCTGTGATGTCAGCAGTGAGAAAATATAAAACAACTGGCACAAACAGAAAACTCAGAACTGGGACAGAAGAGAAGGTGTGGGTCAGACCATCACAGATGTCCAGATACAGTAAGTATTGATTTCACTTGACATATGCATACTCGCCTTTCTGGCATATGTGTAAAAAAAACAAATCCCCCCCACCCCACAAATACACAAACACCTTTATTTAGGAAAATTATATTTGTTATTGTCACATATTAACATAAAATATCGCCCCCAACTCCTTTAACAATACTACCCCAGACAATGACCCACATCACAATAAGTAAAACCACATTATAACATGTAATTAACATATAAACATAACCATTGCCACCGAGGGCATGATTTTCAGCTTTCTTCCATGTAGGGGCATACTGAGATACACCCTACACACACCAGGTTCGGAACTACCAACAAGCTTGTACCTACCAATATCCTTCCAAACCTAACTGTTCTTAATGAACCAACTATTTTACATCAGGACAAACAACCTACACCCCAACTTCTCTATCCATCCTCCGCCATAGCTCAGAGCTCGACACCTAGTTCTACCTGAGTGCCCCACCAAAAACAACACTCTGTGTAAACGTTCCTGAAACCCTAACAAAAAAATCTGTACCCACCTCTGATAGATGAACCCGATCCTGTCTGTAATAACCCACCAACTGAGATTCCAACTCCCAATGCCTGACAACCACCCCATCCAAGCACCTAACATAAGTCTCCATTACTTTATTCACCTTCCCCCTACTTTTTGCAACTGCCTGGTTGTCCCTAGCGTGTTGCCATTGCAATCGCAGTACCATCTCCCACCATGACAACTGCGTCAGGGACCAACTGCCTCAACCTATCCAAATCCTTTTTCATCCAAGTGAGCAAAGCCCTCTGCGAAACCAGACCTAAATCATTCCCCCCAGCATGAAACAAAACAATGTTAGGCACTGAACCCTCAATAATCCTCTTGAATAGCTCAAAGCAAAACTGAACCCCCTAAAACCCAATCTACATCATTGAGTGCAGAAAGCAGCTGGGCCTTGACGATAAACTGCAGCTCTCCATTGTGCCCAGTACACTTACGAGTATTCAATCACCCACGCAACCCAACCTGTGAAAGAAAAAAACTTTACCAACAGAGAACAACCATAACCAATTAAAAAAAACTTATATCAAATGGTTGGGCCTCACATATGACCTGAATCTCACTGATTCCCACCTCCCGATCTTCTTGACCAGTTCATCCCCCAAACCCAACCGAGATTGCGTCCCCAATCCTGAACGAGGGTGTACCGAACTGTAACGGACCCAAGTCCAAATGCCCCAAGACCAACCGAAAAACCCTGGGGAACTGAAATTTAGACAATGCAGAACCATCAGCATGCAACAAAAACAAACCTCATATCTCTGAAGGAACCGCCCTTCAGACATGCCATCATACCAGGCACTGAAAAAAGCTTAACCACGCACCCTTCCTGAAGACGTCAGTTTTGGAACTGTGGAGATGTAGCATCTCCCAATTCTGCCACAGTTCCACATCCGAACACTGTAACCCATCCCTACCCAAGCTGTTGCTGCTCACTCAATCCTGGAAAATAGCAAAACCTCATACTCTGAAAAACAAACCTCTGGAAGCACACCGAGTAAACCTTGCAGAATTTCGAAGGATACTGGCCTGTGCGAATCCCGCGATTACCTGCCTTTCCGAAAACTCTTAATAGCCTGACACACTAGTAAATGTTTGGTTATATCCTCCCACCCATTAAGCTTAAATAATAATGCCAAAGCTGTCATATTGCACCCTATAGCAGACGGAGATGCCTCTGAAGCAAAACACCTACAAAAGAACCATAACAAAGTGTCAAACTGCGCCGCAGTCCCGCCCTCTTGCACACTCCATTGCAGCGTCCCATTTTTGCCAAACCTTGACGTAAGCCACCCAGGTGGACAGCGCCAATGACCCCTTTATGAGTCTGCCAAGCAAGAGGTCCCGAGCTGCCACACTTCCGCCGGACAAGGCACTTCCTCCTTCTGAGCGCCTGGAGCCGCTGCCTGAAACCGCTGAAAATTGCAAGACTCAAATAGTCCCTGTAGATGGAAAAAATACCTCCAGTGTGGGCCCCCTTCACTGGATATACAGTACCTTGCAAAAGTATTCACCCCCCTTGACATTTTACCTATTTTGTTACATTACAGTCTTAAGTTTGATGTTTACTTAATCTGAATTTTATGTGATGGATCAGAACACAATAGTCTAAGTTGGTGAAGTGAGTGAAATAAAAAGAATATATACATAAAACTATTTTTTAGAAATAGAAAACAGAAAATTGGTATGTATTCACCCCCTTTGTTATGAAGCCCATAAAATGCTCTGGTGCAACCAATTACCTTCAAAAGTCACATAATTAGTGAAATGATGTCCACCTGTGTGCAATCTAAGTGTCACGTGAGCTGTCATTACATATACACACCTTTACTAAAAGCCCACAGAGACAGCAACACCTAAGCAAGAGGCACCACTAACCAAAAACTGCCATGAAGACCAAGGAACTCTCCAAACAAGTAAGGGACAATGTTGTTGAGAAGTACAAGTCAGGGTTAGGTTCTAAAAAAATATCCAAATCTTTGATGATCCCCAGGAGCATCATCAAATGTATCATAAACAAATGTAAAGAACATGGCACAACAGCAAACCTGCCAAGAGACGGCCGCCCACCAAAACTCACAGACCAGGCAAGGAGGGCCTTAATCAGAGAGGTAGCACAGAGACCTAAGGTAACCCTGGAGGAGCTGCAGAGTTCCACAGCAGAGACTGGAGGATCTGTACATAGGACGACAATAAGCAGCATGCTCCATAGAGTTGGGCTTTATGGCAGAGTGGCCAGAAGAAAGCCATTACTTTCAGCAAAAAATAAAATGGCACGTTTTGAGTTTGCAAAAAGGCATGTGGGAGACTCCCAAAATGTATGGAGGAAGGTGCTCTGGTCTGATGAGACTAAAATGTAACTTTTTGTCCATCAAAGTATGTCTGGCGTAAACCCAACACATCACATCATCCAAAGAACACCATCCCCACAGTGAAACTGGTCAGAGTTGAGGGAAAGATGGATGGTGCTAAATACAGGGATATTAAAAATATATAACTGTGCAGCCATTGCATAAAACAGGTACATTCATATCCCCAGATAGCTCAGATCTGAGCGCACATTATTACTGAATGGCGCTCAGATGACACACATACAGTTCTATTGCCATGGAGCCAAAGTCTTTCCCATAGTCTTTCATTATACGAATGGGCTCCATGGCATAGCTATCTGGGGTATCACCGCTCAAACAGGGCAAGCACCGAATGACCCGACTTTCATGTCTTTGCAGGGGAAAATCAAGCGTTTCAACATAGTCTAAAGGGCCACAGTCTAAAGGCAGCAAGCGGCAACCAGGCTCCTCCAATGCACAGTGGCGAGATTGGTCTCGTCACAGTGTGTATGTCAGTATGTCTGTGTGTATGTCAGTATGTCTGTGTTTGTGTGTATGTCAGCATGTCTGTGTGTGTGTGTGTGTGTGTGTGTGTGTGTATGTCAGTATGTCTGTGTGCATGTCAGTATGTCTATGTATGTGTGTGTGTGTGTATGTCAGTATGTCTGTGTGTGTGTGTATGTGTCAGTATGTTTGTGTGTGTATATCAGTATGTTAGTGTGTGTCAGTAAATCTGTGTGTGTATGTCAGTATGTGTGTGTCAGTATGCCTGTCTGTGTGTATGTTAGTATGCCTGTGTGTGTCAGTATGCCTGTGTGTGTCAGCATGTCTGTGTGTGTCAGCATGTCTGTGTGTGTGTGTCTGTGTGTGTTTCAGTATATCTGTCAGTGTATGTGTCTGTGTGTGTATGTATGTATGTGTGTCAGTATGTCTGAATGTGTGTCAATATGTCTGCCAGTATATATTTGTGTGTCAGTGTATGTGTGTCAGTATGTATCTGCGAATGTTTTAATATATCTGTCTGTGTGTGTATGTGTCAGTAGGTCTGTCAGTGTGATTGGGGGTTGGGCGTAATTGGGGGGGGAGGGGAAGGGGCAGGGCCAAGAGGGCCTAAGAAAATGTTTTGCCCAGGGTCCTATTCATATTATAGATGGCCCTGGATGGAAACATAAAACCGGTCATGCTGGAGGATGTTGCAGGCAGCAGAATGTTCTCCACGGCGTCTCCAGACTGTGTCACGTCTGTCACATGTGCTCAGTGTGAACCTACTTTCATCTGTGAAGAGCACAGGGTGCCAGTGGTGAATTTGCCAATCTTAGTGTTCTCTGGCAAATGCCAAATGTCCTGCACGGTGTTGGGCTGTAAGCACAAGCCCCACCTGTGGACGTCCGGCCCTCATACCACCCTCACGGAGTCTGTTTCTGACTGTTTGAGCAGACACATGCACATTTGTGGCCTGCTGGAGGTCATTTTGCAGGGCTCTGGCAGTGCTCCTCCTGTTCCTCCTTGCACAAAGGTGGAGGTGGTGGTCCTGCTGCTGGGTTGTTGCCCTCCTACAGCCTCCTCCACGTCTCCTGATGTACTAGGCTGTCTCCTGGTAGCGCCTCCATGCTCTGGATGCTACGCTGACAGACACAACAAACCTTCTTGCCACAGCTCGCATTGATATGCCATCCTGGATGAGCTGCACTATCTGAGCCACATGTGTGGGTTGTAGACTCCGTCTCATGCTACCAGTAGAGTGAAAGCACTGCCAGCATTCAAAAGTGACCAAAACATCAGCCAGGAAGCATAGGAACTGAGAAGTGGTCTGTGGTCACCACCTGCAGAACCACTCCTTTATTGGGGGTGTCTTGCTAATTGCCTATAATTTCCACCTGTTGTCTATCCCATTTGCACAACAGCATGTGAAATTGATTGTCACTCAGTGTTGCTTCCTAAGTGGACAGTTGGATTTCACAGAAGTGTGATTGACTTGGAGTTACATTGTGTTGTTTAAGTGTTTCCTTTATTTTTCTGAGCAGTGTATTTTACGATCATTGAGAAAGTCAGTTTGGACGAGAGAGGGAATGACCTGATGATGAAGCTAAGGAGGAGGCAGGGATTCTGGATACATAAATTACAGCCATTGGAACCTAGGGGTCTCAATGTAGATTTTGATTTGGTATGTTTTTGTAAAACCTTATATTTCTTACTTATTTATTTGTATTTTATTTTATAATTTATTCTTTATATATACATATATTTTTTTATCCAGTTTCCTATCTTCTTCTTGTCTTCAAATTCTCTATAGTCTTGACTTTATATTCTGATGCGTACTGAATATGTTGGACAAGAGTCTACACTTTCTCCTTTCTTCACACTCTGTTTTTTCCACTTTCATTTTAACAATATTATAATTAAATTAATGTTTTAGTTTTTTATTTTGGTGTTTACACAAGTTTACAACACAATGTGTGTTTTTTAAATGTATTTGTGTAAAGACAAGCTGTCTTAGTATTGCCTCTTACTATATAAACAGCTGTGTTCTTTTTTTCTTATACCTCTCATGAGCTCATGGAACATTTCCACGTATTGAGGAAATCCCGATACAATCATATGGATTTTACACATTACCCCTTTATTTGACAAGCTTGAAGGATTTGCGAACGGATTTCCCCCTTAACTGCACAGAGCATACATTACATATACGTTCCATATGACAAAAATGTGTTCCACTGAACAGGAACTGGGAGTGACGCAGGTGGAACGCATTCGCGTTCCAGTGAAGGAGGAATGGCTGATGGCGATCCAAGATGGACCTAGTGGAGTATATATTGTGTATTTATTATGTGGTATGCATCATGCTGGGTATGTGGTTCCCCTGAGGAAGTCCAACATATAGACGAAACGTGTAGGGTATACATTCTTGCTGTATTGTATTCATCTGATTCATCCAGAGAAGGTCAGGTGTGTCCTGCCACCGAGTCTTCGGATGTTTTATTGATGGGCTTTTACCATTTTTTTTTTATTCTTTATTTTTGGTATGCAGGTAGTTACAACAGTGCCTGTGTCGCCACAACAGCATTAACAGGCTCGATTTTCGTAGACATATGATAGCATTATTGTGGCAAGTTGGCTATGTATACATTTTTTTTAGGTGAAAGAGGTTAAACAATAGCGTCATTCAAAGTTATGGCAGAGTAAACAGCTCATTTAGATTTTAGATCTAACAGGTTTGGTACACGTTGATAAGACTTTATATCTGAGCTATACATGCTTATTTGAGTAGGTATGATACGGGTAGTGAGTTACAGGCTTATGTACATTTGTGACAGGTGTAAATTTCTTCACACTGCTTAAGATTGACCACCAGGGGGCAGCGAGTCACTGAGCTAGCCAGATTTAGCTTACATGCAGGTTTAGGCAATTTTAGATGGTATCTATGCTGGTTAGCAGTAATACCATCTATTGTATTAAAATCACTGAGAATAATAAGAGGGGTATGCTAGACTAAATAATAAACAGTGCTCTGCTAGAATTTTAGTTACATGCATAGTGATATATATATATACAGCCGCTGAGCCCCTCCTGCCGCTGCGCTGGTTCGGCAGGCATCCTGGCCTCCATCAAGTCCCTTATATTTCCCGCTGGTTGCTTGATTGCTTCGGGACTTGCTAGCCAGGGTTGTGTTTGTGTTTCTTCCAGCATCAGCCTTGGGTGCAAAATACTGCCTGTGTGCTGTGTCTGCTGCTTTGTGTGGGCAGAGTGAGAGTCCGGCTAGAGTCCCCTTGCGTGGAGTTGTAGCTTCCGATTGTGTGGATGGATGTTTATTCACTTGTGTGCCAGCATCGTTGCCTGATGGGGAATGCCCAGGGAGGTTGTCAGCACGGATGTCACCAGGTGGGCTTGGTGAGGAAGCCGCAGCAGCTCTCTGCCACGAGGTAACAGACTCGTTTGTGAGCTGCTTGTGGTTATGCTGTAGAGCTGGTGGTCGGCCATCTTGGTGCGCGCCGTCCGTTCCACAGTGCCCGACCAGAGTGGAGATATAGCTGTGTGCGGTGGTGGTCGCCCGTGGGGACCGGGATGACCCCCCCGGCCCAGAGGGGGGGGGGTGGCAGACCGCCGGCCAGAGAACTGGGTGAGCGGCCGTCCCACCCGAGCTCAAGCTCGTAGGCCTCAGGCCTCGATCGGGTGACTTTGGAGCCTTTGGGGGTCCTATCGGGTACCCCTTGAATCGCCATCGCCTGGGTGATGATGTGCACGCAATTTCAGGCTGGTGTGTGCCCTTGGCCCGCGGTTTGCTCTGATTTTCCAGCTCCGAGCCAGGCCCCGCCCCCCGGCTTTTACAATTTTTTAATTCCTGCAAGTTCAATATAATAAAATTGTTTTTCTTCTATATACAGTACTGCACTATGTCCACATATACTCACTGGCGTACATACCGCGGTCGCAGGGGTCACAGCTGCGACCGGGCCCGTCACTCCAGGTGGCCCAGCCGCCCTGCGGACCCCTGCAACCAGGTACCCGCCATTATCTTTTGCGGCACTCGCCCGCGGGGCAAACCGCCGGGGCCGCCATCCAAGGGGTCCATGGATTGTAAGGGGGCCCGGTCAGCGTTGGGCGCTTTAACAGTGCGACCGGGCACCCTGTGATTACATTACACCAAGCTGGGAGGAAGTGACTGCACGTCACTCCTACCAGCTAACACAGAGAGCTGCACGGGAGGAAGACCAGTGAGTCAGAGTGGGAACTCTGACTCCCATCAACCTGAGCCACCACTGGACCCCAGTCACCATCCTGCACCTAAAAGGTGAGACACAGGAGGGTGACTTAAATAGTGTGTGTGTGTGTGTGTGTGTGTATGTATCTGCCTGTAAGTATGTGTGCCTGTTTGTATGTATGTCTTTGTATGTATGTGTGTTTGTCTGTGTGTCTGTATGTGTGTGTCTGTATGTGTGTGTCTGTCTGTCTATGTGTCTGTCTGTGTGTCTGTCTGTCTGTGTGTCTGTCTGTATGTGTGTGTGTGCTTGTCTGTATGTATGTATGTATGTATGTATGTGTGTGCGTCTTGTGTGTGTGTCTATGTATGTATGCCTGTCTGTCTGTATGTGCCTGTCTGTCTGTGCCTATCTGTCTGTTAGTATGTATGTGTCTTTGTTGGTATGTGTGTGTCTGTGTGTCTCTGTATATGTCTGTCTGTGTGCCTGTATGTGCATGTCTGTATGTATATATGTGTGCGTGTCTATGTATTTGTGTGTGTGTCTATATATCTGTGTGTATGTATGTATGAATGTATGTATTTGTATGTGTGTGTGTGTGTGTGTGTGTGTGTGTGTGTGTAGGGAGGGGGCAGGGAATAGGGAAGAGGGATGCGTGGGAAGAGGGATGGGGGGGAATAGGGAGGGGAGGCCCACGGATCAGTTTCACACCAGGGCCCCATGGATTGTGTGTACACCACTGCATATACTCCTGATTTCTGAGAGGACCAGGGTGAAGAAAGAACACATACATTTGATGTGCCTGTTAACCTCTGCTCTATTGTGAGTTTAACCTTGAACCTTCATTTCATTCAAGTGTTATTACATTGCTACACTATTTGGCCTTTTTATTTGCTCTGTAGATATCCCAGATTTGCACATTTAGTGTAACAGAAAACTCTGTTAGCTTGCCACTATGAAGATCTTCCGGACAGCCTCCTTCCCAACAACTATGGGGCCTTGCCTGAAAGGGTATTCATTTTTGGGCTATTCAGGCTGCTTTTTCCACTGGTTTGGGGGTTTGCCACTGTTGCAAGGTACCTTTGTTTTAAAAGAGGATTTATTTCAGATGTTTGTTGACTCTAAATCGCCCTCTGTTGGTGAACCTGGAAAACGCATCAATTTGTATAATCACAATATGCAAATTCAAATTTCTCTCCATATTTTGGAAAGTTGAAATTCTGTTATATATTTGAGGGATTATTATGTTGCATGTTCTCAATGTTTGTTTGTTTGTTTATATTTATTTGGATTTCACCGCATGTTTAAATACAAGTCGCCAAAGGCTAGTCCATATTCAAAATAAAGTTATGCGTTAGTTCCATTGGGAACTGTGTGCCTTGTATGCTTTGTTCAGAGATCATAGCAGTAGATTCTTACAACTTGTTAGGTGGCTGCACTGGTCTCTGATTCCCAGAATGTGTTAAAAAAAGAGCGAGTCCTGAGAGCCACAAGTGACTTTCTAAAGGCAGCAGTTGGAGACACTGTCTGCAGAGATTTTAATACCTGGTTATGAGATGAATAGAAGAGGCAAAGGCAGAGAGGATGAAACCTGCCCAGAAGGAGAGAGTTGCAGCCTAGTCCCATGGAGAGGTCCTCAGAGACCCCAGTCAAGCTTTTGAGACTGGTCTGAAGACCTGCAGAGTCCCTGGTAGCAGAGAGTAAGCAGTAAGTAATGTATTTAGCGCAAGGCTGACAAGGCATTTGACATGGGCAGCCCTTTCAGGGGGGCGGTAAAAAAGCCACCCCCAAATGCTCTGTCAAATGTTGAGCAATGTTTGTCTGTCAGTGAATGTGTGTGTCTGTAAGTGTGTGTCTGTCAGCTAGTGTGTGTGTCTGTCAGCAATTGCATGTGTGTCTGTCAGTGAATGTGTTTGTCTGACACTAAGTGTATGTATATCTGTCAGTGAGTGTGTATGTGTGTTTGTCAATGTGTATCTGTCAGTGAGTATATGTGTGTCTCAGAGTGTGTGTGACACTGAGTGAGTGTACGTCTGTCAGTGAGTGTGTATGCATTTCTGTCAGTGAGAGTGTATCTGTCAGTGTGTGTGTGTCTGTCAGTTAGTGTGAATGTGTGTCTTGGCAGTGAGTGTGTATGTGTCTGTCAGTGAATGCGTATCTGTCAATTAGTGTGTATGTATGTCTGTCGGTGAATGTGAGTGTGTTTGTAACTGTGAGTGAGTGTAACTGTGAATGAGTAAGTGAGTATGTCTGTGAATGTGCATGTTTCAGTGAAAGTTTGCTCTTGTTAAACAGTGTGTGTGACGATGTGTATCGGTCAGTGAGTGTATGTCAGTGCATGCATCAGTGAGGGCGTGTGTCTATCTGACAGAGAAATTTGAAAGGGGGGTTGGGGAGTGCCAAGTTTTGTCATGCCAAGGGCAGCACAAAACCAGAAAACACTCTTGCCTGGTGTAGGTACTGGAGCTCCATCACAGTTATTTACTAAAGTGATGATTGAAAGTGAATTAAAAGTACATTTTAAATTTAAGGCCAGAATAGCTGTACTTAAAAAGCTGTAGACTTTATTTTTTCCTGTTCAGCTATTTTGACTTTAAATTTACTTTAATTAACTTATTACTTTAGTAAATAACAGTTTTTGTTTTATTAATTTAGAAAGCTGGAGTAACTAAGGGAGAAAACAGAATTTCTCACAGCAAAAGAAACACATATATAAAGTAGTACTGGGTATTTATTGTGAGCTGGCATATTTATTCACTAAACACTGTTTTTTGTCCTAATTCTCTCTGACAAGGATGTCCACCACATTGCCAGATTTGCCACAAGGCCACAGAGGCTGTGATAGCAGTCAAGCAAAAGGCAGAATGGTCAAAGATCTCCCCCACCGGCAAGCCAATTCTCATGTATTGGGGCAAGTCAAGTCAACAGGGGAGATCTCAATATTGTATCACAGCATTGCCATGGAAATGCTCTCATATAAGGAGATGTCTGCACCCACTGGCATGTAGACAGCAACATCTCCCACCGCATCACCAGCGATCAGGTTGTTGTTGGGGGTGCTAATCACACTCTCCTGCCCTTCAATGTTCCTATCAGGACTTAATAAGGGAAATGCAGTTAGGTGTATCAAAAAAATACATTTATTGACTTAAAACTTGTATAAAATCAAGTTTCAAAATAAAATGCAAACAGAAACAATGGTCCTACGCGTTTCGTTCGTATAGAACCTCCTCATGGACCATGAGCAATTAAAAACAATCACAGCTACAAAATAAACAGCCCAAAAAATTTATCTAACACCCTTCCTTCCCCAATGTCGTTTTATAGGGCTACTTCCCTATCTTCCAATTGTAGTATCGTGTGTTCCCCCTCTCCCGGAAGAGGAAGATACCTTATAAAAGGACATTGGGGAAGGAAGGGTGTTAGATTATTTTTTTTGGCTATGTTCATTTCTGCCACGGTCTGCAAACTATTGAGCACAACTGTATACGTCATCACTTTATTTCCTAATTATGTGGTGTTTTGTGCAAGATGCAGTACTCAGTTTCACAGAAAGCAGGAATAATGCAATAATTTTGAAATGTGCTATGAGTAACGCTGGTCTATGACTCAATCACTAGTATTACGAAAATTACACTACCTACAATAACAAGGGATCACTGTTTTATGATATTATATTAAATGTTGCTACTACAGGAAAGAAAAAGAAAACAAGGAGAGACATTTAAAAACAAAATTATGATTGTTGCTTTCTCCATGTTTTTCTTTTCTTTTTTTTACTTTTTGTTCTTGTGTTCTCTCTTTTTTCAATATTAATTAAATGTGTTGGATGAGTTACGTTCCGGGGGATGTTGGTTAATTTAGGAATTATCTCTACATTTTTTACATAACATTTTTATATTTTTGTATGTGAAATAGACGTTCCCGACCCCTAAAGCAGGGTTTTAGAGCAGTAAGCCATATAATAACGATGATATTATCGGTGAAAAGCTATTTGTTTGTGAAATGAAAAAAATTAAACTAAAATTATGTGCAGTAACTTTTTGCCAAGGTTTGTGACTAAGTGGTTACTAAAAAAGACTGGACGTACTCCATTTTGAATATCCTTGGTTGTCAACTTTTGCAAATGGTGTGCCATGATGCCATATTATAGAGCGCACTGGTGCCCCCTTCTCTTGCAATCCTCTCCCCTGGCTCATAAAGTGTTAAAAACTTATTTTAACACTTGCCCGATTCCAGCGCCATTCACCCTTGGGGTTGGTGCTCTGCCTCCTCTGGGGGGGGGGTGGGAGCTAATGCGCTTGTGCAGCAATCGACGAACGCTCATGGTGCCCTAATATTTAAAAATAACATTCATATATAAAAGAAATATTTTATGTGAAATGAAACCCCTATTACTCCTGAACACAATGATATATAATAAGTGTGGGTACACTTAATAGGAAAGAGATTAATTATGGTTGAAACACATAGCTCAAATTCTAGGTTTTGTTTTGGTCAGATTTGGTACAATTGCCTCCGTCATTAAGGGGTTAAAATCTTCCAAAGTTACACTAGAGATCCATCTGTGATGTCAGCAGTGAGAAATTACAAAACAACTGCAACAAACAGAAAGCTCAGAACTGGGACAGAAGGGGAAGTGTTGGTCAGACCATCACAGACATCCAGATACAGTAAGTAGTGGTATAACTATACTGATATTAACTTCATGTATTGCATTCAGACACATAATATAAAATGTGCAGCTGTTCAGATATCTGTCTGAGGTTTGAACTAAAGGTAATAGAAACTGTGCATACTCTGTGACATTGTGGGATGTGTTTATGGGTAAAATAAAATACTATATTGGAGTGATGCAAAGTACAGACAATATGAAAATAAACAATTCATTTGTAGGGCTTCTGTATGTGAAGTCTTCGTTAAAAAAAAGTTACTTGTGCACTTTCCCAAATCCCTATGCACATTTAATAACAAAGGTTTTTAGCATGACTCATTCGGCCATTAAAGTGTTAGCTCACCTGCTGCATCAAGGCAAACCTCTTCGGTGAGTCCTACACTAACAATTCACCGTCCTGCTTTCAGCTAAAAGACAACATCTCTAATGAGAAAGAAACTATTAATCATTAATATAACACATATAGGGTGGGCAGCAGCACTGTAACATGGCTTTGTGATACAACTATTTTATTAGAAGTTTGTTTTAAAAAAGCACATTTTGTTTTTAAATATAGGGTTGGACTGGGTCCTTGCTGAGTTTTATAGGGGTAAGTCTGAACCATCTTTAAAAGCACAATATTCTGTTTAATGATCCGAACGCATGTTATAGCGTTAGTTTGTAATAATGGTGTTATATTTGGGATTTTTTTATATTTTAACAGATATAGCTAACAAAAGAAAGATGTGTTTTGTTTCTGATAGGTTTACTATCATACGATGATAACACGATACCTTGTAGGAATTCATTCATTTTAAACCATTCATATGACTATCTAGATTGCTATTTGAATTATAGATAAAAGGATGTAATTTACAGGTAAAAATGTGGGACAGTAGCCATGGCAACAAGTAGAATTCCCCTGCTGATTGATAATTTATTTTATCACTTACTCCTTATCAATTTGCCCCAGTGTGTTCATTAGAAGAAGCTAAGCAATGCATGTGGACTCCTCACTTACTACTTAGTAATATATTATACTCCTCATGAGCACTACAAACATCTTACTATAACAGACATAGAGACATAATACAAAATAAACAAAACAAAAATTATTCAAATATACACATTTATTACCAAAAAAAAAAAAAAAAGGATTTAGGTTTTCACTTATATTTTGATAGATATTTAGAGAAAGATTAGATGAGAACAAGCATATGAAGTTATTTTTTTTTTTTTTATAATTCTTTATTTTATTTGTGCAAGAGAACAGTATGCAGGAAAATTGTGCCACAACAGCACACATTCAAATGACAACAGTTTTATTGTACTGGGCACATAATGAAATGCACATTTTTATTTTTATAAAAAAGTAAAGATCATGGGATCAACTGGCTGGCTATCTTGTCTATCCAGTCAGTACCTAGGCTTTGATATTAAATATATACTCTTGTTGTGTCTGTTCGGAGATTAAGAGTCATTAACACATTAAGTCCCTAGGAGGTCTCTCGTTATAAGTACAAGAATGTGGCGTTATGACTTATAATGGACAGCTCAGCTTAAAGTTGTATATATAAGTCTCAGTTAATTTAAGTCAGGTAGGGGTGTATGATGTCCAGTGGTCGTGTCTCATGTGATAGGATACCCCACCGGGGACAGGGGGACGTCCGTGCATCAATTACATTTAAGGGGAGCCCTGGGCGAATGCCGCAAGCCCATAATGGTAGCCTGTGTTTGCTGATAGCCCGAAGGCAAGGTTGTATTAGAGGGCATGGTTGGGGCCCGTGATCGTGAGGTTTATACCTGATCGACCAGTGATTGATGTAGGCAGCTCCAAAGGGGAGGTATCTCTTCCCTGTCGTGCATGAGTGTGCCTGTTGTTACATGAGGGATGGGGGGGTAGTCTTGGGTCTCAGTCCCCACGTCTTGTGACCGGTCGCGTAAGCGATATAAAGGAAAAAGGTGAAAAACAAAGTTGAACCATTAAGTAAAACGTAATGTAACATAACACAAATAAAGTTACTCAGAGTGTCTAAGTGTCAAGTGTTCATATGGCCTCCAGGCCCGTTGGGTTGGGATTCTCCGTGTTCTGCCGTGTGTCCGCGGCCAGTCAAGTGGTGATCGCCACATAAGCGTCCGGGTGCGTCCCCCGAGGTACAAAAGGGAGCACCGAGTCCGGGTTCCATGTGTGGGCTGTTGAGGTCGTGGTGTGTTGATTGGCTGTGTTCAGGGCCTCCTTTGACAGACCCAGGGTAGGTAGCAGGTCGCTCGCTTCACGTAGATCCCGGATAGAGTGTGTTGTAGATCCATGGTGGACCTCCACAGCGTGCTGTAATTTCCAGCGGTATGAGATGCCTTTGGCGCGCAGCAGGGATGTGAAGGCCTGCAGTGACCTCCTCCAACCCATGGTGTAACCAGAGAAGTCCCGGTAAAAAGAAAGCTGCATGCCCTCAAAGGCATAAGGTGAGTTGTTTCGGACAGCGCCCATAACTGCCATCCTATCTTTGCTGCTCCGGAATCTCAGCAGTAGGTCTCTAGGAGCCGCACTCGGTGCTTTCGCAGATTTTGGCAGGCGGAATGTCCCCTCCAGTTCCACCTGTTTCGCCTGCTTAGGTGGCAGCAGCGCTGCAAGGAGTCGCCGCAGCAGGTGTGGTATTTCGGTCTCCGAGGTTTCCTCAGTAATACCTCTTATTTTTAAGTTCAGGCTGCGTCTCTGATCTTCTGCCGCCGCCAGTTTCTGTTCGGTTCTAGCTTGTTGTACTTGTAGCTCCTGTACAGCCCGTTGCAGTTGGGCGGTGTGCTGGGTAGTTTTGCGGGCATCGCTTTCTATGATTCCCATGCGGTTTGTTAGGCCCCGCACCTCTCGTCGGAGTTGGGCCATGTCGGCCTGGAGGTTCTGCCTGAGTTCCGCGAGGAGCTCCCTCATGATTGCGGTCGTCACTGGAGCAGATTCCGGTGGAGAGATGGATGGTTTAGTGGTCTGCCACTCCACTGTGCTCCTATCTGCCATTCCCAGGGAGTAATCCTCCGAAATTTCTGTGTCCACGTCTGAGCCGTCGGCCATCTTGGGCATTTCTCCACTCCGTGCCTGGCGCCACAGATCTCCAATATTCATGCCCATATGTGGTTTTTCAGACCTCAGTTTTTTGGTTTTCTTCCCCATGGCTGGTGGGTCGAGGCTTGGGGTGATTTGCCGGTAGTTTGGGGCGTAAGAAACCCTTTTTTGCGGCAAGATATGTTTTCGTCGGCTCGGAGCTTAAGTGACATGCGGCCGCTCGGTTCAGTGGCTTGGCTCCGCCCCCCGATATGAAGTTATTTTAAAGACAGACGTGCATAATCTCTATAAACACATATGAGTCACATCTAGGTACAGATATACAGAATCATATGGAACTTATAGAAAGATCCAAACAGATTTAGGGTTATTCACTAAAATATGAACTGTCTGGAATTCAAAGGAAGTTTCGCATTTTAGACAAAAATAGCTGAAATTAAACAATTCTCTAAACCAGCTGTGTTCTCAGTCAGGTTACTTTGATCTAAAAAGTAAAATCACTTTGAATTCCTTAGAAAGCACAGTTAAAGGTAAAACCTTGACAGTATGATATAAGCATGAGGTTTACCAAAGTGTATTAATACACGGGAAATTGTCTAACCACATCCAACACAAATACCTTCATTCACCGAAATAGCTCTGTGGGATTCAGTCACACAAAATGTAGAATTTGCAGCAAAATTGTGCTTAGACAAAGTCATAGACTAAAAAACTGGTGGAGGTGGTGGAGATTTTTTACATTTTTCCTTTTGGACCTTAAATTAATTATTCAGAAACCCCAATTTAATAAACAAGCCTCCTTTATATGTTACGCATTTGCAACGTACAGTAACGGAGGAAAAACTACTGTGAATTTTTTTTTTGGTTTGTTGGTCAGTTAATCCTCCTATTCCCAGAGTTTATTAAACCATACATATCCTTATTTAGTTTTATTTATTTTTACCAACCCTGTAAATCCCTTCCAGTCTTTTACATTGCCAAATCCTACCTTGTTTTTTTAGTCTTGCCTTGCTTTGTTAACACACTCTCCTTACCGTATATTTTTTCATTGTACCTCTCAGTATTTTGCTTTTTCAACCCTGTCTGTCAGTGCAGCATTTTTTCCAACCCCGTATATCCTCACTTTGTATTTTGAAGCCTGCTTACTTTGGAAGATAAAAAGTGCAGGGATATGACGTGCTATTTTGTTGCATTGTACAGACACAGCTATAGATATTTATTATGAAATATTAACACTGGACCACCAGAGATTAGCATGCCTCCCTCTCTGCAAGGAAACCGGGAAGGGGGAATGAATATTTATTTTTAAATAATTATTAATTTAATAAATCCAATATACAAACACTAAACCCCTAAGAGGGGCACTGCGAAGAATTCAGGTCTGCCCTTCTATCCTTATGTTTTTTAAAGCCCACCTTCTTTGGATAATAAAAAGTGCAGGGATATGACATCCTATTCAGTTAAATATTTGAAAATATGGCTTTAATAAACCAGTTTTTTTTAAATCAATTAATCAAATCTTCATGTCCTCATAATTTGGTAAAGAAATGTGATACTAAGGCAAAGATCCTGAACAACAAAACAGATCTAGTTAGTTATCTTGATAAAATTAGGGCTTCATGTGCAATGAGAATTAGCGAATTGTCATGAAAAGGTATACTGTTTGGGAAAATGAAGGTCACACTGTTCATGGCGGTTAATCAATCACTTACTGTAAAAATGTAATGGCTTTCCTCTTCAATATATGAACAGGTATTATCTGCAGATTGGTACTAAATTACATGTAATTTGTTAAATTTCTCCTGGAGGGTTAGTTGTTGGTCTTATCTTTTTGAATAGGGAAGTCTGTGTATTTCACAAACATTTTTGAAATACCTCACTGTATTCACTATGTTTTTAGAGTTGGAGAATTTGGGATGTGTAGAGATTAGATCTAATGTCACGTACTCAGGGCCGGCGCTACCATAAGGCGGCCCAGGCGGCCGCCTTAGGGCACACCGGCCCTGGGGGCTCAAAATCAGGCTGACCGGAAGGAGGGAAGTGCACTGCGCTCCCCTCCAGCCGGTTAATACTCGTAGCGTGGCCGAGCGCAGCCCTTACCGTTCCGCCCGCGGATCCCAGCCTCCGCCCGCCCACCTCCTACCCTGCTGTCTGCCGCAGGCTGTGTGGAGGGGGCGGGGATATGACATCATATCCCTGCTCCCTGTGTATCACACAGCGCGGCTGGCGCCCAGTGATGAGGCTGGGCTGCAGGACAGGACTCCAAGGAGCCGGACAGCACGCACCCTAGGGACACGCTTTAACAGATGTAAGTATGTAATTTTGTATGTCTCTGTATTCATGTATGTAACTGTATGCCTTTATGTCTCTGTATGTACGTATGTATGTGTCTGTATGTCTTTGTATGCATGTTTCTGTATGTATGTATGTATGTGTCTGTATGTATGTGCCTGAATGTCTTTGTATGTATGTTTCTGTATGCCTATATGTCTCTGTATTCCTGTATATATGTATGTGTCTGTATGACGTTATTTCTCTGTATGCATGCATGTATCTGTATGTGTGTATGTCTTTGTATGCCTGTATGTCTCTGTATGTATGTATGTGCCTGAATGTCTTTGTATGTATGTTTCTTTATGCCGTTATGTCTCTGTATGTATGTATGTATGTATGTATGTGCCTGAATGTCTTTGTATGTATGTTTCTGTATGCCTGTCTGTATGTATGTATCTGTATGACGGTATGCCTCTGTATGTATGTATGTGTCTGTATGCCTGTATGTCTTGTACGTATGTTTCTGTATGTCTCTGTATGCATGTATGTAACTGGATGTATGTTTGTCTCTGAATGTCTGTATATATGTCTCTGTATGCATGTATGTAACTGCATGCCTTTATGTCTCTGTATGTACGTATTTGTGTGTCTGTGTGTCTCTGTATGCCTGTATGCCTGTATGTCTTTGTATGCATGTTTCTGTATGTATGTATGTGTCTGTATGACGGTATGCCTCTGTATGTATGTATGTGTCTGTATGCCTATATGTCTCTGTATGCCTGTATATACGTATGTGTCTGTATAACGTTATGTCTCTGTATGCATGCATGTATCTGTATGTGTGTATGTCTTTGTATGCCTGTATGTATGTATGTATGTGTCTGCATGCCTGTATGTCTCTGTTTGTATGTTTCTTTATGCCTGTATGTCTGTATGTATGTGCCTGAATGTCTTTGTATGTATGTTTTTGTATGCCTGTCTGTATGTATGTGTCTGTATGACGGTATGCATGTATGTCTTTATATGCCTGCATGTCTCTGTATGCATGTATGTCTCTGCTTGCATGTCTCTGACTGTATGTGTCTGTATGTCTCTGTATGATTATTTCTGTCTTTGTATGACAGTGTACCTGTATGACTTTGACTGTGTGACTGAAAAATGATGCCTGTGTGCCTGTGGCTTGGGAGGAAAGAAACACAGGTGAAGATGCATTTTTTTTTTTTTTTTTTTAATGAGGGTTGGGGGCGCCAAAATGCATCCTCGCCTGTGTAAGTAAAAATCCTACCACCGGCCCTGCACGTACTAGAAATCGCTAAATGGTTTCCAGAGAAATGTCAATGCACATGTGTTTCCCCCTATCATATAGAATTACATTAATGATTGCCATTTTCCTTGCTGTCATACATCTTACTGAGATGTTTGTGTGACTGATCTTTGAGGCTACTCAATGAGAAGCCTCAGACATGCTTCCCCAGCACAGATTTTCTCAGAGTGGAACATTGTCATTAATGGTAAATGTTCAGGTTGGACAAAAGTGGTAAGTGGTGTCCCTCAGGGTTCTGTTTTGGGACCACTTCTAGTTAACATATTTTTAAATGATCTTGAAATAGGCATGGAAAGCCATGTATCGGTGTTTGCAGATGACACAAAACTTTGTAAAGTAATAAAAATAAAACGCGTCTGGAGAGGTCTGACTCCCATCACTACAAGCCTTAACTCGGATTACAAAAGGACTTTTATTCAACATTTTTTTCAACATCATATATTCTGACTCGGGACGCCGAGCATCTGAATAAGGTCTGGACTCTTTTTATGGCTTTTACTTAAATAGTCCGAGCAGGACATTTTTTTTTGCATAAGCGATTGTTTTTTTTTTTTTTTATTATTTTTATTTTTATTTTTAATTGTGATTGAAAGTGGTTGCTTTCTGTGTTCGGACAGGACATTTTTATGTATCAGTGATTTCTTTTACATTGAATTTTTCACAATAAATTGTGTTTTATTTATCTCCAAGTGCGCTAGTAAGGTCATTTTCTGATCTATTACTTTAGTAGGGGTTATATATTTATGTTTCTGTAATAAAATGTGAGCAGGATATTGCTTTGCTGCAGAGGGATTTGGATAGATTGGGGGACTGGGCACTAAAAGGGCAGATGAAATTTAACGTAGAGAAATGCAAAGTTATGCACTTCGGGGTTAAGAATGCACAAGCAATTTACACCCTAAATGGTAGTGAACTAGGGATAACCACACACAAGAAGGATTTGGGAATTGTTATAGACAACAAATTAGGCAGCAATATGCAATGTCAATCTGCAGTTGCTAAGGCCAGTAAGGTTTTGTCATGTATAAACAGGGGCATAAATTCTCGGGATGAAAATATAATTTTGCCTCTTTATAAATCGCTGGTAAGACCACACCTTGAATATGCTGTGCAATTTTGGGCGCCTGTTCTAAAGAAAGATATTATGGCACTAGAAAAGTCCAGAGACGAGCTACAAAATTGATAAAAGGAATGGAGCATTTTAGTTATGAAAAAAGGTTAAAAAAATTAAATCTCTTTAGTTTGGAAACGGCGCCTGAGAGGGGATATGATAACATTATACAAATATATTCGGGGTAAGTACAAACCTTTATCTAGAAACCTATTCATAAATAGGGCTATACATAGGACAAGAGGTCACACATTTAGGCTGGAAGAAAGGAGATTTCATCTAAGGCAAAGAAAAGGTTTTTTTTTACAGTAAGAGCAATAAGGATATGGATTACTTTGCCTGAAGAGGTGGTTTTGTCAGAGTCATTACAGATATTTAAACAGCAATTGGTTAAATACTTTCAAAAACATAACATACAGGGATATAATTCCTAATTTGTGGGGTCATAGCTGCTTGATCCAAGGAGACATCTGACTGCTATTTTGGGGTCAAGAAGGAATTTTTTCTTAGTTTGTTGCAAAATTGGAAGCGCTGCAGACTTCTTTTGGATCAACAGCAAAAATATATGTGAGGAAGGCTGAACTTGATGGACGCAAGTCTCTTTTCAGTTATGTAACTATGTTACTAAGAAAGAGGCTACTGGTCGGCAACTCGAAAACGAATTGCCCTCCAAATAGACTTTATATCCTTTAATTTACAAAAAGGCTTGTGCTGCAGGTACCCACTAAAGGGAGTCTTTGCATGCAGTGAGCCAAAACAAAAAACTCTTTAATAATCCCTCTTGAGGAAAAAAGCAAAAGAATTGGTTATATGTACAAGTGTAAGTTAAAATTGAGGACCTAGTGGGGTACGGGTCATAGCTACGCCTGGCTATTACTTATAGCGAACACAAAAAAAACTAAGGAGATATAAGTGTGGCTTCAAACATATGCCGAATACTCAACTAGAATAGTTGTGTCAGAAAGACCAAGGTTACAGAGTATGCAGCAACAGTTGCTAAAACATCTGATTATATTTTGTATCAAACTGGTAGAAGCTGCAAAATGTACACCCAAAAATGCAAAATATAAATACAATAATGTACCCAGAAACACCAAATATATATACAATAGTACTTTAGTATATATTTAGGTAGATTTTAGACATCACTTGTTATGTGGGAAACGGGTACAATTGTAAGGGGTATGAAACTGTAGACGGCTTAAAGGCTGTCGATTAGAGTGCAGTTGTACCTTAAGATGCCTTAAACTTTTGTCCCTTGCATAAATGCGAATCTTTAAACAGGCTCTAAATATCTCTTAAAATATATTAACGATATATATCACAATGTGAGGATACCTGGAGATAATTTAAGAGCTGTTGGGTTACAAATGCAGTTCAAAATATAAATATACCTTTAAATGCCATAAATTTATTTCAGTGCAAAAAGCAAATCTTGATTTTTAAGGCAGAAGGTATATGCAAACCCATGTTAAATCATAGAGGAAAGCATAGAAATAAATTATGTAACCATATGTACAAAGATGCCTAAACAGCTAAATGTGATTTGGGGGTAGGAATCCCTAGCATCTTGTACATATCGTATACATGTATATTCAAATGGTCTTAAGCGTGCTCAGGATCGTAGAAATGTCACAGCCCCAGAATTGTCCAAACGAAGTCCAAACGCCTTTGTCAAGAGCGACGGGTATCGCCGAAACGCGCGTTGAGCAGCTCACAATGAGCGGATTCATCTTTACTTTTTAACTACTTCGTTTGGACAATTCTGGGGCTGTGACATTTCTACGATCCTGAGCACGCTTAAGACCATTTGAATATACATGTATACGATATGTACAAGATGCTAGGGATTCCTACCCCCAAATCACATTTAGCTGTTTAGGCATCTTTGTACATATGGTTACATAATTTATTTCTATGCTTTCCTCTATGATTTAACATGGGTTTGCATATACCTTCTGCCTTAAAAATCAAGATTTGCTTTTTGCACTGAAATAAATTTATGGCATTTAAAGGTATATTTATATTTTGAACTGCATTTGTAACCCAACAGCTCTTAAATTATTTCCAGGTATCCTCACATTGTGATATATATCGTTAATATATTTTAAGAGATATTTAGAGCCTGTTTAAAGATTCGCATTTATGCAAGGGACAAAAGTTTAAGGCATCTTAAGGTACAACTGCACTGTAATCGACAGCCTTTAAGCCGTCTACAGTTTCATACCCCTTACAATTGTACCCGTTTCCCACATAACAAGTGATGTCTAAAATCTACCTAAATATATACTAAAGTACTATTGTATATATATTTGGTGTTTCTGGGTACATTATTGTATTTATATTTTGCATTTTTGGGTGTACATTTTGCAGCTTCTACCAGTTTGATACAAAATATAATCAGATGTTTTAGCAACTGTTGCTGCATACTCTGTAACCTTGGTCTTTCTGACACAACTATTCTAGTTGAGTATTCGGCATATGTTTGAAGCCACACTTATATCTCCTTAGTTTTTTTTGTGTTCGCTATAAGTAATAGCCAGGCGTAGCTATGACCCGTACCCCACTAGGTCCTCAATTTTAACTTACACTTGTACATATAACCAATTTTTTTGCTTTTTTCCTCAAGAGGGATTATTAAAGAGTTTTTTTGTTTTGGCTCACTGCATGCAAAGACTCCCTTTAGTGGGTACCTGCAGCACAAGCCTTTTTGTAAATTAAAGGATATAAAGTCTATTTGGAGGGCAATTCGTTTTCGAGTTGCCGACCAGTAGCCTCTTTCTTTCTATATATTTCAAGGGGTTAAGCCCCACTATATCCTATAACCACCACAACATTGGCGGATGGATTTAATCCATTTCCTCCCAGTGGTTGTTCTTTATAACTATGTTACTATGTAACAAGTGTTCATGTGTCCAAAGAAAAGAGGAACAAAGAATTGCACAGAAGTTTTCTTTGAGGGCATAATTATGAAATTGTTAAAAACTTTTCACTGCATATTCCTTTAAGGAATGAAGTGTTGCTTTAAGGTTGCAGGAGTGTGATTTCTACAAATCCCATAATGCTTAGCTCACCTTATGGATATCCGCTAACATCTGTAATGCCTAGACAGGGCACACTGTTTATGTGTGCTTACTGGGAGGATGATCATTATGCTAATAAAACAGAAAGGAGAAGTAAAACTGATGTAATTATAAGACAATAGAAATGAGTCAATTATAAAACAATAAAGCTATGATGCTTTGCTTATTCTTGTATGAAGTACACCAAATGTATTGTTTCCCATCACACTATCCTGCCTGAATGTAACCGGTGTACTTCCCCATTAATTGCATCTCAAGAATTAATTGGTTATATTTTGATAAGGGCTCTTATAGTTACCAAACTGCAAAAATACAGTGCAATTTTCCAAAACATCCTTTTTTTGGTGGAGTAGAATGGAGTAGAATGTTTAGGGTCTTCTTTCATGGATTCTACATAGGCTGGTCTAGATTTTCCTAACACATTCTTATTTTTTTCCAGTTAGGAGAATGGAGAACATTACAACCTCTACTCTGCCTCCCTACACCATGGATGATCTTCTTGAGATTTCAACTGGTAGAGAATATAATGGTCACAGAGCTATGGGCGGCCTCCATATATTTTCTATTGCGGTCTATGCTGTGGCCTTCTTGCTGGGGACAACAGGAAATAGCTTAGTCATTTGGATTGCTGGTTTCAAAATGAAGAAAACAGTCAATGTAGTGTGGTTCCTTAATTTGGCCATTGCAGATGTTATCTTTACATTCTTGTTGCCCCTGAGTATTGCCTACATTGCTCTTGGAATTCACTGGCCTTTTGGTACCTTTATGTGCAAGCTAAATAGTGGAATAACATTTCTCAATATGTTTGCCAGTATATTCACACTCACAATTATCAGTATAGATCGCTGGATCTTTGTGATGTTCCCTGTATGGGCCCAGAACCATCGGACACCCCGTATGGCTTCCATAGCATCTCTTTTTATTTGGCTTTTTGCACTGAGTTTCAGTTTAACATATTTTATATTTCGTGACACATATGAAGAAGATGATGGAAGGATCATCTGTTTCAATAACTTCGATGAAGAAGATGATGATTTGCATGATCTGAGACACAGAGCTACAGTGATTACAAGATTTGTTGTTGGCTTCTTCATCCCTTTCACAATTATTATCGTTTGCAACATGTTGATCACTTTACACCTCCATAGAAATCGTATGGCGAAATCTACCAAACCCTTTAAAGTAATTGTAGCTGTTCTGCTTTTTTTCTTTTTCTGTTGGTTACCATATCATATTCTATCTTTTTTGGACCTGTATGCAAATGACAATGGTGATCCTTTTCTACATAAAGTCTTAGATAATGGGATTCCAGTTGCCATAGGTTTGGCCTACCTGAACAGCTGTGTCAACCCGTTCCTCTATGTGTTCATAGGTCGAGACTTCAAGACAAAATTCTGGACCTCAAGCCAGGCTATTTTTGAGAGAGCTTTCCGTGAGGACCTTACTCAGACAGATTCCAGGAGTAAAAGTAAATCCACCTCTGACTCTCAGTTACTTTAAAATGAAATTGTTTTAGAAGCAGATCTTATTCTCTATTGTTGTAAAAATTGCTTAATTGCAGCCTGCATAAATGCCAGATCATTTTATGACAGAAGATAACCTATCTGGTAACAATGAAAATTATGGGAAACAAAAGATTAAAAACACTCACAAACAGACCTTATTCAGAATGCACAACATCTCTCAGTTACAAAATGGTGCTGAAAACATTATGGACAAATTAACAGATATATTGTCAAAAGAGGAATTTGAATACAAAAGCAACACTACATGCCAAACATCATTTTACAATATTTTCGCAGATAAAGACATTAATACATTTTATACATGTGGACAATTCAGCGAAATACCTTATCCATACCCCCTCACTCCCTCAATCCAGAAAAATGCTTTGTTTTTCCTTTTCTAGGGCTGAATTAACATAGGGGCTGATGAAGCTAAAGCTCCAGGTCTATGCCAATAGAATATTCTACTCTTCACATGCTCTTTCTTTGTACAGAGGGAATTAAATTTGGTTGAAGCTGACTGTGTACTGTACTGAAGGTGAAGCTGACTGTGTACTGTGCAAATGCTCTTGCTGCTTTTGTCTCTAATGGTGTGGCATATTCCCTTTCTACTACACTCACTACATCCACCTTTTTTCCATCTCAGACGGCATAAGAAGGGAAAGAGAGGTGTGGAAAAGCAAGTGCTGGGGGACACCAGGGACCTCATGTTCATTAGACAGATTCACATCAAACTTAGGGTGATGAAACAGAGCTGCCGGCATAGCCTGCCTTAGTTGGCCGGCCTGTGTGTTTGGCAGGTGGCCTGGCATGCATTTGTGCCAGGGTGACCTTCCAATATTTTTAGACTAACCCACCACTTAGTCAGTCTCACTGTATATTCTACAAAGAACTTTGCTACTCCATTCAATAAAAATATTTTTTGAAAATAAAATAACATAAACTAAAATGAATTCCTCAGATGTTATAATTGTATTTAATTAAAATATTACTGGCATGAATAATTACATTTTCAGTTTATAATATTATTATTATCACGTTTGCATATTGTGTACTACTCTGTTACTCACAACTTCATTGACAGATATATTTGAATCTATGTTCTAAAATCACTAGACTAGACTAACCTGTTATATGGATTTCACTCGATTGTTTAATGTTAAAGCATATTTTCTCCACTTTAAAGGATTTTCTTTTGCACTTGAAAATCCAAAATTCTCATCAAAATATCTTGTTTAATGATTCTGATATGAAAAATTGCATATTTAAATGCATGTATGTTTTTATTGTGAGTGTTTCTACTAAATATTAATTTTAATTTATTATTGTATTCAGACAATTCATTTGTGATACATCTATTTTATTATAAGCAGGTTAATTTTTAGAATAAAAGTACAGTTAACTGCTTACTGTCCAAAACTTTCAGTCAGAACCTCATGTTCCACTGCAACTCAACATATTGTCTATTTGCACCACTTACTGATTACCTGTCCACGATCTGCAATATATCAGTTGTCTACTTGTAGGTTGATGGTATCACAATCATACAAAGAATACAATCCTATATGCAAGTGCTCAGAAAAAGAATTATGCAACAAGATTAGGTGTGTAGCGAAGGTGTGTAATCTCAAACTCTACAAATAGAGAGAGACCATATGCTAATGTTTGAAAATAAATTTCAGTTCACAGTGCTTAGCAAATGTGCCCAATGATGATATACTTAGATATACGTACATTTTTTCCCTCCCACTCAATGCCGAGCTAACCATATGGGCCTGTTGTACTGATGGACATATTGGCCATTTCTAAGCATCAACTAAATGGATATCAGACGACCAGTTTGGGTATGACAGGTGTCAGAAGAACAGAACGTGCTATTTTGTTGGCAGGATTCAGGCAGTAGGAGTTATCTAACTCTATGCCTGCATCTGCTAACAGTAAGACATATTATAACTCTGCACACACACACACATTTACAGACTACATGCATCTACAGACCACGTGCATGGATTCACATGCTACTTGGATGCTCCTATTTAATAAATGCATTCACAATGCAACATGCATGCATTCACACACTACATTCATCCACTTAATACATGCATTCACACACTACCTTCCTCCACTTAATACATGCATTCACACACTACATTCCTCCACTTAATACATGCATTCACACACTACATTCCTCCACTTAATACATGCATCCACACATCTCAAGCATGTAATCACATAGTTGATTCATGTGTTACATACATCCATTGGCCCAGAAAATATTATTTTCAAGCATTTTTACAAAGATGGTAAAATAAAACATCATACAAATGTTCATGCAATCCAGTGTTTTTTAAGTATTGTAAAAAAAAAAAAAAACAATAATAATAATAAAAATATATATATATTATTTTAGAGAGGAAAAATTGGAAGCCTAATATAGAAGAGAATCTATAGGGCAGTGGAGGGGTTAACCCTAGCAAGGAATTGTAAAAGAGGAGAGAAACTGTCCAAAAAGTAATACATGATAAAAATTAAAACATAACTTTTGATTGTGAAAAATCAGTAATAAATGTGTGAAAAAGAAGAATCACTCTCAGAGAACCCACTGGTTTATACATGGATTGAAGGAGAGAAAATAAGTATAATAAAACAATTATTAAAATAATTGACACAAAAAGTGAGCGTCAATATAGACAGTCCAAGACGAAAGCGGAATGTCTAGCCTCAGGTATCAGCTACCAGATAAAACCGGGCAGATCGCTAGAAACCTGTTGCAACAAAAGTAACTGTTCAACGTTGCAATATAAATAATGTATGCAATGGCAACAGCCCAGATTACTTTAGTACGATACTAATTCAACAGAGTGTGAGAGTAGATAACTATCAAAAAACAGATAGTGCTAGACAAACGAGAGAAGTCAGAGCTGCCTGTAAATTGAGAACACTGCCTACATTATTGGCAATGCTATAGAGTCTGTTTGTGCTGCTGAGTGTTCAAACGTAATGATAATATAACAAGAAGATATTACTAGAGTCAAAAAACAGGCTGTCAATAGGTTTAAATGTACATGTGATGATGAGGAGTTAAATTCCTCCTACAGCCATAACAGTGCCTGCATGGATGTCAGTCACAAAAGTGAAAGGTTATTAGCTAAATCTTAGGCTAGTATAATAAATTGAATAGCAAGAGGTATGCACCTAGAAATCAACAAAGCAGTCTAATAATGGTTGCCTGCTAGCTTACCAACTGAAAAATGTATACATTTGCCACTGTGCCACTGTGGATCAATAGTGGTTCAGTGCTGAGAAAGACACATGCACTGAGAGCACTGTTTATGTTTAGTAGTCTAATTACTAGCTTGCTTGTCTTATTCAGAATAAAAATGAAACATATATGCAGTGTATCACTGTGCCTTCGAGGGCACCTGTCCTTTCGAATGAACTGCTACCCTAGCTTGTACACAGACTCAGAAGTCCCCCTGCATAGTTGCATATAGATGTTGTATTGAAAGGTAGTCTGAATGCGCTATTTCTGCGCTTATCAGAATCAGCAAGGCGGCAAGAAAAACCCCCAACCAAAAACCACCCTTCATGGGAATATAATCAGACCCCAGAATATCGGATAAATCTAAACGGAGTATGGGAGGTAAATGCTGGGGTATCAGGTTATGGTCTCCAACCCCGACGCGCGTTTCGCCGATAAGGCAGCTTTTCAAAGGCTTTGCAACGTTGAACAGTTACTTTAGTTGCAACAGGTTTCTAGTGATCTGCCCGATTTTATCTGTTAGCTAATACCTGAGGCTAGACATTCTGCTTTCGTCTTGGACTGTCTATATTGACACTCACTTTTTGTGTCAATTATTTTAATAATTGTTTTATTATACTTATTTTCTCTCCTTCAATCCCTCTGAGAGTGATTCTTCTTTTTCACACATTTATTACTGATTTTTCACAATTAAAAGTTATATATATTATTATTATTATTTTAATTATTTTACAATACTTAAAAAACACTGAACTGCATGAACATTTTTATGTTTATATAAATTTATAGATATGTACCAGTAAAACAATTATTAAATATTTATTTGGGATTTATGGAGAGAAATGCATAGGGTTTTATACACCAAATAATTAAGTGCAGTGAATTGAAACAGACTATATTAAAGTTCAAGAATTTCTCCAAATCAGCAATTTTGGACTGAATTTTGCAATTCAGTGTAAAATCCTCTACAAATCATTGTTTAGCGAACGAGTACACTAGCAGTGTGAAG
The DNA here is from genome assembly GCF_036172605.1 of Pelobates fuscus. Taxonomy (NCBI): domain Eukaryota; kingdom Metazoa; phylum Chordata; class Amphibia; order Anura; family Pelobatidae; genus Pelobates; species Pelobates fuscus. The sequence continues at coordinate 18,132,255 of NC_086327.1, read as the reverse complement.
ACTTGGAAAGTATAAAAAAAAACAACCATATATCATTAGTTGATGGAGCTTTAACAGTGTAATCGTGTATACTACATCTTTGTAAACCAGAGAATTTTGCAAATTGTGTAAAGATGTATTAATCGAATCATATTTAATCAACTGTTATGACCAATTTCTGTGCTTCCATTGTCTTCACAATGAAAGACTATAACCTCCAAACACAATTTACAGTTTTGCACAATTTTCCTCCATTTTATCTCCATAACAAACTCTGTCCTTTGCACCTGGCAGTCAGCATAGAGAAAGCATACAGAGAAGAGATGACCAATGAAGCAATGTTTTTATTTCTACTGCTCATTTGCAATGTGTGCCTTGGCTGTGCCTCAGCTGAATTGTAATATGGCATAATATGCTAAATATTTAAAATAAATGGAAAATAAAATGGAACATAACACGAAAAAAAAAAAAGTAAAAAATGATTGGTGATTTTCATGACCAGTGTATAGTCGCCATATGGGCAGTCGGAACCTTGGACAACCCCCCACATACCTTTCCCAATAAAACACTGACACTAGGGTATATGGGTCAAATTGTCCACAGCTTTTATTAAATCATCATAATATATAATAATAATAATAATAATAATAATAATACTACTACTAATAATAATAATAATAATAATACTAATAATAACTTAACATAGAAAACATTGGTCATTGCCCCATACCCTGCCCTCACGTCCGTATCCATCTGTTAATATACAAGGCAATGACCCCAATATAAATAACATATATATATATATATATATATAACATTCTTCCAACATCATTCCAACATGAACATAACTTAAAGTGCCAAACATAAATTAACCATGGCAGGGGTATACCCTATCGTGCCGCGGTGACAAAATGGAACAATCCACATAAAATCAAAACCCCAGGAAGGGTGTGTGGGACCAAATCAGCCAGGTAAGTAATTAGAAGTGACTGATTCCAAGATGGCTGCATATTTTAATAGCCAAACCCCTTACCCACAACACACCAGTCTCTTCTTGCTTCCTCCTAAGCCCGCCTTCTAACCCCGGTCAAGACCCTTTTCTGCTAAGCTGCACTTTGGCTACATGGGGCTACATGACCGGTGTATAGTCGCCATATGGGCAGTCAGAACCTTGGACAACCCCCCCCTCACATACCTTTCCCAATAAAACGCTGACACTAGGGTATATGGGTCAAAATTGCCCACAGCTTTTATTAAATAATCATAATATATAATAATAATATTAATACTAATAAAAACTTAACATAGAAAACATGGGTCATTGCCCCATACCCTGCCCATATCCATCTGTTAATATACAAGGCAATGACCCAATATAAATAACACATCCTGCCCAACAGCACTTCTTTTTCCAGTTTTTCCCGCACCACCCCAGGGAACTCTGCCACCGACTTGAGGTTGCGCAACTCCCATGTCCCGCCCCTGTCCCGGAAGGGAATAAAGAAACCCAGCCCGAAACCAACCCGGAGCAATTCAGCATCTGCCCTATTACTGTAGCGGCTTAGCCATGGCTCCATCGCGTCTAGCTTCACTGGGGTTAAGCCCCGGGGCAGAGGGTGCCCCCCCTGCTGAGGCAGATACTCCAGTTCCCCCCGACTTTCTCTTCTTGAAGCATCGGCTAAGCCCGTGGGAGTCCCTGCTGTCAGGATTACTGTATGATCCAGCACGTAGAACTGTATAGCACGGATGACAAATAAGTAACGTATTACCGGTCCTTAGAATGTCCGGATTTAACGTACATAGAATAGTCAAAATACTAGCCGAGTTTAGGGAACACAGAAGGGGACGCAGCGATGAGGAAAGCCAGGAGTCAGGATACCAGAATATAGAGAAGTCAATAAACAAAGCCAAAGTAAAAAAAACAGGTAGAAAACTATAAACAGGAACACGCTCTCGGACAACCACAAGGGAAACCACGACAGGGCACTGAGCAAGATGGGCCTAAATACCCCTCCTCTAGATCTGATAGGCTGTAACCGGCCTTTGACCCCAAAGTCAGTTACCAGGTTTCATTTGCATAATTGCTGCTCAGCATTAACCCTTCTGTGGATTAGGTTGCTGCTCGGCACAACTTTTCCTGTGTGTACAGTAAATGTCATTAACCACATTTTTATAAGCGGATGAATACGTGACACCCGCAGCCCGAGCTTTCATTATTGAAGTGACAGGAAGTATCCCACTTGCACTGGCCTTGAAAAGCCAGCAAAAGCCCTTTTTGAATGTTGCCTTCTGCACCATCATTAGCTTCATCCAGAGAGGTAAGTCCATCTGATCCAACCTCATACCCAGATTGGCTGCTAGCCGCTGCCGGAACTGCTCGTCGTACCACCACCATGCCAGTCCGCCATAAGTGCGGTACGCTTCCCAAATCCCGTCAAGGTAGCAGAACAGTGATGAGCATAATCCTGGCAATTTATCGCACAGGACGCTGGCCAGTACGCAGAACGCCCATAACCAATTGTCGAAGGACTTCGGCATCTTGCAATACCATTTTCGTTTTTTCCTCCTCCTCCTTCTTTTCGTCCTTCTTATCCTCCTCCTTGAGGTATATAAAGTCCTCCAAGGGTAGAAGCGAAAATATCTTGCAGAACTCCCCCTTCCATATCTTCTCCTTTACCTCCTGCTTCAGGTGAACCCCCAGCGTATCCGCGAAAGACACGTACGCATGCTGCTGTGCCACGTCCAGAATCCTCCTGTCAGTTCCGCGCCCCCGCATCCCCGCCTGAGGCCTTCCCCGAAAAACCCCCTTCACTACACCCGGCGAGTCACACAACCTCTGTCCCCTGCGCCCAAACTTGGCCCACTCCACTCCCCAAATCACGTTTTGCTTCTAAGGAGGTAAGCAGTGATTGCAACGTGAGCAGCAGCGTGTCAGAGTGTGGAGACTTAGTGGACTCACCGGCCAAGCCCCGCGTCCCTGATGTGCCTGGGGCTGCACTGCTAACTGCCAAGAGTCCAGGATGAGCGCCATCCGTCGACTGCCCGCCAACCGGTGAGACCACCCGGTGCTTGGAAAATGCTGAGGACGAGTGGCTCTGAGACCTGAAACAAGGAGAAGAAGTCCTGGGCAAGGTGTACTGTTCCAATGAAACCCTCCCGTCCCGCCCCTGGGAGCACCTGCTGGCCAGCAAAGCTTCCCGTTGCATGCCGCCATGCCTCCTCTCCCCTGAGGCCTGGGTCTCCCCTGAGGCCTGGGTCACTCCTACCCGGTCGACCACGCCTGGGGGTCCTTGCCCGATCCCCCGCCGAGCTACCGGAGTCAGACCGGCGCTGCTGCGATCTTGAACCCCAGGCCGGGCACTCATTGGGCTGCACCCACCAGAGAAGCCCGTGGAAGGGCCCCCTGGACTTGCCTGTACCGCTGGGGGCCTGCTCTGGGGGCCACCGCTCCTTGATGTGCCCTCCTGGGTCGCAACACCATTTGGCCAGCCACTCAAGGGGGCCCCCCATGCACTGCTGGGGCTCCCACTCCGAGCGCGGCCCCATTTGACCCGGGGGCTACACTGCCAACATCCGGGGCAGCCACACAGCCACTGGGCCTGCCGTCGGGACCACGGCCCACTCTGGTCACCTCGGGTTCACCCGCACGATCTTCACCGGGCACCGCGCCCGGGCTCAACCGGTGAGGAGGTATTTATTCACTAAGTACTGGATTTTGGTCTAATTCTGTCCGACAAGGATGTCCACCAAAGGGCCAGATTTGCCATAAGGCCACTGAGGCCACGACTTTGCGCTAGCAGGCAAGCAAAATGCAGAATGGCCAAAGCTTTAGGGATGTGGAAATACGCTTCAGGTTTTTTTTAAATTAAACATTTTTTTAACAAGTCCCTCAGCCCCTATCCCCCACACCACTTCCCCAGTACTACCACTACTGACCCATATCCAACCACTATAACCACAACCCTCACACCACAACCCTACAGCCATTATCTCCACACTACAGCCCCTATCATCCCAACACAGCCACTATCCCGACACTTCAGCCCCTATACCCCATAGCAGCCCCTATCCCTTCAATCACAGTCCTATCCCCCTACAACAGCCCTATCCTCCCACCATCACTGCACCTGTCCTCCCACTACAGATTAACAACACTATAGCCCCATCATCCCAACTAAGTCCCAATCCTCCTACTATAGCCCTAACCCCACCACTACAACCGCTATTCCCCCACAATAGCCCCATGCAGCCATGTCCCCAATCATAGACCCTGTCCTCCCCACCATAGCTGCTGTCCCCCACCATAGCTCTTACCTCCCACCACAGTCACTAGCCTGCCTCAACACCAGCTGTTCCTTCCCTATTGCCCCTGTTCCACCACTACTGCCCCAATATCCTCAGCATTGCCACTATTCACACAACACAGCCCATATACACCAACCACAGCCCCTATCCCCCACACGACACTCCCTTTCCTCTCACTATAGCAGTTGTCCTCCCACTATAGACTCTATTCTCCAACCACAGCCCATATTCCCCTACCCTCGCCACTATCCCCGCACTGCAGCCCATGTCCCACCGACCACAGCTTTTGTCACCCCACCACTGCTTTTATCTCCCACTACAGCCATTATCTCACTACTGAAGCACCAATACCCCCTTTTCTCTCTCAACACACACATGATACCCACTGTCACCCCAACACACATACAACCCTCCCTATGATCACAATATAAACAGTACAGCCCATGTTCCTTGCTTGCACACACACACCACAGACCTCATTCCCCCAACTAAGTCCCAATCCTCCCACTATAGCCCTAACCCCACCACTACAACCGCTATTCCCCCACAATAGCCCCATGCAGCCATGTCCCCCAATCATAGACCCTGTCCTCCCCACCATAGCTGCTGTCCCCCACCATAGCTCTTACCTCCCACCACAGTCACTAACCTGCCTCAACAGCAGCTGTTCCTTCCCTATTGCCCCTGTTCCACCACTACTGCCCCAATATCCTCAGCATTGCCACTATTCACACAACACAGCCCATATACACCAACCACAGCCCCTATCCCCCACATGACACTCCCTTTCCTCTCACTATAGCAGTTGTCCTCCCACTATAGACTCTATTCTCCAACCACAGCCCATATTCCCCTACCCTTGCCACTATCCCCGCACTGCAGCCCATGTCCCACCGACCACAGCTTTTGTCACCCCACCACTGCTTTTATCTCCCACTACAGCCATTATCTCACTACTGAAGCACCAATACCCCCTTTTCTCTCTCAACACACACATGATACCCACTGTCACCCCAACACACATACAACCCTCCCTATGATCACAATATAAACAGTACAGCCCATGTTCCTTGCTTGCACACACACCACAGACCTCATTCCCCCATACATTCTCTACTACCTAAATTTACGTACACACTCTGCAGCCCAACTTTCCTTTACAAAACATGCACTATAGTCCCTATACAGCCCCTATCCTTAACAAAAAACACACAAAAAAGACCCTATCCTCCCTACCACACACACACACACACACTACAGCCACAAACAGCCCTCATGTACATTCCCACACACATACTACACCACAAATAGCCCCATCCACACACAAAGCAATCACATCAATCTCCCCCATGCACCAACCCTACAAGCAACTTTCCGCACATATGCACAAACAACCCCACAAACATTTTCTCCCACATTAACATAAATAACCCTGCAAGCAGCTTCCCCACACACACAACCAGCCCACAAGCAGCAACCCCAGAAACAAGCAACAACACAAGTTGCCTACTCTCACAAATGCACCACAACAAGCAGCGACCCCACACATACAACACCTAAAGCACCATTTCGACAAATCTTGCATTAATGCATACAAACACATATACCAAACGTTTGCAAATATATATTTATTGGGGGGGGGGGGAGCATTGAGGAAACTGGCCTTGGGATAGCAGGGAGGATTAATCTGGCCCTGTTTTTTATTTTTTTTATTTAATCTTCCTGACCTAGCTAGCAAGTGCTTGCCAACCTCCACAGGGTCAACCTTTGAGTTGCTGCTGGTTTTTAAATTATTTGTCTACTGGCTATGCTTGCAGCAGGCAAATACATCTGATTTTTAAAAATCCAGATATGAAGCATCCAGACCTTGATTTTAAACATTAAGGTCCAGACTTCAGCCATCCAATGGCATTCAGTCCAGTTGATATCTGAACCTTATTCTGGAGCCTAAATTGCAAATTCTGACATAATTAGCGTGATCATTGTCTGAAATTTTTAGTCCAAATATGCAGCTGAATGGTTTTACCCCATTCTGTATGTATCACAACAACCTGTGCTCATTGTCTAGCTTTATTTTGACAGGACGCCCCCTGCTTAATTAAACCATAATCTATATCAGGGATAGGCAACCTTCAAAACTCCAGGAATGCATCTCCCTTGATGCTTTGCCAGCATTATGGCTGCAGAACAATTACGGGTGATGAAGTCCACAACATCTGGAGTTTTGAAGGTTCTCTAAGCCTGGTATAGATCACGGTTTTGTAACATTTGGGTGGAGTCATGAAAAGGGCCTTCTCATTAACTTTGCATGCCTTTATATGAATTTTGTCCGAGTGAGGGATGCAGAATCTGAAGACACTAGCAGTCTAGGTAAATAATTCTCCATCTTTGTTGTTCTTAGAAAGAAATGAAGCAGATGCTGCCGTACAGTCCTGTTAATGAACAGGTTTCCTGTTATTTATTGTAAATGTAAGCCCCGACCTTCTCTTACTAATGCATGCAGTGGCTCTACCAGCTCAAGTACAGCATCATTAATTTATTCTAATGGATTACAATACTATATAACCCTCTGAACCTCTGCAGGCATGGGTTTATGGGATATGCTCAGTAATCCAATTGTAGAGAGTACCAGCACTGGTTGACAGGTAAACTCACTACAGGACCTGCAAATCGTAGCATATTGTAGCGATCACAGGAATGTCAAAGGTGAGCTTCATTTGTATTTGTTTGTATCTATACTCCATCTTAGATTATCCTTTCATGAATTGTCAACAGCATGTGATGTATTTTATTTTAGACTAAACATATAATGTTATGCAAATATCTCTAAATGGATCTCCCCATTATTCTAGATAAGCAAAGGCTAAATTTAAATGGAATATGATTATAGAAATGTATTTTTAGCAGTAACAAAATTACATTTACTTCCCAGGTAGTTCCCCTTTACAGTAAGTTTCTACGGTATCCCTTACGCTCTTGAAAGTAAGCTAATCTCCTACATCTGTTGTTTTAAATATTTTTATTTTGTAATATTTGTATTGGAATTATTTCCTAGGACACCACAAACTTAGTACAACATTTTGTGGTATACATTTGTTCCTGTTTTTGTCACAGTTCTAATGAGGAAACAGGAAATTGGACACATTGTCTCATACTTGTGCAAACTAATGTTTTTTCTAGAGCGGGCTGTCTCTGAACTATATCAGTGGACAAGAAGATTATAAGACAAACAGATAGCTATTTTTACAGGTTTATAAACAAAATCACCAAAACAGTATAGACCTTACATTAGCACTATCAAGCAAGTATATATTTCTAAATGCAGTCATATGATTTAAAAGATCATTTGTATATCCTCCTGAGACCCAGCCAATGAACTTGTGTCCTCTGTACTGGACATTTCGTCCACATGCATCTCCTTTTATTATTTTGAGCTACTCTATCAATTCCTGCTCTATTGTAGAGAGGACATCCTGGACTTTCCAGTGATATGTCATGTAATAGGCTGGGAAGCTTGGACCTTCAGCTTCCATTTCATAAAAAAATGGATGGCATATTGGAAGTCATTGTTTTCCTCTGTTCCCAGGATGATATATTAGAGACAGCTTAATTTTAACCTGCAACATCATAGAGAATAAGGGTGATTTCAGAAAAAAAAAAAAAAGATAAAAGCCACAGCTACAGTCTACGAAGAATAACCTGGGGATCTGTCACAAAGACCTTGGAAGATAAACCAAAACATTAGCTCCATATTCTTCTTATCCCACAGTCAAATATGTGACTTAGTATAGGAAAATATGACTGCCAATGTCTGGACACCTTCCATCAGTAATCAAAGATCTTTCACCAGTTCTGTCAATACCCATAGACATTTCACCAATTGATAGCATAAATCAGAGACTTTTACCGGTGTTTCAATGTTCTCCAGTATTGGCACCTGGTCCGTGTAGAGTGTGGTTTATAATTTTTCTGCCCCTTACAGTGAGAATTTGTCAGGGAATTTTTAGGATGAAATTTGAGAGATTAGAAAATTCTAAATGAAGCATAGCAAGGGGGTAATGCATGAATACACAGTAAGAGAAATCGCTGAACAAATTGTGATTATTAGACTTGTGCACAGCAGGACATTTTGCTTTGACTGAAGTAATTCTTTGTGAACATATTTTTTTTCCCGAACACCCTAAATTCTGCTAAGCACATGCAGTTTAAGGTTGTAATTCTGAATTCAACAGCAAACAGCAAAAACATATGTAAGGAAGGCTGAACTTGATGGACTCAAGTCTCTTTTCAGCTATGTAACTATGTAACTATGTAATTCCACCCATGGACCTAATATGAAGAGAGGATTGATGGGAATAAATATAATTGATGGTTAGGCAACAGTTACTAAATGTTGAGAAGTGAGCTATAGAGGGCAAACAAAAAGTAAATAAATAGCTCTGTACTTATATATTTTACATTAATTATATAAATAGAAAAATATAGATTTTCTTTGCTGCCCCTCCTGTTTTTTAAACATGTATAGACTGGGAGGTGGACAGACAGAGACTGGGGGTAGACAGACTGAAAAGAGGGAGGTATAAAAACAGAGAAGAGGATTGGGAGTGGACAAACTGATAAAGTGGGTAATCAAACAAAATGAAGGTTGGACGGATTTAAAATGGGGGATAACAGAGGTTTGTGATGGACAAAATGCAAATAGGGTGGAGAAACTGGGGGTGGGATTGATTTTAATTGTTAGCTCCAAGCCCACTGAAATATTTAAAGAGAAATACACATAATTTATGACAGTGCCACTTTAATACACCATGTTTGGTCTTTATGTCCATTGGCCACCTCAGTGTACATTCATGTTTGGTGTTAGTTAAACAGCATGGGATGGAGCAAGGTTTTAATGTTGGGGGGTTAATAGAGCATAATGTGGGGTTAATACAACAGAAGTAGCGTTAGTAAATGTGGTCTTATCTTTGAAGGCTGTGAATTTATTATAATTGGATACTAAATGCATTTTCAATACATAGTTAAACAAAATTATGTTATACTCTTTAAATTATCCAAGTAGACACAGAGTACAGGCAGCGTCAAGATAAAAAAAAAAAACTACTTCAAATAGGAACAATAAAATACAATAAAAGGAGAAAGAGTCCACAAGAAAAATGTCCAGGTAAAAATATATAAAAGAAATACCAAATGGTAAAGGCACCTTCTTAGAGGTAACAACAAATCTTCCAAGCCCTATTAAGCAACTTCACTTCACAGCCGTATATGTAAGAGAACATAAAATAAAGGCGAACCAATAGTGCAATTATGTTGTAAAAAAATAGGACAAACAACACTTAAAACAGTTGTCAACTCACATATTTTAGAGCTATAACCAACTCTAGACACAACAGCATGCATCCCTCTGATACTGGTAGCATATAAAACAAAGGTGAATCAATAGCATATATTGTACCCGTATCAGAGGTTCATCCTGTAAGCGGGCATTATAAATCACTGCATGCTGTTTTACCTAGAGCTGGTTATAGCTCTACCATATGTGAGTTGACAACTGTTTTGTATTTTATTGTTCCCATCTGAAATGTTTTTTTTATCTTGGCACCCCTACCACCAGGTATGCTGCCTCCTATCACTGTTCTTAGTTTGTTTAGCACTGCTCTACTCTTTCTGTACTCTTTAAATTATCCGGTTATGTGTAATGTTTGGGTTTTTAAAACTTCTCTCAAATATGTTTTTCCTTGAATTGTTTAAGTAGGTTTTAAATGTACTTTTATGCCCAAATATAGGTTTATGCCCAAATATATGTAGATATATATATATATATATATATATATATGTATATATGTATATATATATATATATATATATATATATATATATATACAATTAATGCTTTGATAACTGTGAAAAATTCAATGCAAGGAATCATCTGTCTCTATCCAAGTTATTAAACAAGATGCAATCAATATGCAGAAATAAACTAGCTAACAGAATATTATTACATTTCCTAATTCGCAACCGATGCTTTATTTCGCAATAACAAACTGTGCATAATATTGTGTCATTCATTTTGTATGCATTATAAAACAGTACATATTTATATTAAATTATTATTTATGGTATATGGTCTAAATGTACTACTGTAATTGGTGGTGATATACCTGCTGTGATCTTTGAAAATTCTTACAGCTATAATGGATATGCTAAATGAAGACAGGCAAGGCAGTGTACTGGGTGGGGGGTGGGGGGGGGGGAGGGTGAGGGGGGGAGCAGATAACAAGTACATGAACAAAAAAATATCCAGGTCTGAATAGTCACAAAGGTAAGGCTAAAAAAGATTCATTATCTTTATTAAAGCGGAAGTTAAATAAAAAAGAAACCCCAAATAAACACCAAGCTAAGTGGCTCACGTGAAAACATATATACAATGTATTGATTGTAAACTAAAAAACTCACTGTTCTACCCTGGAAAAAAAAATGCTATAAATAATTTGGGCTATAGATAGATTGTCCTAAATAACAGACTATTAGAAAAAACAGTAAGTGTATATCCACTAAACAACTGCTATGGACCAAGTTAAAATACAGATACTACAAGTAACGTTCTATATAGGTGTAGTATAAATTGGAGTTAAAACATATCTAAGGGTGAAAGAGTTAATGCTACTGGTGTCAATCCTGCCTGGCCCCTAGCAGATGAGGTAGAATAACCAGTGAGAAAAAAAGCATCCCTAAATATACCAGACGTTTTCTTGAGAAACGCGTACTTAGGCGTACATTAGCAAAAGTAGCTAAGACAAATAATTTAAAGAAATTGCCATTCATAGTATAATATTCAAATAGTCGCCTGTAGATATGAAATGGCTAGGTGGCTAGGTGAATAGTGCCTTCCTACAGGGAGTGCAGAATTATTAGGCAAATTAGTATTTTGACCACATCATCCTCTTTATGCATGTTGTCTTACTCCAAGCTGTATAGGCTCGAAAGCCTACTACCAATTAAGCATATTAGGTGATGTGCATCTCTGTAATGAGAAGGGGTGTGGTCTAATGACATCAACACCCTATATCAGGTGTGCATAATTATTAGGCAACTTCCTTTCCTTTGGCAAAATGGGTCTAAAAGAAGGACTTGACAGGCTCAGAAAAGTCAAAAATAGTGAGATATCTTGCAGAGGGATGCAGCACTCTTAAAATTGCAAAGCTTCTGAAGCGTGATCATTGAACAATCAAGCGTTTCATTCAAAATAGTTAACAGGGTCGCAAGAAGCGTGTGGAGAAACCAAGGCGCAAAATAACTGCCCATGAACTGAGAAAAGTCAAGCGTGCAGCTGCCAAGATGCCACTTGCCACCAGTTTGGCCATATTTCAGAGCTGCAACATCACTGGAGTGCCCAAAAGCACAAGGTGTGCAATACTCAGAGACATGGCCAAGGTAAGAAAGGCTGAAAGACGACCACCACTGAACAAGACACACAAGCTTAAACGTCAAGACTGGGCCAAGAAATATCTCAAGACTGATTTTTCTAAGGTTTTATGGACTGATGAAATGAGAGTGAGTCTTGATGGGCCAGATGGATGGATTGGTAAAGGGCAGAGAGCTCCAGTCCGACTCAGATGCCAGCAAGGTGGAGGTGGAGTACTGGTTTGGGCTGGTATCATCAAAGATGAGCTTATGGGGCCTTTTCGGGTTGAGGATGGAGTCAAGCTCAACTCCCAGTCCTACTGCCAGTTTCTGGAAGACACCTTCTTCAAGCAGTGGTACAGGAAGAAGTCTGCATCCTTCAAGAAAACATGATTTTCATGCAGGACAATGCTCCATCACACGCGTCCAAGTACTCCACAGCGTGGCTGGCAAGAAAGGGTATAAAAGAAGAAAATCTAATGACATGGCCTCCTTGTTCACCTGATCTGAACCCCATTGAGAACCTGTGGTCCATCATCAAATGTGAGATTTACAAGGAGGGAAAACAGTACACCTCTCTGAACAGTGTCTGGGAGGCTGTGGTTGCTGCTGCCCTCAATGTTGATGGTGAACAGATCAAAACACTGACAGAATCCATGGATGGCAGGTTTTTGAGTGTCCTTGCAAAGAAAGGTGGCTATATTGGTCACTGATTTGTTTTTGTTATGTTTTTGAATGTCAGAAATGTATATTTGTGAATGTTGAGATGTTATATTGGTTTCACTGGTAAAAATAAATAATTGAAATGGGTATATATTTGTTTTTTGTTAAGTTGCCTAATAATTATGCACAGTAATAGTCACCTGCACACACAGATATCCCCCTAAAATAGCTATAACTAAAAACAAACTAAAAACTACTTCCAAAAATATTCAGCTTTGATATTAATGAGTTTTTTGGGTTCATTGAAAACATGGTTGTTGTTCAATAATAAAATTAATCCTCAAAAATACAACTTGCCTAATAATTCTGCACTCCCTGTAGTCTTAAACCAAATTGCAAAACTAAACCCTATGACTATCTCAGCCCACACTAGGGAGGGGTGTGCCTAAATATAACCAAATTACAGAACTTAACTCTATGACTACCTCAGCTCACACTAGGGATATGCGTACATATGACCAAATTACAGAACTTAACTCTATGACTACCTCAGCCCACACTAGGGATGTACGTACATATAATAAAATTACAGAACTTAACCCTGGGACTATCTCAGCACTCACTAGGAAAACGTGTGCCTACACATACCCAGAGATAGAGAGTAACAGGGGAACAGGGTTCGATAGAATAATTAAATACACTGTGCTACCAGACAGTGCTACTCATGTGATTGTAAGAAAAGTGTTAAATCATAATGAAAAAGGCATAGCCCCACACGCATTCCAGGAAGAAGACACACCTTCATCAGGGATGGCTACACTCGGGAGTGGATCATCTTGGGTGACAGCCAGATGGGTGACTGCACCAAATGTATCACAGCCGAGTGTTCATGCTCCTCTGAGAGTGATCACACTCCTCTGCTTGGTCCTTCTGTAGCAGCCTGCAGTGAGTGGAGGGGGCAGGATCTTAAAATCATAATCTGTCCTCTCTCCACTCACTATTCATGCTAGATGTGAAAATAAGGTACCAACCCGAGGAGCATCAACGTATTCTGCTTCAGTACTGCTCAGACATGATATTGTTAAGGTTGGAGATAATAACTAATAATAATAAACAAGAAAATTGACATACAGAGAACATGGGAGTGGACAGAGAATATAGGAGGATAGATGGACTAAAAATAAAGGGTGAAGAGAGAATGAGGGTTAAAAAACAGAGGATGGGAGTGGTCATACAGAATAGGGGGTCGAGGTGCACAAACTACAAATGGGGTGTGGACAGAGTGAATGGGGTGGACAAGCAGAGAATGGGGGAGGACAGACAGAAAGGGGGTGGACAAACAGAATGTGGGGTAAACATGCATAGACATCGATCGGCAGATACTGGGGTGGACAGACAGAAAATGGGGACGTGGTGTGAGCAAAAAGATGAAAGAGTGGGAAAATTTAAAATGGAGGTGACAGATAGAATAGGAGGTTTGGGGTGGACAGAATGGAAATGCGGTGGAGAAACAGAAAATGGTAGGCGGACAGAGTATGGGTGTGGGTTTGGGCAGACATAATGTTGGGCTGAAAATACAGAATGGGACAAATATAATATTATCTTGGCATTATCTCTGACTATATGATTTTTGATTGGAAACTAAATGGGCTTTTAATCTCACGTCAAGCTTTTTTTTAAACACTTATGGGTTGTGTAACAATGAGATATTATTCCTGAGAGATGCCATACGAATGGAAACACTAGTCATTATTAACTATTAGCAAGTTTTTATAAGTACATAATGACATGACAAAGTATTGTAAGTTATGTATTTGCAATCATGTAAAATATGTTCACTGGTTTTCTTTGCGTTCAACTATAAATCAATATATAAATTAATTAATCAAAGAGCTGAGTTCATAACTTCTTGTCTTATGCATAGATCCCATCAACATCTTTATTTCATTTAAAATCATCTATTCACTTTCATAACATTTGCTTTGTGGTTTGAGGTCCTACTAAGTCTACAACAGGGAGTTATAAAGTTTTGAGTACTTCCCTTTTGGGGTGGATGTATTAAGACAACTAATACGAAAGATAGCTCTAAATATAGTGGAACTACAGGAAGGTTGTATTGGGACTGAATTTTGGTTCTCAAATCCAGGGAGGCCACACTCTGTTGGATGGTTTAGTCTAACACATTCTTCTCCTCTCTCATATACCTGTTATGTTTTCTTTATGAGGGAGCGTAATTAAAAAAATAATATACTGAAGATGACTGTTTAGTTTCCTTTCTCCAACCTAGGTTATTTCACACTGAGAGATGGTGTATGTTGCTACAGATGTTGTGGACTACACCTCCCCTGACGCTTTGCCAGGATCATGGTTACAGGAGCAATTTTGGAGATGTAGTCCGGAGTGGCAAAAGTTGCATACCACACCACTTTGACGAAGGCTGTCTGCCACTCCAAAATAGGGATATAGTGTAGCAGTTTATCACTTTGTTACTGTCAGGATCGGGACAGGGATCCAACACGCAGGGTACAAAGAGTGGAAAGGTACGTATACCGGGCCTTAGAATGGCCGGACTAACGTACCGAGAGTAATAGAGAATAGTCAGAGACAAGCCGAGGTCGAGGGAACGAGAAGACAGATAAGCGAGAGACAAGCCGGGTCAAGGGATAACAGAGAAGCAGGGTAGTACAACAAGCCGAGTCAAAACCAAATAGAGCAAACTAGAATACCAGAGCACTGAGTGACTAGACAAGCTAGAACCACGACAGGGCAATGAGCTGAAGAGAGAAGCAAGCTTAAATACCCTGGCTCCGGATGGTAAGCACGCCTCTGACAAGTGCCGATTGGATATCGGACACTTGAGTGACAGGTCGCTCGTGATAGCGTCATGACGTCACGTATTGAGCGTCCTGCTAGAAAAGGATGTGGATTCCTCGCGGCCGGTGTTTAAGTGGCCGGATGAACCGCGAGGAACGGAGGAAACAGCTCGCCTGGATGGATAAACCACCAAGTCTCTACCTCCCTTAGAGGTAGAGGCCTCAGGTACTCTGACAGTACCCCCCCTCTCAGATACGCCCACCGGGCGGAAGGAACCGGGGCGAGATGGGAAGCGGAGGTGAAATGCTCTGCGAAGGCGAGAAGCATGAACGTCCTCCTGAGGTACCCAACTCCTCTCCTCAGGACCATATCCCCTCCAGTTGACCAGATATTGCAATTTTCCCCTTGAAATTCTGGAATCAACGATGGAGCTTACCTCGTACTCCTCCCGACCCTCCACCTGAACAGGACGAGGCGAGGAGACCTTAGAGGAGAATTTGTTGCAAATAAGGGGTTTCAACAAGGAGACATGAAAAGAGTTAGGAATGCGTAAGGCAGGTGGCAGAGCAAGGCGATACGCAACCGGATTGATACGAGTGAGAACCCTGTAAGGGCCTATGTAGCGAGGGGCAAATTTCATAGATGGAACTTTTAGTCGAATATTCTTAGTACTTAACCATACCCTATCCCCAGGAACAAAAACAGGAGCCGCTTTTCTATGCTTGTCAGCGTGTTTCTTGAACAACGAGGAACTATGTAACAGGATTTGCCGAGTCTGATCCCATAAATTCTTCAGGTTGGCGACATGATCATCAACCGACGGTATCCCCTGAGAAGAGGAAACCGAAGGAAAAATCGAAGGATGAAAGCCATAGTTCATGAAGAAAGGGCTAGAGCGAGTTGAATCGCAAACAAGGTTATTGTGTGCGAACTCCGCCCAAGGAATCAGACCGACCCAATCGTCCTGGTGTTCGGAAACAAAGCAACGCAGATACTGTTCGATCTTTTGATTGGTACGTTCAGCAGCTCCGTTAGACTGAGGGTGATAGGCCGAGGAGAAGTTCAATTTGATGCCCATTTGAGAACAAAAGGATCTCCAGAAACGTGAGACAAATTGAGAGCCTCTATCAGAAACAATCTCCGAAGGAATCCCATGTAGGCGAAAAACCTCTCTTGCAAAAATCTCCGCCAATTCAGGAGAAGTCGGAAGTTTAGGTAATGGCACGAAATGGGCCATCTTAGTAAATCTATCCACTACCATGAGAATAACAGTCTGTCTCTTGGAAGCAGGCAAATCAACGATAAAGTCTATGGACAAACAGGACCAAGGTTTCTCAGGAATGTCCAAGGGGTGTAACAGGCCACATGGAGATGCATGAGGTAGTTTAGTCTTGGCACACGTTTCACAAGCTGCGACGAACTCCTCAATATCTTTTCGAAGTGAAGGCCACCAGAAATCCTTGGATATCAAAGAGTATGTCTTGCGAATACCAGGATGACCAGCTATTTTACTTTCGTGAAAACACTGTAAGAGCTCCAGTTGAAGTTCAGGAGGAACAAAGTTTCTTCCCTCAGGAGTGTTTCCGGGAGCTAGATGTTGTGACTTCAAGATCTGGTCAAGTAGTGGAGAATGAATTTTGAGACTGGTATTAGCAATAATATTGCATTTGGGTACAATGGAGGACATAAGTGGTTCAACTGAAGCAGAAGGCTCATATTGGCGAGATAGCGCATCGGCTTTAGAATTCTTTGACCCAGGTCTGTAAGTCAGAACGTAATTGAAATGGGTAAGAAACAATGACCAACGAGCCTGCCTGGAGGACAACCGCTTAGCCTCTCCGATATAAGACAAATTTTTGTGGTCAGTAAGAATGGTAACAGGATGTAATGTACCTTCCAATAAATGTCTCCACTCTTTCAAAGCCTTGATAACCGCTAGTAATTCTCTGTCACCAATGTCATATCTGCTTTCAGTACCGGTCAATTTTTTAGAGAAAAATCCACATGGATGTAATGGTTTATCAACCCCCAGCCTTTGAGATAGGACAGCACCTAAACCAGTCTCTGATGCGTCTACCTCAAGTAGAAAAGGCAGAGAAGTGTCGGGGTGAACTAAAATTGGAGCGGAAGCGAAAAGCTCCTTGAGAGTTTTGAACGCAAGGAGAGCTTCAGTAGTCCAATTCTTAGTATCAGCCCCCTGTTTGGTCATATTAGTGATAGGTGCGATAATGGAAGAATAGCCCTTAATAAAGCGCCTGTAATAATTAGAAAAACCAATAAATCTCTGTATGGCTTTAAGACCTTTGGGTAAAGGCCACTCTAGAATGGATTGGAGCTTATCCGGATCCATCTTAAATCCCTCCCCAGAGATCACATAGCCGAGAAAGGTTACCTGGGTTTGATCAAAGCTACATTTCTCCAACTTGCAGTACAAGCCATGCTGGAGAAGCTTGTGCAAAACCCTCCTGACTTGCTTGTGATGAGTCTCAATCTCACTAGAATGAATGAGTATATCATCTAGGTATACAATGACGCAATCTTGCTGAAATTCCCTAAGAACCTCATTTATCAGATCCTGGAATACAGCTGGCGCATTGCATAACCCAAAAGGCATAACAGTATATTCATAGTGACCATATCGAGTATTGAATGCCGTCATCCACTCATGTCCCTGCTGGATTCTCACCAAGTTATATGCCCCTCTGAGGTCTAACTTGGTGAAAATTGTAGAGCCCTTCAAACGATCGAAGAGTTCGGTGATCAAGGGAATCGGGTAGGCATTTTTAATGGTTATCTTATTCAAGCCTCGATAATCAATACAAGGTCTCAAAGAACCATCTTTCTTTTTAACAAAAAAAAATCCAGCCCCGGCAGGGGAGGAGGACCTCCTGATGAATCCCTTGTCTAAATTCTCGTGAATATACTCCTCTAGAACTGAGTTCTCTTTTGTAGATAATGGGTATACATGACCTCTGGGAGGCATGGTACCAGGGAGTAGGTTAATTTTGCAATCAAAGGACCTGTGTGGGGGTAAGGTATCGGCTTTCTTTTTGTCAAATACTGCCTTTAAATCTAGATACTGAGGCGGAATTTGTGTCTCTGTAGGATTGTCAGAGGTAGTCGATGTATTAGTTAATCCGAGAGGTAAGACCTTCCGCAAGCATTTTTCTTGACAATTCTCTCCCCACGAAACTATCTCCCCTGACTCCCAATTAATAATAGGGTTGTGTCTCCTCAACCAGGAGTACCCCAGGACTATGGGAATAGACGGAGAAGAAATGAGCATTAAGGATATATCCTCTTTATGTAGGATGCCAACAGTTAAGTTAATCGGTATGGTCTCATGGAAAATAACAGGCTCAAGTAACGGTCTACCATCGATGGCCTCAACAGCCAGTGGTGTCTCTTTTAACTGGGATGGGATAGCATGCTTGGCAACAAAACCCTGATCTATAAAGCTCTCAGCAGCTCCAGAATCGATTAGTGCCATAGTCTTTACTACTCCCTTCTCCCACCTCAAAGAAACGGGTAACAGAAGCCTGAACTCTTTGTAATTGTGAATAGAGGACAAAGTAGAAACACCCAAGGCCTGTCCTCTAGAGAAACTTAGGTGCGAGCGTTTCCCGAACGATTAGGACAATTTAGGCGTAAATGTCCTCTGACTCCACAATACATACATAAACCCTCCCTTCTTCTGTACTGTCTCTCTCTCTCTGTGAGATGAGTACTGCCTATCTGCATAGGTTCAGAAATACGTAAGTCCTCGAACTCAGAATTTTGAAAGGTAGGCGCTAGTTTAAAGGAGGGTCTACGGGTCCTATCTCGAGTGTTCTGCCTCTCTCTTATGCGTTCATCAATACGAGATATAAACGAAATTAAATCCTCCAAATTCTCAGGGAGTTCTCTAGTAGCGACTTCGTCAAGAATTACATCTGATAACCCATTCAGAAACACATCTATATAAGCCTGTTCGTTCCACTTAACTTCTGCCGCCAAGGACCTGAACTCTAGTGCATAGTCCACAAGTGTTCGATTGTCCTGTCTAAGGCGCAACAGTAATCTAGCTGCATTGACCTTTCTACCAGGAGGGTCAAAAGTTCTTCTAAACGCAGCTACAAAGGCATTATAATTATAGACTAGTGGATTATCATTCTCCCATAAAGGATTGGCCCATCTCAGAGCTTTCTCAATGAGTAAAGTAATAACAAATCCAACCTTCGCTCTATCTGTAGGATAAGAGCGGGGTTGTAATTCGAAATGGATGCTAATCTGGTTCAGAAAACCACGGCACTTCTCCGGTGACCCGCCATAACGTACTGGTGGGGTAATACGGGAAGAAGCACCTACAGTGGCTACCTCTAGACCTGAGACTGCAGGAGAAATAGAAGGAGTACGTGTCTCCTCAGGTGGGTTACTAGCACGAGACAAAAGTGCCTGTAGTGCTAGAGCCATCTGATCCATCCTATGCTCCATGGCGTCAAACCTGGGATCAGAAGAACCAAGCTGACTGTTTGTACCTGCAGGATCCATTGGCCCTGTCGTAATGTCAGGATCGGGACAGGGATCCAACACGCAGGGTACAAAGAGTGGAAAGGTACGTATACCGGGCCTTAGAATGGCCGGACTAACGTACCGAGAGTAATAGAGAATAGTCAGAGACAAGCCGAGGTCGAGGGAACGAGAAGACAGATAAGCGAGAGACAAGCCGGGTCAAGGGATAACAGAGAAGCAGGGTAGTACAACAAGCCGAGTCAAAACCAAATAGAGCAAACTAGAATACCAGAGCACTGAGTGACTAGACAAGCTAGAACCACGACAGGGCAATGAGCTGAAGAGAGAAGCAAGCTTAAATACCCTGGCTCCGGATGGTAAGCACGCCTCTGACAAGTGCCGATTGGATATCGGACACTTGAGTGACAGGTCGCTCGTGATAGCGTCATGACGTCACGTATTGAGCGTCCTGCTAGAAAAGGATGTGGATTCCTCGCGGCCGGTGTTTAAGTGGCCGGATGAACCGCGAGGAACGGAGGAAACAGCTCGCCTGGATGGATAAACCACCAAGTCTCTACCTCCCTTAGAGGTAGAGGCCTCAGGTACCCTGACAGTTACATTATGCTGTACTCCTCTCTGGCAAGAGAACCAATGCTTCTTAACTGAACTTTTCAGTGATAGTCAGATGTGTGAACGTGTATACAAGTGCTTAAAAATTGCTTTATGTGTGAGCAACACCTGTGGACAATTTCCCTGTGATCCACATAACAGAGTAATACAAAAAAAAAATAATATATATATATAATTTTTTAGGTGATTCCACCTAAATGAACATGTGAGAGGAGAACACTTACCCCTATTATTACTTGGGTTTCATAGACAGCATATAAAAATAAACAAAACTACAAACAATAGTATAATACTGTAACATAAAAAACAATGTGTGGTATACAGTAAGTAGTATCACTCACATTTGATGGAGCCTAAATGCATAGGCTCTGATCTTGAAGGACTTTGTGCTTTTAACGCAGCACTCCACCTATCTAGCCAGGTCTTTTCCTTCAATAAAAAATACAAAAAAATGGTAGGATTGGATAGACTCTAGCTAGTATTTGTCTTTTCTTTTTTTATTCTTGCTACTTTGCATTTACTATTATTAAATATTGTCTAGTTGGGAACCTCTACCGTAGCATTTGGACTTCTGTATACCTGAGATATACATCCAACAGGGAGGTGTCGCCCTGATTGGCACTGCGCTTTATTTACCTGGAACCTGCAAAGGTCAGCAAGGTATTATAAGACCCTACAAATGACATATCATATTCCTAAGCACATTGCACACGTTGTTTCTTTTTGTTTAGTTTTTTTGTTTTTTTTTAGGAAAAGACTGGGCTAAACACATGGGGTTCTGATTGAACAGTACAAAGGCCTTTAAAATCAGAGGCTGCTCATTTAGGCTCCACATAATGTGAGTGATATTACTCACTATATACCACACATTATTTAGTATGTTACTGTGTTACGGTATTGTTTGTATTTTTGTTTATTTGTATATGCTGTTTATGAAACCCCAAGTAATAGTAGGGGTGCGTTATACTCACTTATAACAACCCGCTCACACTTTTATTTAGGGGGAATCACCTGATAATTGTATTGTCTTTTTTTGTGTTATCAGTATTAGTGCTAGTGGCTCAAGGACACTCTCTTTTACTACATTTAATTTTTTAAGTACACTAAGTACACTTTCTCTTTAAGAGGAATGAGTGAGCTAAGTAATAAAAAAGTTAAAAAAAATAATTTGAGTCTTTCTTTTACTGAGATATTATAATAAAAGTATGAAAAAATATTAGGCTCTATTTTCAATAACTATAACAAGCCCTATTTGGGTATAGGAGAAATCTCATCCTTGTACATTTTTTTATTATTACTTATGTACCACTCAGTACATTCCGGCTCTACGCATTGCATTTCAATGTATTCTATATATGCTTTCACAACTTAAGAAAAGAAAATGTTACTTGCGCTTTTTCCTTAATCCCTATGTATATTTAGACAAATGGAGGTCACTTAGTTGCTCCAATGGCCATTGGAGGGATGCCCGCCTGCCAACGTCAAGGCAGACCCCCCCTAAGCGGGTCCTAACACTGACCCTTCAGCCTGCTTCCTTGAGCTTCTGGCAAAGATATCTCTAATGAGACAGAAAGGGGTATTTTTTATATACACCCCTTTACTTATTAACCCTTAATAGGGAACACATGGGATGGGTAGCAGCATTGTAACCAGGCTGTGTGATACAAAGTAAATACAAATACAAAAAGAGAAGTCCTGCGCTAAAGCAGCAAGGACTACAACACACATCAGCCCCAATATGTAGTAAAAACCAAAGAAAAGAAAATGTTACTTGCGCTTTTTCCTTAATCCCTATGTATATTTAGACAAATGGAGGTCATTTAGTTGCTCCAATGGCCATTGGAGGGATGCCCGCCTGCCAACGTCAAGGCAGACCCCCCCTAAGCGGGTCCTAACACTGACCCTTCAGCCTGCTTCCTTGAGCTTCTGGCAAATATATCTCTAATGAGACAGAAAGGGGTATTTTTTATATACACCCCTTTACTTATTAACCCTTAATAGGGAACACATGGGATGGGTAGCAGCATTGTAACCAGGCTGTGTGATACAAAGTAAATACAAATACAAAAAGAGAAGTCCTGCGCTAAAGCAGCAAGGACTACAACACACATCAGCCCCAATATGTAGTAAAAACCAAAGAAAAGAAAATGTTACTTGCGCTTTTTCCTTAATCCCTATGTATATTTAGACAAATGGAGGTCATTTAGTTGCTCCAATGGCCATTGGAGGGATGCCCGCCTGCCAACGTCAAGGCAGACCCCCCCTAAGCGGGTCCTAACACTGACCCTTCAGCCTGCTTCCTTGAGCTTCTGGCAAAGATATCTCTAATGAGACAGAAAGGGGTATTTTTTATATACACCCCTTTACTTATTAACCCTTAATAGGGAACACATGGGATGGGTAGCAGCATTGTAACCAGGCTGTGTGATACAAAGTAAATACAAATGCAAAAAGAGAAGTCCTGCGCTAAAGCAGCAAGGACTACAACACACATCAGCCCCAATATGTAGTAAAAACCAAAGAAAAGAAAATGTTACTTGCGCTTTTTCCTTAATCCCTATGTATATTTAGACAAATGGAGGTCATTTAGTTGCTCCAATGGCCATTGGAGGGATGCCCGCCTGCCAACGTCAAGGCAGACCCCCCCTAAGCGGGTCCTAACACTGACCCTTCAGCCTGCTTCCTTGAGCTTCTGGCAAATATATCTCTAATGAGACAGAAAGGGGTATTTTTTATATACACCCCTTTACTTATTAACCCTTAATAGGGAACACATGGGATGGGTAGCAGCATTGTAACCAGGCTGTGTGATACAAAGTAAATACAAATACAAAAAGAGAAGTCCTGCGCTAAAGCAGCAAGGACTACAACACACATCAGCCCCAATATGTAGTAAAAACCAAAGAAAAGAAAATGTTACTTGCGCTTTTTCCTTAATCCCTATGTATATTTAGACAAATGGAGGTCATTTAGTTGCTCCAATGGCCATTGGAGGGATGCCCGCCTGCCAACGTCAAGGCAGACCCCCCCTAAGCGGGTCCTAACACTGACCCTTCAGCCTGCTTCCTTGAGCTTCTGGCAAAGATATCTCTAATGAGACAGAAAGGGGTATTTTTTATATACACCCCTTTACTTATTAACCCTTAATAGGGAACACATGGGATGGGTAGCAGCATTGTAACCAGGCTGTGTGATACAAAGTAAATACAAATGCAAAAAGAGAAGTCCTGCGCTAAAGCAGCAAGGACTACAACACACATCAGCCCCAATATGTAGTAAAAACCAAAGAAAAGAAAATGTTACTTGCGCTTTTTCCTTAATCCCTATGTATATTTAGACAAATGGAGGTCATTTAGTTGCTCCAATGGCCATTGGAGGGATGCCCGCCTGCCAACGTCAAGGCAGACCCCCCCTAAGCGGGTCCTAACACTGACCCTTCAGCCTGCTTCCTTGAGCTTCTGGCAAAGATATCTCTAAAGGGTCAGTGTTAGGACCCGCTTAGGGGGGGTCTGCCTTGACGTTGGCAGGCGGGCATCCCTCCAATGGCCATTGGAGCAACTAAATGACCTCCATTTGTCTAAATATACATAGGGATTAAGGAAAAAGCGCAAGTAACATTTTCTTTTCTTTGGTTTTTACTACATATTGGGGCTGATGTGTGTTGTAGTCCTTGCTGCTTTAGCGCAGGACTTCTCTTTTTGTATTTGTATTTACTTTGTATCACACAGCCTGGTTACAATGCTGCTACCCATCCCATGTGTTCCCTATTAAGGGTTAATAAGTAAAGGGGTGTATATAAAAAATACCCCTTTCTGTCTCATTAGAGATATCTTTGCCAGAAGCTCAAGGAAGCAGGCTGAAGGGTCAGTGTTAGGACCCGCTTAGGGGGGGTCTGCCTTGACGTTGGCAGGCGGGCATCCCTCCAATGGCCATTGGAGCAACTAAATGACCTCCATTTGTCTAAATATACATAGGGATTAAGGAAAAAGCGCAAGTAACATTTTCTTTTCTTTGGTTTTTACTACATATTGGGGCTGATGTGTGTTGTAGTCCTTGCTGCTTTAGCGCAGGACTTCTCTTTTTGTATTTATGCTTTCACAACTTCCCTAAACGTACAGGAACTCAAAGGGAGATGCCAGCTGTTTCTTAATTTTATTAATCCACTCAGAGAAGAAGCCACAAGATTGCAAGTCAGCCAGGAGGTTACAGATCAGCCATAAGGACTTAACAACATGTAAGTTATCCGAAACTTATCTTTATATTGATGCATTTAGGCTGATACACAGTCAGCTTTGTTAGATCTGGAGAAAACATAAAATATGCTTTGGCATTAGTTTACTATTTTAAGAAACTATAATAAGCACTGGGGGATATTTGCTAAACTGTTTGTTGGAATAATACATGAACCAAGTTACAAAAGGAAAGTCAGTATAGGAGATTAGAAAAAAAAAAGTGTAAGTTGGCTATATTGAAGATTTATTTTTTTTTGCCATTTTTGCCCTTATTTTTTCCAGAGTTTTTAAAGTTGTTAAGTCACAGTTTTTTCACTAACAGACCCTCATGTATCAATTATAGAGGATTGGAAATGAAATGGAATATTTGAGGCTGAAATGAACAAGCTATGACAATAACTGAAGAATATTCTAGATCAGATATTTTTAACCTCAATTTCGCCATTTAATTTGCTATAATTCCCAATTTAGTTGGTTAATAAACCCCATACAACTTAGCTTTAAGAGGAATATCTTGGGACAATTGAGTAAATACTCGGTTATGTGTGACCCATGAACATTGTGCTGCTGATGCTGTCTGGGACCTCAATGATCATGTAACTGGCCACAAGCACATTCTGCGAGGCCAGCAAGCTATTGTGATCTGATTGACAGCCACTAGAGGCAGCCTTAGTCCTCGAAGTTAATCATTGCAGTTTCTTAAAAACTGCAATGATTTACTTTGCAGGACTAAGCGGGACAGGGACACTGAACCCATACCACTATCAGCATCTCCTCCTGACTCACCAGAGGGGCATCTATACCTCTTCCTAAGAAGCCTAACAGAGCACTACACTACAGATCTTTCTTTTTATAATAGGTGGTTGCTTTGAGAAGCAGCTGTCGGATGTAAAATTAAAAACTAAAAAAACACAATTATATCCTACTGGCCCTACGCTAGCTGTGAGGTTTTGGAGCTAAAGAGCCCCACATAGTTACATAGTTACACGTTAGGGGAGGCATGCGCCAACCAGTAATGAATAAAGAAAAAAAAACCACAGGGGTTAAGTTACTAAATAGTGAATTGTAGAGAACCTCCTGGGAAAATGAAAACTGTAGAACAATACAATTGAGCTAGAAATTAAATTAAAAATATATAGTTCAGTATGGGTATTTTCATCTAAAATTAGCAATATATTGTCTGCTTTTAAATGTATAGTTTAGTGAATAAACGACACAGATATGAAATTGAAATTGTGGAAAAACAGGAAAAAAAGAATTTTCTCTTATTGCTTTTCTTACAAAAAACTCTTTATTGCGTTTTAAGAAAATAGTGTCTAAAAATAAAAAAAAACATGAATGCACAATATCAACAGCAATAATGATATAATAATCATTTGTAAAATAGAATTAAATGGAGACAGTAAAAATTAAATATAGTAATGAAAGTCAATGGGTGATTACCCCAAAAGGAAATTACGGGGAACATGTGGATAACGGCATGTAAAAAAAATTAAAATTGATAAAGAGGGTGTACTTTTATTATAATACATAAGTTATCAATTTTTTTTTTTAAATAAATACATTTTTTCAAAAGAACTGTGGTCTAATTTCAGCCAGGACAGGGTTACATAACTGATTGAAATAGCAAATTAAGAAATAGCAAATTAAGAAATTGAAATTAAGACACCCCCAATTGAAACTCCACCTGGAAATTGAAACTTCACTTGGAAGTAGCCACAGATCTGCAGCACGATAACCTTACAGAATGTGGGGACTGGGGCTAAATTGCCTTTGGTGGAAGGTATCCAGAGAGCCTGCTCCTTCCTCCCCTCCCCCCTTCTATATCTCTTACTCGGGTCATCTGGACAACCCTAAACTAATTCTTCACTACTCCATCAACACCAGCTCTATGCTCTCTCTATCTCTATCTCCCTCTTTCTCTTTTCTTCTTCATACCATTCTTTGTGAATAATTGCAACTACTTCCAAGAGCAGTAATTGCAGGTCCATTGCGATTTATGTACAGTACTGTTGACAATTCGACATCGTGACAACAATGTGTTTATGAATATTATGTGCGGAACTGTCTTGCTGTAACTGTGAAATATTTGGCCAAACCAATAAAAATTGTCAAATTGAAAAACAAAAACAAAAAAAGTCTTTAAGCTTAGTACATGATTGTTAATGTTATTTAATATAAAATACAGTTACTCTTGAATTATGCATCAAAACCAATAATGTAAATTAACATTAAAAATAGAGAGAGAGAGAACCAGATGTACTACAAGCATAATAAAAGAGCCATAGTTCTTAATTTAAATTGAATTAGTATTGACTCTTAATGTCCAACATCAGCTGTAATACTCAAGTTTACCCTCAAAGTTACCTAGAGAAAGGTTTGTTAATGGGATACTTTGATATGTTGGCGGTTTTATCATATATTGGGTGATTAAATCCCTTTAAGCATTTAACTTAAGACAAGAGATTTTAAATATTCTTGACAGACACTTACCTTTTGGGGTGTACTGACCACTATCAGCATTAAATATTATTTTGCCATTTTCCCATCCAATATTCTATTATAATTCAACAGAATGTTTTGTCTAAATATCTTTTGAAAATTAAGCAATACTTTGTGTTTTCTGGCAGATCTCCCAGTGTTAAGAATGGAGAACGTTACAGCAACAATTCTTCCGAGCAACACCACCACTGACGAAACGGAGGATTTGCCTAGCATTACCTTTAACAGTGTTCATACATTTTCTTTGATTGTTTACATTGTGGCGTTTTTGCTGGGGACAACAGGCAATGGCTTGGTCATCTGGGTCGCTGGTTTCCGAATGAAGAAAACAGTCAATGTGGTGTGGTTCCTTAATTTAGCCATTGCTGATTTTATCTTTACTTTATTCTTGCCACTTAGTATTACATACCTTGTCCTTGTATTCCACTGGCCTTTTGGTACCTTCATGTGCAAGCTAAATAGCGCTGTGGCATTTCTCAATATGTTTGCAAGTATCTTCACACTCACTGTTATCAGCATTGACCGTTGTATCTCTGTGGTGTTCCCTGTATGGGCACAGAACCACAGGACACCCCGCATGGCTTTTATAGTGGCCATAATTGTTTGGATTCTTGCAATATTTTTTAGTTTAACATATTTTATCTTTCGAGATGCCGATGGTGACG
Organism: Pelobates fuscus; assembly: GCF_036172605.1. Taxonomy (NCBI): domain Eukaryota; kingdom Metazoa; phylum Chordata; class Amphibia; order Anura; family Pelobatidae; genus Pelobates; species Pelobates fuscus. The sequence goes on along the minus strand of NC_086327.1, from coordinate 18,104,570 downwards.
AGGGACAGATCAGGTGTTTCAACAACTTTCATGACACGGATTATGATTTGCACCTTTTAAGGCTCAAAGCTACCGTGATTACTCGATTTATCTTTGGCTTCTTCATCCCTTTCACTATTATTGTTTCATGTTACACTATTATTGTAATTCGACTTCACAGAAATCGAATGGCATCATCAACCAAACCCTTCAAAATTATTATAGCTGTTCTGCTTTCCTTCTTTATCTGTTGGTTTCCATACCATGTTTTTTCTTTTTTGGAAGTGGCCTACAGTGAAAGTGAGGCTGAATCCCTGAGAAGCGCGGTAGAAATTGGGGGTCCAATTACGTCCAGCCTAGCCTTCTTCAACAGCTGTATCAACCCCTTCCTCTACGTCTTCATAGGTCGAGATTTCAAGACGACCTTCAGGACCTCAATCCAGTCTATTTTTGAAAAAGCGTTCAGTGAAGATAATGGTCAAACTGAAATCAAGACGAAAAGTACCTCTGATTCACAGTTAGTTTGAAATTACAGAAAGTACGAGACTTTTCAGAGAAATGTCCCGCAGGGCAAGTATGAAAGTCTGAGCAATCCTTTTGACTCAAATACTCTTGGGATTAAACATCTCATAAAAAAAAAATGGATCCTCACTTGTTTACAGAGACACTTCTGATAAGAATAAATGAAAAACGTTGACAGCTTTATATCAGCAAAGTGTGTATTGTCCAAAGTAAATTCAAAGTAATTTCATATTGTAGGACAAAATAAATAACTTTTTCTATTTGAGCTTCTTTGACATGAATTTTGAAATTCCCTTTAAATTCCCTACTATTCATACTATAGTAAAGAACTCTGCAACAAGTGAATGACATTTTGCTAACAATAAGTTAACTCCATAAATGATTCTGTATAAAAAGCCTACATAAATAAAAGTTGCCATTCTTATTTTTATTTTTTTACTTGTTACAAAATGCCATACACTTTTCATGGAATATGTTATTTATAACCCAGCAGTAATTCTATTATTCTATTAATTATATAATTCTATTACAGTATCTACAGTATCTACAGTATCACAATAGTAAAACATTACAAAGTGACTACTATAATTCAAAGAAAAACATATACATGTATGTATATAAAAATTAGAGGGGCAAAGGTTTGAAAATAATTTCAGGAAGTATTACTTTACTGAGAGGGTAGTGGATGCATGGAATAGCCTTCCAGCTGAAGTGGTAGAGGTTAACACAGTAAAGGAGTTTAAGCATGCGTGGGATAGGCATAAGGCTATCCTAACTATAAGATAAGGCCAGGGACTAATGCAAGTATTTAAAAAAAAAATTGGGCAGACTAGATAAGCCGAATGGTTCATATCTGCCGTCACATTCTATGTTTATATATATATATGTGTTACAAGTTCCTGTAAATTACTCTGAATATGTAATTAAAATATTAATGATGTATTTCAGTAAACATCTATTGTGGTCTATTAATTAGTTTATTATGGTCATTTCTGCAATTACAAACCTTTTTCTTTCTTATAAATGCATTGTACTGCAGTTCTGTGTTAAACCTCTACACACCACGTTAAAAGGCATTTGATTGCTGTGGAGCTCTGTGGAACACTTACATGTACCACATGACTGTTAGTTGCATTGCTATGGAGCTTTGGGGCAAACCCATGCATACAACACCGGTTTCATATTTTTGTACTGGAGCTCAATGATACATCATATACGATGCATGTTACTTTAAGCTGTAATTCTCTGAGCATGCAATGTAATATGCAAGGTCTGTGCTAGATATTTCATTTTGTTATATACTAAAGAGAAATGATAATGAGAGTGGTTCAAACGTAGACTGAGCTGAATGGAGTTTTCACAATCTTTACTATTCATCATAGGTTCTTCGGCAGTCATGATTAAAGCTGTCTTGTGTAGGGCAACGAGAATGACCTGATTCAATGACTTTTAAGCCATGCCACAAATGGACCCAATGTCAAATTATATTTGCCTCTTCGTAAAGCTCTAAGCTGTAGGATACTGCATTGAGCTTCATTCAATGTTTTCATTAAAGTTTGAACATTTGTCTAAGCAGAACAATTTTTCCTGAAAATTAAAAATTTTGTCAGAATGTCGGTTCAGCTCAATGGGAATTTGGAACATATCTAGCACAGACACTAGACATATCTAGCACAGACACTTTTTAACTGTATAATTTTTCACACAGTAGTTTTACTTTAAAGGACCACTATAGTGCCAGGAAAACATACTCGTTTTCCTGGCACTTTAGTGCCCTGAGGGTGCCCCCACCCTCAGGGACCCCCTCCCGTCCGGCTCTGGGGAGAGGAAAGGGTTAAAACTTTCCTTTATTCCAGGGCCGGGAGGGGAGCTCTCCTCCTCCTCTCCGCCTCCGATCCTACCTTTCGGCTGAATGCGCATGCGCGGCAAGAGCTGTGCGCGCGCATTCAGCCGGTCGCATAGGAAAGCATTTACAATGCTTTCCTATGGACGCTTGCGTGCTCTCACTGTGATTTTCACAGTGAGAATCACGCAAGCGCCTCTAGCGGCTGTCAGTGAGACAGCCACTAGAGGATTTAGAGGCTGGCTTAACCCTTATATAAACATAGCAGTTTCTCTGAAACTGCTATGTTTATAAAGAAATGGGTTAACCCTAGCTGGACCTGGCACCCAGACCACTTCATTAAGCTGAAGTGGTCTGGGTGCCTAGAGTGGTCCTTTAAGGGTAACTCTGTGGATCAATATTTTAAACTTTATGGTGACACAAGAATATTCATAATTTGTTACAATGTTATTTCGTTCGTGTTTGTCTTTTAGGAAACCTGTTTGTTCTCATCATTGTCGAATGCAGGATCTGAGGAATGAGCTTTTATGATTTTCCAATGCCGGCTTAAAATGACTCATTATGTTTGTGCACTGCCAGAATAGGTCTAATGTTACCTCCCAGAATGAATAATTTCAACATTGTTTAAGACCTTATTGATATTTTGAAATCTTAAAAAAACTAAATAAAATAAAAACTCAGTTTGAGCTGTGGGTTGATCTACAATAAATTAACCATTGTAAGAATTGTGATGCAAAAAAATGGCCTGGAAATACTGATTGGAAACATCAAAAATGTTTACATTTACCTTGAATTTATGATATCCCCACAATCAGAGAGAAGAGTCTTTTTGACTCTTCTTGACATGTTTTCTATGAAACACATAGTATTATTTAATTAAAATGAAAATTGTGGAGAACTTGAGTAATATTCAAATAATTATTTAATCCTATTATTTCTATATTGAGATGAGATTAGTGGTGGGGTCTTTCAAACCAGAAATATTTAAAAAAAAATATGAAATACAAGTCTACAAAATTGGTATCGTCCAAAGTAATATACAGGGTTATTTACTAAAGAGAGAATTCAAAGTGACTTTGGAATTTAAGAACAACATAGCTGAACTGGAAAATGTTAGCTATTCAGAAGCATAACTAATTTGAACTTAAATGTGAAATCACTTTGAATTCACTTTGAATTTTAACCTTAGTAAATAACCTTGATAATTGTGTTTTTTTTATTTGGCCGAACACAGCTCAGACACATATTCATAGATTTATTGAACGATTCATAGACAAAGAACCACAAAATTTCTTGGCTTTCAGCGTTATGCTATATTGTAAAAACTGCATAATCTGTCTTAAGGACCAAACTTCTGGAATAAAAGGGAATCATGACATGTCACACATGCCATGTGTCCTTAAGGGGTTAAACTCAGCCATATCTTGCTTTGTTTATCTGTCTTTTACCTTCAATTCACTTTAATCTCAGAACGTGTAGCACTGCAACGATATACAGAGATACTAAATACAAATAACTGTGATGGTAATGTTAAAGAAAATGTTTACATAGAGTGTATATAAATCAATTATTTTCTTAGCACCTTAACACAAAAATGTGTTAAAATCTCTGACAAGAAATACATCTGCAGTAGTTATGGTACCAAGAGTTCCACGGCACCAAGTAATAATTCTCATCAAGGACGACGCTATAGTAAATATGCTAAATTTTTAAGAATTATTGCATGCAATTCTAAATTAAGTAGAAAAAAAATCTTCTCAAGGAGAAATTATGTCCAGAGTTGTGTGCATAAATTTACAGAAGAAATATGCTATCATGGATATCATGTAAAATACATGACTGCCAAAGGCCAACCTAAAACCTTAATACAACCAGTCCAAACCCCTTTCCCACTGGAAATAAAAACATAACCACTGAGAAAGGGGAAAAGGGCTTGGCCACAGCTTTTATTTTAAATTAATCAAAATTGAAGACCATAGAAAGTAATGCCGGCTGAAAGGCCACCAACCCTCAGGCAGAACTCTCAAACCAGAGTTTGGTTCCTGTTCATCTGCCGTGGCAGAAAGCCCCTCTCCCAATGATCGGTATTCAAACTGACCTTTACGCCAAGATTACAGCTTAAAAAGGGGAGGGATGAGCAGTAAGATATGGTCCTTATCCTCCCGACTAAAAAGAAGGAGGAGGAGCGATAAGTAGCAACATTTTAAAAACTTTTTTGTAACTTACTGTAGCCAATTTACCCCTGCCTTGAAGAACCGTTCTATGCAGGCAAGCAAGGCACTCCCGGCTCAAAACACCTAAACAGAGCATTGGACTTCCTTACTATCGAAAATACAAAAAAGTGAAGCAAGACCATTTTACAGGTAAAACACATAGCATAACAATACTACAAAGTAACAAATAAATCAATACAGTAATAAAAAACAAAAAAACATGGTATTACACACAGCATAAGTACAAAAATATACTAACTAAAATATGCATTTCTGGATACATACAATTTGAAACTCAGATATAAATATAAAAATGAAACTAAAATGCACAAGATACTGTAATTTTTGATCAGTGCATAGCATGTTTTCACATCACATGGCAAACTTCACATATCAGAGAGAAATGTCCAGGCTCTGCAAAAAAAAAAAAATGCTCCAAGGGCACCCCCTAGAGGATATGTAGGGAATGATAATAGCTTGTTGTGTAAATGGTTTACAATGTATTAATATGGAAAGTGTAAAAGACTATTTAAAACAATGTCATTATAGGTATCTGGAATAGCTTTTTAGAATTTTTTTTATTGTATGGCTTCCGTTTAAAATGAAATTATAAGTCTTATTCAGTATTTTTATGGGAACAATTTTAACCTTCATGTAAGCACTTAGATACCATATATTTACATGTAAATACTCCCATTAATCAAAAGCAAAAATACATTTATTTTACGCTTACAAGGTTATTTTTTTTAGTTTACTGTTAAAATACATGAAAACCAGAAGTACTACAAACTATTCATTTTAAGACATAAGACATTATTTGTTATTTACTTTTATATATATATATAATAAGTAGTGTAAAGATAGCACTCCAAGGACTTCAGAAATATGGTGAAAAAAAAACGTATCTTTATTCAGGCATCAACCTAGGTGGATCAACGTTTCAGTTCACTAATGGAACTCTTGACGAAAGTTCCATTAGTGAACTGAAACGTTGATCTTTACACTACTTATTTTATATTTATTGCTGACCAGCACCAGGCTGATTATCTCTTAACAGGAGTACAAGCATTGGATTTTCTCTCTCTCTCTCTCTCTCTCTCTCTCTCTCTCTCTCTCTCTCTCTCTCTCTCTCTCTCTCTCTCTCTCTCTCTCTCTCTCTCTCTCTCTCTCTATATATATATATATATATATATATATATATATATAATGTTTGTTTTACTTAAACTATAACTGTAGTGTCAGGAATACAAATGTGCATATCTGACACAATAGGTGTGAAATATCATTTAGGTTACTGGCCCCCCTTGACCACCCTCCCATGAAAAAGGTATTTTACACACCTTTTTCCAGCGCTGTGCAGGTCTCACGACTGGCCCTGCCCATGCTCTGCCTATTTGTCTGAGATCATCAAATTTGATGGCCTCAGCCAATCAAATGCTTTCCTACAGGAAAGCATTGGGGGGCTAATGCACACACGCAGCAAAACACTGGGCTGTGCCATTCACCATCTCCTCATAGCTATGCATTGAATCAATGCATCTCTATGAGGCATGTCCAGCTCCTCCATGAGGAGCGTGGAGATGCTGAACATCAGTGCTGCACATTGTGCACCAGTGACTCAGAAAAGCACCGTTCTCGGCCACTAGAAGTATTACTAGGCAGAAATGTAAACACTAAGTGTTGCTTCTAAGTGTGTGTGTGGTTGGAGATATTCTGGAGAGTTTTACAGAAGCTTCAACTGTCTAAGAGCTGTGCTAAGAGTTCTTTTTTACTGTTACAGGTAAGATTCATCTGTAGGAAAAGGTTACTGACTGCACAAGGTTTGATTTCCTGTTGGTAATTATAAGGCATTTGATTGGATTAGGTAGCTACTTGCTATTGATTGCTATTTAAATTAGCTATTGTTTGCTAATAAGCAGAGGCCTACCCAGGTGTTAAACATTCCTAGTGGGAGGTGATTTTAGGAGTATATAAGGGTAGTTGTCATTAGCTTGGCTAATAGAGCTTGGTTGCTTCATCTAAGTGTTGCTTCTAAGTGTGTGTGTGGTTGGAGATATTCTGGAGAGTTTTACAGAAGCTTCAACTGTCTAAGAGCTGTGCTAAGAGTTCTTTTTTACTGTTACAGGTAAGATTCATCTGTAGGAAAAGGTTACTGACTGCACAAGGTTTGATTTCCTGTTGGTAATTATAAGGCATTTGATTGGATTAGGTAGCTACTTGCTATTGATTGCTATTTAAATTAGCTATTGTTTGCTAATAAGCAGAGGCCTACCCAGGTGTTAAACATTCCTAGTGGGAGGTGATTTTAGGAGTATATAAGGGTAGTTGTCATTAGCTTGGCTAATAGAGCTTGGTTGCTTCATCTAAGTGTTGCTTCTAAGTGTGTGTGTGGTTGGAGATATTCTGGAGAGTTTTACAGAAGCTTCAACTGTCTAAGAGCTGTGCTAAGAGTTCTTTTTTACTGTTACAGGTAAGATTCATCTGTAGAAAAAGGTTACTGACTGCACAAGGTTTGATTTCCTGTTGGTAATTATAAGGCATTTGATTGGATTAGGTAGCTACTTGCTATTGATTGCTATTTAAATTAGCTATTGTTTGCTAATAAGCAGAGGCCTACCCAGGTGTTAAACATTCCTAGTGGGAGGTGATTTTAGGAGTATATAAGGGTAGTTGTCATTAGCTTGGCTAATAGAGCTTGGTTGCTTCATCTAAGTGTTGCTTCTAAGTGTGTGTGTGGTTGGAGATATTCTGGAGAGTTTTACAGAAGCTTCAACTGTCTAAGAGCTGTGCTAAGAGTTCTTTTTTACTGTTACAGGTAAGATTCATCTGTAGGAAAAGGTTACTGACTGCACAAGGTTTGATTTCCTGTTGGTAATTATAAGGCATTTGATTGGATTAGGTAGCTACTTGCTATTGATTGCTATTTAAATTAGCTATTGTTTGCTAATAAGCAGAGGCCTACCCAGGTGTTAAACATTCCTAGTGGGAGGTGATTTTAGGAGTATATAAGGGTAGTTGTCATTAGCTTGGCTAATAGAGCTTGGTTGCTTCATCTAAGTGTTGCTTCTAAGTGTGTGTGTGGTTGGAGATATTCTGGAGAGTTTTACAGAAGCTTCAACTGTCTAAGAGCTGTGCTAAGAGTTCTTTTTTACTGTTACAGGTAAGATTCATCTGTAGGAAAAGGTTACTGACTGCACAAGGTTTGATTTCCTGTTGGTAATTATAAGGCATTTGATTGGATTAGGTAGCTACTTGCTATTGATTGCTATTTAAATTAGCTATTGTTTGCTAATAAGCAGAGGCCTACCCAGGTGTTAAACATTCCTAGTGGGAGGTGATTTTAGGAGTATATAAGGGTAGTTGTCATTAGCTTGGCTAATAGAGCTTGGTTGCTTCATCTAAGTGTTGCTTCTAAGTGTGTGTGTGGTTGGAGATATTCTGGAGAGTTTTACAGAAGCTTCAACTGTCTAAGAGCTGTGCTAAGAGTTCTTTTTTACTGTTACAGGTAAGATTCATCTGTAGGAAAAGGTTACTGACTGCACAAGGTTTGATTTCCTGTTGGTAATTATAAGGCATTTGATTGGATTAGGTAGCTACTTGCTATTGATTGCTATTTAAATTAGCTATTGTTTGCTAATAAGCAGAGGCCTACCCAGGTGTTAAACATTCCTAGTGGGAGGTGATTTTAGGAGTATATAAGGGTAGTTGTCATTAGCTTGGCTAATAGAGCTTGGTTGCTTCATCTAAGTGTTGCTTCTAAGTGTGTGTGTGGTTGGAGATATTCTGGAGAGTTTTACAGAAGCTTCAACTGTCTAAGAGCTGTGCTAAGAGTTCTTTTTTACTGTTACAGGTAAGATTCATCTGTAGGAAAAGGTTACTGACTGCACAAGGTTTGATTTCCTGTTGGTAATTATAAGGCATTTGATTGGATTAGGTAGCTACTTGCTATTGATTGCTATTTAAATTAGCTATTGTTTGCTAATAAGCAGAGGCCTACCCAGGTGTTAAACATTCCTAGTGGGAGGTGATTTTAGGAGTATATAAGGGTAGTTGTCATTAGCTTGGCTAATAGAGCTTGGTTGCTTCATCTAAGTGTTGCTTCTAAGTGTGTGTGTGGTTGGAGATATTCTGGAGAGTTTTACAGAAGCTTCAACTGTCTAAGAGCTGTGCTAAGAGTTCTTTTTTACTGTTACAGGTAAGATTCATCTGTAGAAAAAGGTTACTGACTGCACAAGGTTTGATTTCCTGTTGGTAATTATAAGGCATTTGATTGGATTAGGTAGCTACTTGCTATTGATTGCTATTTAAATTAGCTATTGTTTGCTAATAAGCAGAGGCCTACCCAGGTGTTAAACATTCCTAGTGGGAGGTGATTTTAGGAGTATATAAGGGTAGTTGTCATTAGCTTGGCTAATAGAGCTTGGTTGCTTCATCTAAGTGTTGCTTCTAAGTGTGTGTGTGGTTGGAGATATTCTGGAGAGTTTTACAGAAGCTTCAACTGTCTAAGAGCTGTGCTAAGAGTTCTTTTTTACTGTTACAGGTAAGATTCATCTGTAGGAAAAGGTTACTGACTGCACAAGGTTTGATTTCCTGTTGGTAATTATAAGGCATTTGATTGGATTAGGTAGCTACTTGCTATTGATTGCTATTTAAATTAGCTATTGTTTGCTAATAAGCAGAGGCCTACCCAGGTGTTAAACATTCCTAGTGGGAGGTGATTTTAGGAGTATATAAGGGTAGTTGTCATTAGCTTGGCTAATAGAGCTTGGTTGCTTCATCTAAGTGTTGCTTCTAAGTGTGTGTGTGGTTGGAGATATTCTGGAGAGTTTTACAGAAGCTTCAACTGTCTAAGAGCTGTGCTAAGAGTTCTTTTTTACTGTTACAGGTAAGATTCATCTGTAGGAAAAGGTTACTGACTGCACAAGGTTTGATTTCCTGTTGGTAATTATAAGGCATTTGATTGGATTAGGTAGCTACTTGCTATTGATTGCTATTTAAATTAGCTATTGTTTGCTAATAAGCAGAGGCCTACCCAGGTGTTAAACATTCCTAGTGGGAGGTGATTTTAGGAGTATATAAGGGTAGTTGTCATTAGCTTGGCTAATAGAGCTTGGTTGCTTCATCTAAGTGTTGCTTCTAAGTGTGTGTGTGGTTGGAGATATTCTGGAGAGTTTTACAGAAGCTTCAACTGTCTAAGAGCTGTGCTAAGAGTTCTTTTTTACTGTTACAGGTAAGATTCATCTGTAGGAAAAGGTTACTGACTGCACAAGGTTTGATTTCCTGTTGGTAATTATAAGGCATTTGATTGGATTAGGTAGCTACTTGCTATTGATTGCTATTTAAATTAGCTATTGTTTGCTAATAAGCAGAGGCCTACCCAGGTGTTAAACATTCCTAGTGGGAGGTGATTTTAGGAGTATATAAGGGTAGTTGTCATTAGCTTGGCTAATAGAGCTTGGTTGCTTCATCTAAGTGTTGCTTCTAAGTGTGTGTGTGGTTGGAGATATTCTGGAGAGTTTTACAGAAGCTTCAACTGTCTAAGAGCTGTGCTAAGAGTTCTTTTTTACTGTTACAGGTAAGATTCATCTGTAGAAAAAGGTTACTGACTGCACAAGGTTTGATTTCCTGTTGGTAATTATAAGGCATTTGATTGGATTAGGTAGCTACTTGCTATTGATTGCTATTTAAATTAGCTATTGTTTGCTAATAAGCAGAGGCCTACCCAGGTGTTAAACATTCCTAGTGGGAGGTGATTTTAGGAGTATATAAGGGTAGTTGTCATTAGCTTGGCTAATAGAGCTTGGTTGCTTCATCTAAGTGTTGCTTCTAAGTGTGTGTGTGGTTGGAGATATTCTGGAGAGTTTTACAGAAGCTTCAACTGTCTAAGAGCTGTGCTAAGAGTTCTTTTTTACTGTTACAGGTAAGATTCATCTGTAGGAAAAGGTTACTGACTGCACAAGGTTTGATTTCCTGTTGGTAATTATAAGGCATTTGATTGGATTAGGTAGCTACTTGCTATTGATTGCTATTTAAATTAGCTATTGTTTGCTAATAAGCAGAGGCCTACCCAGGTGTTAAACATTCCTAGTGGGAGGTGATTTTAGGAGTATATAAGGGTAGTTGTCATTAGCTTGGCTAATAGAGCTTGGTTGCTTCATCTAAGTGTTGCTTCTAAGTGTGTGTGTGGTTGGAGATATTCTGGAGATAAGCTGGAGGTAATCCGAGGTATTCAGGAGGATAAATAAAAAGTTAAGGTTTGTTTGATTTAAATTATTCACCTCATTGGAATGGCAGACTTAGTTCAGTGTAATAGTTGCTTTGCATTTGTTTCACGTTCCACTTTTTGGAGGTTTGGTTGTTGTCTAATCTGTAGACAGTTCTCTATTTTGCGGCAGGAGATTGTATTTTTGAAGTCTGAGATTTGTAAATTATCTGGTTAACAAACTCAGGCTGGAACTGCTGCAAAGCCACTGCAGCAGAGACATACTAGGAATGGCAGATGGATTACTGTAGGATCTGGTAGACTTGGAGTTGTGGATAAAAGGCATATTGCACAGTCTGTTGCTCTACATAATTCATTTTCTGCACTTTCAGAGTGTAGTGGTGTCGTGGAGAGAGGCACTGAGGCTAGTGGTGTTGTGCAGAGAGGCACTGAGGCTAGTGGTGTTGTGCAGAGAGGCACTGAGGCTAGTGGTGTTGTGCAGAGAGGCACTGAGGCTAGTGGTGTTGTGCAGAGAGGCACTGAGGCTAGTGGTGTTGTGCAGAGAGGCACTGAGGCTAGTGGTGTTGTGCAGAGAGGCACTGAGGCTAGTGGTGTTGTGCAGAGAGGCACTGAGGCTAGTGGTGTTGTGCAGAGAGGCACTGAGGCTAGTGGTGTTGTGCAGAGAGGCACTGAGGCTAGTGGTGTTGTGCAGAGAGGCACTGAGGCTAGTGGTGTTGTGCAGAGAGGCACTGAGGCTAGTGGTGTTGTGAAGAGAGGCACTGAGGCTAGTGGTGTTGTGAAGAGAGGCACTGAGGCTAGTGGTGTTGTGAAGAGAGGCATTGAGGCTAGTGGTGTTGTGCAGAGAGGCACTGAGGCTAGTGGTGTTGTGCAGAGAGGCTTGGTGAGGCCTAATAGAAAGCAGTTGTTGGTGGGGGATTCCATCATAAGAGGTGTGGAGATGGACAATGGTGGTCTTGTGAGGTGTCTTCCCGGAGCTACTGCTCACAGAGACAGGAGACGTATCGGTAATATTGTTAAGCAAGCAAAGCAGGAAGGGGAATTGGATGTACTTGTCCATTTAGGGACAAATGACTTGGCTTGCAATGAAGTTTCAGAGGTTAAGGAAGTTTTTAGTGTTTTTGCCAATGATATACGGCAGGTTGCTTCCACATTGTCATTCTCTGAAGTTCTGCCTGTGCATAACACTCAGAATGACAGGCGGATGCGTATTAGGGACTTTAACTTGTGGCTTGGTGAATGGTGTCGGGAGCAAGGATTTGGCTTTATTGCTCATGGTAGCTCTGTTTGGAATGGAAATAAACTGTACAAAAAAGATGGTTTGCATCTTTCTCAAAAGGGAACAAATGTTCTCAGTGAGCAGTTCAGAGGTTTTGCTAGGATGTATTTAAACTAGGAGGGGGGGGCAAAAGGGTGATAAAACATCAATCCAATTGTCCCCCAAAACAAGGACAGAAGGTGCCTGTAGCAAGTGTGTTAAAAAATGATAAGCTTAGAGTCATGTCTACAAATGCTCGCAGTTTAGGGAATAAGATCCATGAACTTGTGGCAATAATGGCAACTGATAGTGTAGATTTAGTCGCTGTTACTGAGACATGGTATAATGAGAAAAATGACTGGGACATAGCAATACCAGGGTACTCTTTATATAGAAAAGACAGGGAAGGCAAGAAAGGGGGAGGGGGGGCCCTGTATGTAAAGAATAGCATAAAATCTAGCCTAATAAAGGTTAGTGAGGCGAACATAGAGTCAGTTTGGGTTACGTTAGAATTTGGTAATCACACAGTAACTCGTGTAGGTGTGATTTATAGGCCCCCAGGACAAATTGAAGAGTTAGATAATCTACTAGTTGAAGAAATAGCTAAAATGACAATGAAGGGGGAAGTTATCATCATGGGTGACTTTAATCTTCCTGATATAAATTGGAAAACAAAAATAGCTACTTGTGCCAGGAGCACACATATTCTAAACTCCCTACTGGGATTGTCTCTAAAACAAGTCGTTGAGGAGCCAACTCGTAAAGAGGCCATACTAGATTTAGTGTTAACAAATGGAGATTTGGTATCAGATATTACTGTACGTGAAAGTTTAGGATCCAGTGATCATCAGTCAGTGTGGTTTAATATAAGAACAGTGACTGAGTCACACCACACAAAAACAAAAGTTTTAGACTTTAGAAAAACAGACTTTTCCAAAATTAGAATATGTGTAAAGGAGTCAATATCAGACTGGAGCAATTTAAATGGAGTCCAAAAGAAATGGGATTATTTAAAAGTTGCACTACTGAAGGCAACAGAAAATTGCATTAGGCTTGTCAGTAAAAGCAAAAAATTCAAGAAACCACTGTGGTACTCCACAGATGTAGCCAAAATAGTAAAAAACAAAAAGTTAGCATTTAGTAATTATAAAAAAACCCAGAGTGAGGAAGACAGAATGACCTATAAGATTAGGCAGAAAGAGGCTAAGCAAGTTATAAGAGCTTCCAAATCACACACAGAAGAGAAAATAGCACAGTCAGTAAAAAAGGGGGACAAAACCTTTTTTAGATACATAAATGAGAAAAGAAAAGTAAAACAAGGATTAGTTAGATTAAAAACAAAAGAAGGAAGGTATGTAGATGAGGATAAAGGTCTAGCTGACTGCCTCAATGAATATTTTTGTTCGGTATTTACAGATGAAAATGAAGGAAAGGGACCTCAGTTAAGAAAAAGGATAAATGAGTCATTTATTACACGTGAGTTTACAGAGGAAGAGGTTCTATTTCAACTGTCAAAAGTAAAGACAAATAAGTCAATGGGACCTGATGGAATACACCCAAAGCTATTAAAAGAGCTTAGTGGTGTACTAGCAAAACCATTAACAGATTTATTTAACCAATCATTGATAACAGGAGTAGTCCCAGAAGATTGGAAGTTAGCGAATGTTGTGCCCATTCACAAGAAAGGTAATAGGGAGGAGTCGGGCAACTATAGGCCAGTAAGCCTAACTTCAGTAGTGGGGAAAGTGATGGAAACCATGTTAAAGGATAGGATTGTTGAACATCTAAAAACACATGGATTTCAAGATCAGAGACAACATGGGTTTACTTCAGGGAGATCATGCCAAACTAATCTTATTGATTTTTTTGATTGGGTAACTAAAATTATAGATCAGGGTGGTGCAGTAGACATTGCTTACCTCGATTTCAGTAAGGCTTTTGACACTGTTGCACATAGAAGGCTTATCAACAAACTACAATCTTTGAGTTTGGATTCCAATATTGTTGAATGGGTAAGGCAGTGGCTGAGTGACAGGCAACAGAGGGTTGTAGTCAATGGAGTATATTCGAAGCTTGGGCTTGTCACCAGTGGGGTACCTCAGGGATCTGTACTTGGACCCATTCTCTTTAATATTTTTATTAGTGATATTGCAGAAGGTCTTGATGGTAAGGTGTGTCTTTTTGCGGATGATACTAAGATATGTAACAGGGTTGATGTTCCAGGAGGGATAAGCCAAATGGAAAATGATTTAGGTAGACTAGAAAAATGGACAGAGTTGTGGCAACTGACATTTAATGTGGATAAGTGCAAGATAATGCATCTTGGACGTAAAAACCCAAGGGCAGAGTACAGAATATTTGATAGAGTCCTAACCTCAACATCTGAGGAAAGGGATTTAGGGGTGATTATTTCTGATGACTTAAAGGTAGGCAGACAATGTAATAGAGCAGCAGGAAATGCTAGCAGAATGCTTGGTTGTATAGGGAGAGGTATTAGCAGTAGAAAGAGGGAAGTGCTCATGCCATTGTACAGAACACTGGTGAGACCTCACTTGGAGTACTGTACACAGTACTGGAGACCCTATCTTCAGAAGGATATTGATACCTTAGAGAGAGTTCAAAGAAGGGCTACTAAACTGGTTCATGGATTGCAGGATAAAACTTACCAGGAAAGGTTAAAGGATCTTAACATGTATAGCATGGAGGAAAGACGAGACAGGGGGGATATGATAGAAACATTTAAATACATAAAGGGAATCAACACAGTAAAGGAGGAGACTATATTTAAAAGAAGAAAAACTACCACAACAAGAGGACATAGTCTTAAATTAGAGGGACAAAGGTTTAAAAATAATATCAGGAAGTATTACTTTACTGAGAGGGTAGTGGATGCATGGAATAGCCTTCCAGCTGAAGTGGTAGAGGTTAACACAGTAAAGGAGTTTAAGCATGCGTGGGATAGGCATAAGGCTATCCTAACTATAAGATAAGGCCAGGGACTAATGAAAGTATTTAGAAAACTGGGCAGACTAGATGGGCCGAATGGTTCTTATCTGCCGTCACATTCTATGTTTCTATGTTTCTATGCCTTTTCTTGGGAAAGGCAGTGTTTACATTCAAATGCCTGCAGGAACATACTATACATACCAGCAACACTACTTTAAGTTGTAGTTGCTCTGGTGATTGTAGTGTTCCTTTAAGAGACTCTCTTCTCTGTGAGCCTCTAGATTGACAGTTATTTAGTAAATGTGTATATTATTAATATAAAGGTGTTTTCTAACATATATATATATATATATATATATATATATATATATATAAATATATAATTGTGGTTGGAGAAAATGTTGTATTTACTTTTTTTTTTTTAAATGTATAAATCTTTTTGAAAATACATTTTTAAAAAGACTAAATACAAATTTAACTATTACCATCTATTAAAAAAGTCTCAATGTAACAAACAATTATCTTAAATTAACATAAAATGAAAGCTAAAAAGCTGTTATTTTATCGCGCTTTTCAATCAGTCAGCAACATTTTCTCACGTCCCATTAGTAAGACAAGATACGTGTTATTGATGCTGAAATGATAAGTTTGGGTTCTTAAGACGACTTGTACAGTGGCTAAAAACACTGCACGTACAGTGCATTTAAGAGAAGTATATCAGCTTAAGAGCATAGTAACGAAAATAATGACAGTATTTATACAAGATCCAAAAGTACAATGAAACATGAAATACGATTTCATCCTTTCAGCTAGGTTTGCTCAAAACATCATGTTCCTCTTTAGTTCCCTTGTTACATAGTTACATATCAGGAGTCTGTCTGTTTGCCAGGCCATTCTTTGCTGGGCACCTGCTTTAGAAATTGCTGATAAAGATATGTACTATTACTCTTTTTATTAACCTCTTAAAGACCAACAACAGTCTGTATCATCATGACAATCTATTCTTTAAAGTGGCACTGGGTCATCTCCCATCGAAAAGATGAAATGCTCACGTTGTCTGTATTGGAGTTTCTCATGATTTACAGCCCAGTCAAAATATATACTAAGACAGAATACTTTGAAGGTAGCTGAGCTACCATCTGCTAAGCATTGTCAAGTTCTCAGCCATCACCAGTGATAGCATAGGTGAGATAGCTCTGACTATGGAGGATCCCGTGGTCTTATGGGATGCTTAATAGACTTCAGTGTTGTACTCTTGCTGATGTTGACTCCTTGCAGCTAAAGCACCAGAAACTGAAGAGGACCATCTGAAGTACCAGAAACTGAAGCAGACGTAATGGACAGGGTCAGGTATGTGTTACTCACATTCCCTTGCAACACTCAGCCACCACACTGCCAGTGGAGCATGGATTACATTAGGAGAACATGAATGGAGATTGGAGAGAGAAGTGGTGAAACCTTGTGTTCTGCCAATCATAAGGTAAAAATAAATAAGTTAATATTTGTTAACTAACTTTTCTTTATATATTTGAAACACTGTAATACATTATGGTGGACTCAAAATCACATATAATAGTTGTTTTATTTTTTATTATTATTTTTAAGTGCATAACAGTCGTTTGGCAGAACAAATATAGATATACAAGATATAACTAATTACAGAGTAAAATGTAGCATCTGCAAAATCACTTGATATAATTAAAGGATCACTCCGGGCACAAAAAAATACATCAATGTTATCAGGAGCTTTTATAAGCCTTAAGGGATTAAACTGTTTATGATAGCTTAATTACAAATGTGCGAAGTCGGCACTCTGCCAAGCTCCTACCGCCAATGGTCCACAACTTCAATGAAAAAGCCATGGACTGTGTGCTGATAATCATCAACTGAAGCTCTCAGACTATCATTAGCACACCTTTAATGTGAAATTGACTTTAGGGAATAATGATGATTAGCAGAATCAAGCTATGAACATCAGAAAGCCATGTCCAGTAAGTAAATTAAATTCAGTTATTATTATTTGTGCCAACAAATTCCATAACACTTTATGGGTGAACTAACAAACATGAAATTGTAACCAGACAAGCCAATGGTTTCATTTCTTAGAAAAGAAAAGGGAAATAAAATACTGAAATATTGAATGGAATCATCCAGTGTGTACAAATATGTAATTTTTAGTTTGAAAAATCATACCAATAAATAGAAAAATATATTTAATAAATTCAAAAACAAAACTTGCAGCAATGAATTATACAAAATATCATATAAAAAAATAAAACAATCGTATATGAAAAAGACCAATATGGGGGGCGTGTCTGGCTTCCGGCGCGTTCAGTCGCATGGAATAAGAGCTCCGGCGATATTTCATCCTGATCAGCTACAATCAAGCTACTTAAAGCAGTAACTCATTTATTTTATCGACAACTATCTGTGGGGTATACAAGACATAAGAAATGTCACTTTACAAACAGCCTAAGGTCCATGAAGTGACCAAACCGAAGAAAAAAGGCCGCCAAATACTGAACAAAGATGGCGGCGAAGAGATAGAGGCCATGTCGGACGGACTTTCAGATCACGACTCGACTTCTTCAAAGTACTCTGACTCACCAATTACAGAGAAAAGCCTCCACAAGATGCTCCAAGAATTAAGAGCAACAATCAAAGCGGACTTTCACCGCATAGATAGTGAGTTACGCAGAGAATTGGCAAATCTGGGTGATCGGACGAGCCATCTTGAAAACAAAATGGGCGATCTGTGCAACGCGCACAATGAAGTGGTGGACAAACTTCAATCTCTTTCGGAAGACAATGAGGCCCTAAAACTAAAATTGGCAGACTTGGAGGACAGATCGAGAAGGCAGAACGTCAGGTTTAGAGGTATTCCAGACGATGTCTCACAAGATACTCTCCCTCAATACGTGCTCTCCATATGCAAAGCCTTAGTCCCTGCTCTGCCGGATTCTGCCTGGGCTTACGACCGTATGCATAGGCTTCCACGTCCGTCTCGGCTATCTCCAGAAGTACCGAGAGACGTAATAGTCAAGTTCCACTATTATGCTCACAAAGAGGCTTTACTATCAGCAGCACGAAAACTGTCAACCCTTCCGGACCCTCACTCCAAAATTGCTTTATTTGTGGACTTATCAGCTGCCACCATGGCGAAACGCAGAGAATTTATCACCATCACCAAAACGCTGAGGAACAACAACATGAACTACAAGTGGGGATATCCGACGAAACTAATCGTATGGAGACAAGGCTCTACCCGGATAATCACCGACGCTAGTGACGGCATGAAGGCCCTCTCGGAATGGGGATTATGGCGCAATACGGACGGCAAAAGCACAGAATCCGGAGAAGCCTCCCCGAAGAAGATTCTTGCGGACTGGCACATGGCGGGAGCACAGTCTACAAAGACATGAACTTTGCTTGCCACTCATCGAGATTTATTAAGCAGCTTGGGTATGATGCATCAATGTATATGTTAACTGTTGAAAATGTTATTTACTTGATCCGTAAGCCCCCTTGTGCCGGACCCGTTCACGGGTTCAATAGGTACCAACCACCTTTCGATTACCTAAGAGCACGTTAGGGATTATTAATCCACTAAATTTTCTACCGCTAATACCAACCTAAATGTAACCTCATAGGTTTCCTCTTGTGAAACACAATGCTACTGTTAGTTTATTTCACATTTACAGGCCTTATATAATTTAACTTCCTTTATACGTTATCCGTTCATTTGCCACCCTATAACTGTGTTCACCGCTTACGGAACACTACCACTTGCACCCTGGCTATAGTTATAATTAATGACTCCAAACAAACATCGGGGTTGATACTCTCCATTTAAACGATGTGGACTCCCTGTGGTCTTGTTCTGTATTAGTTATCCAGAGGGATGAGGTCGATCCACAAGCCAGATCTAGAAAATCACTATACGTTTAACGACTATACAGTCGAAACATCACTTGTAGACCACTCAATCGTAACAATCTCAGACGACCGAACCCCTTCCCTCTTACTTCGCTTGTGATACGTAATAACATTATGTGTCTACCGAACGGCCTTACAGGTACTGTTGTGCTTACAGTGCTGTTCACAGGCGTTCATAGGGGCTCTTAGTAACTCCTCGCCACCTTCTCAATATGTTGCTTGTATGCGCTTCGATGTTAACCGCTAACTGTGCGATATTCTATCGCAGATATGGATTTGTTTGTTCTTTTCATGCCTAAATATATATCACACCTCTTATAGTTATTTGTGTTACACCCTATCAGGATGTCAGGAGCTCCACGTTTCCCCACCACCCAAGGTCACCTCTCGAGATCACCTCTGAGTGTTCTCTATATGGCCTTTTCTCATCTCCTTCATAATGGAGATTGTTGTATATACTTCAGTTCGTTGTTTCCCCCAATTTTCCACCCCCTTTCCCTAATTACCGATATACCCCTAACAGAGTTCTCCACATGTACATCAGACTTTATAAAGAGATTGATTGGGATAAATTTGCAGAATGTTAACGTTTTGTTGGGTAGCCTACCCTGCATTTGTATAGTCCATACTATTACAGTCACTCTCAACCCATCATAATGTTTTATAATAATATGAAAATTCTGTCCATCAATGTTAAGGGCCTGAATAGTCCTAATAAAAGACGGCAGGTGTTAAAAGAAATGAATGCTTCAAAAGCAGCTATAGTGTGTTTGCAAGAAACTCACTTTCAGAAAGCAAACTCGCCTAAACTTTATTCGAAAAATTACCCTGTCAGTTATCATGCACAAGCACCCAATAAAACTAAAGGGGTGGCTATTCTCTTCCATTCAGACTGGGTCTTCACACTAAATAATCAATACTCCGACCCAGAGGGCAGGTTGCTCATACTGGTAGGTGACCTGAATATTATCCAATTAACATTAGCCTCCCTTTATGCACCGAATGTAGCCCAATATCCGTTTATAAAGAAAGCCATCAACAAAATATCCCGTCTTAAACAAGGCCACTTAATACTCTGTGGCGACTTTAATTGCACGCTAGACCCGCACATGGACACACAACGCATTCAAAACAAACCACCTAGTAAGGCATCTGTACACATGGGAAATTTGTTCTCCCACTTGCTGCACTCAGTGGACCTGTATGACTCTTGGAGAAACTTATACCCCGCAGCTAGAGATTACTCTTATTTTTCGCATGTCCACACTACGTACACACGCATAGATCTCTGCCTGATTGATAAATCTACACTACCACACCTCAAAAGTCAAACAATTGGACAACGTTCATGGTCTGACCATGCTCCGATAGAAACCGTTATTGAAGTCCCCTATCCTGCCAAAGGGCGGGGTAAATGGAGACTAAACGAGTCAATTTTAGACTGCCCAAACAATCATAAAACTATAGCTATGGAACTAGATAACTATTTCACGACAAACTCCACTGATATCACTTCCACTGAAACAGTATGGCTTGCCCATAAGGCGGTCATCAGAGGTGAATTCATAAAATTGGGATCCCATCATAAAAAACGTTTCCAAAACTCGCTCACCGAGTTAACCCAAAAATTGACTTTACTGGAGCAATCCAATAAGACCATTCCATCTAAATCCCTATCTAAACAAATAACCAAAGTTCAAGAGGCACTTCGCCAATTACACGCTCAGGATTACCATAATAATGCACGTAAGCTGCAACAACATTATTACCACATGGGAAACAAAGCAGGTAAATTGCTAGCAAACAAATTGAAAGCTAAATACCTTCAGACAAAAATTCCCTACATCATTTCCAAATCGAACTCAAAAATATATAACCCTAATAAGATTGTGGACGAACTGTCCTATTACTACGAAGACCTTTACAATCTACATACAAATACAGATACCCATACGCCCAATCCTGAAGAAATTAAAAATTATTTGTCACAGGTTGATTTACCACAGGTCACACAACAGCAGAATGACATGCTGAGCGCACCCTTCACGGAAGAGGAGGTCGCGACAACCATACGGTCCCTCCCCAAACACAAAGCCCCAGGTCCTGATAGACTCTCAAACTACTATTACATTAAAATGGCACCACAACTGATTCCTCACATCACGAAAATATTTAACACAGTTCAAAAATCAGGATCATTTCCACGAGAAATGCTGGAAGCATTCGTCATAACCCTGCCCAAACCGAATAAATCTCCAACGATTTGTAGCAACCTTCGGCCAATATCACTTTTAAATGCAGATGTCAAATTATATGCCAAATTAATCGCCAACAGACTGAAACCCCTATTGCCCAACTTAGTCTCCATTCAACAAGCAGGTTTTGTCCCTGGTAAACAGGTAGGAGACAATACAAGATATTGTATGGATCTATTGGAGTGGGCATTTAAAAACAAAGTGAAAGGTACCTTCATGGCTTTGGACGCTGAAAAGGCCTTTGACCGCCTGAATTGGTCTTATATGGAACACACACTATCAGCGTTCCAGTTCTCAAGCCACTTCATCACTAGCATTAAGGCCCTTTATTCATCGCCCTCTGCTAAGGTCTTCAATACAGGCTTTACTTCTCGTAGCTTTTCCATAAAAAATGGTACTAGACAGGGCTGTCCCCTATCACCTCATATTTTTATTTTATGTCTGGAACCACTGGTTAGATTTATAAAAAAGACACCTTAATCCCAGGCCTTATCACACCAGCTGGGGAAAAAAAGATTGCACTTTTTGCGGACGATATCATGCTATTCCTCTCTGACCTGACGCATTCAGTCCCTCATGTTGTACACACTTTGCAGTCATACGGTAAAATATCGTATTACAAAAACAACATTGCCAAAACACAAATCCTTCCCTTCAACCTAGACTCCAAAACGATAGATGATCTTAAAGCCCAGTATCCATTTGAATGGCGTAAAAGCTCGATTTCCTACTTAGGAGTCAAAATAGCTCATACCACAAAACAAATTATTTTAGAGAATCATGTGGAGACCCTGACAAAGCTTTCAAAACAAATTGAAAAGTGGGACAAAGCCAATGTCTCCTGGTTGGGTAGAATCTCTTCGCTTAAAATGATGACAATCCCTATAATATTATATTTGTTTAGGACGCTGCCCATAGCTCTTCCCAACGCTCTCTTACAAAGATTCCAGAAAATGTTAAACGCTCACATATGGAAGAGAAAGCCCCCGAGAATTTCCTTTAGGACCCTGTGGCACCCCATGGAGAGTGATGGCCTAAACATACCTAACATCAAAAACTATTATATGGCAACGGTATTAGCGCAAGGAGTCGATATAATAACACACAACCCAATATGGCTACACCTAGAGGAGAAATGTGGAAACTTACAGCAAATATCGCATAGTCTGTGGTCCTCTTCATTCTCCGAATCACAGTGCATATTATCAGCTTCCAAATTTTTACTAAAATCATGGAAGTCCTGGAGCCCCCGGTTATGTCCAAGTCCCGAATTGCTATTTAATGCTCCCTTACAAGCACTCACGGCCATTTCTCCAGACCTGCCTATGCAACACTGGGTATCTAAGGGTATAACCCATGTTCACTCACTGTATTCAGCTAAGGGGTTAACTCCATTCCCTAATCTGCAAAAAACCTTCGAACTACCTTCAAGGGACCTTTTCGTGTACCTGAGGGTCAAACACATCTTACAGTCTAGATCCGTAAAACATGTCCGCTCCCTAGCAATGAGTAAACTGGGGCATATCTGCTTCACAGCGCATAAAAAGACACCCATAGTGAAATCTCTTTCCCTTTGTTATGCAACCCTGGCGTTGAACAATGACAAAAGCAATGCTAAATTGCCTTATATGCTACGTTGGGAACAAGAGCTAGATGAAACATTCCCCATGACCAATTGGGTGAATGCCATAACTTACACCAAACAATCATCAAAATGTGTTACTCACTGGGAAGCGTATTTTAAAATATTAATGAGGTGGTACATGACCCCATCTAGATTAGGCAAGATTTATTCTGGGTCAAATAGGTGCTGCTGGAGGTGCGGGGATCCAAACGGTACATTGAAGCATCTATTCTGGGATTGTAAGGTCCTGCACACCTTCTGGTCACAAATCCAGCATTTAACAGCCTCAATTAGCAATCACAGTCTTCCACTCTCACCCGCTATATATCTCCTTCACTTGACTCCTGAAATACACAACCTCCCGTCCAGAGCGGCAGTATTAAACATCCTTGTGGCAGCTAAACTCAGCATAGCCGCCCACTGGAAAAGCAAATTGTGCCCCACTGTCCAGGAGGTCATAAAACGGGTCCATACCACCTACATCTTCGAAAAGGAATGGGCACATAGAAGTAATAACCCATCATTCCTCAAACTCTGGCAAAACTGGGAAACAATAGCAGACAACACCCAATAACTATCTTAATATGTACTCTGTTGTAGTGAAACTCTTATCTGTTCCCCCACCCCACCCCTTTTTCCCCCTGTTAATATAATTAACGTAGTCTTTCCTACAAATTTGTAACATTGCTATGGGAATTCATTCACTCACACTTGCATACTAAAGCTTTCATTAACACTAATGTCACATTAGTTCTATGTCATAGCTTGTGTTTTTATATGGTTTTATTCGAACCCACCCATCGGTAATACTAATGTGTACCCCGCTGTCTCATACTTCCACGCAACGTGTATCACATCACTTTATCCCCCTCAAGGTTGTATTTATGTCAAGCTCTTACAGTATACGATAGATGAAAAATTTGCTATAATTGTTAAGCACAGCAAGTTGAGATAAGGCAATAGGATTACTGCCGATACTACTACAACTTAAAAGTAGAATACTAAAGACATTGATGCTCTTGGGGTATTTTGTACAGCGATAAGTAAATACTCTACGTTCATATATTTTGTTGTACCAATGCACCTTACTTGGCTTTATTGTGTTCTACAAATTTTACTTAAATTGCTATGTAAGGTTTTACACCACAGTATTATACTCTGTATTGCTCGCATATGCTGTTGTATAATGTACTTTATTGTGATTGATATTCCCATGTTTATTTCAACCAATAAAAATATACATTGGAAAAAAAAAAAAGACCAATATGTTGAGTTCAAATGTTTTGCTCATCAAAATTTACAACAATTAAGTAAACAAATTATCATATACAAAAATATAACATATGTATCTAAAAAAGAAAATTATTTTGTATTCATATGCTTTGCTCATTAGTATCTGGATAAGCACTCCAGATCTCTGAAGCACTTTAGATTGTTGAAAAGCTTTTTGTGTGAAGAGTGTGTCCTCTTTGTTTCATTTTGCAAAAAGTGTAGATTTCAATAGAAATTGACACTTTTATAAATTGCCCTTGTAAGCCCCAACCCCCACGGCTGTCAACCAGACAACCGGTCCTGTTACTTCCTGGTTTGGTTAGCTCAATGAGCTGCATTGGGAAGTCTGTGATTGAACAGCCACAGAAAGTCTGGGAGGAGGTTAGTAGGGGAGGGATGGCAAAGAAAGCAGACAGGAGAAATGATATTATATCCCCGTTTGACAAAATATATAAATAAATGCATGAATGCTCTCATTTGGGTTAAATCTACAAAACAACAATTTTTATTTATTATGTATTTGGGTAGTCAAGTGTCCATTTACAATGATTTGGTTACTAGGTTTACAAATCTATGTACAAAGATCCATTGTCTATGGAGTCAGGGTAGAAATCTAACTCTTATCCTCTCTCCTCATTTTTTGAATAATTTAGCAACGTTTTTAAATTGAGGGTAAAGACTAGACATGTTCCATTCATTTTGGGATGTTTCCAAATCAGCAAAAAAACTAATTAAATGAAAACAAGTAGACCCATAACAAATCAAAACAAAGCATTTCAGATCAATTTGTTTTGATAAGAGTAACAAATTAGAGAGTTACCTACTATACAACTGAAAGATCAAAATTTTGTAAGGGCTTTTCTTAAATGTGATCTTTCAGCTGTTTAGCAGATACTCCCCTAATTTGGAATCCTTAAATATAGCTATCTCACATAAGGATAGCAAAATAGGTAGGTAATTTACTAAACCGCAGACAGAGTAAAATTAACAAAAGTCTTTTCTTAATTTAGATTTGTAAACTGCTTATTAGATAACTCCCCAATTTGGTATCCCTAAAATCTACCAAACAGCTTAAAGAGCAAACTTAAAGGGACACTATAGTCACCAGAACAACTACAGCTTAATGTAGTTGTTCTGGTGAGTATAATAGCTCCCTACAGGCATTTTAATGCAAACACTGTCTTTTCAGAGAAAAGGCAGTGTTTACATTGCCCTTAGGGACACCTTCAAGTGCCACTCCTTAGATGGCCACTGGAGAGGCTTCCTGGCTCAGGGCGGCACAGTAAGCAGCCCTACCATTTAGCATCTCCACTCTCTGCATGGGAACACTGAATTTTCCTCATAGAGATGCATTGATTCAATGCATCTCTATGAGGAGATCCTGATTGGCTTAAATGGCATTCGGCCCTGCCCCCTTGCCAATTTTAACCAATCCAATGCTTTCTCTATGGGAAAGCATTGGATTGGCTAAAAATCGGCCATTTTGATGATGTCACAAAGGGGGCAGAGCCAGCGCCGGCAGAACCACGCAGTGCTAGAAATAAGGTGAGTTTTAAACTTTTATAGGAGGCTAAGGGGGGGCAAGCCACCTAAATTGTGGGTTAAACACTATAGGGTCAGGAATACATGTTTGTGTTCCTGACCCTATAGTGATCCTTTAAGAAAAGTGATTTTCTTAATTCTGTTTTTTCAGTTGCTCAGTAGATATCTCCCTAATTTGTTATGTTTAAGTATGGAAATATCACCTAAGGATAACAAATTATGGAATCCCTAAATTTGGAAATTGTTATCAATATGGCAATCCCAGGTAAGGATAACAAATTAAAGAGTTATCGATTAAAAAAACAACCTGTAAGATCAAAATTAAGAAAATTACTTTTCTTAATGTTGAACCTCCACCAGTTTAACAGCTACCTCCCTTCATTGTTGTTTCACATATATAAATATTTATATATAAATACATATTTTTCATTATACTAAATTATTTGAAAAGGTTTTCCAAAAATATGAAATCATTTGGAAAATGTATCCATCAATATGAAATTGAGGCCTGTATTTGGTAGTTATTAAACTACCAGCACTTTATAAAATCATGAGACAGTCATAAAAGTGATGTACATGTTTTGATGTTTTCACTGTCCACTTCATCACTGTCAATAAATGCATTTTTCAGCCTGGCTGGCAAAGACTTTATGGTAAAATTGGCCTTGAAGTCTGGACTAGAGAAGACATAGATGATTGGGTTGATGCAGCTATTAAAATAAGCTAGGCAAATACTAACTTCACGTAATATATTACGTGCTTTCCAATAGTTTGTACTTAGTGGTATAAATGGCCAGATGTTGTATGGACACCAACAGATAAAGAAGCAGACCACTACTGAAGTGATGACCTTGAAAGGTCTTTGAGATCCACCATGCCTTTTAAGAGTCCTCAGTTTAAGAACAATCAGACTATAGCTAATAAGGATGACCATGAAAGGGAAAACAAACATGAGCACTAGTTTAGGGTTAAAAATAACTCGTGCCTTGTGTTTTTTACTCTTCAACATTAAATCAATAATTTTAACATTACAATCTGATACGAAATTTGTATAGTTATAAAAGGCTACATACGGTGTAGTTATGATGAGACATATCCACCAAATATACACTGAAATAATACGAGCTAGCCTGCGAGTTCTGTGTATTTTAGACCAAAGTGGCCACCAGACAGACACGCAGCGATCAATGCTGATAACTGTTAAAAAATAGACACTGGTAAGCATGTTAAAGAACATCAAGGAGGTACTGACTTTACATAAACTATTATTAAAGGTGTTGCTCTGGACAACCATTGACCATTCCGTTATACGAAGGAGTAGAGCACTGTTACATATTAAATCCGTAATGGCCAGATTGAGGAACCATACAGCACTGATACTTTTCATCTTGAATCCAGCAATCCAGATAACGAGACTGTTTCCTGTTACCCCCAAAATGAATGTCAAGGTGTAAGAAATGATACAGGGTATGGCAAGACTCTGATAAAAATCAGAATATTCTTGCAAAGTAATTTTTATTCCTTGTGTTGGATCATCGCCCACAATTTGATAATAAGGCTCATCAGGAATCTCCAAATTGTTCATTATCCTACAAGTTAAATAAATACAAACACATTATTACATTGTTAAATTTAGAAAAAAACAACAACAAAATAACTAACATAATATTTAAAGTTTAAATACCATAAATATCTAATATAAGGGGCATTTGATATCTCGTAAAAGAAAATGTTGAGATAATTTGATATTTAAAATGATAATGTAGGTTACCTGAAATGCTTTAGAAAACCAGACTTTATTGTTTACTATAGCCATACGTTAATCTATATTCCACTGTAATATTAATTTAAGCATAATTAAAGGGACACTATAGTCACCAGAACAACTAAAGCTTCAGAGAAAAGGCAGTGTTTAAATTGCCCCTAAGGACACCTTCCAGTGGCCACTCCTCAGATGGCTCAGGGCTGCACATTAAGTAGCCCAGCCGTTCAGCGTCCCCACGCTCTACATGGAGATGCTGAACATTCCTCATAGAGATGCATTGATTCAATGCATCTCTACGAGGAGGTCCTGATTGGCTAAAAAGACATTTGACCCCGTCCACGTACCGATTTTAGCCAATCCAAAGCTCTCCCATAGGAATTGGCTAAAAATCTGCCATTTTGATGATGTCACAAAGGGGGTGGAGCCAGCACCGGCGGACCTGCCCGGCGCTGGAAATAAGGTGAGTTTTAAACTTTTATAGGGGGGTATGGAGGGGCAATCCACCTAACTGGTGGGTTTAGCACCATAGGGTCAGGAATACATGTTTGTGTTCATGGAAAGACATATGATTCGTGCAATCTGGTAATTCTATTTTTGGTGGAGCAAATGTAATTCATCACACAGTTAGTTCATGCCACTTTTGGTTGAAAGAATCCCATTATTAAATAAGTTCATAGTCAACTCTTTACTGAAGGTTTAAGCGATGAAGTGGAAAACTGGAGGCATTGGAGAAGTGTTGCTACGTAGTATAAATAAAAAATGCATAAAGTAGTGGACATTGGATAGATGCACTGCACAGCTTTATAGCAATGTCCCAAAGCAAAACAAAACAATAGAAAACGGAACCCCTTAAGGACTCGTGATGGAAATATCCCATGATGCTGGCCTTTTTCCTCTGAAGTCGTGTCCTTAAGGGGTTATAGGAAAATTAAAGGCCAGAAAATAATGATCCTTTTTTCAGGACTACAAGTTCCCTTCTATTGCTGTCACCTTTTTTTTAAGACAAGTTCTGTTAAATATATTATATTTACCTTATTTCTGCTACTACCTCTTGATCTATCTCTGTCTTTGTCTACAAACTTCTCGTGGCATAATATTTATAAGTAATATTTAAAACCACTCCTGCTAAAGGTGATGTTCTTACCAACAGCCAGCATGGAATAAAATGGCTGCAAATATTTATATTACAGAAACAACAGTACTGCCTGGGCGTTTAGATGAATATGTGAAAATATGTCTCTTGCTGAAAACTATTAAATGGAGAATATTTTCCTCAAAAAAAGCTACCCCTTCAAAATACATGCATACATTACATAGGTACAACATACAGTGAGGGGGAAAAAGTATTTGATCCCCTGCTGAATTTTGAACGTGAGAGGCAGAATAACAACAACAACAACAAAAATCCAGAAAAACACAAGTCAAAAAAAGTTATAAATTGATTTGCATGCCAATGAGTGAAATAAGTATTTGATCCCCTATCAATCAGCAAGATTTCTGGCTCCCAGGTGTCTTTTATATAGATAAAGAGCTGAGATTAGGAGCACTCTCTTACCTGTATAAAAGGTACTCTGGCACCATAACCACTACATTGTAATCAGGTGTTCCTTTACAAATAAGAGATCCTTAGAAACAAATTCCTCCATGAATGCATAAAAAGAGCCAGTTACCTTCTCTACATTATTGTTTTCTCTACTATTTACTAACCCAATACACCTTCTTTTCTAAATCTGTCACATTATATTCATATACATCACATACCTAATTCAATTTCTTTGGATAGATTGCACTTTACCAACATCTTTTGCATTATCCTCCATGTCCTTTAGATGTTAATATTTTGCCTCTCTTCTTCCATTGAAAAGTAACATGTGACATGTTGCCACATTAAAGGAACACTTCAAACACCATAACCACTACTGAATTATGTAGTTGTTATGGTACCATGAGTGCCCTGGCTCCCCCCTTTGTATTGTTAGTAGTCAAACTGTTTTAGAAACACTTGACTGGGGTCTGCTAGGCACCATCCCCTGCCTCCACTACAGCGCAGTGCGCTAGCCACTAGCTGAAGTCAGCTAGTTTGACTTTTTACAATAGAGGGGTGCCAGGGCACTTCTGGAACCATAACCACTACAGCACACTGTAGTGGTTATGATACTTTGAGCATTCTTTCAGCAAGAATAACAATAATAGTAATCAATGGGATACAATGCCATAAAAATAAATACATATATTTTTTGAATAAAACACTAAATAATGCACAGATTTCAGGATAGATCACATAACGGAGATGAAATTGGAAAATGTGGTGATAGATAGTTTTGAGTTAATGCGGTAAATTCATGCCATTTTAAACTTGTGCCATTTCCGACACTATACATCTGCAAACGCACAATTAGAACATTGACGCACCTAGAAAAACTGGAGGGGGCAATAGTTGTCAATTTGGATCTTTTATTAAAACTGATTAGATACTAATTTATTTAATGTACTTTTTTACTGTTCGATTTAAAGATAATGTTTACCTTGTTAAACCTTCTAATGAAGTACATTTTCTTACAAATATAACATTTCAATAATTTACATTTTAGTTAGTTGTTTGCACTATGCACGTAGCCTCATCATTTAGACTGCAACTATAACATGATGTTTATTAACTAATTGAGGGTTATTTACTAAACTGGGAAAGAGATCTGATTAGGGAATTGCAAATTGTATTCCAAATTAGATGGATACTTTCTCCAACTTTAGTTTTTTTGGCTTAAAATATTTTAACCATAACATTTGCAATTTCCTTATCAGTTATCCATAATTTACAGTTTATTGAATAACCTCAAGCCTCAAGAAAAATCTTTAATATTATTTGTCTTTGAAAATACACTCGACAGCCAATCTCTTATATCTTATTTTTTGTTTATTCTTCTCTGCTGTCTCTTTATTTTTTTACTGATGTCTTCCCTTGTTCACATTTTTATACCTTTGTTTTTTTTTTCTTTACCCCAGGTGTGTTATTGTAATAACTTGCACTGATGTATTTGTTGTCTTTGTCTTGCTTCTATATTGTGTTTGTTTGCATTTATGTTGTTTGTGTTATTGTCTTTGCACTTTGGCTTGCTTTTTTTTCTTTTGTTATTCCTATGTATTTCTTTTAATTTATGTTAGTCCTTTCTTGGACATCACATTTTTTTCTGATGTAAGTCTTCTATATATTATAAAAGGAGTATAACTCTGTATTTTGTTTTATTCCAAAAAGCTGTTCACATTCTGATTATTCCATAAAACTGATTATTTGAGTACCTGGGCCCTTGTTTTGTTTTTTGTTTTTTTCTGTCTTAATCACAGACCGTTTTCCTATTTTATCATAAATGTCTTGCTAAATTAAAAGGGAAAAAAAAAGGAATTACAAGAGAAAAAAAAGCAGAGCAAAGTACAAGGACAATTACACAAACAACATAAATACGAACAAACACAATAAAGAAACAAGACAAAGACAACAAAAACATCAGTGCAAGTAATTACAATAACATGAGGTAAACAAAAAGAAAGAAGGTATAAAAATGTGACCAAGGGAAGACATCCGCAAGAAAGTATCTGTTTACTCTTTCTAAAAAAAAAAAAAAAAAAATTACGTATACTTTATACAACGATGTACATAGGCAGATATTTGCAAAGAAAAATGCAAATCGATAATATACAAGTTTCACACAACACAGAATAACAGCATTGATGATCTGGCCTCCGTTAGCATGAAAATAAATGTGTATCTTGTGTTTCCTACCTTTATATGGTAAGCCACCAGACTGCAACTGTTGGTTTTCTTTCAGATTCTATTTCTTTCAAATTATTTCCTCAAGTTATTATAATCAGCAATTATTTTATAAAATGTTTGTATATATAATTGATGTAACATCACTCATTCTTTCTTATTTAGAAATGGATTCTAAACTTGTGACTTTCCTTAAAGAAATCACTCTGATCTAATGAGAACAAGGCAACATAGTGAATGACTCGGGCTGATAAAGAGATAACGAAACAGTTCTTTTTCCACAGCTTACAAAGCAAACAACTAGCCATGTATGGTGGTAATTGGAATAGAAATCGCAGATAATTTAATAAACTTATAACCCCCCCCCCCTGTTCCTTTTCTTAATTTTAGCACAATTTCTTTAAAAATAATTTAAGTGCATTTAAGTGTAATTTAAGTGCCACTAAAATATCTACTGATCAATATACAAATAAAGTGCTACAAGTGAATAGGCGAACTTTACTCAAATGGGAGATTGCAGTTACCTTTTTACCAGATAGAAAATATTAGAAACTGAGGAGAATAATTGCCAAGACTAATTAAAACATGAGAACGAATGGAATCTGTCTCTGAAACAGTTACCATGCTCTCTCCGTAGCTTAAAATGTATCAGTGTATTCACTGTTTAATCAAGGGCGCACAATGAAGTGCATCTCAAAGTAAGTTCAGTACTTCTTAACTCAGCACTGTGTTGTGTTTCATTGAGCAACTGTGGTCTCCGGGCTGAGCCTTTCAGTAGAGCCAAAGGTTCTAAAAAGATAAGAGTGAAGAGTGGTGGGCAGATAATGGAAAAGTACCAAAAAAAAGTAAAATTAAATGGCTCCTTAAGTACAATAATAATATTTTCAGTGCCCCATTCTATAAATCTTAAACTTGATTCCTTAGTTTGCCAGAGACCCTATGCCATCTAAACCACCTATATGCCAGGACATGCAATGTGTAGGCACATGTTCATTCTCAAAGCCCTTCCCCATTGCAATGACTTCTTCATTTGTTGGAGACCATTCAGTGCTCAGCAAGTAAGCCGTTACTTACATTTCATAACAGCATATTTATTCTCAGTGCTCTATACTATACATAGCATCCAAGTCGGTCTATGTATAGCAACAGTGCTATATTGCCACTGTAACCACAATTCACACATTTTGTGACACAAACGCCATGGCTAAATCTCTAGACGGACGTCCCACTGTAAAGCCATAGGCTTTGCAAAATAAATCTTAGATAAAATCTGCACATCCACGCATACGTAAAAAAAGCAAATAAAGAATTCCATGTTTTTAATATAAACTAGAAAGTGCGCTGGTCATCTGTAAGTGAAAATGCAGTTGTTTTTTTTAACTTGGCACAACTTGATGTTTGTAAGCATATCAATCTGATAAACTATGGATATAGTCCTAAGACATAGTGATAAGGTGTTCTGATATTTTCTCATCATATAACGTGACTCTTATCATAATCTAGATGATAAAATTAGAAACTTGACAGTTATTCAGTTAAAGGACCACTCTAGGCACCCAGACCACTTCAGCTTAATGAAGTGGTCTGGGTGCCAGGTCCCTCTAGGATTAACCCTTTTTATTATAAACATAGCAGTTTCAGAGAAACTGCTATGTTTATACTGAGGGTTAATCCAGCCTCCTAAACCTCTAGTGGCTGTCTCATTGACAGCCGCTAGAGGCGCTTGCGTGCTTCTCACTGTGAAAATCACAGTGAGAGCACGCAAGCGTCCATAGGAAAGCATTGTAAATGCTTTCCTATGAGACCGGCTGAATGCGAGCGCGGCTCCTGCCGCGCATGCGCATTCAGCCGATGACGTCGCAAGGAAGAAGGAGAGGAGGAGGAAAGCTCCCTGCCCGGCGCTGGAAAAAGAGGTAAGTTTAACCCCTTCCTCCCCCCAGAGCCCGGCGGGAGGGGTCCCTGAGGGTGGGGGCACCCTCAGGGTACTCTAGTGCCAGGAAAACGAGTATGTTTTCCTGGCACTAGAGTGGTCCTTTAAGGGCTAGACATTACAATTCACCCTAATTCTGCAACCTATGTGTTGTGTAACCAATTCTAAAACAACAAAATCCTTTGTCCGTGCTGCATTATGCAACTCTGCAGAGAGACTGCTATGTATCAGAATATCACATATGGAGCAAAGGCTGCATCTTAAATTTCAACAGTGACAAATACACTGAACAAAATTCTAAATGCAACATTT
The DNA here is from genome assembly GCF_036172605.1 of Pelobates fuscus. Classification (NCBI taxonomy): domain Eukaryota; kingdom Metazoa; phylum Chordata; class Amphibia; order Anura; family Pelobatidae; genus Pelobates; species Pelobates fuscus. The sequence goes on along the minus strand of NC_086327.1, from coordinate 18,071,187 downwards.
TTATTTTTGCCCCTATTTCTCATGAGCTGAACTCAAAGATCTAAGACTTTTTCTATGTACACAAAAGGTCTATTTCTCTCAAATATTGTTCACAAATCTGTCTAAATCTGTGTACAGTAAAAAAAATGGGAAATTGAGAAGTATGTAAAAAGTTAAAAGAACACTATAGGGTCAGGAACACAACCATGTATGACCCTATAGTGTTAAACCCACCATTTAGTTGGCTTGCCCCCCTTAGCTACATTAAAGTTAATAAAACTCACCTTTTTCCAGGGCCACGCGGGTCCATCTGCGCTACCTCAACCCCCTTGGTGACGTCATCAGAATTGCAGATTTTGAGCCAATCCGATGCTTTCTCATGGGGAAAGTATTGGATTGGCTAAAATCAGCAAGAGGGCTGGGCCAGACACTGTTTTGACCAATGAGCATCTCTTCACAGAGATGCATTATTTAGGGGTTGGGGAGGGGGAAGCATAACATTTATTTAGAGGTTGGGAAGGGAGGGGGGCAGCATAAACTTTATTAAGAGGTTGGGGAGGGGGCAGCATAAAATTTATTTAGAGGTTGGGAAGGGAGGGGGGCAGTATAAACTTTATTTAGAGGTTGGGGAGGGGAGCAGCATAAACTTTATTTAGAGGTTGGGGAGGGGCAACATAAACTTTATTTAGAGGTTGGGAAGGGAGGGGGGCAGCATAACCTTTATTCAGAGGTTTGGGGAGGGAGGTAGCATACACATTATTTTAAGGTTAGTTATGGCTCTATGTTAGGTTTATGTTTATGTTAGGTTTTGCATATGAGAACATTTTATAATTACAATTTAATACTTTACGTGTTTGAATTATTTGGGCTTGGTGAAGGGGCGGAGTCAAGGGGCTGGAGCATGGGGGTGACGGCAAAATGAGACTTTGACTAGGGTGGCAAAAATCTGTGCACCAGCCCAGGACATAGAGCTACAAAGAACAAATACTTAGAACCATTTAATGAAAGGTCAAGAGCAAGAGAAGAAGAAAGGAACAACAAAACGGAACAATCTATAAAAAAAAAAAAAGCAAAACCTTTAGATTACTTACCAAATACAACTTTCTACCAAGGTAAGAAAAATATAAAATCAATCCAAATTTAGAGTATTGTTGATCCATGTTATAAGACTTATGTAATATCTAGCAATGTGTGACATTTTGAGTAGTTGAATGTAAATACAATTTAACAAAAAGTCACTCTATATACTAATTCAAATAGCACACTGACCGCAGTCCACTCTTTCAATTACTTGGGTATGTTGCATCTAAACTTTATCCAAAACTAGGTGCCATGTACAGAAACAAATCCTGCCTAAGCCCTACAGTTAAGGAAAAGATTTACAGCAAATGCTGATGCCAATAATTGATTATGGTGTTGTAGTATATGCACCTGCACCGCAATCCCACATTAATAAACTCAATACATTGTATAACTCATCCTGCCAATTTGTGCTACAATGTAATTAAAGGACCCACCATTGTGACATGATAAAAGAACCAAACTGGTTGTCGCTGGAATCCAGATGCACCCTTCATCTTTCCAGCCCTCCGATCCAGTACCAGCACTTTATTTAGTCTACCTCAATGCAAAAAGAAAGCAGCCCAATCCTCATTTTCCTACAGAGCACCACAATTATGGAACGACCTCCCGCACACTTTCAAATCTTCCCCAGGCTTAAAATCCTTTAAGAGATCCCTCTCTACATATCTCAAAACAGAATGCACCTGTCGTGGTTGATTATATATTTCCTACCTGTTCTATGTTAAATTTTGTATATATTGTGTATTAATATTGTTTTTTGTTTTGGCGGCGACCAGGAGAAGCGGGAAAACTCCCTCTCACCGCGGACAACATCTCCTCGCACGGCAGAGGACTTACCGCTGACACTAGGAGGCATCCGCGCACTAATGGCAGAAGTCACAGATAATATACAGCAAATCATGAAAATGCAGCTTCAAGAACTGGCATCGGAACTCCGTAAAGAGGTACAGGAGATAGGCACCCGCACAGCACAGATCGAAAACAAAATGGATGAATACGCAGTGGCACATAATAGTCTGGCAGACAAGATCCAGGAAATGGATGATATCCTGGGGGCGCAGAGACTAAAGTTGGCAGATATTGAGGACAGGTCCAGGAGAAACAACCTCAGATTCCGGGGAGTTCCAGAATCTATACAGAATGCAGACCTTCACAACTACCTCTCCGAAATGTTCCAGGCCCTCACGCCTGAAATACACCCGGACCAATTGATCATCGACAGAGCACACAGACTACGCAGACCAAAGCATCTGCCACCAACAGCAACAAGAGATGTAATAGCCAGGATACACTTCTTTCACGCCAAGGAAAAAATTATGAGGGCTAGCAGAAATGCAGGCATGCCAGAAGAATATAAAACAATTAAAATCTTTGCGGACCTGTCGGCGGAAACGCTCCATTTTAGGAAATCGCTAACGCCCATCACCACCGTCTTAAGAGAACAGAACATAAACTACAGATGGGGATACCCAGCCAAACTCCTGATCTCACACCAGGACTCAATTCACTCAATCACAGAGTTGGCGCAAGGATTACAAAAGCTGAAAGAATGGGGAATACCTCTACCTACCACGCCATCTGTTCCATCCAGCAAGGTTCCGAGAATGTCGCCGGAGTGGACGCCCCAGTGAGCCAGCTTGGATATACGTAACTATGTACCATACACACCACAAACTTAGTACCAAAGGTTACACACATGACTGAAAGTTTACACACTTTATACCGCTAGACGACGCCATATATGCCTCGATCCTACATGGCACCAATTTTTGTGAACTGGCAATATAGCAGCAACTCATGCTGGTTAGACTCTGACTCTGCCCAATACCAACCAGAACACAACCCTGAAAATTGGTGTAGACGGCGAAAATCTTTTCCACCATTGAGGTTTAATTGTTTTCAACACTTAAAGTTGTGTGTGGCATGGACGAAATTTATGTTTTGCTAGTTTATGTTCTAAAAGGTTTATGTATTTACAAATGTAATTGCTCTAAGGTTTCCAGGTGAATGACCGACATGTTAGGCATTTTCACCTGCACCCCCCCCACCAACCGCGCCTACTTGATAGGCCGCGGGAAAAGGCCCCGGATTTGGGCGCCGAAATGGGCACACCACCCACTGTTAGTTTTGTTTCCCCTCCTCATCCCCACCCCACCCTCCTTCAGGCAAGCAAAAAACTGCCCGCAAACTCAGGTTACTAAGCAGATACACAGCGTTTTATTTATGGATAGGGGTATTAACCATACATTACTAACACAACTGGTCTTTGAGCACATAATCATAGCACACTGTAATAATCCGCATATAAATCATGAAAATCGTGACCTATAATGTTAAGGGGCTGAACACCCCGGACAAGAGAAGGCTACTACTGCAGGAACTCAAAAACAAAGGATCAGACATAGCCTGTATACAGGAAACACATTTTAGTGCCGCAAAAACCCCGGAACTGTACACGAAACTATTCCCAAATCAATACCACGCGATATCGACGAATAAAACCAAAGGGTCCTCTATCCTAATCCACAAAAATGTGGCATTTGTAGAACAGGATAAATTTATAGACCCCCAGGGCAGATACATCATCCTGATAGGCCTTTTTAACAACACCCAATACACCTTGGTCTCCGCATACTTCCCTAACACAGGCGCAGTAACATTTCTCAGACGCTTATTACACAAGATTGAGCAACACAAACTAGGCGGCCTGATTCTCTGCGGAGACTTTAATTTCATCGCATCTCCCGAAGAAGACACGACAGCACAACACAGGGGGGCAAGAAAGAAACAGATGGTATCTGTATGTAAAACATTAACAAAAAGACTTATGCTCCATAACCTATATGACAGCTGGAGAACACTACACCCGGGGGAACGAGATTACTCCTTCCACTCCAAAGTACATAATACCTATACCCGCATAGATACATTCTACGTAGACCAACCAACATTAGCCCAAGTTTCAACCTGCACCATAGGGGATATAACCTGGTCGGACCACAGCCCGGTGTACTTAGAACTATTCGACTCATTTCAATTTAAAGGGAGAGGGACATGGAGGTTAAATGAATCGCTCTTATACGATCAGAATTTCCTACTCCAGACTAAAAAAGAACTGTCCGACTACTTCCAACACAACTCCAATGGAGAAGTATCTGAACAAACTGTGTGGTCAGCGCACAAGGCAGTTGTCCGAGGCCTCTTTATTAAACGGGCCTCCTACCTAAATAAGAATAGACAAATGACACAGTTAGAATGCCAGAAACAACTAGCTATAGCGACCACACAAAACAAACTGAGCCCCTCACCAACACTAGCCCAACAGGTTCAGAATCTGACACATCGACTAACAGAAATCAACGCCACCAAAACTGCCTACTACCTACACAGGCTTAAAGCAACAGCATACCACCATAGTGGGAAGGCCACTAAATACCTAGCAAACCGCTTAAGAGCGAGACAAGCATCAGCCAGAATAGCACACTTAAATACCACAGATGGCAAGAAAATACAAAACCCTCTAGAAATCTCTCAGGAATTTGCGAAGTACTATTCAACGCTCTACAACTTACAAGACCAACCCAATACCAAACCACCAAACGAAACCTTAATACGCGAATACCTAGCAAAAATTCCCCTCCCACAAATCCAACAGCCCCAAATTACTGAACTCCTAGAACCGATCACCTTAGATGAGGTCCTACTTACCATAAAACAACTACCAACAGGGAAATCCCCGGGAGCAGACGGGCTATCTAACCTGTATTATAAAAAATTTGCTGACATACTTGGCCCAAAGCTGGTACAGGTGTTTCAGGCAGCGACAAACTCAGGAAAACTCCCTCCAGAAATGCTCCTAGCCACAATTGTGACCTTACCCAAACCGGGAAAAACCCCAGACCAATGCAAAAACTTCAGACCCATATCACTACTAAATTCGGATGCCAAGATATATGCTAAAATTTTAGCGACCAGAATGAGCAAAATCCTCCCGACTCTAATCCACGACGACCAGACCGGGTTTGTCCTGGGGAGGCAGGGGATGGACAATACCCGCAAACTATCCCTAGTATTAGAGAAAATGAGAGGATCAGGCCCAGGCGGCCTCCTACTAGCACTGGATGCTGAAAAAGCCTTCGACCGCCTGGGCTGGCCTTTCCTCAACCAGGTGCTGGGAAAATTTGGGTTCCCACAGAAACTTGTCGATCAGATATTTGCCTTATATGCCCAACCCACAGCTCAAGTACTACAAGCGGGGTTCCTGTCACAAACTTTCAAGATAACGAATGGCACGAGACAGGGGTGCCCCTTATCCCCTCTGCTATATGTGTTGGCCTTAGAACCACTACTCGTAGCGATTAGAAACCACCAAGACATAGATGGGATCAAATGGCACGGGAACCAAATAAAAATTAGCGCATTTGCAGATGATATACTACTCTATATAACAAACCCCGAAAAATCCCTACCTAACATTATGAGCCTTATCACAGAATATGGGACGATGTCCTACTACTCCCTTAACACAACGAAGACACAAGCACTGGGAATCCGATTAGAGCCGCAGGCACTAACGCGACTACAACAAAAATATTCTTTTGAATGGCGCACTGGGAATCTAAAATACCTAGGCCTAACATTCACTAAAAACCCAAACGATATGTTCCCCTCTAACTACACTAGAGTATGGAATGAGTGTACGGAAATACTGAAGAGCTGGGGCCAATTATACTTGTCCTGGACAGAACGCATAATAGCGATAAAAATGTCCATTCTGCCGAAACTCCAGTATCTCTTTAGGAACCTCCCCCTGAGAACACCAAATTCGTACTTCAAAAGCATTCAAACGAAATTGCTACAATTCACTTGGGGTATGGGAAAAGCGAGGATCTCACAAAAGATATTGATGGCCCCCGCGAGAAGCGGAGGGATGGCGTTCCCCCACGTCAAATCTTACTATCAAGCTGCAGTACTGGCCTCCTTGCTACCGCACCTTTTAACAGTGAACAGACCCCAATGGTTAGATATGGAGAACCTAGCAATAACCCCCTTCCGGGTTCAAAACCTGTTGTGGCTACCAAAACACGCTAGACCAACCATCCCAAACATACCCGCACAGATTAGCCTGGCACTACAAACATGGGAAACCCATAGAACGCACTTTGAGACTAATCACCCACTATCCATGGCAACTCCAATAGATGCTATCGTTCACGGCATCCACACATTCCATACAACACCCTGGAAAACTATAGGCGTCACTCACCTAGCCCACATACATGCAGCAGGCACACTAATGTCCTTCCCGAAACTTTGCTCTCTCTATGAGGCACCGCATACAATGCAGTACTCACACATACAACTCCAATCCCTACTTAATAGCTATCACAAAGAACAGACAAACAAATCAGACTCAACAAGTGGATTGTCAACATGGGAAAAAATAGGGATCTCCGGAACGATCCCACCCAATTTTAAACCTCTATCTGATTGCTACAAAACCATACTCCCACACCAACCGTTCCACAGTTCCACACAGGCACAACAATGGGCCTCAGACCTCCACACTAACATCACGGAAGATCAATGGAAGCGTACGTTGGTCTCCGTAAAAAAACTAGTTAAATCAGCTCAACTTATAGACCAATACCAAAAAACAGTGTACAGGTGGTATATGGTACCTACCCGATTACATAAGATATTCCCCCAAACACCCCCGACATGCTGGAGATGCACAAAAGATGTTGGGTCTGTGTTACACATTTGGTGGAGATGCCCAGAACTGAAGAGATTCTGGGAAAACATACAACGAATGATAGCACATACCACAAAAACCACAGTAGACCTCGACCCCCGGATATTTCTATTACTAGACATACCCAATAGTGTTCCATCTGCTGCGAGGAAACTAATGTACCATATCCTGCTGACAGCACAAAAGCTAATAGCGAAATCCTGGAAGTCCACAACTACCCCGCCCATACACCACCTAGTTCAAGATATAGATAGACAACTAATTTATGAAACGCAATATAGCTCACTGCACCCAAACTCACAAAAATACAAGGAAACGTGGGATCTGTGGTCCAACTGGAGGAGTAGCAAATCAGACCAACCAAGGGCACAAGACCCAGGATAGGCCGTAGAAAGGTTCACCACGAAGACAACAATTGAATTATACCACCCATACACGGTGGACGATTACAACAGGCCAATACCGAAACGCACCACAGCACTATTAAGTAGATAGGGCCACAACACCACATATCCCTCTGCAATGCTTGATGAATGTACGTAAAATGCATAAAGATTTGTATGGTAATTGCTCGCTTTGAATCCCCCCCCCCCCCATCCCTACCCCAATCCTTTTTTCTTCTGTACCCTTTCCCCCATCCAACCCTCATTTTATGTTACCAAAACTCAATAAACTTCAAATTTCAAAAAAAAATATTGTTTTTTGTATTTGATTGTACCATATTGTTCAATGCAATGTTTTGTGGACCCAGGACATACTTGAAAACGAGAGAAATCTCAATGTATCTTTCCTGGTAAAATATTTTATAAATAAATAAAATAATAATATATATTTCATATCTATCATCTATCTATCTATCTATCTATCTATCTATTTATCTATCATACATTTTTAATAGTTTGGTAACAGTATCATTTTGATAATTGTACTCAATATCTTTATTCCTTTGTTTAAATAAAGTGAAAATATGAGGTTAGACCCCCTCGAGGATAAGTCCCCAGGGAAGTGGATGTTGAATTGTTTGCAATCAATTAGCACAGTGAACATTGTACCACAGGGCAAAGCACTGTTTAATTATCATCCACATTGCATAATGTTTGCTTTATCTGCTATACACTGCAGAAATATTGACCAGGAAGAACCTAAAGATACAGTCCACTCATATATTGAAAGATCGCATTAATAAAGTATATTAATAAATTGCTACGAGGGAGTTTGCACAATCAGTTACCAATAAAGTAGAGAAGAAACAGTGTGATAAAACAAAAAAATAAAACTATTTAATTTAATCAATTGATATTTAATTTGTATGTAAACTACAGATCTATATTAACCCGCATTTTTTTGTGAATATGGACACATTGTTTTAGGGAAATACCTTTGGTAATACCAGCCTCTTTTACAGATGACATTGCTGACACATTTCTAGTAGTTTTTATTTACTGTACAAAATTGTTATAAATAGATAAATATATTTAAAGTGTATCGTTTCTGAGAGAAATCATTTTTATTGATGAATTAAATATTTCTAAAAGATTGAGTTTACGGAAAACTGTAATGGGAATTAGCAGCTTATTATTCTAAATCATTTGTATTTATATTCATATTCACCTCTTACATTTGCAGGAAAATGTCATCCATGAATATAACTAATGATATCGTTTAATCTGGGAACTGAAGATCCATGTGACTATGAAAATACAATCTTTATTTATATGGAAAAATACAATAACCTCTATCACTTCTTGCGGATACTGAGTTTTATTTCTTACTGTATTACATTTATTATAGATATAACTGGACACAATCTGGTTATCTGGATTGCTGGATTTAAGATGAAAAATATCAATGCTGTATGGTTCCTCAATCTGGCCATAAATGATTTAATATGACATCCCTCTTCTTGCACGCATAACGGAATGGGCTTAGTCTTAAGTTAAGTTGTGTGTATATTCAGTACCCTCCCTATGTTCTTTAACATGCTTACCAGTGTCTACTTTTAACAGTTATCAGCATAGATCGATGTGTGTCTATCATATGGTCCACTTGGTCCAAATCAGGGGCGTATTAGCCGCGAGGCAAACAAGGCATTTGCCTTGGGCGGCATTTTCCAGGGGGCGGCAAAAAACGCCGCCCCCAAATGCCCAGGGCAAATGCCTTGTTAGCCTCGCGGCTAACCGGCATGCTAGGCGGTCGGGCGGCGCGGCCGGCGAGGGAGCACTTCCAGAGGTGTGTTTCCCTGGTGGTCCAGTGGCTGCTGGGCGGCGCGGACGGCGAGGGAGCACTTCCTCTGAGCTCTCTGCTCAGCTCCCTCGCGCGCCGCCCGCAGAGTGAGGCTGGGAGCTGGAATATGACGTCATATTCCGGCTCCGCCTTCCAGCCTCACTCTGCGGGCGGCGCGCGAGGGAGCTGAGCAGAGAGCTCAGAGGAAGTGCTCCCTCGCCGTCCACGCCGCCCAGCAGCCACTGGACCACCAGGGAAACACACCTCTGCAGAGGACCGCCCCCCCCCCCAGCATTCCCAAAGGTAAGGAGGCTGGGGGGGGGGGGTGTTTAAATAAATAAATAAAAAATGTTAATGTGGGTGAGTGTGTGTGTCTGTGAGAGTGTGTCTGTGAGAGTGAGTCTGTGAGAGTGAGTCTGTGAGAGTGAGTCTGTGAGAGTGAGTCTGTGAGAGTGTCTGTGTCTGTGAGTGTCTGTGTCTGTGAGAGTGAGTCTGTGAGAGTGAGAGTGAGTCTGTGAGAGTGAGAGTGAGTCTGTGAGAGTGAGAGTGTCTGTGTCTGTGAGAGTGTCTGTGTCTGTGATGGCATCTGTGTCTGTGATGGCGTCTGTGTCTGTGATGGCGTCTGTGTCTGTGATGGCGTCTGTGTCTGTGATGGCGTCTGTGTCTGTGATGGCGTCTGTGTCTGTGAGAGTGTCTGTGAGAGTGTCAGTGAGAGTGTCTGTGTCAGTGAGAGTGTCTGTTAGTCTGTGTGTGTGTCTGACTGTGTGTATCTGACTGTGTGTGTGTTTGCCTGTGAGTGTGTGTGTCTGCTAGTGAGTGAGTGTGTGTCTGTTAGTGTGTCTGTTAGTGAGTGTGTTTGTCTGTTACTAAGTGTGAGTGTGTCTGTTAGTGTGTGTGTTTCTGTTAGCTAGTGTATGCGTATCTGTCAGTGAATGTGTGTGTGTGTATTTAGAATGCGGGGCGGGGGGAAGGGTTGGGTTGGGTGGGGTGGCGCGGGAGGGGGGCGCCTGAATTTTGTCCTGCCTAGGGCAGCACAAAACCAGAATACACCACTGGTCCAAATTACACAGGTCTGGTAGATTGGCAAAAATCATTTCAGGAATTATTTGGGTGGTGTGTCTTGTCCTCAGTATCCTCTATCTGATATATATTAATACAGTTCATGGAATGGCAGAATGTTTCCCTAAGTACGTTAAAACTTGTGACTGTTTTTGTCATTCCTCTTTTAATCATGCTTCTTTGCTACGGCCAAATTGCATTAAAACTAAGAACTCTTAAAAGAAAAGGTGGCTTTCAAAGATACTTAAAGATCATCTATGCAGTGGTAATTTGCTTCTTCATCTGTTGGTTTCCATACAGTATCTAACTAGAGATGTCCCGAACAGTTCGCCAGGAACTGTTTGCTGGTGAACATAGCTTGTTCGCGGTCGCCGCGGCGGGTGAACATATGCGATGTTCGGTCCGCCCTCTATTCGTCATGGAGGTGGGAGGGTCTGGGGAGGGAGGGTCTGCTGCTGATTGGCTGGAATGTGTCTGCTGACTGTGAGGTACAGGGTCAAAGTTTACTCAATGATGACGAATAGGGGGCGGACCGAACATCGCATATGTTCGCCCGCCGCGGCGACCGCGAACAAGCTATGTTTGCTGGCGAATAGTTCCCGGCGAACTGTTCGGGACATCTCTATATCTAACCTTTAATAATACTGACGTGGAAATATTGGAAAGTAGATGTTATAATAAGTGAAATATCTGTCTGTTTGGCCTATTTTAATAGCTGCATCAATCCCATCCTCTATGTTTTCATAGGTCAAGACTTTAAGGAAAAATTCTTGAAGTCCCTACCTGCTAGACTGGAAAATGCCTTTAAAGACAATGATGATCAAACCATTGAGGATGATAGTGCAAATCCAACTGCTGAGCTGCGTACATCTTCATCATTCCTCTGATTCTCTGTATTTCTCTGAGCTTAACTCATTTAGTGACCAACTCTAACCTGCAAATTAAATGTAGTTAATTTAGTTATTTTACTCTTAGATTATCTTGACACTTTGAGAAGTCTGTTTGTTAAGTGAAACTTGGACTAGGCACTCGTACTCATAATATGTCATGTGTGTATATATTATTTTTATTAGTCTAACAGAATTTTGGATTGAGAAGCCTTCAGGATATATGTGTTTGCTGTTAATAATATTGAGTGGGGAATATTGAAAAGCAGATGTTATAATAAGTGAATTATCTGTCTGCCTGGCCTTTTTTCAATAGTTGCATCAATCCCATCCTCTATTCTTTTATATGCCAAGAATTTAAAGAAAAATGTATAATGTCCCTTCTAGCTAGACTGGAAAAAGCCTTTTAAGACAAGCATCATCTATCCATTGAGAATGATAGTCCAAATCCAAATCAGCAGGTCCTACACTGACCTTTCACCTTGCTTCCTTGAGCTTCTGGAAAAGATATCTCAAACTGTATATATTGGGGCTGATATGTACTGTGGTCGGTGCTGCTGCCCAGGAGTGATGGGAGTGAGCGCAGGACTTATCTTTTTGTATTTGTATTCACTTAGAGAAGTCTGTTTGTTAATTAAACCTTGGATAAATTATCTTCAAAAGATGAAAATATGCAATATTTTTTTTACTACTGTCCCTATATTTCTTAGAGACTTGTCTTGCTTGTTCACTCTTCTTCTATATTCCAGTTTTGTTATTATGATTTCTTGTACTGATGCTTTTGTTGTCTTTGTCTTGTTTCTGTATTGTTTTGTATGTACTGCTGCTGTTTGTCTAATTGTCTTTGTTCTTGGCTTTTTTTTACCCCCTTTTTATTAATTTAATTAATTGTATTAATTTTATTTTTTTAATTGTTAGTTCTTTCTTGGACCCCACCATTTATTTTTCTAGTGTGAGTCTTAAAGCTTTTTCTGTATTATAATAGACAAGGAGAGGAATGGCTTAGTATTTTATTTCAGTCTTTAAAATTCAATATACAAGAGTAATTTTGCTCATGATTGGTTGTTGTTTCTTTTTGTGTGTCACTCAATCATTGAGTGAATCTTATAGTTAAAGTAAGAGGAAATATGTGCTGATATAGAATTTATAATAGTTGCCACTGCAATACTGGCAGGTGTTCTCCATTGATCACATCAAACACTAGACAGTAAAAGAAGATACTTGAAAGCTATTTTGTTGAGGACCAGGCATTACAGTTCACTCTAATTCCGCACTTACCCTATGTGTGGCATGGTTGTTGCTGTTGTGCAACTCATTCTCAAACAAGGCAAATTTTAATTTAAATTTAGTTTATAGAAAACCATTCAACTTCCCTTGTGTTCCAGCAGTGATCCCCGACCTGCCAATCAACAAAATTCTCTGTCAGTGCTGCATTATGCACCTCTGCAGAGAGACTGAAAATAGCAGTTCCCCTCTCTCTGTGCAATAAAACCAGTGTTGGAGAATGAAGTTATGCTGATGTTCATCTGACAACTGAAACACATAACATGATCTGATATAAAAGTGTCTATGTATATTATCTCAATAACTTCTACAGGGCAAATGTGGAGGCTGCTTCAGAAGCACTGATGAAGCAGTTACCAAATTGGAGCCTAATAGAAACAAAGTAAGCATTAACCGAACGGCAGTAAAAAGTAGAAAAAAATAGCAGTCCTATGGCCTCTGAATGAAACATGAATTATATGATAATGACACTGCTATATATCAGACTATTGCATATGGAGCAAAAGTTATATCAGACATTTAAATAGTGACAAATGAAAACAAGCAACACACCAAATATACTAAAAGTACATAATATGAATATATATTTTTAAACTTGTTTGAGAAGTATGTCATGTATGTGAATCAAAATTTAAAAGTAGCAAAAACATTTGTCCACCAACAAAAATTTTAAATGTTATAGTTTTTTTTTTTTTGTTTGTTTTATAAATTTGTATTTGTTTTTTTCAAACAAGGTACAGGGAGCCTTTTTTAGTGTACATATGTCACAGAAAGAGTAAATATCGTATTTTCATGTAATATACATACTCATATGAGAATTTGTACAGCAGATAGGTACATGCAGTTTGGAAATATATTATTTATACTGTAGTTGTTTTTTTTTTGTTGTTGTTTTTTCTCTTCCAAGTTTCCATGGCATTTATCGTCTGTCACATGTCCACTGTCTGTGTTTTTTTTTTAACATATTTAGAGCCTTCACTAGTTTAGAAATAAAGAACAAATAAAATAGAAAGAGAAAAAACAAAAGACACAATAAACCTAGTAAATTAAACAAACTTCGGTGGACTTCCTAGTTTCAACCAGTATATTTCAAGTAGCACGTGATTTCCTCCTCATGGAAGCAAGAGATAAGTATGATTCTTTCAACAACTATACTCTTATTAACCCCTTAGAAGGAAGTAGTATGTTCAAACCGGTATTTAGTGCCCTACTTAGCATATTCAACCCCCAAGTTACCAGGCTTCCTTGAACTGAGGTTGGATAAAAGGAGAATTTTCGGTCTTCCCCTGCAATATGTCCTGGGTTGGTGTCTCTGAACTTGATTGTGATTTTGCATATAGTATCATTGTCCTACCTTTCCTATCTCCCCCACAGTGCCCAGATGTCTGTTCAATCGGGTATCCCCAGTGGTATATGCTTTTCCATGGTGGTTAGTTGACGTTATACGTTTTGTTACAACTATACATTTTATAGTTTGTTACAAAAAAACATTTGCACTATTCTCGAGCAGTTATGAAATCTCTTTCTTTAATCAGTTTTTCAATGTGATGCCTTGTCAGCCAAGATCATAAGGATATTGCATAGATTAGATTAACATTGTAAGTAAGACTGATGTAGTGAAAGTGATTCAGTTGTAAAGCAAATTGTTCATGAATAACATAGTAGTTCGGAGGAATTCTAAAATTGGCAGAAACTCACTGGCTGTAGACCTTCAAAGATCAAATACTTAGAACCATTTAACGGAAGGTCAAGAGCTGGAAAAAAAGAATAGAACAACAGAACGGAGCAATCTATAAAAAGGAAAACTTTTAAATTACTTATAAAGTATAACTTTCTACTAAGGTAGGAAAAATCAGGTTAAATTAATCCAAATTTAGAGTATTGTTGATCCATGTTATATGACGTATTTCATATCTAGCAATGTATGACATTCTGTGTAGTTGGATGTAAATATAATTTAACAAAAAGTATCTCAATAAGTTTCATATATACAGATCTATCTATCTATCTATCTATCTATCTATCTATATCAAACGTGGAACAGTCTACACAAGAATAACATAAACTATAATACACATAATTAGACACTGTCCAATTGTGGTAGTATTTTTTGTGAAAGAAAATTGGACTTTTACAGAAATAAACAAATTTTAAATAATGTAGAAGAGGAAAATATTGACATCACTTTGCAAGAAAAGATATTATAGCATAGTAAGTCTACTGCACTGCATAAATATTGACCAGAAAGTATAATATATGTTTGATAGACTGACAATAGTATCTTTTCGATAATCGAACGCAACAGCTCCCTCTCGAAGGATAAGTATCCAGGGAAGTGGATGTTGAATTGTTTGCAGTCAATTAGCCAAGCAAACATTGTATCACAAGGCAAGCTCCGTTTAATTATCATCCACATTGCCACATTTTTGCTTTATCTGTTATACACTGCAGATGTGTTGACCAAGATGATCCTAGATATACAGTCCACTCATACATTGGAAAAGTGCATTAATAAAGTATAGTAATAAATTGCAATGGGGGAGATTACGCAATTACTTACCAAGCAAGCAAAAAAGTAAAAGCATTAGAAAACAAAAAAATAAAATATTTAATTTCATCAATTGATATTTAATTTGTATGTAAACTTCAAATCTATATTAACCTGCATTTTCTTTAAATATGGGTTAAGTTTTTAGGGTAATACCAACGTCTTTTACAGATGAAATTGATGACACATTTCTGGTAGTTTTTTATAATCTGTACAAAAGTTTTATAAATATATTTAAAACAGTGTATAGTTTCCAATAGAATTTTTTTTTTATTAATATCTTAAACATTTATAAAGGTTGTTTTTTATGGCAATAATGTGGATTAGTAAGTAGCTTGTCATGATAAATTATTTGTATTTTAATTCATATTCAAATCTTACATTTTCAGGGAAATGACATCCATTAATGTAACTAGTGAGCATGTTTTTTACTCCAATTGGACTCAGTACCTTGAAGATCCAAATTACTATGAAAATACAAACTTTATTGCCTGGGAAAAACACTTGAACCTCTATGGCTACTTGCGGATACCGTGCATCATTTCTTACTTTATTACATTCATTATTGGAATAACTGGAAACAGTCTTGTTATCCGGATTGCTGGATTCAAGATGAAAAGTGTCAGTGCTGTGTGGTTTCTCAATCTGGCCGTAACTGATTTAATATGCAACATTGCTCTTCTTGCACGGATATCAGAATGGGCTATGGTTCTAGAAGACTTATTCTATAGTAAATATGTGTGCACAATCAGTACCCCCTTTATGTTCTTTAACATGCTTACCAGTGTCTACTTTTTAACAGTTATCAGCATAGATCGCTGTGTGTCTATCATGTGGCCCATTTGGTCCAAATTACACAGGTCTCGTAGATTGGCCAAAATCATATCAGGAATTATTTGGGGTGTGTGTCTGGTCCTCACTTTACCTCATGTGATACACCATCACTTAATTGATGATATGTCAGAATGTTATCCTAAGTATGTTAATTATATTCCATCTTACAGAAAATATTCTATATTTGGTATTTTATCTACTAAACTTGTATCGGTTTTTGCCATTCCTCTTTTAATCATGCTTCTTTGCTATGGCCAAATTGCTTTAAAACTAAGAACTCTTAAAAGAAAAGGTGGCTTTCGAAAACCCTTAAAGATCATCACTGCTGTTATTATCAGCTTCTTCATCTGTTGGTTTCCATACAGCATCTGGCCTTTAATAATATTGAATGGGAAATATTGGAAAGCAGATGTTATAATAAGTGAAATATCTGTCTGTTTGGCCTATTTTAATAGCTGCATCAATCCCATCCTCTATGTTTTCATATGTCAAGACTTTAAGGAAAATTTTATCAAGTCCCTACCAGCTAGGCTGGAAAATGCTTTTAAAGACAAGGATGATCAAACCATTGAGGATGATAGTGGAAATGCAACTGCTGAGCTGCGTACATCTTCTTCATCATTCCTCTGAGTCTTTCTCTGATTCTTTCAACTTAACTAATTTAGTGACCAAATGTAAACTGCAAATTAAATGTAGTTATTTTGTTAATTTACTCTTAACTAATCTTGACACTTTGAGAAGTCTGTAGAAAACGTAGATTAGGCACTTTTGCTCACAATATGTTGTGTGTGTGTATTTATATTATTTTTATTGGACTAAAAGAATTTTGGAATGAAAAGCCTTCAGAATATGTCTGTCTGTCTAATCTATATGTCTGCCTGTCTGTCTGTCTGTCTGTCTAATCTATCCATCTGTCTGTCTGTCTATGTGTGTGTACACCACCACAGTGGATTTCAGATGAAACAACTGAAGACAATTGAAGTGAAGATTTACAGCATTAATTCAAGAAACAATTAATTTGTCAGTTGTTGTTTGTTCATGAGTCTTTCTGTCTTAAGTTTCATCTTAAGCAAGTGAAATGCATGATTGATTCCATGGAGATCAGATGATTAACACAGCGATTGCAAAATAATTCACTTCTTTGCTTTAAAAAAACTCCTGGGTTGCTTTTTCCAGTATGTTTTGGGTCATTGTCTATCTGTAAAGTGAAGTGCCGTCCAATAAACTTTGCTGAATTTGGCTAAATCTGAACAGACAATATATCCCTATAAACTTCAGAACATATCTATCTGCTTCTATCTTCTGCCATCATCAATAAATACTAGTGAACCAGTGCCATTGGAAGCCCATGCCATTGCACTGTTTCCATTGTGTTTTACAGCTGATGTGGTATGCTTCGGTTCATCAGCCATTCCACACCTTCTCCATACTTTATTCCCCATCATTCTGATACAGGTTGATCTTGGTTTCATCTGTCCAAATAATTCTGTTCCAGAACTATGTTGGCTTTTTTTAGATGTTTCTGATCTTTCTATTCTTAGGAATGTTTTCACCTTGTAGTGAACCCTCTGTATTTGCTCTTGTGAAGTCTTCTCTTAATGGTAGACTTGGATAATGATATGTCTACCTCCTGGAAGTGTTCTTCACTTGGCTGGATGTTGTGAAGGGGCTTTTCTTTTTCATGGATAGGATTCTACAATCATATACCGCTGTTGTTTTCCGTGGACGTCCAAGACTTTTTGCATTTTAGAGCTCAGTAGTGTGTCCTTTTTTTTAGAATGTACCAAACTATTTTTGACCACTCCTGTTGGATTGTTTTTGCAGCCTAAGGATGGCCTATTCCTCTTGAATTGTGCTCTGCTTTGACCGCATGTTGTGGGTTCACAGCGACAGTTTCCAAATGCAAATACCACACCTGTTTTTCTTGCATTGAATGCTGATTTGACCGCATGTTGTGGGTTCACAGCAGCAGTTTTCAAATGTGAATGATACAGCTGAAATCAACTCCAGATCTTATATCTGAAGGAATAAAGAAAGAATAGTCCACACCTGTCCATGAAATAGCTTTTGAGTCAATTGTAAAATTACTTTTGGTCCCTGACAAAGAAGGAGCAACATATAAAAGAATTGTAATTCCTAAACCCTTCCTCCACTTTGAATGTGAAAAGCCTCAAGTTAAAGCTGAGAGACTGCTCTTTAAGTCTATATTTATTATTTACCTTTATTATTATTTGACAGTATTTTGGTAAACAGCAGAAATAACAAAATGTATGTAATTGTCCATGTGACAAGACCAACCTCGACACATTGCATTGGAGGAGCCTGGTTGCCCGCCTGCTGCCTTTGGATTATGGACCGGCAGCTAAAGGGTTAATTTTACTGTGCAGAAGGATTTATTTCTCCCTTTCTGCACAGCGTTCGGTAGATTCTATCTACCGAACAAACAGCCTGTTTGCAACCTCCCCAGAGCCGTGGGAAGCCGGCCGGCGCTGTTAATTGGCCACCCAGAAGCTGGAGTGTGCCCTCCATTTACCTTCCTGAAGCTGCGGTTAACCACAGCTTAATTGCTTGTTACTGGGTGGCCGCTGTTACACTTAGCGGCCGATAGGTGGCGGTGTTCTGGAGCTCCCCGGGCAGCCAACGCTTTTCTGCCCGGCTTTCATGCACCAAAATCGGACACTTTTACGTGCAGGCACCGCTGAACCTCCAGCCCCTGGTTCTAATTCGTATGGATTTGGTGAATGCATGGTATTTTATGTTGGAATGTTTTAACCCAGATAGCCATGCCATGGAGCATATTAGTGTAATTAAAGACTTTGGCTCCATGGCAATTAAACTGTATTTGTGTGGTCTGAGTGCCATTCACCTAATAATGTGCACTCAGACCTGAGCTATCTGGGGATATGTTACATGTCTGTGTTTTATGTATAAAATGTGTCTTTATGTATTTTGAAGTGATAGTCTGTCTTTGTGTCCCCACGTGTGTAATGGAGTTTTGCCTTTGTCCTGGGAGATAATTGAATTACTTCTCCAGGGCAGAGGGGAGGAAACCAGGATGCATTGTTGGGATGTTTTACTGCTGTATGTCCTGAAATGCTAAATATCTGTCCATTGTTACAGTCTTCCATCTGGTCCCCTAGGGGAGTGTCCACCAGGTGGGAGACCTGCATAAATACAGGGGCAGGTAGCCCTCAATAAACAGACCACTGCTTGACCCTCAACACGGAGCCTTGTCTCGTTCTTGGGGGAATTCACTGTATGCTGTTGGAGACTGATTGCTAGGAGTGTAAGCTGATGTATGCTTTTCCTGTTCGTCTGCTAGCAGCTATTCGTGAGGTTCCAGTTTGGAGTGCTATTTTGTATCCAGTTCGGGAGTTTGGTGTTCTGCAGTAGCTGTGCCTGTCTCTCAGAAAGGGGTATATTGCCTAAACGGATTTTAACCCCTTGTCTGCTGAAACGGTCCGTTACAGTCCAAATATGTTCAGATCTGTCTATCTATCTATCTATCTATCTGTCTGTCTGTCTATCTATCTATCTATCAGTTATCTATCAATCTATCAATCTATCTATCTAGACATCTTGACATCTAGCCATCTAAATATATATATATATATATATATATATATATTTATATATATATATATATATATATATATATATATATAGACACCAACACAAGTTTTGTTTTAAGCTGTTTCAAAAATACAGTTAAATAGTTAAATAGAGAGGGGGGGAGGAATAATTATTTTTAATACTGTCATGTATTGTAAATTTATGCTATTTGTTCCGCTGTAATTTAACCCTTTGACCTTTAAGTATACCAATAAATGATAGACAGATATGGCTTCATTCTGACACCCTGCATGTATATTTAACACACTACTATGAACAGAAGTACCACTGCTACTAATATACTTAAAGGGACTCTCCAGTGCCAGGAAAACAAACCGTTTTCCTGGCACTGCAGGTCCCCTCTCCCTCCCACCTTCCATCCCAAATTGCTGAAGGGGTTAAAATTCCAATCTGTGCTATAAACCATGAAGTGGTCTAGTAGACAGCCACTAGAGGAGGAGTTAATCCTGCAAGGTAAATATTGTAGTTTATGAAAACTGCAATAATTACACTTGCAGGGTTGGCACCCAGACCACTCCAATGAGCAGAAGAGTGTCCCTTTAACAAAATGAAATAAATATAATTTGGAAATGCAAATTGGATACAGTTTCAAAGGTAACTTAGGGTGTTTCACAACAGACTTTCCAGCGCGATACAATGACTCTAATGAGTTGTTATAAAGTAATTCCCCTCTTATACCTACCCTAATTAGATAGCAAATTCCGACTTATAATCAAAGAGAATCAAGCTACAAAACGGAAGAAAATAAATATCCACGCACACCTGAGGTTTCTTCTAAAATTTTAAACAAGGAAGTGGAGACAACGTTTCGGCTCCTCTATGAGACTTAATAAATGCTGCCTTTTAGAAGAAACCTCAGGTGTGCTTGGATATTTCTTTTCTTCCATTTGATGTCTTCAGGGTTCTGCCCTCCCTTTCTGGAGCATCCTGTAGGAAGTATTTCCCCTTTTTTTAGTGTGTGCATTATACTCTTTTTTTTGCAGAGAATCAAGCTACCGGCAGACCATATCCTCACAGCTAAGTACAAAGTAACAGACATATTAGTCTACACTTGGTACATACCTCTGACTGGTAGCAAACTCTCAAGTGCCACCATATACTGAGCAAAATGTCAAAGAATACACAGGTCTTAAAAAGAAATGCTGCCTGGCTTGCTTGACCACAGACATAAGTGACCCAGAGAAAATGAACTGTATATATTATGTATCACAAAAAAATATATTTTTTATGCTCATGTATGGTTTACATGATGATTAAAAGTTAAAAAAGGGTTAAAATAGAAAAAAAAAAAAAAACACACACAAAAAATATTTTTAGAAAACTGAACATAAATTTCCAAAAAGCTAAACTGGAAAAATTCTCAAAGTCAATTATACTTCCAATTTAGAAATTTTGGTTTTACATTTTAAATTCACTTTAAATTCATTTTGAATTAACTTTGAATTTATGGCACTTCTCACTTTAGTTAATAACTTCTATTTTGACTATTTTCACATTCCAATTTTCATTTGATTTGAATTATCATCAATTCTCACTTTAGCAAATAACCGTAATATTTTAAAACTGCCTAATGAGTGAATGTGTCAGGTTTCTAACATTGCTCTTACAAGCTGTAAGTGGAATTTAGGCACATCAATACATTCTGTGATTCTTCACATGGTCCTGTCTGTAGAAAGAAGATGTTGATGTTGAGTGTATGGGTAACAAGAAAATACACTTTCTGAAAATGCTAAGCAAACACCAGTGTCTCCAACTCTTCATTGGCCATTGGCCATTGGCTCTGGAAACTGGAAGTGGAGACACTGGTGTTTGGTTGGTGGAGTGTTTGGTTTAAATATATACTATATATTGGACCACACAAACATGGCAAAAAGTAATAAGCAATAATAACCCAAATGCACCTGTATTAAAATAAAAAATAACTGTGCTATGGCAAAACTCTCCTGAAAAAAAGCATAATCCAAATCCTCCAGTCTGTTGGTTGAAGAAGCTCAAGAATGAAGAGCTTTTCGAACAGAAGCAGGTGTGACCAAAGGGTGACCAACAATGTTTGTCCCTAAAGCCAGAGTATCCCCATTTGAAGCGACAGTCTGGCAGCCCTTCCCAAGCACTGGAACCAAGACCGCCTTCAGTTATATTGATATGCCTTCAATCAATTTGGGTGTGTGAGTGAATTTCATTGCATTATACCTCACCCCATTTTGTGTGCAATACTACTCTTTGATTTTTGCTATATCTTGTATTGTAGATAATCCTTTTTGGGTATTTCTTGCTTCAAACATACTCCATTGACTACAACCCTCTGCTGCCTGTCACTCAGCCACTGCCTTACCCATTCAACAATATTGGAATTCAAACTTAAAGATTGTTTATTGATGAACCTTCTATGTGGAACAGTGTCAAAATCTTTAGTGAATCTAGGTAAGCAATGTACAGACAACTTATATTAAATCACAAAATTACACCTTCTGTCTTTCCTCTATATTTAAAACCGATATATTGCCAATACTCATGTATTTCTCATGATACACCTAAACTCATCTAGTGAGGTCTGGGGAGTCTACTTCAGTCTCATAAGACTGGCTCTATCAGTCATAGATTGCCTAGGTAAAGCAACCTTCAATCATATATTTTGTTTATTTACACGACTCAACCTGTTGCTCTCCTCAAAGTTGTAGCTTAAAGGGACACTACAGACCCCCCTTAGCACTTTACCTTCCTGAAAGCTGTGTGAAGAGTGTGTCCTATTATTTTAATTTTACAAAAAGTACAGATTTTAATAGAAGTTGATACTTTTATCAGTTAACGTGGTTACATTGCCCTACCTAAAATGCAGACAGATGGTTCTGTTTCTTCCTGGTTTGCTTACCTCAATGCAGCTAAACTCAAAAGGCAGCAATTGCCTAGAGCAATGACTTCTCATTGAGCTGCAGTGGAAAGTCTGTGATTGGACAGCCACAGAAAGTCTAGGAAGGGTTAGTAGGGGAGGGCTTGCAAAGGCTGCAGACAAGAGAACTAAGTGGTTTTTATATATAAGTCCAATTAAAAATGCATAATTAAATGCATGCAAGTTTTTAACAGCTTGGTAACTGTGAAAGAGGTCCGTTACCTAGTTCCTTCTGGGGACCCAGGAATACTTCAGCCCCTGTTTCCGAAGCTGTACTGGGGTGGCTGAGAACTTCTCCCCCCCTGGACCAGACTGAAGCTCTCTCCTTTCCTTCAAGTATCATTCCCTTTATCTTTGCCTCTTGCTGCTCCATTCCCAGGTAGGTATCCACACCTCTGCCTGCACTGTGACCAGCTAAGGCAAAGGCACTTGTGGCTCTCAGGCCTAGATCTTTTTAACTTGTCCTTGGATCAGGGACAAAGCAACAGGCTAACAGGTCCAAAGATACCGAAATAACAAACTAGAACACACAGTTCCAGGTGGAACGAATACACCAGCTTTTTTTTCCCCCTCAGGACTAGCCCATATGTGTATTATATTAGACTCAATAGGACAAACACAATCTAAAACAAATAACCAAATCATATGGAGGAACATAAAGGAAATCATAATAACACAAATATCATAATAACACACATCATAATAACACACAATAACACACTTTATAGTCATAAAGGGGTTGGGAAGACAATAACTGATACAAAATACCTACCCTACCTGCAAAGATCATAATATGAAAATATATTTGAATATGCAAATTAACACATCTTGCTGTTCAGGTAGTACATAAAGCTATTTTGACAAATTTGAGACTTGCCCACAAAAAATAAGGATGAGTATAAAGATTAAAACGTATCATTTGTTTAATACATTAAAAAATTATTATCACACAATGAAAGAAAAAAATTACATTGTGAAAAACTAATGATTTTACAAAACAGAAAGTTACAGGGAAAAGGGGTGGGTTTATATTTACAAATATGCTCTAGTTAAATAAAGTTCCCTGATACTGGCAATCAGCCAGACTGCTTACAGAGATGGCAACATATGCATGTAATTGTTGCTTGTACTGAGAAATAACAAATTGTCATTAAGTAGCTAAACCAGTGGTTCTCAAACCAGTTCTCATGGCCCACCAACAGTCCAGGATTTATGTATTTCCCTGTTTTATTCCAATGGAGATACTAACAAAACCTGGACTGTTGGTGTGTCTTGAGGACTGGTTCGAGAACCACTGAGCTAAACAATCAGAGTTAGTGTCCAGAATTATGGACAGCTAATTATACTAGAACAACAGGAAAAAGACGTTAGTAGTCCATATAGTATTAATCCAAATGATAGAGAGCTGTCTAATGAAGCTGCTAGTGATAAGGTAAGTGTCCTAGGCTGCAAGTCTTGGATTTGTCAAAATAACTTATACTAAGGGTTATTCCCTTCCTATGCCTGCCAAATAAAATCATCGAGCTCCCTGTATTAAATCTAAGCATTATAATTTTTTTCTTACCTCACTTGTACTAGTTTACACAAGTTTGATAAATTTAAGAAGAAAACATTGTTAAAAGAGCAGTTACTCTATCTCTTCATATATCACCTCCAATAAAACCAGTTAAGATCAGAATATAACTGTCTTCTGCTAGGGCGTTGAAATTATCAGATTGCATTTCTAAATAAGACAGTCGGATTTAGAATATGTCAAAGTTTAGTATGAGTTGAGGAAGGTTGGCATTGCCATTCTAAACTAAAACAGTACAATCTGAAACAGACGTATCAATCAAGTGTTAAAAAATATTGGGGTACAATCAGAGAAGAACCAACAGCCGCACAGCCTTCTAAATTCGGAGTTAAACTACTTTCTGAATTCATTTTACTAAGGTAGGAAACAAAATATATATAGTTTTCTCTTCTTAGATAAAGTTGCCCTTGTGGATGTACTCCTAATTTTTGGCAGTCTACAAGCAAGATTTTTAAATATACAGATATAATTTGAGTAATTTATACACTGTGATGTATGGCCGAGGCAAAAAGCACACACAGTTGCCAACAAGACTATCTCTTCAGTTGCCTGTGGGCACAAAATTCATGACGCCCCTTTAAATCACTTCCCAGGAAGCCACTGGTCCTTTAATTCTTTGATGCTATTCTTTTCATCCAAATATTTTATTGTATGTTATCATTATTTTTCCTGTTCATATGCTGTTATTGTCCCATGCTCCATAAACCCAACTGACAATATTGTCACTTCTCAACTATACTTGTTCAAGCCTTTTGTGCTCTGATGTGATGGGGTACTCTGTAAAAACAAAATAATGTTCTCCTTTGTTTGAAATGTTATAGTTTTATGCATTGTAGTATGCTCTCTCTTTTAATAAACATTGCATAAAAAAACAAAAACTGCATGCAATGCGCCCCAAGTACTTGACATATATGTAACTCACACTAATCATGCTATGGATAATTTCCAGACCTTACGTACTAACAAAGACTAGGATTAAAGATCATGCTTCGAGTTATATTTACATGCCATGATATGTAAATTATGACAACAATCACTAGTCCACTCTGGACATTTAAGTATGACTCTAACTTGTCTGGATTAGCAAAAGCAGGGTCTATTTGGACGGCAAAACCTAGACAATGTTTTAACCCCTTAACCCCTTAAGGACTGAGCCAAATGTAGATGTTGTGAACAAAACAAAATGTAAACAAAACCTGGCATTTGCTCTATATGTCTGTCCAACCGTAATTCACCTTTTTCATATTAAATGCACCCCCCCTTATTATATATAATTTTATTCAGGGAAAACAGGGCTTTCATTTGATATCACATATGTAGCTATGAAACATAATTTAATATGAAAAAAATGGGAGAAAATAAGAAATGTTGTTATTTTTTTAGTTCTACATGACATTTTAACTGTGAATGTCATAATACTGTTTGATTTTACTGCAATAAAATACACATATTTGTATTCAGCAAAGTCTCACGTGTAAAACAGTATCCCCTATGTACAGGTTTTATGGTGTTTTGGGAAGTTACAGGGTCAAATATAGCACGTTACATTTGAAATTGAAATTCGCCAGATTGGTTACGTTGCCTTTTGGACTGTATAGTAGCCCAGGAATAACATTTACACCCATAATGTCATACCATTTGCAATAGTAGACAACCCAAGGTATTGCAAATGGGGTATGCCCATTTTTTTTTAGTAGCCATTTGGTCACAAACACTGGCCAAAGTTAGCGTTAGTATTTGTTTCTGTGTGAAAAATGCAAAAAACGCCAATTGTGGCCAGTGTTTGTGACTAAGTGGCTACTAAAATAGACTGGACATACCCCATTTGCAATACCTTGGGTTGTCTACTATTGCAAATGGTATGCCATCATAGGGGTAATTTTCATTCTTGGGCTACCATAGGGTCTCAAAGGCAACGTAACCAATCTGGCGAATTTTAATGTGAAAAAAAATGAAACACAAGCCTTATATTTGATGCTGTAACTTTTGAAAACACCATAAAACCTGTACATGAGGGGTACCGTTGTACTCGGGAGACTTCGCTGAACACAAATATTTGTGTTTCAAAACAGTAAAAAGTATCGCAGCAATAATATCATCCGTGTAAGTGCTGTTTGTTCATGAAAAATGCAAAAAACGTGACTTTTACTGGCGATATAATTGTTGTAATACATTTTACTGTTTTGAAATACAAATATTTGTGTTCAGTGAAGTCTCCCGAGTAGAACAGTACCCCCCATGTACAGGTTTTATGATGTCTTGGAAAGTTATAGGGTTAAATATTGTGCTAGCAAATTAAATTCCCTTTACGTATATATTTATGTATATAGATATATATATTGTTTCGTTCTACGTGTGTTTTGATATACATATATATATATATATTAATATCACAATACAGTTAGAACAAAATAACACACATCTATATATTTTTAATTATTTATTTTTAATTATTTTTTTTATTTTATTTTTTTACGTATTTACATATTTTTTTTATATTATATATAAATATATATATATAGCAATAATTCTATATATATTTAATCAGTATCAGTCTACGTGTAATTTGATAATATATATATATATATATATATATATATATATATATATATATATATAATTACATATATATTAATAGTAAAATACACCTAGACAGTGTATGTGTGTGTATGTATATATGTATATATATTTACTCAGATCATAATCATAATATATATTTGTGTACGGGATTATGAAAAGGGGCGTACATTCCAAGTAGGTTTAGTTTAACAAATAATAGTCGGTTGAGGTGTGCCGAAACCGACGAGCGGCTAGGCCTGTAAAAAAGAGGGCCCGCCTGGTTATAATGATATGTGAAGAGGGTGTGGTGGGAGGGGAGCTTCCGGAATCGACGAAGACAGGTGAGTAGGGGTTTGCTGGGTTTATATACGCCTAAATCCCTCCCACAACTTCAGGCATACGCCTTCTATTTGTGTACGGGATTATGAAAAGGGGCGTACATTCTAAGTAGGTTTAGTTTAACAAATAATAGTCGGTTGAGGTGTGCCGAAACCGACGAGCGGCTAGGCCTGTAAAAAAGAGGCCAAAAAGTAAGTAACGTTTATATATTTATTAACACCACAACAATAAACATTATTTAGACATATTGTGAAAAGCGAGTCTGATCTCTTTCTCTGGGTTTGGAATGTACCGGTTATACACTGCAGATTTCCAGCGTCCCATTTTCTTTATTATGTGTGATGGGACATGATTACTTGAAGCCGTGGTGGCTGCTCCGATTCGAAACGAGTGTCCTGAGAAGGAGTTTGGGTTGAGGCTAAGTCTAAGTAACAATGAACGTATGTATAGCATGAAATGTTTCGTCGTGAGAGGTTTTCCTTGTAGGGACAAAAGCGGCAGTTCTGGATTCCTAATCTGTTGACTTACCAGGTTATCCAGCACCTGGACTGGGCAACATTTAGACCCTGTAGGGAAATACTTAACCTCCACGGGGGGGCCTGTTTGATTTGTTTTTGTACGGGGAATAACTAAAATATAATGATCATTTATTTTGGACAAATTTCTCTGTTTAAGGCAAGTGTCTGTGTCTGTTATTTTTTCTACTGAAAACTCTTTGGGCCGTAGGAATCCGAAAAAAGCCAAATAAGCTGCGGATTTAATTATCAGATTAGTAGGGGGATCAAAAGGACCTTTATCTAAGAGCTCAGAGATTTTCTCAAAGATGTTACTATCAATTGGGAGTCTCTCAAGGGTTTTATGGTTATTTAGTCTCTGGATACCTTTAAGAACGTTTTTAATTGGGTATGTGGACAAGAAAGGGGTCTTATCGGGATAGATAGTAAGCATGAAGTGTTGTATACCTGTTAAGTATAGTTTGATGGTGTTGTAAGCAAGCTTTAATGAGGTGTGGCAAAAAGTTGAAAATGCAACCATAGTTTCTACTGAAAATCGATTTATTATGTTAAAGTTGCGTACAAAATTATTAAACATTTCAAATGCCCTATTGTACGCTCTTTTTGTGTTTGCCGATAACCCGGCCTGTGCTAGAATTCTACCCTGGGCCAATAACTGATCTAAAGCATGATTAGATCTGCAAACTGTGGGGGAGTTTTGGGTTGCTTGTTCGCAGTAGGGTGAAGGCGGAAAAATTCCTGAAAATTGAAACGTGATAATGCGTCAGCAGCGTTATTGAACATTCCTGGAACATGTATACAACAAATGTAAAACTGCCAGTTTGCTGCTAACCAGGTGAGCCTCCTAACTAACTTCATGATAGACAGGGACTGAGACCGGCCTTTGTTAATTATATTGCAGGCTGCTATGTTATCCGAAAAACACTTAACCGCTTTACCCCTCCAATTTTCAGCCCAAATGTGTGCTGCTGCTACTATGGGAAAGATTTCGAATAACGCTGAGGTTTTGTCAAAGTTATCTAGTGTGTTAGTCTCAGGCGGCCAACTGTCAAATACCCATTCGTCCCCAAATATTGCTGCGTACCCGACTGAAGCTGCAGCATCTGTCCAGATAACTGGGGAATCGTCGGAGATGGGAGGAATGAACAATGACCTACCATTCCACGAGGACAAGAATAGTTTCCACATTTCTAGGTCAGCCCTTGCTGAATCGTCTAAACTGATCTTTGTGTCGTCGTCAGGGAGGCCGTGTAGCAGCGAGAGTAACCTGGAGATAAAAGATCTGCCTTGCGGGATAACTCTCATGGCAAAGTTAAGAGAGCCCAGGAGAGACTGTAATTCTTTCCTGGTGCAAGACCCGAGGTTGGTGCAGGTGTGAATGCAATCTAAAATCCTGTCCACCTTGATTTGAGGGAGGCTGGTTTGCATGGATACAGAATTGATCGTGATCCCTAAAAAGGTGATTTCAGTATCGGGACCCTCAGTCTTATTTGCGGCTATGGGAACACCAAGTTCCTCAAATAAGGAGAGTGCCCTATGTAGGCTGAGCGGTGTGCAGTAGTGAGGTTCTATATACAGAAAATCGTCGAGGTAGTGGATTACTACTGGGCATCTGGACTCGTTGAGTAACAGCCAATTCAGGGTCTCTGCAAACAAGTCAAAAAGTTTCGGGCTACTTTTTGAGCCAAAGGTCAGCCTGGTAGCAAAATAATATTCCCCTTGCCATTTGACCCCGTGTAGGTGCCAGAGCGACTGCATAATAGGTAGCAGCTTAAAAGCATTCGAGATATCCGTTTTGCTCAACCAGGCTGCCTTACCGAGGTTGACAATGGCTTGAATGGCATCGTCTATCTTGGCGTACTGCAGTGAGAAGTCTTCGGACGGAATAAGGGAATTTAAACTTGGGGAGGTGGAAGAGTGCGGTGCAGAGAAGTCAATTATTAACCTCTTTTTGTCGTTGAATTTACCCGTGGCTATACCTAAAGGACTTGTCCTCCAGGACGTGAAAGGTGGTGTGGTGAAGGGACCTATCATGAAACCATTTTCCACCTCTTTGTCGAGGAGAAGTTTTAGACTGGCTGGGTCGGATATTGCTGACTGCAGGTTGGGGCATTCTAGTGTGCCTGAAGGGAGTGCCACAAAACCTGTGTGAAAGCCTTTGGTGAAACCAGAAATGAGAAAGTCCGCTAATTGAGAAGAAGGATGTGCAGTCAGGTAGCGTTGCAAATTTGGTACATTTATTGGAGTAATTGCCTTTTTTGGAAACAGTTTGTTCGGGCACATCGTTTTTGCGTGTGCCCTGAAACAGACAGAACAAACGTGGAGCAATCTACATGCGCTATAACTACATCCCCCTTCATTGAAGTTGTTACAAACCTGCGTTTTCCCGAGAAACACTATGGGTCTGCCCAATTTGTCCTTCATTTCCCTTTGACCAGAATAGTCTGGGTTAGCGAAACTAGTAGATGGACTAACTGCGGTACTAGGACAAAAGTTCGAAGTATGAGAAGCTGAAGCGCAAATTGCACATGCTGGTGTCCTAAGCCCGGCGAAATGCCTACAAAATAATTCAGTGTCCAACTGACTCCAATCAGTGGGAGTGTTGAACTGTGCCAGGGATGCGGCTGATCTGGCTGAAAAGGACTTGTGGTAGTCGTAGAATGCATAACCACCGTACTTGTAGGCTAGGTCCACCAGCTTGTGCAAATATAAGTCCAGCTCTTCCCTACGGTGCGGGAAAGCGGAGCAAATTACGTCTCGATATAACCCAAAGGCTAATATGAACTCGGGAATATTAAGTTTTTTATTAAGCCTAGGGTCCCTGGCTTTCATCACTAGTGATATATCTTCAAAGGTGTAAGCCCTGTTTTCGATAACATCCTGTGATGCGATGAGGAGGGAAGCTAAGTTAACATCCTTCCCTTCTATTATGTCCCGTCTAAGGTTTTGTGGGATTAAATGAACAGGATTAATTACATTAGACTTTTTGACAGGAGTATTAGTGGAGTTACCTCCTAAGTCGGACTCTGGTTGTACCGGAGGAACCTGAACTTCCGTAATGCCGGACCGACCAGAGGCTTCCAGGGTATCTAGCCTGGTACTAATGCCGGCTACAGAGGAGACAAAAGAGGACATCATGCTCCGCAGTTCAGCTAAACTATTCTGTATAGAACCGTCAGAACTAGGGCCTGGTGAATCCTCCATAATTTGGGCGTTAAGCAAACGGAAGAGTTCAGCTTTCCTGGCTGTAGCCGGGAAGGGAATATTCCTCCTATTGAGCTCGGCCGTAATCTTAGGAATAGTCCAGGATCTGTAGCTGGATGAGGCACTAGGTTGTCTTGGCTGGGAGCTAGATCTGGACGGAGTGCTTGCGACTGATTGTTCATCGTCTGGAACCGAGGCTGTTGACATGCTACGGCATGAAAGGAAACTTAGAGTTAAAAGTGTGTTTTTTTTTTATGCGTGCGTGTGTGTGCTGGTTGGCTAGCTAGTGCCACCGTGGCGAAGCAATTAACTAGGTTGGTGACTGGTGAGGCCCTGCTAAGTGCCAAGTGGCTTGAGAGGCTCTATCTATGAGTTGGCGCGAGGGGATTTGAGGCCACTGAGCGTTGTGGCGGGGTGTTGGCCTCTCGGTGGGAAGTAACCATAAGACAGACTGGGGGTGACTGGTGAGGCCCTCTCTATACAAAATGCGAGGTGGCTAACTATGATTTGGCCCGAGGGGCGTAGTACCTCCGAGGTGAGGATGGGAGTTGGCCTCGCGGGACCACTAACCTAGGCGAAGAAGCCAGGGGAAGATTACCGCTATTGGGCTCCTAAAACCCTAGCAACCAGCAACGACTAACTGGACGGGAGAATAGCGGCGACTGAACGTGCTCGTGATGTAATATATTAGACTTACCTGAACGATGAATTAGTGACTGGATTAACCTAAGATGACCTAGAGAGTAATTTACTGTCGGCTTGTACTGCTGACGTCCCGAATTGCAGAAAAACGGACACAGGTGATGTTAGATAACATAGAAAAGAAACAAGCCAATTTTAGTTTATGAAAATTTTACCGACTCTTATTAGTAGTGAGCAAGGTAGGAAGGAATAACGTAGTGTAGGAAGGGAAATATTACTAACCAAACCGTAACTTGTAACACAGCTTTAATTGAAGAACGTATCCTGGAAGAACCCCTGTAATTTTTAAAACAAAGCATACGGAGGAGACCCATAAATTAAAAAAAAAAAAAAAAAATTAAATAAGCAAGTAAATAAAAATATACACATACTAGGTTTAACCCATTTGTATATCCCATAACAACTGCTAGTGAAATTCAAGATAAGGTAGTGTGTAGGACTTAATGTTAATCCAAACTATTGCCCAATCTGTCACCATAACTCGCTACACCAAACTATAAGACCTTCTTGTTATGCAGAAACGTACAAGTACTTGAATTGGTTGTAAATTAGAAATGTCATATGTGTATAAAAGCATGCCGCTCTAAGGGAAAAACTAGTTTAGTAATACCAATAAAGACCGAAAATTATGACAATTCGAGCAAAGAATAGCGTTATGGAGGATAAGTGATTGTACAGTAGTTAACAGATGCGTTGGTTTGAATGGCGTTCATTGAAACGTGAGTAAGATAAATTATGAGCTGTTTTAAGGTAGCCGAATGCGAATGCACAACTGACATGAATTAACGATCTAAGGAAGTGGAACTTACGGTTGTCGGGGACTTTACTGAATGCCAGCGTTCTCGTGGAAACAGTGCTGACCGGCGGGCTGTGCGAACGTCGCGGACGAATGACGTCAGAGGGTCTGTGAAGCGGAATGAAGGCGAGCTTCCGGAATCGACGAAGACAGGTGAGTAGGGGTTTGCTGGGTTTATATACGCCTAAATCCCTCCCACAACTTCAGGCATACGCCTTCTATATATGATCTAAGTATATAATTTTTTTTTTTACACTGATTAATTTAATTTTACTTTATTTCCAGCCAGCAGGGGGACTAACTGTCATTCCAGTTAGTCCCCCTGCTGGCAATGCACCAGGCAGCTAAGGCTCGCAAGGACCTCACTCTCACATGGCTGGGGGGGCCCCCAGGAGTGAGGATCTGCCGCGGGGGGCTCCCTGGGAGTCCCCCCAACCGCGATCGCCGGCGTGGGATCGCCGGCGACTGGGTAAGTAAAAAAAAAAACAGAGGACGTACTATTACGCCTGGCGGCGTTTAGAGCCGCTTAAAATAGGGCGTAATAGTACGCCCTCCGGTCTTAAAGGGTTAATGACTGAGGCAGGTGTACAAGTTGTGATCAAAACAAAATGTAAACAAAACCTTGAATTTGTGCTATATGTCTGTTGAGCATAATTCACATCTTTTACATTATGTGCACCCACACTTATCATATATAATTTTGTTCAGGTGAAACAGGGCTTTCATGTCACATCATATATTTGATATTACACATAATTTAATATGACTAAAATATAAAAATATTTGAGAAATTATTTTTTTTTGTTCTTTTTTAATGTTCTGCATGGTATTTTATATGTGAATGTCACAATACTGTTAGCTGTTACTGCAAAAGAGTACACATATTTGTATTCATCAATGTCTCACAAGTAAAACAGTAGCCCCCGTTAACAGTTGTTATGGTGTTTTGGAAAGTTACAGGGTCAAATATAGCACATTACGTTTTTCAGTTTATACACATTGAAATTTGCCAGACTGGTTATGTTGCCTTTGAGACCGTATGGTAGTCCAGGAAGGAAAATTACCCCCATACCATTTGCAAAAGTAGACAACCCAAGGTATTACAAATGGGGTATGTCCAGTCTTTTTTAGTAGCCACTTAGTCACAAACACTGGCCAAAATTGGCGTTTTTTGCATTTTTCACACAGAAACAAATACTAACGCTAACTTTGGCCAGTGTTTGTGACCAAATGGCTACTAAAAAAAACTGCATATATCCCATTTGCAATACATTGGGTTGTCTACTATTGCAAATGGTATGCCATTATGGGTGTAAATTTGTTTGTTGTGTGTGAAAAATGCAAAAAACTAAATTGAATGCTAATTTTGGCCAGTGTCCCAATAGAGTCTCAGAATTAGTCTGGATGTAAATCTGTTCAAGGCTTTACAGATACAACTGAACAACTTAGATCCAGAGCCTAATTATGGAAGTACCTGCAAATTGATTATTAGACGGAATTGGCAAATGGCTTTGGGCAAATTCAATTTAACCAAATTTCCACAATTTGCCAATTTTAATAGAAGCTGTCATTAGTAAAAGCTGCCAGTTGAACCATTTTATAGCGACCCCCCCTTTAATGCTGTAAAGAGGGCCCAGTGGGCTGTAGTGGTTATGGGATCCAGTGGGCTGTAGTGGTTATGGTTTTTAAAGTGCTCCTTTAAGATCCAGAGGGTGTGAAATCACACAGTCCTGTGTTAATGTTTAAAATTTGAGTGTTGTGTTGTGAATGTTGTATTAATGTATTTGTTTTACTTACTAGATAAAAGTATAATTATACCTGTGGACTGGCAATCAGGAAGAAAGAATTATAAAATTTACACATTGAAGTTGCATCATTGGAAAATCTGTCCTTTAACAGAGGTACCACACATCTTTTACATGAGACAGTCAATCCATTCACAACTTCTCACCATGACAAATAACATTCAGTCTTACATAATCCCTCTAGATAAGGGGTAGGTAACCTTCGGCACTTCAGATGTTGTGGACGATACATCCCCTGATGCTTTGCCTGCATTATGGCTGTCTGAGCATTGAGGTAGATGTAGTCCACAGTGTCTGGAGTGTCAAGGTTTGCCTGCCATAATTAAAAAAAACAACACATTTTGGAATGTTAAATGGTATTAAAAGAAAACTATTCTATCAGGTTTATTGTCTAAAGCGAAAATTCAAAGTGAATTCAAAATGAACTTCAAATTCAAGATTACATTAGTTGAACTGGAAACATTCTCTAAGAAAACTATGCTTTCAGTTTGGTTGTTTTGGCCTTACATTTTAGATTCACTTTGAATTCTCACTCCATTACTCAGAAATAAATATAGTTTGTGTGTTCTGAAACCTCTCTATCATGGCCAGCATTAGGAATACTATAAGTGCCAGGAATACACTTAAGCTGTATTCCTGGGACTGTAGCTTCCTCTGCCTACCCCCTCTTCCGCCCCCTCCTCCTCACCAATATGAAAAAAAGTGTTAAAAACCCTTTATTTACATACCGGCTCCCAGCACCTCCTCCTCCGACGTCCCGCAAAGAGCGGGTCTAATGCACATGCACGGCAAATGCAGCAAGCGCATTGAATCAGTACTTTCCTATGGGGAAATAGCTGACATTGGATATCCTCATGCAGAGCGTGAGGACATCCAGAGTCAGTTACCAGAGTCAGTCACCGGACCAAAAATCTGTTAGAAGCCAGGAAGCGCTGTCTGGTACATAGCCACTGGAGGCAGACTTTGTGCTGATATGTGAACATTGCAGTTTCTCCAGAACTGCAATGTGTCACATTGCAGCACTAAGTACAATAGGGACACTGCACCCAAGCCACTTCAATGAACACAGCAGCTGTCCTGTGTAATCGGACCAGATGGGCTAGCCTTTGCTCACCACGTGCATCAATGAGCCATGGCCCTGACGCCGGTTTACTGGTTCTTATTCCTTTCGCCACTTGTGGTAGGTACTATGCCCTTTATACCAGGTCTTACTGTTTTGAAATGATGCTCTGGCCCAGTTGTCTAGCCATCACTATTTGGCCCTTGTCAAAGTCACTCGGATCTTTACGCTCTCCCATTTTTCCTACTTCCAGTACATGAAATTCAAGAACTGACTGATCCCTTGCTTCATATTATATGCCAACTTTTTGAGAGGTGTCATCAGGGACGGGCTAGATACTTGAGCAGATCGGGCTAGAGACTGTCAGGGGCCCAGTGGCACAACTGGGAAAGCAATTTTCCCAAAAATCTATTCCATTGCTAAGTGATGGGGCCCTGGTGATGTGCAGGGCCTCAGAAACCTGTCACACTGCACATTACCCTCGTGCTGTAAGTAAGGCCTTGCCTGCCCTCTGCCAGGTCTCCTCTTTGTTGGGTTGTGCAGCACTGGGTGTCATTGAGAGAGGCAGAGATTGGTAGTGACATCACTTTATGCACTCTCCTCTCACACAGAGAGCTCTTACAGCAACCAAGATGAGGGAGCAGCAGCCTGGCAGAGACAGCAGGGAGCATTAGAGAGGTAGGTATAGAAAAGGGGAAGATGGAGAGAGAATTAAAAGTTGGTAAAAAAAACAAAAAACAGAAGAGAGTCAAGAAGTATCTTCATTAAGAAGAGTTTATATATTCAAGGAACATAAATGAGATCTAGGAGAGCCATCAAAAGTAAAAAATTACATAAAGGGAACGAGGAAGGGAATGATAAGTATGTAGGGACACCCATGGAAATTAAAAAAATAGAGATGCTTGAAAAGGATGGGAAGAAGGGAAACAGGGCATAAGGAGTGTGACTTGTAACTGTTGTGAAGGACACAATGGAGGTTCACAGGAGGGTGATGGGGAGGCAAGGTGTGACCGACAAAAAAGGAGATAATGTGGAGACAAACAAGTGGATGGAGGATAATGAAAAGGGCACCAAATGAGTTGGGAGAACCCAAAAGATATAACTATAAATAATTTTCAGTTACACTCCTCATTCACACACACACAATAACACCGATTTCACACATAGTATGGTAAATGCATTCCTCCACTCACACACATATTCACTGCACTGAAATGCATATTAGCAGTCATACACTAACAATCAACATACATATGTGTGTATACTGACAAATATGCAAGAAGAGTACATGCATCTATCCAGATAATGCAGAAGGGCATTCACACAGATTTTACACGTAACATTTATTTTTTGCACATATATTTGGCCTTTCAAGGGCCTGGGATCTACTTTTGCCCAGGGGCCTCAAAAGCTATCAGTCCTTCCCTGGGTACCATTAAAATACATAGTCAATGTTATACACATCCCCTGTGAATGTTTTAATGTAACGGCTAATCGGTGTATAGTTTTTTTATAAAGTTGAAACAGGTTTTTTTCTAAGGTACACAGCTTTAAATTAAAACTTCTTTAAAATCACTCTAGATAAAATGATAGATATCTTCTCTTGTGCTTGCAGGAAAATAATAATGAATGAAACTAGTGACCAGCCTGATCATTTAAACTGGACTTTAAATGATGAAAATCAATATAATGAAGTGGAATGGTATAATATTAATATCAAAATCATCACGCCAATTCTATGTTTAGTTTGTTACAGTGTGACATTCATTGTAGGGATTATAGGGAACAGTCTCGTTATCTGGATTGCTGGATTCAATATGGAAAGTATCTATGCCGTGTGGTTCCTCAATTTGGCCATAACTGATTTCATATGTAACATCGCTCTTCTTCTGCGGATAACAGAATGGACTTTACATATTTTGAACAACTGGCCACTTGGCTATATGTTTTGTAAAATCAGTACCCCCATGACCTTCTTTAACATGCTTACCAGTGTATATTTTTTAACTGTTATCAGCATGGATCGATGTGTGTCTATTATGTGGCCCATTTGGGCTAAATTACAGAGAACTTCCAGATTAGCCCGTATCATTTCAGTTATTATTTGGATTGTATGCCTTATCATCACTATACCACACATAACATTTTATAATGCAATTGATGACATGTCAGATTGTCTTCCTAAATATTCAGATGAAATTCCAGAGGAGAGTAAACACTCTGTTTATGCAATATTAACTACTAAACTTCTATCTTTGTTTTTAATTCCTTGCTGTATCATCCTAACTTGCTATGGTCTGATCTATTATAAACTGGCCCTCCTCAAAAAACCAGGCAGATATCAGCAATCACTCAAGGTTATCACTGCAGTAGTGATCAGTTTCTTTGTCTGTTGGTGTCCTTACAGCATATGGCCTTTCATAATCTTAAACTCTAAATACTGGGATATCGACTTTTTACTTAGTCAAATATTCTCTTGCCTGGCTTACTTTAATAGTTGTATCAATCCAATTCTCTATGTATTTTATTGTAAAGATTTTAAAAACACTTTAAGAAAGTCCATTCCTACTATGATGTATTGCGCAACAGATCACAGTGATAGAGAATTAAATTCTAGATCTTGCACTTAATTCTTCTGACTCTCACTGATAATATCACCTTTCATAATGACTTAAATAAATATATTGTAAAGGTAAAGGATGTGTTGTAGTTCTTCTTAGCACATGTTTTTTCACTAGTACACTAACCAGCTTTACAAAGCTTTAATACAATAGATTTACTGCGGTGTTAAGGAAAAGGAAAACTTAAGAAAAGGGAAAAGAAAAAAAGGACAATTTATAAGTGGACATGTATTTCGATCTTGAAACATATGCAATTTTTGCCAATTGGGAAATTACATAAGTCAAATTTATGTGGAAATTATAATACATACTAGGGCCGGACTGGGAAACAAATCAGGCCCGGGAATTTTTTAATCACAGTGGCCAACTGAGAAGGGGGCGGGCCATCCCCAATGACAAGCACGCCCCATCTCACAGTGAGCATGTTGGTTCAATGCTCTTCCAGAGCAGACCATGCACAGATCTCTGCTGAAGAGCTCTAGCATGAGAAAAAGGCCCTGTATTTGTTCTGCACAGTGCAAGCATTTTTATTAACATGCTTGCGCTGTGTTTGCTTGTCACTTGTCTCTGGTGTCTCTGGTGTCTTCATAAGTGGGATACTGTGCATGTGTTTGAAGTCTGCCTGTGGGATTGCGTGTGTGCAGAGTGAACTGATTGTGGTGTGGTATTGTGTAATAAGGTCAGTTTTAGTTATGTTGTGCTTGTGGTGTAATGTATGTGTGTCTAGGTGCTTTGGAGAGTGTGTGTATTGGGGATGTAGCAAGTGTGTGCATACGGGCTATAGTGTGTGTGTGTATAGGTGATGTAGGGTGTGATGGCCCCCACCCACCGCGCAGGGGTCCTCCCCCATTGTGAGTTATGGCCCCCACCAACCGTGCAGGGGTGGGGGCCAGGGGGAGGACAGTAGGTCCCCCCCTCATTATTTTCATGGCCCCCACCCACCACACAGGGGTGTGGGCGGGGGGAGGACAGTAGGTCCCCCCCAGTGTGTATCAGGGTCCCTGAGGACAGGTGTCAATCCATATCTGCCAAGTGACCCGATGTAGGGGGAACAGTCCCTATTCTGCTCTGTGTCAGTGTGTATCAGGGATCCTTAGGATAGGTGTCAATCCATATCTGCCAAGTGACCCTATGTAGGGGGAACAGTCCCTATTCTGCTCTGTGTCAGTGTCTGGGGGGAGTATCTGCAGTAATACAGAGTGTCTGGAGGGAGTATCTGCAGTAATACAGGGTGTCTGAAGGGAGTATCTGCAGTAACACAGGGTGTCTGGAGGGAGTATCTGCAGTAACACAGAGTGTCTGGAGGGAGTATCTGCAGTAATACAGGGTGTCTGGAGGGAGTATCTGCAGTAACACATAGTGTCTGGAGGGAGTATCTGCAGTAATACAGAGTGTCTGGAGGGAGTATCTGCAGTAACACTGGGTGTCTGGAGGGAGTATCTGCAGTAACACAGGGTGTCTGGAGGGAGTATCTGCAGTAACACATGGTGTCTGGAGGGAGTATCTGCAGTAACACAGAGTGTCTGGAGGGAGTATCTGCAGTAATACAGGGTGTCTGGAGGGAGTATCTGCAGTAACACATAGTTTCTGGAGGGAGTATCTGCAGTAACACATGGTGTCTGGGGGGAGTATCTGCAGTAACACAGGGTGTCTGGATGGAGTATCTGCAGTAATACAAAGTGTCTGGGGGGAGTATCTGCAGTAATACAGAGTGTCTGGGGGGAGTATCTGCTTGAAATTGAAAAAAATAAAATAAAATGGTTGCAGCTTCCGAATGAATCTAAAATGGATGCTGTCCAGTAGGTGGGAGGGTCTGCTAGGGAGGGTGTGCAGCTGATTGGCTGGAATGTGTCTGCTGACTGTGAGGTACAGGGTCAAAGTTTATTCAATGATAAAGAATAGGGGGTGGACTGAACATCGCATGTGTTCGCCCACGGTGGCGAACGCGAACATGCTATGTTCGCCAGGAACTATTCGCCAGCGAACCGTTTGGGACATCACTACCCGTCATGGAATGCAGCACGGCCGGCGCTCAGTTAGCACGGGCCCTGCATGGACCAGCCAGGGAGATCTTGTGACCTTCCCTGCCGGCCTCACCCCATGGCCATCGCAATTATCTTAAAACAAACACAGGTTCAACCCAATATATGTTAAATCTAGATGCATAACATAAAACATTTTGTAAGAAAACTGGAAAATGTAGATCCAGAGATTAACCAAACATTCATAGAAATTAAGTAATCTGGCAACAAACAGTGCTTTTGTCAGGGTGGCGTTCCGGTGCCCAGGAACCAGACACTGTCCGGGCGTCGGAGCGAGGACCGGGACCCAGTATGCCTGATGTTCAGAGTAGGAGTCACAGTGTGGAGGTGGATTAGCAAGGTCTTGTGCAGGGTAACCGCACGCCCCCTGGTGTTGAGCACCAGCGTTTGTGCAGCCACATACCAGAAGCCTGATTCAGCTTATGCGGATCCCAGGAACTAGGAGCAGGAATTAAGCAGACCTGCCAGGAGCTGAATAGGGAGGCTCTGCAGCAAGAATGTATCAAGTACAGAATCAAGGAAATACTAGGACAGGCACCAAACATGAAAAACAAGACAGAACTAATAGAACCCAGAACCAGAGGAGGATAGGAAGATAAACCCAGAACATGTACACATTACATTAGGGAAACAGACATAACATGGGCAAGACAGGAGAGGACTGTACATGGACTGGGAATACAAACTAAAACAAGACAAGATATAACAGGCAAAACAAGAGGAGAAATAACTTAGTACTATATATGAAAATCATGGGGATTTAGTTACATTATATGATCATAAATTGCATAAGCCTGCCAACAATGCCAATGTACCCCATATCTGGCAGGTCCTACTCTGCCTAATGCAAGCTAAACCAACCAAAGAAAAAAACACATAGTACTTACCTGCAAGAAAGGGCAGAAGACTTGATCAGCTGCCTGCAGGAACACTGAAACAAAAGGAATGATGGAAAACAAACGGGTGCGGCAAATAAAACAAACATTTAAATGAATCCATGAGACTGAGAAATACAGGGACGGAATATAGGAATGAACCCAGAAAACCCAGCATAAAGAGATAGAATAGAAAACCAGTAAAAACCAAGAAAAACTAAACAAGAGTTGTAAAAAAAGTATTGAATACAAGAAGCCATCACCAAACTGATCCGCAGCTAGGAACAGGATGTGACAGCTTTGTTGCAATAAAAAATGTATTCTCAAAGGAACTGACACATGTCCATTTATTGGGCCAAAACCCCTGTCACAAGGTCACAGATTTTTTTCTCCTCATTCATGTTGATATTCCTATAAGGGATTCAATGATCTGGATTTGGTGTGTCTTGAATGTCAATTTTAATATGGAGCTGTTTATCTGGAAATCCACATACTAAGCTCACATTACAAAGTGAAGTTTTGAAAACAAAACAAAAAATATTTCTCAACTCTTGAAAAAAAAACCTGTTTTATTATGTTTACAACTAGAATGGTGGATGTTTAATGTTTAACTTTATTGTACTTATTCTAGGTCACATATTTAGTTGACTATACTCTTTGTAACTGTAATCAATCTTGTTATTCTCCTGCCAAATATCTCATTATGTATGTCCCCTGCTTGTAATTCTTATTCTAAACATATTTTTGAATGCTTTAATAATATGATATAGTATATTCTTGTTGTATATGAGATGTACCATGCTGATTAAGTGATGAATAATATTTTTAATTGTGGTTTCTCTCCCAGAAGGATCAATATTGAACATCTCCTTCAACAGATTTATAAACTGCCATCTATCTGAAATCCAAGTTTTTTTCTGAAAAGAAAATAAACAACAAATCATAGTGGGGTTCTGTATTAAAAAAAAAAAAAACATGCAAAGAGAAAGAAAACAACCATTGTCAATTGGCTTCAATAGGGTAGATTAAATATTTTTGACAGTGGCCTAGCCACCTCTCTAGACTCCGCTATGTATGGTTTTCATGTAATAAAAGACAAGAAAAAGCATTCACAACATCAAATTAGAGAGGTCGATAGCATCCTATAACAAATATATTCATTCCAATAGAGCTGTGAAAGGGTGGTTAGATGGGCTGAACTTGAAAATGAATAGCAAGATGAAATATATTAAATGTAGGATTTCATCTTTGTAATATGAAAATGATCAGTTTTGAATTAGTTGAAATTAATTGCATTTCAAACCACTTTTGGACCTGAAAGGAACTGAAAGGCCTTACCTAGGCCATAGTAGACTTTCATTTTATGTCGGTGGTCACCACATATGGTTCTTGTAGATTGATGAAGCCTGTTGATATTGAACTTTGACCCGGCATTGCAAGCCAGGCTCCCTGTGAATTAGGAAGGCTGAAATTTATGAAAGCATTCATTCATTTAACCATGTATATAGAAAGTCTTTGTGTAACTCATATTTTACCACCAAATATAACATATGGCTTTATTCACGGATTTCAAATGGTTACTAAGCCACCACCCTTTTTCAAGATAGTCAATTATTTTAAAGCATCAGGCAACATTATGGGTACTAATAAAGAAAAAAGAGGGATGGAACAGCGCTATCCAAACTGATCACAGTGGGGAGCGGGAGGCTGCACACCGGAGAGGAAGGGTAACCCTCAAAAACCTTAAGAGGACTGGAAAAACAGAAAACAACAAGTACAGGGTGCGCCAAGAACAAAGTGAAAAAAGAAAATAAATAATAGAAAAAATACCAGGGAAACAGGCAAATTAAAGTCTCTAATTCACAAGTATATTCTTAGGAAATTCTCAAGACGTCTTGGGTCAAATCCTCATCAGCATATATGAAATAAAAAAACACAGAGGGGACCGATGGTGCAGTAACTTAAAAGAGTATGGCCACAGACAACATTGAGGTTAAGAAATGCCAACTCACATTTATGGGAGCTGTAACCAGCTCGAGTTAAAACAGCATACAGTGGTATTTAAACTCCCCACATGTAGGATATTCCTCTGACGATATTTTCAGTGTAGGTCATATGAAATAAAAACACAAGAGAAGTGCTCTCTATATTAAAAAAGTGCTGGATAAAATAGGAGATGTACTTACAATTTACAGAGCAAACAAAACGCTCTGTGTAATGCGCCTGGGTGGAACAATCCCCACCATGAATTCTTTAGATGGTATAAAAGCTTCAGATGTTAGGATATGCCAGGTAAAAAAATAAGGATAAATATAAAAGTATTTAAATTTAAAGAGACTAACCAAAATATTAGGTAGTCAGAAAAAATAAGATAAAAGATTCTGGTATACCTAGTGTATGCACAGGAGGGAGTCTAACTGACACTAAGTCGCTCACACTGGAAAACAAAATAGGGATTCACAAAAACCTATAAATAGTAATAAAAAGACAACACTCTAAAAGATAGTGCATATAAACCAGGAGCTGGTCAGAAAAAAATACTTTTATTTAGATTAAAACACAACACACTTCTTCAAGTATTCACTTGTAGAAGCCCCTTGTGGCGAATACTTTTATATAAGTTAGTAGAAATATAGATCAAGATGATTTAGTAGATGTGATACTTTAAGTTTGCAATGGCATTTAATACAATTCAACACAAATGGCTACTAATACATTGAAATGGGTTGGTTTAGATGAAAAATTGTGCTCTTGGATAGAACACTAGCTTAGAGAAAGTGTGCGGAGAGTAACTGTAAATGGAACATTTTCAGCTTATGGGAAAAAATGGTAAGTGGAGTGCCTCAGGGTTCTGTCCTCGGTCTACTTATCCTTAATCTGTTTATAAATTATCTTGAAGTGGGCATTGATAGTCATTTCGGGGCGTTTGCACATGACACAAAACTAATACAGTCTAAACATGATAAAACTTCACAATAGAGGGATTTGGATTCATTGGGGGACTGTGCCGGCAAGTGTCAGATAAGATTCAATACATATACATGTAAAGTTGTGCATTTTCAAATAAGGAACCCACAAGCCACTTATACATTTAACAGGGTGGAGTTAGGAATAATATTAAATGAAAAGGACTTGGAAACAATTATAGATCACAAACTAGGCAACAGTATGCAATACCAGTCTGCTGTTACAAAACATATTTGAAGTCCATACCAGATTTATTTTGGCTGAGCAAGCCCCTCTCCACTATGGTTGTCCCTTTGCGTGTGATCAAAGGAAAACATACATTTGAAGAGAGTCTCTGATTTAAGGGAGCAGAGAAGGGCTCCCTGAGAGTACTCAGCTGATGCTGTCAGCAAATGACTGCAGCAGGCCTTGTGATTTGAGTTAGATGCGCTTGATCTGTGCAGCAGGCACTAGGACCATGCAGCTAGTGCTTCAGCAGTGCTTCTTGCATGGTCCTGAAGGAAGGGAGATGGCAGGTCATCCTGTACGTGGGTAGGCCCACCCATTTACTGGGCTGGACTGCCCGTAACTGGTGACACCCCGTCAGGGCTTCATCCACCCTGTCCTGAACTTTCATTGTTTGGAGGTATGGTCAAGTCTTACAGGAGAAAACTGAAGGCCGGTTCAGCAGGTGCCTGGTGAGATACAGAAGAGTTGAAAAACCATACTAAAACGGTTTGACTATTTACCATGTGTTGGCTTCAGGGCAATACTGGTACCATAACCACTACATCAGGCTGTTATGGTTATGGTGCTTGGATGTTCCTTCAAATATTGTACATAAATTACCATAATATGCTAAATGAATTATAATGTAAGCCGTAGAAAATAACCAGTCACCGGTCCCCAAGAAACAGAATTTTTAAACAGATAGTGTAGACATCAGAAAAGAGGAACTATGCTGCTAAAAGAAAGATAAGATAGGATGTTGATATCTTTGGGTTCGGTTTCTAAAGAAGAATGTTGTTGTGTTAACACTTCAGAGTTACATAAAAATACAGAAGGTGTAACAGAATCAAACTAGGCAAAAATAATTTAGATACATACCTTACTTATCTTACCAAAATATAGGTCTACTCTGCTTACTGAATAGCAGTTTCCCCTTAGACTTTAATAGTGGACTTACATAGTGACATAGCTGAAAAGAGACATGCGTCCATCAAGTTCAGCCTTTCTCACATTTGATTTTTGCTGTTGATCTAAAAGAAGGCAAAAAACCCAGTCTGGAGCGCTTCCAATTGTGCAACAAACTAGGGAACAATTCCCATTTGACCCCAGAATGGCAGTCAGATATCTCCATTGATCAGAGAGTAGGTTATTATTCAATAATCTGAGTAAAAAAATTACTCTACTAATACAATCCAGACCATTCTGGGGGGAAATAATGTAATAAGTCAGTCACGGTTATTTACTAAAGTGAAAATTGAAAATGAATTGAAAATGTTATGAAAATTCAATTATAGCTTACTTAGAGAATTTCCCAGTTTGGCTATTTTGACATTAAATTTGAAATTCACTTTAATCCCGACTTTAGTGAATGACCACGAGATTATCTTTTGTCTAGCAGTCTTGTCTTGTCTTCTAGCAGGAGGAGAGAAACTTTGCAAATAAAAATTTTAGTACACACGGTCTAGTTAAATAACCTGTACTGTTGTATTTGTAAAGAATTTGCTGCTGTCTTA
Source organism: Pelobates fuscus (assembly GCF_036172605.1). Classification (NCBI taxonomy): domain Eukaryota; kingdom Metazoa; phylum Chordata; class Amphibia; order Anura; family Pelobatidae; genus Pelobates; species Pelobates fuscus. The sequence goes on along the minus strand of NC_086327.1, from coordinate 18,026,236 downwards.
TGAACATAGATTCTAAATATGTCTTCTCAAAATAACATTATGCATCTATTTGCATGACAACCAAAAGAGCTAATACAGTACTAGCCAGGCTTCCGTACAATACTATCATTGGTGGAACTAATTTACAAAGGGCCCTGGTGCAAGATTTGTTTTGGTGCCCCCTCTGGTGCAAGGTGGACAAAAGGTAAATCCCAATCTGTCGTACAACACCCTCGATGCGATACCAGCCGAGGATCTACCATTTGCCCATCCTTGCAGAGTTATTATTTGTGAGCAGTGTGTGTGCATTTGAATGTAAACATGTTTTTGTATGAAGTATATGTGTGTGTGTGTGTGTGTGCATGGAGAGGTGTATTTGTAATTAGCTTGAATTGTGTAGTGAATCAAGTTCTTTTTATTGACACAGATTATAATAATAATTACTAGAAGATGCCTCAATGGTCTTTGAAGATCATTACTGTCCTAATGGTCTACTTCTTCATCTCTTGGTGCCCGTGTGACATGTCATGATTCCCTTTTATTCCAGAAGCTTGGTCCTTAAGGGGTTAATATATATGATAGCCTTAAAGTAAAGGCTTGATGTAAACAATGTAGAAGATTGTCAATGATACAAATACTGCACCCGATATTCTTGTAAAAAGGCATCAAATCTACAAATCGTGAACTGTGTATTTTGCTCTTAGTATTACATAAAGGTGATTTTTTAATTCATACCACTGGAATATGTATTAAAGGGTCTAATGAGTTAAATCTTTACTGGTTCTTTGCTTTACCTTAGTGTCCGCGATTTCCCATTTACCACTTTGTGCTACTTCCAAATAGATGACTTGAGATGTGAAGTGTATATTTGAAGGTATCATAGTGCCAGGGAATGCTAGGCACCATAACAACTGTATGGAGATCTTGCAAATACTATTATCTGTTAATATTTGTTTACTGCATCTAATAAAAAAACTCAATACAATCCACCTGCCTAGTATACAATTCACGCACATTTACAAGTTTAAAATGTCATTATTAATTTGACAATCAAATTACTGACATAAACAGTAATATATATCTTTTGCGTTTGTTATTTATGAAAATCATTCCTTTAGCTTAACTGATTATATTATAGCTACACTTTGCATTCCTGTTATGTAAATTTAATTTATCAACAACGATTAAAGAGTTAAATCTCCAGTACCCATACTAATCCAATGTTATCCCTCTATGCAAAATGTAACATCCTGTCTTTGTTGAAAGCATCTAAAATAATATTTATTTTGATGGGCAAATTTGGTCCTTGAGCATTTATTGACTCAATGTTCATATAAATAATCACAGCAGCCCATTTATACTCACAGATACCTCACTAATGTATTCTGTAACACTGTTTTCTGTTGTGTCTGCCTTTGGTTCTTTTTTAACTTCCTAATGTCAGGTTAAACTCAGTTCCATTATGTTTGGGCTTTTCTTTTGTTTGTGTTAGCCAACAACACACATCCTAGGAGCTGGTCACAACATACAGACTTCTTCAGGAATTGGTGATTCGAAAAGATGTGTTCTATTGATGCAGTTAGATTCATGCTTCATAAATACAGGGTCCATAATCCATTACGACTGGACATAATTCTAGAATATTCATGATTTTTTATTGGGGAGTATTGGGGGAACTCTTTGCTGATTTCAGCAGAGGGGTTCGTGGGGGTGTGTGCAACTTTTAAGATCAATATATTCACCTCCTCTCCACTGTTAATGTATTCGATAATCAGAGGGATCATTTGACAGACCTCCGTGATTAACACCTGTTTTATATGCATACATGTTTATTATTACAGGTAATACATGAATATGGCTTGACGCCGAAACATTGTATGTGATTATGCTCTACTGTTCCTAATAAACTTTTCTTGTATTGCACCACACCGCGATGCCTTTTGGGTAAGTGATAGGTAAGAATATTGAGAAGGGTTAGGAATAAATGGAACATTCTATTTATGTCCATCAGCAGATGACTCGATGCCTCCGGGGAACAAAGATTTCATTGATTGGTTGGTTCATCATCTTTCGAGTATTTGTATGTTATTTTGTTTTTCATAGTAGAGTTGATGAGTTCCACAGAAGGGGGATAAAGTTATTTTCACACTCAAGTGATATTTGTATATAAGGTCTTTGTGTCATTGCCAGGTCAGGTGGCAGCATGCAAGAAACAGGGTTTATGGACTGTAATGGTTCTCTCGTAGTAGTTTCTGTTCAATCAAGATGGGAAAACCGGCAACTATGGCTAACTCCTTACTAGAGAGCCTTATTCCCATGTTTTTAAATGTATTTTTATTATCATTAATATTTATAACATATAACTTAAGCTGCTAGTTGCCTTTAATATAGTACACATGTTTAGGTCAGGAGATTAGGTGGTGGTCCTGAAATCCCTGATGTATGCAAAATACCTAGCTCTGCTCCAGAAGTGACTTAGAATATGACACTTTCTGAGAGTTTAACTTGCTTTGCTTACTATCGTAAGTAATCAGTTTTTAAAACTCTTTCCAATTTTAAATTAGCTAGGTAAGGTTTCTTATCACAAACACTGTCTTGTAGAATCTTAAACCTTGTATTTCTGGTCACTAGATTATTCCACATGACAATCACAGCTTTAAAAACATTGTTTTATCACTTTATATAATCATCAAGAGTTTTCTGAACTTCAGGATTCTGTGTTGCTTAGATTAGATTTAGTAAGAATTCTGCATTTATAATCTCTAAATTCTTAATACAAACGATAAAGAGAACACAAGACATTTTTGGGCAAGCAGAAAGGAATATTGGTTTAAGCTCATGCAAAATACAGTTTTCAGAAAGAATCATTGGAGTTCTAGGAACTAGAGAAGAAGAAAGGAACAGTGTGGACAGAGACAGTATCTGCTTTTTTAGCTAAGGTAGCATATAAAAAAACAAAAACGTCAGTTCTAATGTTGTCAGAGGACTGTTGAGTATTGATAGATGCTATGTATACATTTAAAATATATTGTTACATATTATCTACATATCTGAAGTTAGACATTGGGAAAAGTGTGTATTGGGCACAGCAACTCATGTTTCCAGAATTATCAAAGATTTACCGTTCTTAAATATAAGGAATTTCTTGGAATTGCTGTGCCCAATGCAATCTTCTCCCAAGGTTCTACTTGAGATACATTGCTAAAGTTTGCATTTGATTTAACTATATGCAGAAGTAACTCACAGTTATTATCTAGAATTGCATGTTTAATATGTTTTGCTAAATAGTGTTCTATTAATATTGCTGGTTCAATATTTAATTTGCACTTGTTTTACAATGATGCACTAAAGGCTATTCAATTGGTATATTTCTATTCTTTGGTTTTATTATTTCTTGAATATTGGGGAAACACACACAAATAAATAAATATATATATATAAGTTTCATGTTTCATTAAGCACTATTAAGCACTAAGCACTATTACTAATTTATCCCACGTTTGCTTTAAAAACACACAATACTCTGAGATGAGCCACAATCCTTTCTGCAGTTATTTGATTGGTGAGTCTAATCATCATTGTAACAGAAGTGTTATATACTTCTGGCAATCCTATGTGTGTTATTTACTTCGACACAGTTTCTGCACTTGCTGAATAACATCTGGATGAGACGCGCATTAAGGACGCTGGTGGCGTGCCATCTAGCTATATCATTGTATAGCCATTGTGTCCCCTTTTGGACCAAGATACATAGGATTCCCAGATAAGCCACTATAATTATAAAGGTGGTGTGTCTGATCCTCAGCATGCCATAAGCAACGCTCATTTATATTATTTAATATATTTTAGACTGTACTCCAATAATACTAGGACATAATGAAACGTATCTAAGTGAACCAATGACCAATATATTGCTATTCCAAAAAATATATATTTGTGCTGCTCCCTTCTTTATCCTCTTAATTTGCTTCAGCCTGATTTCAGTTAAACTGTAAACTGATAAAACACAGTGGATTTTTTTAAGCTGAACCAATTCTCTTCTTTAATATTTTGTGTCAGATTGTTATTTGTGTTAGCCTATGTTCTACCATTTACATCCTGGGAGCCGGTCCCAACACACAGATGTCTACAGGACATGTGATTCACAAAGATGTGCTCAATAGCTGCAGTAAGATTTAAGCTTTATAAATACAGTGTCCATGGGCCATTACAAGTAGACATAAGCCTGGAATATTGCTACTTTTTGAGTATTAAGGATCCATTTGCTAATATGAATGGAGGAATATGAACAATCCTCCATCTCCATGTAGTAACCTTCCATCCATTTCTCATAGATTTAAGAATAGCATATGTCAAGTCATCACTGGTTATAAAGTGATCTCTGACCAAATATATTTATAATCTCCACACATGCTGTATTAACCTCAAGACATTCTGTATGTCCCTTCAACCTTCTGCATCCTGCATCCACAGCAATATATCCCCAGTGTGCTGTATAATTAACTAACAATATTGTTCAATAAAGTACTAATGTCACTGATTATGTTCATTCAGGTGTAATATACCCTTTCAGAGGGTTACTTCACTAAAGTGAGAATTCAAAGTAATAAAAAGGGGAATTTCAAAATTTGTGCAAATTACCTGATCTGAAATCATAGTTGAATTCGAGAATTGTAAGTCACGCTCTCTAAGGCAGTTATACCCCCAGTTTAGCTACTTTCATTACTCTTATGAAATATTGTCAACACAGTTTCTATCATTATTTAATATTCTCAGGAAAATGAACAGCGCAAACGACTCTTATACATTGGATGACCTAGAATATATGTTGAAATATTTATTTGACTATAAAGATGAAGACCAGCATTAGAAAAGACACAACATCCAGTGGAAGAAAATAAATAAATAAATACATAAGATCCTACACTAGAGTTGGTAAGGTTGCAGGGTATAAGGGCATAACCCAAGGTGTATAATATAGAAAAGAAAAAGACTGAAGGAAAGGGATTACAGACGGGTCCTCCCAATCATCAGTCTCAATTGCCAGTATAGAACATGCATGAAATATATGAAAAATAATACATTTTTATTAGTCCCTCCTAGGGAAGATAAAGAACGACAAAATTTAAAAATAAAAGTGTATATACAGTGAAAAAGTGTGAGAGAATAGGAATCCTCTATCAAATACTGGCCTCACAGTATACCTTGTTGTAAAGGATAGTTGCAACAATGTTTCAAATGCTAAAAATAGCTATTGATATGTATCTTAAGAGAAACAGTAGCGTACCCCTAATTGGATTGCTAAACAGCAGAGTTGCTAGGGAGGGGAGGAAAGAAAACCCCCACTCACAAGGTATGCAAAAGCGATGGAGTATATGTTAACAAATTACGGCACACTCAGACTAGCCCCAGATAGACCCCTAATATCGATAGCCCACTGGCTGTAAATAGAGAGCAGAGCTCCACATCCCATGTAACGGGACTGGAGTGACGAGAGCCTGCAAAATCGTTGGCTCCTAATTTTCCGTCACTCAGAAAATGCTGCTCATATGCAAAGAAGGACCTAAGTCCTGATATGGAGTCTAAAAAACTGACACAGCGAGATAGATAGCTGCCAATCAAATTGCCAATCAAATAACTCAAATTGCTAAATCTATTCTCGAACCGATGACAGTTCTACAGAAAAAAAACCCTGCTAATGTCGATCTAAACTCTGGTAGGCAATCTGGGTGCTAGGTTAGCGAGGTGAGGCAAATACTGTCTGAACTCAAAGTTCTATTATATAGAGGAAAAGGCTTTCCTAGTACTAATATTTGTAGAGAGATCCCTAGTCTGATCTCGGACCAAGTGGTCCCGGTAGTGGCTCAATACTGGCTGAACTCAAAGTTCTATTATATAGAGGAAAAGGCTTTCCTAGTACTAATATTTGTAGAGAGATCCCTAGTCTGATCTCGGACCAAGTGGTCCCGGTAGTGGCTCAACGCGCGTTTCGGCGCTTAACATTGCGCCTTTGTCAAGAGCCCTTGATGCACCTCTTTTCTCGAAGACCAGCATTATCTTTCATTTAGCAAAATATTGGAAATACTATGCTTCATTTCTCACAGCGTGACCATCATTGTGGGGATCACAGCGAACAGTCACGTTATCTGGATTGCTGGATTTAAAATGAAAAGTATCAGTTCTGTATGGTTCCTCAATCTGTCCGTTACTGATTTCATACGTAATATTGCTATTCTGTTACGTTTAATATATTTGGTTATAAGGTTCATAGACAGGTTTGGAATTGTTCTTTGTATTGTCAGTACTGCCTTTATGATGTTTAACATGATTACGAGTATCTATTTTTTAACAATTATTAGTATTGATCGATGTGTGTCTGTTATGTGTCCCATTTGGGCCAAAATACACAGAACCCTCAGATTAGCCAGAATAATTTCTGCAGGTATTTGTCTGGTGAGTAGAGATGTCCCGAACAATTCGCTGGCGAATAGTTCCTGGCAAACATAGCTTGGTCGCATTCGCCACGGCGGGCGAACATATGCAATGTTCGGTCCGCTCCCTATTCGTCATCATTGAGTAAACTTTGACCCTGTACCTCACAGTCAGCAGACACATTCCAGCTTATCAGCAGCAGACCCTCCCTCCCAGACCCCCCCCCCCCCATGGACAGCATCCATTTTAGATTCATTCGGAAGCTACATACATTTTTTTTTATTTTTATTTATTTATTTTTTTTTATTTTTTTTTATTCTCTATTTTTGTAGTGCATGGAGGTATAAAAAATGAGCATGTGGTACCCCAACGGCATTCCTCATGCTTTTCAAGTAACAATTGTAACAATAGGGTATATGTTAATACGTGCACATTTTATATGTTAAATTATTATGAGGTTTGTCAGTCAGATTAAACAACTTGGTAGTGTTTAGACAGGCTTAGACAATTTAAGAACATCTTTGAATTTAAACAGGCTTAAGCTTACGTCATAGTGAATATGTTATATTAAGCAGTGCGTGAGTATATATATCTACATTTAGATAATTTAAGAACATCTTTGAATTTAAACAGGCTTAAGCTTACATCATAGTGAATACGTTATATTAAGCAGTGCGTGAGTATATATATCTACATTTAGATAATTTAAGAACATCTTTGAATATAAACAGGCTTAAGCTTACGTCATAGTGAATACATTATATTAAGCAGTGCGTGAGTATATAAATCTACATACTGAGAACCAGGGTGAGGCTATCTATGTCTGAGGTGGTTAACTATGATTGGCCCTGGCATGTTTGTTAGTCTGACCTGCATGGTTGTCTGGCATGAATAAAAGTTGCATGTTTCAACTATATTAGTAGTTAGACTAGTTTGCACTAAAACATGGAAGACATCCTAGTATGAATCGTGATCAACCGCTCTCAGAGACTATGCATTGCGACATGTATATGATGTGGAAAGGTTAACTATTATGACTGTCTATAGACGAAGTGGCTTTAGCTGCACCTTAAGGATCACCAGTCCGTGGGTGCTGTATCTCTGCGACTGCTATTCAGGAGCCATAGATTGCCGGGTATTGTTGCCAATGTTATTCAGGAGCCATAGATTGCCGGGTATTGTTGCCAATGATATTCAGGAGCCATAGATTGCCGGGTATTGTTGCCAATGCTATTCGGTGGGTGAGTCCTGTAGCCTTCTGGTGGGCTAGAGTCCATAAAGCCCGGTGCTGGCCCTCCAAAGTCATGGTACTGCCCAGTCATCCTATGCCTGTTCGGGGCCTGGGTCTGAGGCTGGCGCATGGAGCAGCACTGCAGTGCTTGGTAAGGATGCCGGTCCGGTCTCGTACCTGCAGAAGGGGCTGTAAAATCCTGTGAGGGGTTTGTAGTCCGACAGGGCTCTGGGTCGGCCCTGGTTTTTTCGGCTGCTGGGCCCGGTCGGTCCGTCTCGCGGGTCCGGTCCGGTGCCTCTCGTCTCTCCGCGTGTGCCTCAGAGGCCTTTTAATCATGGGCTTGGGAGTTCGTCTCCTCTGGTGGCGAGGGGTTCGCTTGCGGCGTGTGCGGTACATCGGGGTGGGCCCTCTGCCACCCTTACGACTGGGTGAGCTGTCTGTTTGTACAGCAGGAGCTTGTGGATGAAGTGTGCTCATGGTGTGTCACCCTCCCGTTCCCTGCTCCTTTACCTCCTGGGTTGTTGGGGGTGGCGGTTGTTCCAATCGCTTGTATAGTTTGACCCAGAAGTCATTGAATATCTTGTCAAGGTGTTTGAGTGCATCTTCCACGTAGTTGCCGTCTAGAGGCTGAGAAGTTGGCCTAATCGACCAGGACGCAGCCGCCATTTTATTTGTCTCGGTGCCGTTCCCATCGGCTCCCCGGGGGATGGCAGGATGCGGTATAGCTCTTGGTCGGTGGGGACCGGGATGACCCCCGCCGGTCCATGGAGGGGGGAACGGGGTTCCACACTGGCATGTTCAGCTTGGTGTGCTGGTCGGGGAGCCGCCATCTCCCTCACACCATCCCTGCTGGTAGGCCGCAGCTTCCAAGTTCGTGGGTCCGGTGAGTAACACCACATATTTGGTATCTACATATAGTACTTCCGTCATCTGTCGTTTGGGCTGCAATTTGAGTCCGGTTTTGGCCTTTGTCAGTGCAGATTACACAAGATTGGGCTTAGCAGTGCTTGAGCCCCAGACAAGCACGTCTGTTCAGCTCTGCAGTTAGGCCCCGCCCCCCGGAAGCTGCATTCTTAGTGAGAGGAGGGACAGTGTAGCTGCTGCTGATTTAATAGGGAAATCGATAGCTAGGCTAGTGTATTCAGTGTCCACTACAGTCCTGAAGGACTCATCTGATCTCTGCTGTAAGGACAGCACCCCCAAAAAGCCCTTTTTAGGGCTAGAACATCAGTCTGCTTTTTTTTTCTGTGTAATCTAATTGCAGTTGCCTGCCTGCCAGCGTGTGTGTCAGGCTCACAGTGTATACTGTGCCCACTTGCCCAGTGCCACCACTCATATCTGGTGTCACAATAGCTTGCATTAAAAAAAACAAAAACTTTTTTGACTGTAATATAAAAGCAGTCAGTTTCCTTCACACGTGTGCGTTTCAGGGCCTGCCAGGGCACAGTGTCACACCAGTGCAACTCATATCTGGTGTAACAGTAGTGTACATTTAAAAAAAAAAAACAACACTTTTTTGACTGTGAAATAATAGCAGTCAGTTTCCTTCACACGTGTGCGTTTCAGGGCCTGCCAGGGCACAGTGTCACACCAGTGCAACTCATATCTTATGTAACAGTAGTGTACATCGGCCATCGTGGCCGTCGTGGTCGTGGTGCTGTGATTCCCTTTGGCCCTAGAATAATGCCCAGTGTTCAGAGGCCACGTACCCTGAACTCGAAAAGTTCTGAGGACATAGTTGACTGGCTAACACAGGACACCCAATCTTCTACAGCTTCCGCTCAGAACCTTGACGCACCATCCTCCTCCAGCTTAGCTTCGGGCACCTCTCAAGTTACCACTCGCCCGCCTGCCGCCACCACCAACACTAGCACCACAGCCGCTTCACTTGATCTGTCAGAGGAGTTATTTACACATCAGTTGGAAGAAATGAGTGTTTCGCAACCATTATTGCCAGAGGATGTAGATAACAGGGATATGTCTCAGTCAGGCAGCATTACACACATGGACGTACGGTGTGATGATGATGATGTTGTACCCGCTACTGCTTCCTTTGCTGAGTTGTCAGATACAAGTGAAGCGGTTGATGATGACGATGCATCCGTTGATGTCACGTGGGTGCCCGCTAGAAGAGAAGAAGAACAGGGGGAATGTTCATATGGGGAGACAGAGAGGAGGAGGAGATGAGTTGGAAGCAGAGGGAGTTCATCGCAAGGAGCTAGTGGCACAGTCAGACAGCAGGCATCGGCACCCGGGGTCAGCCAGACAGCATGCCAATCAACGCATGCTGTTGCCACCACCAGAATGCCGTCATTGCAGAGCTCAGCAGTGAGCATTTTTTTTTGTGTGTCTGCCTCTGACAACAGCTATGCCATTTGCAACCTGTGCCAAAAGAAACTGAGTCGTGGTAAGTCCAACACCCACCTAGGTACAACTGCTTTGCGAAGGCACATGATCGCACATCACAAACGCCTATGGGATTAATACATGAGTACAAGCAGCACACAAACTCAAAGCCGCCATCCTCCTCCTGGTCCAGCATCTTCAGCCACCTCAACCACTGCTGTCCTCCTTGACCCCTCTCAACCATCCGCCACTCCGTCTCTCGCCTTGAGCAGTTCCTGCTCATCTGCCCACAGTCAGGTGTCTGTCAAGGACATGTTTGAGCGTAAGAAGCCAATGTCACAAAGTCACCCCCTTGCCCGGCATCTGACAGCTGGCTTGTCTGAACTCTTAGCCCGCCAGCTTTTACCATACAAGCTGGTGGAGTCTGAGGCGTTCCAAAAATTTGTGAGAGGCAATGCAGAGAGAGGAGTCTGAAGAAGAGGAGTCAGAGGAGGAAGGTGGCTTTGAGGAGGTGGAAGACCAAACACAGCAGGCGTCCCAGGGGGCTTGTTGTCACCTTTCAGGGACCCTTGGTGTTGTACGTGGCTGGGTGGAGGAAGAGACCTTCAATGACATCAGTGAGGACAAGGAACGGGACATGGCTAGCTTGGTATCCAACCTTGTGCAAATGGGGAGTTTGCGGTTGTGCAAATGGACTGTTTGCGGTTGTTTGCGGTGCGTTAAACGGGGAGTTTGGTCTGTTACTGTGAAGCGGGCGTAACCCTTACACTACCTGATCGATACAACATCATACCTGATGTTTTAAAGCACGTTGTTCCAAACAATTTAGGAATGTTAGGTGATTTATGCCCTTTATGGATTAAAACCAGACTTTGCATCAACTATGTAATTTTCCATGGGAGTTTTGCCATGGATCCCTCTCCAGCATGCCACAGTCCAGGTGTTAGTCTCCTTGAAACAACTTTTCCATCACTATTGTGGCCAGAAAGAGTCCCTGTGGGTTTTAAAATTCGCCTGCCTATTGAAGTCTATGGCGGTTTGCCCGGTTCGCCCGTTCGTGAACATTTGCGGAAGTTCGCGTTCGCCGTTTGCGAACGGAAAATTTTATGTTCGCGACATCTCTACTGGGGAGTCTAATCATCAGTTTGACACTTGTGGTTTTAAATTCTACTATTTATACTGTTTGCTTTGGCAGATTTCTGCTACATGAAGAATCATTTCATGATTACACGCGTATTCTGTTAATTGTTGGATTTTGTTCTATGTTTGCGGTGCCATTTTTCATCATTCTAATTTGCTATTCTCTGATTGCATTAAAGTTGAAAACTCGAAACAAACCAACTGGATCTCAACGACCTTTCAAAGTTATCAATGCAATAATGTTCTGCTCATGCCATTGTACAGAACACTGGTGAGACCTCACTTGGAGTACTGTACACAGTACTGGAGACCCTATCTTCAGAAGGATATTGATACCTTAGAGAGAGTTCAAAGAAGGGCTACTAAACTGGTTCATGGATTGCAGGATAAAACTTACCAGGAAAGGTTAAAGGATCTTAACATGTATAGCTTGGAGGAAAGACGAGACAGGGGGGATATGATAGAAACATTTAAATACATAAAGGGAATCAACACAGTAAAGGAGGAGACTATATTTAAAAGAAGAAAAACTACCACAACAAGAGGACATAGTCTTAAATTAGAGGGACAAAGGTTTAAAAATAATATCAGGAAGTATTACTTTACTGAGAGGGTAGTGGATGCATGGAATAGCCTTCCAGCTGAAGTGGTAGAGGTTAACACAGTAAAGGAGTTTAAGCATGCGTGGGATAGGCATAAGGCTATCCTAACTATAAGATAAGGCCAGGGACTAATGAAAGTATTTAGAAAACTGGGCAGACTAGATGGGCCGAATGGTTCTTATCTGCCGTCACATTCTATGTTTCTATGTTTCTTCATCTGTTGGTGTCCGTACAACATTTTGCCCTTAATACATTTTAGTTGGAAATATCGGACAGCACATTATGCATTATATGAATTTAGTGTTCTCTTGACTTACATCAGTAGTTGCATCAATCCCATTCTCTACGTCTTTCTTTGTCCGGAATTCAAAGACAACTTCTTAAAATCCCCACCAGCCCGCATGAGAAAGGTATTCATTACAAAAATTTTGTTAAACATTGTGTTGGCTGGAAGCATTGCGAGGCTTTAATGTTTGTTCTTTAGAATTTCTTAATCTACTGATTTTGTATCTCATGTAGTGTTGTCGCGAACCCGAAATTTTCGGTTCGCGAACGGCGAACGCGAACTTCCGCAAATGTTCGCGAACCGGCGAACCGCGCGAACCGCCATTGACTTCAATGGGCAGGCGAATTTTAAAAACAACAGGGACTCTTTCTGGCCACAATAGTGATGGAAAAGTTGTTTCAAGGGGACTAACACCTGGACTGTGGCATGCCAGAGGGGGATCCATGGCAAAACTCCCATGGAAAATTGCACAGTTGATGCAGAGTCTGCTTTTAATCCATAAAGGGCAGAAATCACCTAACATTGACACCTGTACTCAAAGCCCAGCCCTGATACACACTGACACAGAGCAGAATAGAGACTGTTCCCCCTACATAGGGTCACTTGGCAGATATGGATTGACACCTGTCCTCAAAACCCCTGATACACACTGACACAGAGCAGAATAGGGACTGTTCCCCCTACATAGGGTCACTTGGCAGATATGGATTGACACCTGTCCTCAAAACCCCTGATACACACTGACACAGAGCAGAATAGGGACTGTTCCCCCTACATAGGGTCACTTGGCAGATATGGATTGACACCTATCCTAATGATCCCTGATACACATTGACACAGAGCAGAATAGAGACTGTTCCCCCTACATAGGGTCACTTGGCAGATATGGATTGACACCTGTCCTCAAAACCCCTGATACACACTGACACAGAGCAGAATAGGGACTGTTCCCCCTACATAGGGTCACTTGGCAGATATGGATTGACACCTGTCCTCAAAACCCCTGATACACACTGACACAGAGCAGAATAGAGAATGTTCACCGTCCACAGAGACCATGATACACACTGACACAGAGCAGAATAGAGACTGTTCACCGTCCACAGAGACCATGATACACACTGACACAGAGCAGAATAGAGACTGTTCCCTGTCCACAGACACCATGATACACACTGACACAGAGTGTCCGCGTGAAATAGGGCCGTGAGTAATGACGTCACGGGTAGCCTGCCCATAGTATCGCATAGGGTGGAAGAGCTGATAGGACATCTGAAACGTATTGGGATGGAGATGCTTAATTGTTCTCTAAAATGCTTGACACCACCCCATAGTGAATCTCTGCAAACTTTAATACCATCAGAGGAGGAAGAATGTGGCAGCCCACTGGGATTATTCGAAAAATTTCAAATTGATGATTTTCCAGACCCTGGGGTTGACATTAGTCCAGATTTACATCTTGTGACCCATGAGGATGTTCCAGGCACTACTTGTGAAATAAAGACAGATAATAAAGTGAATGATCCTTCTCCTTGGGACTTGCACCCTGTCGTTGAAGGTGGAGTAGGCAATGGCAAGAGCATGCTGTGGGTAGTCAGTGCAAACACTCTCTTCCCGGTGAATAATGAGGAGACTAACTATGATGACGTTATTTGCGTTGAAAGTAATGATGCCAGAGATCTTTTGAAACCATATGGAAGGAACGAATTGGTTAAAAGAAAGGCAAGAGACCACCTGCATATAGACAAGAATACGCATAAGAGAAAGAAGAGAACAGGTGAAAAGGAGAAGCTGCAGACTGCCTATCTGCAAATAGTTGAGTTATGTCCTGAAGATGTCCGTGTTACCACAGTGCAGACTCTGTTTGATACACTACTGAGGAGAGTCAGAGAAACCCCAGATCTTCACGTATTGGATGAGTCGGTGCGTGGAGTTGCAGAGAACGTAGGACAAGAAATATTTAAACTTTTCCTGTGTACTGACAGCAGATATACATAGGGTCACTTGGCAGATATGGATTGACACCTGTTCTCAAAACCCCTGATACACACTGACACAGAGCAGAATAGAGACTGTTCCCTGTCCACAGAGACCATGATACACACTGACACAGAGCAGAATAGAGACTGTTCACCGTCCACAGAGACCATGATACACACTGACACAGAGCAGAATAGGGACTGTTCCCCCTACATAGGGTCACTTGGCAGATATGGATTGACACCTGTCCTCAAAACCCCTGATACACACTGACACAGAGCAGAATAGAGACTGTTCCCTGTCCACAGAGACCATGATACACACTGACACAGAGCAGAATAGGGACTGTTACCCCTACATAGGGTCACTTGGCAGATATGGATTGACAAATCCCTGACAAACAGCTACCACATGCAAGGAAGGCAGCAGGGGCGCAAATGACCCACTCCCGACGCGGGAAGGTAGTGACGACAAATAACAATACAGGACTCTTTAGAGGCCCTGTAATTGTAATCAGTCCACTTGAAATCCTTTAACTTTGATCAATTGGAGGGAAGTCTGGTGCAGAGCCACTGACCCATGCGCAGGGCCAGCCTTAGGCCTTTGGGCGCCCTGTGCAAGAAATCTTCACCCTGTCATACCCATGTGCAAGAAATCTTCACCCTGTCACACACACACACACAGGCAGACAGCCATACACACGCACACACACAACTGCGACTGACTAGGTTTGTCACCTCCTCAAAAGGACGCATGAGCCTACAGGCATTGCGCATGAGCGTCCAGTAACGTGGCAAAAAAATTCCCAGCTCCCCAGAGGCTGTCCTAGCACCCCAGTCATACAAATATTCATTAACAGCTTTTTCTTGTTGGAGCAGGCGGTCGAACATTAGGAGTGTTGAATTCCAACGTGTAGGGCTGTCGCAAATCAAGCGCCTCACTGGCATGTTGTTTCGCCGCTGGATATCGGCAAAGTGAGCCATGGCCGTGTAGGAACGCCTGAAATGGCCACACACCTTCCTGGCCTGCTTCAGGACGTCTGTAAGCCTGTGTACTTATGCACAAAGTACTTGTACTATGCGTGCAAGCTACTGTGAGACCAGATATGATTGGCAATGTGAACTGTAACAGTTCTGCAGAGCACACACTGTAGGCCTGAGACACCCGCTTGAAGACAAGTAACTGCTATTCAATCTATAACAGTGAAAAACAAATTTTGGTTTTAAAAGCACGCTATAGAGACACCAAATATGATTGGCAACTGTCAAAGCACGCTGGAACAGGTCTACAGAGCACACGCTGAAGTAGGCCTGACACCCAGACGCTTGCAGACAACTAACTGATCTTCTATTACAGTGAAAAAAAATGATTTCTTTAAAATCTAAAGCTTAAGCTATTGTTAAAACAGATATGAGTGGTGGCACTGGGCAAGTAGGCACAGTATCCAATGTGAACCTCACACAGAAGCTGGCAGGCAGGCAACTGCTCTTCTATTACAGTGGAAAGAAAATTTTGGTTGTAAAAGCACGCTAGAGAGACACCAGATATGAGTGGCAACTGTCAAAGCACGCTGGCACAGGTCTGCAGAGCACACGCTGAAGTAGGCCTGATACCCAGACGCTTGCAGACAACTAACTGCTCTTCTATTACAGTGAAAAAAAAATATTTATTTTAAATGTAAAGCTTAACCAATTGTTAAAACAGATATGAGTGGTGGCACTGGGCAAGTAGGCACAGTATCCAATGTGAACCTCACACAGAAGCTGGCAGGCAGGCAACTTCTCTTCTATTACAGTGGAAACAAAATTTTGGTTGTAAAAGCATGCTAGAGAGACACCATATATGAGTGGCAACTGTCAAAGCACGCTGGCACAGGTCTGCAGAGCACACGCTGAAGTAGGCCTGATACCCAGACGCTTGCAGACAACTAACTGCTCTTCTATTACAGTGAAAAAAAAATATTTATTTTAAATGTAAAGCTTAACCAATTGTTAAAACAGATATGAGTGGTGGCACTGGGCAAGTAGGCACAGTATCCAATGTGAACCTCACACAGAAGCTGGCAGGCAGGCAACTGCTCTTCTATTACAGTGGAAACAAAATTTTGGTTGTAAAAGCACGCTAGAGAGACACCATATATGAGTGGCAACTGTCAAAGCACGCTGGCACAGGTCTGCAGAGCACACGCTGAAGTAGGCCTGATACCCAGACGCTTGCAGACAACTAACTGCTCTTCTATTACAGTGAAAAAAAAATATTTATTTTAAATGTAAAGCTTAACCAATTGTTAAAACAGATATGAGTGGTGGCACTGGGCAAGTAGGCACAGTATCCAATGTGAACCTCACACAGAAGCTGGCAGGCAGGCAACTGCTCTTCTATTACAGTGGAAACAAAATTTTGGTTGTAAAAGCACGCTAGAGAGACACCATATATGAGTGGCAACTGTCAAAGCACGCTGGCACAGGTCTGCAGAGCACACGCTGAAGTAGGCCTGATACCCAGACGCTTGCAGACAACTAACTGCTCTTCTATTACAGTGAAAAAAAAATATTTATTTTAAATGTAAAGCTTAACCAATTGTTAAAACAGATATGAGTGGTGGCACTGGGCAAGTAGGCACAGTATCCAATGTGAACCTCACACAGAAGCTGGCAGGCAGGCAACTGCTCTTCTATTACAGTGGAAACAAAATTTTGGTTGTAAAAGCACGCTATAGAGACACCAGATATGAGTGGCAACTGTCAAAGTACGCTGGCAGGGTTGTGCAGGGCACTCGCTGAAGGAAGGCCTGACAGAGCCGCTTGAAGGACACTGACTGTCTGCTATTAGCTTACACTGGAAACCTTTTTTCTTTGTAAAAGCACGCTAAAGAGACACCAGATATGATTGGCAACTGTCAAAGCACGCTGGCACAGGTCTGCAGAGCACACGCTGAAGTAGGCCTGACACCCAGATGCTTGCAGACAACTAACTGATCTTCTATTACAGTGAAAAAAAAATGATTTCTTTAAAATCTAAAGCTTAAGCTATTGTTAAAACAGATATGAATGGTGGCACTGACTGTGAAAATGGGCAAGGCATCCAACCTGACACAGAAGCTGGCAGGCAGGCAACTGCTCTTCTATTACAGTGAAAAAAAAATATTTATTTTAAATCTAAAGCTTAACCAATTGTTAAAACAGATATGAGTGGTGGCACTGGGCAAGTGGGCACAGTATCCAATGTGAACCTTACACAGAAACTGGCATTCAGGCAACTGCTCTTCTATTACAGTGAAAAAAATTATTTATTTAAAATCTAAAGCTTAACCAATTGTTAAAACAGATATGAGTGGTGGCACTGACTGTGCAAATGGGCAAGGCATCCAACCTGACACAGAAGCTGGCAGGCAGGCAACTGCTCTTCTATTACAGTGACAAAAAATTATTTATTTTAAATCTAAAGCTTAACCAATTGTTAAAACAGATATGAGTGGTGGCACTGGGCAAGTGGGCACAGTATCCAATGTGAACCTCACACAGAAGCTGGAAGGCAGGCAACTGCTCTTCTACTACAGTGAAAAAAAAATATTTATTTAAAATCTAAAGCTTAACCAATTGTTAAAACAGATATGAGTGGTGGCACTGACTGTGCAAATGGGCAAGGCATCCAACCTGACACAGAAGCTGGCAGGCAGGCAACTGCTCTTCTATTACAGTGAAAAAAAATTATTTATTTTAAATCTAAAGCTTAACCAATTGTTAAAACAGATATGAGTGGTGGCACTGGGCTAATAGGCACAGTATCCAATGTGAACCTCACACAGAAGCTGGCAGGCAGGCAACTGCTCTTCTATTACAGTGAAAAAAATAAATTATTTTAAATGTAAAGCTTAACCTATTGTTAAAACAGATATGAGTGGTGGCACTGGGCACGTAGGCACAGTATCCAATGTGAACCTCACACAGAAGCTGGCAGGCAGGCACCTGCAATTACATTACACAGGAAAAAAAAAAAAAAAAAAAAGCAGCCTGATGTTATAGCTTTTTGGGGTGCTGTCCTTACAGCAGAGATCAGATGAGTCCTTCAGGATTGTAGTGGACACTGAATACCCTAGCCTAGCTATCAATTTCCCTATCTAATCAGCAGCAGCTTAACTTTCCCTCCTCTCACTAAGCATGCATCTTCCGAATGAATCGAAAATGGATGCTGGGAGGGAGGTTGGAGGGTGTGGAAGGGAGGGAGTGCTGCTGATTGGTTGGAATGTGTCTGCTGACCGAGAGGCACAGGGTCAACGTTTGCCCAATGATGACGAATAGGGGGCGGATCGAACTGCGCATGTGTCCGCCCGCCGCGGCGAACGCGAACAAGCTAATTTCGCCGGGAACTGTCTGCCGGCGGACAGTTCGGTACATCACTAATCTCATGATGTACTGATAAAATTAACATTGTATTAAAAAGTAGATTTACACTTGGCAGATCACATTTTGATTTTGATTATTCTAGAATAAAGTTATATACTTTCCAGTTAGTATTTAAATACATCTTCTTTTAATTCCTGCTCATTTTTATACTCCAACCATGCATTTATACATCTGACTTACCGTTAGTTTACACTTTTGTTTTCCACTACGACTTATATAATATATTACATAAGTATTGTCACCAGTTTAGCCTATCATGGGCATGAGTCAAATCTGGTCCATTTAACCCCTTAAGGACCAAACTTCTGGAATAAAAGGGAATTATGACGTGTCACACACGTCATGTGTCCTTAAGGTGTTAAATACTTAGTTTGGCAAACGGGAAGAATTTGGTAAAAAACTGCTAATTTCGACCAGATTGAAACTTTTTATATTTACTAAAGAAAAATTGCTTGGCTTAGCATTGTTTGCTTGCAAATAGTTTGGGCATTTCAAATCCGGCACATAATTTTAACCATGTCTGCTTAGAGTTTAGCTGTCTGTTGGTGTTTACTAGGCATGAGCAAAAATTTTTGGCTCCGTTCGGCATTCCGAAATTTGGCACTTCGGCAATTCGGCACTTCGACACTTTGGAACTTCGGCAACTTCGGCCCTTCAGCACTTCGGAACATCGGCACTTTGACACTTCGGCACTTCGCCACTTCTGCTTTTCGGAACTTCGTCACTTCGACAATTCAGAACTTCGGAATTTCGGAAATTCTCTTGCAGCCGCTTGGTAGATAACTCCCTAATTCCCACGGTATTAGGGAGTTATCTACCAAAAGACTGAAATACCTAAATTGGTCTTTCAGCCAAATTTACTAATACTAAGTAAAGATTACTTAGTATTAGTAAATTACGCCCCTCCTCGCTATACCGCGAGTAGGGGCATGTCTAGTAAACAGTGAGCAGCTTGTGGCTGAGCCTGTGGCTGAGCGGTGGGTGGGGACCCTAAATTAGAATGAGGGGGACCTAATGTCCTCCCCCTGGCCCGCACCCCTGAGCTGTGGGTGGGGGCCATAAATACTAATTAGGGGGGGACCTAATGTCCTCCCCCTGTCCCCATCGGAAGTACCCGAATGCCCGAATTTCTCGAAATTCGTCCGAATTCATATTCGGACCAAAACAAATTGCACATGTCTAGTGTTCAGACACACTGAAATCCAGACCCAACTCAAGCTCATTGAAAGCGTGATTTACAATATCTGGATATGGCAGTCTAAAAAGCTCCACATGGAATCAAAAGGTTTTGCCTATTCAGTGCAGACTTTATTTGGACTGAGTGGTCAGCACTCTGTGTTTCCAATGTGTAAGAAGGATGTTTTTATGTTTTAAAACTAATTATTATGTATTGATAAGCAATGTATCAATATTCTGTATTCTATTTTTTTACCTCTGTTTCCCGATAACAGAAGATTTTTTGGGACAATTCAATTTCGGGCATATGTCAGTAGCAGAATTTCGATACCGAAAAAACACTTTTCAACTAAATCAGAAAAACAAAAAAGGTGTGAAAATGTTATGTTCTTATGTATATATTTTACAGTACATTGATAGGAGCATTTTCCCTCAATTTGGTTTGTAGCTTAAATAAGAAAACGTATCCAAGAGGGAAAAACAGGGATAGCTGTAAAAAATAAATCCATATTTATATAATATATATTTATCAAATATATAATAAATAAATACACCTTTTTTTTTTTTTTGCTGTTGCTCATTTTTCCCTTGATCTGTGAATAAAATCAACAGTTACAACTTACCAGGAAAGTTTAAAGGATCTTAACATGTATACCTTGGAGGAAAGACGAGACAGGGGGGATATGATAGAAACATTTAAATACATAAAGGGAATTAACACAGTAAAGGAGGAGACTATATTTAAAAGAAGAAAAACTACCACAACAAGAGGACATAGTCTTAAATTAGAGGGGCAAAGGTTTAAAAATAATATCAGGAAGTATTACTTTACTGAGAGGGTAGTGGATGCATGGAATAGCCTTCCAGCTGAAGTGGTAGAGGTTAACACAGTAAAGGAGTTTAAGCATGCGTGGGATAGGCATAAGGCTATTCTAACTATAAGATAAGGCCAGGGACTAATGAGAGTATTTAGAAAATTGGGAGACTAGATGGGCTGAATGGTTCTTATCTGCCATCACATTCTATGTTTCTATGTTTCTATTTAGCCATAAATCATCTATTATCCCCATCAATCAATCATTTATTTTTATTTTTTGGTGCCACAGGCAAAATTTAGCATCACAACAAAAAGGGCTATGCTTGGGTATAGTACATTTTGGTTGTTTTGGAATTTGGGAACATTTCAGCTCAGAAATCCTGAATATGACTGATCACCGGATGAGCCCAAGTTCGTTATGAAGTACTGTCAATCCTAACTGTATGATTTACAGTAAATCTGCAGTGAAAACAATCTGAACATGGGGTAGTATTAAGAAGCTGCCATTTAACTTTCATTTATAATTTTTTTGGGGTGCCACAGGTGTTACTCAAAATTTAAAAAAATTAGCAAACTGGCTCATCCATTCCCAATTCTTATCAAGACATCAGGCAGTGGTCCCAAAATTACTGATGGATTTAAAAGACTCCGCTCCACAGGTGACTTAGAATGTGGGTCATTGTTAGCACTCAACTTGCTAGTCTTGTTATAGGAGGTTAGCAATTTGTAAATCCCTTTACAACTTCAAATTAGCTTAGCAGAGTAACTATATTTCAAATTAATGAAAACAGCAATAAAACACTTATCACAATATTTGTGGTAATAGCTAGTTTATTTAACATGTCAGTTACAACTAAAATACTTTTATTGTTATATACGATCGTCAATAGCCGTCTGTTGTTTTACCCATTAATCACAGTTTCAGAACTTAAATTTACTTATAAGGATTCTGTGCTGATTAGATTAGATATTGTAAGAGTTGGGCAGTTGCTCTAAATTCAAATGATAAAGAGATCACAGAACATTTCCGGGTAAATAGAAATGCAATACAACAGAAAACAATATTGTTTGCAGCCCTTGCAAGATACAATATTCAGAAGGATTCAGTGGAGATCCAGGATATAGAGAAGAAGAAAGGACCAGTGTGAAAAAAGACAGTATCTGCTGTTTTAACTAAGGTAAGACATACAAAATAAATGTCGAATTAGATGCTCTAATTCAATTCAAAATAGATGTGAGAGATTGTTGTGCATTATCTACAGATCCGCAGCGGGACCTTCGGGAAAATGTTCCTTGGGCACAGCAACACATGTTTCCAGAATACTCAAATAATTCCCAGCTTGAAATACAAAGAAACACAGAGTGATATCATGTTGTAGTCTTCTTTATCCTACATTTATGCAGGTATCTTTAGCAATGAAGAGCTGGGGGTTCTGGAAGAGCGGTAGAAACATGATTTCTTGGAATTGAGGTGTCCAACACAGACATCTCCCAATATCCTACTTGAGATTCGTAGATGTTGTTTTACAGCAAGTTGTGAATTTGCACTAGTAAAATGTATGTATAATACAGTAATATCTGACATTTATAATCTGTAAGTGTTTTCTTATATGTTGGAAAATAGTGTTCTTTAAATATATTGTAGACTTAATATTTAGCGGTCAACATAAAAAAAAAGCATAACAAAGCCAATAATATATTATTTGAAACAATCTAAATGTTAATATAAACCAGAATAAGTGTACAATCACACATTTTATATGTGGATGTAAACACCAGAACAAAATATTAAAAGAAATTATAGAGATTCTGAAGTTACGGGAATCAGATTATTAGTTCTATGGTGCATTTACAGTCAACTGAAAGATATAAATAAGAGAAATAATTAAATATATATAGTTTATAAATAAATGTGGAGAGTGGCAGAGGGAAATGCATATATTAGGTCAAAGTAGTCAAAATGGAAAATCTTTCCCACTCATTTGTTTTCAGCTTCAGCTACTTTGACCTAGGTTTGAAATAAGCTAGAAACATATTCTAAATTCCTGGTTTAACGAATGAGCCTTGTAAGAATAACAAAATTAAAAATAAAAACAGAAAACCTAATTAAAATAAATAAAGATATAACTCCACAAGAACATTTTTCAAACAATAAGTTAAATCGCAATGAGACAAGTGATACAGTGCCCACAAGCTTAATGCCATAGGTAAATTGTTTGACTTCTCCCACAAATATTGACTTAAGCTCCTACCACATTATATTATGCCATGCAATGTCCCATCCTGTCACGACACTCCTTAGTTAATATGCCCTCGTGCAGTACTCGCACTCACCACTGTTTCTGTTTGGCACTGCTTCTCATTTCCTTTCGTTAAGCACTACACCTGGCCCTTGTTTAGCACCTATATATTCTGGTTTCTCCCCTCACTCCCTGTCAGATCATTATCCTCTATCCTTCATCCTGTACCTGCTGTTTCCTGGTTCCCGTGATTCTGACTCCTTGCTCCTTGCTCCTGTGTCTTGTATCTTGTGTATCCTGAGTATCCTGTGTTTCCTGATCCTGTGTTCCGATGTCCTTATGGTCATGTGTTCTTGTCTCTGCCTGGTCCTGTGTCCTGTGCCTCCTGTTCCAGTGTTCGCCTGCAGTGTTCCTGCCTAGACTCCTTCTCCAGTGATTCTGACCTTGCTGCCTTATTTCTGTGTGACCTGCTTCGGGCCTTGCTCCTTGGTGTTTATTTAGTGCTTGGTGGCTTAGGATCTGTGCCCCACTTATATTCTGTGGTGGCTGCACTATCCTGACTAAAGCCTTTACCTTTGCCTAAGGACTATTGTGTACTCTGCCTGCTCTATTGTATATATTGATTTATTGTATATATTTATATATTTGTGGCATTGTCATATTTTGTTGTGTGTGTGTGTGTGTGTGTATATGTATGTGTATATATATATATATATATCCTTTGGTTTTCTTTATTACTCCATTCATCGTGTCCTAGCATTATTTCTCTGCTAAGTTGGTTCCCACATTTAAAGGGACAGTGCTGTCGCAGGGCAGCACCCCTTCATGTCCTTACACATCCTTAACCCTAATATTGTTACTATAAAGTATTGAATTCTAAACCTGGGGTTATTCACTAAAGTGAGAATTCAATGTGAGTTCAAAGTGAATTTAAAAATTCAGTCAGATTAGCTGAACTTAAAGCATTGCTGACTTTTAAGAGAATTATAAGTCACATTCTCTAAGTGAGTCACACCTCCAGTTTGGATACTTTAGTTACTTTTTGACAAGAAAAGTGAGTAATTTTTGAACTGCTTCACAATTCAATTAACCTTCTAGTAAATTAAAATATTATTCCTGTTTCATTAACCTTTTGTCAACACAATTTCTATCATAATTCTATAGGAAAATGAACGGAACAAACAATTCTTCCATGATGGATTATTCAGCACATGTGGGGAATTATATCTATGAAGATGAATATCAGTTTTATGTTTCAGTAAACAAAATATTGGAAATCCCACGCTTCCTTTCTTACATTGTGACCATCATTGTGGGGATCACAGCGAACAGTCTGGTTATCTGGATTGCTGGATTTAAGATGAAAAGTATCAGTTCTGTATGGTTCCTCAATTTAGCCATTACTGACTTATTATGTAATCTAGCTCTTCTGTTACGTGTAATATATTTGGCTATGAGTTTCATGGACATGTTTATAGATGTTCTTTGTATTGTCAGTAGTTTCTTTATGTTGTTTAACATGATTACGAGTATTTATTTTTTAACAATTATTAGCATTGATCGCTGTGTGTCAGTTATGAGTCCTTTTTGGGCCAAAATATACAGGACCCTCAGATTAGTCAAAATCCTTTCTGCAGTTATTTGGTTAGTGAGTCTCATCGTCACTGCAGCACATGTGGTTTATGATTTTAGCCCGTATATTATTTGCTTTGACATATTTATTCTACCTCTTGAAACGGATCATGATGTTCAACTAACTGTTAGATTTCTTTCCTTATTTGTAATCCCATTTTCCATCATCCTAATTTGCTATTGTCTGATCGCACTAAAGGTGAAAACTCGTAAAAGACCAGCTGGGTCCCAACGACCTTTCAGAGTTATCATTGCAATAGTGGTCTGCTTCTTCATTTGCTGGTGTCCGTACAACATTATGCTTTTTATAAAAATTACTTGGAGAAATCATACAACACATTATGTAATTCGTGAATTTACTATTCTCTTGACTTATATCAGTAGTTGCATCAATCCAATTCTCTATGTCTTTCTCTCTCAGGAATTCAAAGACAATTTCTTAAAATCCCTATCAGCCCGCCTGAGAAAAGTATTCAATAAAGAACCGAGTTAAACATTAGGGAAACTGTTAAAATGACTGAAATAATTGCCAAGCTGTAATTTGTGTTCCTTTGAATTTCCAGATCTACTGAGTTTGTATTTCATGATGCCATGTTTGTGTTTCTTATGATAATTAAAGAGAAATGTACAACCCAACAGAGAAAAGTTACTTTCAATACAACTTGAAAACTTTTAGCTCTGCACATAATGCATCATCCACTTCATAGAAAACATTTTGCTGACAATAAAGTCTCACTAAACAGACCTTTTCTTTTTACATATTTAGAGAAACAATAGGTTGTTAGAATATGGAGGAAGGAAGGTAGAGAGGGGAGGGGGGGGTGATGAGGAAATAATCACAAGAAGGCAAGGTAATCGTTCCCCAAAAATACACAGACATGTCAAAAATCCGGTGTAATGGATTACTTTTCATACAAGAGGTGCAAAGCAAGTAATCAGTGGATAAATTATTACATCATAATGTCGTAATATTTTGCAGGGTCCAGCGGTAATTGTCAGGTATTGGTAAAATGCCTGTGGCTTCTCAGTTTCCACAAAACCATATTATTTTTAGTACATAGTACAGAGTTATTATTTGGTCTATATCAGGGACGGACTGACAGCCTTCTGGGCCCTCGGGCAAAATTAGATCCTGGACTATTCGAAAACCAAATTAAGTATTAAAGGGACACTATAGTCACCAGAACAACTACAGATTAATGTAGTTGTTCTGATGCCCATAGCTAGTTCTTGCAGGCTTTTTAACGTAAACACTGGCTTTCAGAAAAGGAGGTGTTTACACTGCTGCCTAGGAACACCTTTAGTGGCAGTCATTCAGACAGCCACTAGAGTTGCTTGATAGGTCAGTGCCGCTGATGTTTAGTATCTCCACACTCTGCATGGAGACACAGAATGCTACCATAAGGATTGATTCATTGCATCTCAATGCAGAGGTGATAATTGGTGTAGTGTGGCATTTTGCTGCGCATGTTTTTCTATGAAAAATAATTTGTGTAGTGCCAGAGAGTATAAAATGCAGGCGTCCATGTAGCGTAAATGGGTAAATGCATTGTTCCATGAGTGAGTAGAGCAGATGTTTGTAAAAGCAGGAGTGTATTTGTATGGAATGTTGATGTCTGAATGTAAGGGTGTATTTATGTCGAATGTGAATACAGGGGTGTAATTTGTGAAGGACTTGTGTGTTTGTGTATGAATGCCAGTGTGTATTAGTATGAAATGTCTGTGTAAGAATGTAAAGATAGATTTGTATGGACTGTTTGTTAGTGAATGCAGTATGTTTGCACAGTATATATGTGAATGCAGGAGTGCATTTTTATGTGTGAAGAGTTTAAGCATGTGAATGAAGGGTGTATGTAACATTTGTGTAAGAGTGCATGTGTATGTGTGAATGAGAGGTGTATTTGAACCTGTGTCAGTGTATGTGTGAATGAGAGGTGTATTTAAAACCTGTGACAGAGTGCGTGAATGAGAGGTGTATTTGAAACCTGTGTCAGAGTGTGTGAATGAGAGGTGTATTTTAAACCTGTGTCAGTGTGTGTGAATGAGAGGTGTGTTTTAAACCTGTGTCAGTGTGTGTGAATGAGAAATGTATTTTTAAACCTGGGTCAGTGTGTGTGAATGAGAGGTCTATTTGAAACCTGTGTGTGAATGAGAGGTGTATTTGAAACCTGTGTCAGAGTGCGTGAATGAGAGGTGTATTTGAAACCTGGGTCAGAGTGTGTGAATGGGAGCTGTATTTTAAACCTGTGTGTGAATGAGAGGTGTATTTGAAACCTGTGTCAGAGTGCGTGAATGAGAGGTGTATTTTAAACCTGGGTCAGAGTGTGTGAATGAGAGGTGTATTTTAAACCTGTGTGTGAATGAGAAATGTATTTGAAACCTGTGTCAGTGTGTGTGAATGAGAAATGTATTTTAAACCTGTGTCAGTGTGTTTGAATGAGAAATGTATTTTAAACCTGTGTCAGTGTGTGAATGGGAGGGGTTTTTAAAACCTCTACAAAATAACCCTTTGTGCCTGTCCCCTAAGCCCTTCATCCCACCTATTCCTCTCCCCTTCTCTCCCCTAGCCTGCTTACCGGCACCAGTTTGATGTTTCTTCCCCGAGCTTTCTCAAGCAGCACCTGGGGGCTGGGAGGGATCTGCTGGGCCAGACTCCAGTCCTCAGTATCCTTCCATGCAGTGAGAGCTCCGTGTGAGAGGAGAGGAGAGCAGGGGTATGATGTCACTTCCTGCCCCCTCCCATCCTCACACGGAGCACTGTGTACTGATCGCAGGCATAGAGATGAGACCTGGCAGTGAGAGCAGGTATGCTGCCAGGTCTCACAAAACGGGGGATTAATTTGCAAGGAGGTGTGTTGCAGGGGCCCTCCTAAGTCATCATGGGCCCCTGCAACCTTCCGTTTGACTATGGAGATCTCTGATCTCCACTTCAGAATCTTGTGTGCAGCCGGGCCCCTGACTAACTCGGGCCCTCGGTCCATGACCGATCTGCCCGAGTGGTCAGTCCGCCCCTGGTCTATATTGACTTGTCGTAGAACTTCCTTTCATATAAATAACAATGTTCATTGTTCTGTAGGATCCATAATATAACGCGTTACTTGGGCATTGCCAATGATAATACATACAGATAAATATGTGGCCACTGCTGACCGATGTGAGAGATCCCCTAAAAGGTTTGCTGGTAACAACGTGAGCATACAATACAGCACATGGTAGAATTAGTGCTTAGAACAGGGGTAGGCAACCTTCGGCACTCCAGATGTTTTGAAATACATCTCCCAAAATGCTTTTACAGCCATAATGCTGGCAAAGCATCAAGAGAAATAAAGTCCAAAACATCTGCAGTGCCAAAGGTTGCCAACCCTGGCTAGAACATCCAGAGAATGCTGGAGATCATTACGTAGAGGTCTTATGAAACCTATTCCTTCCAAACCTCCTGACAAAAATTGTGAATTGAGCAAGCCTGTCTGGCTGACACTTCAAATCTAATTCTTATTATGTACTTTTTATTATGAATTTTCTTATCCTTTTATAGATTATTATTTCTTTTTTAATCTATTTATACATTTCACACTCCATGTCTATATCAATTTTTTGTCTTTTGGGGTTAATTTATTTATATTATTTGTCTTTTTATTGCTTGTTCACTAAAGGTGTTTTAAGATTTTTTCACAATGAGTTCTATGGGTTCTTTTATCCTATATATTTTAGTAATATCGTTGTATTATTATAGCTTTTTTAACTATTGTGACCAGCTTGTCTGTGGGTTTTTCCATTATTTTCTAATCATTTGCCATTTTGCATTTTTTGGTTTTATGATTCCCTTATGGACTGGGACTTTTTCGATCGTTTTATCTGTGGAACGCATATGTGCGTTCCACACAATACCGGAACTCTTTCACCGCCGGAACGCAAACCTGAAAATGAGGCTTGGAACCCGGAAGTGGTTAATTAACGAGCACAGATGTCGGAGATCCGACGAGATTGGCGTCTGTTTATGGCGGGAATTTACCTTTACCTTTTCATCATTTAAAAAGCAGACGGAGGAGAAGATAGAACACATTTGATTTTTCCCCTGAGGAAGTCCTTATTCAGGACGAAACGCGTTGGGCGGAGAGACTAAGGCTTTAAAGATTATTTTATTGTTTTTTTTATGTTTTATGTTTTATTATTTTTTGTTTATATGTATGTGTTTTTATTTTTATTTATTTTGACTGCTGCATCCAATCAGCTTATCCAGGAGGTCGCCTTTGGAGCTGAACTTCTCTGAGATTTGTGACATGCTGGCATTTTACTTCGTATCTTGTGAGTGGAAACTTGAATAAATTATTTTGTCATCTGTCAGATTGGTGCACTATGGCCTTGTGTCTCTCATTTACATTTAAGGTTTAAAAGAAGATGTTGACCTTCATTGAATTTTAAAGAAACCTTTTTCTGTCTGCAATTTAACACCATCCTGTGAGTGCATTATATATCTGTGCACTTTATGGTGTTTTAAACATCCTACACCATCTCTTGTGCTATACTGTTTTATAGATTGTATTTGTATATATACTGAATTAGAAGACTGAAGGGATCTTCTTACAATCTTATTTAGGGTAAAATTTTATTTTATATTTGTTTTACCCACTGGGGCGCACGTGTGTTATATATATATTTTTTTCTTGTACTTATAATTGTTGCTTTGTAGTAAAGTTGTGGGTTTGGACAACTATGTCACCTCTTAGCGTCCTTTTGTAAAGTGTTTTAAGATTAATTATGGGTTGTTTGCAGTTCCAGACAAATAAATTAAAAGATTTTTGTAAGGATTGGAAAAAGACTGTTGCCTTGGATCGTTCTGAATAAATATTGCAATTTGGGTTAAATAAATATCTGGATCGCTACAATGTGTCTGATATACATTTGTTACACCAATGTTGTTAAGTGGCGCCAATCTCTTTGCTAAGTTTTACATAGTTATATGATATAATTGAGATAAATAATAAGGGAGGTGAACTCCCAGGAAAGTTAAATGATCTGTTCTCCAGTTGTATGCACATTGTCCAGACAGGTATCCATTTTCGTAATATTTAATTTGTTATATGGACAATCACTGTATTTCTGTAAAATGGAATTGAAACATCAGGTTTTGTGACAGATAATAGGATATCATCTGCTAACAGATTTACTCCTGTTTGGCCTATTGAACACCTTGGATATTTGTGTGAAAACGTATTAGAGCAGCAAGTGGTTCCAGTGCACTTATGAATAGTAGGGGAGAGTGGGGGCAGTCCTGCCTAGCCCTGTATATTATATTAAAAAGGATCAGACAGAAAGCCAGCATTAAATACTCTTGCAGTTAACTTATCATAGAGCGCTCTAACCACAAATAGAAATTGTTGAGGGGGGGACTTCTCCAACACAGCCTGCAATGTAGGTGATGAAATGCATGTTTAGCATCTAGTAATAGTGATATGCTGTTAGGTGACGTTCTATGCATACCGTGGAGAAGTGCAAGTGACTTGCATGTTCACCTTCTCCCTGCCTACCCTTTGCAAACCCTATCTGGTCTCCATGTATAATACTAGGTAAAATCAATGTTAGCCTATTGGGGAAGATCTTTGCTAGTATTTTAACTCCTGGATTTAATGGTGATATGGTCATAAAATTGGCGCATTTAGTTGGAGATTTGCCAGGTTTGGGTAAAGTGGCTACATTATACCCGGTGATTTATTTGGGGATATGTCTTGAATATTGGTTTCTACTTTCTCAAGTCATTAAGGCACAGTTAATAAATCTTGATTATTAGAGGTCTGAAAAGGCAAGTCTACACTAGATAGTAAGCTTCCTCTATGGTAGGTTGTTGGACTGTGGAATCATCTTTGAGGTTATATAATTTCCCATAGAATGATCAAAATAGGTTGCAGATATCTTGTGGCTTAATAATTTTCCTACCGTCGTATGTCATAAGGTAAGATATTTTAGATTGACTAGTCATAACAATTTATTGACTAGTAATGTGCTATCTTTGCTCCCTAAAGTATAGTGTCTGATTTTTAACTTGTGCAAATTATAGGTGGTGTGAGAGATGTTGATTGCATCTATTTCCTTTCTTAACATATGAACTTGGTCTGCTTTACAGTTGTCAGGTTGAGATTGTGGGATGCTGTTAGATCACATAAAGATCATAATACAAATAATTTAGACTGCGACTGTTTGTTTAGGCGTGAGGCTCGTTTGATAAACACGCCTCGAATTACGGGTTTATGAGCCTGCCAAACTGAAACCGGTGATACTTCTGGGGTGTCATTTGAAGTGAAGTATTCAGACAGCTCCTTTTCCACCTCAGCACAGAAGGGGGTGTTCTGCAGAAGAGTATTATTAATGGGTCATGAGTTGCAACTTCTGTATTTTAAATTATCATGTAATAATAGCAGAACCGAAGTGTGATTAGACCACATAATATCCTCTCTGACAGATCCCTCTGTCTTAGAACTATATTGCTATCCCGTTTGATTTGTGTGGATTTGTGTAATTGCCTGCCCATACTTCCCCGTTAGTTTATTTTTTAATCTAACGAACAAACTGCAGAACGGCTGGCCACCCAGAAGAGAAGTGTGCTGCTGGTTAACCTATTGGCCTCAATTAGAACGTTGTGGTTAACCGCAGATACCCCTTAATTGAAACCATATGCTGGGTGGTCGTCGTTCGTATGCCGACCACGAGGCGGCGGCCATCTTAGATGCACGAATAAACAGCGGTGTTCGTCGACAATCTTATGGAACACAAAACAGACACTTTTTCTCCCGAACACCGCTGAAACCACCAACCTCCCTTCTTTGTCATCTGGCATACAAACGCCGGTCAGTTCGTGACTTTTATTCCACGAATGGACTTAACCTAGATAGCCATCCCATGGAGCCATTCGTATACCGAAAGAACAGTGTGAAAGACTTTGACTCCATGGCGATTGAACTGTGTGTATTGGATCGGAGCGCCATTCGGTAATAATGTGCGCTCAGATCTAGGCTATCTGGGGATACGTTATATGTACTGAATACATTCGGTAGTTTTACAGTTATTGAATTTTATGTATTTTTATTGTATCATGTAAAAAGGCGTTTTTGCCTCTATCCATGGAGATAATTGGATTTCTTCCCAATTATCTCCAGGATAGAGAGGAGTGGTTTGCTTGTACAAAAGGGGAGTGTTTATGCCTGGGCCACTGTCATTGGCTACTGTACAATACTTGTCCCAGTCTTCCATCTGGTCCCCTAGGGGAGTCCCACCAGGTGGGAGACCTGCATAAATACCGGGCATGTAGCCCTCAATAAATCAGATTCCTGTTTTACCCTCAAGACGGAGCTTGGTCTCATGTTTGGGGGGATTGCTACTTTGGATTATTCTTTTGCCTGTTCCAGGAGAGAAGGATTTCGTATGATTCTCCATTTGGGAAATTGGAGTATTCATGGTCCCGTATCAAGGAGAGAAGGATCTCGTGTAATTTTCCAGTTTGGTGAATTGAAGCGCTCGTGAGTTGCTATTCCCGTATCAAGGTGAATCCCTCATTAGGTATTAACCCTCGATACCCGGGTTATACCGTAACATCCTCCATATCGCATTTTTCAAGATGATCATTAAGAGACAAATATCTATTCTAGAATAGGAAAGATAGGCTTGAGAATAATGTGAATACAATCTGTCACTGGGATGGAAATTAAATTAAGCTGAAGTAGTAGCTTAGTAATTGCCTTACATTGAGACTGGAGTAATTGAAATCTTGGTGATTTTATGGGTAACAAAGAATCTATGCATGGATTGAGAATGTGGTTGATATCTCCACAAATGATAGTGGTGCCCTTCTGTACAGTCACCACCCTAGTGAGCACTCCATGCAGAGCTTTATCATGAAAGCTGTTTTAAAACATCTGGGGATATACCTTTTGGGCAGCCCTGCTATACATAAAGTCAAAATAGATTGTTATGCATTATCTACGAATATGCAGCCAGACCTTAGCTCAGCAATAAATGTTTCCAGAATTCTCAAAGGATTCCTAGCTTGAAATGTAAAGGAACACAGACTGACATCATGTTGGAGTCTTCATCCTGAATTTATGTGTTTACCAATCGCAACAAAGAGCTAGGAATCAGGGTCGGACTGGGGAAAACAATTGGCCTGGGCATTTTTTTCCTCACAGTGGCCCAGTGGGAAGGGGGTGAGGCCAGAGTAGGGGAGGGCTGTTGTGTCATCACCAATGACCAGCATGCTCCCCTTAGAGTGACTATATTGGTTCAATGCTCCTCCAGGGCAGCCAATGCACAGAGCCCTGGTGAAGAGCTCTTGCATGGGAAAAAGGCCCTGTATTTGTTCTCTGCTGTGCAAGTAGATTTAATGACATGATTGCACTGCATTTGCTTGTGACTTGTCTCTAATGTCTCAATAAGTAGGATACCATGTGTTTGGAAGCTTTTTGTATGATTGTGCATATATCGAGAGAAATTATTGTAATGTTTTGTTCTGTGTAAATAGGTCAGTTTCAGTTTTGTTGTGTTTGTGGTGTAATGTGTGTGGCTAGAGGTTGTAGAGAGTGTGTGCATATAGGTGCTGCCAGGACCCGACTGGCCATCAGGCAAACCAGGCAAATGCCCGGTGGGCCGCGATGGCCATGGGCCGAGGGCAGCAGGATAGATCAAGGCAGGGCAGGGAGTACCGGCCCTAAGAGGGAGTTCTGTCCCCTCACAGGCCAATGGAAGGAAGAGTGCATGCAGGGAAACCAGCCTGTCTTCTCATGAGCGCCGATATTAACCCATACACACACACTACAAATCAGGGGCTGTGCAGGGAAGGTTCCAATGCTGTACTGATAAGGACACAAACAGCAGGATAGCCAAGGGATATCCAAAGTCAAAGGATGCCAGAGGTTAGGATTTACAAAGTGTAGCCGAAGTCAAGGGATGCCAGAGATCAGGATAAACGTAGACAGCAGTCGGGTCAATATGGAGTAAAGGTTCAAGAGACTGGAACACAGGAACTGAACACACATAACAGGATCAAAGACTTGGTAAGGTTCCCAGGGCAAGGCAGTGCTTATATACCCAGCTTATTACTGATCTGTCTCAGGTTAAGCACAGCAATGGACAAAGTGCGCACAAGCCAGGTAGAACAGGGTTAGAAATACTCTAAAGAATATTAACTGCTGTGGGACAGCAAAAGACCCAGGTTCAAATCCCCTGTTGGGCACTTCTGGGGCGACCACATCCGGCCGTCTGGATGTCACGGTAAGAACCGTGAAAATTACAAAACACGTCCCCTTTTTGACCGTGCCCCTCCTATTGGGCTGCTTTGTCTTTAAGTGCCCGGGCCACATTTTTGTCCCAGTCCTGCCCTGGGTGCTGTAATGTGTTTGCATAGGGGCTGTAATGTATGTTTGTGTATAGGTGATGTAGTGTGTTTAGGGACTGCAGAATGTGTGTTTAGGGAATGTAGTGAGTGTTTTTGCATGCAGGGGATCTAGTGTGTGCATAGGAATGCAGAGTGTGAGTATAAGGGCTGTAGTGAGTGGAGGGGTGCAGTGTATATGATAGTTGCAATGTGTGTGGTGCAATGTGTGTGTGTGAGGGGTGCAGTGTGTGTTTGTGAGGGGTGCAGTGTTTGTGAGGGGTGCTGTGTTTCTGAGGGGTGCTGTGTACACTCAATTTTTAGCTTTCAACGTAAAAAAGTCACAAACACTAACCAAAGCTAGCGCTATTTTTTGTTTGTGTGTGAAAAATGCAAAAAACTAATTTGAATGCCAATTTTGGCCAGCGTTTGTGACTAAGTGGCTACTAAAAAAGACTGGACATACCCCATTTGCAATACCTTGGGTTGTCTTCTTTTGCAAATGGTATGCCATCATGGGGGTAATTCTCTTTCCTGGGCTACCATATGGTCTCAAAGGCAACGTAACTAATCTGGCGAATTTCAATGTGAAAAAAGCTGAAACGCAAGCCTTATATTTGACTCTGTAACTTTTGAAAACACCATAAAATTTGTACATGAGGGGTACTGTTGTACTCGGGAGACTTCGCTAAACACAAATATTAGTGTCTAAAAACAGTGAAATGTATCACAAGAATTATATTGTGAGTGTACCTGTGTGCGTGTCTGACATTGTGCAACATGTATGTGCCTGGCATTGAGAGTATGTGTCTGGTATTGAGTATCCTTGTGTTTTTATGAGTGTATATCTGTGTGTATGTGTATCTGTGATAGCAGCTTTCAGTTTGCAGGTGCTTGCAGTGTGTTGTATGTATGGAGGGCTGCTTGTGGATTTGATACAAGCATTGTGTATATGACAAGACTGTGTTGTGTGAGCTTGAGAATAAATGTCTGTGGGGTAGTGCCTGTGTTTATGGATTGTTTGTTGGAAGGGAAGTGTCACAATGTGACTGTGTGTGGGGGGTGATGTGACTGGATGAGTTGGGGGTAAATTGTGTATTGAAGCTATATTTCTACCCACACAATGCTGCTTATTTTTAATTATTTATGTGAGTCCCCCTCCTGCTCACATTTTCTGCAATGAGTGGGATATAATCTTTATACCAAGATGACCATAGGTTGCCCTGGTGCACTGATGGGCTCCCAGTTGGGTCTGCATCTCTTCTGAATGCTCTTTCCGGTATCTGACCAAGAAGGGGCATCTGCAGAGATTTGCTTCCAGCCATCGGTGCTGCTTTCATTGAAAGCACTGCAGAACCATGCATGCAGGCAGATCTGTAGACCTCCCCACCAGCCTGTGCAGTGATGGTGGGCTCAACAGGTCTGGAACTATATTGAAAGCCTGACTTTGCTGACTGAGCATCTATTGCAGATTAAATTTGTTTGCAAGAAATACCTTTCATTTGCAATGGTTAAAATTGTGTATGTACGATTGTTTGGTATTGTTAATTGTTAATTAATACAGTTAATTGTCTATAAACAAATAAATAGTAAAAGGTTTCTAATGCTTGTTTGAAGTATGGGTACGCAGCTTAAACAACCCAAACCAGAGTCTCTTCTTTCTGGTTGCAAGTGGCTTCAAAAACCCTTGAACAACACTTGTCTGTACATGGCTGGCACCATTAAGTAGTTAATAATGGTCATTTGTTCAGGCCAAGACATCAGGTGATGGTCCAGAAATCAGAAAAACAAGTCGTGGAATAGCGCTATGCTAAGGGTAGGGAAGGCAGCACACCTAAACGGGTTAGTCTCTCAAAAAAAAACAAAAGGAATAATAAAAAACAGAACAATAGGGTGCGCCAAGGTGTTGGGAATCAGAATAGCTTTAAGTAAAACAAATGAGATAAAACAAATTATACACTGTCCATATGATAGTATAAACTTGTGTATAAAAAAAAATAAAAAGTCCAGTATAAAATATAATAGTATGAATAAGTCAGTAAGGGTTTGTCTGCCCAATTCTCATCAAGACATCAGGCAGTGGTCCCAAAATTACTGATGGATTTAAAAGACTCCGCTCCACAGGTGACTTAGAATGTGGGACATTGTGAGCACTCAACTTGCTAGTCTTCTTATAGGAGGTTAGCACTTTTTAATTCCCTTTACAACTTCAAATTAGCTAAGCAGAGTAACTATATTTCAATTTAATGAAAACAGCAATAAAACACTTATCACAATATTTGTGGTAATAGCTAGTTTTTTTAACATGTCAGTTACAACTAAAATACTTTTATTGTTATACGATCGTCGTCAATAGCCATCTGTTGTTTCACTCATTAATCACATTTTCAGAACTTAAATTTACTTATAAGGATTCTGTGCTGATTAGATTAGATATTGTAAGAGTTGGGCAGTTGCTCTAAATTCAAATGATAAATAGATCACAGAACATTTCTGGGTAAATGGAAATGCAATACAACAGAAAATAATATTGTTTGCAGCCCTTGCAAGATACAATATTCAGAAGGATTCAGTGGAGATCCAGGATATAGAGAAGAAGAAAGGACCAGTGTGAAAAAAGACAGTATCTGCTGTTTTAACTAAGGTAAGACATACAAAATAAATCTCGAATGTAATGTTGCCAGATCATGTGGAGTGTTGAGTATTGATAGATGCTCTAATTCAATTCAAAATAGATGTGAGAGATTGTTGTGCATTATCTACAGATCCGCAGCGGGATCTTCAGGAAAATGTTCCTTGGGCACAGCAACACATGTTTCCAGAATACTTAAAGAATTCCCAGCATGAAATACAAAGAAACACAGAGTGATATCATGTTGTAGTCTTCTTTATCCTACATTTATGCAGGTATCTTTAGCAATGAAGAGCTGGGGGTTCTGGAAGAGCGGTAGAAACATGATTTCTTGGAATTGAGGTGTCCAACACAGACACCTCCCAATATCCTACTTGAGATATTAAGATGTTGTGTTACACCAAATTGTGAATTTGCACTAATAAATTGTTTGAATTAATACTATAATATATAAGTTTTATCATCTATAAATGGGTTTTATGTGTTGGAAAACAGTGCTCTATGAATATTGCTGATTCAGTATATAGCTTTCAATGTAAAAAAAGAAAGCTTAATGTATTATATAAAACAATCTAAATGTTAATATGTACAATAATAAGTGTACATTCACACACATTATATGTGGGTGTAAATGACATAAACAAATATTGAAAGAATTTATAAAGATTCTGCAGTTATGTGAATCAGATTATTAGATCTATGGTGCATTTGCATTCAATGAAAATACATAAATGTGACAAAATAATCAAATATAACAAATGTTCAGCCCCTGACATGAAAAGTCATTACTTCTTAAACTGCTTCATCATCCAATGAACCTACTAGGAAATTAAAATATTAAACTTTGTTTTATGAAATATTGTCAACACAGTTTCTATCATTATTTTATATTCTCAGGAAAATGAACAGCACAAACGACTCTTATACGATGGATGACCTAGAATATATGTTGAAATATTTCTTTGACTATGAAGATGAAGACCAGCATTATCTTTCATTTAGCAAAATATTGGAAATACTATGCTTCATTTCTCACAGTGTGACCATCATTGTGGGGATCACAGCGAACAGTCTCGTTATCTGGATTGCTGGATTTAAAATGAAAAGTATCAGTTCTGTATGGTTCCTCAATCTGTCCGTTACTGATTTCATATGTAATATTGCTATTCTATTACGTTTAATATATTTGGCTATAAGGTTCATAGACAGGTTTGTAATTGTTCTTTGTATTGTCAGTACTGCCTTTATGATGTTTAACATGATTACGAGTATCTACTTTTTAACAATTATTAGCATTGATCGATGCGTGTCTGTTATGTGTCCCCTTTGGGCCAAAATACACAGGACCCTCAGATTAGCCAGGATCCTTTCTGCAGTTATTTGGCTGGTGAGTCTAATCATCAGTTTGACACTTGTGGTTTTAAATTCTACTATATATAATGTTTGCTTAGGCAGATTTCTGCTTCATGAAGAATCATTTCATGATTACATGCGTATTGTGTTAATTGTTGGATTTTGTTCTATGTTTGCGGTGCCATTTTTCACCATTCTAATTTGCTATTCTCTGATTACATTAAAGTTGAAAACTCGAAACAAACCAACTGGATCTCAACGACCTTTCAAAGTTATCAATGCAATAATGTTCTGCTTCTTCATCTGTTGGTGTCCGTACAACATTTTGCCCTTAATAAATTTTAGTTGGAAATATCGGACAGCACATTATGCATTATATGAATTTAGTGTTCTCTTGACTTACATCAGTAGTTGCATCAATCCCATTCTCTACGTCTTTCTTTGTCCGGAATTCAAAGACAACTTCTTAAAATCCCTACCAGCCTGCCTGAGAAAGGTATTCAATAAAAACATTTAGTTAAACATGGGAGACAACATTGTGATGGCTGGAAGCATTGCGAGGCTGTAATGTTTGTTCTTTAGAATTTCCTGATCTACTAATTTTGTATCTCATGATGTACTGATAAAATGAACATTTTATTAAAAAGTAGATTTACACTTGGCAGATCACATTTTGATTTTGATTATTCTAGAATAAAGTTATATACTTTCCAGTTAGTATTGAAATATATCTTCTTTTAATTCCGTCTCATTTTTATACTCCAACAATGCATTTATACATCTGTCTTACCGTTAGTTTACACTTTTGTTTTCCACTACGACTTATATAATATATTACATA
The DNA here is from genome assembly GCF_036172605.1 of Pelobates fuscus. NCBI lineage: Eukaryota > Metazoa > Chordata > Amphibia > Anura > Pelobatidae > Pelobates > Pelobates fuscus. The sequence goes on along the minus strand of NC_086327.1, from coordinate 17,987,785 downwards.
CGTATTGTCACCAGTTTAGCCTATCATGTGCATGAGTCAAATCTGGTCCATTTAAAATACTAAGTTTTTATATTTACTAAAGAAAAATGGCTTGGCTTAGCATTGTTTGCTTGCAAATAGTTTGGGTATTTCAAATCCGGCACAGAATTTTAAGCATGTCTGCTTAGATTTTAGCTGCCTGTTGGTGTTTACTAGGCATGTGCAAAATTTTTTGTTTCCGTTCGGCATTCCGAAATTTGGCACTTCGGAAATTCGGCACTTTGACACTTTGGAAACTTCATCACTTCGACACTTCAGAACTTCGGCACTTCGCCACTTCGGAACTTCGGCACTTCAGCACTTCGGAACTTCGTCACTTCGAAACTTCGGAACTTCGGCAACTTCGGCAACTTCGGCACTTCGACAATTCAGAACTTCGGAATTTCGGAAATTCTCTTGCAGCCGCTTGGTAGATAACTCCCTAATTCCCACGGTATTAGGGAGTTATCTACCAAAAGACTGAAATACCTAAATTGGTCTTTCAGCCAAATTTACTAATACTAAGTAAAGATTACTTAGTATTAGTAAATTACGCCCCTACTCGCTATACCGCGAGTAGGGTCATGTCTAGTAAACAGTGAGCAGCTTTTGGCTGAGCCTGTGGCTGAGCGGTGGGTGGGGACCCTAAATACTTATTGGGGGGACCTAATGTCCTCCCCACTGGCCCCCACCCCTGAGCGCTTGGTGGGCGCCCTAAATTAGAATTTGGGGGGACCTAATGTCCTCCCCCTGGCCCGCACCCCTGAGCTGTGGGTGGGGGCCATAAATACTAATTAGGGGGGGACCTAATGTCCTCCCCTGTCCCCACCCCTGAGTAACATTCTTCTTCTTCCACTGCGTAAGTATATTTGTACTTAGGCAATACTGTGCTTGGAACTTCGGCACTTCGACACTTCAGAACTTCGGCAACTTCAGAACTTCGACACTTCAGATTTTCGGCAACTTCGGAACTTCGACACTTCAGCACTTCAGCACTTCAGCACTTCGGAACTTCTGCACTTCAGCACTTCGACACTTCGACACTTCGGAAATTCGTTAATTTCGGAACTTCAGGACCTCGGCAATTCGGCACTTCAGCAATTTGGCACTTCGGCTATTCGGACATTCGGAAGTACCCGAATGCCCGAATTTCCCGAAATTCGTCCAAATTCATATTCGGACCAAAACGAATTGCACATGTCTAGTGTTCAGACACACTGAAATCCAGATCCAACTTAAGCTCATTTAAAGCGTGATTTACAATATCTGGATATGGCAGTCTTAAAAGCTCCACATAGAATCAAAAGGTTTTGCCTATTCAGTGCAGACTTTATTCGGACAGAGTGGTCAGTTTCCAATGTGTAAGAAGGATGTTTTTATGTTTTAAAACTAATTATTATGTATTGATAAGCAATGTGTTATTTCAACCAAGAAACTAAATATATATAACTGTATTCTATTTTTACCTCTGTTTCCCGATAACAGAACATTTTTTGGGACAATTGAATTTCAGGCAAATGTCAGTAGCAGAATTTCGATACCGAAAAGACACTTTTCAACTGAATCAGAAAAACCAAAAAAGTTTGAAAATGTTATGCTCTTATGTATATAGTTCACAGTACACTGATAGGCAAAATTTTCCCTCAATTTGGTTTGTAGATTAAATACGAAAATGTAACCAAGAGGGAAAAACAGGGATAGCTTTAAAAAAATAAATCTATATTTATATAATATATATTTATCAAATATATCAAATATATAATAAATAAATACACCCTTTTTTTCTTTACTGCTCCAGCCTTTTCCCATCTATTGCTCAGTTTCCCCGTAATCTGTGAATAAAATCAACAGTTACAACTTACCAGAAAAGGGTAAAGGATCTTAACATGTATAGCTTGGAGGAAAGACGAGACGGGGGGATATGATAGAAACATTTAAATACATAAAGGGAATCAACACAGTAAAGGAGGACACTATATTTAAAAGAAGAAAAACTACCACAACAAGAGGACATAGTCTTAAATAAGAGGGGTAAAGGTTTAAAAATAATATCAGGTAGTATTACTTTACTGAGATGGTAGTGGATGCATGGGATAGCCTTCCAGCTGAAGTGGTAAATCATCTGTTATCCTCATCAATCATTTATTTATTTATTTATTTTTTGGGTGCCACAGGCAAAATTCAGAATCACAACCAAAAATGTATATGCTTGGCTATAGTGCATTTCGGTTAGTTTGGGATTTGGGAACATTTCAGCTCAGAGTTCCTGAATATGACTGATCACCGCATCAGCCCAAGTTCCTTATGAAGTACTGTCAATCCTAACTGTATGATTTACATTAAATCTGCAGTGAAAACAATCTGAACATGGGGTAGTATTTAGTAGCTGTCCCTTCACTCTCAATCATCATTTCTTTGGGGTGCCACAGTTGTTGCTCAAAATTTAAAAAAGAAGCAAACTGGCTCATCCATTCCTCATTTCGATTGTTTCATTATTCAGTTTTATGGTGCTTTCGAGTTACAGAATTTGGACAATCCATCAATTGGTCAACATGCAGGTGATTTGCAATTCTTGAAATGAAGCTAAATGCACAAATCTCATTGTTTCTCATTTTAATATCTAGAACACATTTTTTTTAATCAGACTTAGTTGTGCTCTCAATGCCTTTTAGACACTCCTCCTTAGATTCCTTAGCAATTGACATATTGTAAATCAGGAATTTATACATCATGCTGTATGGTGTTTATCGTGAAGATGATGTGTTACATAGAAGGGTGAGAAAACCGATTCCCTGCTAAAGGAATACGTCATGTTATGGTCATTGTAATGTAAACATAAGGTGTTTTTTGGCAGGGTCAAATAAGGTGATAGTATGTAAGGATCAGGGTTCCTGGAAAATAAGGACCCTCTCTTCGTTGTATCTGTTTGATCAAAAAGTGAACATCAGCAACTGTGGCACGCTCCATTTTCAGAGAATAACTAATGTCCAGGTTTTTGAATTCATTTATTAATTTTTCAAAAGCATGATGGTAGCTACCAGTGGGCTTTAATACTGTACATTTGTTCAGTTCAAGACATCAGGCATTTGTCCCAAAATCACTGATGGATTTAAAAGACTCCGCTCCCCAGGTGACTTAGAATGTGGGACATTGTGAGCACTCAACTTGATAGTCTTGTTGTAGGAGGTTAGCACTTTTTAATTCCCTTTACAACTTCAAATTAGCTAAGCAGAGTAACTATATTTCAATTTAATGAAAACAGCAATAAAACACTTATCACAATATTTGTGGTATTAGCTAGTTTATTTAACATGTCAGTTACAACTAAAATACTTTTATTGTTATATACGATCGTCGTCAATAGCCATCTGTTGTTTCACTCATTAATCACATTTTCAGAACTTAAATTTACTTATAAGGATTCTGTGCTGATTAGATTAGATATTGTAAGAGTTAGGCAGTTGCTCTAAATTCAAATGATAAAGAGATCACAGAACATTTCCGGGTAAATGGAAATGCAATACAACAGAAAATGATATTGTTTGCAGCCCTTGCAAGATACAATATTCAGAAGGATTCAGTGGAGATCCAGGATATAGAGAAGAAGAAAGGACCAGTGTGAAAAAAGACAGTATCTGCTGTTTTAACTAAGGTAAGACATACAAAATAAATCTTGAATGTAATGTTGCCAGATCATGTGGAGTGTTGAGTATTGATAGATGCTCTAATTCAATTCAAAATAGATGTGAGAGATTGTTGTGCATTATCTACAGATCCGCAGCGGGACCTTCGGGAAAATGTTCCTTGGGCACAGCAACACATGTTTCCAGAATACTTAAAGAATTCCCAGCATGAAATACAAAGAAACACAGAGTGATATCATGTTGTAGTCTTGTTTATCCTACATGTATGCAGGTATCTTTAGCAACGAAGAGCTGGGGGTTCTTGAAAAGCGGTAGAAACATGATTTCTTGGAATTGAGGTGTCCAACACAGACATCTCCCAATATCCTACTTGAGATTCGTAGATGTTGTTTTACAGCAAATTGTGAATTTGCACTAGTAAAATGTATGTATAATACAGTAATATCTGACATTTATAATCTGTAAGTGTGTTCATATATGTTGTAAAATAGTGTTCTATAAATATATTGTAGACTAAGTATATAAGGGTCAACATTAAAAAAAAAGCATAACAAAGCCAATAATATATTATTTAAAACAATCTAAATGTTAATATAAACCAGAATAAGTGTACAATAACACATTTTATATGTGGATGTAAACACCAGAACAAAATATTAAAAGAAATTATAGAGATTCCGAAGTTACGGGAATCAGATTATTAGTTCTATGGTGCATTTACAGTCAACAGAAATATATAAATAAGAGAAATAATTAAATATATATAGTTTATAAATAAATGTGGAGAGTGGCAGAGGGAAATGCATATATTAGGTCAAAGTAGTCAAAATGGAAAATCTTTCCCACTCATTTGTTTTCAGCTTCAGCTACTTTGACCTAGGTTTGAAATAAGCTAGAAACATATTTTAAATTCCTGGTTTAACGAATGAGCCTTGTAAGAATACAAATAAAAAATAAAAATAGAGATTCTGAAGTTATGGGAATTAGATTATTAGTTCTATGGTGCATTTACAGTCATCTGAAAGATATAAATAAGAGAAAATATTTAAATATATATATTTTATGAATAAATGTGGAGTGGCCGAGGGAAATGCACAACGAATGAGCCTTGTAAGAATAAAAATAAAAAATAAAAACAGAAAACCTAATTAAAATAAATAACAAGAACATTTTTCAAACAATAAGTTAAATCGTAATGAGACAAGTGATACAGTGACCACAAGCTTAATGCCATAGGTAAATTGTTTGACTTCTCCCACAAATATTGACTTAAGCTCCTACCACATTATATTATGTCATGCAATGTTCCATCCTAAACCCTAATATTGTTACTATAAAGTATTGAATTCTAAACCTGGGGTTATTCACTAAAGTGAGAATTCAATGTAAATGTAAAAATTCAGTTAGATTAGCTGAACTTAAAGTCACATTCTCTAAGTGAGTCATACCTCCAGTTTGGATACTTTAGTTACTTTTTGACAAGAAAATTGAGTATTTTTTGAACTGCTTCACAATTCAATTAACCTTCTAGTAAATTAAAATATTATTCCTGTTTCATTAACCTTTTGTCAACACAATTTCTATCATAATTCTATAGGAAAATGAACGGAACAAACAATTCTTCCTTGATGGACTATTCAGCATATGGGTGGAATTATATCTTTGAATATGAAGATGAATATCAGTTTCATGATTCAGTTACCAAAATATTGGAAATAGTACGCTTCCTTTCTTACATTGTGACCATCATTGTGGGGATCACAGCGAACAGTCTGGTTATCTGGATTGCTGGATTTAAGATGAAAAGTATCAGTTCTGTATGGTTCCTCAATTTAGCCATTACTGACTTATTATGTAATCTAGCTCTTCTGTTACGTGTAATATATTTGGCTATGAGTTTCATGGACATGTTTATAGATGTTCTTTGTATTGTCAGTAGTTTCTTTATGTTGTTTAACATGATTACGAGTATTTATTTTTTAACAATTATTAGCATTGACCGCTGTGTGTCTGTTATGAGTCCTTTTTGGGCCAAAATATACAGGACCCTCAGATTAGCCAAAATCCTTTCTGCAGTTATTTGGTTAGTGAGTCTCATCGTCACTGTAGCACATATGGTTTATGATTCTAGCCTGAATATTGTTTGCTTTGACATATTTTTTCTAACTTTTGAAACGGATCATGATGTTCGAGTAACTGTTAGATTTCTTTCCTTATTTGCCATCCCATTTTCCATCATCCTAATTTGCTATTGTCTGATCGCACTAAAGGTGAAAACTCGTAACAGACCAGCTGGGTCCCAACGACCTTTCAGAGTTATCATTGCAATAGTGGTCTGCTTCTTCATTTGCTGGTGTCCGTTCAACATTATGCTTTTTATAGAACCTACTTGGAGAAATCTTACAACACATTATGAAATTCATAAATTTACTGTTCTCTTGACTTATATCAGTAGTTGCATCAATCCAATTCTCTATGTCTTTCTCTCTCAGGAATTCAAAGACAATTTTTTAAAATCCCTTCCAGCCCGCCTGAGAAAAGTATTCAATAAAGAACCGAGTTAAACATTAGGGAAACTGTTAAAATGACTGAAATAATTGCCAAGCTGTAATTTGTGTTCCTTTGAATTTCCAGATCTACTGAGTTTGTATTTCATGATGCCATGTTTGTGTTTCTTTTTATAATTAAAGAGAAATGTACATCACAACAGAGAAAAGTTACTTTCAATACAACTTGAAAACTTTTAGCTCTGCACATAATGCATCATCCACTTCATAGAAAACATTTTGCTGACAATGAAGTCTCACTAAACAGACCTTTTCTTTTTACATATTTAGAGAAACAATAGGTTGTTGGGATATGGAGGAAGGAAGGTAGAGAGGGGAGGGGGGGGTGATGAGGAAATAATCTCAAGAAGGCAAGGTAATCGTTCCCCAAAAATACACATACGTGTCAAAAATCTGGTGTAATGGATTACAAAGCTTTTCACACAAGAGGTGCAATGCAAGTAATTTGTCTGATCAGTGGATCAATTATAACATCATAATGTCGTAATATTTTGCAGGGTCCAGCATTTATTGTCAGGTATTGGTAAAATGCCTGCGGCTTCTCAGTTTCCACAAAACCATATTATTTTTAGTACATATTACAGAGTTATTATGGTCCATATTGACTTGTCGTAGAACTTCCTTTCAAATAAATCACAATGTTCATTGTTCTGTAGGATCCATAATATAACGCGTTACTTGTGCATTGCCAATATTAATACATACAGATAAATATGTGGGCACGGGCAATGCTGACCGATGTGAGAGATCCCCTAAAAGATTTGCTGGTAACAACGTGAGCTTACAATACAGCACATGGTAGAATTAGTGCTTAGAACAGGGGTAGGCAACCTTCGGCACTCCAGATGTTTTGAAATACATCTCCCAGAAGGCTTTTACAGCCATAATGCTGGCAAAGCATCAAGGGAAATATAGTCCAAAACATCTGCAGGGCCAAAGGTTGCCTACCCTGGCTAGAAGATCCAGAGAATGCTGGAGATCATTATGTAGAGGTCTTATGAAACCCATTCCTTCCAAACCTCCTGACAATAATTGCGAATTGAGCAAGCCTGTCTGCTGACACTTCAAATCTCCCAATTTGGGATACTTGGTTTGAAAGCTACAAAAGGTAAGGTGTGCATATCAAAGCTAAGGTTTAACAAAGCATATTTAGTTTAAATATTTTTTTTTACAAGTGCTAAGGCCAGAATTTCTCAAAATCAGTCAGCTGCTGCTCATTTACATAGGAAGGTAATTTCACTGGACTTGTCCACCAGGATTTGAGTTGCATATATGAAAACTCTGCCATACTTGGCAATGTATATGAAGTTTCTAATTGTGCAAATAAAGGTCATTGTTTTGTTTTGCTATGTATATGAATGTGTGACACGACAATAAATCCAGAATCTAAAATTAAAATATGAAATAAAAACTGATAAAACCTTGGCCAACCTTGGGTGGCCAATAGGGTGGCAGCACCACAGGATAACTCTGGAGTTAGCTCACACTGAAAGTGTTGCTATAGTGATGGGGAGGGCCTGTGAAAAATGTGGTTTCTGTGATGGGGTAATCAAAAGGAAATACTCATTTTATGTGACCAATAGCTTTTGATATTTATCCAACAAGGTAGATTCAGGTGTTGATGGGCAGACACAAGACTACTTATAATTGTCGCTTTGTAGTAAAGTTGTGAGTTTGGATGACTATGTCACCTCTTAGCGTCCTTTTGTACAGTGTTTTAAGATTAATTATGGGTTGTTTGCAGTTCCAGACAAATAAATTAATAGATTTTTGTAAGGATTGGAAAAAGACTGTTAGGACGTTGACGGGGATCGCTCTGAATAAATATTGCAATTTGGGTTAAATAAATATCTGGATCGCTACAATGTGTCTGATATACATTTGTTACACCAATGTTGTAAAGTGGCGCCAATCTCTTTGCTAAGTTTAACATAGTTATATGATATAATTGAGATAAATAATAAGGGAGGTGAACTCCCAGGAAAGTTAAATGATCTGTTCTCCAGTTGTATGCACATTGTCTTTTAAGACCAGACAGGTATCCATTTTTGTAATATTTAATTTGTTATAAGAACAATCACTGCATTTCTGTAAAATGGAATTGAAACATCAGGTTTTGTGACAGATAATAGGATATAATCTGCTAACAGATCAAGATTTACTCCTGTTTGGCCTATTGAACACCTTGGATATTTGTGTGAAATCTTATTAGAACAGCAAGTGGTTCCAGTGCCATTATGAAAAGCAAGTGAGAGCAGTCCTGCCTGGTCCTGTATATTACTACCGTGGAGAAGTGCAAGTGACTTGCATGTTCGCGTTCTCCCTGCCTACCCTTTACAAACCCTATCTGGTCCCCATGTATAATACTAGGTAAAATCAACGTTAGCCTATTGGTGAAGATTTTTGCTAGTATTTTAACTCCTGGATTTAATGGTGATATGGTCCTACAATTGGCGCATTTAGTTGGAGATTTGCCAGGTTTGGGTAAAGTGGCTACATTATACCCGGTGATTTATTTGGGGATATGTCTTGAATATTGTTTTCTACTTTCTCAAATGATTAAGGCACAGTTAATAAATCTTGATGATTAGAGGTCTGAAAAGGCAAGTCCACACTAGATAGTAAGCTTGAAGCTTCCTCTATGGTAAGTTGATGGACTGTGGAATCATCTTTGAGGTTTTATATAATTTCCCATAGAATGATCAAAATAGGTTGCAGACAGTTGTGGCTTAATAATTTTCCTACCGTCGTATGTCATAAGGTAAGATATTTTAGATTGACTAGTCATAACAATGTATTGACTAGTAAAGTGCTATCTTTGTTCCCTAAGGTATAGTGTCTGATTTTTAACTTGTGCAAATTATAGGTGGTGTGAGAGATGTTGATTGCATCTATTTCCTTTCTTAACATATTAACATGGTCTGCTTTTACACTTGTCAGGTTGAGATAGTGGGATGTTGTTAGATTACGTAAAGATCATAATACAAATAATTTAGACTGAGACTGTTTGTTTAGGGGTGAGGCGCGATTGATAAACACCCCTCAAATTACAGCTTTATGAGCCTGCCAAACTGAAGCTGGTGATACTTCTGGGGTGTCATTTGAAGTGAAGTATTCAGAAAGCTTGAATGCTTGAATGATAGCAGAACCGGAGTGACCACATAATATCCTCCATATCGCATTTTTCTAGATGATCATTAAGAAAATAATATCTATTATAGAATAGGAAAGATAGGCTTGAGAATAATGTGAATACAATCTGTCACTGGGATGGAAAATACATTAAGCTGAAGTGGTAGCTTAGTAATTGCCTTACATTGAGACTGGAGTAATTGAAACCTTGGGGATTTTATGGGTAACAAAGAATCTATGCATGGATCGAGAATGTGGTTGATATCTCCACAAATGATAGTGGTTCCCTTCTGTACAGTCATCACCCTAGTGAGCACTCGATGCAGAGCATTATCATGGAAGCCATTTTAAAACATCTGGGGATATACCTTGGGCAGCCCTGCTATACATAAAGTCAAAATAGATTGTTATGCATTATCCACGAATATGCAGCCAGACTTTAGGAAAAGTGTTCCTTTAGCTCAGCAATACATGTTTCCAGAATTCTCAAAGGATTCCTAGCTTGAAATGCAAAGGAACACAGCCTGGCATCATGAGTCTTCATCCTGAATTTATGCTGATACCAATTGCAACAAAGAGCAAGGAATCAGGGCTGGACTGGGGAAAACATTTGGCCTGGGCATTTTTTTTAATCACAGTGGCCCAGTGGGAAGGGGGTGAGGCCAGAGTAGGGGAGGGCTGTTGTGTCATCACCATTGACCAGCATGCTCCCCTCAGAGTGACTATATTGGTTCAATGCTCCTCCAGGGCAGCCAATGCACAGAGCCCTGGTGAAGAGCTCTTGCATGAGAAAAAGGCCCTGTATTTGTTCTCTGCTGTGCAAGTGGATTTAATGACATGATTGCACTGCATTTGCTTGTGACTTGTCTCTGAAGTCTCAATAAGTAGGATACCATGTGTTTGGAAGCTTCTTGTATGATTGTGTAAATATCGAGAGAGCTGATTGTAATGCTTTGTTTTGTGTAAATAGGTCAGTTTCAGTTGTGTTGGGTTTTTGGTGTAATGTGTGTGGCTAGGGGTTGTAGAGAGTGTGTGCATATAGGTGCTGCCAGGCCTTGCCTGGCCATCAGGCAAATGCCCGGTGAGCCGCGATGGACATGGGGCAAGGCCAGCAGGATAGATCAAGGCAGGGCAGTACCGGCCCTAAGAGGGAGTTCTGTCCCCTCACAGGTCGATGGAAGGAAGAGTGCACAGGGAGCGAAACGCTCCGTGCATGCAGGGAAAGCAGCCTGTCTTCTCGTGAGCGCAGATATTAACCCATATACAAGCACTAAAGCCCCTGCACTACCATACAAACATTTAGCACACTTTAAGCCATAAATACACACACACTACAGCCCCTGCACTAACACGCTATACCCTTATATACATACTACAGCACCTGCACTACCACAAAAACACACTCTATACCTCTATATACACACTGCATCCCCTGCATTAACACACTACGCACTATACCCCTATATACAAATGGCAGCCCATGTACTTACACACGATGTACCCCTATAAACACACACACTTTCTACCCATATATATGCACACTATAGCCCCTGCACTAACATACAAACACAGATATGTTTGCTCACCCTTGCAGATAGACACAGTCCAAGGTGAACAGATAAGAAGCCACTGTGGACTGTGAATCTGTGCACAGGGGCTGTGCAGAAAAGGTGATTCCAATGCTGTACCAATAAGGACACAAACAGCAGGATAGCCAAGGGATAGCCAAAGTCAAAGGATGCCAGAGGTTAGGATTAACAAAGTGCAGCCAAAGTCAAGGGATGCCAGAGATCAGGATAAATGTAGACAGCAGCCAGGTCAATATGGAGTAAAAGTTCAAGAGACTGGAACACAGGAACAGAACACACATAACAGGATCAAAGACTTGGTAAGGTTCCCAGGGCAAGGCAGTGCTTATATACCCAGCTGATTACTGATCTGTCTCAGGTTAAGCACAACAATAGACGAAGTCCAGCCCGAAGTGCTGCACACAAGCCAGGTAGAACAGGGTTAGAAATACTCCAAACAATATTAACTGCTGTGGCTAAAAAAGAGTTTATCAGGCCCAGGACAGCAAAAGACCCAGGTTCAAATCCCCTGTTGGGCACTTCTGGGGCAACCACATCTGGCCGTCTGGATGTCATGGTTAGAACCATGACAAAACACGTCCCCTTTTTGACCCTACCCCTCCTAGTGGGCTGCTCTGTCTTTAAGTGCCTGGGCCACATTTTTGTCCCAGTCCTGCCCTGGGTGCTGTAATGTGTTTGCATAGGAGCTGTAGTGTGTGTTTGTATATAGGTGATGTAGTGTGTTTAGGGGCTGCAGAATGTGTGTTTATGGAACGTAGTGAGTGTTTTTGCATACAGGGGATCTAGTGTGTGCATAGGAATGCAGAGTGTGAGTATATGGGCTGTAGTGAGTGGAGGGGTACAGTGTATATGATAGTTGCAATGTGTGTGGTGCAATGTGTGTGTGAGGGGTGCAGTGTATGTTTGTGAGGGGTGCAGTGTTTGTGAGGGGTGCTGTGTTTCTGAGGGGTGCTGTGTACACTCAATTTTTAGCTTTCAACGTAAAAAAGTCACAAACGCTGACCAAAGATAGCGCTAATATTTGTTTGTGTGTGAAAAATGAAAAAAAATAATTTGAATGCCAATTTTGCCAGTGTTTGTGACTAAGTGGCTACTAAAAAAGGCTGGACATACCCAATTTGCAATACCTTGGGTTGTCTACTTTTGCAAATGGTATGCCATCATGGGGGTAATTCTCATTCCTGGGCTACCATATGGTCTCAAAGGCAACGTAACTAATCTGGGGAATTTCAATGTGAAAAAAGCTGAGACGCAAATCTTATATTTGACTCTGTAATACCATAAAATCTGTACATGAGGGGTACTGTTTTACTCAGGAGACTTCACTGAACACAAATATTAGTGTCTCAAAACAGTAAAATGTATCACAACAATCATATTGTGAGTGTACCAGTGTGCGTGTCTGACATTGTGCAACATGCATGTGCCTGGCATTGAGAGTATGTGTCTGGCATTGAGTATCCTTGTGTTTTTATGAGTGTATATCTGTGTGTATGTGTATCTGTGATAGCAGCTTGCAGTTTGCAGGTGCTTGCAGTGTGTTGTATGTATGGAGGGCTGCTTGTGGATTTGATACAAGCATTGTGTATATGACAAGACTGTGTTGTGTGAGCTTGAGAGTTAATGTCTGTGGGGTAGTGCCTGTGTTTATGGATTGTTTGTTGGAAGGGAAGTGCCGCAGTGTGACTGTGTGTGTTGGGGGGTGATGTAACTGAATGAGTTGGGGGTAGATTGTGTATTGAAGCTATATTTCTACCCACACAATGCTGCTTATTTTTAATTATTTATGTGAGTCCCCCTCCTGCTCACATTTTCTGCAATGAGTGGGATATAATCTTTATACCAAGATGGGTCTGCATCTCTTCTGAATGCTCCTTCCGGTATCTGACCAAGAAGGAGCATCTGCAGAGATTTGCTTACAGCCATCGGTGCTGCCTTCATTGAAAGCACTGCAGGACCATGCATGCAGGCAGATCTGTAGACCTCCCCACCAGCCTGTGCAGTGATGGGGGGCTCAACAGGTCTGGAACTATATTGAAAGCCTGGCTTTGCTGACTGAGCATCTATTGCAGATTAAATTTGTTTGCAAGAAATACCTTTCATTTGCAATGGTTAAAATTGTGTATGTACAATTGTTTGGTATTGTTGTATTCTCAGTTAATTGTCTATAAACAAATAAATAGTAAAAGGTTTCTAATGCTTGTTTGAAGTATGGGTACGCAGCTTAAACAACCCAAACCAGAGTCTCTTCTTTCTGGTTGTAAGTGGCTTCAAAAACCCTTGAACAACACTTGGCTGTACATGGCTGGCACCATCAAGTAGTTAATAATGGTCATTTGTTCAGGCCAAGACATCAGGTGATGGTCCAGAAATCAGAAAAACAAGTAGTGGAATAGCGCTGTGTTAAGGGTAGGGAAGGCAGCACACCTAAACGGGTTAGTCTCTCCAAAAAACCCAAAAGGAATAATAAAAAAACAGAACAATGGGGGGCGGAGCCTAACCTTCAATGGAGTAAGACGTGTGCTCTCCTAGCTCTCCTACCCCGGGCATACAATCAGCATCCATCAGCCTCCACAAAGGTGCATCTCACCCCCAAAACCAACTGAAGACCTGCAGCAACCCCACCACCACACAACCAGATGGGGGGAACTAAAAAAAGAAAAGAATCCACGCCGTCAGTGGCCACAATGTTCCGCGCCAAAGAAGACAAACCGCCATCTTGGGCCCAGAGTCAGGCTGACACAGGCTCAGACTCCGACGAGAGCGGCCGAGAAACCTCAGACACATCTCCACTTACCAAAGATGACCTCCGGAGAATGCTCCGAGAAACATCAGCCGACATCAAGGCCTACACCACCGCGGCGCTTGAAAAGCAAATATCAGGCCTCAAAGAAGACATGGAGGCTCTGGCCTCCCGCACGGGCGCCACGGAACGCCTCATAAAAGAAACCCAGACGCAAACAGCCTCCCAAGGCAAAACAATTGAAAATCTGACGGACAGGGTACACTTTCTGGAAGATGGCCTGGAAGATTTAAACAACAGATCCCGCAGGCAAAATATCCGCATAAGGGGCCTACCAGAAACAGTCTTACCAGACGCAATACTGCCGACCGTTACTGCGGTATTCCACTCCCTATTACCGGATATCCCAGAGCAGGACATCTACATAGAGAGGGCACACCGGGCGCTAAGGCCACCGATGTTCAACACAAACATCCCCAGAGATATAATCGTGAAGCTCCTACACTTCCCGATAAAAGAAAAACTAATGAATGCAGCCAGAAGTCACCCACCACTTTACCAAGGACAACAGCTACACTTTTATCAAGACCTGGCACCCTCCACATTGCGAAACGCCGAGAGCTGAAACCCCTCACCACCGCACTACTAGAAACTGGATGGCGCTACATGTGGGGGCACCCCTTTAGACTGACCGTAAAGAAAGGAGAACAAACCTTTACCCTCCATCAGGTCACGGACATGCAAGACTTCGCAGCACATCTGGGAATTCCCCTGCGGTATCCTCCGACAGACCCCATCCGCCCTACCCCCGGAGATATCAGCCGTAAAGACAGACCCCGCATTACCGCGAACCGCACGCAAGCAAGGCGCAACCCGACACCGGCCTCACAGGACTCTACCCAAACGGACACTTGAACGGCTCCACAAGCAGCCGCCAGTACTACCCTGGCAGACCCACTCAAGGCGGACTGACCCACTCCGCGAACACGGTCCAAGGACACTGCTCCTCTGGTAGTATATTCTACGACAGGTTACACCCCAGTTAATGTTTTTGTTTGTTATGATGGTTTATCACAAATGTTGTAGTTAACCGCCAGACCTTGGCACCTCAGGGCTCTCTACCCGCTCCCCACAAGGCCTAGGCCTGCTAAGCCCAAACCCCAATCATATAGCAAAACTTACGAGCGCAGGGGGCAATGCATAAATCCCACAAACCCCAGACCCTGACCGGGAAGGGAAGAGGCCTCCCAATCACACTAACCACTCGCCTCGGGTCATAACAGGCCGCGAGGCTAAGTAGAAGGCCTCCCCGGTCTCCTTAAGCCCAATTATATCAACCCGACCCCTGTGCAACCCCACCCAGCACTTCGAGAGACGAATCACACTAAGGCCACAAACCGGTGCCACCGGACGGTCTCTCTTCCCCACTCCCAGCGCCAAAAGCAGAGGGCTGAGGGCCCCCCCGGTCCCCTTAAGACCAACTTCATCAGACCGACCCATGCGCAACCCAACCCGGTACACTAAGAATCGAGACACACTAAGACCACAAACCGGAGTCAATGGCCAGCCCCTCTCCCTCAGCCCCTGCAACCCTTCTCCCTTTATCTCTCTCTAGCAATAAATGGGTTGGGGGGGGAGGGGGGGGACGGGGGGGGGGAAGTATATACGGTAGAGGCCCACAGAATTCGCAAGGCCTCATTACCGGATCGAACCGGTCTGACACGATCACAGAGCACCTAAGGGGAATCGCAGGTTCCCACACTCGGATGCTACTCTAAAAACGTTATGACTGTATTGTAAAATTTGTCTCACCCTGAAGCACATCTTATGTATATATTTATGTTTGCAAAAGCCCAACATAATCTACTGTTTCTATTATGTATTGTATATATCGGAATGTTTTGAGTTATTCCACACATGGGGGCACTACCAGTTGACTACATATAGCACCCCACTGGATGACACACCACCCATTACCCCTTAGACAACATGGCACCGCTCCACCTATGTTTATACATCTAATCCCCTGGAATCAACAAGCATCCCACCAATCCCATATGAACACTATATCCTGACTAACAGACAATTAGAGACATGCAACTGAGACTGTACACCCCGCCTCCACACGCACCCCTGCCCTCCAGCAAAACCATCCCTAACACCCGAACCGTTGAGATGAGACCGCAAGCCTTGCCTGAGCAACCAAGACTGCCCACTCAACGATAAACAAACAATTACATACCTTGCGCCCACTGAAACCCGCACGTATTCAGACCCATGAATCACAGCCACTATACCACCAAACTAACATCAACCCCTGCATCACCCCCCCAAGACACCGCGATAAGCACGCGCAACCAGGGAACCACTCCCAGACCCAACTGGGAACAGAACCACACACACCATAACCATGAAAAACACCCTCACAACCCCACTACTCCCTAGACAAATATCAGCCACCCACAACCTCATAACACAACAACCGAACAGCTGAACCCCCAACATACTCACCCTCACGTAATACAAGACAAAACACTGGAACATTAGACACCCTCACTCAAACCACCTTACTCGAGATGCACCATTGGAACCAATACAAAAAACCCGGGGACAGAGAGGGAGAGGCGAAGCACCGACCCACCTCCTACCTCAAAACCCCAACCAACCGTATACCACCGGAACCACCCGACCACCCCACAACAAGAACACCCGAACCCTCCATAGCACACAACCAACAAATACCCACCCGCGCAAACCCAACCGCCCACACGACGCCTGGCAACCCAATAGTAAGACCAGGATTCAACAAACCCCCCTAGACTCAGTCCCACTCGGGACACCCGACACCCACACCCCCCCCCATACCGCCACCCCTCACCAATTCCCCCCCCCGAACTCTCGCCCCCCCCCCAGTTTACCAAGAACCACGCACGTACCCATAACACGAACAACAGCAACCAGACAACACACACAACAAACACAACACAGCGACTCCCAGCATGCCAGCCACACTGACCTGCCTATCAATAAATTGCAAAGGGCTAAACAACCCGGCCAAACGACATCAACTAATGAGATGGGCAAACAGATCTAAGGCGGACGTCCTCCTCCTCCAGGAGACGCACTATACCGAAGCCAAACAGTTCCCTCTCCTAAGCTGACATTACCGAATCAATCATTTTGCCAGCTCCCCTCACGACAAACACAACGGAGTAGCTATCGTTATACGAAAATCGTGCCCACTCGCCATCCAACGCACAATAGCAGACCCACAAGGCCGATACCTCACGGTCACAGGCAAAATAGGCACACACTCGTACGCCTTCACCTCTGTATATGCCCCAAACATACCCTCTAGCACATTCTGGCAAACGTTACAAGCGCACTTAGCCCTTTTTCCCTCCCACCACTCCATACTCGGAGGGGACTTCAACGCCACCCCATCACCCTTAGTAGACAGACACCGCACGCGCACGCACACCCAACACAAACAACCAACGGCCAAAGCCGACAAACTGCTCTCATCATTCATCTCACGCACCCACCTACTAGACGCTTGGAGATCACAACACCCAACATCTCTGGACTACACCTTCTTTTCACACCCACACCACTCATACTCCCGTATCGATCTCTTTCTCATCTCCCCAGCACTAGCACCGCAAGTCAACGCCACATCCATAGGCCCCATTACATGGTCCGACCACGCAGAAATAACGCTCACAATCAGCCTGCCATGCACAGTCAGACCGTGGTCTTGGAGACTAAATCCCCACCTGCTGCACAACCCACGAATCATACAAGAGGTAGACAGAGCCCTCACAGAATACTTCCAATTAAACACAGACGCGGACACTTCGGAAGGGACACTTTGGGCAGCCCATAAGGCAGTAATCAGGGGAGTCCTAATAAACCAGGCAACAATCCACAAAAAACAACAGATTGCACATCTAGAATGCGCACTCAAAACCCTCAGAACCCTCGAAGCAAAACACAAAATCGACCCAACGCAGGAGCTAACCGAACAAATTAAAAAATGCCAAACAGATATCAAAACACATATGGCAAAAGACTCCACAAAAGCCTTGCTCTGGTCAAAGCAACTCTTTTACGATAAAGCCAACAAAGCCAACACCCTACTCGCACGAAAACTCAAACAGAGATCCGAAAACAAACAGATACACAAGATACGCACCCCAGACGGGCCAGTCACAGAGGCCCCAAACGAAATCGCTAGCGTCTTTCAAAAATACTACGAGGCTCTATACGACCACTCACCGGAAGCACGCCACAACCCAACACCTATCGAAACACTAACAGAACACTACCTCAACCACGTACCATTACCCACCCTTAATGGGGAAACAGCACAATCGCTGGCCAACCCCATAATGGCAGTAGAAATTGCAAGGGCCATAAAAAACCTGAAACCCAACAAGAGCCCGGGCCCGGACGGATTCACCGGGCTCTACTACAAAACGTACGCCCCCACCCTGATCCCACACCTATGCAACCTGTACAATGCTATATTGAACGGCGACCCCCTCCCAAAAGACATGCTACAAGCCAACATATGCCTCCTCCCAAAACCCAACAAATCTCACCTAGAACCAGGACACTACCGACCGATCTCCCTCCTCAACGTTGACATAAAACTGTTCACCAAAGGGGCGTGGCTAACCGGGAAGCCTGATGGACGCGTTTTAATTCAGCTCCTCCAGACCCGGGCACAATCCACTGCAATCGGAGAGAACCAAGTGACATGGGCAACCCCAGGAAACACAACCAGGTACAGGGGCACCAGGGGAAAACCCCCACAACAAAATCGGGCACCCTCACCCGTTATTTTAAAGATTCTCTCGATCGAGAATCTGAGGCCGCGGCCGCGACCTCCAAGATGGCGGATGCTGAGTCCGTATTAGAGTCACAGCCACAAAGCCCCCACATGTCAGAATGCTCGATAGACTTACCTAATACTAATGAGGATTTGGACATAAAAGAGATGCTAAGGAACCTCCCGTCCAAATCAGATATCCAGAATCTCCCATCTAAATCAGATATACAAAACATGATTGGGAAATTGGAGGCCACACTCCATACCAAAATGGCGGAAATGGGCTCAGAAATTCAACAAATAAACTTAAAAGTAACCGACCTAGAAGAGGAGAAGGATGTAATGCAGGCCCAAATATCCAATATTTCCTCAACTCTAGAATCACACATACATTTTATGTCAGCCACCCAGAGGCATATTGATGATTTAGATAATCGTGGGAGGAGAAACAATCTGCGCATAAGGGGGATCCCAGAAGCACTAAATGAAGATTTATCAGTGGTACTAACGGAGTTGTTCACTCTCATATTAAGAGATATTAGCGCCGACCAAATGCTTCTAGACAGGGCCCACCGCTCGCTATGCCCCAGGGGGTTATCCCAGAACTCACCCAGAGACATCATATGCAGACTGCATTATTTCACCACCAAAGATTCGTTACTGAGAGCTTTGAGAGACACCTCGCAACCTCTCCTATTCCACGGAAACCCGATACAGATTTACCCAGATCTCTCCTGGTACACCTTGCAGGCAAGACGGGCGCTTAAACCAATCACGGAATTACTACGCAACAGGAACATCAGATATCGTTGGGGTTTCCCCTTTGCGTTGATAGTGAATAATAAAGGCAATATTAACCAAATCGCCTCTACTATGGATGTCCCACCATTCCTAAGAGCTCTGGACCTACCAGACACAGTTATCATGGATTGGAATTACCCAATACCGAACCAGGAAAGCTTTCAACCATCACAAAGACAGAAATGGACTACCCCAGCGAAAACAAAGAAACCACCGAATAGGTTAATTTCACCACACTTACAGCGTGAAAGGCAACTGAATACTCAAAATCACTTGAGACCAACTCCTAACAACTAATCGCATCCAACGGGACGATACTCCACTATCTATACTACACAAAACAGATGAAGATGATTGGGGCTCTCCTTCCGTTAAAATCCGACTCAACGAGATACATATAACTCGAATCTCTTTGTACCTGGCGCAGACCAAAGTGGTGATTTACTGAGTTACATGCAATTTTTGGACACCGAGACTTTCCCTCTAAATTCGTTTGGACATAATCGATATCTCAAGGAAACTACCACCCTCACGTAGGGAGATTAATAATTTGCATTCTCAGGTTGTATACTCAAAGTTCACCCAGACACTCACGATGGGCTCACACCCCCTAAGTTACATGCATCTTGTACAGAATTTTTATATATTTAGGTTTCCTTGTTTTACTGGTACTGTTCGCAGGTCCATAATAAGTCTTTATGCTAAGGAATACTCACAGCTGTACAATGCTCCAGGGACTCTGAGTTTCCTAACAAGTATTCTAATGATAGGACTTATTCCGAATCACGCATAAGAGTCTCCCTCGAGTAATTAAAGATAAGCAACCATATTACATCTGTCTATGCTACTACTGATAATAAGTATATAATATACACTTTAATTAGATACGGAATTTAGCCCTTCATTGTAGATCAAGCTCAACGACGAGCGAAGGTTGATTGTTTTAAACGTTTCAAAAAAAAAAAAAGTAACTGGAATTATTCGCTAACACAAAATATGTTCTAAATATCTGATTATTGGGGGCGGAGCCAGCACCCGAGCTAACCGGCCGCATTCTTAGACAGCTCCGTGCGGCACACTTGATTAACCCGCCCGGAACCAAAATCCCCGCACCCACTGGACCTCTAAACCGGCTCACAGCTTACCGACAACATGGGGAAAAAGAGCAAGAAGCTGAGAGCAGATCCGAGCTCGGGATCCGGAGATATAGGGGCTTTTCTCCGAGCTGCGTCGCGGCCTGCAGAATCCAAGATGGCGCCCGAGATCTATGCCTCACAATCCTCGGACGAGGATAGCTACTTTGCAGAGCCTGCACCGCTGACCCGCGCGCCACAACTGCCGCAGAGACCTGTGGACATGGGGGACGCTGCTCCAGCCACCAAGGCTGATATCAAAGCTTTGGTGAAGGACATTCAGGCCATGTTCCAAGCGGACATGGCGCTGGTAAGGGCAGAAGTAGCCACACTCACTAATAAAGTGGCAAACGTGGAGGTGGGCCTGGGGGACACTAAGCTGGCGCAAAGTGCCACGGACGCGGCGCTGAGCTTACTCCGCAAGCAGTATGCGGACCAACAAGCCCAACTGGCTGGAATGGAGGACCGGTACAAAGCGAGAAACCTGCGGGTCCGTGGAGTGCCAGAGACACTCACCAGCACGGAATTGCCGCACTTTTGCCGACGGCTTATTGCCACACTGCTTACACCACGACAAGCAAAGTCGATCACAATTGATTCCTGTTTCAGACTCACCAGGGCGGCCTCAACACCACACGAAGGAGCCGGTGACGTACTGATTAAATTCATACGGGACTCTGATAGGGGCAAGATAATGGGGGCTATAAGGGGCTCCCCCACGGTGGAGTTTGAAGGGGTACAACTGGCATTCTATAAAGACTTCTCCAGGCACACCATGATGTGGAGGAAGTCCTTCCGCCCGGTCACCCAGCTACTCCGAGACCAAGCTATCCCCTACAAATGGGGCCCTCACCGACTACAGGTAGAGAAGGAGGGCGCAACATACAAGCTATCCCACGCATCTGACATACCAGCCTTCCTGCAGGCACTCGGCCTTCCAGCGTTAACATCACAGCAACAGAACCGTCCAACATGGACTGTAGCGGAGATTACCCCTTTCGTGCCGAGAAGAGAGGCTCAGAAAACCACAGCCCTACCAACTTGAAGCTGCAGCAAAGCTGGGCCCACACACCCTCTACCTGTTACACATAACAAGAGACATACCTGACCTGTTCCACGTGTGTAATTCCCAATGCTGTTGCTGTTGGTTTCTGTTTTTATTCGCTCTTTTCTTTTCCCATACATTGTTGTGTTTTTTATCTTTCCTCTGTTATCTTTTTTGGCTCCGTAAGCCTTTGAATAATAATATGTATTAAGCCATTGTCACCCCCCCCATTACACCCAGAGTGCGTAACACAGCTTGAAACACACCGCACACTACCTGCTGCACTCTCCGCTAGCGCTTAGTCAACCACACCCAGCTACGACACGCACACCTATGTGAGCTCATCTAACTAAGGTCCCACGCTCAACACACTCACATTTTGAGGTGCCTTAATTCCTACTACAAGACGTACCCCGACACTGAACACGCAGGCACGTAACGCTAAACAACGCTTTTAATACACTTTACTTAAAAAAAAAAAAAGAGGCCGACAATCTTCGGAGAAAATGTATAGTGAACTGTGATACCCCATGTTGTATGACTTTTTATTGTCTCCCATTTCTATTCTGTACCCGTAAACTTTATGCCTCAATAAAAGAAAGATTGACAAAAAAAAAAAAAATATCTGATTATTTAAAGTTTTTTCCTCCCTGGTTTTATACATTCCACTAGGATAAGTATGGGTCATCTGACCTTCTCTCCTAAAGAATACCTAAACGAATAGGATCAATAAGTCCCGGGTCCTAGAGACACTCCCGTAGCACAAATCCCCTAATAAATTTCGGTTCGCTCTCTAATATAGAGATTGAACTACATTCCCCTTAAGGGAAAACAGATTACCCACATTGTGGGGTGTAATCTTCACCACATCTTTCATAACCTTACTACACAACACAGAAAACTCTTTTTGAGACAGAGAGTACACAAACTAGAGAGAAATATATTTCAGATCTAATTCATTTGTATTTACACTATCGCTCACTGTATATCTGTGAAACAACTCTTTTCATTTATAGTACTAAGAGGTCAATTTAACGGCGCTGAAGTGTTATAAGTGATATTGATAGTGTTACGTATCCTATATGTAAATTTTCTGTTTGTTAATATCTCTTTTCTTCTTATTGTTATAAAATATATGCAGTAGGCTTCAGTTAGTGCCTGGCAAACAACTCCACCGACAGCATATACCATACACCTGTACTTCAGAGACTAAGACGCGCCCTCCATTGTGACTACTGAAACTGTTGCGCAGCCGGTTGCCCGGGGCAGGCTTGAAGGACTCTCTGATCCCGTATAGGAAATTCTATCTACAAGGTAACTTGCAGCACCACAGCTCCACATCTTTACACCGAAGCTCCCCTAAGAGGCTTGGGTACGGTTGGGAAACTGTTTCACCGTTCTTGCCCAACCCTCTTTTTAAATATACTAAAATTGTCCACTCTCCAAACACCACAGTAGCAACCACACCTTGGTAATGTCTACTATAATTATTGTCACGCAAAATGCTAGGGGATTAAACACCCCAGAGAAAAGGTCAATAGCTCTTACGGATTTTCATAGACGTAGGGCAAACTTTGTCTACATACAAGAAACACATTTTCGTAAGGATACTCCCCCTAGACTTCAGAATAGGGACTATCCAAGAGGCTATTTCAGCAACTACGCTGAAGCTAAGGCGAGGGGCGTGGCTATCCTAGTGAGCCGTCAGACACAATTTACGTTCCAAGATCAGATATTAGATGATGCAGGCAGGTATATATTTGTGAAGGGTAAAGTAGGAAACACCCAAATAACACTAGCAAATATCTACCTACCAAACAAAAAACAATCCCACTCCCTCAACAAAATATTACATAAATTATCCTCCTTCTATGAAGGGATACTAATAATGGGGGGAGACATCAATATATCCCTAGATGAAACTCTAGACACCACCTCCACGACGCAAGGCTATCTGACACAATCAAGAATACACATGAAAAATATCTTATATGAGGCTCAACTATTTGACAGCTGGAGAGCAGTCAATCCTAAGACAAAAGACTACTCTTTCTTCTCACCTCCCACAGGCACATACACTCGAATAGACACAATTTTTTTACACCATAGACACCTGCCCCTGATTACATCAGCATCCTATGGTCCGATCACGTGGTCTGACCATGCCCCACTCGCACTCAAGCTAACTATACCCTCGATCCCTAACTCTACTGTTCAATGGAAACTTAATGACCTGATACTGAATAATGAGGGAGCTGTTTCCCAAATAAAAGAAACAGCCACAAATTACTTTAGAGAAAACACCAATCCAGACACGACGCCAATCATGGTGTGGGAAGCACATAAGGCAGTACTTAGAGGAGAATTGATTAAAATAGCATCGACACTAAAACGCAAGAGGGAACAAACAATTACCAATCTCACCCAAGATATTAAAACTCTGGAAGACACACACCGGGGCACCTCTTCCCTAGAAAACTACAATTTGTTGCTCACTAAAAGGTCGGAACTCACTTCGATCCTAACCTTAAATGCAAAACGCAAACTTTCACTCACCAAGAGCTCCTATTACACACAGGGAGGCAAGGCGGGGAGACTCCTAGCTCAGGCACTCCAAACAGAAAGACAATCCAGCTTCGTCTCCGAAATTAAAACGGAGAAAGGCAACCTCACCTGCCATATGCCAGACATACTCAAAGCATTCCAAAAATTCTATACTAATTTATACAATTTGAAAACCGCGCAACCCACATCACAGGACATACTAGATTTCCGAACACCCAGGATTAAACATACAATACCATCCATAGACAAAGCATTTCTTGACGAACCCATATCTATTGACGAATTCCTGCATGTGGTTAAAACCATCCCCACTAGCAAAAGCCCAGGCCCAGATGGCTTCACTGGGAAATATTATAAATCACTATCTCAAATCTTAGCGCAACCTTTCACCACTGCATTTAACGCCCATAAACTGTCATCTCTCATCCCTAAGTCTGCACTAGAGGCAACCATTACCTTAATACCGAAGCCGGGTAAAGATCCTACGGCATGTGGCAGTTATCGTCCTATCTCATTGATCAATGCAGACCTCAAAATCCTTACCAAAATTATGGCTAATAGACTGAAACCCCTATTACCTAACCTTATCCACCAAGACCAGGCCGGTTTTGTCCCATGTAGAGAAGCAAAACATAACACAACTAAAATTATTAATCTTATACACTGGGCTCAATCGCGTAAAATTAACAGCGCCCTGCTGGCTATCGATGCGGAGAAAGCATTTGATAGAGTTAGTTGGGCATTACTAAAACACAAAATGCAACAATTAGGCTTTGGCCCGCGATGGCAAGAATGGTTAAACTCCATATATTCCGCTCCTACAGCTAGATTAAGGGTTAATGGGCAACTATCTCAGCCGGTAAACATCACTAATGGGACGAGACAGGGGTGCCCCCTTTCTCCTATCTTGTTCATCCTAATTTTGGAGCCATTCCTTCAGGGTGTCAGAGACAATAAAAACATACGGGGCTTTAGGATTGATACACAAGAATACAAAGTCACTGCTTTTGCAGATGACTTGTTATTCACAATTACTAACCCTCTATCAACTCTACCCCATTTAATGGCGGAAATGGAAACGTACGGTACAATATCCAACTTTAAAGCGAACCTAACGAAATGCGACCTCCTACCAATTCACACAACGAGAGACACAAATATGTTACTACAGTCCAAATTTAACTTCAATTGGGCCCCAGGTTCGATTAAATATCTAGGCGTGCACATCCCAAACAAATTGGAATCGATCTATGCATTAAACTTCCCCCCTCTACTAGCTAACATTACCAGGGATTTACAGTTGTGGCACAAGCCGTGCTTTGGTTGGCTATGTAGAATCAATATAATTAAAATGAATGTTTTACCTCGACTTCTGTACCTCCTACAAACTCTACCTATCACAATCCCACGTACTTTCTTCATCGCGAGCAGATCCATAATCACGAAATTTGTGTGGGCACACTCATCACCACGGCTAGCACACTCTATCTTGACAAGAAAAAAAGAAAACGGAGGAGTGAATCTTCCTGATATTGAATTATATCACCAAGCACTACATTTACAGAGGGTCTACGAATGGACCAGAAACACGCGAACCCAACAATGGGTTACCATTGAAAAAGCCCTCCACAGCCCCCCACTACATACATGTGTTTGGTCACATTCTACTCCTATATTTCCCACGAAGGGAATACACAAGTCCCACCCGACAATTGACACAACCCTCAAATTGTGGCATAAACTCAGGATAAAACTAGACCTCTCCCCAGTCCCATCCCCGCTATATCCCATTACACACAATCCCCACTTCCAACAAGGGGACTCGGGCAAAGCTTTCGAACTTTACCACACCAACAAGTCACTACAACTATGTGATGTTGTCCAGAATGGCAAAATCAAGACTTTTCTCCAAATTTTACCAACCGATAACCCGACGGTAACTCAACATTTACACTACCATCAACTGAAACACTTCATCAAGACCCACAACCTATTACCCTTGGGGGACAGGCCACTGACAAAACTAGAACAACTATGCTCCTCTCACCCGCTTTCTAGGAAACTCTTATCTACAATGTATACTCTGCTTAGAGACTCTCAAGAGACCGAACTTCCAGGGTATACAGTTAAATGGTCAGATGAACTGAAAGTCAACTTCACACGTCCACAATGGCACCACATACTCAAATCAGCACATATCTCCACTATTTCCTTATCAGCACAAGAGAGCAATTATAAAAGATTAACTAGGTGGCACTATACACCGGCAAAGATCCACATGATACACACCACGTCTCCAGATCAGTGCTGGAGATGCCACCAAACAGGAGCAAATCATGCTCACATCTGGTGGCACTGCTCGCAAGTAGCAAAATTCTGGAACAGGATACATACTATAACACAAAGCATTTTTCAGACCAAATTTGCACTAGCCCCAGATCAATATATCTTTCTCATGCCTCCTCAGGGACTTTCAAAAATGCAAACTGCCCTTTTCCGCCATCTAATCATGGCTGCCACACAACTAATTCCCAAATACTGGAAACAACCCCATCCCCCCCCCGCTTAGGGAGTGGATTCAGAGAGTGGAGGACACAAAACAACTGGAGGGAATAACACATGCCAGAGTGGGGAACTATACGAAATTTACCAAGGTGTGGGCTCCATGGAACACCTTCACAGGATTGGAATCACACTAAACAAATAGTTAAACCAATTTCACGGCAAGAGGGAGATAAATGGGGGTGGAGGGTCTCAGGTACTGTCTGCGGGCTGCTGGGGGCGCAACATAATCCAAACACGGACAACTACGAACCTAAACGATTGACATTGACAACAGTCCTCTTTACAGAGGCGACACAGGACTGAATGACATGACTATAGATTGCATATATTTTGAAAAATTGTTGTAAGACGAGTTGAGGGTACTTACCTCCGATACCTCTCAAGTACTAACAGGCATCTTATTAAACTGTACAACTGCTCCAATGTTTTACATATTACAGTACTTAATATATTACATCAACTATTGATACTTAACTTGTAACTTTCTATAAATTAAGCTGACCAACTGTTATTTAGAGAATTCACTAAACATAAAGTACAGCATTGCTTAACTCCGTATTATACTTTCAAAATATCTCTGTTTGTATTGTTTGCATTTACCAAACTCACGATTGTTATTTGTGATAATTATGAAAATAATAAAAATTACAAATATAAAAAAAAACAAAAAAAAAAAACTGTTCACCAAAATCCTCGCCGACCGACTGAACCCCCTCATACCCAAACTAATACATCCAGACCAAGTAAGCTTCATACCGGCACGACAGGCCAGTGACAACACGAGACGGACATACGACCTCATCTGGACGGCACAAACTAGACACATACCGACCCTCTTTCTATCACTTGACGCAGAAAAAGCCTTTGACAGACTGTTATGGCCCTTCCTATTCGCTACCCTACTCAAATTCGGATTCCCACAAACATTCATAACCGCCCTACAAGTATTATACGCCACCCCGCAAGCCCATCTCCTACTACCATTAACACACCCCCCTTCCTTCACAATACATAACGGCACACGTCAGGGATGCCCTTTATCCCCACTCCTCTTTGCGCTCTCCCTAGAGCCACTCTTGCAATCACTCAGAACAGACGAAAACATACAAGGCCTGAGAATCCGCGATGAGGTATATAAAACGGCTGCATACGCAGACGACTTACTCATTACAATAACAGAACCAATAACATCCCTCCCACCGCTCCTTCAAGCCCTAGAGACCTACGCCAAAGTATCCGGATACAAACTAAACATCGACAAGACCGAAGTCCTTGCCATCCATATAGACACCCCCACTAAAACAGCCATACGCCTAACATACCCCTTTGACTTTACACCCACATATATCAAATACCTAGGTATTGCCATACCAGCGGACCTCTCCCGCAGCTATGAACTAAACTACACCCCCACGATCCAAAAAATCAAACAAGACATAGACAAATGGCAAAACATGCCGATATCATGGCTGGGCAGACTGGCGTCGATTAAGATGAACGTCCTACCAAGACTTTTATACTTATTCCAAACCCTACCAATCCCGATCAATCACGCAGATTTCAAACAACTACAAACTACCATCGATAAATTCATCTGGGCCAACAGACGTACCAGGATCAAAAGACAGACCCTATACGTCCCCAACAAAGCAGGGGGTTTAGGCCTCCCACATCTCATCCATTATTATCAGGCAGCCCAGCTAACGCAAGCACAACACTGGCACGCCCCCAGCGGTACCAAGCGATGGGTAGACCTAGAGCACGATATCTTTGGTAGAGACTTCCCCTCACTGTATATTTGGCTCCCCAGAGCAGCGAGACCCCGCCTACCCCAAACATCGCCTGCAATCCTCAACACAATCAAAATTTGGGACAAAGTAACCCCAAAAAGCGGCTTGACTTTGCAACCCTCACCACTGACGCCGATACTTCGCAACACACACTTCCCACCCGGCATGACACCGAAAGACTTCGCCCGCTTCGAAGAAAACGACCTCACACGACTACACCACTTCTACAGAAACCGACAACCGATACCATTCGCAGATCTCCCACAAACCACACCATTCCGCACCTTTGACATGTTCCGCCACCTACAACTTAGAAGCTTCCTAGAAACACCAGCAATTAAACAGGCCGGCACAAAACCACTCACGCCCTTTGAAAGACACTGCCTACAAAACCCAACGCATAAAGGACAAATCTCCCAGCTATACACCCACATAATCCAAAATGTTAAGGACGGTGCACTCACATACGTATCGGCTTGGGAGAGGGATATAGGGCAGGCCGAAGACCCATCAGATTGGGCAGACATATGGGAGGCCACAGCCTCCATATCCATATGTGTAAATCACAAGGAACAAGCGTACAAGACGTTACTGAGATGGTACGTCACCCCTCTAAAACTTAAACAGATGGGCAGGTCAAATACTGACCTATGCTGGAAAGGCTGTGGACACAGAGGCACTTACATACACATGTGGTGGGAATGTGTCCATACCACACAAGTATGGAACCAAATAGAAATGATGGTTTCACAGATCCTCCACACTGACATCCCACATGACCCATGGATATGGCTCCTATCCAAACCCATGGCCAACACACCAAGATCCCACAACAAACTGATAGCCAAAATCGCGCTCGCCACCAGAAGAGCCATCGCCGAAAAATGGGGTAGCCCAGACACACCCACACTGGACACAGTGAAGAGAAAAATTAAGGACACAATTAAAATGGACGAATTGTCCGCACTGATCCACGACACAACTAAACACTTCAAAAAAATTTGGGACCCGTGGTTCTATGCATTCCCATTAACAACCTAGCCACCATTCAGCACCAACATAACACAACACCTCACAAACACAATAACCACACACACCCTAAGACCATAACCCTATCCCTCCCATCCCCCCTCCCCCCTGAACCCGAAGACCATCCATACACCCCCCCAAACCCTCCCCACACTCCCCCACTGTCCGAGCCGCTACGCGGACCGAAACCAAATACCAACCCAAGGATAAAGGTCCCACATAACCAGGAGACAGCTCCACATTAGACACCTAGGGCACACACGAACACCTACCAATGCTCAATCAAACACCAGCACACCAGAGATACGCACTCCACACCACACTGTTAACAACACCGAAAGGTAACCCAAACTGCACCCAAACCGACGTCATATGACAGACAACGAACCGCATAGAGCACGAACAACGTCTGACATAGACCTGAACGACACGGACAACCACCCACCCCGACCCCCCCTCACGCGAGGGGAGCTCGAACCCCAACGAACCGACCCGATTACCTCAGTAAGCAAACACGAGGGGCACAACAGAACCCCCAAGAAACCATAACATAAAATGAAGCCTCTCCTCTGCCGCAGTCCAGCAGCAGGACAGGGCATCCTCTCCCATACCCCTCAGTCTCAAATACGCTACCCAGACCACCAGAACAAGTTGCATCACACGAGACTTGAATATTTACTTGGACAAAATCGCCGACAACGTATAAAACTGAGCTAATGTCCATATGTATAAACCAACGAAATGCCTATATGTAAACGTATTGTATATCTTGTACTCTTATTTAACCAATCGCCTACCCCCCCGCTTCCATTCTGTACCCTTGAAACCCCATCAAAACACACAAAACTGCTCCAAATGTACACCGAAAGAATGTATAGGCTTGCTCTGTTTGCATACTGTTAAAAACACTCGTTTGTTATGTGCAATGTGTATTTTAAACCTTGACCCTCCCATTTTCTTTTCTGTACCCCCACCCCATAAAACAAAAAATCTTTCAAAATAAAGAATTTATAAAAAAAAAAAAAAACAGAACAATAGGGTGCGCCAAGGTGTTGGGAATCAGAATAGCTTTAAGTAAAACAAATGAGATAAAACAAATTATACACTGTCCATATGATAGTATAAACTTGTGTATAAAAAATAAAATAAAATAATAAAAAGTTTAGTATAAAATATAATAGTATGAATAAGTCAGTAAGGGTTTGTCTGCCCAATTCTCATCAAGACATCAGGCAGTGGTCCCAAAATTACTGATGGATTTAAAAGACTCCGCTCCACAGGTGACTTAGAATGTGGGACATTGTGAGCACTCAACTTGCTAGTCTTGTTATAGGAGGTTAGCAATTTGTAAATCCCTTTACCACTTCAAATTAGCTAAGCAGAGTAACTATATTTCAATTTAATGAAAACAGCAATAAAACACTTATTACAATATTTGTGGTAATAGCTAGTTTATTTAACATGTCAGTTACAACTAAAATACTTTTATTGATATATACGATCGTCGTCAATAGCCATCTGTTGTTTCACCCATTAATCACATTTTCAGAACTTAAATTGACTTATACGGATTCTGTGCTGATTAGATTAGATATTGTAAGAGTTAGGCAGTTGCTCTAAATTCAAATGATAAAGAGATCACAGAACATTTCTGGTTAAATGGAAAGACAATACAACAGAAAATAATATTGTTTGCAGCCCTTGCAAGATACAATATTCAGAAGGATTCAGTGGAGATCCAGGATATAGAGAAGAAGAAAGGACCAGTGTGAAAAAAGACAGTATCTGCTGTTTTAACTAAGGTAAGACATAGATATTGTTATGCATGAGATATTGTTGTGCATTATCTACAGATCCGCAGCAAGACCTTCGGGAAAATGTTCCTTGGGCACAGCAACACATGTTTCCAGAATACTTAAAGAATTCCCAGCATGAAATACAAAGAAACACAGAGTGATATCATGTTGTAGTCTTGTTTATCCTACATGTATGCAGGTATCTTTAGCAACGAAGAGCTGGGGGTTCTGGAAGAGCGGTAGAAACATGATTTCTTGGAATTGAGGTGTCCAACACAGACATCTCCCAATATCCTACTTGAGATTCGTAGATGTTGTTTTACAGCAAATTGTGAATTTGCACTAGTAAAATGTATGTATAATACAGTAATATCTGACATTTATAATCTGTAAGTGTGTTCTTATATGTTGTAAAATAGTGTTCTATAAATATATTGTAGACTAAGTATATAACGGTCAACATTAAAAAAAAAAGCATAACAAAGCCAATAATATATTATTTAAAACAATCTAAATGTTAATATAAACCAGAATAAGTGTACAATAACACATTTTATATGTGGATGTAAACACCAGAACAAAATATTAAAAGAAATTATAGAGATTCTGAAGTTACGGGAATCAGATTATTAGTTCTATGGTGCATTTACAGTCAACAGAAATATATAAATAAGAGAAATAATTAAATATATATAGTTTATAAATAAATGTGGAGAGTGGCAGAGGGAAATGCATATATTAGGTCAAAGTAGTCAAAATGGAAAATCTCTCCCACTCATTTGTTTTCAGCTTCAGCTACTTTGACCTAGGTTTGAAATAAGCTAGAAACATATTCTAAATTCCTGGTTTAACGAATGAGCCTCGTAAGAAGAAAAAAAAAAAAACTAAAAACAGAAAACCTAATTAAAATAAATAAAGATATAACTCCACAAGAACATTTTTCAAACAATAAGTTAAATCGCAATGAGACAAGTGATACAGTGACCACAAGCTTAATGCCATAGGTAAATTGTTTGACTTCTCCCACAAATATTGACTTAAGCTCCTACCACATTATATTATGCCATGCAATGTCCCATCCTAAACCCTAATATTGTTACTATAAAGTATTGAATTCTAAACCTGGGGTTATTCACTAAAGTGAGAATTCAATGTGAGTTCAAAGTGAATTTAAAAATTCCGTCAGATTAGCTGAACTTAAAGCATTACTGACTTTTAAGATAATTATAAGTAACATTCTCTAAGTGAGTTATACCTCCAGTTTGGATACTTTAGTTACTTTTTGACAAGAAAAGTAAATTAAAATATTAACCTGTTTCATTAACCTTTTGTCAACACAATTTCTATCATAATTCTATAGGAAAATGAACAGAACAAACAATTCTTCCTTGATGGATTATTCGGCATATGGTTGGAATTATATCTTTGAATATGAAGATGAATATCAGCATTTTCGTTCAGCTAGCAAAATATTGGAAAAAACACGCATCCTTTCTTACACTGTGACCATCATTGTGGGGATCACAGCGAACAGTCTGGTTATCTGGATTGCTGGATTTAAGATGAAAAGTATCAGTTCTGTATGGTTCCTCAATTTAGCCATTACTGACTTATTATGTAATCTAGCTCTTCTGTTACGTGTAATATATTTGGCTATGAGTTTCATGGACATGTTTATAGATGTTCTTTGTATTGTCAGCAGTTTCTTTATGTTGTTTAACATGATTACGAGTATTTA
Organism: Pelobates fuscus; assembly: GCF_036172605.1. Lineage (NCBI taxonomy): Eukaryota > Metazoa > Chordata > Amphibia > Anura > Pelobatidae > Pelobates > Pelobates fuscus. Next base: position 17,954,796 of record NC_086327.1, on the reverse strand, counting down.
TTTTTTAACAATTATTAGCATTGATCGCTGTGTGTCTGTTATGAGTCCTTTTTGGGCCAAAATATACAGGACCCTCAGATTAGCCAAAATCCTTTCTGCAGTTATTTGGTTAGTGAGTCTCATCGTCACTGCAGCACATGTGGTTTATGATTTTCACCTGTATATTGTTTGCTTTGACATATTTTTTCTAACTCTTGAAACGGATCATGATGTTCAACTAACTGTTAGATTTCTTTCCTTATTTGCCATCCCATTTTCCATCATCCTAATTTGCTATTGTCTGATCGCACTAAAGGTGAAAACTCGTAAAAGACCAGCTGGGTCCCAACGACCTTTCAGAGTTATCATTGCAATAGTGGTCTGCTTCTTCATTTGCTGGTGTCCGTACAACATTATGCTTTTTATAAAAATTACTTGGAGAAATCTTACAACACATTATGTAATTCGTGAATTTACAGTTCTCTTGACTTATATCAGCAGTTGCATCAATCCAATTCTCTATGTCTTTCTCTCTCAGGAATTCAAAGACAATTTCTTAAAATCCCTACCAGCCCGCCTGAGAAAAGTATTCAATAAAGAACCAAGTTAAACATTAGGGAAACTGTTAAAATGACTGAAATAATTGCCAAGCTGTAATTTGTGTTCCTTTGAATTTCCAGATCTACTGATTTTGTATTTCATGATGACATGTTTTTGTTTCTTTTTATAATAAAAGAGAAATGTACAACACAACAGAGAAAAGTTACTTTCAATACAACTTGAAAACTTTTAACTTTGCACATGATGTATCATCCACTGCATAGAAACATTTTGCTGACAATGAAGTCTCACTAAACAGACCTTTTCTTTTTACATATTTAGAGAAACAATAGGTTGTTAGAATATGGAGGAAGGAAGGTAGAGAGGGGAGTGGGGGTGATGAGGAAATAATCTCAAGAAGGCAAGGTAATCGTTCCCCAAAAATACACAGACGTGTCAAAAATCCGGTGTAATGGATTACAAAGCTTTTCACACAAGAGGTGCAAAGCAAGTAATTTGTCTGATCAGTGGATAAATTATTACATCATAATGTCGTAATATTTTGCAGGGTCCAGCGGTAATTGTCAGGTATTGGTAAAATGCCTGTGGCTTCTCAGTTTCCACAAAACCATATTTTTTTAATACATAGTACAGAGTTATTATTTGGTCTATATTGACTTGTCGTAGAACTTCCTTTCATATAAATCACAATGCTCATTGTTCTGTAGGATCCATAATATAACGCATTACTTGTGCATTGCCAGTATTAATACATACAGATAAATATGTGGGCACGGGCAATGCTGACCGATGTGAGAGATCCCCTAAAAGATTTGCTGGTAACAACGTGAGCTTACAATACAGCACATGGTAGAATTAGTGCTTAGAACAGGGGTAGGCAACCTTCGGCACTCCAGATGTTTTGAAATACATCTCCCAGAATGCTTTTACAGCCATAATGCTGGCAAAGCATCAAGGGAAATATAGTCCAAAACATCTGCAGGGCCAAAGGTTGTCTACCCTGGCTAGAACATCCAGAGAATGCTGGAGATCATTATGTAGAGGTCTTATGAAACCCATTCCTTCCAAACCTCCTGACAATAATTGCGAATTGAGCAAGCCTGTCTGCTGACACTTCAAATCTCCCAATTTGGGATACTTGGTTTGAAAGCTACAAAAGGTAAGGTGTGTATATCAAAGCTAAGGTTTAACAAAGCATATTTAGTTTAAGCTGCTACTCATTTACATAGGAAGGTAATTTCACTGGACTTGTCCACCAGGGTTTGAGTTGCATATATGAAAACTCTGCCATACTTGGCAATGTATATGAAGTTTCTAATTGTGCAAATAAAGGTCATTGTTTTGTTTTGCTATGTATATGAATGTGTGACACAACAATAAATCCAGAATCTAAAATTAAAATATGAAATAAAAACTGATAAAACCTTGGCCAACCTTGGGTGGCCAATAGGGTGGCAGCACCACAGGAGAACTCTGGAGTTAGCTCACACTGAAAGTGTTGCTATAGTGATGGGGAGGGCCTGTGAAAAATTTGGCTTCTGTGATGGGGTAATCAAAAGGAAATACTCATTTTATGTGACCAATAGCTTTTGATATTTATCCAACAAGGTAGATTCAGGTGTTGATGGGCAGACACAAGACTACTTATAATTGTCGCTTTGTAGTAAAGTTGTGGGTTTGGATGACTATGTCACCTCTTAGCGTCCTTTTGTAAAGTGTTTTAAGATTAATTATGGGTTGTTTGCAGTTCCAGACAAATAAATTAATAGATTTTTGTAAGGATTGGAAAAAGACTGTTAGGACGTTGACGGGGATCGCTCTGAATAAATATTGCAATTTGGGTTAAATAAATATCTGGATCGCTTCAATGTGTCTGATATACATTTGTTACACCAATGTTGTAAAGTGGCGCCAATCTCTTTGCTAAGTTTACCATAGTTATATGATAGAATTGAGATAAATAATAAGGGAGGTGAACTCCCAGGAAAGTTAAATGATCTGTTCTCCAGTTGTATGCACATTGTCTTTTAAGACCAGACAGGTATCCATTTTCATAATATTTAATTTGTTATAAGAACAATCACTGCATTTCTGTAAAATGGAATTGAAACATCAAGTTTTGTGACAGATAATAGGATATCATCTGCTAACAGATCAAGATTTACTCCTGTTTGGCCTATTGAACACCTTGGATATTTGTGTGAAATCTTATTAGAGCAGCAAGGGGTTCCAGTGCCATTATGAATAGAAGGGGAGAGTGGGGGCAGTCCTGCCTAGTCCTGTATATTATATTAAAAAGTATCAGACAGAAAGCCAGCATTAAACACTCTTGCAGTTGACTTATCATAGAGTGCTCTAACCACCAATAGAAATTGGGGGGGGGGGGGGGGAGGGGAGACTTCTCCAACACAGCCTGCAATGTAGGTGATGAAATGCATATTTAGCATCTAGTAATAGTGATATGCTGTTAGGTGACGTTCTATGCATACCGTAGAGAAGTGCAAGTGACTTGCATGTTTGCCTGCTCCCTGCCTACCCTTTACAAACCCTATCTGGTCCCCATGTATAATACTAGGTAAAATCAATGTTAGCCTATTGGGGAAGATCTTTGCTAGTATTTTAACTCCTGGATTTAATGGTGATATGGTCCTAAAATTGGCGCATTTAGTTGAAGATTTGCCAGGTTTGGGTAAAGTGGCTACATTATACCCGGTGATTTATTTGGGGATATGTCTTGAATATTGTTTTCTACTTTCTCAAGTGATTAAGGCACAGTTAATAAATCTTGATTATTAGAGGTCTGAAAAGGTCTACACTAGATAGTAAGCTTGAAGCTTCCTCTATGGTAGGTTGATGGACTGTGGAATCATCTTTGAGGTTATAAAATTTCCCATAGAATGATCAAAATAGGTTGCAGATATCTTGTGGCCTAATAAATTTCCTACCGTCATATGTTATAAGGTAAGATATTTTAGATTGACTAGTCATAACAATTTATTGACTAGTAATGTGCTATCTTTGCTCCCTAAGGTATAGTGTCTGATTTTTAACTTGTGCAAATTATAGGTGGTGTGAGAGATGTTGATTGCATCTATTTCCTTTCTTAACATATGAACATGGCCTGCTTTTACAGTTGTCAGGTTGAGATAGTGGGATGTTGTTAGATCACATAGAGATCATAATACAAATAATTTAGACTGCGACTGTTTATTTAGGGGTGAGGCTCGATTGATAAACACCCCTCAAATTACGATTTTTTTGAGCCTGCCAAACTGAAACTGGTGATACTTCTGGGGTGTCATTTGAAGTGAAGTATTCAGACAGTTCCCTTTCCACCGCAGCACAGAAGGGGGTGTTCTGCAGAAGAGTATTATTAAAGGGTCTTGAGTTGCAACTTCTGTATTTTAAATTATTATGTAATAATAGCAGAACCGGAATGTGATTAGACCACATAATATCCTCTCTGACAGATCCCTCTGTCTTAGAACTATATTGCTATCCCGTTTGATTTGTGTGGATTTGTGTAATTGCCTGCCCGTACTTCCCTGTTCGTTTATTTTTTAATCTACCGAGCAAACTGCAGAATGGCCGTCCACCCAGAAGAAAAGTGTCCTGCTGGTTAACCTATTGGCCTCAATTAGAACGTTGTGGTTAACCGCAGACACCCCTTAATTGAAACCGTATGCTGGGTGGTCGTCGTTTGTATGCCGACCGCGAGGCGGTGGCCATCTTAGATGCACGAATAAACAGCGGTGTTCGTCGACAATCTTATGGAACCCAAAACAGACGCTTTTTCTCCCAAACACCGCTGAAACCGCCAACCTCCCTTCTTTGTCATCTGGCATACGAACGCCAGTCCGTTCGTGCCTTTTTTTCCACAAATGGACTTAACCCAGATAGCCATCCCATGGCTCCATGGCGATTGAACTGTGTGTATTGGATCTGAGCGCCATTCGGTAGTAATGTGCGCTCAGATCTAGGCTATCTGGGGATACCTTATATGTACTGAATACATTCGGTAGTTTTACAGTTATTGAATTTTATGTATTTTTATTGTATCATGTAAAAAGGCATTTTGCCTCTATCCATGGAGATAATTGGATTATCTCCAAGATAGAGAGGAGTGGTTTGCTTGTACAAAGGGGAGTGTTTATGCCTGGGCCACTGTAATTGGTTACTGTACCATACTTGTCCTAGTCTTCCATCTGGTCCCCTAGGGGAGTCCCACCATGGGGGAGACCTGCATAAATACCGGGCATGTAGCCCTCAATAAATTAGATTCCTGTTTTACCCTCAAGACGGAGCTTGGTCTCGTGTTTGGGGGGGTTGCTACTTTGGATTATTCTTTTGCCTGTTCCAGCAGAGAAGGATTTCGTATGATTCTCCATTCGGGAAATTGGAGTATTGAGTTGCTGGTCCCGTATCAAGGAGAGAAGGATCTCGTGTATTTTTCCAGTTCGGTGAATTGAAGTGCTTGTGAGTTGCTATTCCCGTATCAAGGTGAATCCCTCATTAGGTATCATTAGGTATCCTCTATATCGCATTTTTCGATATGATCATTAAGAGAATAATATCTATTCTAGAATAGGAAACATAGGCTTGAGAATAATGTGAATACAATCTGTCACTGGGATGGAAATTAATTAAGCTGAAGTAGTAGCTTAGTAATTGCCTTACATTGAGACTGGAGTAATGGAAACCTTGGTGATTTTATGGGTAAGAAAGAATCTATGCATGGATCGAGAATGTGGTTGATATCTCCACAAATGATAGTGGTGCCCTTCTGTACAGTCACCACCCTAGTGAGCACTCCATGCAGAGCTTTACCATGGAAGCCATTTTAAAACATCTGGGGATATACATTTTGGGCAGCCCTGCTATACATAAAGTCAAAATAGATTGTTATGCAGCCAGACCTTAGCTCAGCAATACATGTTTCCAGAATTCTCAAAGGATTCCTAGCTTGAAATGCAAAGGAACACAGACTGGCATCATGTTGAAGTCTTCATCCTGAATTTATGCTGATACCAATAGCAACAAAGAGCTAGGAATCAGGGTCGGACTGGGGAAAACATTTGGTCTGGACATTTTTTTTAATCACAGTGGCCCAGTGGGAAGGGGGTGAGGCCAAAGGAGGGGAGGGCTGTTGTGTCATTACCAATGACCAGCATGCTCCCCTCAGAGTGACTATATTGGTTCAATGCTCCTCCAGGGCAGCCAATGCACAGAGCCCTGGTGAAGAGCTCTTGCATGAGAAAAAGGCCCTGTATTTGTTCTCTGCTGTGCAAGTGGATTTAATGACATGATTGCACTGCATTTGCTTGTGACTTGTCTCTGAAGTCTCAATAAGTAGGATACCATGTGTTTGGAAGCTTCTTGTATGATTGTGCATATATCGAGAGAGCTGATTGTAATGTTTTGTTTTGTGTAAATAGGTCAGTTCCAGTTGTGTTGTGTTTGTGGTGTAATGTGTGTGGCTAGAGGTTGCAGAGAGTGTGTGCATATAGATGCTGCCAGGCCCCGACTGGCCATCAGGCAAACCAGGCAAATGCCCGGTGGGCCGCGATGGCCATGGGCTGAGGCCAGCAGGATAGATCAAGGCAGGGAGTACCGGCCCTAAGAGGGATTTCTGTCCCCTCACAGGCCGATGGATGAAAGAGTGCACAGGGAGCGAAACGCTCAGTGCACGCAGGGAAACCAGCCTGTCTTCTCATGAGCGCCGATATTAACCCATATACACACACTACAGCCCCTGCACTAACACACAAACATGCTATACCATTATATACATACTACAGCACCTGCACTACCGCAAAAACACACTCTAAACCTCTATATACACACTGCATCCCCTGCATTAAGACACTATGCACTATACCCCTATGTACAAATGGCAGCCCATGCACTTACACACGATGTACCCCTATATACACACACACTTTCTACCCATATATGCACACTATAGCCCCTGCGCTAACGTACAAACACAGATATGTTTGCTCACCCTTGCAGATAGACACAGTCCAAGGTGACCAGATAAGAAGCCACTATGGACTGTGAATCTGTGCACAGGGGCTGTGCAGGAAAGGTGATTCCAATGCTGTACCGATAAGGACACAAACAGCAGGATAGCCAAGGGATAGCCAAAGTCAAAGGATGCCAGAGGTTAGGATTAACAAAGTGTAGCCAAAGTCAAGGGATGCCAGAGATCAGTATAAACGTAGACAGCAGCCGGGGTCAATATGGAGTAAAGGTTCAAGAGACTGGAACACAGGAACTGAACACACATAACAGGATCAAAGACTTTGTAAGGTTCCCAGGGCAAGGCAGTGCTTATATACCCAGCTGATTACTGATCTGTCTCAGGTTAAGCACAGCAATGGACAAAGTCCAGCCCCCAGTGCTGCACACAAGCTAGGTAAAACAGGGTTAGAAATACTCCAAAGAATATTAACTGCTGTGGCTAAAAGGCAGTTTAGCAGGCCCAAGACAGCAAAAGACCCAGGTTCAAATCCCCTGTTGGGCACTTCTGGGGCGACCACATCCGGCCGTCTGGATGTCATGGTAAGAACCGTGAAAATTACAAAACACGTCCCCTTTTTGACCCTGCCCCTCCTATTGGGCTGCTTTGTCTTTAAGTGCCCGGGCCACATTTGTGTCCCAGTCCTGCCCTGGGTGCTATAATGTGTTTGCATAGGGGCTGTAGTGTATGTTTGTGTATAGGTGATGTAGTGTGTTTAGGGGCTGCAGAATGTGTGTTTAGGGAATGTAGTGAGTGTTTTTGCATGCAGGGGATCTAGTGTGTGCATAGGAATGCAGAGTGTGAGTATATGGTCTGTAGTGAGTGGACGGGTGCAGTGTATATGATAGTTGCAATGTGTGTGGGTGTGAGGGGTGCAGTGTGTGTTTGTGAGGGATGCAGTGTTTGTGAGGGATGCTGTGTTTCTGAGGGGTGCTGTGAACACTCAATTTTTAGCTTTCAATGTAAAAAAGTCACAAACACTAACCAAAGTTAGCGCTAATATTTGTTTGTGTGTGAAAAATGCAAAAAACTAATTTGAATGCCAATTTTGGCTAGCGTTTGTGACTAAGTGGCTACTAAAAAAAGACTGGACATACCCCATTTGCAATACCTTGGGTTGTCTTATTTTGCAAATGGTATGCCATCATGGGGGTAATTCTCTTTCCTGGGCTACCATATGGTCTCAAAGGCAACGTAACTAATCTGGCGAATTTCAATGTGAAAAAAGCTGAAACGCAAGCCTTTTATTTGACTCTGTAACTTTTGAAAACACCATAAAATCTGTACATGAGGGGTACTGTTGTACTCGGGAGACTTCGCTGAACACAAATATTAGTGTCTAAAAACAGTAAAATGTATTACAACAATTATATTGTGAGTGTACCTGTGTGCGTGTCTGACATTGTGCAACATGTATGTGCCTGGCATTGAGAGTATGTGTCTGGTATTGAGTATCCTTGTGTTTTTAAGAGTGTATATCTGTGTGTGTGTGTATCTGTGATAGCAGCTTGCAGTTTGCAGGTGCTTGCAGTGTGTTGTATGTATGGAGGACTGCTTGTGGATTTGATACAAGCATTGTGTATACGACAAAACTGTGTTGTGTGAGCTCGAGAATAAATGTATGTGGGGTAGTGCCTGTGTTTATGGATTGTTTGTTGGAAGGGAAGTGTCACAGTGTGACTGTGTGTGGGGGGGGGGTGATGTGACTGGATGAGTTGGGGGGTAGATTGTGTATTGTAGCTATATTTCTCTTTCCAGCCTACCCACACAATGCTGCTTATTTTTAATTATTTATGTGAGTCCCCCTCCTGCTTACATTTTCTGCAATTAGTGGGATATAATCTTTATACCAAGATGACCATAGGTTGCCCTGGTGCACTGATGGGCTCCCAGTTGGGTCTGCATCTCTTCTGAATGCTCCTTCCGGTATCTGACCAATAAGGAGCATCTGCAGAGATATGCTTCCAGCCATCGGTGCTGCCTTCATTGAAAGCACTGCAGGACCATGCATGCAGGCAGATCTGTAGACCTCCCCACCAGACTGTGCAGTGATGGGGGGCTCAACAGGTCTGGAACTATATTGAAAGCCTGGCTTTGCTGACTGAGCATCTGTTGCAGATTAAATTTGTTTGCAAGAAATACCTTTCATTTGCAATGGTTAAAATTGTGTATGTACAATTGTTTGGTATTGTTGTATTCTCGGTTAATTGTCTGTAAACAAATAAATAGTAAAAGGTTTCTAATGCTTGTTTGAAGTATGGGTACGCAGTTTAAACAACCTGAACCAGAGTCTCTTCTTTCTGGTTGTAAGTGGCTTCAAAAACCCTTGAACAACAATTGTCTGTACATAGCTGGCACCATTAAGTAGTTAATAATGGTCATTTGTTCAGGCCAAGACATCAGGTGATGGTCCAGAAATCAGAAAAACAAGTAGTGGAATAGCGCTGTGTTAAGGGTAGGGGAGGCAGCACACCTAAACGGGTTAGTCTCTCCAAAAAACCCAAAAGGAATAATAAAAAACAGAACAATAGGGTGCGCCAAGGTGTTGGGAATCAGAATAGCTGATAAGTAAGTAGCTGAGAAGTAAAACAAATGCAATAAAAAAATTATACACTGTCCATATGATAGTATAAACTCGTGTATAAAAAAAAAAAAAAAGTCCAGGATAAAATATAATAGTATGAATAAGTCTGTAAGGGTTTGCCTGTATCTTCAGGTTAGTATATCTTTCAGGTGTTCGGAATCCAGGAACATGGGATAGAGCTAAAACCATCTCTAGTATAAAGCGCTTGCAGTGAATTTGATCCCCCACTTCAGGGATATTGGTGGAAGATATTGACCAGCACATGTCTTATTAGCAGGTAATATGTGAAAATAAAAAAGTGCAAAATAGTGCTCTCTATGTAAAATATATTCAACCAGGAGTAAAAAATAAATAAGTTGTACTCACATTTGCCTGAGCAGATAGCTCGCTCAGCCTGCAAACCAGTGCCCATCTCTATTGTTCAGGGATCAGACGTTCCGCCTTGCTGTAGATGTAAAGTAACTCTTTTTGCTCTCTCTGAGTTCTTAATTATGTGGAGAAAAATATTACCAACACCAAGGATTGTGTGGAATCAAATGACTTGCTAATACTTCCCTAGTAAAGAGACCATGGTCTAAACAAGGATAAAAAGACTTGGGCTATACAGGAATTTGTTATCTTTCCAGTGAGGACCTCATCAAGCATCCTAGATGGTCCAGAAATCCCTGATATATGCAAATGACCTATCTCAACTCCATATGTTACCACTTGCTGGGACTTTGTGAACATTCAACTTGCTATGATTGTTACAGTAAGTCAGCGATTTTTAAAAGCTCAAATTAGCTAGGCTGAGTAAGTTTATTGCAATTTAATAAAAAACAGCAATAAAACAATTATCATAAAAAACAGTTTTGTAGAAATCTCAAGCTCATGCTTGTGATAAAACTAGTTTCTTTCACATGACAATCAACTGAAAAGCCTAGTTGTATCTCTTCATCTAATCATCAAGAGTTGTCCACTGTCATTAATGACATATGATCAGAACTTAAATGTTACTCATAAGGATTCTGTGCTGAATAGATGTAGAAGTAATTTTAATTCTAAATGCAAATAATAATAGGATCACATAACATTTTTGGGAAAATAGAATTGCAATACAATAGAAAAGGACACTGGATGAAGCTCTTGCAAGATGTTGTATTAACAAAGAATCACTGGATATTCAAGAACTAAAAAGGAAAAAAAAGGAACAATGCAAAAAAAATAAAGAAATATCTTAGTATCTGCTGTTTTATCCAAGGTAAACAAACCCCAATAATCTGCAATGTTGACAAATCATGATAAATTCAATATATAATGTTATACATTATCTAGAAATCTGAAGTCAGACCTTGTCAAAAGTGTTACTTAGGTACATCAATTCATGATTCCAGATTTCTGAAAGAATTCCGTGATCGAAATGCAAAGGAACACCAACTGACAACATGCTCCAGATTTTATCAAGCATTTCTCCAGGCACTCTTAGCAATGGAGCAGTGTCGAGCTAGAGATTCTGGAAGAGTCGTGTAAACATGATTTCTTGAAATTGTTGTGTCCAAGCAGACCTCTCCCAAGATCTTACTTAAGATATGTTGATCACCTGCCATGTATGTATAGTTACAGTAATATCTGATAGTAATAATATAAGTGTATGTTTTTATGTGTTGTTAAATAGTTCTATGAATATGGCTGATCAATATTTTACTTTTTAGAAGCCCATAATATATTATGTAAACAAAAAACTTAATTTTTAGATGGACCAAATAGGTTGATGATCACAAACATGCACTGTGGCAAAAACATAAAAAAAAAAAAAATGAAATCATTTATAAAGATTATGAAGTTATGTGCATCAGATTCTTAGTTGTATGGTGCAATTATGGTCAATGGAAATATGCAAAAAGCAATTATTTTGTTAAAATCATTATTCGATGATATTATATTCTTAAAAGGAATTGAAATTGCCAATGAAAATTTGTATTTTAGGTCAAAGTAGTAAACATTTGTGTAGATTACGATAAAATAAAAAAATAACTATGCAAATATCGTATATCTATTCAGTACTAAATGCATCACTCAGGATTTTAAGTTTTCATTGTACAACCCATTTACCACTAGTTAAGTACACAATTAACCACTTCAAGATCATTGACATTGCCATGCCATGTTCTATATGGTGTGACATGCTGGTTAGAGGAGCATTATTCCTAAATAAATGTTCAGATCGTGATTCTATTAGAATGGATAACATTGATGTAAAATGAGTTTATGAAGAATATTTCACTCACTATACAATACCATACGCCTAATGTTGTTAAACCTATCTTGTTTAGTATTAAACAGTTTTTAACAAAACAAAATTTTTACATGAAAATTACATGCTGCTTGTGTAGTATAGTGAATGCCCCAGAATGTTCATTATTTTCAGCTAATTATTGAGGGCAAGATGACTCCACTATTCCTCCTGACCTTCCACTCATGGGCCAAGAGTTGAGATTACCAAGTTAAGCTCAATAGCTAAGTGGACGAGCAGTCACACTCTCCTAAGTAATAGGATGGGGTAAATGTCTACACATTTTCCCTTAGAAGCTGCGCGGAGGATGATAGAAAACATAAAGAAGGAAAAACTAATTGATGTGTGCTTAATCCTGCAGGACGTGACCATTAGAGATGAATAGGTTGTGAGCATAAAGAGATGCTTATGGTCATCATTTAGAAATACTGCCACATTTATTGAATGCTCATTATTAAGGGGCGTGATGTGTACCAAGAAAATATTCCCTGGCCATTCCACCGCAAGCACCATCTTTAACCATTGACCAAAGAAACCCACAAAGCCAACATGAATAATTGATTTAATTGTGTGCCTTTTTTTGGTGATCTTACAGCACAGTGTGTTTACTTTAGAAGTTTCCATCTCTTGTTCTGCTAAATGGATTTTAATCATACACATACAGGCTCTAGTAGATGATTGCACGGGAGGAATTAAGACATTCTAAATTACATACATTGGGCAATAAGTGAACGTTAAAAATGAGATCTCCCTTTACAGGAAGTTTTTAGGGAGGCTGTGTGACTCACAGTCAGGGGAGGTGTGGCCAGGGCTGCATGAACTAAGTGGTTACATGCCTTAATAGCAGAGAAATGAGCAGTGATACTGCAAAGGCATGATCTATATATCAAATCCATTTTATTAAGTGAAAGTTGTTTTGGTCCTTAGAGTATCCTTTTAACTGTAGTAAGATAATCTGGTAATTATTGGTCACTCTTCTAAAGCATAGAACTTAGTAGGGCTAACAATACAGATATCTTAGCCATAATTTCATATAGTTAGTGTAAGAGATCCTCTATTTAAAATATATAAATAATTGAGAATACAATATAAAATAAGGATTGTCTTGGAAGCAATAGTTTTGTCTTTATAGATATATATATTATATAAACATATAAATATAGACACATAAAATCCATATAGCAGAGTTTAAATATGAAAAACTGTTTTACTTTTTTAATTTTAGGACCTCCCTTACCTTGGCAAAAATACAAGGCCATAACTAAAGGGTGTATACGTCATGGAAATTTTCCTGACTTAGTTCAAGATGGCATCTTAAAGTCTGAACATCCTTATCTATTAAGGTTACACAGTATATTGTGTACTGAAAGTCATAGGATAGCCTTGAAGCTTGTTTAGGCATTATTGTTATTGTAATTCGTCTGGGACAAAATGGCACAAACATTTTATGCACTGAGGTTATTGCTTAAAGAAACATCTATGAAAAACAATATGTTCTATTTCTAGCACCTTGTCAGTTTGCAATATCTCTTAAAAACAAAGTACACAGTTTAAGAAATACAACATTGCATTCTAAAACTTGTAATATTTGCATTTGCCCATAACACCCTCTCCATTAAACTGTGGGCATTGTAGCGCATTTCTAGTAAACCAAAGTTCTCCAACAGTCTTTAGGTTTTTTGTGCTCCCAGCATCTTTGATCATTGTTGTAACAGTAAAATATCCGTAGTGTGATCTTTGCATGTAAAGGTGGTTGATTAAAATGAGCAAAGCTTTTGTCTGTTAAAGAATTGAAAAGAACACCAAGTTCCAGAGTAAGATACTCTTGGATGGATCTGGATACGTCTTGTCTTGGAAGCAATAGTTTTGTCTTTTTAGATATTTATTTTATAAAAATATAAATATAGACATATAAAATCCATATAGCAGAGTTTATAAGATTAAACTAAATGCTTGCAAATATCATTAATAGGTTAACATACCCTTCTGAACATGTCATCATGTCAGCCTCTCTGTCATTTTAAGATGGAGCAGCGTCTGTCTCCAAGTCTCTCCTCTGTGTCTTAACATTTAAAAGTACACCTATTTATACCTTAGGTGTCGTCATTTTAGGGTCACCGTAGTTCATATATGAAAAAGTAACTTTTTTACTTTTTTCATTTTAGGACCTCCCTTACCTTGGCAAAAATACAAGGCCATAACTAAAGGGTGTACACGTCATGGAAATTTTCCTGACTTAGTTCAAGATGGCATCTTAAAGTTTAAACATCCTTATCTACTAAGGTCACCACAGTATATTGGGTACTGAAAGAGTCATAGCATAGCCTTGAAGCTTATTTATGCATTATTGTTATTGTAATTCGTCTGGGACAAAATGGCGCAAACATATTATGCACTGAGGTTATTGCTTAAAGAAACATCTATGAAAAACAATATGTTCCATTTTTAACACCTTGTCAGTTTGCAATATCTCTTAAAGACCAAGTACACAGTTTAAGAAATACAATATTTCATTTTAAAACTTGTAATATTTGCATTTGCCCATAACAACTCTTTCAAATGTCCTTTAGAAAACGTTCACCCACTGACAGGAAGACTCAATAATTCTTAATTGCTCTATATACCAGGAAATTAAAATATTAAGATTTTAATCAGTTTAAAAAATACAATTTCTGTCATTGTTCTATATTCTCAGGAAAATGAACAGAACAAACAATTCTTTCATGGTGGATTACTCTGAATATGAGTGGATCTTATACTATGTAAAAACAGGGGGGGGTGTACTAGCGCTAATTTTAGTGAATGTGACAAAAAGTGAACAAGCTGCTTCAACTCCAAATTCTTATCTTTATACAATCGTGGAAAAGTGAGACGTTAAGTGAAGCGCTGATATTTTAAACAATGTGAGGTATAAAAATACAAGGATAATACCTTAAATTCATACATACAGGTCCATAAGTGCCATATAGTACCTTAAAATAAAACACAAATAAAACAAAATAGTGTATCCTGTGATATAAAAAAGGTATATAAAATGAAATAGATTTCCCACTCACACTTTCGAGAGCTAATAGATATAGCTCAATAAAATCGCCTGTAGGATCCGTAAAGGTGATCCTAATCCCTTCTTTTGGTGGGAATTCTTCCTCTTCCTTGCTCTCTAGAATCAGGAGAGGTATATGGTGCAGTACCTTAGATATAAACTTTCCAAAAGGATAAAATAAAATGGGTACTTACAAACCCAGAGCCTTCCAAATTGGCTCTGATCAGGAGCATATGTGGTTGAGGACCACAAACCTTCTTTATCCTTTTGTCCTTTATCCTTTTGTCCTTTTATCCTTTTGGAAAGTTTATGTGTATATTGAATATTTTGAAACATTTGTTCTAGCTGATGAATCACTTAAGGATGAGACACATGCTCTGCTAATCGTTAGATTTATTTTTTTGTTTGCTGTTCCATTTTTCATCATCTTAATTTGCTATTTTCTGATTGCATTAAAAATGAAATCTCGTAACAGACCAACTGAATCTCAACGAGCTTTCAAAGTTATCATTGCAATAGTGTTTTGCTTCTTCATTTGTTGGTGTTCGAACAACATTATGCCTTTTATAAAATTTGATTGGAGATACCGGGTAACACATTATGCATTATATGAATTTACTGTCCTATTGACTTACATTAATAGCTGCATCAATCCAATTCTCTACGTCTTCCTTTGTCAGGAATTCAAAGACAACTTCATAAAATCCCTACCAGCCCGCCTGAGAAAAGTATTCAATAAAAAAATTTAGTTAAATGCAGAAGCAAACATCAAAAGGACTGAAAGAAACGTTAAACTGTAATCTTTGTTCTTTTCAATGTCCTGATCAACTGATTGTGTATTTCCCGATGTACAGATGTTAACAGTATTTTATTTTGACTTCAAATACTATATTTTATTAAATATTATTTTAGCTCTTAAATTAAGTGAATATACACTTGGTTGGTCACATTTTTAATTTTGATTATTTTAGATTAAAGATATATTTCTTCAACCAGTACTGAAATACAACTCATATTAACCCAGCTTAACATTATATTAAAACCATCCATTTGCACATCTGATTTACTGTTGTTTTACAATTGTATCTAATAATATAACTTGAATGTTTGTGTATATCAACAGGGATATCTCACTGTTTACCCTAGCTTGAGTATGACATCGCTTAGCTCAATACTTTGTATAAATAATTAATTTATTTGTGTTTATATTTTGAAAGTACATAATATATATCGATGACCAATGCATTATTTCGCCTAGGAAACAAAAGATACAACATTGTATTCTATTTTAACTTTTGAATACTGTCAATCCTTTCCGTTTGATATATGTTGAAGAGCAGATGTACACCTGGTAGATCACATTTTTTATTATGATTATTTTAGAATAAAAATATATTTCTCCAGTTAATATAGGAATATAAAGCATTTTATAATATATAATACATATACATGATTCTCATTGTTACTGTTCTTTGATATTTATTTTATATGTATGGCAATTGTAACGATACCTTACCTTTACTCACCGGACCCGCACAGCACGGCGTTCTCCCTTGCTGCTTCCGGGAGGCGGCACAGTCTGTCTGACGCCGGCCGCTCGCAACACGCCTTTTGTTCTGACACGGCGCATGTGCGCCCACGTCATCAGAATATTGCAGATGAAATTCAAACGTGGCCACGCTCCTGAACCTTTTGGGGGTGTGGCTTTAAAGTAAAAGACACCTCACTATAAACGGGTGCCTCTGTCATTTCTGCAGCGCCCAAGTGTGGTTCTTGTGTGTTCCCTCTAGTGCTCTTGCGATTCTTGCCTGTTTTCTGGTATTTTGACTCTTGGCTTTCCTTACTGACTCCTCTGCTCTCTGGTTCCCCGATTATTGGCTTGGTTATTTCTTGTGTATTCTTTACACCCTCAACCTTTGGCTATTCCTTTGACTACTCTTTGACGTTGAGCCCGGCCACCCTAAGGTCCGGTATATGTCTCTTTCTGGGTTACTCTCTGCGTGAAGGGGTCACTGTCGTGACAGTTATTATAGATAAAATGAAATGCACTTTTCTGGAGCTTATATTCAATGTTTTAGGGATATTTAGTCTCAGATATCACTCATACCTTGCACATATTTGTATGCATCACTCCTTTTGCACTTTTTCTAATAGATTAGTATAAGTTGTATACTTAATGAGAGACTAGCTTTATGTTGAATTTTTGGGTGAATTCCCATTGACAGCACTTCACACGTTACCAATGTGTTTTACATTACAAACCACTTCTACTTTACGTGCTCGTTACCTATTTAAATGTTTATTTGGGCATTTATACCTGTCTTGGAAAAAATGTGGACTGAAATGTCGACAGAACCGAGGTGTACTTGTTGTTTACTCAATAAAATGATCATTGCAAAAGACCTGTGAGTGCACTTTTCGTCTATTTTATATTTTTGGCTGAAGTTTTGCACACAGGCATTTACAGGACCAGGAGAGTGAGTGCTGGATCCTTGAATATATACTCTACAAATATATTTAACAATTAATTGTACATAATTATGTTATTTGATTAATTATAATTTGAGGGACCTGTCTGACAACCCAGGCAGGCAGTCCAGAGTATTTAATTGGCAAGCCCTATATTTAACCCTGTAACTTTTCAAAACATCATAAAACCTTTATGTGGGGAGTACTGTTATACTCAGGAGAATGGACATACCCCATTTTGAATACCCTCGGTTGTCTACTTTTGCAAATGATATGCCATGATGTGGGTAATTTTCATTCTTGGGCTGCCATTTGGTCTCAAAGGGAACATAGACCCAGCAAATCAGTCTGGCAAACTGAAATGGGCAAGTCCAATATTGATCTGTAACTTTCTAAAACACCATAAAACCTGTACATGAGGGTATTGTTATATATAGAGATGTTGCGAACATAAAATTGTCCGTTCGCGAACGGCAAACGTGAACTTCTGCAAATGTTCGCGAACGGGCGAACCGGGCGAACCGCCATAGACTTCAATAGGCAGGCAAATTTTAAAACCCACAGGGACTCTTTCTGGCCACAATAGTGATGGAAAAGTTGTTTCAAGGGGACTAACACCTGGACTGTGGCATGCTGGAGGGGGATCCATGGCAAAACTCCCATGGAAAATGACATAGTTGATGCAGTGTCTGGTTTTAATCCATAAAGGTCATAAACCACCTAACATTCCTAAATTGTTTGGAATAACGTGCTTTAAAACATCAGGTATGATTTTGTATCGATCAGGTAGTGTAAGGGTTACGCCCGCTTCACAGTGACAGACCAAACTCCCCATTTAATGCACCGCAAACAACCGCAAACAGTCCATTTGCACAACCGCAAACTCCCCATTTTCACAAGGTTGGATACCAAGCTAAACATGTCCCGTTCCTTGTCCTCACTGATGTCATTGTAGGTCTCTTCCTCCACCCAGCCAAGTACAACACCAAGGGTCCCCGAAAGGTGACAACAAGCCCCCTGTTTTTTTTTTTTTTTAAATGCAAGCTATTGTGACACCAGATATGAGTGGTGGCACTGGGCAAGTGGGCACAGTATACGCTGTGAGCCTGACACACACGCTGGCAGACAAAACTAACTACTATTCAATCTATTACAGTCAAAATTGTATTTTTTTTTTTTTAAATGTACACTACTGTTACACCAGATATGAGTTGCACTGGTGTGACACTGTGCCCTGGCAGGCCCTGAAACGCACGCTCGTGAAGGAAACTGACTGCTATTATATTACAGTCCCAAAAGTTTTTTTTTGTTAAATGAAAGCTATTGTGACACCAGTGAGTGAGTGGTGGCACTGGGCAGGCCCTGAAACGCACACTAGTGAAGGAAACTGACTGCTATTATATTACAGTCAAAAAAGTTTTTTGTTTTTTTTAAATGCAAGCTATTGTGACACCAGTGAGTGAGTGGTGGCACTGGGCAAGTGGGCACAGTATATGCTGTGAGCCTGACACACAGGCTGGCAGGCAGTCAACTGCAATTACATTACACAGAAAAAAAAAAGCAGACTGATGTTCTAGCCCTAAAAAGGGCTTTTTGGTGTGCTGTCCTTACAGCAGAGATCAGATGAGTCCTTCAGGACTGTAGTGGACACTGAATACACTAGCCTAGCTATCGATTTCCCTATTAAATCAGCAGCAGCTACACTGTCCCTCCTCTCACTAAGAATGCAGCTTCACAATGAATGTAAAATGGATGCTGTCCAGGAGGTGGGAGGCTCTGGGAGGGAGGGAGGGGCTGCTGCTGATTGGCTGGAATGTGTCTGCTGACTGTGAGGTAGAGGCAGGGTCAAAGTTTACTCAATGATGACGAATAGGGGGCGGACCGAACAGCGCATGTGTTCGCCATCCATGGCGAACGCGAACAAGTGATGTTCGCCAGGAACTATTCGCCAGCGAACAGTTCGGGACATCACTAGTGTACACATATGAAAGTATGTTTAGATCTGTGCAATATTCAACAGCACCTGAGGAATACCCTTTCTGGGGTTGAAATGTGTTGTGCATATTTTATGTTTATGTTTCTATACATACAAGCAATGAATCATTTTTAGCTATTTACCTCTTCTTGGAGTTCCTGAATTCAGCAATCTTGCACTTTGTGGGACTCTATCATTGGAGGAAGCTATATTGTGTCCATAAGGAGACATACATACTCTATAAGTCCAAAAACAACTTTAAAGGCGCTCAGAAAATTGTTAGTGTTCTTAATTCTGACACCTACTTATAGAATATATATATATATACAGATTACACTACGTTGTGTTTTATTTTTTATCTCTGTATAGGAAATATTTATGTTATCTAAATATCAGAGGAATGTATGTATGAGGTAACAATTCCTTTTATTGAGTGCACTTATCACCTTTTTCAGCTCTACACTGTTTACTTTATCTAAGTATATTCAGTGACAATATACTTGGGTGAATTAGCTGCACCACACTTTGTGATTCCTGAGCGCCACCTATATCTTGTTTTAAAATTTCAAGGGCAAGACATGCCATCACAGTTGTGTAGGAACAAGCAGCAAACAATTTGTAACTAGACTTACATTCATTTTAACAATGGGTGATTGGTCTAATTGCCAAACTCCAAGCTGAAATATACTGAAATCATGGACCAAACAAGCCACGCAATGACCAAACATGCTTGTTTTGATTCATCACTCTGAACTCCACTATGGCACCAAAAAAGAGATAATTGATGGGGGAAAAGATGATTGATGGCTACAGAATAGTTATTTAATGTTGATTTCACATATGGATCAAATGATAAGGGAACAATAGAAGGAAAAAAAGGAGGAGCAGTAAAGAACAAAATGTAAATGTTTATATATTTATATTGTATATATTTAACCCCTTAAGGACCAAGACAATTTTGAGATGTAACATATTAGTGACACATGCCTTTTTGTTACTTTGGCTATGCATTCATTCTACCACAATGATTTTATACATAAGGAAAAATAGGGATTTATTTTGACACCCTATATACATACATAACACAAAATTAAATATGGATAAAATATTTAAAAAAAAAATAGATTTTTTCCCCTCAGTTTTATACTTAATAATTTCTCCACAAGTGCAAATAAAGAATTCTAATTTAACATAGATTCACTAGTTACTCCTGATTGTTAATTTTGTTTAAATTATAAAACAAATATTGAGAGGAGTGAAATGTAGTTTAGAAGCTTCAATTCTGGAGAAATTCAGAGAACACGTATTTCCCACTACTGTAAACAACCCAGTCTGCTGCTGTTCACATGTATACTTTTTTCTCTAATGGTGTACCTAAACCTACCCCTAAATTTGTACCTAATCCAACCTCAAATCCAATCCTTAATGCAACCCCTTATCCAACCCTTAAGCCTACCTATAATTCAGCCCAAAATCCAATCTGTAATACGACCCATTATTTAACCGTTAATCCAACCTCTTTTCCTACCTCTAATTCTACACTCTCCTGATCTCTAGTCATCTTAAACAAACACACAAACAATAGTTGCTACCATGTCCTTGCATTCAAGACCAGTGAGTTTCTTTAACACTCTTGGCCAGTGGCAGAACTACCACAGTCGCAGGGGTCACAGCTACAACTAGGTCCGGCACTCCTGGGTGCCCAGCAGCTCTGTCGACCTCTGCAGATTTATCTTCTGTGTGAGAGAGATCTGGATCCTCTTCATGTGCGCCAGACTCCAGGTGCCTGCTGGCAGGCTGTGAGCAGGGTCCAAAGGCCTGCTGTCTCAGTGGGTGTGCGATTACTTACCCTGACTGCCTGATAACAGCCCTCTACAAGGCGGCCTTAGCTCCGGTGTGAGCGTTAGCCAGGTTTTGGTCGCCCCCTGTCCGGCTGTTAGTGTGAGTGGGGTCTGGTTCCCCTTGGGCTTGGCCCCATTAGCACAGGCTGCAACTTATCATGCAGGAACCCACAAGAAGACTTCAAGCTCATCCAGAGTGGCATCTACAGCATTGTGTAAAAGGTAAACACTTAGCATGGGGCAAGAGGAGAGGGTAATCATCACTGTGGGAAATCTGTGCCTAGGACAGTGTGTGACAGAGAGCTATATGTAAAGGCCATCCATAAAGTCACATAAAGAAATACTGTCCCATTAGCAAAGCAATGGAAGACCAGGGAGGGCACAGGGGAAGCCTGCTGAGATCAGAGGGTGCCAGGGACAGGGTTACTTGGATCTGGATTGTGAAATTGTCTGACACAAACAGAACAAGGCAGGATCTCTGTGCATGCGTCTTAGTGTATGCATCTGTGCATATGTGTCAGTGTTTGCGTGTATCAGTGAATGTATCTGTGCATGTGCATCAGTGTTTGTGTGTGTCAGTTTTTGTCTGTGTAAGTGTATAGCTTCAAACAGCCTACATATATTATATAAGTTAGATTTTAATTTATATTGTAGTGACAGAACTCTCAATAAATGTTTTGAATCTATATATGCAGGATTTCCTTTTAACCAAACAAATATTAAATAAACTGCAGGGATAAAATCAGCTTACAAGACATTTTAAAAAACCAGACATAAACTCAAACTCACAGAAATATAAGTAATTGAGAGCAATATATCTCACTGCTCTCCATAACAAAAGAACATATTGTTTCAGTCTTTTAACTTCTAACAATGCATGGGGAATTTGATATGTTTTACAGTAGATGTAACAGGAGGGAGGAATTATATATCTCATTATTTTCATGTTACAGGAACAAACTGGCACAACATATTCATAGAACTGTACAATTTGTCCAAAACAGTTGTAAGCAATAACAACACTTTGTGATTAACTGGGAACTAACTTACAGAACACTCTGTCCCGACTCCAGCCCTAATAACAACTATATCTCAATAAAGTCAATATGGAGGTTGGAGTCTGTGGTTGCCTTTTACCTCATAAGTTTAAATCAATTTTGAGCCATTATTAAGTCATGACCAAGACGCTCTCGTACAAACTTCCTGAATGCTGCTGGGTAGCTTGCTCATAATGTCTGCACGAGACACATGATAAATATTCCAGCAACAATGGAGCCCCCAAACTGTAGATATCTCAGTGGAAGTTAGAACTGGGATTCGTAGCACATGCAGCCTGTGATAGTGTTGAAGAAGAGCAAGACAGAAGGTAGTGCTAATCATCACACAACTCGCCCTGCTACCCCAACACTAGACCATTAGACACAAGGGTAAGCAATGCAGTACCTCTCCACCCCTCCCTCTCTCTTCAGGTAGTAGGTGAGCTGGAGGAGAAGAAAGGTCATTTCAGCTGAATGTAGTTATAATTACTATATGTATATTAGCATGTGTGTTAGTGGAAGTGTGTGTTAGTCGAAGTGTGTGTTAGTGGAAGTGTGTGTTAGTGGAATTGTGTGTTAGTGGAAGTGTGTGTTAGTTGGAGTTTCAGTATAATTGTTAGCATATATGTGCACCCAGGGGCAAAGAAATGGCATCAAAGATTAGAAACTTAATGAGATGTAGGTTACTAGCTGGTCCACAATGAAGCCATTACCTTGCATTGAAGTCCTAATTCATTTTAGCTGTTATTTGATAGTGGGATCTAAGTAACAGACAATGCAAACCAATCTACAACAAAAACAACTTGTTTTGCTCTGTCAGGATACTTTGTGTTAAAGATTATGCGTGAAGAAACATTAAATCTTCTTTACATTGTAAAAATATATTCCAGAATGAACAGTATTTCCAGGATAGAGACACAAGAAATACGCAGAGTAACTGTGAAAATTAGACAGAGGTTATAAATAACCTTAGCAAGTAGTGTTGTCGCGAACCTGAAATTTTCGGTTCGCGAACGGCGAACGCGAACTTCCGCAAATGTTCGCGAACCGGCGAACCGCGCGAACCGCCATTGACTTCAATGGGCAGGCGAATTTTAAAACCAACAGGGACTCTTTCTGGCCACAAAAGTGATGGAAAAGTTGTTTCAAGGGGACTAACACCTGGACTGTGGCATGCCGGAGGGGGATCCATGGCAAAACTCCCATGGAAAATTACACAGTTGATGCAGAGTCTGCTTTTAATCCATAAAGGGCAGAAATCACCTAACATTGACACCTGTCCTCAAAGCCCCTGATACACACTGACACAGAGCAGAATAGAGACTGTTCCCCGTCCTCAGAGACCATGATACACACTGACACAGAGCAGAATAGAGACTGTTACCCCTACATAGGGTCACTTGGCAGATATGGCGGGGTCGTGGGAGGGGGAGGATGACTTTCACCTCTTCCCCTGTTAGATTCCCGTTGTGCTGTGACATCACCCTTATACGCTGTGTAAAGCATACTATTTAATTTGATCAGCATGGCCACTTGAGTTTTTATAGTTTTCACGCTGCTTGTAGTTTATATATGGTTCACAAAAATCAAACAAACGATAAAGTAAACATGTAAGGATTCAGAATATTCTTTCAAACCCTTACACATTGTGTGTACGTATTTTTTGTCTTAAGTTTGTGGCTTTAAAGAGGTTCACATTGTTTCTATGATGTGCATAACATGTTCTTGTAAATGTTTGTTAAATTTTTCCTGGAATTGTAATTTTTCAATCTGAATAAAGATAGTCAAATCCCTGATACACACTGACACAGAGCAGAATAGGGACTGTTCCCCCTACATAGGGTCACATGGCAGATATGGATTGACACCTATCCTAATGATCCCTGATACACACTGACACAGAGCAGAATAGAGACTGTTCCCCCTACATAGGGTCACTTGGCAGATATGGATTGACACCTGTCCTCAAAACCCCTGATACACACTGACACAGAGCAGAATAGGGACTGTTCCCCCTACATAGGGTCACTTGGCAGATATGGATTGACACCTGTCCTCAAAACCCCTGATACACACTGACACAGAGCAGAATAGGGAATGTTCCTCCTACATAGGGTCACTTGGCAGATATGGATTGACACCTGTCCTCAAAACCCCTGATACACACTGACACAGAGCAGAATAGAGACCGGGGGTCTAGTAGCGTGGACACCCAGCACAGGTTGTTCTCCTTCAGCCTTTTTATACGAGGGTCCCTCAACAGGCACAACAGCATGAAAGACTCCATTTGCACAAGGTTGGATGCCGAGCTACTCATTTCCCGTTCCTCCTCCTCACTGATGTCATTGAAGGTATGTTCTTCCCCCCAGCCACGTACAACACCATGGGTACCAGATAGGTGACAACGAGCACCCTGGGATGCCTGTTGTGTTTGGTCTTGCTCCTCCTCCTCCTCCTCAAAGCTACATTCCTCCTCTGACTCCTCTTCCTCACAATCCTCTTCCAGCGTTGCCACAGGTCCAGCAAGCAATGCTGATAAGGCTGTTTCTGGTGGTGATGGTGACCACAACTCTTCCTCTTCCTCTTCACGCTCATCTACAGCCTGATCCAGCACTCTTCGCAGGGCACGCTCCAGGAAGAAAACAAATGGTATGATGTTGCTGATGGTGCCTTCGTTGCGACTGACTAGGTTTGTCACCTCCTCAAAAGGACGCATGAGCCTACAGGCATTGCGCATGAGCGTCCAGTAACGTGTCAAAAAAATTCCCAGCTCCCCAGAGGCTGTCCTAGCACATACAAATATTAATTAACAGCTTTTTCTTGTTGGAGCAGGCGGTCGAACATTAGGAGTGTTGAATTCCAACGTGTAGGGCTGTCGCAAATCAAGCGCCTCACTGGCATGTTGTTTCGCCGCTGGATATCGCCGCTGGAGCCATGGCCGTGTAGGAACGCCTGAAATGGCCACACACCTTCCTGGCCTGCTTCAGGACGTCCTGTAAGCCTGTGTACTTATGCACAAAGCGTTGTACGATCAGATTACACACATGTGCCATGCACGGCACATGTGTCAACTTGCCCAACTTCAATGCCGCTATCAAATTTTTTCCGTTGTCACACACCACTTTGCCGATATCCAGTTGCTGCGGAGTCAGCCACTTTTCCACCTGTGCGTTCAGGGCGGACAGGAGTGCTTGTCCGGTGTGACTCTCTGCTTTCAAGCAAGTCAAACCCAAGACGGCGTGACACTGCCGTATCCGGGATGTATAATAGTACCTGGGGAGCTGGGGGGGTGCCGTTGATGTGGAGCAAGACGCAGCAGCACAAGAGGACTCAGCCGAGGAGGTTATGGAAGAGGATGGAGTAGGAGGAGTAAAGGAGGTGGCAGCAGGATTGCCTGCAATTCGTGGCGGTGTCACCAACTCCTCTGCAGAGCCACGCATTCCTTGATTGTCAGCAGGTTTACCCAATGCGCAGTGTAGGTGATATACCTGCCCTGACCATGCTTTGCAGACCAGGTATCAGTGGTCAGATGGACCCTTGCCCCAACACTGTGTGCCAGACATGCCATGACATCCTTTTGCACAATCGAGTACAAGTTGGGGATTGCCTTTTGTGAAAAGAAATTCCGGCCGGGTACCTTCCACTGCGGTGTCCCAATAGCTACAAATTTTTTGAACGCCTCAGACTCAACCAGATTGTATGGTAAAAGCTGGCGGGCTAATAGTTCGGACAAGCCAGCTGTCAGACGCTGGGCAAGGGGGTGACTTGGTGACATTGGCTTCTTACACTCAAACATGTCCTTAACAGACACATGACTGTGGGCAGATTAGCGGGAACTGCTCAAGGCGGGAGACGGAGTGGCGGATGGTTGAGAGGGGGCAAGGAGGACAGCAGTGGTTGACGTGGCTGAAGATGCTGGACCAGGAGGAGGATGGCGGCTTAGAGTAGGCGTGCTGCTTGTACTCATGTGTTGATCCCATAGGCGTTTGTGATGTGAGATCATGTGCCTACGCAAAGCAGTTGTACCTAGGTGGGTGTTGGACCTCCCACGACTCAGTTTCCTTTGGCACAGGTTGCAAATGGCATCACTGTTGTCAGAGGCAGACACACAAAAAAAATGCCACACTGCTGAGCTCTGCAATGACGGCATTCTGGTGGTGAACACAGCATGCGTTGATTGGCGTGCTGTCGGGCTGACCCCGGGTGCCGATGCATGCTGTCTGACTGTGCCACTAGCTCCTTGCGACGAACCCCCCCTGCTTCCAACTCGTCTCCTCCTCCTCCTCTCTGTCTCCCCATCTGAACTTTTGCCCTGTTCTTCTTCTTGCCGAGCGGGCACCCACGTGACATCCATGGACGCATTGTCATCATCAACCGCTTCGCTTGTATCTGACAACTCAGAAAAGGAAGCAGCAGCGGGTACAACATCATCATCATCACACCGTACCTCCATGTGTTTAATGCTGCCTGCCTGAGACATATCCCTGTTATCTACATCCTCTAGCAATAATGGTTGCGCATCACTCATTTCTTCAAACGGGTGTGTGAATAACTCCTCTGACATACCAAGTAAAGCGGCTGTGGTGCTAGTTTTGGTGGTGGTGGCAGGTGGGTGAGTGGTATCTTGAGAGGTGCCTGAAGCTAAGCTGGAGGAGGATGGTGCGTCAAGGTTCCGAGCGGAGGCTGTACAAGATTGGGTGTCCTGTGTTAGCCAGTCAACTATGTCCTCAGAACTTTTCAAGTTCAGGGTACGTGGCTTCTGAAAACTGGGCATTATTCTAGGGCAAAAGGGAATCACAGCACCACGACCATGACGGCCCCTGCGGGGTGGCCTGCCTCTGCCTGTCATTTTTTGGGGGATTAGTGGTACTATGCGTGCAAGCTACTGTGAGACCAGATATGATTGGCAATGTGAACTGTAACAGTTCTGCAGAGCACACACTGTAGGCCTGACACACCCGCTTGAAGACAAGTAACTGCTATTCAATCTATAACAGTGAAAAATAAATTTTGGTTTTAAAAGCACGCTATAGAGACACCAGATATGATTGGCAATGTGCACTGGAACAGTTCTGGGGAGCACACGCTGAAGGAAGGCCTGACAGAGCCGCTTGAAGGACACTGACTGGCTGCTATTAGCTTACACTGGAAACCTTTTTTCTTTGTAAAAGCACGCTATAGAGACACCAGATATGAGTGGCAACTGTCAAAGTACGCTGGCAGGGTTGTGCAGGGCACACGCTGAAGGAAGGCCTGACAGAGCCGCTTGAAGGACACTGACTGGCTGCTATTAGCTTACACTGGAAACCTTTTTTCTTTGTAAAAGCACGCTATAGAGACACCAGATATGAGTGGCAACTGTCAAAGTACGCTGGCAGGGTTGTGCAGGGCACACGCTGAAGGAAGGCCTGACAGAGCCGCTTGAAGGACACTGACTGGCTGCTATTAGCTTACACTGGAAACCTTTTTTCTTTGTAAAAGCATGCTAAAGAGACACCAGATATGATTGGCAACTGTCAAAGCACGCTGGCACAGGTCTGCAGAGCACACGCTGAAGGAGGCCTGACACCCAGACGCTTGCAGACAACTAACTGCTCTTCTATTACAGTGAAATTTTTTTATTTATTTTAAATCTAAAGCTTAAGCTATTGTAAAAACAGATATGAGTGGTGGCACTGGGCAAGAGGGCACAGTATCCACTGTGAACGTCACACAGAAGCTGGCAGGCAGGCAACTGCTCTTCTATTACAGTGGAAACAAAATTTTGGTTTTAAAAGCACGCTATAGAGACACCAGATATGAGTGGCAACTGTCAAAGTACGCTGGCAGGGTTGTGCAGGGCACACGCTGAAGGAAGGCCTGACAGAGCCGCTTGAAGGACACTGACTGGCTGCTATTAGCTTACACTGGAAACCTTTTTTCTTTGTAAAAGCACGCTATAGAGACACCAGATATGAGTGGCAACTGTCAAAGTACGCTGGCAGGGTTGTGCAGGGCACACGCTGAAGTAAGGCCTGATAGAGCCGCTTGAAGGACACTGACTGGCTGCTATTAGCTTACACTGGAAACCTTTTTTCTTTGTAAAAGCACGCTAAAGAGACACCAGATATGATTGGCAACTGTCAAAGCACGCTGGCACAGGTCTACAGAGCACACGCTGAAGGAGGCCTGACACCCAGACGCTTGCAGACAACTAACTGCTCTTCTATTACAGTGAAAAAAAAATATTTCTTTTAAATCTAAAGCTTAAGCTATTGTAAAAACAGATACGAGTGGTGGCACTGGGAAAGAGGGCACAGTATCCACTGTGAAACTCACACAGAAGCTGGCAGGCAGGCAACTGCTCTTCTATTACAGTGAAAAAAAATATTTCTTTTAAATCTAAAGCTTAACCTATTGTAAAAACAGATATGAGTGGTGGCACTGACTGTGCAAATGGGCAAGGCATCCAGCCTGACACAGAAGCTGGCAGGCAGGACACTGCTCTTCTATTACAGTGAAAAAAAATATTTCTTTTAAATCTAAAGCTTAACCTATTGTAAAAACAGATATGAGTGGTGGCACTGGGCAAGTGGGCACAGTATCCAATGTGAACCTCACACAGAAGCTGGCAGGCAGGCACCTGCAATTACATTACACAGGAAAAAAAGGGCTTTTTGGGGTGCTGTCCTTACAGCAGAGATCAGATGAGTCCTTCAGGATTGTAGTGGACACTGAATACCCTAGCCTAGCTATCAATTTCCCTATCTAATCAGCAGCAGCTAAACTTTCCCTCCTCTCACTAAGCATGCAGCTTCAGAATGAATCGAAAATGGATGCTGGGAGGGAGGTTGGAGGGTGTGGAAGGGAGGGAGTGCTGCTGATTGGCTGGAATGTGTCTGCTGACCAAGAGGCACAGGGTCAAAGTTTGCCCAATGATGACGAATAGGGGGCGGATCAAACTGCGCATGTGTCCGCCCGCCGCGGCGAACGCGAACACGCTAAGTTCGCCGGGAACTGTTTGCCGGCGGACAGTTCGGTAAATCACTATTAGCAAGCCCCGGGCACACATAATTATCTTAAAATGACATATAAAATGTAGTCTTGTGTAGGAAAAATGAAATCTGTTTACTTTAAAAAATGTTCTCATCAAATACAGACTCATAACGCCCACATGACAAGGTTTAAAAAAATGGATGTCACCAAAGTCACTGACACCACACTCATCCCATTGTTATTAGAGCATTTTTAAGGGATTGATCCTGATACCAGCACCTTATTACTACTAACAATTGAATGCCAACATCGATTGATGCTTTTGTTCTTTTGAACTTGTGGGGTTGGAGCAAAACAGCCAGCTGATGGTAGTTTACATTCTGCCAAATCCATAAGAGACCAAAATGGCTGGATCCCTCCTTCATCTGGTTTTTATTCAGTGTATTCCTAAAGTAGGCTGGCCTGTTATGTCACTGCCATAAGCACATGACTTAAGGAAACCATATAATGGCCTACACACTGCCCCCAGTGGTGCCTCTAAAGCATTAACCTCATTATGCTTTATTTTATGTTATAAATCATTATAATAATATCATTACAATAAAGTGCCAACAAATTCCACAGCGCTTTACAATATCATTAAGGTTTTTTTTTTTTAAAACAAATTAGACAAACCATGACAAATTTACCCACGATAATAGGTTGATAAGGACCCTGCTCAAAAGAGCTTACAATCTTTTGGAGATGGTATATAATAACACAATAGGAAGAGAAGCTTGAGGGATGGGAACCAAATGACCAAGGGAGGGACAGTGGCAGAATTGGAAAATGAGAGTGCAGTGTAGAATGAACCCACTAATTAAATATAGTGAGTAGTGATAGTTACCCTTGGAGTCTATAGGCTATTCTGAAACGGTTGTTTTTTTGGAACTTCTTAAAGGATTGAAGCATTTAGGAGAGTCTGATGGGGGAGGAAGACTGCCCTGAGAAGTCCTGTTAGCATGAGTTAGCAGTACGGGTATGAGCAGCAAACAGGAAAAAGTCACCAACGGAGCGGCTGAGAAGCAGTGTACCTATGAAAGCAGATCTGCAGTGCAACTGCATAGAGCTGTGAAGTGCATGGACATAGACACTGCTGACACTAGAGAACACCGTTTCTACTTTCATCAAGTGATCTCCAGGTTTAACACCTTCCATAATGTTCTTCCTTAAAGTCTTTGCAGTCACATTCTGTTGGAATTATTGCATTTTCAGAGTATCGGTTTTCTTGTTCTTATTAACAATTGATTCATGCAAAACTTCTATTACAGGCTTAATGGAACATGCCTTGGTGTCATGGAGTAACACTTCAGGGTTAAGTTCTCAGCAGTGAGGAGCCTGACTCCACCCCCCTCTGACACAGCTCTGACAGTATTTAGGGAGACTGGGCCAGAGGGAGGGGGCTTGGTGATTGATTGTTTGAGCTAACGTGTGAGCTCCCTCCTGGAAGCTCCATAGGTTCAGCTACTGGGAAACTTGGACCAGACAAACCCTTCCAGCCTTTGGGCAAATGCAAGGATTGCTGCAAGCCATAAAGGATTACTGGAGAAAGGAAACTTTGCTACTTTACAAGTGGACAATATGTCTGGACTATTGGAGGACTACCCATATAAACCTTAAGTATATCTTTCAGCTAATTGATTACAAAATCATTTATTCTATGAACTGTTTCTTGCATTGCAAATACTTCCACTGCTGCAAGTTACTAATCATGAAGGACAACTCCCATCATGCTTATTCACTATGAACTGTTCTTGCTTTGCAACTATTCCCAGCTAATTGATTATTGTTCCTATTGAAGATTATTCTCATGAACTAATGTTACTTAATGCATCTCTGAAGAAATACTTAATACTGAACTTTGTGTTGTTGAATTACTTGCAATTCTTATTATTGGATTATTGCCTAAATGCAATTCATTTAAGTTTAACTCTTATTAAAACTTTGGTTGAATCAAGTTACCAGTGATTCTCTCTTTTCTTAAAGCTACAGTATTGATACTTAAGGATTATCCATTTCTTTACTATTGTAATTAGGGAGTTTACAAGCTGCAGTTGAGTTCCAACCCAAATCACCCCAAGTAGCGTAACAGAATCACCAAGCCTCTAACAGAATCACCAAGCCTCTAACAGAATCACCAAGCCTCTAACAGAATCACCAAGCCCCTAACAGAATCACCAGGCCTGAAAATGGAACCAGCAGAAGTGAATTCCCAAATTACCTCATTAACCCACAGAGTTGAAATACTCACACAAGGCATGCAGGATTTGCAAATTGCTAATGAGAGACTTCTTTCTTATATTAGATAAATGCAAAATAAAGTTACACATTCTTCAAGTGACCCTGCTGTCTGCAATCCTGGAAAGTTTTATGGAGATCGCTCTAATTCATTTTGGAAAAAAACAAATCCACCTTTGCGCATATCTACTAAACCCTTGCAACCAAGTGAAGCTATGGAAGTTGGGTTTATCAGGGGACCTTTATCTATAGAAGAAAAAACAAGAAGATGAAATTTAAATCTCTGAATCAACTGGTTACAGACTCATAACCCCTGCATTCGTTGGACTCCCTTCTCTATCACCTTTGACTCAGGATACTGTAAGGATAATTGTCTCCCACAGATTCCTACACTTCGTTTAAGTCAAGAAAAATTAAGACCTGGATCTCGTAACAAAAAAGCTGATGCTCTCTCCAGAATTCCATTTAAGCCTGCTTCAGAAAAGAGAACCTTTTCAAAATTATCAAACGATAAAATTATTGGACTTACAACTACTATATGGGATGAACTAAAACAATTATCTCACAAAGAACTTGAACTACCTTCTACTCCTAAATTGTGCAAAAAAGATGGAATCTTTTATTTCAAAAATAGAATTTACATTCCTCCAAAACTCTGAAAGAACCTCTTAAAATTAATTCATGATTCTCACCTTGCTGGACATCCTGGAATGAAAAAGACACTTGAACTCTCTACTAGACAATATTGGTGGCCTCGTCAAGACAAAGCCATTGAATCCTATGTTAAGTCTTGTCCAGTATGTCAAAGGTCCAAAGTGGAACGTCACCTTCCTTCATTGTTTAATCAATCAAAGAGAAACCTTGAAGGTTCTATGTCGTTATATAAAAGAAATAATGATAGTAAAAGGAGAACTCATCCTAAATATAAAACTGGTGATACTGTTTGGCTATCTTCAAAAAATATTTCTAGTAACCGTCCTTCTAAAAGTCCTCTTTTTCTTGGACCTTTTCAAATTGAATCCATTGTTAATGAGAATGCTGTAAAATTGAAACTTCCTCCATCACTTAAATTGCACCCTGTTTTTCATGTTTCACTCCTAAAGTCTTTTCTCCCAGATCCCTTCCATAGGGAACAATTGTGGAAGCCTGACCCCATTGAAGTACAAGGAGAATTGGAATATGAAATAGAGAAAATTCTTGACTCCAGACTTCATAGAGGTAACCTACAGTACCTTATTAAATGGAAGGGTTATGGAGAAGAAGATAACACATGGGAGGATTCCTCTGAAATACATGCATCGAAGTTGATTACTGCCTTTCACAGGAGATACCCTCATACACCGAGGTAATAGCACCCGGAGAGTGCTCCTTAGGTGGGGGGTCCTGTCATGGAGTAACACTTCAGGGTTAAGTTCTCAGCAGTGAGGAGCCTGACTCCACCCCCCTCTGACACAGCTCTGACAGTATTTAGGGAGACTGGGCCAGAGGGAGGGGGCTTGGTGATTGATTGTTTGAGCTAACGTGTCAGTCCCCTCCTGGTAGCTCCATAGGTTCAGCTACTGGGAAACTTGGACCAGACAAACCCTTCCAGCCTTTGGGCAAATGCAAGGATTGCTGCAAGCCATAAAGGATTACTGGAGAAAGGAAACTTTGCTACTTTACAAGTGGACAATATGTCTGGACTATTGGAGGACTACCCATATAAACCTTAAGTATATCTTTCAGCTAATTGATTACAAAATCATTTATTCTATGAACTGTTTCTTGCATTGCAAATACTTCCATTGCTACAAGTTACTAATCATGAAGGACAACTCCCATCATGCTTATTCACTATGAACTGTTTCTTGCTCTGCAAATATATTCATTGCTACAAGTTACTAATCTCATGAAGGACAACTCCCATCATGCTTATTCACTATGAACTGTTCTTGCTTTGCAACTATTCTCAGCTAATTGATTATTGTTCCTATTGAAGATTATTCTCATGAACTAATGTTACTAAATGCATCTCTGAAGAAATACTTAATACTGAACTTTGTGTTGTTGAATTACTTGCAATTCTTATTATTGGATTATTGCCTAAATGCAATTCATTTAAGTTTAACTCTTATTAAAACTTCGGTTGAATCAAGTTACCAGTGATTCTCTCTTTTCTTAAAGCTACAGTATTGATACTTAAAGATTCTCCATTTCTTTACTATTGTAATTAGGGAGTTTACAAGCTGCAGTTGAGTTCCAACCCAAATCACCCCAAGTAGCGTAACACTTGGTATGAAATGTCCTCTAAGTGTTTTTCAATACATTTTTCTACAAATGAGCAGAATTTGCAAAAAAAATAATAAAAATGCAATTCTGTTCCCATCTCCATATTATTTACTGTTCTTGCCTCTTCGGACACGTTGCTTTTTCTCAACATGTTACGTTCTGCACTTTCCTTCCTTCTCTTCATTCACACATACTATTATGGACCATTTTTGTGGGTTTAATCTTCCCTGGATTTGATATTTACATTTTTTTAACACATTTTCCTTTTCAATCCTCTTTCCCATGCTGGTATCTTTCAATGACTCATAGACAGTCTTCCACAACGCTCTGAATCCACATGCACTGTTAGGGTATACATGGGTATAGGGTATATGGTATAGAGTCATGATTTCTTCCTCTGTCAATCAGTTCTCACTTTTAAATGTGTGAAAGTTGAGTTCCAGTTAAACCTGCCATGGGTTATACATTCAAATTCTAGTTAAATGAGAACACTATTAAAACATGCACTATTCCTCGAACACTGAGTTGGGAACAACTACCCTATTAGATTTTCAGTTCTTATGAGCATGGACTTCAGTTCCTTCTACATCTGTTATATTATCTTAAATGACTGCTCTTCACAACACAATGTTTATGCAATTGATAGCTTTTGACCTGAATAATTTGTTATAATTTCTTGCATTCTAATTTCTTTCTAATAAAAAAATATGAGTCTTTCTTCATCTTGGCCATCACTCCTCTGCCTCTACCTCTCCCATTCAGAAATACTTCCTCCTTACTTGATAATGTTTAGCTATACATGAGGTCACAGTTTGTTGGTGCTGGACAAGGAACATCATGTGGTTAATAATAAGTTATATAAAGTGAAAGTAGTCGATCTGGGCAGGTTAGCATTTAAAAGTGCACTTAATGCATTTACACTTGATGCAATTGTAAGTTAGTTCACTGCTAGTTTTTTTTTTTCTAAGCTAATTCTTTTATTAATGTTGTTCAAAGGTTTTTTGTTAGAATAATAAGCCCATCATAAGCCCATCCCACAGAACACCTTCAGATCCTGAACAGCCTGGGGATTTGCAGCATATATGGGAATTTCAAACGTAGCTCTATTTTATTTAAATTAATTTAAATTTATTGTGTTTGTATATATTTTTCATAAACTATGTGTTTACAAAGAAAATCTCAGAAACACACTGAAGGAATAAAAAGATCGGGGAGTTAGGTAATAGAACATCTAAGCACAATAACTGTGGACTGTTATGATTAAGATGGCCAGCATCAGCAGGCAGGCCAAGATGATTTGGGTGATATACGGGTTGTGACTGTACAGCTTGGTGGTCAGTCTCTGTCCCAGTATTGTGAGCTTTTATATATTTTATTTTTAATAGAGCAGGCACACCAAATCATGACATGTTATAACCAGTGTGGACCACGCATTCCTAGTACCAAGCTCATATTTTCTTATTCTCTTGCCGAATATGTTTAATCTCCTGTAATAAGCACACACTTCAAGATAACATTGGAATCTGAGGGAAGCTACGATAGAGGTATGTAGGCAGTAATAGACAAAAAGTCATACTTCAATAGATGTGAGGGAAGATTAGAAACTCAAGAAGACAGGTGGTCTACAAGTAGATGTATGTTTTAGGACCCAATAACATTAAAATGAATCTGTAAACATTTTCAATAAAATCATTTTGCCTCCAGAACAGCATTTTAGTGTTTACGGTATATTTTAAAGTTTTTTAGTTTAGTTACTTTTTATTTTAATTAAAATGCTCTGAATTAGTTGTTTTAGAGCTAACAATAATGTTGCATTTATGATTTTCTCTTTTTAGTGTTTTGATGTTTTGTAGTTTAGTCGCTTTGTTGTTTTAATCAAAATGCAATTAATTTGTTTATTTTAGTAATAGCAATAATGTTGCATTCATGATTTTCTCTTTTTACAAATGACAGATCTTTCTGAAATGGCAACACCTGACCCTCTCACCACCAACAGTACAATAAATGACACCCTAATGGATGATTACTCAGGAGATAGTTTACTGTACTTCCTTAGAGTACTATCCTTCACATGGCTCAGCATAACTTGCATCTTATTGATTGTTGGGAATGGACTGGTTATCTGGATCACTGGATTCAAGATGAAGAAGCCGTCTTCATGCTCTTGATAACAGTGAGGTCTATGGAACGAAAACTGGCCCTTTGGTCAAGTGATGTGTAAACATATATATACTATCAGACACCTAAACATGACTGTTAGCACTTCTTTCTTAAAGCTTATTAGTGTTGACCATTGCATCTGTATTCGATATCCAGTGTGGTTCAAATATCATAGGACATCCAGATTAGCATCAATCATTTCCATGATGACTTGGCTGTTAGAAAAGCAGCAATATTCCTTTAAAAGGTAGTCAGGAACCAGATGAAGTTAAAAACTCTTTATTACACATAAAACAAAGTAATAAAGTGTTAAAAATGCTTATTTTTTCTACTCCTTCTAATTCCATCCACTCCCCACTACCCTTCTCTTTTACCATACCAAGTTTTAGTCATTTTAATTATGCTAATTAGTTCTGGTTATGTGACCTGTGATATCACAGAACAAGTGTTTTTGAATCCTCCCCCCCCTCCCCCCCGCTCACTCCCTTTTTAAGTAGCTTAGGTCCTGTAAAACACTTTTGAGAAAGCCTTTTGCCAGGTGAAACGTGTTAAGTTTATTTATTTTTATCTACCTCACTTTGAGTGTATTATTTCTTGTTTTATATTTTAATACTAATTACCTTTAAATAAAAGTATTTTTTTATTGGACCAACCTTTGCTGCTATTCTGCTTGAACTACCATATCCGTGGTGGGGATTGTTCCATCTAAGCCTGAGGGATAGAGCAGTCCACATCTGCTCTTTTAAATGTGAGTAAATTTCTTACCACTTTAATTGTATTCCGTGCTTTATGGTACACACTATTTTTTTTTTTTTTTTTGTTGCTTTTTCCCATATTTCTCGAGGGAAAAGACTACCATCTATACGTACAAGTGGGCACTACACTATCCTAAGCCCATAACTGCAGAGCTGCTTATGTTTCTACCATTTGAGTGACCACAACCACCAAGAACCACACTATATCCATATTGTCGGGGATTGTTCTGCCCAGGCATTCAAGTTGGAGCTAAAATTTTAGCTCCAGGAAATTGTGAGTGTGTTTCTTTTGTTTTATTCTATTTAATTGGACAGTGACACACTACGCTATTTTTTCTTTTCTTTTTCTCCCTGCTTTTCATATATATTTTTAACCCCTTAAGGACACATGACATGTGTGACATGTCATGATTCCCTTTTATTCCAGAAGTTTGGTCCTTAAGGGGTTAAAGGACACTTTAGGCGCTGCACCACTCCTTGTTCTTTCGTAAAACAAAGTAAAGCTATAAAGACACTTGGACAATGCGTTTTGACCAAACTCAGAGTCTTCCTCAGGTGAATATCTAAGTAAAACAGTACCCCCCATGTTCTATGGGGCTTTGAAAACTAACAGGGTCAAATATAGCAACTTCTCCTTTTCAAACACATTTTGTTTATTGGTTATGTTGCCTTTGAGACTGTATAGCAGCCCAGGAATGAAAATTAACCCTGTCATGACATATCATTTCAAAAAGTAGACAACCCAGAGTATTTCAAATGGGGTATGTCAAGTCATTTTTAGTAGATACTTAATCACAAACGCTGCCCAAATTTAGCATTCATGTTTGTTTTTTGCATTTTTCACAAATAAACTGCCCTTTCACCAATTATATCATCAGCATTATACATTTTACTGCTCTAGAACACTAATATTTACGTTCATCAATGTCTCATGAGTAAAACAGCACTCTGCATGTACATTTTTATGGGGTTTTTCAATGTTACAGGGTCAAATATAGGGCCTGCCTATTTCATTTTTCACGCTTTGAAATTTGCCAGACTGGTTATGTTGCCTTTGAGACCGTATGGCAGCCAAGGAATGAGAATTACCCCCATCGTGGCATACCATTCACAAAAGTAGACACCCCATGGTATTCAAAATGGGGTATGTACAGTCTTTTTTAGTAGCCACTTAGTTACAAACTCTTGCCGAAGTTAGTTTTTCATACTTATTTTGCATTTTTCCTACAAAAATTGTGCTTTCACTGATGATATCATCATCATTACAAGGTTTAGTATTACTCATATTTGTGATCAGCAAAGTCTCATGAGTACAATGGTACCCTATATGTATAGGTTGTATGGTGTTTTTGGAAAGTTACAGGGTTAAATAGGGCTTCCAAATGCAATTCTCATGGCTTTCTGTCTGGGTTGTCAGCTAGGTCCCTCAAATTATAATTAGTACAAAAGTTTTATAATTCTAAGTGTATTTGTGTATTTTGATAACTCCTCCCCCCCTGCTATCAGTCAGATATCTAGTCATGTTACTTCCTGGTTGTTTAGCTCAGTGGAACTAAACGCAAAGGCAGCAATTGCCCAGAACACCTGCCTTGTCAAGACTCCTCATTGAGATGCATTGTGTAGTCTGCGATTGGACAGCAACAGAAGGTCTGGGTGTGCTTAGAAGGGGATGGCTTGCAAAGGCTGCAGAGACGAGAACTGCAGCTTTTGCAAGCTTTGTTTAGATACACTCCTATGAAAGAGTGGATAAATAAATGCCTGCTTGTATTCATTTTGGGATATATGTACCATACAGGATTTTTAAAAAAAAAATTTATTTGGTAGTGGAGTATCCTTTTAAATTAAATATTCAGTCATTTTCTGTTTTGTTTTTACTTTAAAAGAAGGTGCCAGAAAACAGAATAATGTGTGGAAATTCGGCATTGTTCATTAAGATAAAAAAGGAATTGAAAAGTGTTAGAGTAACTATTTAAATATGTCCCCCATGTTGATCTGACAATTAAAAACTTCCCTTTTGTCTTTCTAAACATAAAAGCAGGAAAATGTACAACCAGGGTATTCAGTATATATCTTATATCTCCACCTTGTCTATAGGATCTTTCGGTTTGTCCTGAACCCTGTACTTTGTGTGCTTTGGTGCCCTCTACTGTTACTTTTTATGTAATAATATTCTTTATTATTTTAATCTTAATAATTTGGTATAGCAAACAGAAAATTGACAAGATATATTATGAAACAAGTCTTAAACTACGTATAACTCACATGACATTCTTATTAAACTCCAGAAATATAGTTAAGTATGAGTATAAGTGTTCCAAGTTACATCTTATTTTATATCTTGTGTATACATATTGCCCTATGATGGTCTTTTATACTTGTACCTTGCAGATATCAATTCAAGAACTACTGTATACCATTGTGTGCGCAAACCACCTTTTTCTCTGTACCCATTCGTCTATGTAAGTGTTTTTTGGTGACATAACACTGGGGTGAGTTTAGACGCACTGGGATATATTATTTGCTATTTTTTATACTATACATCTGATTGGACTCTGAGCGCTATTTTTTCATCTTTTGTATTTATTAAGTATGACTTTGCTTTTGGTTTTCTGTTATTTCAAAATTGAATTAATATTTCGTTAAACTTTCATATATCTGGCAAAGTAAACACATGAAACCATAACATCTGCTTTAATGTTTTAATTCAAATCACTTTCTTTAATCACTACATTGTCTATTTTCCTAAAAGATCTGTATTATGAGTTCTGTTTTATTTAGCATTTAGTATTACTTGTGTTTTGTTATTTGTATTTTATTAGTTGGCCAGACAAGTTTGCTTCATTCTGTTAATATAATCTTTGTGGCTTCAAATGGCAGAACTACGTTAGAAATGGAAACACTCCCCCAATCTCTTCTCAGCACCAACACAATTATTAATGGCATCATACTAGCTATATAATCAGAATGTGTTAAATGTATTTATAGAAATACCATCATGGAAGACGTTATATTGCATAATTTTAAAGCATAACATCATTCGTCTTGGGGACTGTGGAGAATATATTAAATGAAAAGGATGTGTTCATTGTATGAATTCTGAACGTGGCAACGACTTTACATTCATTAGAGTATTATCTGTCCTTAGAACAAAACATAATATTAAAGTATCATTTTATTACAGTAATTTCTTTAAACAAGAGAAGGAAAAGCAAACAAACAAATTAAACTGTGGATAACAATGCAAAATAAAATATGTTATTTAATTTCATTCTTTTTTTCTTGTTATTATTTGTAATAAAAGTCTTTTAGTGCCACATCTGAAAGTGAAATGAGTCGCAACAAGGTACAAAATGTTTTTTTCCAGCTTTGCACTAATCCAATATTTTGATTAACCCCTTAAAGGACCACTCTAGTGCCAGGAAAGCATACTCATTTTCCTGGCACTAGAGTGCCCTGAGGGTGCCCCCACCCTCAGGGACCCCCTCCTGCCGGGCTCTGGAAAGGGGAAAGGGGTTAAATCTTACCTTTTTCCAGCGCTGGGCGGAGAGATCTCCTCCTGCTCTCCTCCTCCGATCCTCCTCTTCTCCTCCCCGTCGGCTGAATGCGCACGCGCGGCAAGAGCTGCGCGCGCATTCAGCCGGTCACATAGGAAAGCATTCATAATGCTTTCCTATGGACGCTGGCGTGCTCTCACTGTGAAAATCACAGTGAGAAGCACGCAAGCGCCTCTAGTGGCTGTCAATGAGACAGCCACTAGAGGACATAGGGGGAAGGCTTAACCCATTCATAAACATAGCAGTTTCTCTGAAACTGCTATGTTTATGAAAAAATGGGTTAACCCTAGAAGGACCTGGCACCCAGACCACCTCATTAAGCTGAAGTGGTCCGGGTGCCTAGAGTGGTCCTTTAAGGACATAACTTCTGGAATAAAAGGGAATTGTGCTGGAATATTTTCGTCATGTGTCCTTAAGGGGTTAAGAAGAAAAAAACAAAAACAAATGATGGCAGAGATATAGACAAATGATACCCTGCAAGGCATGCCATTGAATAGCAGTGCATTTTTTAATGGAGGGCCAACCAGTAAAATCAAGCTCATTGTATCATGTTTCACCGAAGACCCCAGACAACAGGAGAACCACGTGAATGTATTACATCAATCAAATATCTCAATAAAAGCAGTATGTATAACCAGTGCCAAGAACCTGGACCTGGAATGGAGGTAAAAACTGGAGTGTTTGAAATACAAATGTCTCCATTAAATATGATGCTTAATTTTACATTTTTACATTTTTTTAAATGTAAAAAATGAGTTTAAGGTATCTCTGATAAGGGATGAATGCTAAAGACACATACGGGAAATCCTAAACAGGTTCTGTGTTGAATGGGAGCCATGACATAAATCAGACTAAATGTAGATACCTGGGAACTAAATGTCAGGAAAAGTATACAGAGAATTGGATAAAATGTGTCTCATTCTTGATCCCCAGCATTTTATTTAGTAGACTTCCATGTTTAAATTAACAACAAAGGATTTAAGGGATTTAAATAAATACAGTTTAAATAAGTAATAAGGATAAACCTAATTAAATGTCTGCTTGGTAGAAACCTGGTAGAAACGTTTATACAGAAAATCCCGGATATTTTTAGAAACTGTAACAATAAGGAATTTTCATGACCATGAATGGTTAAAGTTGAATGGTATCTTCCAAGAAAATCACTCTACTGTAGACCAATGACATCAATTGGATGAAAGTTAAAAAAAAAAAGCAAACAAAACAGTTTTTTTGATATCTAACAGTTGAATAATTTTATGCACAAGCATTGCTCTATCCTCTGGAGTCCATTGCCTATGTACTTATAAAACTGCTCTAATATTGAAAAAAGGACCTATCGGAGAATCTGAAAAGAGACAGCTACCAAGCAGGTAAGAAATAATGAAGTTTAAGACTACTAATAAACAACATGCTTGTTTTTTAATAATTCACTTGTATCTGTTTTTCTGTATTACATTTAAAGGCAAGGTGAATGGTCATCTGTTCAAAAGAGCTCTGTGTTTTTTATTTTTTTTTCCTGGACACCTTAGCTTTAACTATATTGGCTCCATACCTAATTCTACTCAGAATTAAATATTTATAGAGCCTGAACAATTGACAGTGGTTGAAAACTAGATCCACTGCTGTCATCTAGATCAGTGGTTCCCAGCCCAGTCCTCAAGTACCCCCTAACAGTCCAGGATTTATGGATGACCCAGTTGTGTCTAAGGTGTTTTTAGAAGGAAAAAAAAGAAAACTTAACACACAAGAGGGTAATCTCTAAATCCTGGACTGGTAGGGGACACTCGAGGACTGGGTTGGGAACCCCTGATCTAGATCAACTGATGGCCCTTTATTGCCATATTACTATTCAGAAATTGTGGGGTCCAGGTAATTGAGTGGACTTTGCTTAGTGTAAGATGCTAGCTGTGAATGTGCCATTGGGGGGTACTTCCAAACAGTTTGCTCTGGCTTACAATACATTTAACTTCAAGCACCCTCCATACATTACATTATATTTAAAATGTATATTGTAGTCATAGAACACTCAATAAATGCTGTGAATCTATGTATGCATGAATTCCTTGTAACCAAATGAATACTAAATAAACTGCAGAGATAAAGTCAGCTTACAAGACATTTAAAATACTAGACATAAACTTAAACTCACAAAAATAATTGAGAGCAATAGATCTCGCTGCTACCAGGAACTACAGAACAGATTGTACAGAACAGATTGTTTCAGTCTTTTAACTCCTAAAAATGCAGTGGGAATTGGAGATGTTTTACAGTAGCTGTAACAGGAGGGAAAATTATATATCTCATTGTTTTCATGCAACTGGCACTTTAAGATATTCATCTGTGACCGTTCGATAGGAAAGTGATAAGCAAGGACAACTCTTTTAACCTCAGTACAGTACAGTATCTTTTATTACTAGCTTTTATTCGTTAGTATT
Source organism: Pelobates fuscus (assembly GCF_036172605.1). Classification (NCBI taxonomy): domain Eukaryota; kingdom Metazoa; phylum Chordata; class Amphibia; order Anura; family Pelobatidae; genus Pelobates; species Pelobates fuscus. Next base: position 17,912,589 of record NC_086327.1, on the reverse strand, counting down.
ATTCAAGGTATATTTTCTATTTATGTTCACTAAATGGTTTATCAACTAAACAGTGTATTGTTTTCTGATTGACTTACAACTGAATTAAAGGAACACTCTGTCTTCACTCCAGCACCCATAACAATTATATCTCATTGAAGCCATTATGGAAGTTGGACTCTGTGGGTGTTTTTTACCTTATGGGCTTGAATAATTTTTGAGCCATGGTTAATTCATGATCAAGTCAGTTTCATACAATCATCCTGGGTGCTGGGTAGCTTGCTCAGGAGGTCTACATGAGACACTCTATCAATTCTCCAACAACAATGGAGCCCCCGAAGTGTAGATATTTCAGGGGAACTTAGTGCTGGGATATAGTGACACATGCAGTATGTACTATTATTGAAGGGGAGCAATACAGAAGGTTCTGCAGGTCAGCACACAACTCGCCCTGCTACCTCAAAACTGGACACAAGGGACAGCAGCCTGACCTATCTTGTGAGGTAGTAGGTAAGTTGGAGCAGAAGGTATGATAATACAATTGAATGTAGTTGTAGTTAGTGTATGTATGTTAGCATGAGTGTTAGTCGACGATTGTGCCTGTTTGAGTTTTAGTATGAATGTTTTTGTACGTGCACACCCAGATCCCCTTAGATACTGGGATCTAAGAAGCAAACATTACAACGCAATGTACAAAAAAAACAACAACCACTCTTTGCTCTGCCACGATACTTTGTTTAGCTGGTCATTCTTGTAGAAACATTAATTCTCCTTTCCATTGTTTAAATACATTCCAAAATGAACAGTATTTCCAGGATAAAGACACGAGAAATATGCAGAGCAACTGTGAAAACAAGACAGACGTTATAACCTTAGAAAGCTCTGAGCAAACATTATAATCTTAAAATGACATGAAAAAAATGGAATAGTGGGTAAGCAAAATTAAAACCATTTACTTTTGAACATTTTCTCATCAAATACAAACTCATAATGCCCACACGACTAGGTCTAAAAAATGGATGTCAACAAAGTTTATGATATCACACTCATCACTGAGGAAAAAAAAGAATACACTTAGCATATGCAATAAATTAATTATTTTTGTGTAAAGTTGTAAAATTGTAAAGTTTATATTTTTATTACGGAAATTTTTTAGGGGTCGATCCTGAAGCAGTTGAGTGCCAATATCGTTTAATGTATTGTCCCCTCTGATGAGCCAGATTGGCGAAACGTGCGTCAAGGGTTCTGACAAGCACTCTTCGTATCCAGTGTATCACCAGTGAGCTCACGTTCGGCTTATAATGGCAGAAATGTACTAATACCTCTCCTCATATATTGAAGGAGTTTAAGCATGCGTGGGATAGGCATAAGGCTATTCTAGATATAAGATAAGGCCAGGGACTAATTAAAGTATTTAGAAAATTGGGCAAACTAGATGGGCCGAATGGTTCTTATCTGCCGTCACATTGTTTCTATGTTTCTATATAAGAGGAAAAAACGGCTATAATTACAATCTCCGGCTTTCTTTCATAGTATCTATTCTAGGGGTGGGAGGCATTTCTTATACATCCATTAAGGAGTAACAGGAATTTTGTGTTAAGGAGTGCCCTCGAAAGCACAGAATTAATATTTGCTTAACCTCTCCGTGTCATCACTCCTATTGCTACAGACATGTATTGGCTACATTGTTTGGCAGCAACTATTGGCTAATACAATGTTGGTTTTTTGTTCCTACTACATTGCTAGACTTTTTTACTCACACTATCTCTAGTAAGACCATTTATCTCATAGCAGTCAGAATATGCCCCTTAAACAATAGATTGATGGTGACTGCTCAAACAAGCTTACAATCTAGAGAAGGTGGGGGATAAAATCAGAATAGGAAGGGCAGTTTGAGGAATTGGAACGAAGTGACAGGGTGGGATAGTGGCAGAATTGAAAGGTGAGAGTAAAGTGGAGAATTAACCCACTAATTAAGTTGAGTGAGTAGTGATAGTTACCTTTGGAGTCCATAGGCTATTCTTAAAAGGTTGTTTGTTAGGAATTTCTGCAAGGATTGAAAATGTTATGGGGGAGGATGACTGTTCCTAAGAATGAAGTTCACCCAAGAAGTCCTGTAGTCCAGTGAGTACAGGTATGAACAGCAGACAAGGGAATGTGGAGCTGTCGAGATGTGTTGTACCTGTGAAAACAGATCTGTAGTGCAACTGGAAAACATTTTTCATTCACACATGCTATGGTGGGACATTTTTAGTGAGATTAGTATGTCCTGGATTTGATAGTTGAATTTTTTTGAAAAAAGCACCACATCTTCAATATTCTTTCCCATGTTGGTATCTATCAACAACTCTGCCTATAGACAGTCCTCTAAAACCTTCTGACTTCACATGCACAGTTAGGGTATACAAGTATACATGCTGGCTTAATATAGGGTAAAGGAAAGCTGCTATAGGAAATATCTGTCAATCATAAGCCCAGTTCTCAATTTTGAATTATGAGTTCCATTGAAGTCTGCCATGGTTTCTACTTTCAAATTCTATTTCAATGAGAACACTAATAAAACATGGACTACAGGTGGTCCTCATTTTTACGACCTACCTGTTTTGTGACGGCTCGTACTTACAGCCAGTTCTCTAGCATGGGGGTAAGTGCGTGCCTTCGTGGGGATTAAAAGGATTTCCTGCTCTTCTGCATTTGTGTATGTTCAGAGAAATTTCCCTGAACATAGACAAACGCACCAGAGCAGGGAATCTCTCAACTCCTCACTTACCGACCAATTTGTTCTATGACCGGGTCGTAAGAACGGAACCCAATTGGTAAGTGAAGAGTACCTGCATTCCTCAAAGACTGCATTAGAAACAACTACTCACGAAGTTAAAAATAAGTTACATATTACAAACAGTGAAATCAGCCAATCTTGGCAGGTAAGTATTTAAAAGAGCAAATCATGCACCTACACCTTTTTTTTTGCAATTGTAAGTTCCATTCACTTTCTCATAATGGTATCTGCTATTGCTACTGCTATTTTTATAGGAAATATATTTTATTAATCTTCTTCTAATATTAATCAAGATTTTACTCTAAACCCACCGTTTTGCTTCATAAGCCCATCCCATAAGAAGGGAATTTCAAATGTATCTCTATTTTTTATTTGTTCATTTGAATTTATTGTCCTTGCATATATTTCTCATAAACTATGTATTTACAAAGAAAATCTCAGATACACACTAAAAGAATAAAAATATCTCGGAGTTGAATAATAGAACATCTGAACACAATAACTGTGGACTGTTATTTAGAAGGCCAAACCAGTGTCAGAAGACCAGGATGAGTAAGCCTAAGGTATGCACCAAAGTGCTTGCATATTTGTAGAGCGATCATTGTCTTTCATACATGGGAAATGATATGTATTTGAAAAGAGCCTATATCATGGAAAAATCACGTGGTATGATTGTATAGCTTGGCGGTTAATCCCTGTCCTGGTTTTGTGAGCTTTTATTTTAGTTTTCAAATCTTGACATGTTATAATCAGTGTGGACCACGCATTCCCAGTACCAAGCTCGTATTTTCCTATTCTCTTGCTGAATGTGTTTTATATTCAGCAATAAGCACGTTTCCAGAAAAACATTGGAATCTGAGGGAAGCTGAGATAGAGGTAAGTAGGCATTAAAATTTTAAAAAGTAGTATCTCAATACATCTGAGGGAAGATTAGAAACTCAAGGAGACTTAGGTTATGAGGTGGTTCACAAGTAGGTGTATGTTTCAGGTCTTAATAACATTAAAATAAATCTCTTAAATCTCTCAATAAAATTATGTTGCCACCAAAGAAAACTTTTAGTGTTTTGATGTTTTGTAGTTTAGTCGCTTTGTTGTTTTAATCAAAATGCAATGAATTTGTTTATTTTAGTAATAGCAATAATGTTGCATTCATGATTTTCTCTTTTTACAAATGACAGATCTTTCTGAAATGGCAACACCTGACCCTCTTACCACCAACAGTACAATAAATGACACCCTAATGGATGATTACTCAGGAGATAGTTTACTGTACTTCCTTAGAGTACTATCCTTCATGTGGCTCAGTATAACTTGCATCTTAGGGATTGTCAGGAATGGACTGGTTATCTGAATCACTGGATTCAAGATGAAGAAGACGATTAATATTATATGGTTGCTTAACCTGGGAATAGATGACTTCACTTTTGATATCTTCTTAGTGCTATTGATAACAGTGAGGGCTATGGAAGGACACTGGCCCTTAGGTCAAGTGATGTGTAAACTTATACATACTATCAGACACCTAAACATGACTGTTAGCACTTCTTTCTTGATGCTTATCAGTGTTGACCGTTGTATCTCTATTCTACACCCAGTGTGGTCCAAAAATCATAGGACACCCAGATTGGCAGCAGTAATTTCCACAGTGACTTGGCTGTTATGTTTAGTACTTAGTTCCCCATATTGTGTTTTCATTGATGTTATATCTGGAATTAATGGTGCTGTGTACTGTATTGAAATCTATTCTCAGGAATATGAAAAGTTCTATCTGAGATACAAGGCTATGGTTCTAACTAAACTTGTATCAATGTTTGTAATTCCATTTTCTATCATTCTAGTGTGCTATGGCCTCATTATGATCCGACTAAGAAGAAGGAAAATACATCTTGGGTCTAACAGGCCTTTCAGAGTCATTGTTTCTATTGTTTTATGTTTCTTCTGCTGTTGGTTTCCTTTCCACTTTTGGCCTTTGTTACAATTTTTGGATATTGAAATAAGTTGGTCTGTAGATATTACTATGTCTTATCTAGTATATTGCCTGGCTTATTTCAATAGCTGTCTTAATCCCATTCTGTATGTCTTTGTTGGTCGTGACTTCAAACAAAGTTTGAGAAAGTCAATTCCTTTTCTTATGAAAAGCACATTCAGAGAGGGGTGCGACATAAATTATTTTCAGCAACATGATCAGATGACAAGAAGAATTGAACTGGCAACTTACAGCGCATAATTTGTTCCGGAAATAATCTTTTCTATATTGTGAATATAAATAACTGTATTGAAAGTAATAATAAAAAAAAAACACTAAAAATCAAATGCATACTGGAGCACTCTCTCTATTATGTTATTGATTGTGAATGAGCTTGCAACAGTTATGCATAACACCATCTTTTGGTTGTAAATAATCTGCAACAGTTATGTGACGCTACACATGTTGGTTGTGAACAAGCTTGCAAGAGGTACTTGTATTAACTGAATAGAAAAGCTCATTAATTAACATATTATGCCATTACGCAGGTAAATATATATATCATACTAGTGTTTGTCTTCCCAAACCATTTTATATATTTTTTTATTTTGTTAATATGATTATGTTGTTTATTGCCTGTTATCCCAACAATGCAATACGTATCATGTTGCTTGTGCATTTTACCATTTGTTTAGTAGAGAGTATATAAATTAATAAACATGGACTGGCAGGGGAGGGGTTAACAGTGGGTAAGAAGGTTAGCTGTCATTTACTGACAGTGGAGGGTTTAACAGTGGGTAAGGAGGTTGGTTGCCAGTGAAGGGGTTGACAGTGGGTAAGGAGGTTGGCTGACTAGGACTTGCATGGAAGGGGTTAACAGTAAATATTGAGGTTGGCTGACAGGGAAGGGGTTAACAGTGAGTAGTGAGGTTGACTGACAGTGAAGGGGTTAACAGTGGGTAGGGAGGGTGGCTAACAGTGGGTGGAAGAGAATGTGTTATTTACATTACATTGAGGGAGGGAGAGGAGCACATATGGGCTCTAGGCATGTCTGTGCAGTGAGCATCTCTTACAGTAGCTAAGACATACCTCTGTTTTCATTGGCTGCAAAAGGTATGTTTCTTTCAGAGACTGGGAATCAGGAACATGTTGAAATTTGAGAGGGGCTGCCTAAGGAGGCTGGTTTACACTGCTGAAAACAGCAAAACATTTTACAGCACTGCAGGAAAACTACACAAAATTAAAAGAAAAGAAACTAAACATAGGTATTTTTGAGCTTATTATTTACGCTTTACTTGTTTAGCTGCCTGGAGTATCCCTTTAACTATCTACCCTAACTGGGCTCCATCACAGAACTTCCATGGTAGTAGAGAAATTGAGCATTTATAGATCTTTTATGATCCCTTCTGAACCTCAGGGAGGTCACCCTCCTGCTGCAAACAGGAGGGCAGTTTAAAATATATTTAAACATTTGTTCTTGAGACTACAGGTCTTGCACTGTGAGTTTGTATTAGTGTTTATGTGCTTCTGGTAAAATGTGTACCTGTCTGACAGTGTGTGCATATTTCTGCCAGTGTGCATATGTGCCTGGTAGTGTGACATGCATATATATGTCTTACAGTGTTTATACATGTATGTTTCTTGGAATGTGTGTATATGTCTGACTGTGAGTGTTTGTGTGTATGTGTCTATCAGAATGTGTATGTGTTTGGAAGTGTGTGCATGTGTCTTATAATGTGTCTGGAATGCATGTCTGTGGGTGTGCTATCTGTTTAGAAGTGTGTCTGTTTGTGTGTGTGTGTATATGTTTGTGTGTGTGTGTGTGTGTGTGTGTGCGTGCATGTGTTGGGAGTGGGGAGTGTTTGAAATGTGCAGAAGGGGTGGGGTGGCTAGTTGTAATTGGCCTAAAGAGTTCTGATAGCAGCCCTGTAACTGTAGTATCACATCAATAATGCAAGATTAAATATCTCAAGTTATCTGTAAATCAGTTCTGTGACATACTAAACATCAATCACCCGCTTAAAAAAAAAAAAAATCCCTTTTCTGTAAAAATACATCACATTTTCTCATGAGTTGTCAGTCTGAACTAATGCTTTAGGAGTGGATCTGGGAACATTAAATCACCCAACATTTGGCCAGGTAGGAAGCATTTAACGTTGCTGTCAACAAATATTTATATGGAGAGAGAACTTAACAAATAGGTGTTTTAAGATGAAAACATTGACACTTGCTATTTTAAATATGTATTTTTTTTATGTGTAATAACCTTGCACATTCTGGTTTAATGAAGTAAATTCATATAATACCAATCAAAGAGTTTTATAATTCACTTCCAACAAAAAAAATGATATTAGAGAGTTTTGCAGCATTCTATATGAACTCTCTATCTAGAACTAATTTAACTCTTGCACTGCCTTAGTGAGAGTGACAAAGCATTGGTCTCGGTGCAGAATACAATATAATATAATATATATAAATATATATATCAGTGTAAATGATACCAGGTAGAAAACTCCATTTGTTCTGGTTTCTCATTGACATCCATGCAGACATTGCTAAAATGTGAGTTTATTCATAAATATGTGCAAATAAAATTGGATGAGTGAAGCATTTAGTTAACTATTTCTGAAGCCATTGCCTCTCCACCTAATGCTGCATTTTTAATAATTTTTTTTAAAATATAATTTTATTTAAGCAGAATGAAAAATTAACAAAGTAACAAATAAAAAGCACAAATTAAATTAAATTATTACATGTGTAGTATAATTTTGAAAAAAGGAAAATAGAAAAATAAAATAATACTATAAAAACCACAATCAAAAGCAATAATCAGTCGAGCAAATACATAACAACCATACAAATCCATACAAAACGATACTCTTGTGTTGTATTGTTAGTGTATAACAGCATTGTTACAACATTAGAGTTGCAATGTTCATCGTTCCTCTGCCTGCTTCTTTTACATGTAATAGAATATTAATACATCGTAGAGTTGGATCGGTAGTGATAGATAATATGTAGGCAATATGAATGAGTCTGGACGAAACCATAGAGTTCAATATTGTACAGCAATATTTTCCTTATGCCACTTGATGTGTATTATATTTAGGTGACATAGTGATGGTAAGAAATTGTGTAAAAAAAAAAATCATTATATGAGAAGTTATGTCTGATCATTCCAACATTCACTATTACTGTTACTGGACTAAAAGATAATTGTCTTTGAATTCTTGATCATCTTTGGTAATTCCATAGCGTAAATCCCAAAGGCAGTGTCAACTGTTAACTGTAAACACCATAGATATCAATCAATAGCAACATTATGAATGTTGTTCCAAGAGGTACAAGGAAAAAATACAGAAACATAGAGGGAACATAGAACGAAAATAAATCAAGTGGAAATGAATTCACTAGATAAACACAATGAAGACATTTACCATAAGGAATCTAGAAAACGCCCCTGTTCACTTGCTGTCTTGACTTGTCACAATCATATAATAGCTTTTGGAAATTGATTAAGAATTTCTAGGGTATGCGTTTCTTATTATTTCCCCAAAAGAATGCAGTCTCAATTAATTTCATAATAATGACTTTAGGTTTTTTTTCCCTCTGGAATTGTACTAAAAGCACAATTTTAATGAGCATTTTATATTAATTATATAACAATTTTACGAGGCATGATTTTAATATTTTCTTCTGTTACAAAAAACAGAGTTGTGCGGAAAATGGAAACATCTGACCCTTCTCTACTCTACGCCATTTCGACTATAACTACCCCTGCACTGGGGAATAATTCAGATTATAACGCTTCTATTAAATACAGAATAATTCAAATAGTACTCATCACATGCTATAGCATAACCTCCATTTTTGGGATTGTGGGAAATGGACTGGTCATATGGACTATTGTATTCAACATGAAAAAGACGGTTAATACAATATGGTTTCTGAACCTGGGACTGGCTGACTTCACCACTGATATCTTCTTACCTCTCCTGATAACAGAATGGATTATGGAAGAACACTGGCCATTTGGTCAGATAATGTGTAAACTTGTATATACTGCGGAATTTTTAAACACGTTTGTCAATACCTCTTTCTTGATGCTCATCAGTATTGATTATTGTATCTCCATCCTTTACCCAGTATGGTCTGAAAATCACAGAACTCCAAGACTAGCAGCAAATGTATCCATATGCATCTGGCTGTTCTGTCTGACCCTCAGCTGCCCATATCTTAAATATTATGACCTCGAACCTGACGAAGATTCGGATACTTATATCTGTAATGATGTATATTCCAGTGACTCTGACGAGGACATTCAAAGGAATAAGACTATTCTAATAATACGCTTTGTATTTATGTTTGCAATACCATTTTTAATCATTCTAGTTTGTTGTGGCCTCATTATAATTCATCTAAGGCGAAGAAGACATCTTTCTCGGTCTCATAAACCATTCAAAGTCATTATTTCAGTTGTACTTTGCTTTTTCTGTTGCTGGTTTCCTTTCCATTTTTGTCCTTTGTTAGATATCATGGACCTTAATATTGACTGGAATGTAATTATAATCATGATTTTTCTTGTATATTGCTTGACGATTCTCAAAAGCTGTATTAAACCTCTTATTTATGTTTTTATTGGTTGTAACTTCAGAAAATGCTTTACTAAGTCATTTCCACGCCTTCTGAAAAGTACATTCAGAGAGAGGTTCGACTAAAATCGTGAGCAAAGATATGAGAAAACAGTCAGTGAAATTGAATTGAAAAATCATTGTCCATGATTTATACTAAAGATGGTTTCTCTTCTGTAACAGATGGTTTCAGATCTAGAAGTATACGAATAAAACAACATGTGTGTTATCTTAACAGTAATTATAAGCAAAAATAAAAATTATGTACATTTTGTGGTCTCACAGTGTTGGTTGTAATCTGTAACCGATAGGTATTTTCGATTGTAAAATAATGACACCATTTAAAATATTTACATGGCAACAGAAAAATAAACAAACAAAAAAAAAGTGCATGTGAAGAAAAAAAAAGAATCAGGATGGTGTACTACAATTTAAGTAATGGCATAAAATGGCAACATTTGAAGTGAGTGCTCGCCAAATTAGGAAACAGCTAATTCTTACTTAAAGGACAACTGGCATCTCAATTTTCCTTTTAATATAATAATTCTTTCATCAAGTTGTAAAATAAATGGATTTATATATAAAATCTTTCTACTATATCACAGAATCCTTCAGCCATATACATGCACATTGTGTAGTACAATGTTTTAAAACCGTCAGTTAGTCTCTATGGTCTTCCTCGGTACTTTGCAGGCAAGGTCATAGAGACTAACTGTTGGTTTTCAACACTGCCTGACCCATGATTCATCCATATGACTGAAGGTCATTGTATATAAAAGGTAGGGAGACAGATAATACTCTTACTGAGATCCAGTGGTACACCAAAGTTTAGTGTTTTTTAAAGTGCAGGAATTAAAATACAACCTAACAGTCTCTACTCCAAAGTTGTGTTGGCACTTTAGAGAAGAGGCTGAGTTGAAACACCACATTTGGTGACGCTGCTCAATGACGTACTGTAGACTGATTCATGTCGTGGTGGATGAGATTGTTCCCCGGGCATGCCGTTTGTTCTTGAAGCCATGCTATTACAGCTCCTTTGTAGCTTTTTTCCAAAATTGCTCTGAACAATTTAGTCTGAATTGTCTCCCACGGTCAGACACAACACTTTGATAAATCGTGATGGTTGGCTCTTTATTCGCATTTGGCTACTACTGGACATACACTAAAGGGAGAAAAAACATGATTTTACAAACCTCAGTTTTTATTTTTTTAAATATTATTTATATTAATAAAGGAGGATTTTATAGCATGTTGGGGGTCTTCTCTATTCGGCTGAAAAGAATGCTGTTTCTGTTGATTTGGGTTTCGTCCACATAGTGTTTTGCAGAAAATGATTTGGATAAATGCAAAGTGCACGAAAATCGGCCAATCAGTGAAATATAAATAGTATGCATATTCTTTGCAGTAAACAGTTTTGGGCTATTTCACAGATCGGTGAGAGGAAGTAACCAACAGAGTGAATAGCAGTAAAAAAAAAACAAAAACTATATTTGTATATTTATATATTATATATAACATATAATTTATGCAAAATTTATAAATATAAAAATATAGATTTTTTTTTTACTGCTCTTCCTTCCCCCCCCCCCCTCTATTAGTCACATCTCACTTGATCTGTGAATGAAATCAGCATTTAGTGGATGTCTAGCAGCCATCAGTCATCTTTTTTTGGTACCTTGAATGGAACTGTGACTCAAGAAGCAAAGGTAACTGTGCTACCATTGTCTGTTTCATTTATCTCATCCTTTGGTTGTATGGCGACTTGCAGTGATGGAATTCGAATGACCTGCTGATCGTTTGAAACAAAATGCCCAAGTCTAATATTCACAGATATATATATATATATTCTCGTAAAATATTGCAGAATTATTCTTTTACATTTCTTTGCTAATTGTTCTCTTGTTTTTTAGTAATTTATCTTGCTGCACATGTTATACCATACTTTATGTGTTTCCCAATAGAGCAATGAAGAGTCTCCACTCCTCCAACATGGGATGTAGGCACAGATCTTCTGCCACTGCACCCAGTAAAGCCCAATGTCAGAGACATACAGAACCCAATATAGCTCCTTACTTACTTTGCACTAGTTAATGCGGCAGACCTCAGAATGACGACAGATCTGCTTAAAAGGGCGCTATTGGCACCCAGAACATCTCATCTCATTGAAATGGTCTGGATGCAGTGTCCCTGCCCACTTAGCCCTGCAATGTAAAACATTGCAGTTTAAAGAAAGACTGCCTTTAGTGGCCATCTACCACATAGCCACGAGAGGCAATTTCTGCAGTTCTATGGAGTTTGACTCTTTAAAACGACGCTAGATGTTTTGCATGAGGATATGTAGGGTCTTCAAGCATTGCGGCAATGCTTTCTTATTAAGAAGGCCTAATGCACATTTTGGTGCCCACCATCAGCTGACATCGTCGAAGAAAAAGTCCAACCCAGTATTAACGGATGTCAACTGTGGAATCATATAAATTAAACAAATGTTTTAAATAATTTTGCAGTCAAGTAAAGAGGGGGTCGGGGTGGGGAGAGGAGGGGGTGCAGGGGCAGAGGAACACTTTAGTGTTAGGAATACATCTTTGTATTCCTAACACTAAAGTGATCCTTTAAAGGAACACTATAGTCACCTAAATTACTTTAGCTAAATAAAGCAGTTTTAGTGTATAGATCATTCCCCTGCAATTTCACTGCTCAATTCACTGTCATTTAGGAGTTAAATCACTTTGTTTCTGTTTATGCAGCCCTAGCCACACCTCCCCTGGCTATGATTGACAGAGCCTGCATGAAAAAAACAACTGGTTTCACTTTCAAACAGATGTGATTTACCTTAAATAATTGTATCTCAATCTCTAAACTGAACTTTAATCACATACAGGAGGCTCTTGCAGGGTCTAGCAAGCTATTCACATAGCAGGGGATAAGAAAACCTTAATTAAACAGAACTTGCAATAAAGAAAGCCTAAATAGGGCTCTCTTTACAGGAAGTGTTTATGGAAGGCTGTGCAAGTCACATGCAGGGAGGTGTGACTAGGGTTCATAAACAAAGGGATTTAACTCCTAAATGGCAGAGAATTGAGCAGTGAGGCTGCAGGGGCATGTTATATACACCAAAACTGCTGCATTAAGCTAAAGTTGTTCAGGTGACTATAGTGTCCCTTTAAGCAACATATCTCTCTATTAGAAAGACTAACAGAACCGGTTACTATGTTCATCATTTTAGTTGCTAAATAGGACATGGATAGTATTGAGTTAATATAATAAAACACTGATAGTGGATGCAGTGGAAGTGGGGGTTAGTATACAACTCACTATTTGCTCCTGACAGCTACTGGTCCTGTAAGATATTGGTCAGTTTAGCCTCATTTAGCCTAACAGACATTTCTTTGTACAAGAGATAACGATGCTTTGTGCCAGTTTGATGGGGAAGTGATAAGCAACTCTTAACAGCAATGAAGACAGGATATATTTATGTGTATCAATTGATATTATGGTTTAAAATATATGTTATCGGGGGCGTGTCCGAGCAGCGCATGTGAGCGGACGTGCGGGACGAGTGCTCTCCAGAACAGCGACCTTTACAGCCTGATTTAGCCACAAAAACACCCCGAAAACGAGCCGACTAACGAGGGGACACACCACAAGCCGACATGTCATCGAGATCAACGAAAAAATATGAACAACAAAAGCTAAACTCACACTTCGGAGTGCAAAATTCACTAGACCATGATGTCCAAGATGGCGCCGACGGGCCCACCTCACCGGCTCCTGACTCCGACATAGGAGACCATACTGCAGATCAGGCTGAATTTTCCAACCCAGCAACTGACCTCTCGGTGAGAACAATAATGCAGGAGCTGAAAGCTTCCTTTAAAGCAGACATCCAGCAAATGACTGCAGAAATAAAGGCCGACATAAACAACATCGGCGAAAGAACGGCAAAACTTGAAGAGCGCACGGATGAACTTATCGACGCCCACAACTCCATGGCTTAGGCCTACTCCTCGCTCAAAACAAAACTTCAATCTCTGGAGGAGAAAATGGCAGACCATGAAGATAGGAGCAGAAGAAATAATGTCCGCATTAGAGGCATACCTGAATCTATCCAGACCTCTGATCTCCCTCGGTATGTACAGGATTTATTTAAATCACTGATACCCTCTTTAAACACCCTGGACCTGATGCTGGATAGAACACACAGACTACCTAAACCTAAACACCTACCTCCAGCTACCACTAGAGACGTAATTACAAGAATACATTTCTATACAGTAAAAGATAAGATCATGCAGGCTTCCAGAAACCTGTCAAAATGGCCGGAATCCTACCAACACATCAAAATTTTCACAGACCTATCCTCTGCTACTATGCTCAAACGACGTACCTTCGCACCTATAACCACTGCACTGCGAACTGCCAACATCCCTTATAAATGGGGATTCCCCACCAAACTACTTGTGAAGAGGAACGGAGTGGACAGAGCCATCACCGATCTTAAAGAAGGCAAGCGTCTCCTGCAAGAATGGCAAGTACCGCTTCCCCCCGCGGGTGCAGACCATCCAACCGCTACTGGTGCCTCCGCACCGCAACCGCTGACCAAGGAATGGTCACAGGCCCATAAGACCCACGGACACTCCACGAACTCTAAAGCTCCGACTACCTGATCCTGCTGAGGTCAAGCAGACAAGATTCACCGGAGAAAGTCATACCACCTTGACCTCTGATACTGTAACGTATAATGCTTTAATGCACCAATACTTACGGATTTAATTGCTTTATAGCTATTTTATATGTATACTCCTTGCTTTTCCCCCCCTAACCAATGGCTAATTCAATGTTTATTTTGTTACGCTGTTATGGGCGAGATGTAACCCGCTCCTTGTTAACTTACTTAACTGATTTGTTAGACTGTATAACTTTTATACAAATGTCACTATCGAATCACCCCCAAGGCCTACTAATGGCCATGTTTATCCGTTGCTTTAAGCAGCTGCATGTCACCTCCAGTGACATACGGAATGTTGTACATAGTTTTACCCCAGTTATCCCTACACTCGAATCCAAGGGCACATTAAATATGAACCATAGATTATCTACTACTGTTATGGCACAACTAATAGGCATCCACAGGTCCAGTATAATAATATCCTGGAGGGAACGAAAAATAAGATGGAAAGGGAAGGCAGCGAACCTACGCCTTCGCAGTAGCACACCTTTTATCCGACCTTATGTCGATTAAAATATTATCTCTAAATACCAAAGGACTTAACTCCCCAAATAAAAGGAGACTAGCCCTACTTGAAGCCAAAAAGTGTAAAGCCCTTATAGCATACTACCAAGAAACGTACTTCACCTGGAAAGGCAGACCAAAATTTAACTCTAAAGACTACCCTCATGACTTTCACACTTGTTATAAATCCAAAAAACGTGGTGTGTCGACACTGATAAGTAAAGATGCTGCATTCACGTTAATACGCAAGATCAGCGATAAAAAGGGCCGTTACCTAATCATTCAATGCCTCATTAATAACAATCCTTATACCCTAATCAATGTGTACAGTCCCAATACCAATCAACATGAATTCCTGCTTATGGTTTTAGCACTCGCAGATTTGTACAAATATGGAGAGATAATCATAGGTGGTGACACTAATTTTTTGATTGACAGTAACATGGACTCCTCCTCCACAGCCGATATCTCAGCGGCCTCTCTCACCCATAGAGCAGCACTGACATCTAAGATATGTGACACCCTGGCGGCCCACCAACTGGTTGACCCATGGCGCATCCAGCACCCCGCAGAGGTGGACTTCACCTGCCACACTGCGGCACACAATAGCTATTCCCGAATTGATAGGTTTCTGGTTCCAGCCACTTATATGCCTAACATAGAAGAAACCACCATTGGGTTGATTACGTGGTCAGACCATGCACCTACCACAATGAGCCTAAGAGCACCCTTCCCTAGCAAAGGCACAGGTTCCTGGAGACTCAACGAGTCGCTCCTGACAGACCCAACCGTTATCACACAAATAAAGGTTGACCTCACCAATTATTTTAACGAAAACACAAACAATGAGACCTCGGTAGACCAAATTTGGTTAGCGCATAAAGCGTGTATCCGAGGAAGCTTCATAAAACAGGCAAGTCGAGCCAAAAAACTGAGAACCGCAGAATACAGTGCCCTCATAACTGAAATTGCCCAATTAACGCATTCCAACAAACGCAACCCCAATCCTAAGACGCATACACATCTTCTACAACTGCAATCCAAACTTAGAAATATAGAAATGGCCAAAACAACTTATGCTCTCCGTAAGGTTAAACACAACTTTTTTGCCAATGGGAATAAAGCGGGCGCTAAACTAGCAGCGCAGCTCAAACGTAGAATGACGGCCTCTAGAATAGCTTATCTAGAAGACAAGAAAGGAGACCGCATCATCGACCCACAGGGTATAGTTTCAAAATTTGCAAACTACTACGGGGACCTATATAACTTAGCGACCGACCCCAATGTCGCTCTACCAAACCCACAACTCATTCAAGACTTCTTGGGCGACTTAGACCTGCCCAGCCTGACAGATGCAGACAGAGAAACCCTACAAGGCCCATTCACCCTAGAAGAACTGACCGAAGCCATAGCTCACTTGCCTACTCATAAATCTCCAGGCCCAGATGGCCTCCCCAACGCATATTATCAAACCTTTACCTCTCTCCTTTCTCCGCACCTCTTAAAGGTCATGAATGAGAGTTCACAACAAGGCACCCTACCGAAAGAAATGCTACTAGCCCATATCTCGACCCTCCCGAAACCAGGAAAGCCCCCGACACAATGTAAAAATTTCAGACCTATCTCCCTTCTGAACTGTGACGCTAAACTCTATGCGAAACTCCTTAGCAATCGACTAGCACCACTACTACACAAACTCATACATAATGACCAGTCAGGTTTTGTGAAGGGACGACAAGGCTCAGACAACACTAGAAAAATCCTCAACGTAATAGATGCCATACAGAGACAGGGATCAGAGGGTCTCTTCTTGGCGCTGGACGCCGAGAAAGCCTTCGATCGCCTCAACTGGAAGTACATGACCGAAGTCCTGAAAAAGTTTAACTTCCCGGAGAACGTCATAACAAGTATTATGGCCCTGTACAGTTGCCCAGCGGCCAGAGTGTCCCACAATGGCTTCTTATCCCAACCGTTCACAATCACAAACGGCACCCGACAAGGGTGTCCACTATCTCCCCTCCTCTACATTTTATCCCTAGAACCCCTAGCTCATAAAATCCGGACCCACCCTGACATCCACGGAATTACCATAAACGACAGAAAATACAGCCTGGCGCTTTTCGCCGATGATATTTTTATAACCCTCTCTAAACCACAACAGGCTTTACCCCCACTTATGGCTCTTTTAAAAAGTTTTGGTGACATCTCCCATTACCGCTTAAATCAGGATAAAACACAGGCATTACCAGTAGGAATGCCGAAATTAAAGGTAGACTCACTAAGGGACCGCTTCCACTTTGACTGGAGATTAACATTCATTACATACCTAGGGATGAAGATAGCATCCACTATATCTAAAACGATAACGCTTAACTACAATACCCTAGCCCTTGTGTGTAAAACGGAACTAAATAAATGGAAACATGTCATGCTCTCATGGTTGGGAAAAATTAACGCATATAAAATGATGATCCTCCCCCGTATCCTTTATTTTTTTAGAATGTTACCCCTGAAACTCCCCGCCCAATACTGTAAAGATTTACAGAAAATGTGTAATACATTCATTTGGGCAGGTAAAAAGCCTAGGGTGCCGATACGACTTCTCCAACTTGCACCCAAACTAGGAGGTGTGGGCCTGCCGAACATTGGTCAATACTATAAAGCTGCTGCACTAACCGGTGGTGTCCTCCTCCATGCCCAGCCCAACCTCTTACAATGGACAGACATGGAGAAAGCACATTGTCCAAACTCACCCCTCATTGAATATATGTGGACACCTCGCTGTCTTCGGACACGGAGACCCATGCTCTTTCCGACTACCTCCCATACCATTAATACATGGGACAAGTTCCTCTCGAGCTTAGGCCACCACGAAAAATTCCATCCAAAAGCACCCATTTCAATTGTTAAATCTGTGTCACAAAACATCCCACTTCACCTCTGGACCAATGCAGGGATCACTCACATATCTCAACTAGTGAGGAATAAAGAAATGATTCCCTTCCCTGAACTGCAGACCCATTGGCAATTACCAAGCAGGGCCATCTTCTCCTACCTACAACTGAAGAGTATCATACTAGCATACATGCCACATAGCGGCACCACACCTGACTCCAGTTGGGTTACCCCTACTCTACTCTTAAACAGGTGCTGGTCCGCACCGACGAAACCAAAGACCCTAGCACTATGCTATAAAGCATGGCAAGAGATTGCACCCTCGCCACCCCTATCCCACAAAACCCAATGGGAGGCGGATTGTAATGAAACCCTTACACAAAACGAATGGCTGAAAGCCCTAAACGGACTCTCTAAACAGACCCGTTGTTACTCTCACATAGAAGCTCATAGGAAATTAATGTACCGCTGGTACATAACCCCACAACGTCTCCATCGCATATTCCCCAACACACCACCCACTTGCTGGAGGTGTAGCAATGCCCTGGGTACATTAAAGCATATTTGGTGGTCCTGCGAAACTATCCAACCCCTATGGACACAAGCCCGTACCATATTAGATGAACTGAATATTCCGAACTTTCCCTTGACCCCCACAGTGTGCCTACTCCTGCTCCTACCCCCGCAGTTAAATCCAGGTGAAAAACAAATCACTGCACTTACACTGATGGCGGCAAGGAGCCTCTTAGCACAATGCTGGAAATCCCAGCAATGTCCATCCATACCTCAACTACGAGCAAAGTTGGATCAATTCTACTATTCTGAAAAATTATCCCTCGACACAGTAGAACGCAAGCAACGATTCAACGACACGTGGCATATATGGGAAACCACATACCACAACAAACAGATGACCCAACCAACCATGCTCACATCACCTCCCACATACCCTTAAAACAATAAAATTCCATCTCACACACTACTGCATACTCTACAAATCAAATAGCCAACCTGGCTGCCAGCCTGTAAATAAATCCTCTGATTACTACTGGCTCCCTACATTAGTGATGCCCTACCCTTCCTAGTTATCCAAGTTCTACT
The DNA here is from genome assembly GCF_036172605.1 of Pelobates fuscus. Lineage (NCBI taxonomy): Eukaryota > Metazoa > Chordata > Amphibia > Anura > Pelobatidae > Pelobates > Pelobates fuscus. Next base: position 17,894,008 of record NC_086327.1, on the reverse strand, counting down.
CCTTCACCGAGAACCACTCTCACCCCCCAAACTTAACTGTCCCACAAGGTACTAACTGAAGATCATAAGGTTACTCTACCACATAAAATGTAATGGTACACTAATAAGCTCACCTCTGAAGTTTGGGACAATGAATGTAACATGTAATTATGCTGAAATTGATCACGACATCGGATGAGACTGTAACATACCTGTTATATTGTTACTAACAATGTTGCCGCTAACTACAACACTTGCAAATGTTCCTTCACAATGTACCTTAATGATGTTTCTATCTGTGAACCATGTAACCAATGATGACCCCTCCCTACTCTTCTTTCTGTATCCCTGATATTATTTCAAAATGCAATAAAAATCTAAATTTGAAAAATATATGTTATCTATTTATGTTTTACAGGGTCTTATTCACTAAACAGTGATTTCAGGTCACCTAATTATAACATTCAGGAAAATACAAAATGGAAAAATAGCTGATTTGAACAATTAGCTATTTTTTCTCTAAATCGGATAAAGTGCATTTTTAGCACAATTAACTGTTTACATAGAAATATAGAAACATAGAATGTGTTTTGTTAATGAATAGACTTGTTAATTCAGATTAAGCCAAAATACGATTTGTCTGAGCTTTGGGCAATCAGTGAATTACATGAAATTCCTAATTCTGAATGCCGTATAAACCGAATCATGATGCAAATGAAACGGACAATGGATAAACACTTTTTCTTATTATTTAATTTTAAGTGATTTGTGATCATTTATCCACTAGCAGTACTAGCTAAAAAAAAAAAAAAAAAACCTCACCATTGCCTTTTTTTTAATCAAATATTTTTATTTTATTTTTAATAGTCATGTCATTTATTTTGGATTTTTATTTGCCCTTTTTTTGAGGTTTAAGAAAAGATGATTTAAGAATAAAGATGGTAATTATTACATTTTCTTTGATAGATATTAAATGTATGCCCCCCTACCAGATGTAGAATATAGAATCTCTGAATTGTGGTTCAGGTTGCTAGAGGCTTGTATAACACTAGACACCCTATTGGGGGTGCGAACTTGGTTATACTTTCGGGGGCACAACAATATGTTCTACACCCCTATTGTCACCGATACCCCCAAAACCTAAAGTCTATGAGTGGGAGGTAGGTGAGGAACAAAGGCATGTTGAGTTGTTGTCAGTAAGGACTGTATACAATTTTTACTGCCTGCCATATTTATATGTTTGTTTTTTTAATTATGTAAGCATTTTTTTAAATTTAAATAAAGAAAAAAATTGCATCTTTATTACAATTGCAAAATTTCGAATTCAGTGATTTTTTTTTATGTTAATACTTTGGTTCCATGCCTGCCTTCCCATTTTATCTTAGGGAAATATATGGACAATGACAGATTGCAGGAGAACCCTGATAATGGACAACAACTCAAATAGCTTGCCCACTAGAGGGTCTTAGCTTTGGTCTCAAGCAAGTTCGAACTATTTTTGGCCAATATAGAAAGATCCATAACACTTAAACATTTTTTAAAAATCACCATTTTATTAGATACACCCTGACGAAAATGTGCATGTATTTAAAGGACCACTCCACATCCCAAAAGCACTTCAGCTTGATGAAGTGCTTATTGGGTGAAGAGCACCCTAATTAAACCTTAGTTTATAGAAGTTCTGATTTCTATGAGAAATCAACCGGCTGTCAATCAATCAGCCAGGGAACAATAACTTCCTACTTCCTCCTCCCCGAGCTTACAAAAGTAGCAGGCATTCTCACAGACCTCTGAAAGTGTAGAGTGGTCCTTTAATTATGCATTTTTTTTAATTTAATTTTTGCATATGTCTATAAACAGCCTGCAAAAGCTGAAGATCTCTTGTCTGTAGACTTTGCAAACCCTTCCCTTCTACCCCCGCCCAGACTTTCTGTGCCTTTCAAATCTGAGGCTTCCCAAAGCAGGTCAAAGAGAAGTCTTTGCAAGGCAGCTGGTCTGGGCATTTACTGCCTCTTGAGTTTATCTCCACTGAGCTAAACAACCAGGAAGTAACAGGACTGGTTGTCTGATTGACACTTTTTGTAAAATAAAATAATGGATGTATTTTTCACATATGAAGCACTTCAAGAAGCTAAATTGCTTTTGGGCAATGGTAACTCAATTCGAATCCACTTCATCAATTCAAAATCAGCGCAGGGAGAGAAGAGCAGACTTCACAAAATTCTCGACCGCCGTCAGATCAGTATAATCCTAAAAAATGATAAAAACATATACATAAAGTATAGACAGGAAATATGAGCTTTAGTGTAAAATGTTTAAACTATTTTTCTCAACACAGAAATAACACTTACAAAAATAGGGTAAGCTCATAGTGAACGTGTGTTTCACAATCACATTAAAGTTAAAAACTATTGCAACAACAGCAAAAAAAATACGTAGGAGATTAGCAAGCAGATTTGATGTTAATTTTAGAAAGAAGAAATGCACACTTGTGAAAATAAATAGCATTCTCCTCTGTTACTGACAGACACTGCTCTTCCACATGTGATCATCACTCACAAACTCGTAATTTACATTTTGAGAGTGGATCAGAGAACAGTAAGCCGGCCAACAATTGGGAAGGTAAGAACACACACTTCATACTCTAGTTTAATCGGTGAAATACATAAAAGCAAAAACTTAAGCAAACAATAAATAGTTGAAGCAAGGACACTTGCAGGGGATGTTTTTGGATTCTAGATTGCATTCCTAGCACTTTATTTATTGTAAGACACTTTCTAGAATTTTTTTAGCTCTTCATCTGGTTTAATATATTTAAAGGATAACTGTCACCTGAAAACAAATTTTTATTAATCCTTTCAAGTTTTGAAGAAAAATTATTATTTTTTCAAATGTATGTAAAAACTGTTTTAAATAAATGTAGAAAAAATAGAAAAACTTAACACTACTTTTAGCATATGACTGGATCCTTCGGCCATGTACATGCATCTCGGGTCTGAGATAGTTAGTCTCGAGAGTTTGTCTTATGGTCTTTCCTGCTTCACTCCCTGCACAGAAACAGAACATATTTTAGAGACTGATTACCAGTTTTCAAACACTGTCTGACCCAACATGCATGTATATGGATAAAGGATCCTGCACAATGACCAGCCACAAAGTTAACACCACTGATAGGAGAAGTGAATAGCATTTGTCATATTGTTACAATGTCACCTGTCAAGGGGTGAAATATATCAAGCAGCAAGTGAACAGTCAGCTCTTGAATTTTATGTGTTGGTAGCATGACATTGACAAAGGCCAAATAGTGAGGGTTAGACAACTGGGTCTGAGCATCTCCAAAATAGCAAGTCTTGTGGGGTATTCCCAATATGCAGCAGTTAGTACCTACCAAACATGGTGCAAGGGAGGACAAACAGTAAACCAGCAGTAGGGTCATAGGCGTCCAAAGATCATTGATGCACGTGGGGTGCAAAGGCAAACCCATCTGATCCTATATCACAGAAGAGCTACTGCTTAAATTGCTGAGAAACGTAATGTTGGTCATGATAGAAAGGTGTCGAAAAACACACTGCATCACTGTGTATGCGGCTGCATGGCTGTAAGAGCGCCCATGATGACCTCTGTCCACTGCCAAAAGCACCTTCAATGGGGATGTGAGCATCAGAATTGGACCATGGAGCAATGGAAAAAGGTTGCCTGTCTGATAAATCACTTTTTCTTTAAGATCAGGTGGATGGCTGTGTGTGTGCGTTGTTTACATGGGGTAAAGATGGATGCAGGATGCATTATGGAAAGAAGCCAGGCCAATGGAGGCAGTGTTATGCTCTTGGCAATATTCTGCTGGTAAATCTTGGGTCCTGGCATACATATGGATGTTACTTTGACATGCACCCTCTAGTTATAAATTGTGAAGGGTTGTACAGACCAAGTACACCACTTCTTGCCAGTTTGTTCCCTGATAGCACTGCCCTCTTTCAGCAAAATAATGCACCCTGCCACACTGCAAAAATGATTCAGGAATGGTTTAAGGAACATCAATCAATCCCACTAAGCGAGACAAAAAATTAAAGTGTAACTATCACTTCTCTGAATAAAGCATTGATGTCATTTATAGCACTGTGCTGTGTTTTCTTCTACATGTTTGGTAAAGATTTAGGAAAGGAACCCATAATCCAGCTCAGTCCTAGTACTGGCACCAAAAAGCAGAGTTTCAAGGGAACTTGAAGAAGGAGTTGATGGAGTCATTAAAGATTACTTAAAAATGTTATGGTTATAGGTCTTTTTATTTAGTTTTGTTTACCTGACACCCAAGACCTTCAGTATTGTATGAAGGGCCGGTGTGTCCATAAGGCGGCACAAGCGGCCACCTTAGGGCGCCAGAGCAGGAGGGCGAAAAAATCTGAATCCCCTGCCTCTAGCTGGGGAATCATATTTTTCACCTCGCCTATCTCCATGCAGTCAGCATAGTGATATCGCTCAGCCTCTCCTGATGATGTCAGGACAACGGGGCATGACTTCCACTGCTTTTCTCCCAGACTCCTCAGCAATCCGCTGGGGAGTCTGGGAGAAGAGCAATGGAAGTCACTCCCCCTCCTCCTGACATCATCAGGAGAGGCCGTCCGATATCCCTGGCTGCTCTGATGTGCAGGCTCCAGGCTCCTGCTCCTACTCACCCCTCCCCCCTCCGTGGCCCAAGGTAAGCCTGGGGGGGGAGGATACATTACAAAAAATTTTATTGTATTATTATTTACAACCCATGCCCCCTCTACTGCCCCTGTGCACCCTCTCAGCCCCTATCCCCTCTGCAGCCCTCTTCCCCTTTCCATAGCCAGGTACAGTCCCTGTGCCTCTTCTACAGCCCCTGTGCCCTCCCTTCTACAGCCCCTGCCCACCCCTTTCTATAGTCTCTGTGCCCTTGCCCACTCCTTCTATAGCCCTGTGCCCTCTTTACAGACCCTGTGCCCCCCACCACAGTCCATGTGTCCTCCTTTTACTCCCTGCCCCCTCTACTGCCCTATGTGTGTGTGTGTCGAAAAAACACTCGTAAAATAGCTGTGATCCTTCCAACCTTCCTTGACTTTTACTCTTGCTGACCTTTGAGATATTTATCTTAGCTATTTGAACAGACAGAAATGTTTAAATACTTGATAATTTTTGTTAATTCCTTTGCGTAAGTGATAAGCAAAGTCAAGTGCAACTGTTCACAGAGAAGAGATAGTGAACAGTGAATTTTCTTTTTTTTTTAATGAGAAGAGTGCAACTTTCGAGAGGAAAAAAAACAATGGTCCCAAAATAGCAACAAAAAAAAAAAAATTTCACTGTTTAGTAGATATATCAGAAATGAAAACATGAATGTGTTTAATTGTACATTTTTTCAATGGAGGTATATAAAAAACAAAATACAAAAACTGCAGCTCTCGTATCTGCAACCTTTGCAAGTCCTCCCCTTCTAACCCAGACCACACTTTCTGTGGCTGTCCAATCACAGACTTCACAGTGCAACACAGTGAGCAGTCTTTGCAAGGCAGTTGCTCTGAGCAATTTCCAGTTGCCCGCCTCTTGAGTTTTGCTCCACTGAGTTAAACAACCAGGAAATAAGAGAGCCGATTGTTTGATTGCACTGTTTGTAAAATGAAAAAAAAAAAACAGAATGCACCCTTCGCACATAAAGCATTTCAGCAAGCTAAAGTGCTTTAGGGGTTCTGAGAGTGCCTTTCCAGTTTAAATTTAGATTAAGCTTTTTAATTACTTTAATGTATTATTTTCCATTTGAGTTTATATTGAGATTGAGTGAGATTTTCATAGGTGTTTTTTTATTTATTAATTATGCAATTTTTATACAAGTTGTCTTATTTTAATGTTTTCTCCTGTTATGGCAGAGCTGTGATAGAAATGGAAACATCTAACCAAAGTCTTCTCAACACCGTCAATACCACATACTTCACAGTGCCGGAGGATTATTCAGATGATGATATTTTTTTTGTTATTGAAAGCTTCATTCGAGTAGTAGCCATCATATGTTACAGTATAACATTCATCTTGGGTACAGTGGGAAATGGATTGGTCATCTGGATTGCTGGATTCAAGATGAAGAAGACAGTCAACACTATATATTTTCTGAACCTGGCACTGGCTGACTTCTCCTTCAATATCTTCTTACCTCTCCTCATAACAGAGTGGTCCATGGATTTACGCTGGCCCTTTGGTCTGGTGATGTGTAAATTGGTATACACTGCTGTGTTTCTAAACATGTCCGTCAGTACCACTTTCTTAACGGTCATCAGTGTTGACCGTTGTATGTCTGTCCTATACCCAGTGTGGTCAAAAAATAATAGAACACCCAGAATAGCAAAAATAATTTCCATATTTACCTGGATGACCTGTCTGGTCCTTTGCTCCCCTTATATAAAATACTATAACCTTGACCATGACATAGATAACGATACCAATGGAGCGTACTGTGATGCAGTATATTCCAAAGACCATGAGAATGTGCAAGAGAGTAATGCCATGGTAGTAGTCAGATTTGTGTGTATGTTTGCAATACCATTCTCCATCATTTTAGTTTGCTATGGCCTCATTATGTTTCAACTAAGGAGAAGAAGTATCTCCCGGTCAAACCGACCTTTCAAAGTTATCATTTCGATTGTACTTTGCTTCTTCTGCTGCTGGTTTCCTTACCATTTTTGTCCTTTGATATATATCATGGACATTAATATTAACTGGAACATAAGTATAGTCGTACTTTATCTTTCACATTGCTTGGCTTATTTCAACAGCTGCCTTAATCCCATACTCTATGTCTTTATTGGTCGGAACTTTGAGAAACGCTTATTAAAATCAATTACGTTTCTTCTGGAGAGCACGTTTAGAGAGAGGTGTGAGCTGAGCTGTGAGCAGCAATGTGAGGAGACGGTAAATGCAACTGAACTAGAGACTTATCATGCATGACTTGTCATATATATTTATTGCATGACTTGTCATAGAGTTTATTTTACTTGAAGGGACATTTTAAGCACCAAAACAGCTTTAGCTTAATTAAGTGGTTTTGGTGTATAGGTCATGCCCCTACTGTATCTCTGCTGAATTCTCTACCATGTACTGGCTCAAATTACTTTGTTTTTGTAGCACTAGCCACACCTCCCACCTGCCTCAGGGCCTTGCTACACACTTCCTGAAAAAAAGGTCTAATTGTTTTAGCTTCTCTTATGTCATCATATGTGTGTAGCTTAGAAGTTTGCATATACATCTCTGTTAATTGCATGCAAGAGTCTGCAGCAGCCTACTATGTGTGATGAACGTTTAATTAACAAAGCAGGAGATAAAAACTTTCAAATTGCACACACTGTGCAATAAAATTGGATTGAAGAAGAAACCTTTTTTTTCCATGGATGCTTTTGTGAGTCACAGCCAGGGAAAGAGTGGCCAGGGTCATTTAGGAGTTAAAAGTGATTTAACTCCTAAATGGCAGACTGTTGAGCAATGGCACGGCATGGGCATGATCTATACACCAAAAACTGTTTTGCTAAGCTACATTTTTTTGGGTTATAAGAGTATCCCTTTAACGTTCTTATGATAAGTGATAGAAGTATGTAAATAGCATGTTTCTAAACAGGAATTGTAAATAGAAATTAAAATGTTGTTTGTAGTGTTATATTGTGATTTGAAATCTATAACTTTAGATCATAAAGCATACTCAAAACTCAAACCATTTGTATGGCAATAAAGGAATAAGTATGAATAGATAATGAAGCTACACGGCCAAACTAGATGCCTAATCACTGTGGTCTTTAAACTTGAAATTTAGTGATACTGGATCTACGTTCCATTCTGGAACAGTTTAGCAGGCCACAATTCAAATCTACAAAATGCATACAAACTGTAGCATGCCACATGAGCTATTTTGGTATATCAATGTGACCAATTTATTATCAATTTCAGCAAAATGTTGAGGTTTTTGTTCAAACTTTATTCATAACCTATAAGCATACAAATACAGATGTTGTCCGAAGATAGGAACCAAAGGCCTACCAAGTCTCTCCATAAAACATATAGATAATAAACTGTAGTAGTTTTTAGGATAAACTTATGTATATCCAAGGTCCCAGTATTTCTTGAACATAACTCCCCATATTTGTTAGTTCCTTATAAATTGTGTAAACAGATTTTATTTTTCCCATGCAAACAAAAATGAATGAATTCACATGGAATAGAAATCCTTATCTGGTTTTGCAGACCCTGGTGTGGGGTTACAATTTCCAAGTGAGCTTCTGAAATTAAATACATGGATGTTATGTGTGCTATAATATTAGTCAACTGTACCTGGACTTTACTTTACTTGCAGATAACAAAAATGTGTCTCTCTGGATACAAGGTGCAGTTGTTTAAGTCCACTGGAGCCCATATCAGTCACTCTGGTAGTTACACTTAGCACCTAAATGTATTGCTGTATAATGGCTTGATGGTAAAATATGATGGATGATAAGATTTTTGTTTTTCATTTTTGTACAAACCACAAGAAAGTTGTTTGTGCACATATCTCTTGAAATCATAAGGTCAATTACAAATTTTTTCTTTAACCAGATCTTTGTAAACTCAGTTGATGCCAGTGTAATCTTAACAACAACAGGCATTCAGTTATCATTTCCTTGTTTGGTTAAAGTTGTTAGAATATCTTAGAAGGAAATCACATGATCCAGCAGATTGCAAATCACTTAAGTAAAAAAATGCTCAAGGCAATGAGACTATGGCCACAAACTCCTGCTTGGAAGAACAGACCTATTTGGACATCCCAGGTGTTTTAATCAAGACATTAAAGAAAAGGTAATCTGTGTGATCAAGGTGTCTGAATTTAATTAGTGAGAAATGCATACCTGATTTAATTTGGCATTTTATACATTGTTTATATTTAAACACATTTTAGTGTTGATAATTATGGTTCCATGTCAATTATGTAGACTCTAGTTTCCACTTATAAACTATTGAGTCTGTGGAAAGGAAATAGCTAGCTTTATCACAGGAGCTATTTGTCAGAAAGACGTTAGCTCTGTCTAGTATGCATACATCCATAATAAGAGTTAATTATTATTGCCCTAGAATAACACATGAAAGAATCCCATTTTTTTATTATTTTTTTTTCAATTTATTTAGGAGTCATTTATGGATCAGCATTAATCACAGATATAGGCAACTGTTTTCCATACTGTAATCTCTACTTTGTCTCGTGATAACTTTGAATTGCGCTAAAATTGCCGTGAAATTCCAAAGCAGTCTTTACAAATATTTTTATTAGTAAGTTTTAAATATTTTATACAACAATAAAGAAGTTAATAACATAGAAAATAATAACATATAATAAAAAAAATCCCATTTTAATTGTAAAGAAATTTATTTCCCCCCCTGATGGGGTTCTTCATTTGTTTATTCTTACATTGTCCACAGATTTTCTTTATGGTTATATAATGTTATGGTTATTTGGTGATATCTATAAGTAATATTTCATGTAAGAATATTTAGCATTTTTGTTTCAGTTTTGTTTAGGAAGTGTACAGCATCAGAGTCAACATTGTGGGGTTGTCCCCATATAGTGACCACAAGATTGCTTTCTATACTTGATCAGATTTTTTTTTTATAAAAATCAGGATATGAAAATCTAATCAATTCCTTGGCTATCCCTTTACATAATTTTATCATCCACCAACTTGTGGTAGAATTCTATTGTAATTATAAATCTGCTTTTTCTTTATCCATGGCAGGGCCATTATGGAATTTAAATTTAATATGTCTTATTTGGATTTTGAATACGATACCACCAAATCCACTATACAAGAGGAGTTTGATGAAAATGGTGTGAGCAATAGTGCTTTTCTTTACCTACAAATAACAAGTATTGTATCCTTCAGCATAACATTTATCTTGGGAACTCTTGGGAATGGACTGGTCATCTGGATTGCTGGATTCAAGATGAAGAGGAACGTGAACACTGTATGGATTTTGAACCTGGGTATAGCAGACTTTGTCTTCAATATCTTCTTTCCATTCCAGATAACAGAGTGGGCAATGAGGGGGCATTGGCCTTTTGGGGAAATAATGTGCAAAGCGATATTTTTTCTTCTTTATTTAAATATGTTCAGCAGTATCTCATTTTTATTACTCATTAGTGTAGATCGTTGTACCTCTGTCCTGTATCCAGTGTGGTCTAAAAATCACAGAACACCCAGATTGGCAGCAATCGTTTCAGTCATTACCTGGATGTTATGCTTTGCTCTCAGTTGCCCATATCTCCCTTATTATGAAGTTGTGCATGATCCATATACAAATTTAGAACACTGTGTGCCAATGTTCGAAGATGGAGATGGCATAACAAATTGGAAACGTAATAGTATGCTTATAACTCAATTTTTGTCTATGTTCTTGATCCCTTTTTCCATTATTTTAGTTTGCTACACTCTCATTATGATCAGAATAGGAAGAAGAAAAAGTCTCTCTGGGTCAAATCGACCTTTCAAAATCATCATTTCGATCATTCTCTGCTTCTTTATCTGCTGGTTTCCTTTCCATTTTTGGCCTCTCATACAGATCATGGATATTGGATTAAGCACAAATTTGGATTTCATTATGTTTCACATTTTCTGCTGCCTGGCGTTCTTCAACAGCTGCCTTAATCCCATTCTTTATGTCTTCATTGGTCGTGAGTTCAAAACAAATTTCATAAAGTCCATACCGTTCATATTAGAAAATACATTCAAACGGATGGACACTGATGGTGAAGAGCTCTGTGATCAGAGTGGCACTACTGGAACCGAAGCATCCACTTCATACGTATGAACTATAAGTTCGCCTACTGTGTGTCTGTGTCCTTGTACATTGTGCTGTGATTATGTATATACATATATATCGGGATTTAACTATTAAGCATTGAAGTATTGTACTGTTATATATCTCTATTAAACCAGATTCTCTACCTTATCATACCAATCACTCAGCTCTTTTTATACATTCTTTCTCTATTTTAATCTCTATTTTATTCACTTTCCCATTGTCTCCCTGTGTACCCAATCTCTCTGTCTCTCTTACACTCATCCTCTTTTTTTACTTCCCTCTCTCCCACTATTTAAACTTATCTTTCCTCCTTTTCATACCTCTTCTCTTTTCATCCCACTTTCTTTATTTCTCTCCTTTTCTTTTTCTATGTTTCCTTTTTATCTCTCTCCCATTATGTTTCTACTTTTCTCCCTCTCTCTCTCATTTCTGTCTCATAATTTCATACTCTCTCTTCCTCTTGCTATCTTTCATTTTCCTCCCTATCTACCACTTCTTTCGGTCTCTCTTAGACTCATCATCTCTCCAGCACATCCACATTCCCCTTCTCTGTCTTTTAATATTTTATTTCTCTCCTTCCTCCCTTTGTCTATCTCACTCATGATCTCTCTTCCACTATCCCTTTATTTTTTCCTCTTTCTCTGGTGTCTCACACATTCATCTCTTTTTCTCTTTTTTAATTTAATTTCCCCTCTCTCTCCCATCTTTTTCTCTTATATGACCCTCTCTTCTCTTTCATGTGTCCCCTTTCTCTCCCTCGCTCCCATCTCTCTGGCTGATAGTTTCATCCTCGCTTTCTTCCTCTTTCTGTCTTTCATTCTTCTTTTCTCCTTCCTTTCATTCTCTCTTGCACACTTTCGCCCTCTCTCATGCTCCTCTCACAGTGCCATATAATGTACACGGGTTAAGTGAGAACAGCCCAACAGGCCAGGAGGTTGGATTTACAAATTTCAGGGTGAGGTAGAATTCGAGGGGTAAAGTTTAGCACCCCATAATTCTAAAACTATGCCAGCTGCCACTTCTTGTGCATTTGCAAAAGTAAAAAAAACAAAAAGCAACAGAACTCCTTGCAGCTTAAATTGCCAGGAGGTAATGGAAGAAAAATTATGACAGTAATAGCTTCATATTAGTATGCAGCAGTTATGGCACTGGGGGATTTTTTTTAAAATAAAAATTTAGAAACGCTAGCATATAATAATAAGGGCTTCATTTAAAGTTCAGTGATATGTTAATACATTTTATTATATATTCTATTGTGTGATTTTTAAAAAGTATGTATCTGTTTTTTGTTCTTTTATAAATATGTTTTTTATGCTTGGATAAAATAAAATGTTTAAAATGTTCGTGTAGCTTTCCTTCGCGTCTAAATTTTTGTTTTTAAATATATTTAGTGCCTTAGCACTATTCTTCAATTGTTCTATCAACAAAAAAATTAATTCTAAAATAGCGGTGTTAAACCTAGCTATATAGCACATTAAGCGGTTAAAAAAAAATAATTCAACGTTAGATAACAACTGTCTTGGCTCACTTTTACAAGATACATTTTTGCAAATTAATTAACTATATTAATTGTCCCTAAATACAATACAAACCAGTCTTTCAGGGATTTTCACTAAAGTGAGAATTCATAGCGAATTTAAATTGTAAGCCAAAATGTCTGGACTGGAAACATCACAAACGTTTTTTAAAAACCAGCTATTTTAGCCTTAAAAAAAAATGCAAACTTTGAAATTCAATTTGAATTCACTTTAAATTTCTGACAATTCAAACTTTACTAAATGAACCAGCCTGTGTTATTACATCCACACAGATAGTTATGCTTATTTCCTGAATTTATCTCTATGTATTGGCTTGAGGGAAAATTAGATGGATGATAAGATTGTGCACTTTCAGTTTTGTAGACATCCTTGACAGATATATACTGTTAAAAAAAAATCCTTTGTGTGTGTATATTTTTAAATCATAAGGTCAACAACAACAGCCACTAGAGGTGGAATTAACCCTGCAAGGTAATTATTGCAGTTTATAAAAAACTTAAATAATTACACTTGCAGGGTTAAGAGTAGTGGAAGTTGGCACCCAGACCACTCCAATGGGCAGAAGTGGTCTGTGTGCCTACAGTGTCCCTTTAACCAAATAATATATGTGTGGAGCAATAAGAAGCCAACCCACTACTACCATATTACTGGAACTGCACGTATATATAACAATAAACCCCTAGATTATTATAATTACTACCCTCACCAAGAAAAAAACCTTCAAGTAACATGTATGTAAAAAATACATACCGACAATATGTATTTTTCACATACATACAAAAATGGGCGATTATATTGTGCATATATCACAGCCCATAATTAACTATGTGGTTTGGGCCATCAGGATAAGACAGCTGCCTTTTCACATGGGCAATGTTAATTGCTGTATATGGTCTGATTAGCTTTGAAGTGTAAGATTGAGGTCTGTGGACTGGGCAAACTGACTTCTAATAAAGAAATAATCTCGAGGAACATGTACTGCATTGCACTGTAATCCCAAAGCAATACATGTATTAATTAAAAAGTATGGACTCCCCATGGACTTCCTTGTCACATTTTCTAAATATGTTGGATTGGTGTATTGCAGTATGTACTTCCAGTGTGTAATATATACCTAATGTCCAAGTGACAAAAGATCTTTTGAAAGTTCTGCAGTTTTGGGAAAAGTTCTAAAGTATGCTGTCCTCAGTTGATCAGACAGTGAACTCAATGGTTTTGTAGAACTGTAACATCAAACATTGTCATCTCTCTTTTGGGTAGTAGAGAGTTATGGGATCTGTAGGGCACTAAAAGTTCTTCAACCACGCTCTAGTGGATTACAGAGAATACATTGTGTGGTCTATGCAACATAGATTCACTGGGCCACAAGTTGAAGATCCATAAATCCATGGGGGGGTAGTATAAGATGGGGTGAAAGTGCCATCAGATTTTGACTGTATGATGAGGAACATAGGATTTTTAGCTGTGAAACAGACTACAGATTCACTGGGCCACAAGTTGAAGATCCATAAATCCATGGGGGGGTAGTATAAGATGGGGTGAAAGTGCCATCAGATTTTGACTGTATGATGAGGAACATAGGACTTTTAGCTGTGAAACAGACTACAGTATATGACTACAATTGTTTTAGTATATTAAAAGGGGAGAAAATAACTTGTAGAATATGGAGTATACCTTGATCTTAACTATGGGCTAAATTCACTTAGTTGCGTAAGGGTTTATTCTGCTTATGAATAGCAATTCCTGAAAATGGCTTTTCAGTAAGCCCTTTGCACTGTCGCTTCCAAACTTTCTGCCCTTCAATTAAGTCTGCATTGAAGTAGTATTACCACTAGATGTCGCTGTTCTTCTATTTATGAATCTACTCCACTGCAATGGAAGTGTTTTTTTTAATACATTGCAAAGCACATTACTATCTACATGTGTCATACAAACTTTAATTTGACTTTCTATTATATTTGAAGATTGGCATTCTGAAATAAAGCTGCAAAATGTGCATGTTGCAATTCACACATTTCAATTTATCGTTCAACATGTTTCAAAAGTTTACTATACGATTTCTCCTTCTAAACTGTAGGTACCGGTAATTAACCCCTTAAAGGGTTATTCACAAAAGTGAGAATTGTTGGAAATTCCAAGCGAATTTCAAATGATTTTCAAAAGTTTGGCCAAAATAGATACATTTGATAAATTCTCCAGGCATTTTTGTTTTCACTATTTTGACCCTTACATTTGAAATTGACTTTGAATTTACTTCTATCAAAATAAAATCAGTCTTTAAAGCTATTTTATTGAAATGGAATGACCTTCATTTAACGAATGTCAGGTTGCATTTGCAAAAAACGAAGGACATTTCATCCAAGCGCACAGTTATATGGATCAGATTTTGATATTTAAAGGTTTATTGCTGTGTTTATTTTGATGAGTCAAAACATATCACCTCCGACAGAGTGAGTTACAGCGGGCTCTGTCACCTTTTGGGGTCTTTGTTTATTTTTGTGACCAGATAGTGACTGCTCCGCTTGCTGTGCAGTATCTGGGGTGTGCGCGGGAAGGTAGATTTTACTTACCTGAACTTGTCCATTGCAGTTGCTGCCATCCTCTTCTACAAGGCCCTCTTCAGCTCCTGATACTTCATCTGCCAGGGGCGACAACTATTACTAACGCCCTATATATAGAAGGCTTTTTGCCTGAAATTGTGGGAGGGATTTACAGCCCTATATAAGCTAACTAGTCCCCACTCACCTGTCTTCGTCGATCCGGAAGTTCCCCTCCCACCACACCCTCTTATCAGTTCATCTTAACCAGGCGGGCCCTCTTTTTTGCAGGCCTAGCCTCTCGTCGGTTTCGGCACACCTCAACCGACTATTATTTGTTAAAACTAAACCTATTGGGAATATACGCCCCTTTCCATAATCCCGTACACAAATATATATATATATTTACGCACATATTTAATGCACTACACTATATTTTTTTTATGTAACCTGATACATGTTTACTAACACAGTTCCCAAATTTATATGAAAATTGGCAATACATTTTGTGCATGTTTTCATGGTGATTTGATTGATCTAATTCATCATTAGAACTGTATAACTTAAGATATACTTTCATTCACTTTTCCCGTGTTTGTGACATTTGAATGTTTCTTTTTTGTTTAGGGTATTTTAAACCTTTCATGTGTCCTCACTACTTTGAACACATTTGTATTCCTGACACATTTGTATTCCTGGCACTATTCCTATAGTGTCAGGAATATAAATGTGTATTCCTGACACTATAGGTGTGAAATACCATTTAGGACTTGGCCTCACCTGCCCCCCATTTTACTTAACCTTTTTCCAACGTTGTGCAGGTCTCCACGCAGCTGACGCCTAACATGCTCTGCCTCCTTGGCTAAGATTATCAATTTTGATCATCTCAGTCAATCTAATACTTTCCCACAGGAAAGCATTGGGAGGCTAATGCGCACGTGTGGCGAAACACTGCACCAATCAGCATGTTCTAATAGAGATGCATTGAATCAGCATATATCTATGAGAAACATTCAGTGCCTCCATGCATAGCATGGAGATGCTAAATGTCAGTGCTGCACATTGTGCAGCACTGACTCAGGAAGCACCTCTAGTAGCTGTCTGAGTGACTGCCACTAGAGATATTCCAAAGCAGCAATGTAAACCATGCCATTTTTCTGAAACGGCAGTGTTTACATTAAAATACCTATTAAACCCATTACCCATTAAAATACCTGCAGGGACACTCTATACACACCAGAACAGATACATTAAACTGTAGTTGTTCTGGTGACGGCAGTGTCCCTTTGAAGGAAAATTGACTACTTAGGTAGATTTGCTTATTATTGCACAAAATTGTAATCTGTCTGTAAAAAAAAGTACAAGGCTTTGTCCTATATTTTCCTTATACACACGGATAGGTATAGACACAGTAACTGAATTGAATATTTAAACTGTCCCTTTGAAGTACAGTAGGTGGGAGAAAGAACAAGATTCTTTATCTGAACTTGTAGACAAAGGTCCAAAAATTAACAATGAAATCAATACATTCTACTCTCAGAGGACCAGCAAAGTATTTATCTCAATCATACAGATGTCTGTTCACTGTAAAAGAAACCAATACATATTCAAATTCTAAAATGGTCTTGCTACTTACTACTTAAAATGGGGACGGCAGTGAGTTGTAGGGGTTTTGATGCTTGGAGTGTTTCTTTAAGAAATGATAATTCAGAAGCAAACACTTATCCACATGATGATCACTCTGCTAGTCTGCTTTGCCTTGCAGTGCATTCATAATAATATAGCTGAGCAAGTATGTGCTGTTTCTCCTAAGAATCTGCTGCTCAGAAAATACAGATATTGAGTTGGATAAGAGGAAATTCCCAAACGAAGATCAATTAAATGACAGCGCCCAGTAAGCTAATTTCATGGGAGAAGTTGGTTTATCATTAACTCATGAATGTGGTAGAAGAATCCATGAATGATGTATGTTACAGCATAGGGGAGGGAAAGAGCACATTCAAACCCTTTATATAAAGGTGTTAAGTTAGACAAGAGCAAGGAAACCTGACCTTCTGTTTCCCTCTTGCAGACTTTGTTTGTTTAAAACACAGATAATCATATATTCAAGTGGATCAATCCACGAGGCAAGAAAATCAGCAAATTGCACATTGCACCTGTCACCTATGCTTGTCTCTGAATTTGCCAGATCTTTGTGTTACCTGCTGCATACAAAATGTTGAGTCTCCCACCTGCTTCCCTGATTTATGCTCTAATACCGGGGATTAGGAGACGATGGTGGAGAGAGGAAAGAGAATCGCCTAGATGCAAACCTGACACTGAGACAATTAAGCTCTGAAGACAAATTGTCCATTTTGATGTGCTTGTCAAGGCCCTCCTAATCCTCTCATCCAGTTTCCCGTTTCTTCCAAAATGCAGTGTTTGTGTAAAGAGAAATCACAATACCATTGTTTGTCTTGAGAAGACGTTATGTTCTTTACTATTTCATTTTAAGGTTAATTAATTTGATGTCAACATTATGTAATGACTTCTTGGGTCATTAGATGACATTACTACTACAAGGGGTCAGTCACAGCTTTATAACAGATGACATGAGCTAACTGTGATGGTAAAAAATAGTTAACTGTTGTAGATAATAAATACATTGGCTTTTTTTAGTGCTTATAATAGAGCACTTTTATTTTTATGGTATTATATTCATGCTTTTGTGTGTAGAAAACACTTGAACATTTTAAAATATTTGCATATTTAAACCCGAATACTACATAGCGTATGTGTAAACACAATATAGAATATAACTGTGGAATGTTTTTGCTAAGTCAGAAATGATGGACAACTGAAATAAAAATATATTGCAATTCCAAGCCAGAAGAATAGCTGGGTTAGATAATTTCCCTATCCAACTGTTTTGACTTTAAATTTGCAGACCCCCTACCAAGTTCCTACAATTCTTTACAAAAATGCTAATGGGTAATTATGTATTTGAACAATTCAGATTTCTCTTACAGACAAGTAGCCATCTAAAGTTTGATTAAAGTCTTGCTTCCTTCACCAGGAAATGGGCTATTGAACACCCCCTAGAAGAAACAAAAGAATAACGAGCAAGCACTGTCCTTTGATCTCTGTCCTTCATCTGTTTGCTATTGGAAAATCAAATCAATACTTGCAATTTACTAAGCTATGTGGGGAAGGTAGTGAGCTAATCATGACAAAAGTTTGGCTCACACATTAACACCCCCTGCATACTAGAGTGTTACATTGAAAAATAAGTTTAAAACCAAAAGAACTGAGTCAACAAAGTCAGGAATTAAGGTCTTTCCCCAACTTCCATATTTTAGTACTTTTGAAATTTTATTTTGTTAATTAATACAACATAATGGAGTCTAACTGCAAGGCAGCCACCTCGAACCCAGCTTAATTAGAGTAATAGACTTATGCATTCTGTTTCAAACGAATTGCAATGCGTCTGATTTTGGTCAATCCCATGGTCGCATGAGTCCTGCAAATCCAAAGCATTCAATGGACAGATCATGAATAAATGATCTACACAAGAGGCTAACTGATTCGTTGATTCAGGATTCGGAGTTGCGTCCTTGGCATCAACCAAAGAGATTACTGAAAGAAAAAAAGATGATTGGCTGTTAGGGGACAGCAACTAAACTTTGATAGTATTCACAGATCAACTGAGAAGTGACCAACATAGGGAAAAATGAAGGAACAGCAAGAAAAAAAATAAATATATATATATATATATATATATATATATGAAATATATGAATAATATATCAATATAGTTATGTTTATTGCTCCTTATTTTAACCTCTATTGGTTATTATTCTCACTTAAAATGCCCCTTTCAGTGTATTGCAAAACATATATATATATATATATATATATATATATATATATATTAATATTTATATTATGTATATATTTTGCAGTACCCTACTTTGCTCATATCTGCTCTTCTTGTTCATCCGACCATTTATTTTCTAACTCATTGACGTGTATGACACTTATATGACCTGAATCGCCAAATGATGAATTTCGGACTACCCGAATATTTTTTTTTTTTTATTGTATGAATTTATTTGTCCCAAAAATTTTTTTCCCACACAAGTTTTTTGCAGTCTATAATTTAATTTGTGTAAAATCTCTAAAGTAATGAAAAGTGAAAATGACTATGGCTCATCCAGTGACTTCAATTACAAAAGTAAAAAGATTCATTGTATATACGTAAACTCTCCAAAACTTTACACCTTCTAAATAAACATCTTGGCAATGAATGCCACAAAAAGACACCACTCATTTTGGCAATATGAAAGCAATCACGAGTCAGGCAAGATTAAGTATCAAGCATTTCCAAAAGGGGAATTTTAAATAAATAAAAAAAAAAAAAGCTAACGTTTTTCAGCACTAATCTACATTACTATACAAATAACGTAAATGCAGACCAAAAATTCTTTTTTTAATTATGGTATTTTGAAAGAAAACTAATTTGGAAAGCTGACAAGCCTGTGTGAAAACTTTTCCACACAGGAAGAAGCTATTTATTTGTTTTCTAATAATATCCTGAGGAAGGAAGAGCAAATAAATGGAATGTTACAAATCATACTAAAACGTATATTTTTGGTCTGGCTTTATTGCATGCAGGTAACAGACAATTTCACACTGGGCTCAACGCTTATCTTAATGATAGAGAATCCTGGACATGTTGTAAATAAATCAGGATGAATTAATGGGTTTCCCCAGGCACCATGGCCACTGCAGTGATTTGACGTGATCTGTATTCAGTGTATAAGTATGAAAGGCTGCGCATATGGAGTGTAACCCTTGTAAATCCACCTCCGGCAGCGTCATTAGGGTGCCATAATCTAGCCCAGAACAAGTTCTAGCTGATGTCAATTCTGTGCAAATTAGTGTGCTCAAAATGTCATCCAATCGCAGCTGAAGTTCTTAGTCAATGAATGGCAGTTGCAAAAAGTCAGAAGAGCCTGGGAACCTAGTCTACTATGGCAGTTGTTTGTGTTATATAGGTTGTAGAGAGGCTGGGAGACTTCTGCAGAATCTTGGCCTAGGGCCCCATATATATTAAAGAAGGCCATGTCATAGAAATATAGGAACATACATATAATTTCTCTGATTTAACTATGCACAATTTAATCTCCTGCAGCTTACTTGTGTTAAAATTGAGTGTGGAAGAGGAGCTTCAAAAGTGTATTTCTGGTGTTGGGAGGTGGGGAACTTTTAAAGGACCACTATAGTGCCAGGAAAACATGCTTGTTTTCCTGGCACTATAGTGCCCTGAGGGTGCCCCCACCCTCAGGGCCCCCCTCCCGTCGGGCTGGATGGAGAGGAAGGGGTTAAACTTACCTGTTTCTCCAGCGCCGGGAGGGGAGCTCTCCTCTTCCTCTCCGCCTCCTTTCCGCCTCCTCTCCGCCTCCTCTCCGCCTCCTCTCCGCCTCCTCGGCTGAATGTGCATGCGTGGCAAGAGCCGCGCGCGCATTCAGCCAGTCTCATAAGAAAGCATTTACAATGCTTTCCTATGGATGCTGGCGTCTTCTCACTGTGATTTTCACAGTGAGTAGCACTCAAGCGCCTCTAGCGACTGTCAATGAGACAGCCACTAGAGGCTGGATTAACCCTAATATAAACATAGCAGTTTCTCTGAAACTGCTATGTTTATAGAAAAAATGGTTAAACCTAGCTGGACCAGGCACCCAGACCACTTCAGAAAGCTGAAGTGGTCTGGGTGCCTATAGTGGTCCTTTAAGTCTAGACTGGACAACACTGACTAACTGCTACTTCCCTTTTGAATATTACATATTAAAAAGGTTCTTCCTAAATGTGAAGATGTAATGGTGTTACTAAAAGTAGTAAAGTTTTGGTGAACCTAGTTGCATGACAGTCAGCTTGAAAATGTTCTTCTCATACCTTCTTATAGTATAACCTGGTGCCTGGAATCCAGGAAATTGGCATTTAGGTAGCTGAGAGGGACCAGCAATGGAGTACAGGGATAGAGCAACATTGGGAAACATCTGTCTAGCGCTGGGGTAGATAAACTTTGACAGTCCAGGTGTTGTGAACTATATCTCCCAAAATGCTCTTGCTGCCTTAATGCTGGAACAACATCACATGAGATGTAGGCCACAACATTTGGAGTGCCAAGGATTGCCTACCCCCGGTCAAGTGTAAAGGAATCTGTGAAGATCTGTGAAATTTAAAAGCCCTCTAAGTGCCTTTTGGTCTTGGTCATGAAATATGCAGAATATTACATAATTGCATCCAATTATATTTCCAACACTGAGCAATGATCCTTTTAGATTGCATGTGTTTATAATAATCTGTACTTTCTTGTTTGCTGCTTAAAATACTTACACATATTACACAACAAATTGTTGAAAGCAAGAAGGATTTGTTTTTAGTAAACACATTTGTATTTAAAAGCTAGCCATTCGGTCTTAAAACCAAAGTGATGAACACAGTTGACAGGAAATCACCAACAATAAATTTATTTGGTTCTTTTGGGAGTTTCTCATAGGCATAAATCCTCTGTCTGTTTTTGGCAATTACAGGACTAATATTAGAAGTTGTATTTCAAGGTTTCCAAGCTAAAAAATTTCCACTGTACTTCTTCTGTGAAACTGTCACTAGTAGACTCATGCACAATGGAAAAATTTGGTTCGACTGAGCCAGTTTTTCCAAAAATTAAATTTAGTTCAGGACCTCCAATACTCTGATGGTTTGGCTAATATAATTATTGTCCATGAAAATATACAGGGAAACAATTCAGACAAACCAAAAAGGGCATGCAAATGGGCCAGTGTATTGAAATATATATATATATATATTGCAGTACACAATAGGCACATTTTCCAGATCAAATAATAACAAATATTCTGTACAGCAGGGGTAGGCTTTGGCATTCCAGATGTGGACTAGATTTCCTCTGTAGGTTTGACAACATAATGGTTGTAAGAGCATTATGGGAGATGTAGTCCACGACACCTGAAATGCTGAAGGTTGCCTCCTGCTATGGAGGGAAAAAGAAGAGCAGAAAAAAAATCTGTATTTATGTATTTTTATTAATTATATAGTATAGAAATATAGATAATTTTTAACTACACTTTCTTTCCCCTCTATTGGTCACTTTTTTTACATTGGCGTCAAATGAAGTAAACATTTAGTGTCTGTTACCTAGCCATCAATTATCATTTTTACCATCAATCATCTCTTTTAAAAAATGTTTTTTAGCGAATTTTCCAAATAAAGTTCCTGGCA
Organism: Pelobates fuscus; assembly: GCF_036172605.1. Lineage (NCBI taxonomy): Eukaryota > Metazoa > Chordata > Amphibia > Anura > Pelobatidae > Pelobates > Pelobates fuscus. The sequence goes on along the minus strand of NC_086327.1, from coordinate 17,871,852 downwards.
ATTGTCGAAAAAAATCGATGCTGAAAATGTCGATTTGTTCACATAGGAACCAAATCAGAATTTATCTGAACTGAATCAGAATCATCCAAAGTCAAATAAATAATTCATAAACAAAACAGTCGTGTTTCACTGAACAATGCCCCACTTCGGTAGCAAACTACTAATCGAACTAGAATGATTCCATCCCGGCATTAATTCAGACACATCCCATCCTTGTACGGAATTGTGCCTGTCCTCTCCCTGGTGGATCCCACTCACTAGCTATCATAGTTACATAGTTACATAGCTGAAAAGAGACTTGCGCCCATTGAGTTCAGCCTTCCTCACATTTGTTTTTTGCTGTTGATCCAAAAGAAGGCAAACAAAAAAAAAAAAAACAGTTTGAAGCACTTCCAATTTTGCAACAGGCTAGGAAAAAAATTCCTTCTTGACCCCAGAATGGCAGTCAGATTTATCCTTGGATCAAGCAGTTATTACCCCACATTGAAAGATTATATCCTTGAATATTCTGTTTTTGCAAGTATGCATCTAGTAGCTGTTTGAACATCTGTATGGACTCTGATAAAACCACTTCTTCAGGCAGAGAATTCCACATCCTGATTGTTCTTACAGTAAAAAAAACTTTCCTTTGCCTTAGACAAAATCTTCTTTCTTCCAGTCTAAACGCATGGCCTCGTGTCCTATTTAAAGTCCGGTTTGTGAATAGATTTCCACACAATGGTTTGTATTGGCCCCGAATATATTTGTATAATGTTATCATATCCCCTCTCAGGCGATGTTTTTCTAAACTAAATAGGTTTAAATTTGTTAACCTTTCTTCATAGCTGATATGTTCCATTCCTTTTATTAATTTTGTAGCCCGCCTCTGCACTTTTTCTAGTGCCATAATATCCTTCTTTAGAGCAGGTGCCAAAAATTGCACAGCATATTCAATGTGTGGTCTTACCAGTGATTTATAAAGAGGTAAAATAGAAACATAGAAACATAGAATGTGACGGCAGATAAGAACCATTTCGGCCCATCTAGTCTGCCCAGTTTTCTAAATACTTTCATTAGTCCCTGGCTTTATCTTATAGTTAGGATAGCCTTATGCCTATCCCACGCATGCTTAAACTCCTTTACTGTGTTAACCTCTACCACTTCAGCTGGAAGGCTATTCCATGCATCCACTACCCTCTCAGTAAAGTAATACTTCCTGATATTATTTTTAAACCTTTGTCCCTCTAATTTAAGACTATGTCCTCTTGTTGTGGTAGTTTGTCTTCTTTTAAATATAGTCTCCTCCTTTACTGTGTTAATTCCCTTTATGTAATTAAATGTTTCTATCATATCCCCCTGTCTCGTCTTTCCTCCAAGATATACATGTTAAGATCCTTTAACCTTTCCTGGTAAGTTTTATCCTGCAATCCATGAACCAGTTTAGTAGCCCTTCTTTGAACTCTCTCTAAGGTATCAATATCCTTCTGAAGATATGGTCTCCAGTACTGTGTACAGTACTCCAAGTGAGGTCTCACCAGTGTTCTGTACAATGGCATGAGCACTTTCCTCTTTCTACTGCTAATACCTCTCCCTATACAACCAAGCATTCTGCTAGCATTTCCTGCTGCTCTATTACATTGTCTGCCTACCTTTAAGTCATCAGAAATAATGATATTCTTGTCCCGAGAATGAATGCCTTTATTCATGCATGACAATACCCTACTGGCCTTGGCCACTGCTGATTGACATTGCACAAATTAATCTTCGATACAAAAAATACTTTGTGACAAACTTTGCAATATTTCCATCTTTCTCCTTTCTAGATTCAACAGAGCAGTATGAAAATTCCCAATAAAGGATTTATTATAAGAACCACACTTAGTAATTTATTTATGAACAATTACAGATGTATTGTAACTGTTTACATGCTGTGTTGCTGATATCTCAATGGCTGAGCACAAGGAGTGTGCCTAGTCAAACCAGGATGTCTGGTCAAACTGCCCCCCTGCCCTGCCCATTACCCAAAATACGTCACTGAACCAGTTTGGTTGTAGAAGATAATCAATGAAATTTGCTTTATTCTATACATCTCGCTGACACTACAGAAAACATTATTTTCCTTCTCATATTTAAATGTTGTAATTTTAAGTGTAATTGTGTTAAAGGTTCTATTTAATTTATACTTGTTTGATGAAAAAACTGTGTCCTAAACAACAAGGGAATAAAATATTTTTTGGACGTACATGCCAATTTCAAATGCTGTGTGTGCTATTTATGTACTGATACTGTAGAGAACATATGTACGCATGCAGGGAATAAATGTGAGTCTTTACATTTGTATCTAACATCTAATAGTAAGTCTGGAGTGTGGAACAATCCACATGTAAAAATAATTGGCAGAATTAAAATATCTAACACTGGTGTCTATCTCTAATCCCTGACATAAGGAGGTTACGTAGTGTGAGATCTTTCTAATTAAAGCAGGATCAAGACAATGAGCACACAATTAAACTAAAAACAGAGTGTTTAAAGAGCAACCTATTCAATTGAATATAATGGGATTAGATATGATTTAATACTAATCTTATATATGAATGATTCTTTTTTTTTTTTTTTTTTTAATTCTTTATTTTGTTGTGCATGAAGGTATAACAGTGCATATGTGGTACCCCGACGGCATTCCACACACGTTTTAATGACAAAAATAACATTGGGGTACAGAGGCAAGTTTGCACATTTTTTATATTATTATGAGAGGTCAGCTGTATGAGCTGTAGCTTAAGGGAGTATTCAACGCTTGAGACAAGATATAAGTAACGAGAGTCCACCATTTGTAAGCCCAGCTAGGTGTGGGTCGGTATTGGTCAGGCAGTCCTCTTTAGCCAATTCCCACTCTGTAAGGGGGCCACTGGGTGTTCTGAGAAGGTGTCCACAGAGGTGGGTAAGGGTGATGTGGGAGCTGTAGTGGGAGTCTTACCGGATATGGGTCTGGCACACAGGTCACCCAGTTCTGGGTCGGATCAGTGACCGAATTCGTGAGGCTGCTTGCTCGGGCCCCCTGTCTTGAGGCTATGGCTCTGTGAGAAACTTGGCAGCTGGAGCTCAGTCCCATTTTGTCCCTCAGGATGGGGGCTGCGTTTGCAGCGTGTGTAGCTTTGCGGCTCCCTGCTTTGCGGCTGTGGCTTGAGAGGGTACACCAGCTGTGCCTTCCCCTGATACCCTGGTCGGGTGAGTGGCTTGAGTGGCGTACTGGACTAGTGATTTCGCTCTCATGGATGTGGGGGTAAACATGTGGCTTGCCAGTATAGGTCTCCGCTTAGGCGCAATCCCCAATCTCGCTTGTGTGCTGTGTGTTGCTCCCACTCAAGTGCCTTGCTGAGAGGCTGCAGCTTTCCCTCTGTCCTGGGTCTGGTGCGGTCGCTGTATCTGTGTTCAGACGGCTGTTGTGGCTCCATATCGCAGGAGCCGTTATGCAGGTGCTCTGAGCCGCCGCCATCTTGGGTTTGGGCCTCGTGTGTCCAGCGCCCTGAAGTCTGCTTGCAGGTCGGCTTGAGTGCGCCCCAGCGTGGACCGGGATGACCCCCCCGGCCCAGAGGGGGGGGGAACAGGAGCCGGCAGGCATTCTACTATCCAGCGTGGGGCAGTATAGGAGGGAGACAGGGCAGCGGCCGTCCACCCCGCTCCCCCTAGAGTAGGCCGCGGCCTCCGAAGTCCCGTGCTTCCCGTGGGGGGATCCGAAACTCCCGATCTCGGGGTCCGCTACCCTTCCCACTGCTGTGTGAGTAGTCCCCTGCAGTTTGCTAGTTTGGATGGTCGCCTATGGTGGCTCAGAGATCGGGTTTCTCGGGAGCCCATCCGCCATGCGACCGGTCAGCATGGCGGTCCGGCCCCGCCCCCCATGAATGATTCTTTTTCAACAATTTAAGCTGTAAATAAGAAAATGGTGGACCCGTTATATGGTTTTGTCCTATCAGTGTGTAATGAGAAAAAGCTAGCAATTGGAGTCCATTGCATGACTTTCTCTAAAGGTCAATAAATGGCAATATGGATCAATTGGGTACATGTAGGGAATGTTTAATAGAGAGTTCATCATTAACTTACTCTACCCAGCATGTTCTAAAATGTTTTTTAAAGTGGTAACATGCTAAATGTTATTGGTATAGGATCTACTCATCTGAACACTAGGAAAGGACAGAAAAGACTGGCATATATTATATTGCAAGACCAGTTAACGGGGCTTTAGAACAAAGATGGTGCCACATCCAGAATGCAAAACCTCAACAATTTGTTAGTTAAATAAGGATGCCATTATCGGGTTCAGCTGCTACATTTGTAAGGGCTCCCTGCTTTGCGGCTGTGGCTTGAGAGGGTACACCAGCTGTGCCTTCCCCTGATACCCTGGTCGGGTGAGTGGCTTGTGTGGCGTACTGGACTAGTGATTTCGCTCTCATGGATGTGGGGGTAAACATGTGGCTTGCCAGTATAGGTCTCCGCTTAGGCGCAATCCCCAATCTCGCTTGTGTGCTGTGTGTTGCTCCCACTCAAGTGCCTTGCTGAGAGGCTGCAGCTTTCCCTCTGTCCTGGGTCTGGTGCGGTCGCTGTATCTGTGTTCAGACGGCTGTTGTGGCTCCATATCGCAGGAGCCGTTATGCAGGTGCTCTGAGCCGCCGCCATCTTGGGTTTGGGCCTCGTGTGTCCAGCGCCCTGAAGTCTGCTTGCAGGTCGGCTTGAGTGCGCCCCAGCGTGGACCGGGATGACCCCCCCGGCCCAGAGGGGGGGGGAACAGGAGCCGGCAGGCATTCTACTATCCAGCGTGGGGCAGTATAGGAGGGAGACAGGGCAGCGGCCGTCCACCCCGCTCCCCCTAGAGTAGGCCGCGGCCTCCGAAGTCCCGTGCTTCCCGTGGGGGGATCCGAAACTCCCGATCTCGGGGTCCGCTACCCTTCCCACTGCTGTGTGAGTAGTCCCCTGCAGTTTGCTAGTTTGGATGGTCGCCTATGGTGGCTCAGAGATCGGGTTTCTCGGGAGCCCATCCGCCATGCGACCGGTCAGCATGGCGGTCCGGCCCCGCCCCCCATGAATGATTCTTTTTCAACAATTTAAGCTGTAAATAAGAAAATGGTGGACCCGTTATATGGTTTTGTCCTATCAGTGTGTAATGAGAAAAAGCTAGCAATTGGAGTCCATTGCATGACTTTCTCTAAAGGTCAATAAATGGCAATATGGATCAATTGGGTACATGTAGGGAATGTTTAATAGAGAGTTCATCATTAACTTACTCTACCCAGCATGTTCTAAAATGTTTTTTAAAGTGGTAACATGCTAAATGTTATTGGTATAGGATCTACTCATCTGAACACTAGGAAAGGACAGAAAAGACTGGCATATATTATATTGCAAGACCAGTTAACGGGGCTTTAGAACAAAGATGGTGCCACATCCAGAATGCAAAACCTCAACAATTTGTTAGTTAAATAAGGATGCCATTATCGGGTTCAGCTGCTACATTTGTAAGGGCTCTTCCATGTCTTCTGTAACTCACTATTAACAGGGATGTCATTGAAGAAACTGTACTCTGCTGATGCATTGAGATTGCCTTGAGAAGGCATGAAGGTACACACTACAATGCCCAGAAACCCATGCTGTTCCCAGAAAACACTACTTATGGACTAAGCTTAGTAGCTCAATGAAAAGGTCAGTGATCACCTATATGACTATATGAGGCACATTCGGGTTAGTAAGAGCGCATAGCACAACCTGTACAGCCTGGTATGTATGTTTTTTTTTATTATTATTACTATGTCATTGTTTATGGAACAATGGATCAACTTTGGCCTGGAGAATCTCTTTAAATGAACATGCTAATCACCATAAACACTGCAGTGTGCCACACCATCATGCTTAGCTCAGACAGAGAGTTCCCAGGCTCTCATTGAGGCAGAAAGAGTCACCCAGCGGGCAGCAGGTAAGAAATCAAACCATTAAAAATACGGCTTTGCTACTTACATTGGGGCTACCAGCACCATAACTACTACAGTGATCTGTAATGGTTACAGCGTTTAGTAAATGTATCTAATATGGCCTGATATGTGATAAAGTGTAATGAGGATTGATACAATGTTTATAAAAAAGAACCGAGGAAGAAAATCAAGGGTCGCGTATCTTAACTGTATTTAAATTTTAACTGTGTCTCTGGCTGAGATACTACAGTAGTGTAGTAGTGATCTGGGTTTCTGGGCATATATTGGCCAGATTATGGTGATGTCATCACTGCCATTATTTTGTGTAATAAACGCACTCTGGAACCCTAACTTTGGCCAGAACCAGGACATCCAGGCCATGTCTCAGTCTCATTGTACCAGAAGATTTAGAATCCTGATCTACAGCATCACCAGGGATAATAACGTGTCTTCTAAATTCAAACAAAAGGCAATTCATTCTGCAAATTTACATGAAGTGGCCGAAAAAAATCCATCAAAATTGAATTACTGGCAAGTGGTAATTAATGATTGTTATACAAAGATGGAGAGACAATCGAGAAAGAAGAGAATGGCTATAATGAAGGAGATTATTGAAAATTCGAACAAGAATGGAATGCACAATGCGTAGAGTTAGAAGACAGACGTTTTTACCTGTAACCTTTTATCTGCGTTGCCAAGCAGGTATCTGCAACAAGCAAACATACGTTTAATTGTACCCTCTCTTCCTGCATATAATAATACATTATTTTTTACCTTCAACACGTAAGACAAATATAAAAGCAAGATGTTAGATATGATACTGAGGCATGTGCTATAAATCAACAGCTGAAAAGATAATTTAAAAAATAAAATTGAGGGATTGTCTTCAAACTGTAACAGTAAACATAATTACACACACAACAAAAAAATAAACTAGTAAAAACACATACATGAAAAAAAAGCACGAGCGATGTTATTTTAATCGAACACTACGAGTTAATTTCCACACTGAGGGGTAAAATCCAGCTGTTCAGTATTGTTAAAGCCTACAGCCAGTAGATCAGTGTAGATAAAAGGTCCTTCCATCGGTATTGCCTGCACAGTACCTCCACCTGCCTCCACTGGTACCGACCACCGGTCAGCATTTACTAATTTGTAAACATTGTTATTGTTCCGATTAATAACTATAACAACTCCGCCAGAACACTGTAAAAGGCTCACTCAGCATAAGTGCGCTTCATCAGAAACTGTCTGAACGAGTTGCCTTTAAGAGTTTATTCACTGCATTGTCATTGAAGTGGGTGTAAAGTTCGGTGAGCTAGCTACTGTGGCGGCAGCTAAAAATGGTGCGAACGAGGTTTAGAGAACATGTTCGTGATAGCCGAATAATACATTTACACCTTCCAAAGAAAACAATGCTTTATTTGTACTTTGTATTCACATTTAAAGCAAAGATAAATACTTTTTCTATCAAAGAGTTCTACTTCAGTATGCATTAACAAAAAAATCAAACAAGTAGTGATATTTATTTTTCCTCTAAATACACTGGGTGCAAACACCGTCAGCAGCTCTGTATGCTTCGATTACAGGATAGTTTGTTATCCAACACATATAGTGCAATTGATGACTTTTTAATTGGTCACAGATGAGCTTTATCCTTCTGCCTGCATCTGTTTCTAGCTAGACTCCATATATTCTCCCAGAGAGGGAAGGGTTACAGGGGATGGGCAAGGAGAGTGGATCACACACTTCAGATGAGCTAGGAGTTTTTCCTGTTCTATTTGCAGCTGTTTAGGACGCTGAACACTGCTCGCACTACAATCCCCTTAAGCTGGAGAAATCAGCTGGGAGAAAGAATCTTTACTTGTCAAACGATACATCAAGCCTCACCTGTCAAACACTACATTAGCGTTTGCGGAGCCAGGTAAGCGACTGCGCCAATCTCTATTTTAACTCCGGCTAGGATTGTAGTTGCCAAACTTTGTGCTGTTCTTACTAAATCCTAGTTATATCAGTATTCACAGATACGGGGTAAATAAATTATTGTCTAACAGCTACAGAACATTTCGTAAGATAGAATTTTATTTTTAGTATCTTGTTTCAGTTAGCGTTGGAAGTTAACCAGTTCTGAGCTTAGTACATTGTTCCTTATTCTGTATAACAGGATAATCATTCATAAGATATGAATAACAAAGTGAAAGGAGCAAAGACAGTGTGTCAGACAGACAGTGGGCAGGAAATGCTGCATCCGATGATGGGGGTTTATTTATTAAGCGTTGAATTGTACTGAATCGAAAAACGGAATTGAAATATTTTGGTTAAAGTAGTTGATTTGTACTAATTCTCCAACTCAACTGCAGCCACAGATGGACTGTTTTAGCCGGTACAATGCAATTTGGTTTTCAATTTGCCACCTGTAGTGTTCTGTAAAAGATTGACAAAGCTACATGCGTGTACAAAAAGGAAAAAGTATTAACCATGTAATAATGGAATTATAAAATCATTTTAATAATAGAAAAATAATATATTTCAGTATATACTTGAAGTCTAGTAACAGCTAAATGAGCCTAATTACTCGAATATGTGATTATTGTAATTAATTGTTTATTTGTATAAACATAGAAACATAGAAACATAGAATGTGACGGCAGATAAGAACCATTCGGCCCATCTAGTCTGCCCAATTTTCTAAATACTTTCATTAGTCCCTGGCCTTATCTTATAGTTAGGATAGCATTATGCCTATCTCTTGCATGCTTAAACCTCTACCACTTCAGCTGGAAGGCTATTCAATGCATCCACTACCCTCTCAGTAAAGTAATACTTCCTGATATTATTTTTAAACCTTTGTCCCTCTAATTTAAGACTATGTCCTCTTGTTGTGGTAGTTTTTCTTCTTTTAAATATGGTCTCCTCCTTTACTGCGTTGATTCCCTTTATGTATTTAAATGTTTCTATCATATCCCCCTGTCTCGTCTCTCCTCCAAGCTATACATGTTAAGATCCTTTAACCTTTCCTGGTAAGTTTTATCCTGCAATCCATGAACCAGTTTAGTAGCTGTTCTCTGAACTCTCTCAAAAGTATCAATATCCTTCTGAAGATATGGTCTCCAGTATTGCGTACAATACTCACCAGTGTTCTGTACAATGGCATGAGCACTTCACTCTTTCTACTGCTAATACCTCTCCCTGTACAACCAATCATTCTGCTAGCATTTCCTGCTGCTCTATTACATTGTCTGCCTACCTTTAAGTCATCATTATTAATTACTCCTAAATCCCTTTCCTCAGATGTTGAGGTTGGGACTCTATAAAATATTCTGTACTCTGCCCTTAGGTTTTTACATCCAAGATGCGCTATCTTTCACTTACACACATTAAATGTCAGTTGCCACAACTCTGACCATTTTTCTAGTTTACCTAAATCATTTGCCATTTGGCTTATGCCTCCTGGAACATCCACCCTGTTACATATCTTAGTATCATCCGCAAAAAGACACACCTTACCATCAAGACCTTCTGCAATATCACTAAAAAATATTAAAGAGAATGGGTCCAAGTACAGATCCCTGAGGTACCCCACTGGTGACAAGCCCAAGCTTCGAATATACTCCATTGACTACAACCCTCTGCTGACTGTCACTCAGCCACTGCCTTACCTATTCAACAATATTGGAATCCAAACTTAAAGATTGCAATTTATTGATAAGCCTTCTATGTGCAACAGTGTCAAAAGCCTTACTGAAATCTAGGTAAGCAATGTCTACTGCACCACCCTGATCTATTATTTTAGTTACCCAATCAAAAAAAAATCAATAAGATTAGTTTGGCATGATCTCCCTGAAGTAAACCCATGTTTTCTCTGATCTTGAAATCCATGTGTTTTTAGATAAGGCTAACAACATTGATATTACATTTTGCTATAGTTACTTGGGGTTTACTAACTAGTGTTGCATTAAATAGAACATTTTAATATTTCAGACTGTCAGATGAGAGGAAAAATGTGTCGACGGTGTTAGTATAAATTCCTGTTTAATGGTTAAATTGTTTACAAGGAAATGGAATCCATAACCAAAATGTTCCTCTGTTTATTTTTAATTGAAGTATTATATAATAACATGCTTCCCAAACTGAATGTGCAGTGTTTATAACACCATTGTAGGAAGAATGTTTGCCTGTGATAAGGCTCAGCAAGAAGTAAATGGACCCCATATGTTTTGTGGTTTGCGATTCATGTTTTATTATTTGATACATGTGTGTAAGTATTAAATCCATGTGTGCCTTTTCTTCCTTGGAAAATCCCCAAATAGAAGCTGCAGCAATACGCTTTTACTGCTAGATTTTTAAGGGACATTCCAGGTAACCTCAATTTTTACACTTTTTATATAAAACATATATTGCATATCTCTCTTCTCATTAGAATTTTTCTACATTAGCTGCCCCAATATTTTTAGTTAACTCTGCCCAGACCAGGAAGCGTTGAAAAAGCTTTTAACCAATCCTGGAACCATTATTTTCAATGGGAATACTAAGCCTAACCTATAAATCTCTGCTCACAGAGGGATAACTAGTTCAGTTTTACTTTTGAAATTGTATGAGTGGGATTGCTGCCCAAGCTGAGAGTCACAGTAAGTTTTACATCAGGTTAGCAATAAAAAGGTATACCGACATTTGATATAGAACCACCAACCTCATACACTTAACTCTGATTTAGGGCCAAAACCAAAGTTTACTCTCAGCCCAGCCCTCCTTTGCTGATGTCACTCCCACTAACTGCCAGGGGGAGAATTTGTGGGAGAAGGGCCTTAGGGGAGGACATGGGTAGTATGGCGGGAGCTGTGTCGCCATTGGACAGTTGTGACCAGCATGCTGTGTGCGCTGATGTCAGACATCCAATATGCACAGAATGGATATCACTGAAACCAGAACTTTTGTTCTCATATGGCTAAAGATGCCTCTATACACACACACTGACACACACATACAGATACACAGACACTTACAGATACACACACACTGACACACACATACTCACAGATACACAGACACTTACAGATACACAGACACTCACAGATACACACACACTGACACACACTCAAGCTATTTATTCACAAAAAAACACATAGAATAGTCAAGCAATGATCATCTAATTCTAATTTATTTGATGGCTTTCCAAGTCCAAAGGTATGTTCCCAAATATGTAACTACAGGTAAAGCTAAAAAGTGTCTAACAGCCTTGTGTATTCTTTAATGTGACAATGTAATGGTTAATTCATTCGAGTACAGCTTAGAAAATAAAAGGTTTGTTTGGGGGTGTTTAGAGATGCTAAATTGCCAGTTTTGTTGAAAAACTGTTGCAACATAATTTGTTGTTTTACTGTTCTAATGGGTTTAAAAACAATGGAATAAAAGAAAAAAATAACCTGGCAGCCTTTAGTGTTAAGTCCCGCTGTTTATGCACATCTATTGTTTTCAAACTTTGTTTGCCAGAGAAAATCACACGGCACAAGTCACGGAAAAGGAAAGTTTGAGAGATAGGATTAAGAATTCCGTCTGCACAATGTTAAAATGAGTCGAGTTAACCATTGCACCTATAAACAAAATTAATTTACCTCTTGGGTCGACCTCGTGGACTGTTCTCCAAAATGAATCCTTAGTTTGATATTGTTTACATTAAACAGAGGCTGGTGTCTGTGCTTTTGAAGTGATATACTTCATCGCTTTACATGCACTCCTTCTGAGTCCTTAAATTGGAACAATTTCATGATGCAAATGCTGTCTCTACTCCCCAGTAAGTTATAAATCCTGTATTCAGTTTGTACCAAAAATTTCAAAAGGTATCAACCACCCTGTGAGATCAACAGGGTTATCCCCTTTAAACTGCAGCACATTTAAATCAGAATGACCAATCCATACAGAATCCAGTTTACAATACAATGTGTGTAGGCAACAATTAATGATTTGAAAGAAATTGCAATTATCATTCCATGTGTCCTAATGCTTTTTAAAGACAAGCATCTTATTGGATTCAAGTAATCAGGATTGATAACTGCATTGAAGGAAAAACCTTTAAAAAAATACACATATTATTAGTATTGTTTTTTTTATTGAATTGTCTTGTAAACCAGAATAGAATTGTTTGTATTTTTTCTCCAATGCTTATTATACGTAGCTTGTGCAATATATATGTGACATATTGCATATAAGAACTTAGCAATACATGATTCCTTAAGGAACAGGTTGAAACAATAAACAAATTAACAAAAAACTGTTATTACACTCAAATGGCAAATTTGCATCTATCTTAGAACTATAATTAACACAATGTTCTGTTAGCCTTTAGCCTGACATTTGCTGACTAGGGTTGATAATAGTCAGATTCACATTTACGGTCTCTGGAACAGGCGGAACCAGTTACTGTTTGGCTGTTTCATGATGGATGTTCCAAGCCAAGAATTTTATAATATTGTTAGCATCACTTGCATAATTTCTCTGCTGCCCATAGAGGTAATGTAATCACTGAAGCAATAATCTCTCCAAACTGTTAACCCAGCGGTTCCCAAACTGTGTGCCGCGGCACCCTGGGGCAACGCAACGGGCACATAGGGGCGCAGCAGAATGTTTCCCTGTTGCTATGATTATAGCACAGGGAAACATAACTGTTGACCGTGACAGGGCCCTTTTAGTGTTTGCCGGATGAGAGGAAGTGACATCCTGTCACTTTCTCCCAGCATCATGCATGGAGACAGCATGGGAGGGAGAGGAGGCTCGCTGCCTAGGTGTTCTCTTTGACTCCGACCTCTCCTTCAAGCCTCATGTTCAATCCTTGCCTGCCTACAATATAGTATAATCGTACCTTTCTTCCAGTCTGCTGGTGCTGGCTCTGTCCCAGAACTGCCTACTTGGCTGAAATCGTCAGCAGTGATGTTTCAACCTTTTACATAAAAAAGCATTGGATTGACTTATATTGTCAATTCTGATGATCTCAGTCAAGGAGCTGGACTGGGGGAAGAGCCAAATGCCACCCTGGCCAGTCAGCATCTCCTCATAGAGATGCATTGAATCAATGCATTTCTATGAGGAAAGTTCAGTGTCTCCATGCAGGGGGTGGATACATTGTACAGCAGTGCCCCAGGAAGCACCTCTAGTAGACATCTGAGGAGTGGCCACTGGAGATGTCTCTAGGCTGTAATGTAAACAATGCCTTTTCTCAGAAAAGACAGTGTTTACAACGAAAAGCCTACAGGAACTGACTATACTCACTTCCCCACTTCCTCTCATCTAGCACTCCTTCCCTTATACTTGGGGATTTCAATATCCCAATCAATAACCCCAATTGCACTGATGCCTCTTGTCTGCTCTCTGTAACCTCCTCCTTTGGCCTTACGCAATGGTCCAATTTAGCAACCCATACAGCAGGAAACACGTTTGATCTTGCCTTCACCAACCTCTGTACTGCCTCTAATCTCTCCAATATTCATTTTCCTCTATCTGACCACCATTTGCTGACTTTTGACATTGGCATACCTAAGACCCAATTGACACCACCGTCTGAACATCACTCTCACAGAAACCTCCAATGTCTTGACCTAGAGCATTTCTCCACTAATCTCCAAACTCTCCTTTTACCTATCTCAAACCTCATCTGTCCTAGTTCTGCAACCTCCTTCTACAATTCCACCCTCTCCTCTCAACTAGACATCATGGCACCTTGTACATTTAAACGTCGCAGGCCCCCCCAACAACAACCCTGGCACACCAAGCTCACTCGATACCTCCAAAAATGCTCCAGAACTGTTGAACACTGTTGGAGAAAGTCTCACTGTGCATGTGACTTTCTCCACTATAAATTTATGCTGAGCTCATACAGCTTGGCTCTTTCTTCTGCAAAAGGTAATTACTTCAATACCCTCATAACCACACTCTCCCGCAAACCCAAACGACTATTTTACACATTCAACTCTCTTCTTCGCCCTGCTGTTCCTCCTCCACCTACTAACTTGACCGCCTCAGACTTTTCAACTCACTTCACTGACAAAATCTCTACAATCAGAGAAGAGATCTCTCATCTTTCTTCTTCCCCTTACAATACTTCCCCTAACTTCACTCCCTCTGCTGTTCTATGTTCATTCGCACCCGCTACATTGGAAGAGGTTTCTGCTCTGCTCCAGTCCTCCCGCCCCACCACCTGCTCCCTAGATCCAATTCCCTCGCATCTCATCCGTACTCTGTCTTCTTCTCTTTCTCCACCTCTAACTAAAATTCTCAATCTCTCTCTCTCCTCTGGTATATTTCCATCGCCCTTCAAACATGCAACTGCAACCCCAATTCTAAAGAAGCCCAATATTGACCCTAACTCCCCATCCAACTATCGACCTATCTTGCTACTGCCTTTTGCATCCAAGATCCTTGAAAGAATTGTGTATGCGAGATTGACAGACTTCCTCGAGTCCAATTCTCTGCTAGACCCAGTCTGGTTTCCACGCTAAGCACTCTGTGGAAACGGCACTGACCAAAGTATCCAATGATCTACTCGCTGCAAAATCTCGTGGTCATTACTCTATCCTAATTCTCCTTGACCTGTCTGCGGCTTTTGACACTGTTGATCAACAACAGCTTCTTCTCATCCTCCGCAATATTGGTCTAAAAGATATTGCTCTCTCCTGGTGCTCCTCCTACCTCTCCCAGCGCTCTTTCAGTGTTTCTTTCTCTGGCTCTGCTTCTTCTCCCCAACTCCTCTCTGTTGGTGTCCACCAAGGTTCAGTCCTTGGTCCCCTACTGTTTTCCATCTATACTGCCTCCCTTGGTAAACTCATTAGCTCCTTTGGCTTCCAATATCATTTCTATGCAGATGACACGCAAATCTACCTGTCCTCTCCTGATCTCTCCCCGCCCCTCTTGACTAGTGTTTCTGACTGCCTCTCTGCTGTTTCTAACTGGATGGCTGCCCACTTCCTTTAAACTAAACTTGACCAAAACTGAAATTCTGGTCTTTCCTCCCTCAAGTGTTGTTACTCCTGTGTCTGTCTCCCTCCAAGTCAACGGTGCAACCATCAGCTCCACCACGCAGGCTCGCTGCCTAGGTGTTCTCTTTGACTCCGACCTCTCCTTCAAGCCTCAAGTTCAATCTATCGCCAAATCCTGTCATTTCCATCTCAAAAACATTGCGCGCATCCGCCCCTACTTAACGCCAGATGCGACTAAGGTGTTGTTACATTTCACTGTCCTTTCTCGCCTTGACTACTGTAATCCACTTCTCAGTGGTCTTACGTGCTCCCAACTTGCGCCGTACAGTCCATAATGAATGTGGCGGTGAGGATCATCTTCCTGTCCGCCCGCACCTCCCATGCCTCACCCTTCTGTCAGTCCCTACATTAGCTTCCTATAAAATATAGAGCTCAATTTAAAATTCTGGTTCTTGCTTTCAAATCTCTACATAATGTTGCTCCCACCTATCTATCCTCCCTTATACACAAGTATGTCCCGTCTAGGCCCTTACGATCTGCTGAAGACTTACGTCTATCTTCTGTCCGTACTCCCACCTCTTATGCTCGCCTTCAAGATTCCTCAAGGGCTGCACCATTCCTGTGGAACTCACTTCCCTCCTCTGTTAGATGCTCACCCAGTCTCCACTCCTTCAAAAATCATTTAAAACCCACTTCTTCATAAAAGCATATCAATTAAACTGTTAATAGCTCCCAACTGATTCCTCTTCTGCAACTGTCACTAGTCTAATACTATCCTTACCTTTTGTGTCATTTTACCCCACTCCCTCTAGCATGTAAGCTCATTGAGCAGGGCCCTCAACCCCTCTGTTCCTGTGTGTCCAACTTGTCTGGTTACAACTACATGTCTGTTCGTCCACCCATTGTAAAGCGCTGCGGAATTTGACGGCGCTCTATAAATATCATAATAATAATAATGAGAACAACTATATTAGGCTGGAGTTGTTCTGGTGACTAAAGTGTCCCTTTAAATTTGAAATTCAGTTTGAATTTTATATGAATTCCCAACAATTCTCACTTTTGTAAAAAGTGTATTCGGAAAATGCTTAGTGTGTGTGTTTGAACACTGCATTACATAGAGTGGGTTAGCATGAGAAGACATAAGGTAACGCTTGTCAGCAACGCAGCAGAACTAAGTGTGTAAGTGTGTAAGTAATTTTTTTTTTATTTTGGCAGGTGATAAATGACAATACAGCAGTTTCATTGCATCACAATATATCAGCATGTGCAGTATTTGCAAACAATGATGTCTAGAGTGTTCACCTATTTTTTGTTTAAGTGATAACTATCGGTAAATGAGTGGTGCCCAGGAGCTTGGTGGTGGATAGTCGAAGTGTCCGTCTTTTTCTTTGTGTAGGCTAGTGTCATGGCCGTTACTTGCATTGCCTGTCTCTTCCGGGTTGACGGACTGTAGCCACACCCCCCTCTGACGCGGTCTCATTGCGCTACATAATGCGACCGCGCCAGGCAACAGACGCTGGATTAATGAACAGTGTACCGCGGAATTATACCGGCTGCAACTTTTGTCTTCAAACCTTACCTGTGTACCGAACCGGACTCGTAAACGACTATCCTCCTTCCCCTTACTCGACCACGGCTAGCACTTGACTCCTCTCGACATCTATCCACGGAACCGCTCCGGAAGGCACTCTGGAACCAACTTCAAATCCTCTGGAAGCTAAGTCACCTCGTTGAATTATACGAACTTTCCCTAACTACTGAGCAAGCACAGCCTGCTCACTCTTCCTCTTATCGTAATAGGAGTAATTCCTAATCATTTACCATTCTACCACCATACAAGTAATCTAAAACGAATCTCTGCAAGTTCAAGCTAAATTGCTTCCTTCATATTATTGCTTCAATTCAATTGTATAATTAATCTAAGAATCAACTCAGCAACTTGAACCATTTAAAGAAACAGTACCTGTGTTTATGCAATCAAAATTATTAAAGACACAGTATCAGTTAAACTTCCTGGTGAACAGTCATCTCTTTATTTTCTCAACTTCTAACCTTCACATCTAATAAATCAGAAATCTGCAGTTGAGCTCCTTCAAACTCTATGTAAACGTTACAGCTAGGAAACATGAGGTCTATGTGTCTGTGGCATTAGTGGGTCTCCCGGGTGTTGTGTGGCCTCTAACCCATGAGGCTATGGGAGGGGGAGGATATTGTGAGCTTTAAACCCCCTATATATATGATCTTTTGGAGCGTTGAGAGCTAGCTATCTATTGGGGGTGTGTTTATGTCGCTATAGCAGCACTTGGTGGACCGCCGTGTGGCGGTTGTATGGTAATCAGTTGTATCTAGGCATAGGTATGCATGTGTAGGTAACAAGGTCAAACCTAGGTAATGTATAAAAGCATAAGATAAAACTAAAACAGAAACAGTTGGTTCTTTTCCAGACTTTAGGTACTTAAGTCAGTGAGTCCCGATCGTTCCCTGGCACAAAGGGAGTGATTGCCGTTACGTCCCATTGGTGATCGGGGCTCGTCGATGGGGTTGCTTCCGTTTTGCCCAGGGACTGAAGGAAGACCGGTCCCTCTGTGGGGCTTGTTGCTCGCAGGGCCTTTCCCTCTTGAAATACTGTGAGGCTAGTCCCGCAGTTTGTAGAGCTGCAGTTATGGGCTTCATTGATTTTCTCCACAATAGAGTGGGCCTGCTGAGGTCTTGGAAAAGGGTAATGTTGTGTGTTTCAAAGTGGAGCGGGGTTTTCCCTCTAAGTGCCGTGAGGAGCCTTTGCTTATCTGCAACGGTTTGACAGCACAGGATTATATCTCTAGGTGCCGTGATGGGCGCTTGTGAGGATTTTGTGATGCGGTATGCACCGTCGAAGGCGAATTGTTTGGCGGATTTCGCAGGTAAGATGGTTGCTGCCAAACGCCTTATGAAGTGGGAAATTTCTTCCGAGGGGAGCGAGTCTGCTACCCCTCGGATTTTTAGGTTACGTTGCCTTCCTCTGTCATCCAAGTAGTCCACTCGCGTGGATAGTGAGGTATGTAATGCTCTTAGTTGCTGGACAGATTCATTAAGGGTAGTCATCCCTTGATTGAGATCCTGTATGTCCTCCTCTGTAGCCTGTACCCTGTCAGTCACTGCCTGCACCTCTGTCTTGACCACAATGTTTTAGAAGTGCATAAGTAAATTGTAAATGTCCTGCTTTGTGGATGGGGCTATTCCGTTTGCTATGGCTGGGGCCTCAGGTATTACTATTCCCGCCGTGGGTGGCATTGGGGTAGTCTCTGGCTGTGTAGCTGTCATACCTCTTGTGCGTGCAGGGGCTGCCAGCATCTGGCCGATGTCTTGCCCGTCTTTTGGGGTAGGTGGAGTGGGCTTTTTGCGCACCATGTCTGGTTCTTTTGTTGTCTGGGTTTGTTGTCTGTTTGCCGTTTGCAAGTTACCTCCAGTGTCCAGGAAGCCCCAGTAGGCCGCGCTCAGGTCCCGCGGTATTCCCGCGCTGTAGGCCCTGTTTCCCAGCAGTCGGTTTTTGCCACTCGTGGGGAAAATTAATGGCATCTGCCTGCTCGGGACCGCTTCCCCTGTGAGATGGTAAGGTTTTTTCGCCGGTCAGGCTCTCGGTTACAGTGATTTTGTCGCTTTATTTGGTGGCGTGCTCGGAGATAAAAATGGAAACACAAAAAGCAAGGCAACAACCCCTACTAAGGGGACAACTGATGTGCAATAAATAGCATCTAAATAATTTAAACAAACGGTAAAAAGGAAAATAAATTTACTGAATGTTTAGCACATATACAGTAGTTGTATCTATGTGTGTGTGATGATAGATAGACAGAAACATGTTATTTATTAGTATCTCCAGAAGCCCTTGAATTATATTCCTTTAATGCTTGTTTTGCAGTTATCTATCTTTTATATTAGATGATTAAACAATTATTGTTTGTAAAGATTAGTTTTAGAGTGGTGAAGTGGTTAATAGTTTGTGTAAGGGTATTGTAGTGGCTTAAGTTTAGTGTTAATGTAGTGTAGGGGTTAATGTATAATGTAGGAGTTATGTAATGTAAGAGTTATGTTTAGTGTTAGTGTAGTGTAGGGGTTAATGTATAATATAGGAGTTATGTTTAGTGTTAGTGAAGTGGTTAATGTATAACATAGGAGTTATGTTTAGTGTTAGTGTAGTGTAGGGGTTAATGTATAATATAGGAACTATGTTTAGTGTTAGTGTAGTGTAGGGGTTAATGTGTAATATAAGATTTATGTTTAGTGTTAGTGTAGTGTAGGGGTTAATGTGTAATATATGAGTTATGTAATGTAAGAGTTATGTTTAGTGTTAGTGGTGTGTAGGGGTTAATGCATAATATAGAAGTTATGTTTAGTGTTAGTGTAGTGCAGGGGTTAATGTATAAAATAGGAACTATGTTTAGTGTTAGTGTAGTGTAGGGGTTAATGTGTAATATATGAGTTTTGTAATATAAGAGTTATGTTTAGTGTTAGTGTAGTGGTTAATATATAATATAAGAGTTATGTTTAGTGTTAGTGTAGTGTAGGGGTTAATGTGTAATATATGAGTTATGTAATATAAGAGTTATGTTTAGTGTTAGTGTTGTGTAGGGGTTAATGCATAATATAGAAGTTATGTTTAGTGTTAGTGTAGTGCAGGGGTTAATGTATAATATAGGAACTATGTTTAGTGTTAGTGTAGTGTAGGGCTTAATGTGTAATATATGAGTTTTGTAATATAAGAGTTATGTTTAGTGTTAGTGTAGTGTAGGGGTTAATGTGTAATATAAGAGTTATGTTTAGTGTTAGTGTAGTGTAGGGGTTAATGTGTAATATATGAGTTATGTAATATAAGAGTTATGTTTAGTGATCGTGTTGTGTAGGGGTTAATGCATAATATAGAAGTTATGTTTAGTGTTAGTGTAGTGCAGGGGTTAATGTATAATATAAGAACTATGTTTAGTGTTAGTGTAGTGTAGGGGTTAATGTATAATATAGGAGTTTTGTAATATAAGAGTTATGTTTAGTGTTAGTGTAGTGTAGGGGTTAATGTGTAATATAAGAGTTATGTTTAGTGTTAGTGTAGTGTTGGGGTTAATGTGTAATATAAGAGTTATGTTTAGTGTTAGTGTAGTGTAGGGGTTAATGTGTAATATATAAGTTATGTTTAGTATTAGTGTAGTGTAGTGTAGGGGTTAATGTATAATATAGGAGTTTTGTAATATAAGAGTTATGTTTAGTGTTAGTGTAGTGGTTAATGTATAATATAGGAATTATGTTTAGTGTTAGTGTAGTGTAGGGGTTAATGTGTAATATATGAGTTATGTTTACTGTTAGTGTTGTGTAGGGGTTAATGCATAATATAGAAGTTATGTTTAGTGTTAGTGTAGTGCAGGGGTTAATGTATTATATAGGAACTATGTTTAGTGTTAGTGTAGTGTAGGGGTTAATTTATAATATAGGAGTTTTGTAATATAAGAGTTATGATTAGTGTTAGTGTAGTGTAGGGGTTAATGTGTAATATAAGAGTTATGTTTAGTGTTAGTGTAGTGTAGAAGTTAATGTGTAATATAAGAGTTTTGTTTAGTGTTAGTGTAGTGTAGGGGTTAATGTGTAATATAAAAGTTATGTTTAATGTTAGTGTAGTGTAGGGGTTAATGTATAATATAGGAGTTTTCTAATATAAGAGTTATGTTTAGTGTTAGTGTAGTGGTTAATGTATAATATATGAATTATGTTTAGTGTAAGTGTAGTGTAGGGGTTAATGTATTATATAGGAACTATGTTTAGTGTTAGTGTAGTGTAGGGGTTAATTTATAATATATAAGTTTTGTAATATAAGAGTTATGTTTAGTGTTAGTGTAGTGTAGGGGTTAATGTGTAATATAAGAGTTATGTTTAGTGTTAGTGTAGTGTAGAAGTTAATGTGTAATATAAGAGTTTTGTTTAGTGTTAGTGTAGTGTAGGGGTTAATGTGTAATATAAAAGTTATGTTTAGTGTTAGTGTAGTGTAGGGGTTAATGTATAACATAGGAGTTTTCTAATATAAGAGTTATGTTTAGTGTTAGTGTAGTGGTTAATGTATAATATATGAATTATGTTTAGTGTAAGTGTAGTGTAGGGGTTAATGTGTAATATATGAGTTATGTAATATAGGAGTTATGTTTAGTGTAGTGTAGGGGTTTATATTTTATTTAGGAGTTATGTAATATGAGTTGTGTAGTGTAGGGGTTAATGTATAATATAGGAGTTATGTTTAGTGTTAGTGTAGGGGTTACGTGTAGTGCAGAGCGTTTGGGTAATATTGGATTAGAGTATAGTGTGATGCGCAGCGTTTTGTTTTTTTCTATATCGGTTGTATAGAATTGACAAGGTAATTCTAAATTTTTTACGATCTTTTGAATTAAAATTTGATTTTGCTCTGCCAGTTACTCCTAGTACTTGATTTAGTTAATACTCATGGATGTTGATTTGTAGGTCTTGTTTATAGCTAAATATGAAACACACACACAATTCCATGCCTTGTAAGTAACAATTCTTTAGGGGTTCATTTCTAATGGAATGTGTCAAAGTGTCTGCCAAATGGTGCTGTGAAGGGGCAGCAACATATTGCTATAAAAAGATTCAATATAAGATGACAGACTGAGTTTGAATAAGTCGGTAAAAAGGGTCGCGGTCATCAACCAAAACTACAATCTATAATATTGATAAAATGACCTCTGTACTATAAAATGCTAATTCTTGGAGTACATTTTTTGAAATTTTCCAAAAACGCTCATTGAGCTTAACTCATAACTTTCCAGAGAAAAAAACTATTAAAGGTAGAAATATGTCTATTACATCTGAAAAATGAGAACTTACTATGTGTGGGGGGTTTAATTACTAAACGCGGAATTGTGTTGTATTGAAAGCTTTATTGCTAAATTTAGTCTAAAATAGTCACTATAGCCGGAGTCGGATCATTTTTCTAGATCTGCATATTTTACCTAAAATTTTCCGTTTCGTTTTTGAGTCACTAGAATTCAGTGTCTAATAAATAGTTTTTCTTGCATTTTCCCATAATGTTTTGCTAATTGCTTTTTACTAAATTGAGATTAATGTTCTATATAGGGAGCAGTTTGGCTTCAATCCTAATGTTTATACTACCATATAATAGTAATGTCATTAGATATGGGAAATAATAAACATACATTTCTTAGAAACAACTACTAGAAAGAAGAAAATTGTGTTATTTTTTCATCACTTCTTCCCTTGTGCTAGTCGTCTATCTGTCATAAAACGTGTTATTATCATATAGCTGTGCTTAGTCCAAACTAAGCGTCACTACAGTTTGGAAAGTGCATACAGAGATTTATTTATAACACAATGTGGTTTATTAACTAGACAATGAGTTGTGAAAGGATTTCCCAAAATAGCTAAGATGGGAAAAAGCTAGATTTGAGAGTTTTCCAGTTTGTCTCTTTAAAGGGACATGCCAGATTGACTTTGATCCAAGCTGTATTTTGTTACATTTCGCTCAAACACTGAAAGGGCTACGTTAGTATTAGCAATGTTACTGTTATAACATTTAAGCGTGGCTAATCTGATTGAGCGTTTTATTTTTTCCCTTTAACAAGTCTTTAGTTGTATTGAGCTGAGAGAGAATCTTTTTTGTTGTTAAGTTGCCCATTTTTTATCTCCACCGGAGCTATTTTTAAATGTACAGTTTATTGACTTCTCTCATGTGGTTTATGGAGCAAAAATGGAACATCTGCCAGTAACCTTTAACCGAGATTAACTTGTGCTAGCAGGTGTTGAGTCAGGCATGTGCTATTAATTCCACTGTCTACAGAGGTGTGAAGTTAAATCTTACTATCTTATTGAATATGCTATAGTTCTTGAGTCAACTGGCACTGCCCCACCATTCAGTATTAAAGCATTTGTGAAGAGTTTAATGAGGCAGTAAAGGCACCAAAATAATTTTAGCTTAATGAAGCAATGTTGGTGTATAGATTATGCCCCTGTAGTGTAACTGATCAATTCTGTATCATTTAGGAGTTTAATCCCTTTTGTTTCTGTTTATGCAGCCCTCACCACAACTTCCCTGAGTGTGACTCACACAACCTGCATTGTCTTTTTAATTTCCATCAGATGTTGACTTGCTTTAATAGTTTTTATCTCTTGCTCTGTAAATTAAACTTTAATCACACACATGAGGATCGTGCAGGGTTTAGAAGTCTAATAACAGAGAAGGGGATAAGACATTCTAAATTAAAGGACCACTATAGTGCCAGGAAAACATGCTCGTTTTCCTGGCTCTATAGGGTCCTTGGGTCCCCCTCACCCTCTGGGTCCCCCTCCCGCCGGGCTCTAGGGTGAGGAAGGGGTTAAATTCCTACCTTTTTCCGTGCGCACATTCAGCCTGTCTCATAGGAAAGCATTCTCAATGCTTTCCTATGGACACCGGTGTCTTCTCACTGTGAAAATCACAGTGAGAAGTACGGAAGCGCCTCAAGCGGCTGACAATGAGACAGCCACTAGAGGCTGGATTAACCCATATGTAAACATAGCAGTTTCTCTGAAACTGCTATGTTTACAGCAGGCAGGGTTAATCTTAGATGGACCTGGCACCCAGACCACTTCATTAAGCTGAAGTGGTCTGGGTGCCTAAAGTGGTCCTTTAAACAAATTGTGCAATAAAGGAAGTTTTAACATTAGATCTCTCTTTGTAGGAAGTGTTTAGGAAGGCTATACAAGTAACATGAAGTGTGACTAGTGCATAAGCAAAATAATTTAACTCCTAAATGGCAGAGAATTGAGCAGTGAGACAGCAGGGACATGATCTATATACGCAAACTGCTTCACTAAGCTAAAGTTGTTTTGATGTCTACAGTGTAACTTTAACACTAAATGTGATGGTCCATGGCCACCCACAGCCCGGCCCCGACTGAAAGTATGGCTTAGACAGAGATTACACACTTCCTTAGCTATACCAATTCATACCAGCAATGGCTCGCTGTAATAGGCTGAGAGCAGTAAGCTGACACTCTCAACCAATCATAACCACCCATTGCTGCTTGAGCTAATACTTTCTCATTAGCCGGAGCAATACTGAAGGGATGGGCTGCTGGGGACTTTCATTTTGCATTAAAAAACAGTTTAAACATTCCAATACAACTTTACACCGAATGGTTAATCGAGTCACTATAACATCAACAAGATGAAGTGGATAAAATGTGCAGATTATCTCTTTAAGTCCAGGCAGGCCACTGTTACTTGATTGCATTATCCTCTTCACTGCCAACCATTTTTTGTTTGTATAAATAACAAGAAAACATATAATAATAGTAATGCAGCAAATTGAACTTCAGGAAAACGTAAAAATATATTATTATGTAAATGTACAGAATTTGTATTTTTCAGTCTAACAGAATGTTTCTAATATTGTGTACCTGTGTGTGTCTGACATTGCGGACGTGTGGATCTGTTTGTATTCTCAAAGAGATATGGTTATAACCGGTTATATGTATGTATCTGTGGGTGGCAAGGAGTGTATATCTCGGTTGGGGACACAGAGGCCCTAGGAATTCTGATGGCAGTTCTGCATGAGAGTATAACACATCTACAAAAAAAAAAAAAATTTCTATACATACAGCTCTGCCACAGAATCATATGGCAGTAGACCAGGATCTAAGGCCACATCTGCCTTTGCCCCCCCAAGCCCTGATAGAATGTTTAGGAAAAAAAATGCTTGTTAACTGAACCACAGGATATTACAGAGGATTTAGTCTTTTCCAAATCTTTCAAATGTAAATGATAGCTAGGCATAAAATGTCATTAAATTCAGCAGCTTTCTGGCAAAGCTTAGTGCATAATTAATTCACATCTTTAAAGTGTATATTCTTTTGCAAAATTACCAACTAATGGGGAGTCTCTAGGGAGCTCCCATGCATAAAGTAGTTTTTTGCTTTTGTGAAATACTCAAAAATGATTTTAAAATTTTCAAAACTATAGATGTAACCTGTTCGCTGGCATTATTACTATTTTTACCTTTATATAGTGCTAACTCATCTTCTCATATTGGCTAATTCCATCATATCTTCTCATTGGAAGTCACCCACTGTACCAACTGTGGGCGAGGTCTTATTTCTCATTTTTTAAAATAAAAGGTGTGAATTGGCTTTTTGTGATTCATCTACTTTCACATCTACTGTATATTGCAGCATGAATGGTCAATGATGTGAAAGATAAATTCAGACTTTAACTAGGTTCCCACCTGATTTAATACATATTCTTTTTTCTGATTGCATTTTTTTTGCATCATGCTGTTATTAATTAGTTGGCTCTTTATTTTATTTTTGTACATAGTTTACTTATTTCATATACAAATATTTATAATATTTATATGTATGTTATTTGATTGCTTGTTTAATTTTGACAATGGTTCATAATTAATTATATATATGCCAATGTTGCATGATGCGCCACAGTCAATAATAAAAAGTCCAGTTAAAAGGAAAAAGTCCAAATATTTTATCCTTACAAGTGGTCTTTGGTGATGAGGTCTTCTACTATTGTAGAGGATCCACTTTATATGAAAGATAAAAAGAGAGAAGGACAACCAATGGTGCAGTATGTAAAATTCAAATGTAGACGTAAAGGAGTAATAATATAAAACTCACATTTACCAGAGCTAATAACCAGCTCTGGGGTGAAGCGCATACAGCGGTTTAATCCCCGCTTATAGGATATAAATGGATACCTCTCCGTCAATGTTGTCCAATTCTCGGATAAAAAGAGACAACCAATAGTGCTCACTGTAGGGTAATGTTGATAAAAGAATAAAATAATGTACTTACAAGACAAGAGCAGACCAACTGCTCTGTGATGACAGCGTGGGTGGATTTATCCCCACCTAAGGATTTCTTTAGGTACAGGAAACTTCCAAAGATGTATTTCAAAGGTTTTGCATAAAACCAATAAAAAGTTAATAAAATAGTGCTAAATAGCCAGGGTAAAAAAGATTATGTGTCTATAAAAAAGATAATTGGCACAATAAAATGACCAAAACATACTTTAATATATATAAAATAACACAATATTAAATATCCATAACGCGTTTCGTCAAAAAGACTTTTTCAAATGGAATAACATTGTTGCATGATGTTTTATATTATTTTAAAGCATTAATAAAAATATTCGACGTATATAGTGCCAACTTATTCTATAGCGCTTTATATTCGAAAAATAGGGAAATTTAACAAGATGAGCCAAATGGTTCTTAGCTGCCGTCACCTTCTATGTTTCTATGTTTTAAATGTGAGCAAATAAATAAAACATTTAAGATATTGAATGCCTAACTAGCACATAAATGTATGAAATCTTGGTGTGCTAAAAAAGATTTTATATTCTAGGTGGGGTCGGAAATAATAACACAGGAGCAAAAATACCATTTGTGTTACACACAGTTTCTGATATAAATGTGCGTTGATCAGCCATAACATTAAAACCACTGGTGGAGTGAATAGCATTGATTATATTGTTACAATAACAATAAGGGATGTGATATACTAGACAGAAAAAATGGGCAAGCAAAAAGATCTGAGTGACTTTGACATGGGCCAAGTAGTGATGGCTAGTCAACTGGTTCATTGCATCTCCAAAACAGCAAGTCTTCTGAGGTGGCTCCAATTCAGAGTGGTTAGTATTTACCAAAAGTGGTGTAACAAGGACAACGGTGAACTGGACGCAGAGTCATGGGCGGCGAAGGCTTAATTATGCACAAGGGAGTAAAGGCTAGCCTGTCTGATCCAATCACACAGAAAGGCAACTGTAGCTCAAATTGCTGGAAACGTAATGCTTGCTGCAATAGAAAGGTGTCAGAACACACAGTACATTGCAGTTTGCTGCATATGAGGCTGGTCTGAGCAACCATGGTGATCCCTGTCCATTGGCGAAAGTGTTTTCAATGGGGACATGAGCATCAGAACTGGATCGTAGAGCAATGGAAAAGGTTGCCTGCTTTGATTAACCACGTTTACTTTAAGATAAGAGGGAAGACTGGGCGCATAGTTTACCTGGGGAAGAGATGGCAGGAGGATGCACTATGGAAAGAAAGCAGGCTGGCATTCATATGGATGTTACTTTCACACATACCACCTATTTAGAGATTGTTGTGGCCATTATGACAAAGATGTTCTCTGATGACAGTGGTCTCTTTCAGCAGGATAATAAACCCTGCCACACTACACAAATTGTTCAGAAATAGTTTGATAGTTTCAAGGTGTTGCCCAGATCTCAATCCTATTGTTTCAAGGTGTTGCCCAGATCTCAATCCTTTTGTGCATCTGAGGAATGTGCTGGCACAACAAATCGAATCCATATAGGTGTCACCTAGCAACTTGCAGGACTAAAAGGATCTGCTGCTATTGTCTTGGTGGCAGATACCACAGGACACATTCAGGGGTCTTGTGGAGTGCATGCTATGACACATCAAAGCTGTTTTGGCAGCACAAGGGGAACCTTCACGATATTAGGCAGGTGGGTTTAATGTTGTGTCTGATCAGTGTAGAAATTAAAAGCAGAAATACACACAATATACATGGGGTGATTTTGAGAGTGAAAGAATATAAAATCTATTTTTTGTTTACATTTTGTTTACATTACATTTTATTGACTTACTCAATCCACTTTTTTCTTGTCAAATCTATGCATTCTAATTAAATATTATGGAGACCAGTCATATTATAAAATAAATATGGGGAAGACACAAGCTCACCCATTTTAGATGGAAATATAGATACTTTGCAGAATACATTCTCATTTCAGTGGCACAAAGATTATATAGCATATTTAGGAAAAAAAATTACGGTAAATCCACGACTCCTGAATTATTCTAAGTTAGGTAAGGAAATCTACGATAAAATATATATATGGAAAGATAAATATATCTCTTAACTAGGGCGCATACCTTCAGTTAAGATGCCTTTGCTACCAGAAATGCTGTATCTGTTTAGAACT
Source organism: Pelobates fuscus (assembly GCF_036172605.1). Classification (NCBI taxonomy): domain Eukaryota; kingdom Metazoa; phylum Chordata; class Amphibia; order Anura; family Pelobatidae; genus Pelobates; species Pelobates fuscus. The sequence goes on along the minus strand of NC_086327.1, from coordinate 17,843,951 downwards.
TTACTGATACCGGTCTTAAACCCTTTTTTCAATAAGGCTCAGATAGCTATCGAGAAATTTATATGAGGGGGGATCAGAGTCATGTTTTGAGGGCAGTGACTAGAGACAAGGTGGTTGGGGGACTTGGCATTCCTGTATTGAAGTGTTATTGCCATTCAACCAGTTAAGTCAAATTATTAGCAAGTCTGGAAAAGACTATGCCTGGCTTGGGTCCATATAGTGTCATTGTGGTCACCGCCAGAGGGATAGATGCAATGTGTTGTCTCCCTACACTGAAATGGCCTGCAGCAGCTAGTCCTGTACCAGCTAAAACAATAGAGTGCAGTGATACTTAGTGCATAACACTACAAACGCACGTGTAAATACTACAAACACTACAAACACACTCCTATATACACACAATTTAGTGTTGATAAAACACACCAAAAAAGCACATTAGAACAAAGAATGCTGGAGTGTGTATAAAACAATAATAATTAAATTACCTAAACAGAATATTGTGACTAAATACAGGAGTCATTAATATGTGGACCCTAATTTCCTTATAGGCAGATTCAAATGGATATAGCTTCACATTTAAAAAGAGAGAAATATAACAAATAGTGTGACACTGTCAATATTAAATGAAATTTTGATAAATGTGCCAATTTCAAAATCACATAAGTAGGGCCTAGTAAACCCAGCTCTGGGTGTAGTGTCTTAATGGTGTCTTAATGGTGTCTTAATGAGGTTTCACCACACCTTATTAGTATGTAAACTAAGGAACCGGCTAAGGAAGCTGACCCCGAACAGCGAAACGCGTATCCGAGGAGCAAGGGGCACTGGGACTCTATACTGGCTTTTTATAGGTATGCTTTTATTTGCAAATGTGGCTTCTTTTATACATAACTAAATAAAGCTTTTATACTTAATCCACTCTGCTGCCTGCTGTCTACTGCTGGAAACCTGCCCTTCAAAGCATTTTCCCTCCCTAGATGACATTATTAATCTAATATCATTAAATGACTCTGATGAAAAACTCTCACATGCAAATTTAGAGAGGCCAGAGGAACAAGTGCAATTATGGGATATATTGGATAGCTTCTTAAGTACCAAATATTCTAGCAAATGGGGACCCAATTAGGACAGATGGTCATGTATATACAACATTAAGACTAGAACACACCAGTGAGATGAACGTGCGTGATCCAAATATCGCTTTAATTTAGTTCGTTTTCATTATTTTAATTTCTGTGACTATCGCTTCTCTCCCTTAAGAATGGTGTTGTTTTTATAGGCCAAAATATTTTTTGGTGCAAGTCATGTAAGACATTCCATATCTTACAAGAAATGGCAAGTTTTGTATTTACCTTTCACCATTCGGCTACATATTAATGTTGAGGTTTTTTTGACTGTTATAAGTAAAGACTACCTGTGCAATAATGACATGTTATACAATGTACTAGATGATTCTTGTATTGAACACAATGTACCATATTGTTCATTTAAGCGGAAATGAGATTGTCAAATAACATGCTGTGATTTGAAAACAAATTTCAATAAAAAGACAAAACTAAAAAAACAATATTGATATGTGTCAGGGACTTGAAGACATTTTTGGTAATATAGCTTCTTAAAAATGTAAACAGAATATAAAAATAATGTGTAAGCATGATGCACACATACCATATGTATAATTACAATATAGGACATGGCAGACGACTGTTCATTTAGTGCAAGTAGTATGCTTAGACACATTAAATATAATATCCAATGGTTGCTGTAGAGAATATAAGGAGGGAGGGGTTTCACTATTTACGGTCCATCTGCAAATGAAGTAACCTCCGTATCACAGATTTTCTCAGAGAAGAAACCAAAGGGATCGTTTGGAGTTATAGGGGTCCATTGCAAGCAATATATTTTAAACATGTTTGCTAACTACAATAATAAAAATCTGTATGTGTTCAGATAGTGCTACATTATATCACTTGGCTTATGCATAAAGTATAATGTATACTTATGTTATACTTTAAGTATAACGATAATAACTCGCAATAATTCTACTGAGAAGTATACACAAAGTGTTTCTTGGGATATAGATTTGTTTTTTCCCAGCTCAGCGGTACTCATGTTATTGAACCTGGAAAGACAATAGGCAGAGTTTAACTTGAGACTTGGAAGGTCGAACAGATATTAGATGCAGCAGCTCGTACGCTGACTATATGAGGTGCTTGAACATCGATCTAATGATAAGCTTAACGAATCAAGAGCTGTTAAAGAGACCTTGATCAGAGGTATCATGGTTAATTTCAATGTTTCAGTGATTGAAGTTATTAAAACAGTGATAGATCAATTTCGAATAATCTATATAATAATCGGAATACTCATTGAAGGCTCAGGGGTTGTTTTAATCAATTTGCATTAAATAAGACTTAGAGTCAGAAACAGTAATCATCCAAAAATATAGTTCCCACCAGTCCCAGAACTCTTGAATACATCCTGATTTCGGGTCTTGCCCCTCTGCCCCAGATGGTTTCCCTGGTGTCCCAGGGATTAGTTCCCAGCAATGATAATACCAGGTCACTAGGACTGAGTGGGACTAGCCAGTGAGGCTATCAGTCACCAACCAGAGGTTCAGTAATGTCAGATTTACATGCCCCTTCATTTGGTAGCTCCACAAACTCCAGGCTGTCCAGGCTGGGCTGCCTTTTTTGGGCATTGCCAGTGACATACATACATGCCCCCTTGCATCCACATCCACTCATTCCTATTCACTATGTCACACCTCCCAATGTTGGAAAATATACAAGTGACAAAGAGCTTAAAGGATAAAAAAACATTTCCAGACTAGTTAATCAGGTATAAAGAAACATAAAATCGGTTACTAATCAAGCGTTAAACTATGTAATTTCGAATGTTATGTTAAGTCAGGTATTCTTTCCAATATTTCATATTTCGAAGTGAATTCCAGGTTTGAAAAATAATTGTGTGTGTGTGTGTGTGTGTGTGTGTGTTCGGAAGAGTTTGTCAATGTGAACCCAGTCAGTGGATTTGTGAGGGGCCCCATGCATTTAGACAGCAATCCTATGTGTACGTACCAATAACAAGCATAAACACCTTTATCTCATTCCAAAAGTGATAATTAGGGTTCTAATGATTGCTAAATTCCAAATTACTTTCACTTGACATTTGTCTTTTCGCATGGAACTGCGACATGTAACCACATGGTAAATGCGAAAAGACAATCGGCAAGTGAAAGTATTGTGTTGCTTTTACAGTATTCCCATAGAGTTCTAAAATTTTTGCTAAAAAAAGGGAAACGGTTGTTGGTTACATTTTACTAAGGTAATCATGTATAAACCTTGCTTTTCAATATAATAAACACGTTTGTTTTTTTCTCTCAGAAAACATTAACCTTAAAATCTTTCTGAATAGACTTTTCAGTACTTTTGTTCATCCTTGTAAATCATGTCAAATCTTTTAAACATGATTATTCCCTTTATTATTATTATTATTAATATTATTATTATAACACTATATAATATTTAATATGGACAGTGTGTTCATATATACGTGAATAGGATTGCATGTTTTATTATGTTTGCAAATCGACACATTCTTTTATCTGTTTTCACTCTTCAGACCTTCGAAAGTATTAAGATATTTTGTTATGTTAAATTAAACAGATGGTGCAAGAAATAAAACACATTATGTCTGATTCTGTTAGAGACTAGGAAGATGGAGAGCACGAGTCTAAACGTCAAACGGAAGAGTGTTAAGGAGTGATAAAGACTGATACATTAGGCATGAGAAGGCATAGGAGAAAAGGAAATAAATTGGCTGATAATTAAGTGAAGCAAGAAACAAGAGATGCAGTGATATTAATTAATAGAGGCACACGGAATGATAATTGTTCATTAGGACATTTAGTATAATTGTAATTAGCATAGAGTTTAAGATGCCCGCTGCTTTACTAATGTGATGGACTCAAGAGACATCATGGACGGTGGGCAGATTGTGTTTCTTCTAACCTGCGCTCCACAAACACACAGAGACTTCAAATTAAACAATAACATACTATGTGAAATAATGGTAGAGAAACTAAGTAACAGTAAATATCTACGGTCTAAATTGTAATTCTACATACACCCAGCATCCCATTCTGCCTAAATATATATACACCCCGCATCCCCACACTTTCTTATTCTATATACACCCCACGCCCCATCCTGTCTTATTCTATATACACCCCGCATCCCCACCCTTTCTTATTATATATACACCCCACGCCCCATCCTGTCTTATTCTATATACACCCCACGCCCCAAATAACAGGTACATAAAGTAAAACAGCATCCTAAAAAGCTAACAAGTGTTTGTTAGCTTTTTAGGATGCTGTTTTACTTTATGTACCTGTTATTTGATTATTGTTGAAAGAGGTCCCTGAGGAAGTCCTTTCTGTACAAGGACGAAACGCGTAGGACCAGCATCTCTTACTTATATTGTTTTTATGATTTTTATTTTGTACACCCTCTTAAACCTTTGTAAGTGAATAAATTGCCTTTGGAGTATTCCTTTTGGTTGCTGTCTTTTGGATCTTCTGGCTGACCTGGATCCCCTATTGGCTATCACTTGAGGAGGGTAAATTAAAAGTAAAAAAAAAAAAAACATTTCCATCGAGGGGAGGCACCCATAATACGCTTAACCTTTCTGGAATATGTGAGTGCATATTAACCACTGAAAGTTTTAAAATAATTTTGTAGCAATATTTGCATTATGTTTTGTCCTCTATTATAGGTATACTAGCAGATACCCAAAATAGCCCATCAATTACACAGTTCTGTTATATGGTTATCAGCTGGGAGATAACCCTGGGAAGCAGTGTACCTATCAGTTAAGTTTTCTGTTTTTATCATTTTTTCACGGGTGTCCGTGTGTCTGTTATCCTATATACACCCTGCACCCCATCCTATATTATTCTATATACACTCTGCACCCCATCCCGTCTTATTCTATATACACCCCGCACCCCATCCTGTCTTATTCTATATACACCCTGCACCCCATCCTATATTATTCTATATACACTCTGCACCCCATCCCGTCTTATTCTATATACACCCCGCACCCCATCCTGTCTTATTCTATATACACCCCGCACCCCATCCTGTCTTATTCTATATACACCCCGCACCCCATCCTGTCTTATTCTATATACACCCCGCACCCCATCCTGTCTAATTCTATATACACCCCGCACCCCATCCTGTCTTATTCTATATACACCCCGCACCCCATCCTGTCTAATTCTATATACACCCCGCACCCCATCCTGTCTTATTCTATATACACCCCGCACCCCATCCTGTATTATTCTATAAACACCCCGCACCCCATGCTGTATTATTCTATATACACCCTGCACCCCATCCTGTCTAATTCTATATACACCCTGCACCCCATCCTGTCTTATTCAATATACACCCTGCATCCCATCCTGTCTTATTCTATATACACCCCGCACCCTATACTGTCTTATTCTATAGACACCCAGCACCCCCTCCTGTCTTATTCTATATACACCCTGCACCCCACCATTTCTTATTATATATACACCCCACGCCCCATCCTGTATTATTCTATATACACCCAGCACCCCCTCCTGTCTTATTCTATATACACCCTGCACCCCATCCCGTCTTATTCTATATACACCCAGCACCCCCTCCTGTCTTATTCTATATACACCCTGCACCCCATCCCGTCTTATTCTATATAAAACCCGCACCCCATCCTGTCTTATTCTATATACACCCTGCACCCTATCCTGTCTTATTCTATATACACCCCACACCCCATCCTGTCTAATTCTATATACACCCAGCACCCCCTCCTGTCTTATTCTATATACACCCTGCACCCCATCCCGTCTTATTCTATATACACCCAGCACCCCCTCCTGTCTTATTCTATATACACCCTGCATCCCATCCCGTCTTATTCTATATACAACCCGCACCCCATCCTGTCTTATTCTATATACACCCTGCACCCTATCCTGTCTTATTCTATATACACCCCACACCCCATCCTGTCTAATTCTATATACACCCCGTACCCCCATCCTGTCTTATTCTACATACACCCAGCACCCCATCCTGTCTTATTCTATATACACCCAGCACCCCATCCTGTCTTATTCTATATACACTCTGCACCCCATCCTGTATTATTCTATATACACCCAGCACCCCATCCTGTATTATTCTATATACACCCGCACCCCCATCCTGTCTTATTCTATATACACCCAGCACCCCATACTGTCTTATTCTATATACACCCAGCACCCCATCCTGTCTTATTCTATATACACCCTGCACCCCATCCTGTCTTATTCTATATACACCCCGCACCCCATCCTGTCTTATTCTATATACACCCCGCACCCCATCCTGTCTTATTCTATATACAAAACACAGAATATAGGCGCTCACTATAGTGTAACAGGTGATATAAGATGGGCAGCAGTGATCAGCACAAGGATTCCCCACCTTATGAGAAAACAATAGTGAACAACAATAAAAGAAATACCGCGCCCTTATTTTGATACGAATATACGTACTCAAGTCCTTTTGGCCTTACAATTTCAACGGTATACCTCAAAAAAAGAAGAATATACAAAATAATAGTGCAACCCTGTGGGTAATCCGAGAGTGATAAAGAAATATATGGTTATACACTCACATTTGGCAGAGCTAAATACAGAGCTCTGCTGTTTTAGCGCATAGACGGAATGATCCCCGTCCTAGGATATATGTGAAGTAGTCCACGTCTTGATGGTCTCAAACAGAAAAAACAGACAGGAATATCCACATAGTGTAGTAAGTACCAATATTAGTATGAGTGATAAGTGAATAGAAAGTATCGTACTCACATTTACCAGAGCGTACCTCGCTCTAGTTAGTAGCGCATAGGTGGTATGATCCCCACCAAGGAATATAGACGAAAACCAGGAACAAAATATATCATGGAGATCTCAGAGTAATAAAAAGTAATAAAAAGTATATTAAAACTATTTATTTAACATATATATTAATAAAAAACAGGATGCATAAAATACTCAATGAGAAAGTCCATAAAAAATCCACTTTACGCGTTTCACCTATGGAGGCTTCTTCAGAACTAGAGCTACTAACTAGAGCGAGGTACGCTCTGGTAAATGTGAGTACGATACTTTCTATTCACTTATCACTCATACTAATATTGGTACTTACTACACTATGTGGATATTCCTGTCTGTTTTTTCTGTTTGAGACCATCAAGACGTGGACTACTTCACATATATCCTAGGACGGGGATCATTCCGTCTATGCGCTAAAACAGCAGAGCTCTGTATTTAGCTCTGCCAAATGTGAGTGTATAACCATATATTTCTTTATCACTCTCGGATTACCCACAGGGTTACACTATTATTTTGTATATTCTTCTTTTTTTGAGGTATACCGTTGAAATTGTAAGGCCAAAAGGACTTGAGTACGTATATTCGTATCAAAATAAGGGCGCGGTTTTCTTTTATTGTTATTCTATATACACCTTACACCCCATCCTGTCTTATTCTATATATACCCCGCACCCCATCCTGTCTTATTCTATATACACTGTGCACCCCATCCTGTATTATTCTATATACACCCCGCACCCCATCCTGTCTTATTCTATATATACCCCGCACCCCATCCTGTCTTATTCTATATACACTGTGCACCCCATCCTGTATTATTCTATATACACCCCGCACCCCATCCTGTCTTATTCTATATACAAAACACAGAATATAGGCGCTCACTATAGTGTAACAGGTGATATAAGATGGGCAGCAGTGATCAGCACAAGGATTCCCCACCTTATGAGAAAACAATAGTGAACAACAATAAAAGAAAACCGCGCCCTTATTTTGATACGAATATACGTACTCAAGTCCTTTTGGCCTTACAATTTCAACGGTATACCTCAAAAAAAGAAGAATATACAAAATAATAGTGTAACCCTGTGGGTAATCCTGTCTTATTCTATATACACCCAGCATCCCATTCCGTCTTATTCTATATACACCCCCACCTGTCTTATTCTATATACACCCCGCACCCCATCCTGTCTTATTCTATATACACCCCCTCCTGTCTTATTCTATATACACCCTGCACCCCATCCTGTCTTATTCTATATACACCCTGCACTCGATCCTGTCTTATACTATATACACCCCGCACCCCATCCTGTCTTATTCTATATACACCCCGCACCCCATCCTGTATTATTCTATACACACCCCGCACCCCGTCCTGTCTTATTCTATATATACCCTGCACCCCATCCTGTCTTATTCTATATACACCCAGCATCCCATTCCGTCTTATTCTATATACACTCCAAACCCCCTCCTGTCTTATTCTATATACACCCCGCACCCATCCTGTCTTATTCTATATACACTGTGCACCCCATCCTGTATTATTCTATATACACCCTGCACCCCATCCTGTATTATTCTATATACACCCCGCACTCCATCCTGTCTTATTCTATATACACCCTGCACCGCATCCTGTCTTATTCTATATACACCCTGCACTCCATCCTGTCTTATTCTATATACACTGTGCACCCCATCCTGTATTATTCTATATACACCCTGCACCCCATCCTGTCTTATTCTATATACACCCAGCACCCCATCCTGTCTTATTCTATATACACCCTGCACTCCATTCTGTCTTATTCTATATACACCCCGCACCTTATCCTGTCTTATTCTATATACACCCCGCACCCCATCCTGTCTTATTCTATATACACCCTACACCTCATCCTGTTTTATTCTATATACACCCCGCACCCCATCCTGTCTTATTCTATATACACTGTGCACCCCATCCTGTCTTATTCTATATACACCCTGCACCCCATCCTGTCTTATTCTATATACACCCCGCACCCCATCCTGTCTTATTCTATATACACCCTACACCCCATCCTGTCTTATTCTATATACACCCCGCACCCCATCCTGTCTTATTCTATATACACTGTGCACCCCATCCTGTATTATTCTATATACACCCTGCACCCTATCCTGTCTTATTCTATATACACCCTGCACTCCATCCTGTCTTATTCTATATACACCCTGCACCCCATCCTGTCTTATTCTATATACACCCTGCACCCTATCCTGTCTTATTCTATATACACCCTGCACTCCATCCTGTCTTATTCTATATACACTGTGCACCCCATCCTGTCTTATTCTATATACACCCCGCACCCCATCCTGTCTTATTCTATATACACCCCGCACCCCATCCTGTCTTATTCTATATACACCTCGCACCCCATCCTGTCTTATTCTATATACACACCACACTCCATCCTGTCTTATTCTATATACACCCCGCACCCCAACCTGTCTTATTATATATACACCCTGCACCCCATCCTGTCTTATTCTATATACACCCCGCATCCCATCCTGTCTTATTCTATATACACCCTGCACCCCATCCTGTCTTATTCTATATACACCCCGCACCCCAACCTGTCTTATTATATATACACCCTGCACCCCATCCTGTCTTATTCTATATACACCTCGCACCCCATCCTGTCTTATTCTATATACACCCCGCACTCCATCCTGTCTTATTCTATATACACCCCGCACCCCATCCTGTCTTATTCTATTTACACCCTACACCCCATCCTGTCTTATTCTATATACACCCCGCACCCCATCCCGTCTTATTCTATATACACCCTGCACCCCATCCTGTCTTATTCTATATACACCCCGCACCCCAACCTGTCTTATTATATATACACCCTGCACCCCATCCTGTCTTATTCTATATACACCCCGCACCCCATCCTGTCTTATTCTATATACACCCCACACCCTATTCGGCCTAATAATTACTTCTGCACGCTATACTGTCTGAGTTGCTTATTATTCTGTGAGCATAACATGCTATTCTGAACACCTTCAACCATTTTCTCTGCCATTCTGATTCCTCTAGGAATGTTTTGGTTCACATTGAGAAACAGATTAAGTCATTGAAATTCTATTGCTTACACAGGCCCTTAATATTCACTGAACGGCTGTACGTGGTAAATCTAGTGTTCTTTTTATTTGTGTCATTTTAGAACATGAAAGAATTGAAAGAGGCAATTTATCACCAACCCATTTATGTTCTTAACAGGTGCAGAGTTATTCTGCCCGTATCCACTGCCTGCCAATCCTTAAAATTTTACAAAGTACAGACATAATGCAAGATTGTTCCTAAACATATTGCTCTAACCTACACAATGGCTGGAACTCAATGTCTTCAGCATCTTATTGTGTACACAAAACTGTGATTCAATCTCATTCTTGATTTCAACGCGGAATGTTTCATTCACACAATACATGGGTTTAATGCCAACATACCTATCCTTTCATAAATTCTTTAGATGTTATATGCCATACTTTAATGCAAGATTTGCAGAGATCTTCTAAACACTGTGTTTAGCAAAAGTATAATAAAGTGTGCTATTTATAAATATCATAATGCATACCACTTCCTTAAACTAAACTTGACCAAAACTGAAATTCTGGTCTTTCCTCCCTCAAGTGTTGTTACTCCTGTGTCTGTCTCCCTCCAAGTCAACAGTGCTACCATCAGCTCCACCACGCAGGCTCGCTGCCTAGGTGTTCTCTTTGACTCCGACCTCTCCTTCAAGCCTCATGTTCAATCTATCGCCAAATCCTGTCATTTCCATCTCAAAAACATTGCGCGCATCTGCCCCTACTTAACGCCAGATGCGACTACGGTGTTGGTCCATTCCACTGTCCTTTCTCACCTTGATTACTGTAATTCCTTACGTGCTCCCAACTTGCGCCGTTACAGTCCATAATGAATGCGGCAGCGAGGCTCATCTTCCTGTCCGCCCGCACCTCCCATGCCTCATCCTTCTGTCAGTCCCTACATAGGCTTCCTATAAAATATAGAGCTCAATTTAAAATTCTGGTTCTTGCTTTCAAATCTCTACTTAATGCTGCTCCCACCTATCTATCCTCCCTTATACACAAGTATGTCCCGTCTAGGCCCTTACGATCTTCTGAAGACTTACGTCTATCTTCTGTCCGTACTCCCACCTCTGATGCTCACCTTCAAGATTTCTCGAGGGCTGCACCGTTCCTGTGGAACTCGCTTCCCTCCTCCGTTAGATGCTTAACCAGTCTCCACTCCTTCAAAAAAATTGTTAAAAACCCACTTCTTCATAAAAGCGTATCAATTAAACTGTTAATAGCTCCCAACTGATTCCTCTTCTGCAACTGTCACTAGTCTAATACTATCCTTACCTTTTTCTGTCATTTTACCCCACTCCCTCTAGCATGTAAGCTCATTGAGAAGGGCCCTCAACCCCTCTGTTCCTGTGTGTCCAACTTGTCTGGTTACAACTACATGTCTGTTCGTCCACCCATTGTAAAGGGCTGCGGAATTTGATGGAGCTCTATAAATAATCATAATAATAATAATAATACCACCCAAGTGTCCAGATTCAGGAGAGAGAGTCCCTGTTTTGAAAGTATATCATTGTAACTCTCCATACTGCTGATGTGTCCTTCTTTTCTATATACTACTTAACAGAATTAGCAATGAAATGTAGGGTAATGGATGTAGCGGAGCTTTCCGACTGGGTACCTCTGCCAAGGATTGTTTCCAAGCTGGAACCAGGGAAAACGGACACTCTTCTGCCCCAGTCGCTGTGGCTTGACTGGGGTCCTCCTGGAGCCTCTCTATCCTGGAACAGGATAGGGGACTAGCTTTATTCCCTCCTAGGGAATGGTCAAAATACAGTCTTGGGAGCTCTAGTCCTTCAAGGACTTTCCCCGCTGACTCCTCCATGAGCTGGAACAAGGTGCTCAGCAGTGATTATAGCCCTTCCTCTCCCAGTAACTAGATGACACATAGTTCTGGGAGAACAACTGATTTTAATGAGCCAAACTTGACCTTTTATGCACAGTTCCCCGCAGGGGGTCTCCATTGTATTCAGCACAAGCCCCTCCCAGGAATATCTGGGCCTGGGAGATAATTGCGTTAAAGACAGGTAAGCTAATTATCTCCCAGGAACAGAGAGTCAAACACAAAATATAAAAACATAAAAGTACCCCAAAACATAACAAAAACATAAAATAATCCCACAAATAATACATCCCCAAATAGCCCTGATCTGAGTTCCCAAGTTCTCCAAAGAGATCTATGCAGTGTAGGAAAAACGACACCGTGTTAAAGTTCTGACCAGCTGCACATGTGGTCCTATGCCCAAAATAGTTCCAGGGTGTTTGGTGCTTTTACCGGTTTTGGGAGCTCCTGCGGCCACAATACAATGTTCTTCGCCTGGCTCGTAGGTAGCGTTTGTTCCTCATAGTATCAGGCACATTCCCTCCAAAAAGTGCTCTCCTGGCAGATTTCAAAGTGGTTCAAAACCCGCAAACCAAGTTGTCTGTGAATCACCTCATGCCGAAAACAGTTCCATAACATTTGTGGCTATGTCCTGCTAAGGTCTATTTGTGGGTTTGGTTCACACAAACGGCCGCCAAAGAGCTAGCATTCGGTTCCATTCGCATGTAGGGAAAGTGACATACCAGGGGCACCCAGGCAAGCTACTAATGGCGGCTGGGCAGGGTAACTCCCAAACGGTGTCCCAGACCTGGACCATAGTCGGTGGGCAGGAGGCCGGCTTCCACACTCTTCCAGGAGTGCGTGACAAACGTATGTGGGAAGGATCGTTTCTCACAATGGATAGTTAACGTACAGTCATTATGTTTAGAAGTTAGTTTTGAGGAAATTAAGAAAACAATCTGGTTTTGTGCTAAATTAATGTTAATTTGCACAACTAGAGTCATTGATCAGAAAACCATCTAACATGTTCTGAGAGCTTAGCACTCTGGTCACACCTCCAGTGCACTAATGGATTATGCCTGCATGGGTTGCAATATATACATGCAATCAGTAACAGAGGCTACATACTAGAGACTATGTGATAGAACAAGGGTGCCCAAAAGGTAGATCCCCAGATGTTGTAGAACTACAACTCACATGATGTGTTGCATGCCTTTTGAATGACAAAGCATCATGGAAGATATAGTTTCAAAACATCTGGGGATCTACCTTTCGGGCACCCCTGTACTAGGGACTGTCCTTTTTTCCCGCCTTTGACCAATTCTGGTATCAGAGCTTCCTTGCATTAGAAATTAATCTGGACTGTGAACCTCTGTTTAAAGAACAACTCTATGAAGTGGAGAAAAATCTCAATACAAAACCATCCTATAGTGAGACATCAGGAGTGCAGTGAGCTGTGTACGCATGAGAAGAATTTCTCTATTAAAATAAATCACAAGGATAAATGTATGTGCTCTGCCAAAAGCCTCCTACACCTTCTTGGTATAGCTCAGTGTGTATCTGCAATATGGAATACAAGTAAAACCATCTATGTAACAGCAGATACGTTATATTAATAGCTACTATTACTTAATGCATTTTAATCACATGGGAATATTTTGTAATTAGGAGAAACATAACATCTGCTAAAACACTTTGGGCTTATTGAATAGCATTTCCTCCATTGAAGTTATTAGGATTGTTACTATTCAGTAAACCCTTACTTTGCTAAGAGAATCCAGCAGTTTGTGAGAAAGGGTGGGTTATTTCCCAGCTGAGTAGAGTACCTTCTCTGTAAGCAGCTGCACATCGGTCTTTCTACATTCGTCCCAGACATAGAATAGCTTGACGCAAGTTTCCTTTCTTGGAATAAAGTTTGGGCACCGTAAATTCTTGAGCTACAATAAGATTGTCAATTCTAGTTTTTTAATTGCAATGTATGATCTTCCTACAGTTGCGAAATCACTACAATTAAATGTTTAAAAATGAAAAACATGACTGTCAAAACGTCTCCTCTCATCCCTGATTGGCTGAATAGAATTCTATTTAGAATCCTGGAATACTATATGGAATAATATACTACCATGCAGAATACTGTTACAACCTTTTGATGTATTTACTTGTTCTGTAAACTACGCAATTATAAAATCTAACACACAACTCAATTTTTTTCTAAATACGTATCAAAAAGATCATAAACATGTGAATGGATTAAATAAATTAACTAATTGCTAATTACACTACTGGACTGGTGCCCTTATCTACTGTTACCATGTAATTTGTGTAATTTGTGGAATGTCTCATTAAAATGTCCTACTCTCGAAACTGGCTCTACTTGTTCCCACAATTTGCCAGTACACAGTGCTTTGATAATAACGAATACATCAGATCCACACAGTTCTCTGCTCACAGACAATGTATTATTGATCCAGTTTTGGAGTGTACTCAAGGCATTAATTCTGGACTTTAATATTAATGTATTTCATTTTGGATATCTGGTGGTACTTGTAAAACACTAGTGATTTAATTAGTTCTAAGTTCTTGAATATTTTAAGCAAGCTGCTACCTACTTCAGCCAAAATTACCAATTAGACAGAGAGAGAGTTTATACAAAAATATGTTGTACTGTTTTCTGGAGATTTATAAACTCCAGTACTCAATCTTTTTGTATTCTGGCAGAAGAAATTAAACCGCAAGGCTGAACACATTTCATAAGCACAACAACAAGCCCAGGAATCTACTTTTATGCCTCGCAATCATTTATTTGAGCTAGGGTTGTGGTTTATTTCTCCACTGAGGGACCAAAGGAAATGTCCAAGTTATAATTTATGTTTTGTGTTTTGTTTTTTTTATTCATTTGGCACATAAAATGTTTATTAAACATTAACCAAAGCAGTGCTTTTAGCTCTTAGAATTATTCAAGGCAAATATACATAACTGAAGGCCATTGGGTGTCTTTTTGGACCACAGTGGATTTGACTATCTGCCAGTATGGTTGGAAATGTTAAACAGTTTCATTGTTTAAAAGAAAAGCTTTTTTCCACCAGTGCTCTAGAATAGATAGATCAGCTCCAGCGTAATATGCATGAACCTTCTGCACTTGTGAGGTCAGATTGAAGTCCAGCAAGTTCAACAGACAATGGATGTCTTACAGGACACCTGCCGGAGGATGTGGTTTTCACAATTTTATAGTTTTTTTTTTGGATGGCCCTCATCTAAGAAATAAAAGTATATATATCGTAAAAATGTTACATAATTGAATTTTACAGCTTCCTGCCTTCCAAACAAAGCTCCTAATTGAATATGTATTTTACATAATTGGACTAGGCTACTTTTAATAATGAGATGTTTGCAATCTATGGAAATAGGAAGGGAAATTTAAAACATGTGCCAAGTTTCAAAGACAATTATTAAATCCAGAACTACGAGGGACATACATTATTCTGTGCTACAATACATTTATTGTGTAAGAGTTTATTTTAATTTTAAAAACCCATGCTTGATATGTAATGAAGCATCTCGAACAATATCCCATGTGTGACTTGTAGCCAGTTTGTTATTTCAGAGCATTAAATCACAAGAGTAACATAATAGACTCTTTGTATCCTTAGAGGAAGGACCTAATGTATGATATTTTAGCAGTGTCCTGTCTCTGTGTAATATGGCTTATGTGGACACAGTGCTTCTGTCACCATAGATAGACATCGAAAAAAACGGTTTATCGGTTTCTGCATCTTATCCAATTCATACCGTTTGTGTAAAATTGACATGAGTAGTTATTGCTCGCTTTTGAAATCATTGTTTTTTAGTTTGAATCTATTTGAGCAAGTGAGATCCTGTTATTTTATCACTTTGCGTGCAGACTAGTTCTGTACGAGTGGGTTCTAGTTTCTATTAGATTGGTCAAAGTTTCCCTGAAGCCAATCTCTATATTAAGGCCATCTTAGAAATCTAGTCAAGGAAAGGGCTTTCATAATTTGTCTGTTCTTCGGCAAAGCAAAAATTTTGTTCTTACAAGTGAGGTAAAAGTAAAAAATATATTTTGAAATTAAAATAATTTATATGTACAATATTATACTTTTAAATATAGTACTGCCATTTTGGAATACTTTCATATATCAAGTTTTATTCACAAGTAAAGAGGTGTTTGGGGAACTACATCCAATGACTCTATGACATTTTACAACTCTTACCTTGTTAAATAAAATATATAAAGATACAGAGGGAACACAATAAAATAATGGGAACAATGTATTCATTTTCCTTTTTAAACTAGAAACCCTTTAATCAATTTGCCATTGTTCATTTTTAAACAGAGAAAGGATAGGGGGCACTCCCGAGACCTGAATTTTGCATGAAAGGTGCTGCCGCTGTGACCAAAATTCCATGAATGAGAAAATAGTGCAGCGCACTCAGACTACAAAAATACAAAAAACAAAGAAGGCTACTAAAATGCCTAACTAAGTACAAATATGGGGATTTGGTTCCACCATGTCCCAAATCCCCATATTTGTACTTAGTTAGGCATTTTAGTAGCCTTCTTTGTTTTTTGTATTTTTGTAGTCTGAGTGCGCTGCACTATTTTCTCATTCATGGAATTTTGGTCACAGCGGCAGCACCTTTCATGCAAAATTCAGGTCTCGGGAGTGCCCCCTATCCTTTCTCTGTTTATACTATATTTGGAGTCCCGACCAGATTCCTTAGGGGTTAAGCACCCCGCCCAGGCCCCCCCAGCTTCAGAGTC
Source organism: Pelobates fuscus (assembly GCF_036172605.1). Taxonomy (NCBI): domain Eukaryota; kingdom Metazoa; phylum Chordata; class Amphibia; order Anura; family Pelobatidae; genus Pelobates; species Pelobates fuscus. The sequence goes on along the minus strand of NC_086327.1, from coordinate 17,827,244 downwards.
TCCTTTAGAGGTGGCCACAGGTGTGTATATTAAGGAGGAGTTTGTCATTAGTCAAGTCACTTTTATTATTTTTTCCAGTGAACACAGTCATCTGCATTAGTGAGTATACTCATTTTCAGCACTAACACATTAATTATCTAGTTTTAACACTGCTTTTAATTGCTTTCATCACTTTTGTTTGTATACTCACTATGCTCTTACTAGTATTTAACACTATTTTATTTATGACACTATTACTATTTATTTGTCTCCCACATTGTAGTGTAGGACCCACCGATAATGGGGTACTTTGAAAGTAGTGGTGGGCTTAACAACATATGGCCATATGGTGGAACCAAATCCCCATATTTGTACTTAGTTAGGCATTTTAGTAGCCTTCTTTGTTTTTTGTATTTTTGTAGTCTGAGTGCGCTGCACTATTTTCTCATTCATTGTTCATTTTTAAGTGACAATATAAAAAAAAAATCTGTCTTAAGAAACAGAAATTACATGGTATCACTTGACAGCTCATCACGAACGTACTGCCAAAATTATAGATAATTTGCTGCTAGAACACCTCTATTCCATTAAGGTAGTTGTTTGAATGTAAATATACTTGGATCCATCAAGCTCCTTTGTTTTATGATGCCTTGGCAGATGGTATTCACAAGTCCATTTCTTGTAATAAAATTGTAGTTTAATGTGAAACTGATACTCACAAGTCATGTAGATCAGTGGTTTCCAACCCAGTCCTCAAGTACCCCTTACCAGTCCAGGATGTTGTGTCTAAGGTGTCGTTTTTTTTTTTCTTTTCTAAAAGCACCTTAGACACAACTGGGCAATCCCTAAATCCTGGACTGGTAGGGGATACTTGCGGACTGTATTGAGAACCACTGATGTAGATGACAGGTTTACATTCAGATAGGTATGGATACATTTAAAAAAAAATTAAATGGTAAGTTCCTAGCACTTTTGGTGGAGTGTAGAAGGCAGCTCAACAACCCAAATCAAAATCTCTATATTATGGTCCAAGAAAATGTCTACAAAATTACTTTTCAAGGTGCTACTCTCCCTCTCTTCTAATCAGGTATGGATGCATGCTAAGGATATTCTTACCTAAGGATCACTCCCTGTAGACTTTCTCTATACACAATGCATGGTGTCTAGGACTGGAGAGAGCAGCTATGCATGCACAGCTTACAATTTCTAGTTCATTCACGCTTTTTGTTGAGAGTTGTGGGATTGCTTGGAGTATCCTTGGATGCCGTGGTTGTTGCTATGCTGACACAAGCCTTGAACATCAAAGGAAATTTGAAAGAAGTCAAATTACATGAAGTAAATAACATAAATGTTATAAAATATAAAATAACTTTTTGTATACACATTTTTTTTAGCAGTTTGCACGTTGTGTTATGTTCTCGAACATTAGCAAGAGAGGTGCACTTTAATATTGAATGACAAAGTGACCTAACGTGTGCAACTTCACCGAAAGCATGACCCAGTCTACATTCTACATTCTATTGTTCAGCGAACAATAAATCAAGATAATTCACACTCTGTGATTTGGGATTTCCCTTGCTCTGTAAAAAGACATTAACCTGTTATACTAATTTCCTTAAAAAAAAAAAAAAAAAAAAAACTGCCTGAACAGAGTGAACAACATATTCTCTATGGCATTGAAGACACATGTTCATTTTCCAGACAATCAGCTTTAAGAAACATCAAGGGACTAACTGGTAGATACATCGATACTGGGTCAGGTTCTCTAAGCATCTAACAACATTGGATGGAACGTGATATGTCTGGTGTTCTATCTAACATGACGTAGATGCTTAATAACTATTTTATAAGATGCATTTCATAGTGATGGCTCCAATTTGAATATTTTGCAATAGATTCATAGGATCGTATTGACTTGGATTTGACCCTTAATGTTGTGGGCAGTTGGTCCATCCTAAAATGAGAGGAGATGAGGAGGAGGGAAGTGGGAACGTTGATCACACAGAAAACGAAAGAAAATAAAACATTACAGACATGATGTAGATATATAGAATGTAATTAATAAAAACAGACTGAGATTACAAACTGGAAATGTATCTAAAACAATTGTTTCTTATATACTGTCATAAATGTCCATTTATATTTTTTATGAGAATATCTGCTTTATCAGTGTATCACATTTTATCATACCACCCGGAGCCATATGTGCTTCACAAGCTACTTCCGATATTGTCTGCACTTTTCTTTTCACTTTATCTCCTTTCTGTCTGGGATCTCCTCTTTTTTGTCTTGCGATGGAAAGTGGGGACTTCCCTCCACAAGACAAACCCTGTTCAAATGAAACAGTCTGTGCCTCAAGGTTCATAACCTTATGCTGAGATGCCTGATAACACATTGCAAACAGGGCCGGATTTAGATGAAAAGAGGTCCTAGGCTATTCCAATTATGAAGCCCTTTCACCTCCCATTTTTAAGTTTGTAAATTACATGAGAGACAATAAAATACATCATTACTGTGATATATATCAATATGTTAAATGAAACATGTTGTGATTGGTACTAACCTTTATAAAAAATGTGGCACGGATAATAAATTAAAAAAAAGTTGAGATGAGGAGGGGGGGGTGAATGTGAGAGGGAGGGGGTGATGAGGAGAGGCGGTGATTGTGAGAGGGGGAGTGATTGTGAGAGGGAGAGGGGGGGTGATTGTAAGAGGGAGGGGGGTGATGAGGAGAGGGGGGTGACTAAAAAATTACCTTAAATCCCTGGTGGTTCAGTGGGGGCTGCCTGGTGGTCCGGTGGGGTCCTTGGTGGTCCGGTGGCCTTCATTTCCGGTCTGCAGCTCCGCCGAGCTGCAGACCATGGATCTCGCGAGACCCAATCAGAGCGTTGCCGTGGTAACCCGCGGCAACGCTCTGATTGGGCAGTGCACGCGAGATCCATGGTCTGCAGCTCTGAACATTGTGGAACTGCAGACCGCCGGTCTCGGCAATCGCGGCAGGAGGGGCATTGCAGTCTGCCCCGGGCACCCCCCTAGTAAGTGGCACCCGGGGCGGACCGCCCCCCCACCCCCTCCCTTAGTACGCCACTGGTCATATCATATGCGTAGAATTTCTCCTTATTTTCGGTTCAGTGTTTTAGTGTTCACTGTTTTTAGAATAGTATCATTTTAATTTTGCTAACAATTTGAATGTAGGCCCCTCTTGATCTTGAGGCCCTAGGCTGAAGCCTAGTTAGCCTATAGGAAAATCCGGCCCTGATTGCAAATGAATATGGCTCTATAGCCAGATATCTAAAACAATTGATACTTTGAGAAAGCATTTGACATTCTCAAAATGTGATGGAAAAAAGTTTAGGATCTTATTGTGTTCTTTACCAAGATTCTGATAAATAACCCACCTATGTGCGACACATTGATGTAGTAATTATTGTTATACAATAAATCCCTCATAGTTTTTAGAAGTCCTATTAGTGCTCCAACTTTCTTCCAATCTTCATTACACACATACACACACTGACATATACACACAAAGCAAGCACACACAAACAGTTGTACTCTGTTTATTCATTGCATGATCTATGAATCCACCTGACCGAAATAAATACTGTGTATACCAGTACAGAAGCTGAAGGTGAAGGAAAGTAGAAACCATTAAAATAAATAAAAACAAGTTAGCACAAGTATAATTGTTGATGGGAGGAATGAAGTAGCAGAAATAAAAGAAGATTGATTAAAATAAACAATAAAGAATAGCTGCATAAAACTAATATTTTTGGTTATCTTAACAAATGAATTATTTACTTGAATCATCATGTCCAGGTCTACCATGAACGTCTATAAAAAGAAAACATTTAGACCTAAAAAACTGTTTACGTTACTGAACATATAGACAGCCTGACAATGATAGAACACAAGTCATAATGTGTCGAAAGATTTCATTTAGTTATGTTTTTTTTTACTTTAATAGAGACATTGCATTAGCATGTTACTTTCTTTAAAACGTTACACGTTATTTTTGATATATCTAATTGCTTTGTTGACATTCAAATAATTTGTCTTCATAATGTTTTCACCTGTTCTGATTCAATATAACTTGTAATAACATTCTAATAATTATATTAAAACTTAGAGTACGCATTGATTGGCTTAGTATAATTTTCTGTGTCAGTCTGCTACCACTTTTCATAGAATATAATTACTTTATCGCATTATTAAAATTACCTTTTTACAGTTGTGACATTACTTGAAATTACCTTTTTTGCCTTTGGGATACATTTATTTAGAGCTTCAATTTGTACGGTGCTGTAATTTGTGTTCTCTCGGATCTTTAATTAATCTTTAACGATGTGAAAACCTCTATATGACAGTTAAAAGAGGTACATTCTTGAATGCTTTGTAGGAAGCAGTTTACTTAGTTTTGGTTCTTACAAAGCACTATGATTAGATAAATGGAGGACAGTGATTGGCTGAGGGGTGGCGTCAAGTCCGCTGCTCGGTTCACACTGATCTCTCATTGAATGAGCTGTGTATGTACACTGTGTACTTTCAAGCACGTAGACATTTCGTTAAACAGAGAGGCGTGGATAAGTGGGTGGAGTAATATGACAGAAGGCTGAAAAAAAAGGTTTTTTTTTGTTTTGTTTTTTATCAAAACTAAAGAGATTTGAGTGTGAAGAATATTGCGGCATAGATATGAGGTGTCCGAAGTGACTCAGAGTGTCCCTTTAACCATCATTAATCTAAAAGGTATAATGTGTTATTTTAGTGACATTTCACATAAAGCTGAAAAAGTTTCCAATTTCAGTACATGGACTTGTCCTTTTTAATATAATTTAATTTACGTCATTGGAAGGCAAATTGTTTCCTTTGCCAGATTATATGTTGATTTATAACAGAGTATATTTTCCTGAGGGTATTAGTTAAAGAGTAGAAGTTTAAAGAAACCAAGGGGATGGACAAAAACATGTATTTGGAATACAAAAACCAAAGACTAAATATAGACAGAACAGAAAGTTTAAATACAGTATTTGTTATCCAATGGGCATTCTTATCACCATAACCACTATGCCGCATTGTTGTGGTTATAGTGCAAATAGTTTGGGTTGAACTATTATTGAGTAGAAACGTCAAACATTTAGAGACCAACTTCGCTGGAGTGGCACAGCTACTGTGTGATTAGATTTTGGCATTAGGTCACCCACATCCTCTTTGCATCGCAACCACCAAGTTGGCTACAATGGTTATAGTGCTTAGAGTGACCTATTTAAAAATAAAAATAAAAATAAAAAACTGGAAAAGTAAGTCTAACATTAACAGGAAAGAGTACCTATGATGATACATACACAGGAAGGAGTACCTATGATGATACTTCATGAATCTTTTTTTTTTTTAATTCTTTATTTTTGTCATACTGCATGTGAATTGTACAATACATTTCCAAAAGTAAGCAGCAACACAGAAATAAGCCCCACAACGGCAGCACTTCGGTAAGCCGTGGACTACATGCACCGTGATATTTTATAATGTGAAAGAAGTATAACATTGTATAACCTAGTATTTAACTAGTGTCCCTTACGTGGGCCGGAGGTCTCAGTTAATCTTAATTTGTGTACATGGTTGTTGTCCAGGAGGCAGAGTGTTATCCTGAATTATGCAGCTAAGGAGCCGGCAGAAGGGGGGATTACGGTAGAAGAAGGGAGATATCTGAGTGGTACTTCTATACCATGCAAGAGGTTTAAGAGCGGAACACTATACCTCGGTCTGTAAAAAAAAAAGCTAAAGAAGTGGCACAAAATAAAAGAAATAACGCAAAAACATTCACATACGTTATCTAAAAATAACAAATTTGTAATGGTGAAAGGTGGGATTCCCCAAAAGGACATACAGCTCCTCACAGACATAAACTGACTTTCATGTTGGTGCTCTAGCAGGTAGGCACGCTGAGACATTTGGGGAGTAAATTCTGCAATGTTGGATGGGTCCAGCTGGGACAGACCCTTTCCAGCTGTTGTCGGGGGAACCAGGAAACCCAAGGCCCATGTGTGTGATTCCAGCTCCTGAGAACTTCATGCTTCATATGTAGTCCCTTCATAGGTAAAGAGGAGTACACATGGGGCTCCCCATCTGTAGAGAATTAGAGAATTTTCTTGGTGCGAAGGCTTTGCAGAAGTGGTTGAAGGGCTTTACGCCAGGTGAGCATGCTTTTAGCTAGGTAAGGGAAAATCCTTACAATGACGCCCCCAAAAAAGGGCAGTGGGGTCTTTCCCCAAAGTGCAGCTAGAAGTAAATTCTTACCCTGTACAGACTGTAAACATTTCCATTTGTCCCACTAGATGGGCAAAAAGACACATTTTGATTGTGTGTATTTATATATTTGGGCAGAAATGGTATTGGGTTAACATGATGGAAAATTATAAATATTTAAAAGAATATTAATTAATGTATTTATTTATTTGAAGAAGGAGCTTTAAAAGGGTTATTAGATCTCCCAATTTCTTTTGAATAAAAACTCTTGCTTATACCTAAAATTTACAATTCACTCTGATTTTACTTTGAATTCTTGACAATACACACTTCAAGGGAAACTATAGTGCCAGGAAAACAAACTTGTTTTCCTGGCACTATAGTGTTGACCAGAAACAAAGAAGATTCGGGATATGGCTATATAAATCTACAGAGAAAACATAAAACGAAACGCGTAGGACAGCTTTTTTGTTACTTATATCCTATGCTGAAATGGTGACTACACCTTTAATTTGAATAATTTTTTTTTTTAACTACTGAACCCTGACCTGTGGATGTCTTTTGGTGAAACAAGGATCCAGAGGTGATCAGAAATACCGGCTAGCCCCCCATCACATCGGGAGAGGCACCCTAAGAGCGCTTTTATCGTTTAAATCCTGTGAGTGCAAAGATTGCTGCGCATGAAATATTGTGTTTTGTAACAATATCACACTATGTTTTGTTTTATGTTTTCTCTGTAGATTTATATAGCCATATCCCAATCTTCTTTGTTTCTGGTCAACACTATATATGATATAGGTTGCTTGTTTGGGTAGCGACCTAGAGAGGCTGTCATACATCTTTATAAGCTAAGTACCATTGCTTTTTATATTATTAATTTTCTGTATATTGTTTGAGATATACTTGTGAGCTATTCCCTGGCACTATAGCTTCCACCTCTGTCACGTCCCCCCTCATTCACCCACCCTCCCTTCTGTCACTTACCTGGTTCCAGTGCCGATGTCCCTCATTGCTGGCTTGGGTCCACCTTCACTCCTCCTCGGACGATGTCAGCCTGAAGGGGAGATCTAATACACATGCGTGGCAGGTAATTATTGCAGTTTATTAAAAACTATAACAATTACATGCTCAGGGTTAAGGGTGATGGGGACGCTGCACCCAGACCACTTCAATGAGCTGAAGTGGTCTGTGTGTCTACACTGCCCCTTTAATTGATTTTTTTTTTACCAATAGTAAATGGCAAGATTGTTTTAAGAAATATACTTACCTCTTGTTCATGAATAATATTTGCCATATAGACTTCAATAAAATAACTACTATTGAGTTAATAAAATAAATTTTGTGTCTGATAATAGAATCCATCTACTCCAGCTCAAAATTGCTGTATGAATTACTGCTTTCTGTTGCTTTTTCTTGTACTCGTTCAATGACCTGAAACCATAAAGCTGTAATGTCAGAACAGATTATTTTTTTTTTGTTACAAAAATAGACGAAATATTGATTTCCCAGCAATGGTGGATAGTACTAATACAGGGGAACAGTTCTAGAAAACTAATAGACACTCTGCTGTCTTAAGTTTAAAAAAAATGAACTCCTAAAGCACTGTGGAATATATTGGCCCTATATAAATGATGACAGTAATGTCAGGGTGCATAGACAATGACAGGCGGTTACTGCAATATTGGGGTGCAAGACCAGAGTCTAAGAGTCCATAGAGTTTTTCTGCCACTCAGGGTCTGTAGTCGGGTTTTAAATGGTTTCATGGTCAGAGTGGACAGATTCTCTAGGAGATCCTGTAGAGGTAGGGCAAAAGGTCTGGTACAATAGGACTTTAATTGAATCTTACCTTAACTTGGCAAATTATATGATGTTTTGCAACATCTGGAGGGGAAATGCAAATATTGTTTAGGGTTTTAGTCTAATCGTATCATTAATAGGGTGGCTTTATTTAGTTTACTGCAATTTCAAGGCAGATTCCATGGGGGTTTCAAAGCAAGTGAGCAGATTATTGGGTACAAACAGTTTAGCTCTTAATCCTTTGCATGAAAAATGAATTTGAGGTTTGAATTATTTATTATTATTATTATTATTATTATTATTATTGCCATGTATATAGCGCCAACAGATTCCGTAGCACTTTACAATATTATGAGAGGGGATTTAACTATAAATAGGACAATTACAAATAAACTTACGGGAACAATAGGTTGAAGAGGACCCTGCTCAATCAAGCTTACATTCTATAGGAGGTGGGGTGTAAAACACATTAGGACAGGAATTTGCAGTCAAATAAGGTGGGTGACAGGTGTGTGAGGTAGGGATTAGTCTTGGAGGCCATAAGCTTTCCTAAAGATATGGGTTTTAAGGCATTTCTTAAAAGATGCAAGACTAGGAGAGAGTCTGATGGCGGTAGGCAGGCTATTCCATAGGAAGGGAGCCGCCCGCGAGAAGTCCTGCAAGCGTGAGTTGGCCGTACGGGTGCGGACAACGAACAGGAGGTGGTCACAGGCAGAGCGGAGAGACCGAGAAGGGACATACCTATGGATCTGTGAGGAGATATAAGAGGGGCTAAAGTTGTTCAGGGCTTTATAGGTGTGAGTTAGTACCTTGAATTGACTCCTATAGCATACAGGAAGCCAGTGTAAGGACTGGCAGAGGGGTGAGGTGTGAGAGAAACGACTAGAGAGGAAAATCAGTCTAGCAGCAGCGTTCATTATGGGCTGTAGGGGTGCAGTACGGCTTTTGGGAAGACCAATCAGGAGAGGGTTACAATAATCCATGCGGGAAATTACTAGAGCATGGACAAGCTCCTTGGTAGTATCTGGTGCAAGAAAGGGGCGGATGCAGGCTATGTTTTTAAGATGGAATCTACAGCATTTGGCAACATGCTGGATGTGAGGCTCAAAGGTGAGACCAGAGTCAAGTATGACCCCAAGACAGCTCAGTTTTAGAGAGATTGAGTTTCAGAAAGCGAAGGACATCCAGTCAGAGATGGAAGAAAGGCAAGCAGTGATACGTTGCAGGACGGCAGGGGAGAGGTCCGGGGAGGAGAGATATAGCTGGGTGTCATCAGCGTACAGGTGGTAGTGGAATCCAAAAGAGGTAATAAGTTTGCCAAGAGAGGCAGTATAAAGAGAAAATAGAAGGGGACCAAGGACAGAGCCTTGGAGGACTCCAACCGAGACAGGACGAGGGTAGGAGGTATCATTAGAAAAAGAGACATTGAATGAGCATTGGGAGAGATAAGAGGAAAACCACGAGAGGACAGAGTCACAGAGACCAAGCGATTGAAGAGTTTGAAGAAGGAGAGCATGATCACGGTGTCAAAGGCCGCTGAGAGGTCAAGAAGAATTAGTATGGAGTAGTGGCCTTTGGATTTAGCTGCGATTAGGTCGTTAGTAACTTTGATAAGCGCAGTCTCTGTAGAGTGGAGAGGGCGGAAGCCAGATTGAAGGGGGTCAAGGAGAGAGTTGGAATTGAAGAAATGAGACACACGGGTAAAGACAAGTCTTTCCAGAAGCTTTGAGGAAAAAGGGAGCAGGGATATGAGACGGTAGTTAGAGGGGGTGGACGGGTCAAGGGATGTTTTTTTTAGTATAGGTACTACAGTGGCATGTTTAAGGTCAGCAGGGACGATGCCAGAAGAGAATCTACTGACCACTCGTTCAGTCCAATCTCTGATTTATTTCATTCCATTACTGTCCTACTGCCAAAGATCTGTTCCATCATTCTGAATGGTCAAAAAGTTATAAACGTGATTAACACTTCCTATCACTGAGTTATGAAGCCAACGCTGTTTCTCATCATGCTTCTCATTTCACTGAAGTAGTTATGGTGCCTGAAGTCTCCTGACTGTTTGATGTTAAACTGTTTTTAAATAGTTATGCACTAAGGGTCCCCAGGTGCCTAGATCCCATGCCCAATCTGCTATCTGGTCTAATGCCAGACAAGTGATGGGTTGTGAGAGGTTGAGAATATCAGCTGAGGACTCTAATTTTATCCCTGCCTGTATCTGGTATGGATTGATGTATGGCTAATGTGAACTAACACTCCACCATAGCGCGGGTCGGACCCTCAAGTGCCCAGGGTCCCTCCTTCTGTATTAATCTGAATTAGAACACATTAAACACGTTAGCACTGAATAGCAGGCTGACACCCGGGGACTCAAAGCACCATAACGACTTAAGTGATGAGATGAGTGTGATTATGGTGCCTAGAGGAGCCTTTATCTACAATGTATTATTAGTGTAATAAATATTTCAAATATATGTAGAATTGTATAAACAAATGAAAAAAAAAAAAAACATTACTGCATAAGGCCAGGTGCATGGTGTTTGCAAAAACCCTTTAAATCATAGATTAAGCACCTTGTGACTCTAACCAGAAGGAAGCGGTGAAACACCTAGCAGGAAGCTCAGTTTCCCGAATGCTCTGCTCTGCATTTTCTAATTGAAGTGGTTGAAAAGCTTCTGCAACAAGGTCAAGGGTGTTTTGTCATTCATTCTTAAAAATTGTCAACTGCTTGCAGAAAATGAACAGAACATGTTGTCTTTGTTTTCTACGATGAGGGATTAGAGTTCATGCAGGTGTGCAATGTTATGTAATGTCAGACATGTTAGTGAATTTAGAATGTATCTTTCCCTTAACCTTATTCCAATCAGTTTTATATTTTTGTATAAACACAGTTTCAGCATTACATAGAGTGAACACATAACCCACAATATTACCTGCTCATGCAAAGTAAATTTTAACTGATAAGAGAATTATAGGAATGCCAGATTGTCATGTATGTAAGTATGAATTTGGAAGTAAATTCCAAACTTGTAGAATTTTTTCATTTCAAATATTGTCACATGCAAATGTGTAACTCATGATGAATTTTCAATAATTCATACTTTAGGAAATAAAATGTTTACATACACACACACAAACACACACACACACACACACACAAACAAAAAAAATACACATGCCCACGCACCCCTCTTTGAATTTGCTTGTGGCTTTACGCATGTCTTTAAAATGTTCATGAATAAAATGTATAAATGTAAACTATTTAAATTAACTTTAATAAAATATTCTAATCTTTGTGTTGTTAGTAATCATACAAATTAAACTATTACGGTAATATTGGAAATAATAAAAGGGACAATGAAAACAAGATGCAACTGTTTTGTTTTAGTATAATTGAGACATGTTTACAATGCAAATAGGGGGCCGATGAGGGAGAGGACGGACTGAGAGGCGAACATGTGTACAATCAAACAAATTAGTTTGTAGCGGTGAATAACCTGCTAATATCAGTTATGGGATTCTGAAACCCTGGCTGTTCATGACCTTGTTTCGCTGCATAATATCAATATTTGCATTTAAATGTTTAGTGAGCTGCATACACTTCAGCAAATTAAATATTTTTTTTGCGCCAGACATGATTACATTGTATAATCTCTTTTGGCCATTTTTGTGATGGGAGATGCATCAATTTGTCTCAGGCTCTGCCCTGTAATTAAATCCTATGTGTATATATTACAATTGCTTGACAAAAAAAAAACACACTCTCCATCGCAGATAGAATGTAGTTTCAATGTTCTATTCTGTTGAGAAATTAAACACTGTTGAGAAATGTTGAGAATTAAACAAAAGATACAAAAAAAAAATAGAAAAATTTTAAGGAAGATTTTATACTAAAATAGTCATTGATAGATTTTGTTAACTATAACAAATAAGACTGTTTCCCCTAGAGGCCAAAAAGGTTTACTGCACCGCCTTTCTTTTAAAAGAAGCTCAGAGCCTTTTAGAGTTAAATACTCTAGCATAATATTTCAAGCATAACTATTTTATTATCGGGAGTGGTGAACCTGTCCCTATTATCCTTTTTTTTCCACTTTTCCGCTACTCCAACTTCCTTTTTTTTTTTTTTTTTTTTTTTTATATTTGTATGCTCTAATCCCATTTGGCTTTTTATTATAACTCCGGTTTTATTTATCTGATGCTGCAATTAAAATAAGTAAGAGAACAGCCAGGGCATTTCATGCAAATTAGTTGACTTTTCCCACAATCCTCTGAAAATGAGATGTGACTCTTTAAAAGTGTTGAACCATTAAAAAATGTACTGTAACGCTACCAGTTTTGTTTTCTTGAATGTGTATCTTTGTTTTTAAGTGGCGAGTCTGCTTTATCAATTTTATAATATTTGTCTTGTTTGAGCCTCAGGTCCACAATTAGTTTACCAGCATGTGCTTTTATTATATTTCACCCCCAGATGGATGCAGATAATGCTTTAACATTAAACTGGAGATTTGTTTTTAACATATCGCTGGGATCTTTAAACAAAACAGTTTCAATAAAAATATGTCTTGTTTCTGAAATAGATATTGCCAATTAGCCTTCTGGGATTTTATATTTTATGAACAAAAACTTTCAAGACATGCCTTCACCATAAATCACGTAACTGCTTTTATTAATTTAAATTCTCATATTGATCGAGTCATAGACACAAGTTTAAAGTTTAATCTTTAAATGTTCCATTATTTTAGTGTGGTTTTATCTAATGTGATTGTAACAACAATTTTGAGTAGCAGGATTGATTATTACAAATTAGTGCATAATCACTTTAACATCAAACACATGGTAGGAGATGGAGATGGTTGGTGGACAGATTGACAGACACATACAGGTTTTTTTTTTTTTTTTAAATTAAGTAAGAATTCAAAGGAATTTCATAGTGAATTTTAAATTTAAGGTCAAAATAGGTATATTTTCAGTTTGACTACTCTGGCGTTAAACTTAAAATTCAGTTTGAATTCTCACTTTCATGAATAGTCCTGTTCAATTTAGGTTAATGATTGGAATTAAGGCCTTGGTTTCCAATAATCATAGGGCAGCAACAGGTCTTCCAGTAGTGATATACCTTTCCAGTAGTGATATACCTTAAGAGAAGCCAGGGAGACAGAATTGCATGGGTTATATATCCTCAGCTCCTCTCCCACTATGTCATTGTTGTAAGAAGTCTAAACATAAACAGGCATTCTAAGCATCAAAACAACTTTATATTAATCTCACTGCTCGTTTTTTACGGCTATTTAGTAGTTAAATAAGTTTGTTTATGTAGTCCTAGCCATACCTTCCCTGCAGCTAACCCACACAGGCTTTCTAAACACTTCCTATAATGAGAGATCTAATGTTTAAACTTTCTTTATAGCACAGTGTGTTTAATCTAGAATTTATTTTCGCCTACTGTGTTAAAAGCCTGCAATCTTCTTGTATGTGATTAAAGTTCAATTAGAAAAGCAGGAGATAAAGTAAAACCGCTATGCTGTTTTTGGAATATTTTTTTTTCATGTGGGCTGTGTGAATTACAGAAAGGGGAGATGTGGCTAGGGTGCATCAACAGAAACACAATTCTTATATGGCAGGGAATTGTGCTGTGAAACTGCTGGGGCATGATCTATGCACCAAAACAACTTCATTAAGCTAAAGTTGTTTTGCTGCTTAGTGTTCCTGAAAAATGCAGCTCCCTCCTGAGAGTGTAACGTGCACTTATGGCCCTGTCCTGAGTTACGGGGCTCTAGGGCACAATGCCGATCAAACCCCATATAATGAGAATGCATGGATAATACTTTATACCATGCAGTGACATTTTCTTAATGCCAAAATGCAATTCACTAGCTGTAATTAAACCAAACTGGGCAGCTGAGAACTGTATAAACCGAGACACCATTTGGTATTTAGCTGAAATAAAACGCTAATTCGCCGGGTAACTTGACCCTGTATACTTTCCATCCAACAAATCATTGCCAGTGAGGCTTCCTTACATAGTCTGAAAGGGTATGAGTGCCAAGAATAACAACTAACCCTTTCAGTGCTTTGCAATGCTCTCTTTAACACTCATTGTGACCCAAAAGGAAAAATACACTAAAAAAACGTACACCTTTTAATTTAAAGATAGGAAGAATGGGAAACCATGACAATGTGCAAGCTGGGGTCCTTTTACAGCTTGAAAAGAAACCCTGTAGTGTGTTCAGACTCCGTTTATCGTCCTCCCTGGCTACTGACGTGGTCACCCCATTTTGACATACCAAAATGTCTGGGCCTGAATCAGTTCAGTATTTACAGTGAGCATAGAGGGATTTAAAAGTGTCATTGTGAAGAAACTTACTGTGATGTTGGAGTGTCAGTGGGTCTTTGCAGGACAAACATATTTCATGTAAAGAGTTAAATAGAAGATACCAGTTGCGCAAACTTTGCGATAAAAAAAAAACTATAATTCGGCATTGGAGTCAGTTAGAGACTCTTTACAAGAAATATGTTTATTTTTGATAAATAGAATGACTGTCCACAGGAAGTGTGCTCTTGGATTGTGACACGCACACAAGCTACTGAAAACACGTAACTGCTCTAGGAGACGTCAGGAGTTATGAGGGGACTGTTACATGTTTGTGGAATTAGAATCATTGAATAAAACATTTAAAAATCACATATAACGTGTTAAACGCATTTCCGGAGATCTTCAGCTTCTTTTTGAGCTTTTATTAAATACTTCGTAAATGACTTCACAATCTAGTTTAGAAAAGATAACGTCAACACGAACATTGGAAATAAAACTAGGAGTCTGTACTGACTGCCAGGAGAAAAGGACAGAGCTTATAACAATAATGGAAAGGGAGCTAAGATGGCGGCACCCAGTTTAAGGATTGGGGGTTGTGTATTTGTAAATTTAATTTATTTTTTTACATCTATTATATACATATTTGTTAAATATATTGGGTAATTTAAAATAGTATTAAAAATCCTGAGACAAGACGGTTCCTCTTTAAATGGACAAGGAAACTGAAAAAGAAATGTGTCTGCCAACAAACATTGAATACATTTCAACACTGACAATTTTACTCTATGTCTCGTGTTAATCATTCTGTCTTACTGTAATGCCAAAATTAAATGTTAAATAAATACAGTGGAACAAAGACTACAGCTTAAAGGGAGACTATTGGGATTTATGTTTATTATGAATGGGGCACTGTTCAAGTTTTTTTTTTTTTTTTTTTTGTAAATTTTTATTTTTGCAGTGCAGAAAACGTTACAGCGTAACACGGGGTACCCCAAAGGCATTCCTCGCGTTAATCATACAATAATTACATTGGGGTATACGTTTGTACTTGCACAATTTTATGTTAAGGTTGCGTGCTGACAAAAAGATATACCTCGTTATTTAGTTAGTTTGCTAAGACAAATATTGCTTGTTCCTTAAGTGGGGCGGCCTACAGCTGGTCAAAGTATTCATGATACGCAGTATATGAGACAGTGTGATCAGTGTTGTCCTGACTAGTGGGTCTCTGCTGGTGTATCCTCGCTGGTATGTCTAGGCATATAAGACAAAATAGGTGTTAGCTGCCGGATACTGGGCTGGCTGAGGCTGGCCTGCTAACCCTAATCTTGGCTCTCAGCTCCTGGGAGGCGTTATATGTGCTGCTCAGCTAGTCTTTGGGTATACTAGAGAATAACTTGACGTTGATACATGAGAGAGTTAATAAATACCGCTTGTTAGTATGGGCTAAAGAGTATATATGGGCGTCTGGTTTCAGTAAGAGGGCATAAATGGATTCATACCAGCAGAGAACACAGTATACATGTTTTACACAGACCTATCATATCCCGCTTGTCACTACCCGCAGTCCAGAAAAGTAAGCCCTCTGTGCCTCTGTGTGTGCTGGCCCTGCCCGCTAAGCCCTGGAGTGTGTGCGGCCCGTGGGCCGGATATGTGGAAGCCTCTTACAGACATGGTTCGGCTGATAGATAAAGGGTATGCGGCCCAAGTCCTGTAATAATGTTGTTACGTCCATATGGTTTTGGCTAGTGTGCCCATCGTGTCCTTCGTACTCCATCGGGTTTATGTTGCACCTCGGGAGGAATTGGTGCAAGGTGTCCCGGTGTTGTGGTGGGTCTGTGTCCGTGGGCCACCAGCCTTCAGCCCGGGGCCTTAGCAGGCGCCCGTGCCCTTTAGCCATTGATCCCATCAGCAGGATCGTGGGTCCCGGGTTCTGCCAGATCTCGGTGTTCTCCCAGGAGGTATGGCAGGCTTCAGAGGGGTTCCTCTTGGTGAGCGCCCAGCCCAGAAGAAGCGCCGGCGGTCTCACGGGCAGCTCCATCCACGTGAGTAGTGTGTCGCATAGGGGCTTTAATGCTCTGCATTCAATTTGTCTCCGGACTTTAGGGCCGCTGGTGTGGGTCGTTGCGTGTTTGCAGCCTTATGTACCTTGCTTGGTGGTGGTTGTTGTCCGCTTCAGTTTCCGTAGCTCGGTCCCCGCACACGTGGCCTCCGCCATCTTGGCCGCGGGTCTTGGGCCTGCATGGTGGTCTGAGAACGCCTCCGCGTGTAGTTTGGGGCACGGACCGGGATCACCCCCCCGGTCCAGAGGGGGGGGGACAGGACCGGGCCCGTCGATGTGCCATGTGTGTTCCGGGCTCCGTTGGGCAGGATAGTGGAGCGGCGGCCGTCCGCCCCACTCACCGCCAGGTAGGTACCCGCTGAATGCTGCAGGGGATCCTTCCTCCGGGGGACTGGAACTCCGGGAGCGAGCCTCTCCCCGGCCCCGGTAGCCCGTATACTGTGCAGGTCGGGGTTATTTGCCGCTGAATTTAGCTAAATTCTCGATTTATCGTGTAGTTTGGGCATATTGAGCAGGAGCTGGTCTTCCCTGCGACCGCTCGGCTCGGCGGCCCGGCCCCGCCCCCCTCTGTTCAAGTTTTTAATTAACATGGGCACTGACAGAACACATGCAGGCATAGGGCACAAAAAACCAGCCAGTACCACTCTGCGGCACTCAAAGTAGGTCTATAAACATGTGATACAATACAATTAAAGCTTTAAAGTAACACAAGAGGGATGGCAGTGAGTCCCCATGGAAAAAAACAAAAAAGTGTACCCAAACAATGACGTCCCTGGCAATCAGCTCTTTAAAAAAGGAAAATAGGGTTCTCTAGGTACATTAATTTAAATGTAGAAATTATACATTGGCGGCTATTATAAACTACATTTCCCATGCGGCTGTGCGGTTTCACTTCCGAAACGCGGAAGTGCCGCAAGTCACGTGGGAGATTTCGATCGTTTAAATTTATATCTTCCCACCCTCGTTTTAGCTAAATATACATTTAATTACATGTCATGTTATCATATATTATCTTTTTATGACACTATTTATGAGTTTCTAGCTTTTCTATTCTATTTAATTTTGATTGGCTGGACCATTTTGGCGCCAATATTCTAATTACTTGTGTTCTTATATAACACTAATTTGCCAGGTATTGTATGTTATTCCATTTGAAAAAGTCTGTTGACGAAATGCGTTATAGAAATTTTATATTGTGTATTTTTGTATTAAAAGTATTTTGGTCATTTGTTTGTGCCAATTATCTTTTTTTATATGCACATAATTTTTACTCTACCCTGGCTTTTTATTATTTTATTTATTTTTTACCGTTCTTGGTTTTATAACCCTTGGAAGTTTCCTGCACCCCAAGAAATCCTAAGTGGGGATTAATCCACCTATGCTGATATCAAAGAGCAGTCGGTCTGCTCTCCACTTGTAAGTACGTTTTCGATTAATTTATATTGACACTGTCATACAGTGAGCACTATTGGTTGTGTCTTTCTCCTTTCTGAGAATTGGACACCAGTGACGGAGAGGTACCCACTACATATCCTATAAGCGGGGATTATACCGCTGTACGCGCTTTACCCTAGAGTTGGATATAAGTTCTTATAAATGTGAGTTCTCTACTGTTATTTTCTATTACGTCCATATTTGAGCTATACAGATTGCACTATTGGTTGTCTTCCATATAAGTGGAACCACTACAATACCTGAAGATCTCATCACTGCACTTACTTCCCTAAAGACCATTCGTAAGGACATATTATTTGGACTTTCTTTCATTTGGACTTTTGCTTATAATTTTTTTATCTAGTGTGGCGCAGCCTTTTTTATTGTTACATTAATTTAAATGCCCCTTCTTTAGAAGGATAAGGGTCAATGTTTGCACCCTACCTAGTATTTCTAATTTTCCACTTCAACACACATGGGCCATTCCTTGAACTGCCTTAAAACAGGGGGTTTGTAGAAAGTTGCATTGGTCTGTTTTGGGTGGTAGCGCTATTTGATGGACCTGCTGGGGTTTTAAGAACTCTTCTAAATCTCTGCCTGTGTTTGGCTGGGGTACCATTGCAGGTCTCCTTACGATATTTTAACACCTTAATAGTGTCAAATGTATTTTATTATACAGTACTGCCTCTGAGTGCCCTAAAAGAGTTAAGAAACTGTTAGCCATGTCACTCATGCATAGTGAGGTTAGAGGCAATCAGCATTTAATTTTTTTTAATTTTTTTTAATTATCTGTAATTTAATTTCCTTTGATATTGAGTCTAGTGAGAGTTGTTTAGCACCCAGAAACAAAAGTTTTCTTAGTATTCTGATACATTATTACCTGATACACTTACTGTTGTAGGTAAGGATAGGAGCTAAATGCCATGGCAACAATTTCAAAGAAAGACTGCTAAGAAAAAAAGTACTGCCTGGTTTACTGCCTTTAGATAAATATCCCATTGTTCTCTATCTGGCTTAGGATCTTCACATACATCTGTTTCATTTTAGCAGCTATCTCCAGCAGGTCACCTCACCTCAGGAAGTGGAGCACTTGCCCAATTATATAGAAGCCTCTGTTTGAAGATGACAACTAGAGTCATATGTCCACGGATGTAAGGGGGGGATTGTTGTGTAATGGATGTTATGAACTGTTTGGTAACTGGAAGGGATTTTATTTTGACACATTTGATTAATAGACAGAAATACACAACAGAATATGCAGTTGGAGAATAAAGTAGAAGTTGGTAGCATGTAGAGTAATTCTTTGATAGAAAAACTCTAAAGCATGAGGATAAGATTTGATAATTTTTCCGTTCTGCAAGTAAGTATGAATATCTGGGAAAATCAGGAAGTCACTATGATTTTTTTTATTTTAGTAAACTCAAAATGTTAGCTGGAAAAATATCTCCATCTTTACTATGTTCACAGTTTGATTGCTTTACTTTGTAATTTGCAATTCAAATTTAATTTAGCCACATATAAATAGAAGAGGGGTTACGGCAGTACCTCTAAAAAGACAAACTGAATAACTTTGTGCTGCTGCCCTTGTACCCTGTTGCTCAAATCCAAATGTATAAGGTGAAGAAAGTGAAACCAGATGCTAAATATGCACACACAGTGTCACATGAAATGTATTGAAGGAACAAACAACATATGATTCTGGTTTCCCCTTTATCAATGCCAGAAATGTTCTTCAATAAAATAATAAATAATGAAACCCTAAATGCTATACTGGCTTTTTCATCTTTTTCACTGATAAATCATTCTAGGATCCAACCTATGAGCTGGCCCAGGGCTTAAAACCTGATGTCCTATGCTGCTAACCAGACCTTACAGGTTATACACCACTGCTAGCCGTAGCGTACCCACCAGGGGTAAATTTCTACTTGCCAGGGCTAAAGATTCACTTGCCAAAGACTAGCGTTGAGTGGAAATTATGAGAACTGGGCTGATTCCTCCAGAATCATGAACTGAATGGGTCTAGGAGACCTCATCACATAGACCACAAGGATGACTGTCAGAAAGTAGACTTGTGAGAGACAGAGAGTCCTGGCTCAATCCAGAGTTTCTTCTTTTTTTTTTAATGTTTGGTCTGCTTGGGCAGAGCTGTAAAGTGATTTACAAGAAATAGAGGAGTTAACCAATAACCTAGTTACCATTTGCTCCAAGCCAACGGTCTCCCACTCAGTTCCACTCAAGGTATGCATCGAAACTAACAAAATATCTTTTAGCCATCCATCTTGATTACAATATATAAAACATAAAATCTGATGCATTTCATCTGCTTTATGGCTTAATCGTGATTTAGTTGGGAACACCGTTCGAAACGCGTCAGATTTGATGCTTTTTTTAACTAGATTGTTACTATATTTTTAAATGTATCCATAAAAGCCCAACTTGCCATTCCCTTTACTCTAGCTCTAATTTTTACTTTGAAGAGGAAACCATTTATCTCAAATAGCTACATTTTGCATAACAGTTTAAAAAACATTTCTCCTCCTTCACAGCCTTAATGGCTTCTTTCCAGTATCTAAAGAGGGAGGTGGAATAATGTAGATCTCTAAGAACATTGAGCATACTATAGGAATTAATTGCAAGCTTTAATAGTAACACTATGTACTACCTTGTACAGTACAGCTGCTTGGTGTAACTGTACATACCATGTCCACATACATTTTTCTTTTTACTTTCTGGTGTTTAGTATAACTGTGCATTCAGTTTTATACGTATTACCTGAACTCCAAAACACTGGATGGACCAATCATAAAACAAGCAAAACATACAATTAAACAAAATGTTTTGTTTGATTCATGATTCGAAATTCATCTGTGAAATTAATCTGTGTTGTGATAAAAACACAATGACTGATAGGAAAAAAAATAATAAGTGATGGTTAGGGGACAGCCACTAAATGTTGATTTTATTCACAGTTCACGTGACAAGGGATCAATAGAGAGAAAAAAAAGAGGAGCATTAAAAAAAAAATCTATTTTTTATATATTTTTAATTTTTGCACCATTTTCATTAGTCCAAATCGTTTTTCCTGTAACTATTGCATCGACGAAATGTGTCTGGCCCGAAATGCCACATGGACGAAACCCGAATCGCCTGAAACTAAATTGAATCAAATCTAGTGTTTAGGTACCTGTATTTTCGCAAATGCCTTCTAGTTCCTTACAATTTATAGTATTAGTAATAATAATAATAATAGTTATTATTATTATTATTATTATTATTTTGATTAATAAAACACCATGGAATATATATCTAAAAGATGAACAAAACAATTCAAAATTTTAATTATGTACATTCTTAACATTTAAATACTTTTATTTTTTGAATGTCAGAGAACGTCAATCGATACAGAAATAAATGCATTGTATTAATATTTTATGCTATGATTACATGCTAGCCAGTGGCGTACATACCAGGGTTGCAGGGGTTGCGGCTGCGACCGGGCCCGGCCCATGAGGGGGCCCGGCCGCCCTGCGACCCAGGTATGTACCCACAGGGCCAGCCTCTTCTGCTGGGGGGCCCAGGAGCCGGCCACCTCTGGGCCCCCCGAGGCTGGCCCTGCTGTCACCCGGCTGGCTGTCGGGCGCGCGAGGGAGCACTGTCCCCTGGGTTCTCCCTCTTCAGCTCCCTCGCGCACCGCACTGAAACCGGAGCCGGAAGATGACGTCATCTTCCGGCTCCGGCATCAGTATGCGGCGCGCGAGGGAGCTGAAGAGGGAGAACCCAGGGGACAGTGCTCCCTCGCGCGCCCGACAGCCAGCCGGGTGACAGCAGGGCCAGCAACACCACTGGACCCCAGGGAATCCCGCCAGCTCTCCCACAGGTAAGGAGGCTGGGGGATTAAATTAAAAAAAGTTTGAGTGTGTTAGTGTTAGTGAGTGTGTGTGTGTTAGTGAGTGTGTGTGTGTTAGTGAGTGTGTGTGTTAGTGTGTGTGTTAGTGAGTGTGTTAGTGTTAGTGAGTGTGTGTGTTAGTGAGTGTGTTAGTGTTAGTGAGTGTGTGTGTTAGTGAGTGTGTTAGTGTTAGTGAGTGTGTTAGTGTTAGTGAGTGTGTGTGTTAGTGAGTGTGTGTGTTAGTGTGTGTGTTAGTGTTAGTGAGTGTGTGTGTTAGTGTTAGTGAGTGTGTGTGTTAGTGAGTGTGTGTGTTAGTGTTAGTGAGTGTGTGTTAGTGTTAGTGAGTGTGTGTTAGTGAGTGTGTGTGTTAGTGTTAGTGAGTGTGTGTGTTAGTGAGTGTGTGTGTTAGTGTTAGTGAGTATGTGTGTTAGTGAGTGTGTTAGTGAGTGTGTGTGTTAGTGAGTGTGTTAGTGAGTGTGTGTGTTAGTGTCAGTGAGTGTGTGTGTTAGTGTTAGTGAGTGTGTGTGTTAGTGTTAGTGAGTGTGTGTGTTAGTGAGTGTGTTAGTGTTAGTGAGTGTGTTAGTGAGTGTGTTAGTGAGTGTGTGTGTTAGTGTTAGTGTGTGTGTTAGTGTTAGTGAGTGTGTGTTAGTGTTAGTGTTAGTGAGTGTGTGTGTTAGTGTTAGAGGGTGTGTGTTAGTGAGTGTGTGTTAGTGTTAGTGAGTGTGTGTGTTAGTGAGTGTGTTAGTGTTAGTGAGTGTGTGTGTTAGTGTTAGTGAGTGTGTGTGTTAGTGTTAGAGTGTGTGTGTTAGTGAGTGTGTTAGTGTTAGTGAGTGTGTTAGTGAGTGTGTGTGTTAGTGTTAGTGTGTGTGTTAGTGTTAGTGAGTGTGTGTTAGTGAGTGTGTGTGTTAGTGTTAGAGGGTGTGTGTTAGTGAGTGTGTGTTAGTGAGTGTGTGTGTTAGTGAGTGTGTTAGTGTTAGTGAGTGTGTGTGTTAGTGTTAGTGAGTGTGTGTGTTAGTGTTAGAGTGTGTGTGTTAGTGAGTGTGTTAGTGTTAGTGAGTGTGTGTGTTAGTGTTAGAGTGTGTGTTAGTGTGTGTGTGTGTGTGTTAGTGTTAGAGTGTGTGTGTTAGTGTGTGTGTCTGTTACTGAGTATGTTTGTGTGCGTCTGTCACTGAGTGTGTGTCTGTCAGTAAATGTGCGCGTCTGTTCATGAGAGTGTGTGTGTCTTAAGCACTTACCTTTCTCCAGCGCCGGCCTCCCTTAACGCTGGGGATCTCCGTCCCCATCTGCCTCTCAGCTCCGAATGCACATGCGTGGCAAGAGCCACGCGCGCATTCAAACCGCCCATAGGAAAGCATTACTCAATGCTTTCCTATGGACGTTCAGCGTCTTCTCACTGTGATTTTCACAGTGAGAATCGCAGAAAATCCTCTAGCGGCTGTCAATGAGACAGCCACTAGAGGCTGGATTAACCCTCAGTGAAACATAGCAGTTTCTCTGAAACTGCTATGTTTTCAGCTGCAGGGTTAAAACTAGAGAGACCTGGCACCCAGACCACTTCATTGAGCTGATGTGATCTGGGTGTCTGTAGTGGTCCTTTAAGTGTATGTGTTTATGCATGCACTGGCATACATACCGCGGTCGCACGGGTCGCAGCCCTGCGACCAGGTGCCCGCCACCATGTGTTGCGGCCCCAGCCTGCACAGAGTAAGCGCTCGCGCTGGGGGAGGGGGGGGGCCCGGATCAGTTTTCGCACCGGGGCCCCATGGGTTGTGTGTACGCCACTGATGCTAGCTACAAACTCCCGGTTGAAATATATTATCTTATTTTCGTAACTTGGTAGAGAAATAGTTAAGAAACATTAATACTCATTAAATATATCTGGATATCTGATGTGAGCATAGCTAAGCAAAAAAAACATACTACAGTTTTTTTCCAAGAGAACCAGGATTGTAAAACTACTTAAAATTTATTTTAACAATAATTCCATGCACATTGTACTATGAGAAAACTCGATGTAGCCATCATATTAGGTAAGAAATGTTCTGATTGATAGAAGAATAACACAATAAAAAATGATGACATGTTTTACGAAGTGGTTCATAAGATGAACTGAACATGCTCAGCAAATGAGTCAAAAAAAATACGCATACGTGTACGAATGAAGGCTGATTTTTTATTCTGTGTTTTTTGTTTATATAGCTGTTTAAATATACACTAGACACTTTAATTCTAGGATTAAAACGCTGGGAATGCCATTTAGATTGTTTCTTTTTCTTACTGGAGTTTTGACTTCATATGCACTTATTCCAGGAATATAAATTAATCCAAAGTGACTCATAAAATGTGCAATTCTTCTGACCCAAGAGAGATGTTGCTTTCTGATGCTCTCTTCAAAAATTCAGTCTTGTGGACACTGATGGCTTGGAATAAAATGTACATTATGTTCTCTTCTTACTTTTGTCACAAACTGTTTTTTGGTCTTTTTTTTGTCTCTCATCATAATTCAGTAGCAATGCGTGTCTATCTATCTATCTATGTAATAAACTTCCTTTAAAAATCTTGTTCTTTAGAAACATACTGCCAGGCAACTACAGATGACTAGTAAATAACAAAAGTATTTTTGCAGGTCCTTCTGACCCAATTTTCCAAGTCATCTCATGGTGATTATTTGAGTGATTATGTAACCCTTACTTTTAAATTAATATTTTTGGGGAAAAAAAATCAAATTTTCTGTTAAACTCAACCATATAGAAACCAGAAAAAAACACAAACAATGAGCTAATGATGGAATTGCATAATTTAAAATAAATTAGACACTTTGAAAAGATAGTCCATCTTGCATTTTTTGACCTTAGTGTTAAGAGTACCTTTAAAAAGGCCAAGTTAGGTATCCAAGATCACTAAATATGTTCTAAACTAAATAAGAACGATAAGCATACTTGGTTGTTTATTCATCTTTGTTTTCTAAAAGAAAGTACATTTTGTTTAAAATTTTCCAACATTTGTAACTACAAATTCAAGCAATTTGTAGTAATGAAATTCTCCTTATTCCTCCATAAATATATAACACTTTCTCCTTGTAGGCCACTGATCATCAGGAGGTATGGTTGATGTGTCTTGAGATATACATATTCATTGAACCCTGAGGGAACTCAGAGTGGGGACACTGACATGTTTGTACATCCATTGCCAACATAATAAAAGTGTGATTTATGGATTTATTTTACTATTTTTACTTTTGTTCCAGGCTGGATAATAAAGCTGTTGGTAGAATTACACCGTGACAGTTAAATTAAATATATCTGTATGTACATTGTGCTACACTAAAACAAATAGTAATGGGGTAAACTGTAGTTTTCTTAACTAACATTAATATATTTCCAATATATTGACTGACCAACCATTGTCCCAGTCAACCTTTAAAACTCTTGCTTTTGTGGGCTGTTCTGGTGGCAGCATTGTGACCTCGATCCGAAACAACATAATGATGTTGGCGTCTCGGTTATCACCGCTACATACAGACAGTGAGTCGTGGTCACTCTGTAAGAGTCCAACAGGAGACTTGAACCTGTGGTCTTGTGCTTTCCAGGTCTGTGTCTCTGCCTCTGAACCACAGAGGTTCAGTTCTTGCTTTCTGCCTGGAAGTTAATTCCTGCCCTGTCTAGTATCCAGCACTGGGGGGCTGGACATTATTTGGAATTACTCCTGGTACACCTGTTGTGGATAGTCTTGTTAGCCAGGTATAAAAAAAACTGCCTCTCCCAGAAGGCAGTGTCAGTTCCTTGACTCTGGCGATCGGTTTGTGGTTTCCTGTTCCCCAGAAGTCTCCTTGTTCCTGTGTTTCCTGTTTGTTCCTCGTTCCTGACTCTGGCCTTGTTCCTGACTTCGCTGATCTCCGTTCTCCCGATCCTTGCTCGTCTGACTACCCACTCTGGCTGACCCCTGCTTGCCTCCTGGACTTTGCTTTTGGTTATTTCTTTATTTGTTATTTATTAATAAAGGTGTTTTTGCATCTAGTTCTGTCTCTGTCTGGTTCCTGGTCCCTAACAGTTGGCCAGTTTTGATTTTAGGTATGCAGATGTCGTTCAGCTGATCACCTAGGAGACAACTGCACAACCAAGTTACTCTGCAATTTAGCAGGAAAGTGAATAGGAGCATGAGATGAAATTTTCTCTCAATGTCCCCAAAGTGAACTTTTATTTAGTTATTCTTTCCAGTAATGGAACAGTTAAGAATGTTCTACTAGGTAAGGATACCTTTAGGCTAAGGCATTGGTCATATCATTTTTATTATTAAGCTTTACGAATGCACTTGGAACTCCCACATGGATACAAGAGGTGACCGCACTGTAATATATTCAATTATGCTTCCTTGTTCTGTGTACACCTTCAACTATCCACAGGACTTGTACTCCCAAAAGGCCTACCTCAAGATAGCTTCCAATCCAGAAGTTGTGACAAGAAAGAAAAAAAAAACACAACAAATATCAACACTAACAATATAAAAAATGTTGTGTGTGGTTGTATAGGACACCGTAAAGAGAGAGAGTTGATGCTTTGTTACCATTGCAAAAAGACCACTAATAGACCTCTGCACATTGTTTGCAAACATTCTAAATGATTGCCCAATCCTTAATCGTATTACATTTAGATTAAATGTATAGCCCAACCATTATTAACCCCTTCCATTATCGGTCCTGCGATCTCATAAATGGTTACCTTCTAATGGATGTGACAATGATTGCAGGTTGATTATTCCCTGCTATCCAATATAACCAACCCTGCTTTTTTGTGTGATTTTTGGATGGATATCTCCAAGAATACACAGTATGTAGGCTAGACTGGAACGCAGGTGAAGGAAGAAATTGATTATTATGTAGATTTAAAATAAGAAAAAAAAAATAGTAAAACCGATTCTGGCAGCTGAAGGAAGCTAATACTAAAATTAACATATAAAATAGGAAGTGAAATGGAGATCATGAACAAGGTCAGCATCAAGTGAAACTTGGATGTAAGCCTTGAATAAGAAAAATGATGAAAGCTCATCAAATAAAAACAACTGCTCTCATAAACAGAACAAAAATGGATTTACTCATTAAACATGGAATTGCAATCAACACTAGTTTTAAAGTGACTGGTGGTGTTGTAATCTAAGAGGATATACAGTTTTTCCTTAAAAATTGCATTTACTGTTATATAAAAAGAATGGCAATTTTTTTTATCATTGGATGTTTTTTGTTTGGTTATTAATTATGTCCAACAGAGAAGGTACAGCAAAGTCTTTAAACAATTAAAGGAACCACTACAGCATACTAACCACTACAGCATACTTTTTAGAACAGTTGAACGTCTTATTTAGGGGTCAGCCAGGTGTCGCTTCCCACCTCCAATATAATCTCAGGCTGCGCTAAGTCCAATGGTGCAGGGCATAGTTCATGGGCTCAGAGTTATCAGCTGACATTGACAATAATCTAAGTCTTAAGCCTTAGCTAAGCTCTGGAGAGCTATGTAATTTATTGCTTGGGTGCTTCCAGCTCTCTGGTGGCTGTAGTAGAGGCAAGGCATGGTCCTTCTACTAAAAAGTCAAAAACAGTTTGTTTACATTGGAGGGTTGCCAGGGCACTCCTGGCACCATAACTACTGCAACACATTGTAGTGGTTATTATGTTTAGAGTACTCTTTTAAACTTGAGTGTACTGAATTTCGTGGAAGATTGAGAGATAACAAATAGTGCTTGTTTGGTTTCTACAGTAACATTATGTAACATTGCTACATTCTGGGAGGTTGCATTTTAAATAGAAAATTTGAAAAGTGTGTTTTGAGGTTTCTGTTGAAAGATCATAAATATAAGAAATGCTTTTGTTTTCTCAATCTCCTTCACCCACAAAGAAAATACGTTTTGTATATAGTAATACGTTTTACGGAAAATATCTCGTACGTAAAGTCATGCAGATCTAAACTACATGTAGCCACACAATTTAACAAAATAAATAATGCATTACTATGATAACAACGGGCAACAAGATTAATAATATTTAAGGTCTAGATGCCTAATTACATTTGCAACTATACTATCACGCAGTAAATTGTAGCCTAATATAATTATATTAATTTGTTTAGTTATCAAAGTAGAAACAAACTACATTGTAACTTTGTCTTAACTGTGACATTTCCTCTTTAAGTACTAACTCAATGCCTCAAAGGTGTGGACACTGAGTAGGTGAAAAACTGGAGTGAAACAGGAGTAGGAACAGCCAACACAAACAGCTGGGAGACACATTATAGTCAAGGTGATTTCTTTCAAACCTCCCACCACCACTTTCATGCCAAGCATAAGATTGAAGGGCATCCAACAGACAAAGAAAGATACAATTGTATTAAAAGTTTTTAGGGTTTTTTACCGGACTGTGGTAGCATGTCAGTAGAAGCCTTCCATACTATTGTGCGGCTGAACTGTTATATTCAATCTGTCATTTGAAACTGGAAGTTATTTGATTATCTTGTTGCTTGGGTGTCCGGCGTTCACTGTCCACCCCCTGACCTCATCTGTGGTCAGTGGGTGTGGACTATTAAATTTGAAAAAATGGGGGGGTGACATCCTTATGTCTCTCTCAGCTCCCTTCCATGGTGAATTAGTGGGGTTACTTACTAAAATGGGGGATATCCCCACTCCAACTCCTACACCAGCAAATGAAGCTATTGTAATATTAGGAGAGAATATAATGTTCCCACCCCAGATCCCACCCACTAGCAGCATTATAAAAGGTTAGTTATAAAATTAAGGGGGGGGGGGCGGGGGGTAATGTTCCCAGGCCCAACCATTATCATTTATAATACTCAAGGGAGGGGACCTAGTGTCCTGAGCCCACACCTATGGACAGTAGGGAGATACTCTAATTGTAATATACAAAGGGGGGATAGGAGTCCCCAATATTCTAGCAACCTGTCCATCTGAAGTCTTCTTTTTTGTAAATCTTCCTATATGCAGCCACCCAAAAAAGACCAAATAAAAAACTGTAATACCACAACGCACAATAAAAAATAAAGTAGTTGCAATTCTGACCTCGTTTTTGTTCAGTACTCAGTCATTTTGGCGAGTTGAAAATATAGGATAAAAATGTACACTTACCTAAATGACATGGAGACATGAGATGGAGACACAGTTCAGTTCAATTTGGCCTAGATTTTGTCATGTCGTTGTAACTTTCTTCTTAGCTAAATAAATGCTCCTAGCCAACAGACAAAAGGTATTGTATAGGCATTGGTAGATGTTGGGCAATTCATAAGATAAAGTAAGGAGATAGTATACCAGATTTAATATCCTCTATAATTCGACAATTTGTTTCGAACATGATTTGGAGAACTTTTCATTCGGAATTCATCTAAAACAGACTGACTATACTAAAAGTACCACAAATAGCTTGAGAATTCATCAGGAATTTTCAAATGATTACTGACCTGTTTCCTAATTTATTAAATAACTGCTTGTTGTAGGCATGGGTGGAATATGTAGACCAACATTTTTATTATTTTTATCACCCATCCCACAACCATCCTGGAGGCATATCGGAATGATATATTTCTAGTGCATTTTGTAAATTTTCACTAAATGTATCATTTTGTTCCAAATTAGATGATCACAATAAATGCAATTCCCAATGCCATTATTTCTGATTTGTTTTTAATAAATATTTGATTTGTCTTTTGTTTTGGTTAAAAAAACAAAAAATTTTATGCTCCAATATTTAACTCTTCTCTGTTTTCATACAGAACTTATATTTAATTTACGGGATGAACTCCACGACAAATTCAGAAACTGCACAGCTGCGTCATGTCGTACAAGTGGTGGTCACAGTGATCTTCAGCTTAATTTTCGTCCTGGGAATGATGGGGAATGGTACAGTTATTTGGATAACTGGCTGTCGACTGCAGAGGAGCATCAACACAGTTTGGTTTTTCAATCTAGCCCTGGCTGATTTTATCTCCACCTTTTTGGTCTTGGTCACTGTCCTATACTTGTTACTGGATCTCCACTGGCCTTTTGGACCAATTCTGTGCAAATTAGTTAACTGCATATTCGGTCTTACAATCTATGCCAGCATCCTCCTGCTAAGTGCTATCAGTATTGACCGCTGTATTCTGGTGATTTTCCCAGTCTGGTGCCAAAATTATCGCAACCCCAGAATGGTATCAATTACTTGCTTGGTGATTTGGTTAGTCTCTGTTGCCCTGGTGCCTGGCTCCTATACCCTCTCCGAGATGTCCACGGAAAGCAACCGTAGCTCCTGCAAGAACCTTGATGTTTTTGAAGACTGGGAAAAAAGAGAAGCTGCCATCTTCACAGTTTGCATTTTCCTCTACCAGTTTCTAGTACCCCTATGTGTTATATTGATTTCTTATGCCATCCTCCTACTTACATTACATAAGAAAAAACTGAACAGGTCAAGCAAACCATTTCTTGTTGTTACAGGAGTGGTTTTCTCTTTCTTTCTCTGTTGGCTTCCCTATCATGCCTTGGCATTGACTCGTGTCTTTCTGGGAAGCCTTCCAGTTTTGGTTAATTTGGTAGCTGTACCACTGTCCAAGTGCTTAGCAATGTTTAATAGCTGTATTAATCCAATACTCTATGTATTTATCGGAAGAGAATTCAAAGATGCTGTAAAGAGGTCATTGACACAAGTCTTTAAAACAGTTTTTGAGGAAACTCCGCAATAAACAAAACAATGTCAATGTTTACAGACTCAAAACACTATTACGGGACAGAAGTTGTACATCCTTTGACTGCAAAACCTTTACCAGTATATATATTTGGACATTGCTGCTACTAGACTGTAGTGTATGGATTAAACTGACTGAAACAACTTTAATCATGTTTGTGTTGGCCAATGACATTGATCCACTCTATTGTTGTGCAAGAACGATTTTGACCATCTGGAGAAGTTTTGTGTGCAGTAGTCAGGGAAACAGTTTGCAAAGATGTATAGATGACTTGTACTTATTGCTGTCACTTTGGAGCCAAGAATTCAATATAATTCCTACCATAATTTTCTCTGGTTCATGATATGGATGTATTTGTAGAAAGTTACGTACTGTATTTGTGTCATGAACTAGGAATTTGAAGTCAACACTCGGTGTCTCAAGATCACTAAATCCATAGTCATCATTTGTAAATGAATTGTAATTTCAAGGCTCCTCTGCAAAGTGAATTCATTCAAGAAGCTTACTATTTGTATTGTGTAATAATTTGTAACAGTGCCATAACTGTATTACATACATGGACCTCATTGCAAAGTGCATTTTTTCTGGTTAAGTCAAATAAATTATCTGTGTATACTGTGAAGTCAAAGAAAGCATGTGACCACTCATTGTATGGTCATACCCTAAAAATGTAGACAAAAAAGATATCCCGCTAGGCATCCAGGAATCTAATGAAGTCTTAAAGTGTATATTTTTTTACTTATCATCCCATTTAGAATGTGATATATGGACACCTTAATTATGAGGGAAACCTTCTTTATACTACATGTCGCAATAGACGGTTAGCAGTGGCGTAACTATCACGGTTGTAGGGGTTGCAGCTGCGAATGGGCGCATTCTGATGCTGACCTCAAGTGATATGAGTCAGGTAAGGGGTGTCCCTTATATAGGGGAGTGAATTAATTTAAGCCCCTCCCACAAATACAGGCCAAACGGCCTTAATACATATATATATATTTTAATGTTTTCTCTATTTAGCGAGTTGAAAATTGCCCAATAGCATTTTGTACAGTGAAGACTGGTGTGAGATTAAAAATATGTAATTCTCAGGTAATGACCAGTATTTATGACCACTACATGGATACCAGTAGATACTGGAAAACAATTACAATAAATATTCGAAACTAGCTGTCTGCAATGAGTAACATTACAATGTAATCCCATCCTTTGCTTTCTGTAGCAACAGGGGAAATACATGCTTAGTGTTCATACTTGACTTGACCATAAACATCCTGCCTCTTCTCATGAAAATTAACCATCATAACCATCCTGCCTTGGTCTTGGCTGCTAAAGCTATATTCTAGTGGTTACAGAGCGCTATGGTGCCTGACTGTCTTAAACAGAAACTATACCTCTCAGGCATATTGGGGGTTCTAACATCCTACATATCTAAGCATCAACGTGCACAGTCAGAACCATAGGCATTCTGGGAGAGGGGTTTATGGGTGCTGAAGCCCCGGATGTGGGACTCTAAATACTTCTATTTGTACAGTTGGTTGAAAATGTTGGTGCATATTAGTGTTTTTTTTTTTGTTTTTTTTTAAATATTACATCAGACAGCTACTTCTCAAAGCAGCCACATTTTATAAAAAAGAAAGATTGGTGGTATAGCCCTCTGTTAAGCTAATTAGGGGGATAGGATGGTACACCCACCCCACCAGTGACTATGCCGAGAGGCTTCCAAGGAGCATAGCTTTGCTGTACACCCCTATGTCAGCTAGGTAGCATGGTGGAATCTCATTAAAGATCTAGTTGTGCTTGTGTTGCATGTGCTCGTTTCTAGCTATGCCTTCAATGAGATTCTGGAGACTGTCAACAACACACTGTAGAAAAGGAAAGGGTACAGGGAGGCAGCACCTTGTGGGTGTCCTCAAACTCATATGTTAGTCAGTCAGTATGGAGAATATAAGGACAGAAAACAGAATATAGTGTAGTATATCCTATAGGTGGTGAGTTAGAATAAGAGAAATGTCACTTACAATTTTCTGGAGCTTATGTTCACTTCCTGATGTCTGCGCCTGAACAGTATGATCTCCTCCTGTGGATATGTCACTCAGCTTGGTTACTTGTAGATGAGTGACATCTCATCCCTGCACCCTTTCCTGGCCTATAATTAGTTATGGCCAGATAGAAGAGACTTTGGTTTGGGAAGTATCAGCTGCCATACCCAGATCTAACAAGCTCTAGGAACCTCACCATTGAACATATGTAATACACTGTAGGAAGGAAGAGTGATAACATAAAACGGTAGGGATATCTCGCGATACATTACTAACCCTCTGGACACCCTGGTCATAGCTCTGTTTATTACATGATGTGGAGCATTGACTAATTATTAATAAAATCATGTACCGTATCAACCAATCTTTTTTTTTTTTTTACATTAAGGTTAGTAAGTTTGTTTTTAGCAGCATAAAAACATACAGATCTTTAAAGTGTGGTTTTAGTGGCTTAGTCAGTTTCAATTTTGCAAACTGATAAAAGAACATGAACTATTTCATGAGAAGTCATAATGATAATTAATTTCCTGAATACATAATCAGAATTAACAAAGCAAGATTTGCACGAAAGATATCATGCAAAAACACAGACAAAAGCTGTAACATTTTAAAATACTTTCTGTGTTCAACAGCCTTTTTCATTGAAGAACCACCATCGAAATGAAGTGGTCTGGGTGCAATGGTCCTTTGGTTTTAACTCTTCTACTGCAAACATCACAGTTTAGTCGATACAGATACAGATAAGTGCTACGGAATCTGTTGGCGCTATATAAATGGCAATAATAATAATAAATCAATGTTTTTTTGCAGGTTTAAACACACCTCTAGTGTCTGTCTTCCTGAAAGTCCCCATGAGAACCAAGTCAAACTCAGTTTTCAATCAAACGCTGGTCCTAGAGCAGCATTTGATTGGTACAGCCCATTGATTTGCAGTGTATGACCACTAGCCTCCCAAAGTTTCAGTTTCTCCATATGGGGAAGCATTAGATTTGCTTAGATCATCAGTCTTGATAATCTCAGCCAGGGAGGAGGGGTGGTAGGACGGTCAGATCAGAAGTTAAAAATGCATGGGGGGAGGGAGTGGGTGGTCGGAGTCTTTACTATTTGTAGGAAGTTATAGTGTTGGACTGCACGGTTGTATTCCTAATGCTATAGTGTTCCTTTAACGAAACAGGAATTTGTTATTTTGCTGTATTTTTCTAACCATCTATTGACAGTCCTGAGTCTGAATCACCAACTCTTTCAATCAACATTTTTATTCTTTAATCAAAGCAAAACAAGCCAGTATATGCTCACTCCAAATAATATAAAAGTAGCCTATTTAGCCGTTAGATTGGCATAATAATGAATTGTCAGGATTGACAAAGACCTCCATGAGTTTAGCATGTTGTCATGTGAGTCTTACGGCTAAATAAACTCAATTTTTGAGAACTTGGTGATTTGTCTTTCCATAACTGTGGACCTAAAGGTGGGGATCTACTCCTGAGAGTCCAACAGTATGTGAATGCCACCAGCCAGTGATACATTCTTACAGTTTAT
This sequence comes from Pelobates fuscus, assembly GCF_036172605.1. Classification (NCBI taxonomy): domain Eukaryota; kingdom Metazoa; phylum Chordata; class Amphibia; order Anura; family Pelobatidae; genus Pelobates; species Pelobates fuscus. The sequence goes on along the minus strand of NC_086327.1, from coordinate 17,793,241 downwards.
TTCTCAAAGAACCCATTGTAATGAGCAATAAACATCTTTATCAAAAAAAAACACAGATAAAAATCAATTACTTGAAATAGAAAATTAAAGATTACATATTGATTTAACTATCTGAAATTTCAAATTATAAGTTGTTTACATTCACTACAGAGATAGATAGATAGATAGATAGATAGATTTCTCAAAGAACCCATTGCAAATATTCTATCTATCTGTCTGTCTGTCTATCTATCTATCTGTTTGTATATCTATCTATCTATCTATAAAAAGTTTGAATGCATTAGTTTTTTTTTTTTCCATTTTGTGGTCTAGTCTACGCTGAGATAGGAACAGTCTACGCTGAGATAGGAACATGACATAAAGTGAAACTCACAACAGGGTTAAGAGATCGTACCATTAAATTAGGCGCTTTGTAATAACATACAGATGGATGGATTCTGAATGTGTAAGTAAATTCTAAAACTCAGCCAAAATTCCTTCTGTGATGGGGGCTTACAGACACAGCATTCAGCTGTCACAGAGTAACGTAAACTAGCTGTACCCATATTCCCACAGTCAGAACATGTCTGCAGGAGAATAAAGCTCATCTGGCAGCATTAAAACACTATAAATATCAATGGGAAAACATAGAAAATAATCTCTTTTTAATGTTAAGTCTAAATGAGATCAAATGAGACCCCCTCAAGAAGCATCCCAAAATAAAGCTAAAAATAAACTAACAATGTATTCATATAGGAACACATAACAATAAAAACACAAACATAATGATTGTGTTGCTTTACAGTAATGATTGCTAAGACTATCGCCGCAGATGTCTCACATTTCCCATGATGCCCAGGAAATCTTCCGGCTACAATGATTGAAAATGTACTTTATAAATTTCTGCGGGCCGGCTGGGCATTCGCTGTGGATTAAAGCACTCAGATACATTGCTGCAGAATTATAACGGTTTTGCTAAAAGTGTGTTAAAGTTGTAAACGTGAAGCAATCGCTCTTGAAATCAATGGAGTCAGCGGAAATAGCTTTTTTTTTTTAAATCAGTTATTCACTAAAGTGAGAATTGTCATGAATTGTCATAAAGGAATACGTTTGAAAGTGAATTTCAAATTTAAGGCCAAATCAACAAATCACATCTGTAATCTGCACACCACTCCATTTCCTCTCTCAGATCACCACCTCCAATAATTTGTTCTGATGAGAGCCCTCACCGCACATCTGCAACCTAACCCCCCTCAATTTAGAAGGAACATGAATTCTGTTGACCCCCAGCAACTCTCAGCCAATGTCCATTCCAAACTCTCATCCATCCCTACCTTCTCATGTCCCTCTATGGCTATCTCAACCTATAATGCTAACCTCGCGTCTGCCCTGAACGTTGTAGCCCCACACCAAACATGCACCTTGAGGAAGACGTGCCTCCAACCATGGCACACTAAGTCGTCCCGCTAACTGCAGAGATGCTCCCATTCAGCTGAACACTGCTGGAGGAAGTCCTGCACCTTGTCAGACTTCCTACATTATAAATTTATATTGTGTTCATACAGCACAGACCACACCCTTGCTAAACAATCCTACCTTTCCTCTCTCATTAGTTCATGCTTACGCAATACCAGGCGTCTCTTTAATACCTTCAACTCCCTCCTCCGCCCACCTACTGACAAGATTGAATAGCTAAGGAAATATTTCTCCCCCCTTTGCTCCTCTCTCTCGCAACCTCACCTAGACTGTACCTTCCTTACCCATCAGGCCTTCTCCCCAGCTACAGAATAGGAGTGGGCTGCGCTTCTCCTGTCCTCTCATCCCACCACCTGTCTGCTTGATCCTGTACCTTGTTTTATACCATCATTAACAGGCATCCTCACTGCTCTCTGTCACCTTGTGTTGTCCCTGCTCTTCTTAAGCATGCTACTGTTGTACCCTTTCTCAAAAACCCATCCTTAGACCCTTCTTCCCCTTCCAACTATCGTCCCAAATCGCTGCTTCCATTTTTCTCAAAGCTTCTAGGAAGACTTGTCTTTACTCATATGACTCACTTCATAAACTCCAACTCCCTCCTCGATCCTCTTCAATCTGGCTTCCACCCCCTCCATTATGCCGAGACTGCTCTTATTAAAGTCCCTGCAAGCTTGTTGTCTTGGTGTTATCTTTGATCCTGGCCTCACCTTTGCACCTCATATCCAGTATATTGCTAAAACCTGTTAATTCCTCCTTAAAAGCATCGCCCAGATCTGCCCCTTCCTCACACAAGATGCTGCCAAGGAGCTTGTTCCTTTTCTGGTAATCTCCTGCATGGATAATTGTAATTCTCTCCTAGTTGGTCTTTCCAGAAGGGGAACAGCCCCCCTACAATCTATAATGAATGTTGCCACCAGGCTGATCTTTCTCACCCGTCACTCCTCCCATACCTCGCCCCTCTGTTGATCCTTACATTGGCTTCCTGTATCCTATAGGTGTCAATTCAAAATACTAACCGTTATCTATAAAGCTTTAAACAACTCTTATCCCTCTTACATTTCTTCACTGATTCATAGGTATGCCCTTTCTCAGTCTCTCTGCTCTGCCGGTGACCTTCTCCTGTCCGCTGCTCGCACCCTTACTGCTAACTCGCGCTTGCAGGACTTCTCGCGGGCAGCAGAATTGACAATCTCAGCCAATACAATGCTTTCCTATGGAAAAGCATTGTGATTGGCTGAGATCATCACTTCTGATTATGCCAGCCAAGGAGGCAGAACAGATTTTACTATATTTAGGGGGGTAAAGGGGGAGCCAGAGGTTATATCTAGTGTTTTTAATACTTTAGGGTCAAGAATACATGTTTGTGTTCCTGACTCTCTAATATTTCTTTAAGGTTATTGTCCTCTATAGTTTTAGAGCCATTGGGGAAATGGGAGGAGCTTATTTGTTTTAATATGATTGCCATCCCTTGGCATCTAATCAGTATCTAGTTAATTTCTCTATATTTTCTCTTGTCTACTTCAGTTCTTATTATCTGTTTTCTGTCAAATATATATATATATATATATATATGTATATATATATATATATATATATATCTATATATATATATATATATATATATATATATATATATAATGTCTATATTTTCTATTGCCTGCATGCTTGTATACATATCCGTGTGTATGTGTGTGAATGTATTTATCGGAGGTAAGTTTCACAGCTCATTCTCCATCTACACAATACTCATTTCACAGTGACATGGTAAAAATAAATGATCATGTTTGTTTAACCCCAGAAACAAAAATAAACATAGTTATAATGAAATTAATTCCCACTGGCAAATTAAAGTATTTTAAGGAAGGAAAAAAAATAAAAAATAAATTAAAGATCTCTCAATTGCTGTAGCTCTGGAATGGTTCTGAAGCTTCCATAGAAATATCTGTAGGATATGGCAATTTTGTTTAATATGGATAGACGTGATAATATTCTATCCTCTTGAGAACATATACATTGAAATGCCTACATTGAGTAGAATGTTTGTTTAAAGGATGCTAACTGGGTTCTCTGTATTTTCTAAGGTTTCTAAAAACCGAAATCGAGACAATCTCTTCAATACTATAAATGTTCTATAGAAGTTCTTTCAATTTTGAATATTGTCATAAAATACACATGCTGACTGCAGGAAAATGTAATTAAAATTTCAAAAAAAATGAAAAGATATGAAAAGACAAAATAGTGACTACTTTGTCTTATGGGCCAAGCCAAGGAGGACAAAAATTGAGAAAAGGTGAAGCTTCTGCCATCAATATTTGGTCATTCCTGGCAACCGTTGAGATTCTGATGGGAAAAATCTTTCATTCACAGATTAATATATCTCCTGCAGAATTCTCCACCGGCCTACCAACACCTTTGGAGATCTTTACAAAATATGCTGTTTAAACAACCCAACTTAACACTAATTTTGATCTCCAATTAGTTATTTTAAGGTTTAAGGTGTAACAGACAGTTGACACATATACCTTACTATTTAAGCATCAGGATGCATACCCTGGAGTATGTGTTTATTAATTTAGTAAAAGGTGAAAAAATATTGAATACACAATCATAAAAACATTTTTTATTTATTTTTTGTTCATCAAAGTAGAACATATCCGAACTTGACAAAGAATATCGGCCTTTTCTGAAAGTGCTGAGTCCCTCTTTTGGTTATTTTATTTTTATCTTACCCATCATCTTCTTGCTGCAATATTGCACACTGTACATTCGACACAAAGTTAACATCCGTGGGAGATAACATTTTCTTAATAGAAGCTGCATTCATTTTTTAAGGGAATTCTTCTGGGACACCACAACTGCAGCTTAAGACTAGATTTCTTAATAAGAAACATAGCAAATCTCTCTCATAAAACACACTAGAAAGTTGATACTGAATTCCTTATTCTGATGATATGATATCTACTATGGTCACTTTATAGATTTGTGAAGTTCCACAGGCAAGAGTTGAAGAGTTGAAATTGCCTCCAAATCTATCAATGAAAATGTATATTTGACAGAAACAAATCTGTCTCACTCACTATGGTGTCCATGAATGGACATGGAATCTGCAAATTATATGCAAGTCATCTTACAATTCCTACCATGCGTTGGTCTAGGAGGAGTTTTGACATAGAAATATAGAAACATAGAATGTGATGGCAGATAAGAACCATTCGGCCCATCTAGTCTGCCCAATTTTCTAAATACTTTCATTAGTCCCTGGCCTTATCTTATAGTTAGGATAGCCTTATGCCTATCCCACGCATGTTTAAACTCCTTAACTGTGTTAACCTCTACCACTTCAGCTGGAAGGCTCTTGCATGCATCCACTACCCTCTCTGTAAAGTAATACTTCCTGATATTATTTTTAAACATTTGCTCCTCTAATTTAAAAACTATGTCATCCTGTGATAGTGCCTTGTGCCATGTCACTGAGAGACAAAATGTCTACACCACACTGGCATATCTATGGCATTGTCATAAAGTCCTGTTTGGTCAAATGTGGTATATATTAGGTCAAATATATAGCACAATGTTTATGCTATATTTTATTCTATCTAAAGTGAAAAGGTTTTAATGTTTTGGCTATCAAGCACAGTTTAATGAAAGTAATGCATTAATTTGTTTTTTTGGTGAGTCTTAATACCCAAACAGGTGCAGTTCCTGAGTACAAAAATGCACCAAAAGAGTGAATGCCTACAAACCCATACTGTTTAAACATATCTTATTGAGTGTGTTATGTTTTATTTATGGTAATTCATAAATTAAGTATTTTAGCAAGTCGTCCTTGTCTGCTCCATTCCAAACCATAAGTAACTTGACCACAAAGCATTCTGGGTGAATAAAGTGTCCTGACATCCTGATTTCTGAACGTTTAGTGTCCCTGATTTTTTACAAAATAATACCACTTGTACCATTTCAAATACTTATACCTGTACCATTAAAAATACGTATACAAATTGAATGCAATGGCATATAAAATGTAAATATTTTCACAACAGAGAAGTTTCCATGATTTGAAGCTTCATGAGAACTCAAGTATTAATAACATGATTTTCATCTCTGATAAAGGATGAGGTACGTGGAACAGATTTCTCGTCCATACTCCTGTTCCATGTCACCATGTCTTCATTAACCGCTATCTCAACGAGGGATAGCATGGACTTCTTGAACATTTTCTTAAAATTTTCTACAATGAAGAGGTAAAATATTGGGGTGAAACAGAAGTTGAAACAGATGAAGCAAATACTAAGAACCTTTAATACTTCCATGGTGCCATCGTGAATTCTTCTCTTCTCAAAACTCATTCCGTACCACAAATGGTAAGGTAACCAACAAACAAAAAAAGATATAACTGCAATAATTATAATCTTGTAAGGTTTTTTAGACCTGGTCAGTTTTTCCTTCTTCATCTTGAGTGCAATCTGGAAATAGCAATATAAGATCACAAAAAAAGGAAGCAGGTACCCGACAAAAACACGGAATGTGAAAAGGCTCCACTTGACCTTCAGATTCTCTGTGTCCCCAGAGAGAGTGTAATCATTGTAACACTCAGTGGTGGTGTTTTCGTTTTTGAGTTTTCTAAACACCGCATAAGGAGAGCTACAGACAATGGCTATTACCCATAGGAAGATGCAGATAATAGTAGCATACCGAGGCTTCATATGTCTTCTATACCAGTGTGGCTGGAAAACCAACAGGTAACGGTTGATGCTAATGACTGTGAGAACAAAAGCCGATTCAAACATAACAACAGACACTAAACTGTTCAGAAGCTTACACATGACAAGTCCCAATATCCAGTGAGGAAACCTGAGCACTTGAACTGCAAGAAAAGGCAAGATGAAAGAAAATATTAGGTTGCTCAAAATAAGATGCAAAAACCATATAGAGTTAACAGTTTTTCTTATCCGAAACCAAAGCACCCAAAGGAAAAGAGTGTTCAAGATCAGTCCAAACATAAAAATTATTAACATGATTACAGCAAGGAAGATATTAGTAGTTTGGATTCCTGAGTAGATTGTTTTTGCAGTTGTACTTGTGTTGGTTGGAGACATTGTCGATACATTCCAGGACATTGCGTGATGCTGTATAAAACAAAGCAAAAAAATACTAAATGTTGTAAAAGTTTTAAAATGGAAGAAAATAAAAACTGTTCTACTTAGCTCCTCTTGAACAAACCCTGTACTCTAGTATTAAGAGAATCTAAAAAGCACTACGCTTTGCTTCTGAAAATGAATTGAAGAATGTTTAATTAAAACAGTTGATTCACTAAACCATGAATTCTAGTAAATTGAAAACCAAATTGCCAATGCTAAGCAAAAAGCGGCGCTGCTTTGAAAAATTCTCCAATTCAGCTACATGCATAGCATACATTTTGCAATTTGTTTTTTTAATTCCCTACAGAATTTAGTAAATACACCCAAAAAGATTTAAGACTACCTAAGGGAGCAAATGATTAAGCTGGATTCAGTATTCCACTATTTATTATTTGATGAATAGTTGGTAGAAACAGTTCAGGAGTAGTCATCCATTCATGAGACCAACCTGCCCTTTAAAAGCAGCAATACTATAACATTTATATATATATATATATATATATATATTTAATTACTGAAATAAACTGAATAACTTTGCATGAAGGTTTGCGATTATCACTAGCTAATCCCAAACATAATGTATTGTAAAGAAAATTGTAGTATATGCAGTGCATTTTCTAATTATATACTTTCTAATTATATACTTTCAAGAAACACAATTACTATTTAGATTATCTGGACATTCCTGTTTGCATAAAAAAGCAGCAGTTTTACTTACCCAATTTCATCATGCGCCCCAGTGTCCAATTCTGATGATCTCAGCCAATCCAATATTTTCTATAGGCTATCGTGCATGCGCAGAAAATCACAGTGCTACACTGTGCTAATGCAGCCTCATAAAGATGCATTGAGTTAACACATCTCTACGTGGAGTGACAGTAGTGACAGCCAGTA